>NW_024881514.1:0-1200000 GCF_019059575.1 Amphibalanus amphitrite
GCGCTCCACTGGGGTGTGCGTATAACACGCCCCTACTGGGGGGGGGGGGAGGGGGCTATTCATAGCCCCCCCCCCTAACTCCGAAACTACTGGGCCGATCGTCAAAATTCAAACGGCGTCTGATAGCCCCGGAAAAAACTGTCTAGCGAAACCTAATTTCATTGACCTCAAGGTCACCGATGACGTCACAGGTCAGGTCAAAGTAAAAATTATTAGCATTTTGGCTTGATCACCTTTTGGGCTATGGCCGCCGTCTTACAAGTCAGATCAGGTTGATTTTTCGTTTACACACTCGTGAACAGATGCTTTAGATACCATGAGGGTACTAAACTTGTACTTTGATTTTCAGGTCAGGGTCAGGTCATCACAGGTCACGGAAATATTTTATCATGCGTCGGTCACGTGACACATGTTTTATGGTCCATTTAGGCCATAGATTTCGAATTTGATGCCGTCTGAGTCATTCGAGTTCATTTTGAGTCGAATTTAGCTTAGTTCAGGTCACTTTCAGGTCAAAAAAGTCAAATTTTGAAGTTAAAACTTTTCAACAACAAAGGTGTCTATTGGATGCAGTTTTAGCTCAGAAATACGATGGTGCTATTTATATTGGTGTACGATTTCAAATACGCACTGAAAAATTGATTTGAAAAATAATAATTGTGATTTTTTTTGCAATAATGCGTATAACTTGGCCATTTTTGAAGATATTTAGCTAAAACTTGCTAGAGCAAGTCATAAGCATGCGTTCTATGACATATTGCGTTTTTTCGAAGTCAAAACTTTTTTGAAAAAAATTAAAAATATAAATTTTGAATTTTATTTTATAAAATTTTCGAAATTTTCGAAATTTTGAAAATCCGAGATTGCAGTTTGATAGCGCAGTCTATTCTGAGTCCTTTCATGCAAAGAAATTGAATCTAGCTTAAAAATTGAGCTCTTGGGAGCGATTGCCGTGGTTCAATGTTTTGCGTCGAAATCGGCCGAACATGACGTCACTCTGACGTCATTTTTGGCCGACCTATGGTAGCTACGAAGTTCATATTTTGACACAAGGTGTCAAATTGATGCAGCCTAAGGTACTGAAAGTTTGGCGTCGATACACGTCAAGCGGTTTGGAAGTTATTGCAGAAAAACGGAAGGGGGGCTATGAATAGCCCCCCCCCCCTCCGTGGGGCGCGGCTTAATGTTAAGTTACTTCCCTTACTGATAATTGTACTTTTGGTTGTATTTGTAACATTTCTTCAAATGCATATCTTGTGTGTATTTGATGTAAATGGTTGATGCCGCCAACAGTTCGATGTAATATCCCTGTTCGCTGCGCGCAGTGCCCATTTTTTTTTTTTTAATATATATGACTGAGGGAGGCTGCGCCATCAATCATCGGGTGTGTCCTATCTGTATCAGCCAATAACCCTGTTTGTCCCAGCGGGGAGCGGGCCATCCCTCGAGCAGAGGCACCATCTTTCTTTCACCGTCCATTGGCCCAGCTCGCCTGGGTAATCAGACGACCGGGATATGGTGACGATAAGCGCGGCAAACAAAACAAAAAACACACGGCGATCCGTGAACATCGTCTATATTGTAGCAAGGCGATACAGCAGCTGTATTTCAGGTCAGGTTTCGTCATCAGTCCTTTCCTATTCCAGGATACCGCTTGTCATTGCAGCAAGAAAATTTTCTTCAGCCGTGTACCTATCCATTATGCTGTTTATAATGGATTATATCCATTATGTTGTTTACAGGTTTACAGTCATTTATGTGGTAGTGCATACTGCGCATCAGACAACAATTTACGCTCGAACCAAATAATATTACAAACAAGTGACTACTCAGATTGCATTGCTTGCTGCGACGTCGTTCAATATTAGATGTGCGATGCTCGCTCTGTCGAGACGTACGCGACACGGGCCTGGCACGCGGAACACGTGACGTGGTAGGGTAAAAAATGGTTTAATGCAATATCGTGTCTTCGGAATTGCTTGTTAAAGGTGAATCGCCAGTACTCATACTGGATGCGAATATACGCTCACCAGTTAGCAGGTAGTCATTTCCCCGAGCATTTGCAATTACGCGTCCTATATGTTGTTCAGTGAGGTACATCTACATTGTACGAATGCCGGGCAACGGCCTGTCCCTGACCCTGCTTGATGGAACACACCTAGATATTAACACCTAGATATATAACTGCGTAGCATAAACGGAATTGATAATAAGAAAGCAATGAACAGATGTCGCAGGAGAGATGCTGACAACATATTGGCGGTACCTGGAAATTGGATATTTTGTCTCTGGGTAGGTACCGATGACATATGCGAAGTTGTGTGGTAGCGCAGTAGTATACATACATATAACTATTCTGACAATAGCGTAGGAACTGCTAACAAGTGCGATTTAAGCTCTGTGTAAGAGAAATTGACATTAAAAGCGCAGTATTGCACGCTTCACCCGTCCGTCATTTCCATCCTCAGAACATTCAAAGCTTTCTCTTCCACGCCGCAACCATCGCACAGTGGGGATTTTTCCGATCTAGCGCGTCTTAATTCAAGAAATCTTTTTTGGATTTTTGTTTATTTTTTGTGTCAGTTGGGCTACGAAATGTCTGAATTTTTCATATATGGCATTTTTTATCTGTAAGTCCACAGCGAGACTAGGAAAAATGCGCCCAAAGTTCACACTCATGCGTTATTACTCAATGCGCTCAGTAAGGCCCGAAAGTATAGCTCGATTTCATTGTCCTGTCCTGTTGGGTTTTATTCTTGCGAGGTCTTAAAGTTACATATATTCTGAAAGGCACCTTTATTAGGAATGGAATGGCAAACAGAAACTATGCCACTACCTTATTAAGGTCACAAAAATGCCATTTACACAAAACCCTGACAGACACCATATTGAAGGAATTGTATTCTAAATAAATGTAGGAAATCAACAATGTTCTCCACACTTTTCCACTCCGAAACAAATCCTATCGAATTCGCCACTTTCTCCTGCACAAGACAACGCCTAGTTTGGCTGCCGGAACTTGCCTGAACACTGAATATTCACATTGGAGTATCTTAACCCGCGCCCCACTGGGGGGGGCTATTTATAGCCCCCCCCCTCCCGTTTTTCTGCAATAACTTCCAAACCGCTTGACGTATCGACGCCAAACTTTCAGTACCTTTGGCTGCATCAATTTGACACCTTGTGTCAAAATTTAAACTTCGTACCTACCATAGGTTGGCCGGAAATGACGTCAGAGTGACGTCATGTTCGGCCGATTTCGACGCAAAACATTGAACCACGGCAATCGCTTCCAAGAGCTCAGTTTTTAAGCTAGATCCAATTTCTTTGCATGAGAGGACTCAGAATAGACTGCGCTATCAAACTGCTATCTCGGATTTTCGAAATTTTGAAAATTTCGAAAATTTTATAATAAAATTCAAAATTTATATTTTTACATTTTTTTTTCAAAAACCTTTCGGCTTTTCGAAAAAACCGGAATATATGTGATAGAACGCATTATTATGACTAACTCTAGCAAGTTTTAGCTAAATATCTTCAAAACTGGCCAAGTTATACGCATTATTGCAAAAAATTAACAATTATTAATTTTTCAAATCAATTTTTCAGCACGAATTTGACATCGTACGCCAATATAAATAGCACCATCGTGTTCCTGAGCTCAAACTGCATCCAATAGACACCTTTTTTGTTGAAAAAATTTTAACTTCAAAATTTGACCTTTTTTGACCTGAAAGTGACCTGACCTAAGCGAAATTTGACTCAAAATGACCTCGAATGACACAGACGACATCAAATTCGAAATGTTTGTCCTAAATGGACCATAAAACATGTGTCACGTGACCGACGCATGATATAATATTTTCGTGACCTGTGATGACCTGACCTTGACCTGAAAATCAAAGTACAAGTTTGGTACCCTCAGAGTATCTAGAGCATCTGTTCACGAGTGTGTGAACCAAAAATGAGCCTGCTCTGACTTGTAAGACGGCGGCCAGAGCCCAAAACGTGAAGAAGCCAAAATGCTAATAATTTTTACTTTGACCTGACCTGTGACGTCATCAGTGACCTCGACGTCAATGAAATTAGGTTTCGCTCGACAGTTTTTCCGGGGCTATCAGACGCCGTTTGAATTTTGACGATCGGCCCAGTAGTTTCGGAGTTAGCAGGGGGGGGCTATGAATAGCCCCCCCCCCCCCAGTAGGGCGTGTTATACGCAGACCCCAGTGGGGCGCGGGTTAATACCCCACTCTAGGAGCGCTAGGGCAAACAGCACGATATAGGTATGTCTCGGTGATAGGCGAATAATCTTGCTTCGTGATTTATATGATGCATATTTTCTGAGACACATTCATTAGGAATAGGATAACAAGCGTAAATTATACATACATACCGTAACCTTATTAACCCTCGCACTTGTGCGGAGGGGGAGGGGGAAGGGGTCGGATAAAACCCCATAGTTTTCCGCAAATTACTCGCGCAAAAAGCGGCCGATCGCGACGAAACTTTCAGTGCCCTCGAGATCATCAATTTTACATCTAACCTAAAAATTTCATGACTCTGACCCAACTGACCTTTGACCTGTAGCATATTCTCGAGACCATGTTTGGCCGGAATCGCGATTCGGCGTAAGCCAGCTCACATTATCTGCGGTTTCCAGTCTCTTTGTGGTTTTAAACGTTCAAATATGTGAAATGATGTTGGTGCCATGCATTATGGTGAGTGTCAAGGTCACGTGAAGGTCAAGTCAAGACCATTGACCTTTGATAACCTTGGTTCACTTTTTCTAGTTTTACTTGTTTCTAGGGTAGGTTTTGGTGCTGATTTCGAATTTAGCAACTATTTGAATATTTACGAAGTAGTTTTGGTGCCTTCGTACTATGTTACGAAGCTGTCAGTAGTAGGTGACACCTACTATGGATGGCCGGCAGGACGCCTACTGGTTGATCTGACCTGACCTGACCTGACCTGGCCTTAATGCATAAAGACATCGTCTGTGATCAAAACTAACATGAAATTCGTGATCAGCACCCCAAAATACCCCGTAACACCCTAACTTTACGAAGTTTCAAGAGGTCTCGATTTCCCTTGGAAAGTCAACTAATGAACTTGGACTTTGAAATTGGATATATTCGGCCTCATCTCGTCATAGGCAGCACGCTTGATTTTTCCGCGAAGCTCTAGCTTGATCAGGGGCCAAACGGCTGAGCCGTGGGTCCAATTGAACCCCCTATACTATCAACTATGTTGAGTATGCACATTTTAGGGTAACATGCTCACCAGAACACACCAGCCAACATCTGTGCACAATCTGGCTACAATACTACCTATGGTTTGCCCTCTACGAATAAAGACGTGCTAGATCGGAAAAATCCCCACTGTGCATCGGTCCGGGCTGAAGCAACTTAACCCTCGCCCTGGCAGGGGGGGGGGTCGATGCGACCCCCCTAAGGTTTTTCGAAGATAGCGTAAAAAAGGCGGAGCGCAGCGCCGCCAAATTTGGCACAGCCTATGGGGCAACCTTTTTACATATGACCTGAAAATTTTAGGTCCGGGTGACCTTAGGTCAGGTCACCAGGTCAGAAAAACCGGTACAAGGTCATGGTCAAATTTCAATTTTCTTTTTGCACCTGTCCAACTCACAGTTTTGGACTGATTTCCTTCAGACTTTCAGGATGTGCTAAGTTCACCGAGTTGTATAACATATACTTCGGTTTTTTAAGCCCACTGACCTGAGGTCAGTTAGAGGTCATTGCGTTGTAATGTTAAGCCTATGGGAAAATACTAAATTCGGAAAATACTGGAGATATCCTCTTCGTTCTATCACTTCTGTGCTTTGAATTCCACAGTACTTAACAGGAGGTCACTTGGTGCTTCTTTGTTTGGTGTACTTATCCATGGGTCAGGTCAAATGAGGTCAACTGAGGTCAAATGACGTTTTTGCCAATAACTTGGCACATAATGACGCTAGAGCTTAAAAAATGGTGTCATTGTGTTCCTGGTGATCAGCCGAATCGAATGATATGCGATGCAATCATTATATCGAATCGAATATATGATGCAATTTGGTTAACTTGAACTTAATTAATTATTTAATTAAAGTTTACTTAAAAATTAAGAAAAACTTTAAGTACACTTAAGCAAGCTAAAAATATCATCCGACGCGCCTTGACGTGCTGAGTTCACAGGTGTTTTTTTCTTCTCTATCTTAACCCTATTCCTGGCGGGGGGCCTCAGGAGCCCCCCCCTGAGGTTTTTTGGTTATTTCTCCCAAACGCGTTGAGCTAGGAAGCTCAAATTTTCTGACTTTTCCTAAAAGGCTTCTACGCAACATGTCTGAAAATTTTGAGTTGATCTGACCTCAGGTCAGGTCACCAGAGGCGGTTTGGTGACCCTACCTCAGAAAAGTTTGCAATCACGCCAGAGCTAGAGTTTTTGACCGATCAATTTCTTCTCTTCAGGCTTTAGTTAAGGTACCAGTATGTGCAATTTGTATATCTCGGAATTTTGATATCGGTGACCTAAGGTCAGGTCAGTTTCGCGACCTCCCCATTATAAGTCAATGGGGGAAAAATCAACTCCCTGTTTTTACCACTAAAACGGGTCGGAATGGCCCCATATACCATACATGACTTCATATACGATCAACCTTCACTATCTTGAGGTCTGTTTTGCTGTTGGGCAGCTGTGAGGTCATGTGACGTCATCAAAGGTCACCAAAGGTTTTTGGCCAATAACTCCGTACAGGAACAAGATACAGACGCGGGGATGGTCTCATTGTGTTCAGCTCGTCAAGACGCATCGAATGATATACATGATGACCTCGAGGTCACGTGACCTGAGGTCAACCTTTGACCTTGACCTTGCGAGGTCAACATATATATTCGATGCGGATTGACGAGAGGATCACGATGATGCCCTTAGTTTGTTCCTATCTTGACTAATTCGAAAGTTATTCGAGAAAAACTCTCTCCATATCTAGCGCCGCCATTTTGACTTTTTCGACCCCTGTGACGTCATCTTTGACCTCACCTGAAAATGACCTTAGTAAAAATTGTAGATCTTGACCGTGCGTATCCGATGCCGTTTACCGTTTGTCGCTATCTTGCTTCGTTCTCGAGATCTCAGGGGGGGGGCCGAATCGGCCCCCCCCCGCCAGTTTCTTGTCCCGGCGGAGCCCGCCAGGAATAGGGTTAATTAGATCAAAAGTTATAAGCGAAAAACTTTTGACCTGTTTTTAGCGAAATTTTTACATTTATACCCCCAAAAAAACCCTAAATATTGACCTAGAGCAACCAAATTTGCACAGGGGCGAGAACTCCAGGGGGACCCACCTACCTACCAAATTTGGTGTTTCTAGGTGCCATAGGAGCCAATCGCGAGGGGGGGTCGCATCGCCCCCCCCCCCTGCCAGGCCGTGTTATGAGAAATGCCCTGCCAGGGCGAGGGTTAAGCTCATGCGGGCTGCTCCCTTGGAGCGGCTCTGCTGCTCCCAGGGGAGCACACCCGTAGCCGGGTGCAGTAAGTACTTGGGGGGGGGGGGGGGCTGGTCGGCCTGTCCTTTGGGACGGGCTCAGCCCCGGTGACTCACTTGGGTGCCTGCCTAGACCAATATCTCCCCCTAATTCCTATCATCCTTCCGGCTCTGAAATGGTATTGTCGGACCGAAAGGGCCTAACCGAGCAAAAAAACAAACAAATATTGCATGCTTTCATTTTTAAAACAATTAGGTTATTTATGAACAAATAAGTTATGACGCCACGCCGTCTTACCCACTGCAGTTATTTCAAGCGCGAGTGTCTTGGGAAAGGTCCAGGGGTGACCTTTACACACTGTTCAGGCGACCGGTTCGCTCAGTACCAGAAGTCGACAACTTTTGTGGGAGAATGGGAGGACAGGACAATATCACACCAAGTGTCCTCAAACGGAAAATGCTGGTAGCGAGACTGCCTGGTGTACGCCCGGGCGATGTCTGTTCATACCGCCTGGTGTCACTAGGCTCATTTCGCCCGGTATCGTTAGACCTTGATTGGTCTACGGCTGGGCGATGTCGGTGCGTTCTCGCCTACTATGCATTTCAGACCCCATGAGACCCTGTTTTTCGGTGATAATTTCTTCAATTTTTGTCAAATTAACTTGGAATTTTGGCAGACGATGTTTCAGCTCAAGCGCCAATTTTTGTCAATATGGTCTCTTAACAAAATATCAAAATTTAGAGCACTTGTCGTTGGCTCGTAATGTTAATCAGTTTTTGCACCCGGATAGAGGCTCGCATCGCTACTGCACCGGATTGGATAGGAGCGCTGGCCAATCACGTTACGCCGTGCTCAACTTGACTCCGCCCACTGGCCGTGACCGCGATGGGTCTATGCCGCTTCAGTCGGTGTCAGCACCGCGGAGAGGTCGGAGCGGGACCACATTGGGGAAGCGGGGGGAACACCGCCACTGTGGGGACACACCGCCACCCCATCTGGCGGCGAAAGTATGAACTATAAAGTGTGAAAATCCGTTATTTCCTATTAACCGCACGAAGGTAAGCGTCTTCTGATTTGTGTTCCGGTGTTTCAGTGTAATCGAAGCTCAATGTGGGCATTTAAAGAAAAATGCACATTCTCTTATAAAAATCGATGAGTTGGGAGCACTTTTGAATGTCTTTAAGTAGAGACTCATTTTGATTTACTTGATTACCTACGTCGAAAAATAACTGATCGGCTTTGTCCAGTAAGATAGGTTTGCTTGAACCGTGTAGTACATTCTTGCCGCTGGCGATTTTTGCTTGTGATCACTTATTGGGGAACACCGCCACCCCGTGGCGGTGTTCCCCCAATTGAGGTTGCGGTGTTTCCTGTTCGCAGCGTGATAAGTGATGAAACTCTAAAGACATGCTTTATTTATGTTCGTAGATGTTCCTAAGTCGGGAAAAAGCAGCTTATTTGATTTTTTTTTACTTTATATTTTTCATGCATCCCGACCAAGCACTTGCCAGCTGTATAAAACTGGCAAACAGCTGATGAACCTATACCTATTTATGTGTCCTTTACCGATTATTTGCGAAAATTACCACTTACCGACAGGAAACTCATCGCACGCGATCTCTGAACAATGAAAAGCTTTCGTAGGGATGGGTTGGGTTAACATCAACACCGGTGGCGGGGTTACCCACACAATTTGTAGGTGGCAAATATGCAAGGTATTTTTAAAAGTCGTGATACATGAAAACCTTTTAGGAGCATGCAAAATTAGTACCTAAAACACGTGAGAAAATGTTTAAATATTGTAACCAAGACAATAACTACCAAGAGACTACACACATATTCTCTCATTTTGGCGAAAAGCTTAGGGGGGCGGTGTTACCCCCGCTTCCCCTACTGGAGACAAGTGAAGCTGGCAATGTTGCTGCGGGACGAAAGCCAAAAAATTATCCGTTCGAGGGCATTTGATGTCCTCTTTTCCTTCTTTTGGTATTTAAACGTCGAACCAGCTCAGAATATTCAGAATGATCAGAATCAAGGTAGGATCTATTGGAACGGAACCGGCCGTAGAAGGAAAGATAGATGAACTCTTGGACTCTGAACACTTATTTAAGCCGGAGTTGCACCTATCTAATCGTCAGGCTGGGTCAGGTCACTACCCGATTATCTATAAGATCATGCGTAAGCCTCTGCATGACCCAAAAATATTAATATATTTGGCAGCGTCAATAAATGTTTCTGAGGAAGGCGCAGAAAGCAACAAAGTAGGATGAAGAGTCTCGGGCACGGCCGATTGCCTGGGGCATCGCTCCAGCGAGACGACCGTATTCGTGATTCGTGAAGCGTTGCGGGGCGCCGGGTTGGGCAGAAGCGTAATGTGTCGTATGGTAGAATGTCATGTGTGTGTTACATTGTTAAGACGTGCACAGAAAGAAATAGGAATGCCGGCAGGTGGACGTTGTGCACTACACGAGAACGATCAGCAAGAAACACGTATCTTTTTGTAAAACTTATGTAACAGTAGGCATGTTCTCAATGCTGAAGAATTATCTCTAGGTTTTTACTTTTCATGTTTGCACTTCAACACACAAGATCTGGGGGTCCGGCACGAACACGTGAGGAGGTCGCCGGAAGCTAGTCCGGCGACCTCCTCAACCTAAGTCAATGATAACATGGATTAGTCCTGAAGGTTCAATGCTTATGCTGCACCGGGATGATATAAATCAATCACGCCGGCACAGTGGCTGATCCAGGGGGGGGGGGGGCTAAATGGGCATTTGCCCCCCCAACGGCATAATTTTAACATTACGCCTATGGACGATGCATGGAAAGAATCGATAAATTGTTATGGTTTGCCCCCCCCCCCAAAAAAAAAAACTCTGAGCTGGATCCGCCTCTGCGCCGGCATAGGTACATTCCTAATCAAATTTCATATATTAAACACATAAACTGCATCCTATTAATGGTGATTCTATTATGCAAATTGGACGTAGTCTGACGCGATGCATAATTTTACGCAAGCATTTGAAATCAACAGCGTCTTTTATGTGCGTTTTTTTCACAAGCCCCGAATCTTGTGTGGAAATATATATTTTTGTGACTGAACAACGTGTACGTACATTTGTGATAAATACAAAGTCGAGGGCTTCAGCTAGTGCGTTACTTTGCGCGCTATTTAGCTCGCTCGATGAAGTTACGGCTGCAACGACAACTGCACGGCAGAGCTACGTTCCATGCGAGCCGCCCCGGTGCGACAGCTACTGCCCCGCCCGCTCCACGCAGCCGACTGACCGGCCAAGGTCACCGGGAGTCCGCCGGGAGGGCGGAGCTTAATGGTCACGTGTTTGTGACGTCACGCCTACGTACGGATAGCCTCTACTTCACTGGCGGATTTACGGAGCCGATTTTAACATTACGAGGCAACGACAAGTGCTCTAAATTTTGATATTTTGTTAAGAGACCATATTGACAAAAATTGGCGCTTGAGCTGAAACATCGTCTGCCAAAATTTCAAGCTAATTGGACAAAAATTGAAGAAATTATCGCCGAAAAACAGGGTCTCATGGGGTCTGAAATGCATAGTAGTGTCGTTAGGCTCACTTCGCCCGACATCGTTAGGTTCAACTCAGCTCTGTGTGTGACAGTCGTATTTTCAGCTCCTTTGAAGACGAGTCGCCCGCTGTGCGTCGCGATTTTCCCTACACGGTTCACAGAGCAGACGCCAATGCACACGAGCTGCGAATCACTCCTGGCATCGCCCGTATTGTGATTGCATCATCTTCCTTACAGCATTTCTTGTTAAAGCGACGTAGAACTACGGATAGTGGAGCACAGGCTCCGATGACGTTCGCCGTCATTTTCCACGTGGCCGGCTCTCTCAATGAGTAGGCATTGTGGGGAGAGTGCTGCAAGGAAGGACGTTTCCGCCAAATATCACTTCAGTCGGACAGGTCTCCAAATGTCGCTCTCTCGGTCACTGGAGCCCCGTCAGCGGCCGTGTTGACTGTCCGGCAGCGTCGGCCGGAAAGTGCGCCGCGCCGCGGGCCGGGGAGACCGTCTGTGCGCCCGGGCCGTGAACGGTTTGACTGCATAATTTCCCGGTCCGACCTGGAGCGAAGTGGGCTCCGTTTTCCATCGGCAGATACCCCGGGGTTAGACGGACTGGTCGCGACGATCGATGACGCCGCTCTGTGCTTCTACTCGCCTATCTTATTTCATACATGTCCTCTCTCTCTCCCTCTCTCCCTCTCTCTCTCTCTATCTCTCTTCTCTCTCTCTCTCTCTCTCTCTCTCTCTCTCTCTCCTCCATCCCTCCCTCCCTCCCACCCTCCCTCCATCTTCTTTTCTCTCTACTCCCTTTCGCTCCCCTCCCTTCTCTCTCCCTCTCTTTCTCCCTCCCTCTCTCTTTATCCTCCCTCCCACCCTCCCTCCATCTTCTTTTCTCTCTACTCCCTCTCGCTCTCCTCCCCCCCTCTCTCTCTCTCTTCTCTCCCCCTCTCTCCCTCTCTCCAGCCTGAAATCGGCACGCACATCTAGAGAGGCCCGTCACCGACTCTGAATTTATGCTCACGAAGTTAGCGCGACGAAGTCAATCAGCGAAAGAATAGTCAGCTCAGCTTATCTCACAGCACTGAAATAATCAGCGTGCTACCGTCGGTGGCGCTTGGGTGGCGCCACCAACGTATAATGCGTGAAGCGAATTTACATAATACGTATTTATACGAATTGCTCCGCAATAGGGATTACGTCTTCCGGAGTAGGAATGTATGGATAGGTATAATTTGGTTACTGTTAGCGATGTCGTAGCAGGCGGATGTAACTTGTAAGTGAAGCTTAATAGATGGTGACTGTTTAACTTTTAAGGAGTTCTGTGATTTTTGTTGCTCTGTGACAGTTCCTGAAATGCCAAGAACGGTGCAGTGAAGTAGGCATCACGCATTTTCATAATAGGTATCTTCATTTCCAGCTGGCTTGTTGCGGCTGGTTGACGCGACCGCTTTCCTTTGTGCTTCACCTACCATAGTCTGAGTATCTTCCTGGAACTGGGAAAGTACAAATGTTCGAGATAGATGGACACCAGAAATAAAAACATGGAAATAAAAAACAAAATTAATTCAAATAAAATAAATAAAAAGTGGAAGCTGAATTGACATGTTCTGGGCATTTGTTTTAAGAAAATTGATTAAAGCTAACTATTTCCTAAATTT
This sequence comes from Amphibalanus amphitrite, assembly GCF_019059575.1. Taxonomy (NCBI): domain Eukaryota; kingdom Metazoa; phylum Arthropoda; class Thecostraca; order Balanomorpha; family Balanidae; genus Amphibalanus; species Amphibalanus amphitrite. The sequence goes on from NW_024881514.1 coordinate 12,680, forward strand.
GTCTAAGCCTGTTGACAAATGTTCCACTTGCGGCCTAGAAGGATGATAATACCGTGAAACTAGCTGGTCGGCACGTAGGTAGGCAAGTGTTATGACGATGTTCTTTGTGAACGATTAATTTCCCCGCCTTTGCTATACAGCCCATTCCATTATCTTCACAGCGTTAGTAGTTAGTACCTACAGCTATCAGCGACCCTGTTATCCGTCCCGTTGATTATTGTTGTTTCCGTTGTTAATGGGCTCTGATGCAGATGCTCTCTCTGTCCATTTTGTCTTAGTTACGGTGGCTGCCGCTTTCCTCGTGAGGCAGACATTAGAATGTTTCTTCTGACGGATGCGGAACGCCGAGGCCTTTGTCCTATATGACACTCAGCATCTCACGAACATGGCCTCGGTATATGATGCTGCAATGGACGTTGGAAAAGGGCTATTGCTTATCGCGGAAGTGGGTAGATAAAACTTAAGCCATAGAAAAGAAAACAAGATAGGAACAAGTATCGCCTTATTGCGGTACAGCGCAGTTGATGTTTTCCCCTAGGCTCAATATTTTTTATGAGTGATCATTGACCAGTGATCAAGAAAGAAACGAAATTCTGAGGTTACCAAACAACTCACTCAAGAGATGAGCCCATTGGCGCATTTTGCCAGAAAACTTATCTCTGAGTATCAGTAGCCGACTTTTTCTAATCTGTTTTCTGTGAGTGTAGTGTTCAGCAATTAGTCGCGCATTATACTGCATGCTCACTTCCCAACTGATGCGGAATGATTGCTGTTAATGCATTCGCGCGTGTGTGTCTCCGAATGTCGGTAGATCTATGCAGATAAATGGATTGGGAATTTTCTCCAATCAGCGATATACGCACATGTTGCGCACGTCCGGTGTCGTTAGGCTGTGTTATAACAACAGAGCCAAGGGTCCATCTAGCTCAGATCCCTCCCCTCCCCTCCCCTCCCCTCCCGCCTCCCCCTATCCGACGCCAAAGGTCGCGCGCTGTTCTCAGAGAGTGTCAGTGGCCCATGCAGGCCTAAAAGGCCCTCCGGCGCCAGCGGCGCGCGAGGCAGCGCCATTGTGACGGCCGACGGACGACTTTCGCAGGCTGTTTTATATGCATTGCCGGCGGCGGCTAACACCGGCCTGATACGCTGGAATAACCGCCGAGAGTGCGGCCTTCGCCCGCACTTGGTAGCGGCGATTGATAAAGCAAACTGGGCGGAATGGCAATGTGAGTGCTGGCGGACCGACCACCGGATCAGTGTCGCCGGCTGGGCGCTGTGTCGCCGTGATGTTTAGACTCTCATCGGTGTTGCGGTGGGAAAATAGAGAGATGGTGGTCACAAGGATTATAGGGATCGTCTGTGACTGCTAGCTGAGTCAGCATACATATGTGTGCTATGTGTGAGACATGTATTGGCCACGTTGCACCGTCGGATGTCTAACACGTGTTTAATACTTAATGTAAATATCTTTTCCGATGTAGGCATATGTTCTTTCTTTGTAGTCCAATTAAATCTGTCCCATCCCGAAGTTCCGAGCTATGTAAACCTTGCGTCAACTCGTGTTTCAGACACGTGCATGCAGCCAGTTGCTGAGACCGGGCCGACTTAAATAGCTTCATTGTGAGCAACTGCGGGGCGTTTAAATCGCTTACATATGGATGTGAGCCTCCGGATAGTTGCCTGTCTGGATGGATTTGACAATTTTTTTTTAGCCAAGATATTTTACGGTTTCATCACTGCGCCGTTCAAATAAGCCGGTGGCGTATTTTCTCTGCAGCATATTTTGCAGTGTAAGTACACAGTCGTTTGGCCGGATGTGGCTCATATCTCCTTTTTGGTGAGCCCGCAGGCCGTTAGGAGTATCGCGCCGGCTGATAGCGGGGCCATTTTCCGTGAGTGAGTGGTACGGTACGAGCGAGCTGTTGACGCACTCAGAGTGAGTGAGAGTTAGCGCCGAGTGCAGTGGAGGGGGGGGGGGGAGGTGTGACTGCGAGTGGCTGTGAGTTTGACAGTGCGTATGGCGGTGGATGGTGCTGAGTCGACGCCAAGTGTGGCGGTGAGCTTGACGATGAGTGTGATGAGACGATGAGTGTTACGATGAGTTTGACAGTGAGTGAGCTTGACGCTTAGCTTGACGGAGTGCGGCAGTGAGTGTGGCAGTGAGTGCGGCAGTGAGTGTGGCGGTGATTGGCGCCAAGCTGACGCGCGCCGAGCGGCGTTGTTTGTCGGTCCGCGAGTGTCGATCGGCTGAGCTGTGACCGGGATCAGCTGCTGGTTCCAGCACCGCGCCACGGTCAACACACGGCGAGTCGGTCCGATGAGCCGGGGAATGCATCCGGGACGTCCCGCCCCGACAGCCAGTGCGGCAGGATCCGACTCTCCCGTCAGCGTGTGTTACATTTCCACTCCTTGATCGTCTTTGACATAGAGTTCTCAAACTCGGGTGTGTACTAATATATCTATCGACACCTATACCCATCGGCACATTCTCATCGTGTGACCAAAACTGCGCATCGTGTGTGCGCAAAACGCACACTGCGCATCGTGTGTGCGCGCAAGGTCTCTTTATTAGACGCCCGTGTGCTCGATTTATGTTGTCATCGTAATCTGCCGTTATTTGATGTGCTTTCCTGTGTTCGCCGCCGGTCGGACAGTGAGACCACCCGTTTCCAGTTGTCTCCCGGCGAACTTTATTGGGTGCTATGTCTGTGAAGTTGGCCAATATTGACAGCGCGTGTCCGATGGTCGTTGCTTTGTTTCGACCGGCCGCTTTAGGAGATTCCCAGCCATTCGTTATTGAAACTGAGAGAGTATGTAGAGTTACCGACGCAATTCAGTGGGCTCGTGACGCTTTTGACCTTGGTCGTCTCATTTCTCATCCTTTAATGGTGGATGCAGTCGATTGTTGTTGACCAGTGGGATGTGAAGAGTCATTTGTAGGGCTCGTCTCGGTACCAGTTGGGCACTCATTTAAAGTAACCCTGAATGATGGGTGTCAGTCCAGCATTTGCTAAATTTATTGTTCATGAGATCTTTGCTTAAATCGTTTATATTTAAACGCATAACTGAATGAGATTCGCCTTTATAAGGTTGTCTAAGGTGTGTCGTTTCGGCAGTGCTTTTATTTTCCCTCACGAATAGAAAACTAGTTTCTCGCACGGCTATCTGTAACCACCCTTATGTCCACATGTCATTGACGTGGCGTTCAGCTGCCTTACGCTAGCGGTCCACCCGGGCTTTCCACCGAGTCTGACAGTCTCCTCCCCCTCTCTCGCCAGGAGTGCACCAACATCTTCTCGTCGGGCGGTGGTGAGCAGCTGAGCTCGGTGGCCGGCGTGCCGTTCCTGGGCCGTCTGCCGCTGGAGCCGCGGCTGGCCGCCGCGCTGGACGCCGGAGCGCCGCTGACCGAGGCGGCGCCCGCCGCCGGACCCGTGGCAGACGCCGTCTCAGAGATAGTGCGCGGCCTGCTGCAGACGGTGCGGTGACCGAGCGGCCGCTGCCGACGACTGCCGGCCCACCCGAGCGGTGGGTCGGGCCTCCTGGCCTGCTGTCGGGGTGCAGTGGTCCCTTCTGGCTCACCATCAGCTCAGAACTGGGTATTTCAGTGCCGCCACCAGTGATGAAACTGCTCAGCCAGTTGTGGGGATGTCGTATTCCCAACAGTGACGGGTACCCGGCTGCTAGTGTCGCCAACAGTGATTATATTTCCGAGAGGGCCAGTGACCGACTAGCGCTCCTGTGGCCCGTGTGATCATTGTCGGTCAGCACACCGCCCCGTGCTGATTGAGCCGTGAAGGCGCCGGAATGGAGTGGACACAGTCTCGGCACGGTGATAGCAGTTGCCATCGGTGCCGCCGGGCCGTTCAACTCTCGCTGACCTGTCCGTCCGTGGGCCGGGCGGCTTCCCGACCCGTCCATGGTCTACCCGTTGGCCGGGCGGCTGTCCTGTTCTGTCTGAAGTAGTCGTCTGATACCGACTGAGTCCGGTCCGAATGATACCAAACACTGGCGCGAGGGCTACACTAGTGATCATATATTGACGAACGGAATAATATATGAAATAATGCTTTAATTTTATTTTTGTTTGTTGGGGAGATGTATGTATCCCTGACGCACATCTTTTACTCACGACATTATATCTATCCGTTCAGATTTCCTGATAGTCAGCAGCCTTTGAAATATCGGGAAGGCGGTAGCATTTGTGTCGCCGTGACAGAACTACCGATGTCATCTTTTTTTTTCTAGTTAAATAACGATTGTCTGTCAGTTCTGCGACGAAAGTAATGGAAAACGTCACTTTTGCTTTTACAAAGAAAGGATAGTTAATTATTTTTGCAGGACTCAATAACATCCGTGTTTCGTTTGTTTACAAAGCTGTATTTGATATCCCGTGCAATCAGGGTGGCTTGTTTGCTTGATATTTTAGATGTTTACACCACATTAAAGGGACTATCCCACCTTCTAAAATGTTGTTAAAACCAGTTAACCCTCGCATGTGTGCGGCGTTTGCCAGCTTCTAATGTGTAGGGGGGGGGGGGGGTCGGTTGGACCCCCCCCCTTGCCGTTTGGCCCCTGATCGAGCTAGAGCTTCGCGGAAAAAACGAGCGTGTTGCCCGTGACGAGAGGAAGCCGATGATACCCAATTTTAAGGTCCTAGGTCATTGGGTGACCTTCCAGGTCAGGTCAATGACCCAAAGTCGGGAAAATCGGGACCTGTTAGAAAGTCGTAAAGTGTGGCTTCTAAGGGGTTTTTCGGGGTGCTGATCACGAATATCGTGTTAGTTTTGACCACAGATGATGTCTTTAAGCATTTAGACTAGGTCGGGTCAGGTCAGGTCAGGTCAACCAGTAGGCATCGTGACGGGTATTCGTAGTACGTGTCAACCGCCTCTGACAGCTTCGTAACATGTTACGAAGGCACCAAAACTACTTCGTAAATGTTCAAATGGTTGCTAAATTCGAATTCAGCTCCAAAAACTAGCCTAGAAACATGTACAGCTCGAAAAAGTGAACCGAGGTCACCCGAGGTCACCAAAGGTCAATGACCTGACCTGACCTTCAGGTGACCTTGACACCCACCCTAATGCATGGAAGCAACATCAAATCACATGTTTGAACGTTTGAAACCACGAAAAGCTTGCAAACGCGCGGCTAATGCGAGCCGACATACGCAGAATCGCGATTCTGGCCAAACATGGTCTCGGAAAAGAGGTCACAGGTCAAAGGTCATTTTGGTCAGGGTCATGAAATTTTAGGGTAGGTGTAAAATTGATCAATGTGAGGGTACTGAAAGTTTCGTCGCGATCGGCCGCTTTTTACGCGAGTTATTCGCGAAAAACCATGGGGGGGTCCATCCGACCCCCCCCCCCCCTACACATGCGAGGGTTAAATTGTGCCCGACTTTATAGATTGGATGACCAGGAACACGGTTCTGGCATTTATTTTTCATTAAACATCTTAGGCTTCCCATATTCCAAACACAAACTTTCAAATATGTGACGTCACAGCCCAAAATTACCTCCTTCCCCAGGCCACATTTCTGTCATAAACTGATTCTTTTTACTCTGTAGGCACCACAACAAAGTTCAGACCAAGTTTTAAGCGATTTTTCAACGAACAAACCCATTTAAATCAGAATGACTAAACGAGGTGACGTCACACTAACGGTCGCTCCATGTTGAAGATAGGGCCTTGTACAAGGCCCATTTTCAAATGAAGGGAACGAATTTCTTCAACACCAAGAGGCCGCGGGGGTTGCAACCTAGATAGATAGTGGTTTCTGAACCTCGCCGCAAACTTGGCTATTTCAACTCAAACCCCATGTTAAAGGTGGGATAGTCCCTTTAAATTTGCAAATTGAGTCTGCAGATGTTTGTTTTTCAATTTTATGTGACGTCGCCCTGTGTCCATCGTGCGGTTGTTAGATGCACGATGTAGCCCTCGCTTGTCTGGAGGCGAGCTATATTTGTGTCCGTTGATTGTCTGTCCCATTCTCCTGGCGTTAAGCTCGTACACCGACATTTCTTCATTTGTCCTTTGCCGTCCGCTCGCACTAGTTAACTCTGCTGTTAGGTATGCCGTTCTAACCTCCGCCGTTCGGCTATACTACCTCAGCCGTCTGGTCGTACTACCTTGGCCGTTTTGCTACCACTGCCACTCGTTCGTGCTAACTACTTATGCTTTGGTGCTTGTTCTGTTCTCTGCCGTTTGGTTGTACTACTTCCGCCGTTCGGTCGTATTACATGTGCCGTTGGGTTTGCCCTCTCGGTCGTACTTAGTAGTCTGCCGTTCTGTCATGCTACCTCGGTCCTTTGTTTTGTCCTCTGCGGCTCGGCCGCCAGTGATGCATATCTCTGGTGTTCAGTCAAACAGCCGTCACCTCCGACAGTTTGGCTGTCGGCCTCCGAGCCGTCACCTCCGACAGTTCGGCTGTCGGCCTCCGAGCCGCCACTGATCTCCCGGGGTCGTCCCGATCGTGCGGTGACGACCAACTAATGACCGCTGTCCGCCGCCCGCCCCGGCCCACCGACTGCCCCAGCCGGGCTGCGGGCCGGGCTCACCCGATCCGCGACCAACCCACCGCCGGGCCGGGGCGCCGGCCGTCCACGGCTACACGCTGCCGGCTCCATCGCCATTCACAGACGGGAACTGGGCGAGTTGCGGTCCGGAAGGGGATGACTTCCGGTCCGGAAGGGGATGAGTTCCGGTCCGGAAAGGGATGAGTTCCGCTCCCGACGCTCAGAAGAGGCGCCTGTGGTTCCCCGGAAGTGTGTTCTCGGGGAGGCAAAATGGCGGCTGTTCTCCAGGATAGAGAATAGGATGGCTAAGAGCCAGTGCTCTGCTGTGAGGAGATGGCTTTGGGTTGTATTACCTCAGTGTCAACAGAGGAAGTGGTCCCGTCTCCGGGCCATCCTCATATATGGCTGCGCGGTCCGCGCCCTTCCCTGCGGCCGCTGAACAAATGCCAGTGTGCCCACTCATTTCCATTCAAAACAAAGAGGTGAATCGTTAACTAAAGGGGTACGACATCTCGTAAATGGGTATTTCAATGATATGGTAATATCGTACATCTTTATGACAAATGAGGGTTTATAGAATTTGCTATACTCACGTGAATATTGGGGCTAGGCCTATAAGGTGTACTAGTTAGCAGATTCTATAATAAGCCAATTGGATATATTTTCTTTTATAGTCGTTTAGATGTTTCGTATTTTGTACGTGTTTATAATTTATTTGAAGTACATCACAGCTGGTAGCCATCAAACACCCATGCAACAAAATAGGTACGTCGTCAGAGGTCTGTTCTATCCAAACCTTAACACTTTACAGCCAAACCCATCGATGACAACATCGAACGAGCAAATGTAAATAGACACATACCTACTTACATACCTACGCTTCCATTGACTTTGAACATAGTGTTCCGAAAATAACACGTGTCTTTGGGTCATCCTCGCATCTCCATTGCTCACATTGCCGGTTTAGTGAGCCATTCTTTGTCTCATTCGCGTCCATGTCAACAGTCCGTCGTGCCCAACCCCTCTCCAAAGAGTGTCATTCCTATTGCGTTTTGACCATCATCGACAGCATTAAGCTCGGTACACAAGTAGACAGTGTAGTCTGCACACAGCGCACAGTGGACACACCGAAGGGGTTGATGTTCTCGGAGAGCGGCCACACTCGTCATTTCCACCGTACACATATCCAGCACTAGCCCTGGCGCTCAAACGCCCAGCAAAAGGGGCGAACAGCGGGACAATGGCGCCTGCCAAAAAGTTTTTTTTCAACATTACTATGCCTCGTGAAAATGAACAACTTGTTTGACCCCTCTCCTGAATACATTAAAACACATCATAGACCAGCGCTGGCGTACACTCAGACACAACGTTGGTGGCTCTAATGACGCCTTCTTTTTTAGAGACATCAAAGCCAAGCCGATAGATACAAGTTAATTTGACTATCCGCGACCGAAATAGTAACTTATTGGCGATAAAAAAAGGTGGATATAGCTCGTTCTGAAGAGATAACACGTCAAGAATGGCGTACTCTGAACACAACACATGGTCTCACATCACGCTCCTGTTGACATTAGCGTAATGTACACGCATCGGAAACACAGCACAGTCATTGCAATACATGCACATGGAGGACGCATGCCGTCCGCAATAGTAACCAGTAGACAACAGGGCTACTACAGTCCATTTCGGAGCCACACGTTACGGCTCCGCGGTACGTTGATGACACGTCTCCGCTCCGCTCTGTCTGGTGGAGACGGGGCGCGAGTGTCGCCCAGCGGGGCGCGACATCAGATCATTTGTGGTGGAGAACACAGTCCAGTGGGCCGCAGTGTCCGACGGACTGACCGATCGGGCTCACGGCGGGCCATCGACAGAGACCCAATTACTTAGTGAACAAGTCCACTCGGCGCCGGTTTTGGCTACCGTCCATCGGGAGGCTGCGATTTGGCTCGGTGAGGAAATCAGATGTGCTTAGCTGAGCGGCAGGGTCATAGACCAGTCGTCTTTGCCTCACAGTTCAGTCACAGGTCGTCGTTGCCTGTGTGTCAGCCTCAGCTCCAGTCTCAAAGACCATTCTCACTTTGCAGGCATTTGGCCGTCTCACACCGGCCTCTTGGCCAACCGCAGCGGCTGGTCGGTCAGAGTTCTGCTCAACTTCTGAGTAGTTGAAAAGGTCACCTGTCCAGTCACCAGACATCCAGCCTCAGCCTATCTAGACTAAGCCGTCCGTGCAGTCGGTGAAGCTGTCGAGGACTGCTCAGGGACATCCAGCAGCAGAGATCCGCCGACCCACGGCAGGGGTCCGACCACCTGCGGTTTTTCACCGAGGTGCTACCGTTCCCTTGGAAAAAAAAATCCTGATCGGTCCCGCAGCAGGGCTGACCTCAGCATTGGACCGGCTGCGGCGCGCCGGCGGAGCGCAGCACCCGCAGCGGGATCTCGGTGTGGCCGTTCTGCCGCAGGCTGGTGGCCGCCGTGGTGGTGGTGCGCAGTCCGCGCTGGGTGCCCGCCAGCAGGGTGGTGCGCGTGTTGCGGCCCGGCTGCAGACTGCCCGGCGTGCCCGGCCGACAGAGCAGCAGCTGCCGCAGCCGCCGCAGCGCCAGCTTTATCTCCGGCATGCGCGCCGCGTAGATAACCGGGTCGACCAGACACTTGAGCACGACCAGCGTGTTGGTGGTGATGGCCATCTCGAGGTGGGTGCGCCAGTGCAGCTGCCGCGGGTGCATCGAACAGTCGTAGCAGATGAGGATGAACGTGACGACCGCCGGCATCCAGCAGAGGATGTACGTGCCTAGGATGAGCAGCGTCGTCACCACAGCTTTGACGCTGCTCTTGAGCTGCGACGAGTTCTGGTTGCGCAGCGAGCCGCGCTGATGCTGGCGTACCATGATGAAGATGTGTGTGTAGGCGAAGAACATGCAGATGAGCGGCACGAAGAAGAGCGATGCCACCACACGACGGAACGTGCTGAACGGCAGAAAGTCGAGCGAGCAGCCGTCGGCGCGGAACCCGCCCGCCGCCGCAAAGTACACCAGGAAGAAGAGGATGGGCACCAGCCACAGGAAGCCGATGGAGGTGAGCACGCGGCCGCGCGTGATAAGGCGCGCGTAGTGCAGCGGGCGCAGGATGCCCACGTAGTGGTTCAGCGCCAGCGCCAGCAGGTGGGCGGCCGTGGAGATGACGCCTCCCAGCCGGAGCGCCTCCAGCACCAGCGTCGGACAGCGGCTCAGCGTCTCCACGCCGAACCCGACCGGCAGCAGGCTGTTGACCACCAGACCGAGGCCCAGGATGGAGGCGGCGTACGCGTCGGCGCCTGCCAGGCTCACTGAGAAACACATGGTGGGGCTGAGCGGGCGCCGGATCAGGCGCGCCGACACGCAGATGCTGAGGTTGATGACGGTGCCGATGACGCAGAAGACCAGCATGATGGGCACGGTGATGAGGTAGATGTTGCGCCGGTGCTCGAGCTCGCCCTGGCGCAGCTGGTTGCGGATGTGCAGCGCCAGCAGGTGACGCAGCACGGTCTCGTTCACCGTGCCGTTCGACGTCTCCAGCAGCTCGTGCAGTGGCCCGAACTCACTGAAACGGGGAGCGCAGCGCGTGCGTCATTTACGGAATTATGCAAGTAACAGTCACAAAAGTAATAGAAATGCTGGATGGAAGCTGGTGGCTGAGCTTATAGTTAAATAGAACACTAGTGAAGTTCAGCGGATGTATGTAAACGAGAGCAATGTTACCGACGACATCTCTTTCATTTTCAAACTTCTGAATATCTCACGCATCTAGTTACTTGGCACAGTTCTAAGCTGTTACAAATTAGGTCGGATTTTTTGGAGTTATATTGAAATGAAATATAAGTGAGTGATTTGTGCCAGGTTGTAATAACTAGCATTCAGGTCTAGGGGCAGCTTTCTACAAACTAGCACTCAAATTATATTGTCACCCTATAATACTAGTAGATAACTTGGCCTTGAGACTTATTTAAACTTTATCTCATTATATGCTTATTCGGATGATTATGCGATATTTTGAAGGGTATACGGTGCTTTATATACCCATATACCCGTTGTTTTATTGAATAAAGGCTTACCTACCTCAAAGGCCGGAAAGGGCTCACTATCGGAGGGACACGACTTAGTAGTGGAAGGACACGTTCGGTAGCGGAGGGACACAGCTCACTAACGGAGGGACACGGCTCACTAACGGAGGGACACGGCTCACTAACGGAGGGACACGACTCAGTAGTGGAGGGACACGGCTCAGTAGCGGAGGGACAAGGCTCGCTATCGGAGGGACGCGACTCAGTAGTGGAGGGACACGGCTCAGTGTCGGAGGAACACGGCTCAGTGTCGGAGGGACACGGCTCACTAACGGAGGGACACGACTCAGTAGTGGAGGGACACGGCTCAGTAGCGGTTACCGAGGCGCTGTGGTGGGTGCAGTATCAGTTGGACAGAGCCCCGTGGCAGTGCGGTGCGCCGCTGCCAACGCCGGGAGCAGCCGCGGCCACACACGGCGCCACGGGTTTTCGATAGGGGGGGACGGGGACTGTAGCTGTCCGAAAATCCCAAAAGTAGATACTGATCGTGTATGCAAAAAAAAAAAAAACGAGGCACGTAACGCCACGAAACTTGGCAAAGCCCAAAACACATCGAATGGTGCATCCCGTTTCCAAACTTATCCTAGGACACCTAAGATCGATCACCTTTTCAAGCATCCTTGCCTCTAAATCAAAATTTGCAGTCTTGCCAACTCAAAGCTGGTTTCCTACAAGCTGCGAATTGCTTAGGGATACTGGCCGCGTGGCCGAGTGAACTGGGTGTCCGGCTGGAAATCCGGAGGCGGGAAGTTCGCGACCGGTCGGTCAGTGTCGAGTAGCAGTGCCAACTATTCTTACGTTTCGTACTTTCAAATTTTCGATCTTACGTCTGGTCAGCTTCATGGCTTCACCCCCATATAGTCATGGAGGAAAAGTGGGAATGTCTTCTGCTCTGACAAGTGCGCCAAAACTGCAATATACTTTCAGAATCATGACATCACCACCTGATCCATATGCAACGGGCAGGGTGCAGCTAATGGCTAGCCGTCAGTGGTCATGTCATTGGTGGTCACTCAAAAGGTCATGCTAGGTCATGGAAGGTCACCAGCCGTTATTTGATCACACTTTCTTATGGATTTTACTTACCAAGAGCTTCGCGGGAAAAACGAGCGCATGCCGCATGCACCGTTGAAAAAAAAAATGAGTGAAAGGGTCTCAGGTCCGGCGGCCTCTGCAGGTGAAATGCCCCAGGGTAGGATTCCGGTCCTTGTTGATTAACTTCGTCAAAAATGGCAGTAGAGCTGTGATGTCGGCACCATTGTGTTCGTCATGATCGAGCTGGCACGACCTGCATCGTTCTCATATTCACCCTCCAATCGTAACAACACAGCATGGGGATTGGCAAATGGCGGGGCACCCCCTTTGGGAGGTAATGAAGGTCTCTGGAAACCTCATCCCTCATCTCTTTAGACTTTAGCATTAGTGGCTCTCCTTATGGAACAGGTTTCTTGACTGGTCTGTTTCACCCCAGAATTCAAAGACTAGTCAAGGTAAAACCGAGCGTACCACAGTGAGCACAATTTGATAAGCTGGTGTATCTCAGTTTCCATGTAGAACCTTTCACGTATCACGTACCTAAAACACTTTCGTGCACTCATGCAAAAGCAACTGCCATGTTTCAACAGCTGGTAATGGCATTTTCACAGCCGCTGACGTAAGAAGGGGAGGGGGCTCGATTAGACCCCCAGCCGTTCGGCCGCCGACCGAACTTAGTTTTGCAGAAAAAAAAAACGAGTGCTATCGAACCCCTTGACGAGAGGGAGCCGATGCTACCCAATTATAAGGTCTTGGGCTACTGCGTGCTTTTTTGGTCCTGCCTATGATCTATCCGAACACTTCTCCCCACAAGTGCTGGGGTTAAATGGCATAGATTTGAAATGGTTCCTGTGGTAGAACTGCCATGCTTGAATTTGACTAATTAGGAATGGAAAATATCCATATAGTAACGGAAATCTATGGAATTTCAGTTAACTTGGTTTTGTCGGCAATGGGGTCTGGCAGTGGGGTGGGGAGGTAATAACCCTGCCTGGCGCCCCAAAAAAGGGGGGCACGATCCCCGAGGCCCTGCCGATCACCTTATAGGCATCACAGCTCCACACCTTTTGCAGATGGCCAGGACCCCCTGCGATACATCCCAACAGCAATCTTTATTCAGAACCTGCCTTGATTAACCAACGATGCATTAAATGCGACGGATAACTTTACAATGCATTATTATCAACTATTGAACGGGCCTCGCCGATAGGGGGGTACTGTACCCCCCTAACTTTCGATAGCGGGGGACCTGTCCCCCCCGTCCCCCCCGGTGGCGCCGCCCATGGCCGCGGCTGCCTTGTTTACAATCGGTTGTAAATCAGCGTGGGACAGCGGGCTGGTGGGCGGTGGCGGCGGGTCCATTCAGCGGGCGCTCCTGAGGCCGCGACCCGGCGGGGCGCGAGCTGCGCTCCTGTCTGGTGTATATTACACGTCCGCGGTCCACACCATCGGTGATTAACTGACTCCATTGACACGCCGCGACCTCGGATTGGTTTATAGTGCCCCTTCCCCGAGCCAGTCGCAGAGTCCGACACAGAGAGAACTGCGACAGTTCGCCCGAGGCTGACGTTCTTCGCTGGCTTTTCTCTCCCTTCATCATCCTGTGACGTTAACTGTCCCTGATGATCCAGCAGAATTATTTCCTGTACCAATTAAAAGCAGTTTGAGCCATCAGCTGTTGATGTCCAATTTATCACGGCTTTATTGCTGCTCTCTATGAAGATTGATGGCGGCCGAAATGTCAGTGCATGTCAGAGGGCTGAGCTGCATCACCACAGATATGACGCCTTCCCGGAACGGCCAATTGTTGGCGCTGCTTCTGTTGCCACCGGGCGCTCCCACGACGGCTATTGATGGTCGCATCGGTAAAGCCACGAGTATGATGGGCTTATTCTGGTGGCTGCATGCTTTATTCACATTTGCACATATTGAGAATGCTGCCGCAATGCTGAGCGTCTCATGAATCACGGTCGTCAAGTTAGATGTAAGTGAATCCTAATCTATAATCTAAGATTCGGAATCAGGTGAGCCCCTACGATTTGGACCAAACTTGGTCAGTGGATAGTACGTAACGTCCTGATTACGATGCACCCAAAATCTAAGCTCGGCCCGCCATATTTACGAAGTTACGGATGTTTGAATTTCAAGGTCATTCGGGAGAGCCCCTGCGATTTCCGTCAAAATTTGTGTACGGACACTCTAGATGCTCCTCATTACGAATATCACAAAATTTAAGCTCGGCCCGCCATATTTACGGAGTTACGGAGGTTTGAATTTCAAGGTCATTTGGGTGAGCCCCTGCGATTTCCGTCAAAATTGGTATACGGACATATTACATCCTCCTCATTACAAATATCATAAAAGTTAAGCTCGGCCCGCCATATTTTTCAAGTTACGGAGTCACAAATTTACGGAATTTCAAGGTCATTCGGAGAGCCCCTCCGATTTTCGTCAAAATTTGTATGCGGACACATTACACGCTCCTCATTACGAATATCGTAAAAGCTAAGCTCGGCCCGCACTATTTCAAAAGTTACTGACGTTTGAAACTCACTGAAATTCAAACATCTCTAACTTTTGAAATAGTGCGGGCCGAGCTTAGCTTTTACGATATTCGTAATGAGGAGCGTGTAATGTGTCCGCATACAAATTTTGACGAAAATCGGAGGGGCTCTCCGAATGACCTTGAAATTCCGTAACTTTGTGACTCCGTAACTTGAAAAATATGGCGGGCCGAGCTTAACTTTTATGATATTTGTAATGAGGAGGATGTAATATGTCCGTATACCAATTTTGACGGAAATCGCAGGGGCTCACCCAAATGACCTTGAAATTCAAACCTCCGTAACTCCGTAAATATGGCGGGCCGAGCTTAAATTTTGTGATATTCGTAATGAGGAGCATCTAGAGTGTCCGTACACAATTTTTGACGGAAATCGCAGGGGCTCTCCCGAATGACCTTGAAATTCAAACATCCGTAACTTCGTAAATATGGCGGGCCGAGCTTAGATTTTGGGTGCATCGTAATCAGGACGTTACGTACTATCCACTGACCAAGTGTGGTCCAAATCGTAGGGGCTCACCGGATTCCGAATCTTAGATTATAGATTAGGATTCACTTACATCTAACTTGACGACCGTCATGAATCGGCCGCAGGCACCACTTACAGTCAGCGCCAGTCCCGCTAACGATGCCGTTTCTGTACTGCACAATCACCGCAGGAGCTGTCGGCTGTGAATGGCCCGGCTTGCATTCTATTTGCTGTGAATGCCCCAACAGGCTGAAGGGCTCGGTGCGGAGCGGCAGGCGGTTGTTGCCGCGCCGGGGCGCTGATTAGGAAGTGAGCGGCGGTCGCGGCACGCTGATGGCGGCTCCGAGTCGTCGCCAGCGGGCACGTGCCGCCTCTGGGCCCAGTAATGGAACGGTGGCCGCCGCGGCCGGGTGGGTGGCGTCATTAGCGGCGGTCGGCCGAGCGGGGACGCGCCGCGGCGCCGCCATCAGACGAGGCGCCGGCTGCCGTCCGCCGAGCCGCTCCGCTGTCTGCCGACTGATTGGTGGCAGCACCGCGACCCGGCGGCGGCCGGTGACGACCGGCGGCTGGCCTAGAGCGGGACACTTCACCGGGGCGAGACTAACCGGTGGTCGCTGTTTGGGTCGCCGAACATTTATGTACAAACATTACGTTAAAACCTGTTCATACTAAATGTTAACCCTAGCACAGCATGTTTAGTGGTCTGACTAACTACTTAGTAAAGAGTTGAAAGAGCTTGTTTTAAAGGATTGACTTGATCTTTCGTAACCTTGACCTCGAGGCGAACTTATACCTATTGGTACGCGATTCACAGATTGTGTCGTAATTATCTGAAACTCGAAGCCGAAGCATGTTTCAAACCATTCAAGCATTATCTAAATGCCTACCTTTATTTATTGGATATCTTTATAAATTGCTATTTGTAGTCAAGGCCACTTCTTAACAATGACATTCACCTTGGCATTGCTTACCACATCAGTGAACTTTCAGAATGTCTTTTCTCGTTTTTAACTATTTCTTTGGGTTTTGTGTGCTCTGCTTTCCCTTGCAACATATGGGTGTAATTTTCGTTAGTACCTACAAAAGGGTCGTTTGTCTGATACCATGACACTTTTGACTTTTGATCTGGACCTGAACTAACCTGTCATCTTGAAATAAAGCTTCAATTAAGCCTTAGGTTCCCCTCGGCTGAGACTTAATGAACGTTACATGAAGGGATTCGTGGCGCCCATTCCTTCTAATGAAACCATGATTCGCCGCGGAAACCTCAGTAAATAGCGAGGAATGAACTCCCATGTCGGGGTGGGGGGGGGGGGGGTGCGACCGAGGTCTCCAGTCTCCTCAACTCCAGATACTGCGTCTGTGGCACTCGACAGTTTCGCCCATGACTGTAATATGTAGCTAAAACAGAAAAAGCAGTGGATTTGTTACGTCACACATGAACTGAACTGCACATATAAAAATAAGATTCGAGGCAAGTTACGCATACATTACGCCAGGAGCGGGGCCAAATGTCACATAACATCAAGGCAGGTGTTCCATGGGAACCAGGAATCGTCATGGCTCATATCATGCATAATAAATGGATCGGAGGCGTTGCGGGACAGTCTAACTTCAGACGCCGACAGCCACTGCCATCTAGTGGCGAGCCTGTAAGCCATGTATGGACATCGATCGGACTTGGAGTTTACTCGTAGAGTTTTTAACAAGATGACGAGCTCATGAAGAGTGGTGTGTGATGTAACATGACTATTGGCTAGGTCTATGAGCATCTCCCAATTATGCTGCCCCATCCTGTATTACATATAGGTACAGTCTGTCTTCTGACACGTGATAAGCACGCGGAGCAGCCTGAGCTAGTCGTGGTTCACAGTCGGAGCAGCCTGAGCTAGTCGTGGTTCACAGTCGGAGCAGCCTGAGCTAGTCGTGGTTCACAGTCGGAGCAGCCTACGGGTGTCCGGGGTCGGCTGAGTGATTTCCTTTGGCGACTGATCCATCGCGCCGACCGCTGAGTGATTGGTGAGGCGGCAGATCAGTCGGTGGTGCTCCCCCAGACGGTGCGATACCTTGTTTGTGCCACCGCACTCCTCCTCCAATTCATCACTGACGCCGATTGTGATCGAGGAGCGGCGGAAGTCAGCATGAAAGGAAGCTCTTTCATTCTGTATTAATGACATTTTCTACCCAATCGGCAGTTCCATAGCCATGTGCATCGTTAAACGTCGTGGACCATTTTCGAGAATGCAGGCAGTTTAGTTCGTTTAAAAAAGTCAAGTTTTAGGCGTCCATTTCCCTAAAGGATACCAGTTAAACTTATAATATAATTATATCAAGTGAAGGGCGCAGTATAGGTTCCACTTCTTAAGGAACCTATGACTTATGACAAAAACAGAACCGTCACAGCCCGACGCTAGCCGGTTCCACCGTCACACTGCAAGTCACAGCGAGCAGAACGTGTACCAACAGCCGCGTGTGTCGTATGACCAACATGTGCGACCACCATCGATGAGGCTTCACCGACTATGTAACTAGATTTGTGCGCGCACCCAGTAAATGATTCTGGCGTCCTAATTGCGCGGCCGTTAGCATTCAGCCGGGGACAGCTCCGCGTGGCATTGGTTCAGCCCGGAGAGTTCCGTACGGTATTGGGGCGTCACTCAGGTCGCAGCTGGACCAAACGTCGGCAACGAGATGATACACACGCAGTCAGTGAAGCTGTGTTCAGCTGTACGAACTCTATACAGCTAATGCAGGAATTGAAATGCTGCGCATGGCATTCTCATTTCTCAGTCGTACTATACGATAGCTTTTGATGAAAATTATCAGATGTGATCATTCTGGGTGCTAAGGGAGGGGAGGAGGGGGAGGGGACACGAACGCCAAAAGCGATGCAATAGTTGAGAGCTCGTTTCTCATATCGGGTCGCAAAAAGGTACCAGAAATGAGAAAGGTCATGGCCACCCGCTCCCCCCCCCCTTGTGACCAGCACTTGATCTTGTGCAACCAGTAAAGACTGGTAACCTGGAAAGTGGAACGAGCTGAACGAAGAAAGCATTTCAAAATCAAACCAAACACTTTTCAAAGTGGGAGCTTCTTTGATCCCCTTTGCCTTCAGTTCGTTATTTATGCATGTTGCGATACATTATGCAGCTTCAATGCCGTGATTGATGTTGAAAACGTGTAGGTACCTACCTATATGAGATTGGTTCGACTTCTGATGTCGGTTCAATAACGCGTTGACAATAACTTGAACTCCATATTGGTGGTACCCACGCAGTTGCCTATAAGATGACTGGCCCATAAATTCATTCACGCGTTTATTTTTAAAGCGGCTCCTCTGCAAACGATCCATATATAACTCGACGTCTTGGTAACTCACTCCACCTTTCAATTAAAAACAGTTCATTGAGACTGACACTGAGAATAGATATTGCATGAGATCAATAAAAATTTGAGTGGCTCAATTTTCACTCTTACACTAGTTTAACGACAAACGGTAGGTGCAATTAGGGTTCCGGTAGTCCGTTCCGGTCATTTCAGACGAGTGTCAACAGCGTGCCAGCAATTAAGGATCAACATCTGGCGTGTTCTCAGCATCAAATGGTTAGCGCTGACAGTGCACTGCTGGCCAATCGGCGTAAGCCTCCTCTCTGGATCAGGATGTCCAACGCCGCAGAGAGGGTGTCGGACTCGGATCAACCAGGTCAAGGTCACACACATGCATAACGGAACCTTCGGGAAAGCTTCCAGGCAGGTAAGTTACAGACCTGGGGAATTCGGCACGGAACGGCTAGGCCAAAGTCATACAGAGACATTGGAATTTGACATGCAGTTTAGATGTTGCCCGGGCCGAGCCCGATGACGAGAGCGCTGTACCAATACTGGGAGGGGGTGGAGAGGTCTGATTCAGTCCGGTTAGTGGAGTAAACCGAGCCGAGCAGCCTCCTCTGGACCGACAGCTGGCAGTGAAGGGAGGCAGCCGATCCTGAAGCCATCAGCAGCAGGGGAGCCTTTGACGCTTGCGCCAATACACTTCCGAAAAAACACGTATTTCTACGACTTAATCTACTGTAAGTTATTTTCATTTCTTACTAATGCTCAAATTTTGTGTTTACCTTGTTTTATTACTTTTTGTCACAACGAAACTGAGCAAAGAAGTCGCTCAAACTTCGACTCCAACTCCTATTGCTGATGACGGAGGGAAGGGGGCTGTCGGTTCTGTCTCCACTGGTTTCTGTTCTCTACTAAAAGCGGCTTGAGCTAGCGACGTAACTTTTGGTGATTGTTTCCTCGACATTCGTTGGGACTTGGAAGCACCTACATATTTGGTCACAACTTTGAACTTATACCTACATTGCGCAGAGTCGTCTCGCAGAGTGAGCTTGCGAGAACATATTTTGCCAAGCCTGGGCTCCAGCCTCCATCGACATTTGCCTCTGGATAATTTAGTCGCCCACGGCATAACCATGGATGGATCAGTTCAGCATTTACACTGATCTGTGTCAAAGTTGGAAATATATGCCCCACCGCAGCTGCCGTTCGACAGGCTGAATGTGACCACATTTTGCGCTACGAGCCACTGGCTACGAGTACGGAAAGGATTTATTGCCGAGAATTGGCATGCGGCTGGCATTGATGGACATCCAATTGTAAGATGGGACTCGTCACCGCAGAAGGGGCGGCCGGCGGCGGCGCGGGCTGGTGCTGAGGGGCGGCCGTGGGGAGCGGCGGCCGGCGGCGCGGGCTGGTGCTGACGGGCGGCCGCTCCGCCGGCCCTTAGAGAGGCCGTCCCGCGGCGCGGTGGCGCGGCTCGGTCGGGAATGGCGCAGATAGGAGCGCGGTGGGCCGATGGGCCGACAATGGGCCCGTTGGTGCCACTGGACCGACGGGATGCGGCTGCTTTGTGGCGTGGGATGTTTCCCTGATCCCTCCCTTCCCCTCCCCGCGTCGGCGTCGGCAGAGTAACCGCTGGTGGCTTATCTGGGCCGTGCTCGCCACTGCAGTCGGACCATTGAGACCTGGTACTGCGAGATGGTCCGCGCCATTGGGACCGGACACCGCGAGCTCGTCCGCGCCATTGGGATCTGCAGCACTGCCGAGGGGTTTCCAGCCACCCACAATGTCGCACCTTCTGGGATGGTGCCATGTCTTTATGAGGCTTCGATAGAATTAACTAGATCGCAATCATGCAGTGCGTTTGATATTTCTATGCGCGGTTAGATGCACAGACATTCCACAGTGTTTACGGTTACTTGAAAGGAAATTTCGTCTATAAAAAAAAAAATCCCGAAAGATTTGCCGTATTTGGGTATGTATTTAATGTGCCAACTGGCAGCATGTAAGTCGGCGCACCAGTAATCGTCGAGATGAAAACGAGCGCTATCTTACACAGTCACGGCGCAGTGTGTACACGCGTCGCGCTCAGAGCGTAGCCGCATAGTCACGTGACCTTCGGTCCGGAAACTCGGGAATATAAAGATAGGATGGAAGCGGAGCTGTTAAAACCGCTGTAAGGTGTGATCATGAACCCACAGATAGCACGATTACTTGCACCTCATATGCTCTCTCTCCCCTCCCTTCCCTTCCTCTCCCTCTCACTTTCTCTCTCTCCGTCTCCGTCTCTCTCTCTCTCTCTCTCTCTCTCTCTCTCTCTCTCTCTCTCTCTCTCTCTCTCTCTCTCTCTCTCTCTCTCTCTCTCTCTCTCTCTCTCTCTCTCTCTCTCTCTCTTTCTCCCTCTCTCTCTCTCTCTCTCTCTCTCTCTCTCTCTCTCTCTCTCTCTCTCTCTCTCTCTCTCTCTCTCTATCTCTCCTACAAGCATACAAAGTACGCGTACAAATTACACAAACCCTTTTAATACCCGGCACAGTCAACGCCGACTGTCGCTGAGCAGCTCAAAGGCAGAGTTGAAGGGAAAAGCCCTACCCGGACCTCTGTCGCGACCTTATCCCGCCATGATGGCGATCAAATACAATAAATCTCGTGTAGGCTGTGTACCTATAGAACACAAAGGATAGTTTGTGCGCTCACACACAGCTACAGAAATAAAGAGGTCAGCGTTATAAAGGCCGGACAAAGGGAAGGTGCTATAAACATCGGACAATTATCACCATTCAGCGCAGAATAGGACCATTCAGCCCGGTGTGTTAGAGCTTTGGAGAGCATTCTTTTGTATAATATTGGCGATATTCTTTTGAATGGTAGCTATATAAAACCTTAGACCCGTTTCAATATTAACCCGCGACCGCCTGGGGGGGGGGGGGTCGGATCCGACCCCCCCTCCGTTTTTCTTGAATAACTCATGAACCGCTTGAGCTATCAACTTGAAACTTCGCATACCTTCTCCCCCATCAATTTGACGTCTCCTGTGCAATTTTCAAAATTTTTTGAGATATATCGATTTTAGTGATGTAACTACATGGCGTTTTAAGTCAAAAAATGGTAAATGTTTAAAAAATCGCCAAAAATCGATTTTTTAAGCAAATTGCAAATTAAGGACATGAAAAGACGCAGCTCAACGAGTTCTTTAAAATGGCTATCTCGGATTTTCCATAAAATGCGTTTTTCACCCCTAAAAATTCAAAAAACTATATTTTTTGGAAAACAGCTAATAAAATCCAAAATTTTGAGAATTTCCAAAAAACCGGAATATATGTTATAGAGCTCTATTAGAACATTAGATGTCCCAAATTTCAACTTTCTATCTTGATTTTTGACCCCCAAATTGTAAAAAATAGCTCCAACATGCATAGGGCATGGTGACGTCATAAGCATTTTCGCGAATTAGAGGCACTTCTGAACATCGCATGTGAAAACAAATGGCACCACTAGATTCCTGGGACAAAGCTCGTCTAGAAAAGTGCATTTTTATGTCAAAAATAAAAAGTTGAAAAATTGACCTTTTTTCTTAGCCCTCGTTTAGTTATGTATGATATAAACGATTTTTTATGCTTTCAATGCACACTTATCACCAGCACAGTGACTTGGGGTCACATATAACCATTACCATCGGATTTGGCGTAAAAAATAAGCCATAAAACATGTGTCGCACGCCCATGTAGCAGAAAGTGAAAACCGTGACCTTTCGTGACCTGACCTGACCTTGACCCGTACTTAGTATGACCCCTATACGCACATGGTACCTTCACTAGGTCTTTGAGGTCATTTGTGGTGAGTTTCGAGCAGCAGTTATCGATTCCGCTGTCCGTAAGCCTAATCATGCAAAACCCCTGAATTTGACCTTTGACCTGACCTTGACCCGAAAGTTGACCTCAATCTTAAAATCTTAAGAGTGCTTTGGGAAGGTCTCGTAGAGACCTTTCGAACGCCGCCTCGCGGGGCTCGATACGACCATTGGTTCTCGAGATAGCAGGGGGGGGGGGTCGGATCCGACCCCCCCCCCCCCAGGCTGATGTGGGTACGGAAATAGCCCAGGCGGTGCCGGGTTAATCGTGCGGTTGCAAACAGGCAGATAAAGGTTTATATTTACAGACATATATTTTTTGCACGGGTTAAATACATATGAAGGCAAAGTTTGGTGATCAGAAACTTCCACTAAATTATGATAAAAAATGATGTATCTCACCCAAGGTCGTTGTTTCGAACAGACCCACGTAACTACAATGATATAAAACGGTTGGATACTGAATAAAGAAACTCAAAATTTGATCGAAGTGAATCCGACTAATCCATTTATACAGTCAGGTCAGCGTTAACCCGCGACCTGGTGGGGGGGGGGGCTATTTTTTGCCCCCCCTCCAGACTTTTCGATATATCTCCAGAACCACTGCGCCGATCGTCACCAAACTTTCAGTACCCTCCCGGACATCAATTTTACACATTGTGACCAAAAATTTTTCCAAAGGCTATGATAGGTTGGCCGGAAATGACGTCAGAGTGACGTCATGTTCTGCCGTTTTCGACCCAAAAAAGGGTTTCGCGGGAAGAGCTGTCAGGCCTATAGCTTTGCAAATACAGAAAAATGATACAGACATAAAAGCTGTAGAATAGACAGGGCTACAAAACTGCTATCTCGGATTTTTGAAATTTTTGGATTTTGACCCCCAAAAATCAAAAAATAGATTCTTTGAATATAATAGCCAAAAAATCCAAAAAGTTTTTTTGAATTTCGAAAAAACCGGAATATATGTGATAGTCCTTACCGCCTTCTATCTACATACCAAATTTGAGATCGATACCTCTTTTTTTGGCCAAGTTATAGCGAAAAAACTGTTCAAAATTGATGACGTCAAATTTTCAAACTCAATTTTCAGCAATTCTAGACCTTGTAGCACAAAACAAAGACCACCATTAGACTCCCCGTGACGAGCTGCATCGAATCAATACCCATTTTATGCAAAAATATCAACTTTGAAATTTGACCTTTTTTGACCTAACCTTGACCTGACCTCCACCAGAAAGTGACCTAAACCGTACCTGATGGTCTTATAACCAACACCATTGAGTTGGAAATGAAAAACTGGCCATAAAACATGCATCGCATAACCTTAGTAAAGTTGGGTTCATGTGGTGACCCTTGGTGACCTTTGGTGACCTGACCTGTGACCTGACCTGGTATGACCAGTGACCTCTAACAGCAACATATCTACTAGGCAACTGACGCCCTATCGCTGATTCCCGACAAAATGCGTTTTCCTCGGTGTTATAGCGCATTCCCTAGAAGACCCGTGAACGGTGAAACATTTCATCTTTGACCTGACCTGTGACGTCATCGGTGACCCCGAGGTCAATAAAATTTGGTTTCCCTCGACAAATTTGACAGGCCTTTCGAACGCCGTTTGAATTTTTCGGATCCGTCCAGTAGTTTCGGAGATACGAGGGGGGGCAAAAAATAGCCCCCCCCCACCAGGTCGCGTTATAAACAGACCCCACCAGGGCGCGGGTTAAAAAGCCCGGGCAAAGGACAAAGTGTTGTCTATTTTTATTAAAAGACGCTGAACTCACTTTAGACTGAGCAGCCTTACCGTAATCGCAGAGCAGATAAGTAGGTGCAGAACATTCAAAGACAGCACAATTACTTGCTAAAGAATTTGCTGCGGTAGAAAGAAAAAGTTAAACGACTTAACCGCCAATAAGCAGAAATCAAGCAGCCAACACATATTTGTAGGTTCTATTTGGTATTTTAAACGTGGTCCCTAATATCGTTAGGTGTCCCTAATGGTTGATTTTGATTATCAATGAATTAATCCATTTAAGCCCAAGTGCGAGGGCCGATAAATTGGAACCGATTGATGCGACTGCACAAACATTGACCAGGTAGTCGTTGAGGAAGGATGAAGTCTTCTGGATGCCGAAAAATGTGCCAGTTATGCCATACAGAATGTCAACGCGCCATATATTTACGGCCACGGTGTTTCGCACGCCCACTCACCTGGCCATGGATTCGTTGGTGAGTGCGTTGGTGACCGCCATGCCGGACACCCCGGGTCAGCTGGGGTCACGGTGCACGGTCAGGTCAGGTCACTGGGGTGACGGCGCGCCTCGAGCGGCCGTCAGTGAAGCCGGTGCCACCCGTCCGCGCGCTGTCGGGCACCTGTCCGCCGCCGCGGCACGAGCGGGGCGGGCTGGCGGTCCGGGACGGCGCCACCGACTGCCGCCGCCGCCGCCGCCGCCTCCCAGTGGCAGCCGCCGCCGTCGCCCCCGCCCAGCAGGTAGCCAACAGTTGGCCGTGATAAACTGAGAAGGCGCAGCCGGCAGATCGGAGGAGCCGTCCAATGACAGGCGGCATCTGCCGCGCGGAGACGCCTCGGCCGGGGCACCCGGTCACTCTGCACTCCGGTCCCCGGCCGGCACACGGCCCTCTGCACCCCGGTCCCCGCCGGCACACGGCCCTCTGCAGTGTATGTGTTACAGGCCGTATGAAAACTCAGTCCGTTTGCAAACGGCCTGATCCGATTCAGGCCGTTTGCAAACGGTCTGGACAGCCCAGTCAGTATGCAAACGGACTGAAAAGTCAGGCCGTTTGAATACGGGCTGAAATTCCAGGCTGTATGCAAACCGCCTGGAATTTCAGACTGTTTGGAAACCGTCTAGGCCGTATGACAGCTTTCGAGACACCAGGCCGTTTGCAAACGGTCTAGGCACTTTGAAAACAATCCGGTCTGCATGAAGATAGCTGGACAATGTTGAGTTTGTTGAAGCACGACCATTTCATGACATTACAAGGCAGTAGGCACCTGAAATCATGGTCAGGAAGAGATTAGCAGAACGGAGGCCCGGCCCGTATAGCGCCCGGTCGACTTCCCTCCGGACTTCAAAGTTTCGCCTTCCACCGCAATGGTCAGGTATTGCCGGCGTACGCCACCGGCCAGCCGCCGGCGGTCAACCGGGCGCGGTGAGGACCGGGATATGATGAAGTTTTCATACAACACTACCATAACCCGTACTTTAACCCGCGCCGGGCCTGTGCTCCGAGATTCCGCGCCGGGCCGGGGGGGGGGGTGTCTGAACACCCCCCCCCCCTTCTAACTCGGCTCCTGGGACAACGTAGCGACAGGCGGTAAGCGGCAATCGAAAGAACGTCCAAAATAATGACGAAAACACTTCGGTCATTTTTTTTGGGTCAGGTCAAAGGTCAGGTCACCAGAGGTCACCAAAGGTAATATGTTGACTATTTCAACATTTTGGAAACTGCCGACGGCTATCTCGGGAACCGATAGAGCTACAGCGCCGGAGAAAAGCGCATGCGATAGCCCTTTTACAGGCCTTTCTGAGTTTGTTCTCAGATTTGACCTCAGGTCAACGGTTTAGCCTCTGGAGGGCAAAACCTCTAAAATAGTCGTTTTTACGAAAAGCGTTTTTTTCGGCCATAACTTTTGACTCAAAAGAGCCATGACATTACTTTTGCCAGCATCATGTTCCTCTCGTCGAGACGCGTCGAATGGACTATAATTTGACCTTGAAAGGTTAACTTGAAAATTTGACCTCAGGTCAAGGTCATGACCTTACCGGAAAAGGTCATGTTGCATATCAGTCGATCCGCAACGTCGAGCCGAACACATCTATGGCGTTTTCAGCGCTCTAGCACGCCTCTATGTATCAGAAGTTATTAGCGAAAAACTGTTAGATTCTGTTCGTGACCTGAGATGACCTCGGGGACATAACAAGGGGTCACAGTTGCCATTTTCCGGTTCAGTGTGTCAATTTTACCTACATCTCGATGTTTGAGTGTCTAGAATAACGTTCGTGCAAAACAGACGCTTTTCAATTTTCTCCCATTGTTCACCAGGCTCCATCAACTGGATGGCCGATAAACAGGCGGACCGAGAAATTGTACGAGCATTACACCTTTTTGCATTTGAATTCAACCATTCGCTATAACTGTTTGAGGAGCCATTTCGACAATCGGCATTGTGCACAACTATGCCGTCGTGGTGTGTTTCATTTAAGCCATTCAGCAAAACAGATTGAACACTGAAATGAGCAATCTGCATAACAGTTTAAAGGTAGTGTGCCAGCTTTCCTGGACCGTATGGAGTTAATGGCCCAGAAAAGGAGAACTGGATTTTTAGAACTTATCCATGCCTTCAAAACTCATGGAAACGTCTTAAATTCTTCAAATTTTGAGTATCCCAGTGCGAACTTCGCCCCGACGGGTTGTCGGTCGTACCCCAACCACATTTCACACCACTATGAACAATAAATGCACACACTGAAATCGCTATTACCGATAGGCTCATCCAATCAAGTTTCGATAAACCCGTTCATCATCATCTCCTGCGGTTTCGAACACGCCTGTTAGGTGGTGCGGTAGACCGCACCCAAAGCCAGGGCCCCGGTAACGTGAGGTAGCCGAGTCGGGGCAGCGTGCGCGTTAAATGAAACACACCGCGCGTCCTCACGGTGTCATGTGATAGCCCGGGGCTGCCCGGGGATGCGGTAGACCGCGCCCAAAGCCGCGGCCCCGGCTTGGGTCAGCGCACGCTGCCCCGACTCGGCTACCTCACGTTACCGGGGCCCTGGCTTTGGGCGCGGTCTACCGCAGGTGGCTTCTGCTCATACTTTGTGGTGCGGTGGTGGTGCGTCGGGCCGCGCGCTCTGACTTCGGCCAAGAAAATGCGTCAGCTGATCATTGTCATTTCTGCCACTTTCATGTAATGAGATGGGGTCATAACTTTAGAGACGGCTGTTTCATATCAATTATTTTACATAAAATAATATTTCAAACCATAAATCAATGTTCGACAGCCAAATTAAAGAAACAATACCAATACAGGCTTACAGTTTAAATTCGACATTGTGTTGTCTACGATAAGACAGCTGATAACTCCTTCCCGTACGTCGTAACTCTATAATGACCTTTGCTTATTGTCACATGTGCGCCGCATTCGCGATTGTTGCCGACGCCTGTTTGCAGGTCAGCCCACTACAGTTGTTATACATATCGAAAAACCGATAAACTTTTAGGCAAAAAAAGCACTATTTTAGGCCCATTTTTGATTTTTTAGCGATATTAGGTAAAAAGAGAAGCTTCTTATCCTAGGAAAAATAAAATGGGAAATCATTGGAAGGTGGCACACTACCTTTAACCCTCGCCGGACCTATTGGTTTTCTACATACACGCCGGCCGAGGGGGGGGGGGCGGGTACGACCCCCCCTCGCCGTTTCGCCCCTGGTGGAGCTAGCGCGTCGCGGAAAAAAACGAGCGTGTGCGCCGTTACGAGACGCAGAGATTGGTACCCGATTTTAAGGTCCTAGGTCAACCGGTGACCTCTGAGGTCAGGTCAAGTGCCCCAAGGTACGGTTCAGTTTTTGGTGAATAACTTCGCAAAAAACGGCCGCAGAGCGCCGATTTTGGCAGCATCGTGTTTGTCTCGCTCAGGCGCGTCGAATGATATACTTTTTGTCCGGGTCAGGTCAACTTGGGGTGTTGACCTCAGGTCAAGGTCAGGTCAGCACCCCCAGGTCACGAAGTTGGTCGAAAGAGGTCATGTCGCATATCATTCGATTCGGCAGGTCTTCCTGAGTCCATTGGTGGCTTTCCCGACTCGCTAGCTCAATTTGATCAAGAGTTATTGACGAAAAACTAATATGACCATGATGACGTCATAAATGACGTCACGCAAGGTCAACATTGCAAAATTGACGCATCTAACCTTGCAAGGAGTGCATCAAATCACGATTCTGTGTGCTTGAGATAGTTGGAGATCGTTCCCGGCGCCAGAATAGCAGTTTGAATTTTTCCCCATTGACTTATAATGGTGAGGTCACGAAAATGACCTGACCTCATATGACCTTTAGGAAAAATCCGAGATATACAAATTGTGGGACTCATAATGGATACTAGATCCTGCAAGTTTCATTTCCCTGTGACATCTCCTCTGGCAGTGAGGGCGTTGCGAAGTTGCGACATCTGAAGACCGTGCAGAGGTTCACTTATGACGTCATAGGTCAGTGACCTGACCTGACCCAAAAATGCGGTTGGTGTCAAAAGATCCGGCTTGGATCAAAGGTCAGGTATGCCAAGTTTCAGCTCTCTATCGCCAGCGTGTTCGGAGCTATCGCGAAAAAACCCTATGGGGGGGGGGCGGCACCCGCCCCCCCCCCCCTCGGCCGGCGAGGGTTAACAGTTCGCCAGACTTCGGCATAAAGGGAGCCAGCTCGGCATATGACGAATAGTTTCGACCATTGACGATTTGTTTTGCACAATGTTGAACCATTCGTTCAATGTCGAGTTGTAGAGAAAGATCGTCGAATAGTTTTGCACAATGGTGATTCTTTGTGACCAACCGCCCATTTGTAGCGCCACCTACCTACATATATGGCGAATGCGTACAAATGTTTTGCCCAATGGTCAAAAGCTAACGCTAAAAGGTGTATTAGTAACATTGTCGGGAAAACGGCCGGGCCGAGCATCTGCACAGTAAGAAAATGTTGGACGTAGACGAGTCATTCGGCAGAATGCAGGGATGCGGAGTCGGAGTCGGAGTCGGAGTCGGAGTCGCCCGGAGTCGTGGTAGCGAGCCCGGCCCGGAGTCGGAGTCGGAGTCGACCAGGCTGCCTTGACTCCGACTCCGGGAAGCTTATTAAAATTTGTGGCGTTGCTTGCTGGAAATAAATTTATCTGGAGATCTGGGGAGGTATCCCACAGACCTCCCCCGGTCGGGGACGTATCCCCAGCTCTCCCCGGGGTCGGGTGGTGTTTGCCGGGATTAGGGCGCCGCCCGACCTGGCCAGGTGGGCCGCACAGGGCAATTTTAAATGTTTTGTTTGTTTCATATAAGGTGTGATGAATGTGGATGAGTGACTATGTATACAAAAAGATTATGAAAAAACTGTGATCAATGATTGGACAGTGTTAATGATTGCGTCGTATTTCGCATCAGACCCGGAGTCGGAGTCGGAGTCGGAGCCGACCCGGAGTCGGAGTCGGAGTCGGAAATCGCTACCACGACTCCGCATCCCTGGCAGAATGCACAAGTATTCATGGATACAACCTGATCATCGACCAACCTGTATCCATTAAGTCATCTTCAGAGGCTGTTGTACTTCGCAAGACCGTTTGAAAACTGACTAGACCGTTTTCAAACTGTCTAGGCCGTTTCAAACTGCCTAGGCCGTTTTCATACGGCCTGATATTTCAGGCGGTTTGCAAACGGCCGGCTTTTTCAGGCCGTTTTCAAACGGCCTGACTGGGCCAGGCTGTTTGCAAACGGACTGGGTTTTCATACGGTCTGTAACATATGTGTTACAGACCGTATGAAAACCCAGTCCGTTTGCAAACGGCCTGGCCTAGTCAGGCCGTTTGAAAACGGCCTGAAAAAGCCGGCCGTTTGCAAACCGCCTGAAATATCAGGTCGTACGGAAAACGGCCTAGGCAGTTTGAAACGGCCTAGCCTAGACAGTTTGAAAACAGCCTAGTCAGTTTTCAAACGGTCTAGCGAAGCACAACAGCCTCTGATGATGACTTAACCCTCGCCCGCACATGCCATTTTCCCATCCTAGAACGCATATTTCGTTCCTGTTGGAGATAGAGCTTCGCGGTAAGGACCAAAAAGATTCTTTGGGAAGAGACAAATCCAATGATACCCAGTTTTACCTATGCACTGTAGGTCCTCAGCCGAGTGGCCCGCTGGGACATCCAATAGAGACTTCGCCTGCGAGTTCCGTGGTGCTCCGGCTAAAGGCATGCCGGTTAATTTTGAAGACATGACAAACAAAACAGAGCTTGTCACCAGGCTGTCGAATCTCTTTGAAGCACGGACAGACACTGAGCGGCGCCGTGATTCGGCTATCAGCTCTCCGTCGTTTCACTGTGTTGTCACGGAAGTTGATGATGCCGCGTTCGCATTTATTTTCAATGCTTCTGACCTAAACCGTGAGCTAGAATAGAACAGCAAAAATATTTCGGTAAGCTATTGTGTATTGTGTATTGTGTATTGTGTATTGAAATATACCGTCCACAGGTGCACCCCATTTACAGACGGAGTCACAAGCATAAATATACGTCACATTTTCACACACCTACCTATGTCTAACTAACACATGTATAAATAAGGTTACAGGCTCGATACGAATGCCTTCACCTGACTTCTAAACGCCGCCCGGGATCCGAACAGGTCAGCAGTGGGCCGTTTCTCACATAGACTATTCACAGCTCGTGGCAAGCGACAGAACAAACCGTTTCTGATTGTGTTAACCCTTGCTGCAGGCGCACATACAGCACAGGCTTGGAACGAGTTCGCGATGGTACAGCGAGTGAAAACATCGCAAGAATGTCACCGGAGTCGATCCTGCCGGTGAACACGTTCTGCACGAAGTTCAAGTCATTCAAAACAAGCCGCTGGTCAATTCGCAAGACACCAAAATGACGAAGCAGATCAGTATAGTCAAGAGAAGCACATGGACTGTTTGAATGCCTGCCCAACCACATCAGGAACTTGTGTTGGATACGCTCCAATCTCGCAATATGAGTTTTTGCTGCTCCGCCCCGTATCACGCAACCGAATTCCATGATTGCACGAATGTGGGCATTGAAACCTGTCATTATAGGTCCTGGCGGTAGCCTGCGGCCGGCGGAAGCTCGATAACTCTGAAGCGACCTCAAGTACATGCCCAAGGCGCGGTTTACCTTTCTTACAAGTTCATCAATGTGGGGGCCGAATGTCAACTTTGAGTCAAGCAGAACACCAAGGTCACGCATCTGGCTCACACGTTCCAGTGCAGTACCGCCAATGTGGTAGGTTGTATCTACAGGCTTTCCACGAAGTGTGAACGTGATACTTTTGCATTTAGACGGGTTCAGAGCTAACTTCCACGTACCTGACCAAAGACACAATTTATCTACGTCTGCTTGAAGAGCCAATGAGTCACTAGCAGTTCGAATGCGACGGTACAATTTCAGATCATCTGCATACATATATAGATATATAGCAATATATGGGTATATCATGCCCAGTACCTAGCTCAACCGAGTACCTACAAGCTTCTGCCAAGGTGACGAGTCTGAACTTTACTTTTTTGGAAATTGCCATAGCAGAAGGTGTCAATTGTCATTAGAAGAGACAAACAAGATGTTTGCCAAAAGTCTGCAGCATGCAGCACACATAAAGTGATGACAACATACCCTAAACATTGACCCGTTGATATGACTGTTCCTATATCCAGCCAGCACAATTATGTCTGGTAATTAATCAAGTCAGTTCAAAGTTGTTCGATCTGGATAAGCAGAGCACGACTCCTGCCGCGGGGATTTCTGCCAGGGACCGCAGCCGTCACCAGATGTGTCAACGTTAGCGCACGGGTGTGCCGCCGGCGAGTGGGCGACACGAGCCGGCTGAGCCCCGCGGGTGACGGCGCCGCCGCAGCCCGCAGCGGCCACACCTAAGCGGCAGCGCTGTTTGCTGACGGGCCACTGTTTAATTCCACTACAAATGTTTACAGCCGGTAACGATGGGTGGGCCAGCACAGAGGGGGAGGCCGGGCCAACCAGCTGATGGCGTGCGCGATGGACGACACCGGGTCACAATGAGTTCCGATTGTATTTTTGAAGGTCTAACATGTACCTATAAGGTCGTTGTAAAATTTGTCTTTTGAGCTTTGGATGGCCAAAATAGGTATATCTTCGAAGGTGCCATGCTGATGCTGATGTAGTCATGCGGTGCTCATCGGCGAGACAAACGGTCGCTCCTGTTTTCACGCCTGCTGTTCCACTATTGTGAAAGAACTTTCATTACTTCTCTTCGTTAACGAACGAGGAAGGAAGGGCAACTTTTGCCTTATGTACCTTGGATAGCGGAACCAAAGTTAGCATCGGTCATCCTCATTCTGCCAAAATATAGCCGTTCATTACACATCCTTTTGCCGTTTCTTAGAGCCGTCGCAGCTCTACTAAAAGTGCATTCGCAATTCGCATGCAGCACGAACAGTCATACAAAAGAATGTATCGTGGGTGAAATATTTAACTGGCGTGGATGCGGAAGAAAAACAGTCAATTTTTCGAGTCATGGAAAAAGAATCTGGGAGCGGGCAGAGCTGGTCGGGTCTCGTGTCGGGGCAGCTGTCGGCTGGAGACGGACGGGTGCCAGAGGGCCCCTCTGAGCCAGTGATGACGGTGTCAGTGCCAGGGGCGCCGACCCGTCACTCGACCGGCCGGCCCGGTCCGCCGAGACCGACTGACTGTGTGACCTTGGTGAACTTTGGCAGGGGGACGCCTCGCTGATCGGCGGCTCCACGACTGCCTGGTCCGGTGAGCCGGGGGCGAGCTGGCGTTAGAGCAGAACGGACCACGGTTAACTGAGTTCCTCGGTGAATGCATGGATATGTCGACTAGTCGCATGAAGTAAACAATGGTGAACGGTGGGAGTCCCAACACCTGATCCTGAAATATGATGATTGATCCAGAGATTACAAGCTCGAAGAGATGGTGTAGTCACAACCAGGGCTACCCTGAGCGCAATGAAGGGAAGGAGGCCGTGTCTGCACGCTGCTTACTCTGAGAGATGGGACAAAGAAATGTGTCCCCGCGGACATGCACGGGACAGGGCTGCTGTGCCCCCACAGGTCGCAGTCCCGTCACTGGGTCCGTGCAGGTCCTCCCACCGAGCAGTGTTGTACTGTGTACCTACACAGTGCACTGAGAGAGGTGGGTTCACACAGCTCCGCTGGCCGGTCGCCAGCGACTTCACCTTCGCCGCTCGTCCATGGCACGCGCGCCCCGACACGGACACCAATGACAAATGAGCCACCAAAACTAACGGAATGCGACCCACGGGCTCCGTCGTTTGTCTTACGGTGATTACTTGGGAAACTTCGCTCCGGGAAAACGGTGCTAACAGCCCACAAACTAAATCGGCGCAGGGCAACGCAAATCAAGGCTGTATCACCGCACACATTATCGATATTGGGCAGTAGACGCCCTGCAACCTAGCTTGCGATCGAGTGGATCTATAAATGATTACCGAGAATTAACCCGCGCCCTGGTGGGGTCTGTTTATAACGCGACCTGGTGGGGGGGGGGCTATTTTTTGCCCCCCCCCCCCTCATATCTCCGTAACTACTTGACGGATCCGCAAAATTCAAACGGCGTTCGAAAGGCCTGTCAAATTTGTCGAGGGAAACCAAATTTCATTGACCTCGGGGTCACCGATGACGTCACAGGTCAGGTCAAAGATGACATGTTTCACCGTTCACGGGTCATCTAGGGAATGCGCTATAACACCGAAGAAAACGCATTTTGTTGAGAATCAGCGATAGGGCGTCAGTTGCCTAGTACATGTGTTGCTTTAAGAGGTCACTGACAATACCAGGTCAGGTGACAGGTCAGGTCACCAAGGGTCAGAGGTCAGGTCACATGAACCTAACATTAGGTACTAAGGTTGTGCGATGCATGTTTTATGGCCAATTTTTCATTTCCAACTCAATGGTGTTGGTTATAAGACTATCAGGTACGGCTTAGGTCACTTTCTGGTGAAGGTCAGGTCAAGGTCAGGTCAAGAAAGGTCAAATTTTAAAGTTGATAGTTTTGCATAAAATGGGTATTGATTCGATGCAGCTCGTCACGGGGAGTCTAATGGTGATCTTTGTTTTGCGCTACGTGGTCTAGAATTGCTAAAAATTGAGTTTGAAAATTTGACGTCATCAATTTTGAACAGTTTTTTCGCTATAACTTCGCCAAAAAATGAGGTATCAATCTCAAATTTGGTATGTGGATAGAAGGCGGTAAGGACTATCATATATATTCCGGTTTTTGCGAAACTCTAAAAACTTTTTGGATTTTTCGGCTATTATATTCAAAAAATCTATTTTTTGATTTTTGGGGGTCAAAATCCAAAAATTTCAAAAATCCGAGATAGCAGTTTTGTAGCCCTGTCAATTTTACATCTTTTATGTCTTTATCGTTTTTCTGTATTTGCAAAGCTATAGGCCTGACAGCTCTTCCCGCGAAACCCTTTTTTTGGTCGAAAACGGCAGAACATGACGTCACTCTGACGTCATTTCCAGCCAACCTATCATAGCCTTTGGAAAAATTTTTGGTCACGATGTGTAAAATTGATGTCCGAGAGGGTACTGAAAGTTTGGTGGCGATCGGCGCAGCGGTTCTGGAGATATATCGAAAAGTCTGGAGGGGGGCAAAAAATACCCCCCCCCCCACCAGGGCGCGGGTTAAAGACCTGTCACACATTTTGTGATGATGATCATTCTTATCCGTAAAAGGCGCATTATAAAAGGTAAACGTTTAAACCCGGATAGGTCAGGAATATATCTCCCGTCGCAGCAAAACGACTGAATTGAATGTCGTCAAGGCTTGAAGTGTCAAAAATCTGATAAAGTTTCAATGAAATGTGACTATATGGTGTTCACATTCACAATATGAGTGACTACCTATTTGCTTGAACGGTAGCCCGGCATGCTTCCAGGCGAATTTCTCGCGACTGCAGCTGCTAAGATCAATGATGTGGAACAGGTGCACCTTATAACGCCGTAAAGTTTATGGATCACTTACGACCCGACCTCTCTCGTTTGAAGCACGTTGTTCTGCTGTGTTAGTTGCGCGGAAATCGATGTTGTAAAAATAGTGTATAGTTTGCTGCTTGTAACTGCGCTCGAACGGGCAGTGCAGCGCCGATTCCGAGCGTCATGATCTCATATTTCTATGAGTCGTCACTCGTCACTCTCAGAAACAACAGAGATGTATCTCTTTCGTTACTCTAGGGCGACAAAGTCATAGGCGGCGGAACGGGGGGGGGCACCGGGGCACCGTGCCCCCCCTTGAATTCTGCAAGGGGGGCACCAATAGCAAGGTGCCCCCCCTTAAATTTGATGTATTAGTACCAGGGGCGGATTCGGGAAAACTCCAAAAGGAAGGTCATGAATCGAAGTGGTGCCCCTACCTATACCCAAAATTAAAACCTCAACGGATTTCGGCCACTCAATTTTGGTGGTGCCCTATTTTCAGTTTTTATATTTTCTTTATTTTTGGTTAGTCATGTGATGACTGGTGCCCCTGCTAGGCCGCTGGTGCCCCTGGAAATACTGTGGAACCTAACTACTCTGCCCCCTGACAAGCCTACGGTGGGCCCTGACATGACTTAGGTGCCCATGGGCCCTGACAGGCCCGTGGTGCCCCTGACAGGCCTGTGGTGTCCTTGCTAGGCCTGTGGTGTCCCTGGGCCGTGGCAGGTCTGTGGTGCCCCTGGCGAGCCTGTGGTGCCCCTGTTAGAACGCAGGTGCCCTTGACAGGTTTGTGGTGCCCCTGGCAATCCTAAAGTGCCAACGACAGGCTTGTGGTGCCCTTGACAGGCCCATGGTGCCCTTGCGAGGCCGGTGGTTCCCCTGCGAAGCCGATAGTGCCCCTGGCAGGCCTCTGGTGTCCCTGGCAGGTCTGTGGTGCCCCTGGAAGACCTGTAGTGCTTTTGCTAGGCCGATGGTGCTCCTGACAGGCCTGTGATGCCACTGACAGGCCCGTGGTGCCCCTGCTAGGCCTGTGGTACCCCTGGCGGGCCTGTGGTGCCCCTGTCGGCTGTCAGGCCTGTGGTGCTCCTGGCAGGCATGTGGTGACCCCAGGCCCTAAGTCATGACCCATGTGACCTCCCCCCTGGGATTCGCCAATGATTAGTACCTACTGCGATGGCTTCTTGGGAATTTGATACATGTAGGATAAATGGAATTTATCAAACGACAATAAGGAAGAGACAAACACATAGGTACTTGAGGATCAGCTAAAAGTTAACCACACATACGGGGGTGAACTGCCATTTTCGTTTAGTAAAAAAAAAATAAAAAAAAAAAATCATCGTGTCAGGGCTGTGACGAAAAATAAGTGGCCTTAATTCGATGAGAAAACAGGATTTGGGGGTACCCTAGGTTAGGCTCCTCGAGCTGGTGCCCCCCCTTGTCTCAAATCGTTCCGCCGCCTATGGACAAAGTAACCATTTTATTCGAAAACGCATTGAAAGCCCGACGAATTCCATGCAACATTATCGGCATCGTCGAGCGATTTCTCAACGAGTGGTCGAATACACTCAAGATCATTGGCTCCGACCAGTTACAAAGTGAAAGGAAATGACTCCCTAGGTTCGATTGTTGCCCCTGGCGATAAACGGCTGGACGTGACGGGAGCCCGGCGGACAGCGATGACAGGTCCCGATCGTATTGGTATACCTTATTCTCCTTGCCGACATATAACTAGCCATTGTGAGGCGTGGGCTGGGTGGTGACCGTCTGCGTTGGAATCAATTGGTCATAAATTCAAGACGGGTCGGGTTGCTATACGCCACTGCCCACATACTCGTAGGCATTTTTCGAACTAAATATGTGTGTAGTGTTAATCATTACACCGAGCCGAGCACATTCGGGTTACGTATAGCCAACAACTGTATAACCGTTTAGCGATCAAAGTAATGCCAACAATGGTAGTGGTCACCTATGATGACATCGCTTGACGTCATACATGGGACGCAAAAACACCCAATTTGCAGTTGCCACCAATACGGGTCAAACTTCAGACGGTTCCAAAGGCGTGAGAATGCTTCTCATTTTCCGGCGATTGGAAAAGATGGGACGACCCCACTATGTGTTCAGTTCGCTCGTGACTATTTGTCAGAACCAATTAACCTTTTGGTGGAAGCTACCCTGTCATTTAGTTCGATGCCTGTCAGCCATTGAGTCTATACGGACGCTGGTTTACTTTGGTCCTAGGAGTACGGGTGTCAATGGCCATCCCGGGATAGAAGCTTTGGGATATTGTTAGCTGGAGGCACAGCCCTGGTACTAAGTGCTGACAGAGGCGACTTTACGGTTTCAGCAGGCTTTGCTTCGAAGACACTTGCGTGCTGCCCCCGCTCATTTATCAATTTATCGGAGACTGATCATCTCGTGTTAGCCGTCCCATTGTGCTAAGCAGATGATGAATACTGTCTGTGATTAGGCAAATAAGTTCGGACACAAAGGTACAGGTACGCACACAAGCCATTTTCTCCACTAAGCCGTCTTAGAAATGCCTGCAATTTAAAAGCTTTTTGAATTAAACATGTCACACAGCATACTTCTTCGACACACGGGCAAATGCATTCAGGTGAGCGCTAGCGTGAAACAATTATACAGATTACGAACGTAAAGCCTAGAAAAATATATTTGAAGAGAGGCGTAATACTTTTCTCTGGCGTGTGGGTGCGATACCGGGCGATGTAGGCGGTGACGCAGGGCTATCTGGTATTGAGCGGTGATGAGGACGGGATGGGCTCCCACAGGGTCCGACAGGCAACTAGAGGTGGAAATGGATATTAGCCATTAGTCAAAAATTAGTCGACTAACGTTAGTCAAGCGCTTTTTTAGTCAGTCAAAAGTCAGTCAACCAAAATGTTGTTAGTCATTAGTCAGTCATTAGTCAATGCTTTTGTTGCATATTAGTCCACTAATTTGTCGTGGTTCGTGAGGTGACTTAATCCTGGCATGTGAAGGTCGGATGGACCCCCTTACGGTTTTTCGCAAATAACCCGCGTAAAAAGTGGACGATCGCGACGAAACTGTTAGGACCATCGAGTTGATTAATTTTACACCTACTCGTAAAATTTCATTACCCTGACTCAAATGACCTTTGACCTGTGACCTATTTCTCGAGACCATGTTTGCTCGGAATCGCAATTCAGCGTGTCAGCTCACGTTATCCGCGCTGCTTTGCAATTGTAAACGTCCAAACATGTGAAATGATGTTCGTCCCAAGCGTTACGGCATGTGTCAAGTTCACCTGAAGGTCAGATCAGGTCATTGACCTTTGATGACCTCGGTTCACTTTTTCGTGTTTTACATGTTTTTAGGGTAGTTTTTCGGGCTGATTTCAAATTTAGCATCCATTTGAACATTTACAAAGTAGTTTTAGTGCCTTCGTAACATGTTACGACGCCGTCAGTGGTAGTTGACACCTACTATGGATAGCCGGCAGGACACCTACTGGTTGACCTGACCTGACCTGACCCGACCTGGCCTAAATGCACGAAGACATCATCTGTGATCAAAACTAGCATGATATTAGTGATCAGCACCCCGAAAAACAGCAGCCACACTTTACGACGTTCTAACAGGTCCCGGTTTTCTCGACTTTTGGGTCATTGACCTGACCTGGAAGTTCAACCAATGACCGGACCTTAAAATTGGGTGTCATCGACTTCCTCTTGTCACGGGCAATACGCTAGTTTTTCCGCGAAGCTCTAGCTCGATCAGGGGCCAAACGCCAAGGGGGATCCAACGGACCCCCCCCCCCCCCCCTATACGTTCGCGGCTGGCAAAACACCAATACGGGCGAGGGTTAAATTTACTTATTAGTGCCCACCATGGCAAACATCCCCAGCTGCTGATTGCACTGTTTCTGTTCATTATGTTCATTGTGTTTAAATATCACAGGTCGCATGTTCTGAAATGCTGAATGGAATACATATTAAAACAAAACATGGTGTTTGTCATCGTTTATATTTCTCAGCGTATCGGTAGATTTTTATTTACGCGGTGCTAGCCAATTCCGAAATTTAGTCAAATATTAGTCAAAATCAAGAAAAATGGCGTTAGTCATTCATTAGTCAGTCAAGCTTTTTGAGGCGAAAGACTAGTCAATCAAAAGTCAGTCAACCAAAATTGTCATTAGTCATTAGTCAGTCATTAGTCAAGATTTTGGAAAACGTTTAGGCGGCGTTCGATGTCTCCTGGACGGCAAAGATTCTTTGCCGTCCGGCCAATCCCGTCCAAGGTCAGCGGGGGCTCGGCTGCGGTTATGAAACGTGATTGGCCGGACGGCGTAGAATCTTCGCCGTCCGAGAGACATCGAACGCGGGGTTAGTCATTTCCACCTCTACAGGCAACAACATCCCTCAGTGCACCGTGTCTTTAGGCGGCGTTCGATGTCTCCCGGACGGCAAAGATTCCTTGCCGTCCAGCCAATCCCGTCCAAGGTCAGCGGGGGCTCGGCTGCGGTTATGAAACGTGATTGGCCGGACGGCGTAGAATCTTCGCCGTCCGAGAGACATCGAACGCGGGGTTAGTCTAGGACTGCCGTGCGCCTACCGACAGGGGACCGACCATGCGGCCCTATCCCCGCAGTGCATAGCACTCTGTTCGGGTGTCGGGGCCACTGGCACCGTTCTCACAATGCAGTTCGAACTTAGTCCAGGCTGCAGTTGTCAGGTCAGGAGTGGTAAATGTCCGTCTGTCAGGGCCAGGAGCAGCGAGGAAACTGCAGCTGTCAGAAACAGAAGCAGCAGTTTCACCACCACCGACCATCCCGTGGGTCGGTGGTGGTGAAATGGTGACGTCTTGGTGACGTCGATCGCCCAAGATGCGATCGACGTCAGAGAGCGTAATTCGGCCTTCTGGGGCAGACAGCGGCGTATATACAGAAGCAGATCGACCTATTGGGGAGGACAGCGACGCGCAGTAGCGGTCAGCACGCCGCCCGGACGTCACTGCTCGCCGTGATGACGTCAAAGTGACGTCACTGTCTGAGTGGCGAGTGCCGCGGCCCTGGGACCTGGTGCACCGTGACATACTTGCTCGATCGCTACTGTGCGTACTGCGCAGCCATGGACAATGGCATGTGTCTGCACTCTGCAGAATCGCGGCTAACTCAGAACCATATGTGATGGTGAGAGGAAGGAATGCAGGGATATTAACCCTCTGGCTCTTGGCAATGAACTTCCAGCAGCCCCCGGAGGACTATTATTAGTGTTATTAAGTAGGCATTCTTTACTCTTCCAGTAGAATCTGCGCCACACAGTCTCAGTTCTGCGTCGGTAGTGATGGCCTGACACCAAACATTTACGGTGACCAGGCGCAGTTGTTGGTGACCAGGCGCAGTTGTTGCGCGTACAACAGAAGGAAGTCCGTACTATTGTACAAATTGTAGCCCATCGCATGTATGAGATTTTGTATAATTCCATCTACCGATTCCTGAGCGACTGAACGGCTAAATAGCCAAAAGCATAAGTTACAACAAAACACATATATTTCCGCACAATAATAAATACAAATACACTGGCTATAAAACAAATAAGGATCACATTGGCACTAGCTCGAAGTTGTATTTCTTTTTGTCGGCCGTGTAGTCGATGCCGTACAGGCTATCACAGCTGGTGCTGGCCAGGTCTATGGGCAGACACTGGTCGCCGCTGTCGAGCACGTCGTACTCGACAGGCTCGGGCAGCGGCACCGGCTCGGCGGCCGTCTGCGAGTCCGGCGCCGGCACACTGGAGTCGGAGACGGCCGCCGACCCCCTGCCGCCCTCACTGGGTCCCTCCTCTATACCTCTTCCACCCCCAGTGACACCCTCCGCCGGCGCCCCGCCGCCCGCGGCCCCCTCCGCCGACCGGTGGGCGGCTGCCGAGCGCCCGCCGCGGCCGGCGCGCCGTCCCCTCGCCGCCCGTTTGGCCGGCGGCCGTGTGGGCTGCTTCCTGAACTGACACCGGTAGAGCCGGTGGCGCGAGAGGTCGATGTAGCGCCGACACAGCTCGCCGCAGTCGGCACACCGAAACGTCAGGTTGGGCGTGTGGTGCTCGCGGAAGTGGTTCTTGAGGGAGCGCTCCGTCTTGTATAGGCCATCGCAGTGGACGCAGACGAAGGGCTGAGCGCCGGCCGCCGTCAGACCGTTCCACTCTGTGGGCTCGACGGCGTCCAGCTGGAGTCCCATTTTGTACTGGGTCTGCCGGCCGGCCACCAGCGCCGTGTCCAGCCGCAGTGCCGGCCGGTGCTGGCGGCGCACGTGGCCGGCCAGCGCGTCCCAGCCGTCCGCCCGCTGGCAGCAGTAGAAGCAGGCCAGCGCGCCGCCGGCCAGCACCACGCCGAGCCGCAGCCGCTGGTCGGCCGCCAGCCCCGGCCAGTCGGGGCACAGCACACACTGGTGGGGGCAGCTGGCGCCGCGCGGACACGCGGGTGGCGCCTCGGACTGCGGCTGCTGCTGCTGTGCCTGAGACTGCTGATGCTGCTGAGAAATTTGCTGAGACTGCTGCTGTTGCTGCTGAGAAATTTGCTGAGACTGCTGCTGATGTTGCTGTGATTGCTGCTGTGACTGTTGCTGCTGCTGCTGAGACAACTGTTGTTGCTGAGAATGTTGAGTTGTTTGCTGCTGGTGCTGATGCTGAGATTGTTGTTGCTGCTGCTGCTGCTGCTGCTGCTGCTGCTGAGACTGCTGCGACTGATGAGGCAGCTGCTTGTGCTGCTGATGCTGGTGCTGGGTCTGCGTCCGTTGTATCTGTGGCTGATGCGAGTACTGGTGAGTCTGGATGCCGGTCGACTGGACTGGCTGCGGCTGATGAGAGTAGAGCTCGGATCGCTGCGCCAGGCCAGCGTGTAACCGCTGCTCTTGCTGCTGCACCTCTTGATGGCGCTGCTGCTGCTGCTGCTGTTGCTGTTGATGTTGTTGCTGCTGATGCCTCTGTTGTTGCGCTTGTTGCTGTTGCTGTTGTTGCTGTTGTTGCTGTTGTTGATGTTGCTGCTGCTGCTGATGCTGCTGTTGATGTTGGTGCTGCTGTTGTGCCTGCTGTTGTGCCTGCTGCTGATGCTGCTGCTGCTGCTGCATCTGCTGCTGGTGCTGCGGCGCGGTCTGTGTGCCGGAGGTGGCCGTCTCGCAGCAGTCGGCGGCCGTCTGCTGTGAGAACACCACGGCCGGCGCGGCGGCCGCCATCGGCTGCAGGGTGGTGAACTGGCCGGCGCGGCCATACGCCGGGCCGCCGGCCGGCGCCGGGTACTGGCCGCCGCGCTCCCCGGCCGCCGAGCAGGGCGGCGTGTCGGCCGGCGGCGCGCCGCTCTCAGCCGACGACAGCATCTCGGCAGTCATGTTGATGGGCCCCGGCGGGTTGGCGCTGTAGTCGAGGCAGAACGCCTCGGCCGGCAGCGTGGCCAGCAGCGAGGTGGTGCCGGTCCGGTGCGCCTCCGGCAGGTACACCGTGTCGGAGAGCAGCAGGCCCAGCTGGGGGCGCGGGGAGGGACGGGGTCAGCGGGGGACAGGGGAGACAGGGACGAACGTCGTCGGGGGGGGGGGGCGGCGTCAGACAGACAGTCAGACAAAGAACGGTACTGTAATGGCGTGGCAACGGGTTCAAACAGAGCGGCGCCCCTTGGAAATGGAAACAACGATACAAGAAACACAGACATCACACAGAAAGCTGTCGCCGTCGTCTGCCAGTGACAGCCATCACGAAGTCTGATCAAAGACAGTTTGTTACGTTTAGTCAGCGTACATATACGGACTGGCACACGCAACCGTTTGACGTGTAATGGCGTCAGACGCCAGACCCTTAGTCGCTCCGTAAAGGCATGATGGCGATCCGTCTCGATACGGAAAAGTC
This sequence comes from Amphibalanus amphitrite, assembly GCF_019059575.1. NCBI lineage: Eukaryota > Metazoa > Arthropoda > Thecostraca > Balanomorpha > Balanidae > Amphibalanus > Amphibalanus amphitrite. The sequence continues at coordinate 55,146 of NW_024881514.1, forward strand.
CATCCCAACAGTTCGTACAGCACAGAATATGTCTCCACACATCCCAGTGCGTTCTCAGCCGGTTCCAGTGCCGGGCGGCGCAGTCCCGGAGGCGTGACTGCCAGACCGTCGGGCCCGGACGCGATACGGCTATCAGCGCGGCGCACTTGACACGCTGCCGGTCTGAGTGGATCGCGGCAGGCCGACACGGAAAGACATATACACCACGCACGACAGCTAGCCGGGGATCGAACCAATCATCGAGCGCGACTTCTTTGATAAGAGAATCGTGAAGCTTCGGTCAATGTAGGGGAAGGTGGGGTAAGACGGCCCAGCGGGGCAAGACGGACCACCAGCCCTCCCGGCTGAACCGCTGCTGGTATCTACTGCCTTATGCACTCACTATGTTTGTTTTCCTTCGTAACAATGGCCACCTTGAGCTCATGCTGCTAGGATGCATAGTTTTTGAGTTATTGAGAAAAATGTTGTTTTTCGTCAAACCGATCTAATATAAGAGGTCTATGGGTGATTCAATTACGGCGCCTTTCTTGCATGATTAGTTTCTATTTTGCACTTAACTGTGAAGAACAAAGTTATAAACTTAGTTATAGTCACACTTTAGGAAAGGCAAGGTTTTGCAATGTTGGGCTATTTGACATATACGTCATTGACAGAATTTAGATTTGGGGCAAGACGGACCACTGTGGTCCATCTTACCCTGTGGTGGTCCATTGTACCCTGCATATGGAAAGTTCTTTTCCAAAACATTGACACAAGTTTAAGTAAGCTAATTTTTCAGGAAGGAGTCTTTGTTGCATGTGAGCCATGCATGCAAGTGCTCAGTTAGCATGCATTCATGCCAAACGACAATCAACACACATGTTCCTAGCTTTTAGCTGCACTTCCATCACACATGAGTAAAGAATAAAGGCTCATTTTGTTATTTTACCATTCTGGTTACTTTTTCTTACAAGAGTACAGAGCAGAAGTGTAACACACATGAGCGGATAGCAGGCACTGCAGGGTGGTCCGTCTTACCCCACGTTTTTTCTTGTCTGAGTTTTTGACATGTCCCTCTTTAACAGCATCCACCACCTAGATGTCTTTAATTTGAAATTTAGTCTTTACACATATCAACAGAGGAAGGATTGAGCATTCCGAAGACTATAAATAATATGAATTACGAGAGCAGTGTAGCAAGATATGCGGCCTCAAACCTTAGCTGGTCCGTCTTACCCCACCTTCCCCTACATGTATAAGAGTTGTGAGGATACAAATATGCTGACCAGAAACGTAACTGGAATGCTTCCCCGGGTCAAATCAGGAGAAGAAGGCCGACCGATAGAGATCGCCCACCGAGTGCCGACTGCTGTTCCTGCACTTCGGGAACCCCTATCCGGCGCATAGTGGCCGGCCGGCCTCGGACTACCCTCGGGACCAGCTGAACGGTGTCCCTCCCCGATCCGGCCTACGGGCGCCCCACTGGACAGTCTCCTCCCCCGGTCAGTATCCCGTCCGTTGGACCCCACACTAGTAATGTTTCACCCGCTGGATCCGCGGCAGTGTCCCACTCCCTGGACCCCGGATCCCAACGCTGTGTCCCACTCAGCGTGGCGCCGCCGGCTTCAGTGGTCGATTGAGCCCGGCGGACTTCAATGCCGCCAGCCGGATATCCCCGCGGCCAATTATGCCTAATGCAGATTGGGAAAACCGTTCCTATTACGAAACGAAAACAGAATGGGAACTGAATATGCGGGCGGGCACGCTTTTGAGAGAACAGTTCACCTCTAATCTCGGGTTCCGGGAACTCGATCCCAGCCGATTTCACAATGTCGCGCAGCTATGATTTCTATTATTCACAAACAGACTGACTCACCTTCGATTACGGTTCTTGTCCGTGCCTTATCAACTAGGTACTGCTAATTTCATTATTTAATAAGCTAGAATACGTCGTGGATCCAGTTCGGTTCAACATCGCCGGATAAAAACTATACGAAAAACAACAGAGATCACGCGACAAAGAAATCCATGCTCCGGGTCACGACATACCCAAAGTCGAGCCATGAGGGTCACAGTTGTGTCGCTGATGATGCCGTAAGGTCACAGCAGACCGGAACTGACGTCACCTGATACGTGTCAGAGGTGGCGGCGGGGCGCCCTATAATGAAGGTCACCGGCCCATGCCGTCACTCCGCCGTCCGCGGTTTGGACGGCCGGTGTGGGGCCGGACGGCCGGACGGACCACCGATTGATGCCCGCCCAAGGAGCCCGAGCGGGCGCAATTCTAGCCCAATCAGTCGGCCGACAGAGACCGATGGGCTCAGACCGGGTGTTACATTTCACATGACCATCGGCAGTAACCGCCCTCTTACTGCAAGCATTACCGCGCACAGTAACACGGATATGCATGGTTTAACGTCATGCATTTCTAGGTAAAGACTGTCTAGGCTAGGAACCGTGAGGATATGGTATAACATGTTTTATAATCAGGTAATACGTTCACAATTAGCGTTCATTTTGTTACAGTCATTGTACCGCAAATAACAAAACGGACTAATCCACATCTGAGATAGGGGCAGCCGGTTACAGGCTGATCGACGGGGACTCATTATTATGGGTGCGGGAGCCAGGAGGCTCGCGGGGGCCGAGCCCATCCGACTTTTCGGCCACTAGGACTCGTAACGTATTCGAGCCCCTCCCTCCCCCAGCTGGAGACATCCAAATCTACCAACACCCAAATCTACCAGTTTTTCTCGGAATAAAAACCAGGCAATGAAACCGGGGTTGAAACTCATCCGGCTACCCAGGCTGGTGTTATACTCGTATGGCGTGGATAGGCTGTGCCGCATAACATTCAAGTCAGGCGGCACAGTCTACCGGTACTAGGCGTCTGCTGCCATTGCTGAGGCATACTTACCAGCATCTGGTGGATGAAGAGTTCCGATCGATCAAACTGTATCCGAATGTGTTTGCGGTTGATCAATGCCGAAATGTTTCGATATGGCGCTGTACCATTCAGCAGACGATACCTATCAACGACTTGCGATGTTCTAAGAAACCGGGCTTAGAAGTGTTGAGCGTTCTGCGTCGTTCTAAACTCCAGGGACGCATTCGACCGCTGGGTGCATTCAATTAATCGAAATTCGGCCGGTTTAAGTGAGCGTGAAATAGATCGTTTCTCCATCACAAGTGTATACGGTGTAGGATGTAGAAGGGTTCATCGCCCAATAAGTTTGCCCGTATATCCGTCAGCAGTTCGGGTAAGTTAAATCTATTCAGATCAGAAATACAGAGTACAAGAATCTAAACGGTGACTGTCAACTTCAGACGCCGACAAATATAAAACCACACAGACTTTCAAGTTTACAGGCTAGAAGAACTTCATTAACGAACTTCTGCTTTTCTGTGAGTGAGCTAATGCGTTTCTATGAATAAACCTTTTGCTACACTGGTTAAGTTGCCCGGAGTTGAGTGCATACAGAACCTGTGTCCCCTTGAGAGTGCATTTTGAGGTTAAGGTCGCCCTGCCGTCGTCGAAACCGAAAACAACTGGGACAATGTCGTTCACCGCCATTGTTTGCAAACAGCGTACCGACCGAGGTTGGCGGTTCTTCGAACAAAGTCCCCACTGTGGAACCAATTGATGACTGACCAAACAACAGAAGCCTCTCTATATGGAGTCTCACATACGTTGACCAGAGTGGGAGCTGCTGTGGCCGGTGCACAAGGGACTGCCCGCCCGTACCGAGACCCAACGCCCACATCACCGATACCGCGACTGACCAGTCGCAAAAGAGACTGGCAACCAGACGACATCACAGCAAATTCATAGTCTACCACGACGGACCTGACTCGGGGCAGCACCGCACCATAATTGGGGAGTGGGCGATACCGGGCCTCCAACACAGTCGTGATGGGCCGCGTCACGCCGTGGAAATGAATTGGGATAGGTCACGGTATCATCCGGGCGAACTGGATACCGGGGACATCCGGCAGTCCGCCGAGCCGCTAAATCTCCGAACGACTGGCATATTGTGATCAGATTACCAGCACCGTTGCACAGGGCCAAATTATTATTACCAATATTGATTTTGATTTATTGCAAATTTGCTTTAAAATATCAAACATAGATATATTGTAAATTGATATGTGAAACAACTGCCATTTGTATCCACTATGTCATACCTATTGGCAGTCACATCATCCATCCTCCTACACCATGTCTGAATCATTTTCAATGAACGATTAGTACTTTCGTTATGTAAACTACTGAATGAAGGGCGATCCGATGTCTACAAAAAGGATAGTGACCTACCTGTATGTCTGCACAGTATCTAAGACGTTCGGGACGGCGGACCGCCTTAGTGACCATCCATGACACGCGGGGAGGGAAGGGGGTTTCCAGTTATTTACCGCCTCCAATAACGGCCCCATATCCGCCAGCCATCCCATAACGCGGCCACACACCGCCAGATTCACAGACTCCTTTTGCATACGTGATTTATGGGCTCAGCGGCACGGCGGCACTTAATGGAATCACTACCAAAAATACCCGGTATAAGTCGGCTCCGACGTTCGCCGAGCACTTAGCGTGTGTGTGCTGAGCGCGTGTTCATCCGACCAACTGTCACACCCGTCCATTAGAACGTGCATACCGACAACGCGCAGAGCGGAATCAGTTTTCCCTGTGTGGGTGTCCCTCAGAACTAGCAAAAATAATGAAAGTCGCCCGGAGACAAACTTACCTACTGTACGGAGCGAGCTGTGTAGGTGAGTCGTTAGCCAATAGGAGCGCTGAGAAGGGTGACGTAGCGCTCAGATGAGGGACATCACTCAGAAACCAAAACCGCGAACTATTTGCCGTCAGATATCCATGGCGAAACTGGCATAGCTCACCTGCTGCTAGACATGCATTTGCCCGTGCACACTGTGCAGATAACTGAAGGATCAAAGTCATCAAACCTTTACTACCTATCAGTAGTGCTGGAGTATCGTAACAATGTACTCGCCTGAATGGCGCTGGACTGGAGTACCGTACCACTTGCCTGACTGACAATAGTGTACCGTACCACTGTGCCTGGGTGGCGCTGGGTACCATACCACTGTTACCTGGGTGGCACTGGAGTACCCGGTACCGCGTCACTGTACTTGGGGGGCAATGGAGTACCCGGTACCGTACCACTATACCTGGGTGGCGCTGGAGGTGGTGGTGGGCAGCGTTCCACTGGCGCTCGACTGGAGCAGCGCCGGACTCGAGTACCACTGGCAGATAGGCGCCGCGCCCACGGACGAGCTGGCCGCCGCCGTCGTCAGGTTCTCGGCCACAGTCGTCAGGTTCTCAGCCACCGGCGTGAGGTTCTCGGCGGCCACCGTCAGGTTCTCCGCCGAGACATCCTGCGGAACGCAATACAGCAGTGTTAGAACACAGCGGCAGCAGAGATGTCAGCTTCTGTCTGCGAACTGGAACGGTGTCGGAAAATTAACCGCGCAGCTGACCGTTTTGTTCGTCATTAACTAAAAGGTAGTAACATATAATTAGCAGAAGGTAGTTAAGTTTCATCGCCGACCAGTTGATGTCCATACCACGACCTATCCCACGTCCGCCTTCTTGGGCGATGTCATTTTAACTTTAAAGAAGCGTGGGTTTTGCTGTCGTGCTGATTGAGCCTCATTCGTAACATAAAAAGGTTACAGACTGGCTTTAAAACGATAAAGTGACGATATATAGAGAGAGGACATCAAATGTCTATGCAAGTGGTAAGGAATTACTGTCCGAAATATCCCTGCGTGACTAATAATATGGCCACGCATTTCTATTTCAATGCATAAAAAACTACATTTCGTCCGCATTTTCGAAATGTTCGGCTGTTGTAGTGGATCAGACTATTCACTAGATTAAATACTAGGTTAATCATGTGCTATGGAGTCCGATACTCACTAACGGTAATATCGCGAGTTTGGAACTCAAGAGGCTGCATCAAGTCGTCCAATTTAATCCAGCGTATTTGAGAGGCCGTCCTTCACACACTTTCGGCTGATAATATGTGTCGCCGAGCGGTTGCGTCTGTCGGCGCCGGCTTTCCCCGGGGAGGCGCCGCGTCTGGTCGTCACGTACGCTCTGCCATCGGGCGGCCGCAGCTGTTGCCGAGCTGGCGCCGCGCCGCCACGGTGACCCCACAAACGCCCTCGAGCGGCGGCCGCTCGGCACTGCACTGGCCCAATGGCGCCGGCCGAGCGAGCCGGCGACAGCACGCCTCAATAAGCCGGCGCCACTCCAAACCGGCGGCAATTTCATACAGAGGTCGGCGAGCCACGCCGGGTTCGCCGCCTCCGACTGGCGAGTGGCGTCGGGTTCGTCTCGGTGGCGCTGACCCCTCACTGCTGGTCGGCGCTGACCGGTCCGGGAGAGCCCGTGTCGGGAGGGCGACAATCTCGGCGCGAGCGAGACGCCGGCGGCGCCGTGATTCAGTGCTCGGCGGCCGGATATGAGCTGCCACGGTCGGTTCAGATGGGCGATCGATCCACCTGAGAGGCGATCAGAGACGAAATCTGAAGAAATGACACTTCGAAGGCTAGCGTGCTATTGAACCGTCTCCTCTGTATTGGACACATTGCGACATTTCAAGTCGGAAATTCAAGACCATCAAACACCCCCAGCTGTTTCTGGAGATCTAATGACGCATGCGCCAATCTGCAGGCATTTCTGTCATGAATTCCATTAGATATATCAGGTATCATTAGATATAAGCCAATAAGTGCAGTGCATGCATGATACGACTATATTTTGGAGTTGACTTCAGCTGTTAAAAACTTGACAACTTTTAAAACATCGCCCTGAGTTACGTCGACACGTAGTCTCACTGAATTAGGTTTTTTGCTTTCTATGGATGCCGTGACTGGCGTGACTAGGAGATGTTTGACTCGAAAAAAAAGGATTACATGATGTGGAACTGTTAAAAAACAATGGCAATGATCTGCCTTCAGAAGGTCTCCATAGCCTCAAAACAGCCTGTCCCCGTAGGGGAAGTAGATCCTGTAGTCCTCCAGTTCCTAAGTATTCCCGGTGGAGCCGCAACTCCGCCGTGATCCCGGTGAAGCCGGAAGGGAACACGCACACCTGATCGAGCTAATGGTCACAGACGCTGGGAGTGGGGACCATAGCCGAAATTCGGTCCGCCAGTGACGACTCCCGAGGGTCGGGAGCGGGCCGGGGGGCGGGGACCGTCGCGTCGCGGCGGTATGTCAGCGGAGAGATGGACCGGGTGACGACCCGCGCCGTCAGAGGGTCGGGTGTCAAATGGATGTCCGTCCGGAGGGCTGGCCTTCAGGGAAAGTTGATGCGAGTCGGGACGATAACAGGTATTTGTACGGAGTAGCTAATGACAACAAGCGCAATCAAAATACCAAACACTAATCACATGACAAAATTATATCAAAGTAAAACACTGATATACGACACCGGCCGAATGCACGACTGTCCGTCTGCCGTCAGAATGCCGTCCGTCGGCCGTCAGAGGGCAATCTGTGCGTCCAGATGAGGTCGGCAGCGGCCGGCGCTCGTCCGTCCGCGGCCTGTTTATCAGCACATTGCCAGCGGCGTGTCCCGCGGGCCGTCGGACGACTGACCGGCTCTGCCGACAGCCCCCCCCCCCGTCCGTCGATACAGGCCACATAAATCCCGCCGACGTCGTGGGGCGACACGCCAGGGGCCGGACAGTGCGTCCAAGGCTGCACTGGCAGCTGATGGAGCTCCCTGAACTCGGCCCGACATCGATCTTCCGGTGCAACTCCGCAGGGATTGTCACGAAGGCCGGCCTCTAAATCCCGCATTTAGGGGCAAACGAGTTCACTTGGTGCAGATGCTCACTGATAGATTAATGGAAACGTCCATTGGTTTGTTTGATAGAGTGAGCGACGAAGCAGACGGACGCGATTTAATGCGTATTAAGAACAAATTATTTTCTTGGCCAGGTCTAACCAGGAAAAATATAGGACAAAAACGAGTGCATAGATCAGAAAGGGTTGCTACCATCAGCCACAAGAAGAACTACAGGTTTACAAAACAAATAATAATAATAAAAATAAAACACGCGATCCGTTATGATAGATGTCTACCGGCTACCATAGTCAACTTTCATCCATAGCGATTCAGTAAATAACTCCGAGGCTGTTGCGCACATCCGTTGGTCAACAAGATTCCAACGGATTCGAAGAGACCGACGAAAATGCAGAAAGAAACCTGAAATACACAATGGAGACAGTCTCACCCAGACACCGTGTATATGGCCCCTGTCCAGGCCGGTCCTAAGGGAGCGCGGACAGGGCCGCTCATATCCGCACGTATTTCCCCTGGCACAGAGGAAAATGATGGCGCCCTGACAGAGCACGTGCAGACGTCGCCGACAAAGACCGTAAGGGAAGGCCACTGACAAGAGGAAGGCAACGCCGAAAAGTCAGCGTGGAAAATTCAGAAGTAAAAAAGCGGACGCATAAACGAGTAAAATGAAGAGAAGCAACGGTTCGCCTGCTCTCCTAAGTTGTACATGGTGGATCGTGTGTGGATTGTAGACCGTCAGTATTTACCTTTGGTAGCCACTTGTCCCCCACTCCTGTACCTCACTGGTACAGCCAAGGTAGTGACATAACAGACCACTCGTACAGACTCCAGTCCAAGCAGACGGAGACTTCCAGTTCGCATGCACTGAACAGGCGTTCCGTACATACCATCCCTCGGACAGCAGGCATCGATCAAAAACTCCCAGTCCGCGCGGACAGGGGTCCCGTCCAGACTCCCAGTCCGCGCGGACAGTGGTCCCGTCCAGACTCCCAGTCCGCGCGGACAGTGGTCCCGTCCAGACTCCCAGTCCGCGCGGACAGTGGTCCCGTCCAGACTCCCAGTCCGCGCGGACAGTGGTCCCGTCCAGACTCCCAGTCCGCGCGGACAGTGGTCCCGTCCAGACTCTCAATCCACGCGGACAGTGGTCAAGGTCAAATACAGACTCCCAATCCCCGCAGACAGTGGCCCCGTCCAGACTTCCAGTCCGCGCAGACAGGGGTCAAGGTCAAACACAGACTCCCAGTCCGCGCGGACAGTGGTCCCGTCCAGACTCCCAGTCCGCGCGGACAGTGGTCCCGTCCAGACTCCCAGTCCGCGCGGACAGTGGTCCCGTCCAGACTCCTAGTCCGCGCGGACAGGGGTCCCGTCCAGGCTCCCAGTCCTTCAGACGTGACGTCCACTGACCATATCCGTCTGTCCGGCGCCGGAGCGCAGGGGAACAATTCATCGCGCCCGGTAAGGATGACTGGACCTCCGGGACGGGCAGCATCGCGGGCAGCGCAGAACGGCCGGCCGTGCAGCCGCAACTAAATGGCCCGCGTCAGAACACCGGGGTGGTGCAAATATGGCAGCCATTACGGCGGACGCTGATCCAACTCGGAACGAAAACAGGCATTTGCTGGGCGAGACTAATAATGCTACGCATGATTAAACCAATCCAGCGTAGACAATGGTTGGGTAATTATCGGACTTTGTATGCGTTGCTTAAAGGGACTATCCCACCTTCTAAAATGTTGTTAAAACCAGTTAAATTGTGCCCGACTTTATAGATTGGATGACCAGGAACACGGTTCTGGCATTTATTTTTCATTAAACATCTTAGACTTCCCATATTCCAAACACAAACTTTCAAATAGGTGACGTCACAGCCCAAAATTACCTCCTTCCCCAGGCCACATTACTGTCATAAAGCTGATTCTTTTTACTCTGTAGGCACCACAACAAAGTTCAGACCAAGTTTTAAGCGATTTTTCAACGAACAAACCCATTTAAATCAGAATGACTAAACGAGGTGACGTCACACTAACGGTCGCTCCATGTTGAAGATAGGGCCTTGCACAAGGCCCATTTTCAAATGAAGGGAACGAATTTCTTCAACACCAAGAGGCCGCGGGGGTTGCAACCTAGATAGATAGTGGTTTCTGAACCTCGCCGCAAACTTGGCTATCTCAACTCAAACCCCATGTTAAAGGTGGGATAGTCCCTTTAATTAGGAAAGTCAAACGTAAGGAACACAACTGCAAAGTTGAAAATATTCCTTGACACATCTGGCAGGACTTAAATATAATGGCCAGAATCTCCAAAAACCTCCGTTTAAATATTAAGTTGCATACTATATTCTTTAAACAGTTCCTAATAAAAAATATCACGGTAAAAATGGTGAATCGTTTCTACATATAACAAAGCTGCAATTCGAACCATGATGGCATTAGCAACTACATATGTGGACTAGACAGCAGACAGCGAATATCTGGCTGAACCGAGTCACCATGCCAGAGTCTCAGCAAACCTAAACCGTAACACAAACACAGGCTGCGCAGAAGTTCAAAATGAAGCGCTGCAACTCACCGTGTTGTATGTGCGAGACTTCTTTAGCCGGTACTGCAGGCCGAACTGGCCGCAAGTTATCAAAAACTTGTTAATAACGTCACTAGTTGTATCCTGGAAGCAGAGATAAAGACAATTATGGCGACAAGTCTCGGTGCGAGCCTATTAGCCCAGCCAGGACCACGTAAGTGATGGATGGAATGCTATTATTCGATCCGTCGTCAGTCACGCATAGAAGAAGCCAGCAATAATGTAGGAGGTGCAATAATATGCATTATCATATCCCGAGAAATCGTGGCAGGGCTGCCCCGGACCAGGATTTCATTTCCAAATAGATCCTGAATATTTATCCTGAACTTTATGAGCACTAAGAAGCATGAGAACACGTTTCTGGCGTGACGAGCGCGCATACTTTATAAATTGCGGCAGCACGATTGTAAAAGACCACTTCAGGTTGTGGATTTACCGCCTCGGAATGTCGCATGGCACCATTGCCGGACAGTTTTGGGGTGACAGGTCAGTCAGACAGTGCCGATGGGGATGGCCATACGGGAGAGGTACGACTCTAAGCCGACTCTGTGCTCACCTGTAAAAGGACCTCCAGGTACTCAATGCGGCCCAACAGGTGGAAACATTCCGTGCATATCACGTCACTGAAACAGAGAAACGGTAAGCTTTCGGCAGCATCCAGCGAGACGGCAGAGAGAGAGAGAGAGAGAGAGAGAGAGAGAGAGAGAGAGAGAGAGAGAGAGAGAGAGAGAGAGAGAGAGAGAGAGAGAGAGAGAGAGAGAGAGAGAGAGAGAGAGAGAGAGAGAGAGAGAGAGAGAGAGAGAGAGAGAGAGAGAGAGAGAGAGAGAGAGAGAGAGAGAGAGAGAGAGACGCAACACTGCCACTTTGAACAGACGTTCAGGAAATTAGATCCAAGAACAATCAATTCAGGAACAGGAAACAGCTAAGGAACAATGCTTAGTTCTTGAGACTCGTAACCAAAAAGGCTTCTAACGGATTTATTCGTGTAAGATGGCCACTAGATATTGCAATCCCGGAACGTTTTGCCAATCCCGGGATCCCGGAGGTTTTTATTTCGGGATCCCGGGATCCCGGTCTAGTCACTAAAGGTCGTAAGAATAATTTCCTACTGACATATTTTGCGTCTTTTAGCTTACCACAAACAAAGAGGCAACCAAAAGCCATCCTTAGATCATGTCATTTGCATTTTAAAAACGATTGAATTTGCGAAGGAAACGTTTCGATTTGATTAGCATTTATTCCCAATTGGCCTTTATAAAACTGCGCGTCGACCAGTGCGTTTACTACCTCATCTCGTCATTAAGACGGCCGTTCCAGCACATCCACGCCTCACTCACTCTTCGTCTACGCTACTCGTATTTAGCGCGACAGTTTTAAGTCATTGCTGGTAGGTCTGTCTATTTTAAAACCCGCGACCAGTGTACGCCAAATTTGGCAGCTCCCTATTTCACAATGTTTTCAAGACGTCGCTTGGTCACTTCACCTCCTTCCGGTTCTACTTTCATCACTAATGTCTCTCAGACTTTGCTCCAAAGTCGCTTTGAGGGCAGAGTCACTGACTGGGAGAGCTCCACTCTACCGTCTTCTACGTTTAAAGGAAGGGTGCCACCTTCCGAAATTTTTGTTCTATGAATCTATTTTACTTATTTGAATTTTTAGACGTGGTTAGCGCGTCCACAATATACAAAAAAAACGAAACACTGCATTTAATACATTGGCCAAAAAAAAGATCGTTGTTTATATCACCACTACAACTCAAGGTCGTTTGATGTGGCAGCTAGGACGGCTGGCATATCCTGTTGTCATGGCAACATATCATTCTGCCATTTGCATTGATGGCGCAACTGAGACAAAAAGATGAACAAATAAAAAGGAAGAAGATAACATGATTTGAACTAAGTTGTAGGTAACCAAGTAGGTAACTGTTGGCCATATTTCATCATCAAATAAGAACATCAAATAAGTCGAGTAAAGGTTTTTCCTTTACAATGCTTAAGAGATCTATGGAACCCTTCACCCTTCATGCAACTTACTAGAAAAACTTCCCAATTAAAATTTTAAAACTTAAGTGTATACCATAAAGAAAAAATATACCCTTTCAAAATGATAAAACATGCTTCAAAAGTATAACTTTTATACATACCTTTGCTGATTTCATGTTTTATAAAATACCCTTAACACGACGAGCAAATAGTGCTGAAGATTTTTGCCTGCCCGAATGCTGGCAGCAAAACTCGCAAATGATAACTTCACGTGCGGATTCAATGCTGACCGTCTCGAGCATAGGTAAGTGAAGCCGGTTTTTAGGTTCACGTGAGGCTAATCTTGTAAAAACTGCGTTGTGTCCAAAAGGTGGCACCCTTCCTTTAAAGAACATCAAATAAGTCGAGTAAAGGTTTTTCCTTTACAATGCTTAAGAGATCTATGGAACCCTTCACCCTTCATGCAACTTACTAGAAAAACTTCCCAATTAAAATTTTAAAACTTAAGTGTATACCATAAAGAAAAAATATACCCTTTCAAAATGATAAAACATGCTTCAAAAGTATAACTTTTATACATACCTTTGCTGATTTCATGTTTTATAAAATACCCTTAACACGACGAGCAAATAGTGCTGAAGATTTTTGCCTGCCCGAATGCTGGCAGCAAAACTCGCAAATGATAACTTCACGTGCGGATTCAATGCTGACCGTCTCGAGCATAGGTAAGTGAAGCCGGTTTTTAGGTTCATGTGAGGCTAATCTTGTAAAAACTGCGTTGTGTCCAAAAGGTGGCACCCTTCCTTTAAATCAGTGAGCTCTGCCGTCACTTGCGTGACATCTGTGACATCTTTCTGCGACACGAGCTCAAAGACTGTCTTGATGACCTCTTTTGTTCCGGCCACGCACGGACAAGTCAGAATCGCCGAACGATCCGTGATCCTGATAAAGATGTTGCAGCACTGATGCTGCATTTTTTTTTGCGTTCGGGACCCTTTTTCGTACACATTTGAGCGGCTTAACTGCTGTGGGTGATACCCGGGAGCTACCAACACGGTCGATTGTGGACGGCCGATACGGGGTGCCAGCTAAATTGTTTCTCTGCTTTATGTCACGCAGCACTATGAACAGTGTAAACAACACTCGTGCAGCGGCTACATTCTTTTTATGGTGAAAAACTGATTTTTTTCGGGATCCCGGGATTGGCGGAATTTCGGAATCGGGATCGGGATTAAAATCCCGCCGGGATCCCGGGTTCCCGATCCCGGGATTGCAATCTCTAATGGCCACACAGCTTGGGGGCAGATTGTCTTTGGCTCTCAATTAGTGAATAGGCCAATCTGTATCACACGAATGGGATAGGATATCGATTGCAAAGCCGTGCATTTCTTTACCACTTTTACCCTATAAAATATGGCCCTAAATTGTTGACCATAGGAGTAAATTTGACCTTAGACATCTTCTGGTTGGTCCAACGTGACCTTAGCCCAACGATCTGCAATGGTCCATTCAAGAACAACGGTTGCTTTGGTCCCATTTTATATAAAAAACAAAACCATTCAATGCTAGGTTCCGGCCAATCGAAGTAATCAGCAACAAAAAGAGAAGATAAACAAGTTTAAATAGCATGTAGGTAAGACTTACGATAACTGAAATGGGTGTATTCTACTCCTTTGAAAACTCGGCTGCTATTCTGACAGCATCAATTTCTGTTGGCGATGCATAAGCATAATAGTGTCGCATTAAGTTCAGCACTATCTTATAGTAAAATCAGTTTAAATCTGGATATTGTGAGCTTCAGCGTACACAAATAGTCTATCTATAGCCCCCAAGTGATGCCAAATTATTTAATCATACATTCTGTTTTGACCAACAATGTGCAATCTCAACAGTTTCCGTGCAACTTTGTGTAAATAATGAAGGTAATTACGAGCGAGCGAGCGCAGCGAGCGAAGTGAGTCTTTTCAATATAACGGAAAAATCTCAGTATGAGCGGCCCGGCCCGGCCCGGCCCGGCCTGTAACGCTTTTGAGAGGCTTACATCTCAGCAACCGCGGGACCGATTGGCCTGCGGTCTTTTTTGTTGGGTAGCCCCATCCCTTCTACCCCGTAATTGACTACTTTTGATACATCTCAGTGACCGTCGTGGCACGTGCCACGTGAAAAGTCAGGGGTGTTCAAGCTGTTTTGCAAAAGTAGTGATTTTGAGAGGCTCATATCTCAGCAGCCGCTTGGGCGATTGACTTGCGGTAATTTTTGTAGGTTAGCAGCATCCCTTCTACCCAAAATAGGATACTCTCGATGTACGTGGGTCACCCCCAGTGCACGTGCAAAATACAACAATAAGAGGTGCCAAATTTGTTCCCATTTCAGTAACTCGGTAATTACTGGGGCGATTTCGCTGAAACTTGGCATACAGGTAGGCACCCACCAGGCATTGCATTCCCAAGTGTTGCGGTTAGGGTGCTACAGCACGTGCGCACGTGCAGGGGGCGTTTCCAGATCTCGAGAACGGCTGGGCCGATTGCGCTCAAATTTGGTACACGGTTGGGGACCAGTTAGTAGGGTGCCGTGCAAAAGTCATTTTGGACCCCGTTTGCACGTGCGCACGTGCAGAATGCCGCTTCCAGATCTCAGGAACGGCTGGGCCGATTGCGTTCAAATTTGGCACACCGCTAGCGACCGGTTAGAAGGGTGCTTTGCACAAGCCCGTTGGAAGCACCCTCTCGCCCTTCCGCACGTGCAGGGCTCACTATCTCACTCGCTCGTTCTTCGCCCAAAAGGCGTTTTACTGGTAATAGTTAAGGTTATTACGAGCGAGCGAGCGCAGCGAGCGAAGTGAGTCTTTTCAATATAACGGAAAAATCTCAGTATGAGCGGCCCGGCCCGGCCTGTAACGCTTTTGAGAGGCTTATATCTCAGCAACCGCTGGACCGATTGGCCTGCGGTCTTTTTTGTTGGGTAGCCCAATCCCTTCTACCCCGTAATTGACTACTTTTGATACATCTCAGTGACCGTCGTGGCACGTGCCACGTGAAAAGTCAAGGGTGTTCAAGCTGTTTTGCAAAAGTAGTGATTTTGAGAGGCTCATATCTCAGCAGCCGCTTGGGCGATTGACTTCCGGTAATTTTTGTAGGGTAGCAGCATCCCTTCTACCAAAAATAGGATACTCTCGATGCATGTGGGTCACCCCCAGTGCACGTGCAAAATACAACAATAAGAGGTGTCAAATTTGTTCCCATTTAAATAACTCGGTAATTACTGGGGCGATTTCGCTGAAAGTTGGCATACAGGTAGGCACCCACCAGGCAATGCATTCCCATGTGTTGCGGTTAGGGTGCTACTGCACGTGCGCACGTGAAGAGAGATGAGATGAGATGAGAGATGATTTATTTGAGCATCCATATTTACGTGCAGGGGGCGTTTCCAGATCTCGAGAACGGCTGGGCCGATTGCGCTCAAATTTGGTACACGGTTGGGGACCAGTTAGTAGGGTGCCGTGCAAAAGTCATTTTGGACCCCGTTTGCACGTGCGCACGTGCAGAATGCCGCTTCCAGCTCTCAGGAACGGCTGGGCCGATTGCGTTCAAATTTGGCACTCCGCTAGCGACCGGTTAGAAGGGTGCTTTGCTCAAGCCCGTTGGAAGCACCCTCTCGCCCTTCCGCACGTGCAGGGCTCACTATCTCGCTCGCTCGTTCTTCGCCCAAAAAGCGTTTTACTGGTTATATTATTTTCGGACGGACGGTTCATCTATCCACGTACAGTAGGTATGCACACACATGCACGTCCTATTTAGCCCATGTTGAATTCGACGAACCAATGAATGACATCGGTTAAAACGCTCACGAAACTTACATTAACTCGCAGCTCCCTGCAAAGAAGTGACCGAGACTCTATGAACACCAGTCAGTCTATTCACAACCACAAGGCTGTTTAATGTGCAATGTATCTGAATTGGGTGAAAGCTACGTGAAAGCAAGCCCGGTGCTCCTTGTGAAACTTTGAAAGGGTCTGTCTTTTCACAAAACAGGATACAGTGCAATGAGCACGCGGGATCAATGCAGACCCATCGGAAAAGATGGAGTGTTTTCGAATTACGAAATGTCGTCCGCACCGGCCGTAGGTTCAATGGTGAGTGATTTGCTGGGGCCCGGCATCAATGCGACTGCATCGTGCATTATTTAAAGGTTTTCGGTGAATGCAAATGAACCGAAACGGATCAGTCTACGCACAAGAGTGATTCACATGTGTATCAACATTGCCCTCAAACAGAACTGATAAGATAACTAATTGGAAATTACTCGCTGTGTATCAGAGGTCCGATGCCCGGTAATGAGTTAGGCGGACCTACAGGCTACCTACCTAGCATATACTAATGTTTTTGGTATTTGTTCGTACGAATCTCTTTGCACCAGTGACATTCACGCCAGGGGGGCCCGACTCATCGACCATTCCAGTCTAATAACTATTGCCACCTATTTAAATACGCAAGGAAATATTACGGGCGAGAGTATGATTTGATCTTTATTAATTTCAATGAGCATGTATCCTTGAAAGCGGCGACACGAAGCGTCTGAGTGTTGCATTCAGCTCCGACTATTCGAGAATATCAGTAGTTCTACCCCAGTGCCGCCACGGCTGATCTCTATGGGGCTGAGAGCCGAGCCGTCAACTGAATAAAATCCGACAACGCAGGAATCAGATCCCATCTGACGGACAAAATGGACTGTTATTCGGCGCAACACCAGCTACGTAGTGAGGCGCGGAGTTATTTTACGCTGATATACGACACATCAGACTGATATATGCCGCGGCTGGAGAAGTCTGAGGAAAAGCCAGGCAGCACGCATTTACATTTTCAGCAAACGACCGGCTCGACGGGCAGCGATGCCCTATGGCGATAATTTGCAGTGATAAACGCCAGAATTTGTCGATAGCTTTTGTCAATGATCATGTGCATTGAGCTTAACATTACAATAACTACCTACTAAATTGTTTACAATGACCAAATAAATTACACTCAACACCATACATAAACTTCAATGACCTAGCCTAGCCTATTTTTATACGTAACCTAAACTTGAGCTTATTCCTAAGACAAAGCCGAATGTGACATTCACGTTAACAAAGATCAAGTTTGGCTATGAAAATGCATTGACACACTGATTGAGTGACCCAATGCCGTTTAGCGTTATCGGGCAAAACTCAAAATAAAAGATCGAGTCGTGGATGTCAAGCAGTG
This sequence comes from Amphibalanus amphitrite, assembly GCF_019059575.1. NCBI lineage: Eukaryota > Metazoa > Arthropoda > Thecostraca > Balanomorpha > Balanidae > Amphibalanus > Amphibalanus amphitrite. The sequence continues at coordinate 72,764 of NW_024881514.1, forward strand.
GGCTCGTTTTCCCACGCAGTATTTGTTTTATTTCCCAGGAAATAGTAAGGGGAAGTCTAGCCAACCCCTGACCCAAACGGTTGAGCAAATGGAACAGGAAGTGCCAGGAGCCTACGGGACAAATCATGTCAGAAATGAACAGGATCTCTCACAACTTTCTATAACGGAGACGTTCAGCTTGATATCGATTGATCGGCGTTTGGATCATGAAGCATAAGCACAGGAAGTGGTTTTGATCTATCCCTGCAGTACCTCACCTCAGACCCAGGGAGCTCTACTTGTCCAGTGTCCCCTGTAGTACGTTCACCTCGTGGAGCTTCGCTAATCCTGTACCCCCAGAGGAGCTCCATCGGTCAAGTATCCCTGCACTCTCACCTTGGGGAGCTCCACTGGTCCTGTACGCCCAGGGGAGCCCCGCATCCCTCCGCACTCACCTTGGGGAGCTCCAATGGTCCTGTACCCCCGCGCTCTCACCTTGGGGAGCTCCACTGGTCCAGGTCCACCGACAGCACGCGGTTCAGCCGGTCACTGACAGACTTCCCTCCAGGCAGCAGGTTCTGACCTATGCCGAAATAGTGGCTGCCGCTGGATGCATTGCAAATCATGCATATCAGCTTATGGCCACCAGACATGTCTGAAAGGAAAATGAATATTTCAAAAGGGCTCCAGTCATTCTCTCAAAAACTTAAATGTTCAAGAATTTCAAGCCAGCACGGATGGAGAATGTTTGAAAAAGTTACCCCGGCCGGCGACCGAAAGTCAGAAAGACGATGATGCTCAAATATTTGTCAACGGTTATCAACAAACCCCTATTCTGTGGCATAGAATAATGGATGTCTGCCGTTTGTACGTTTTTAGGGAAAACTGCTGTACGCAGGTGCGGAAGATTTCGTAATTGTAACAATTTTGCAACACGCCTTAAAATTTCGGACGCATGTCACTAGTGCTAGGTCAGGTCATCAGGTCAAATTTGCTGGATGATCGTGCTAAAAATGCCATTATGCCCTTTGGAAAGCTTATTCCGTGGAAGTTGCAACCTTCCCACACAAAACAAAATGTCAAATTTGACCGTTTTGCATGACCCTTTATTGATTTGAGCTCGCACCTGAAATATTATTCGCGACCGAGCCTTAAACCCCAGTAAAAATGCCGACGTCGGCCCTAGTCGGGCCGAGGCTCGGCCCGACGTCGGCCTAGCGTCGGTTCAACCTCGGCCCGACATCGGCTGGACGTCGGATATGCCCGCATGTTCCGACGTCCAGCCGAAGTCCAGCCGACGTCGAGCCGACGTCGGGCCGAGGTCGTTTGCCGAGGTTGACGAGATCGTTTGTCGTTGGACCGACGGGGCCGACGTCGGCATGTTTATTGGAACAACGCGCCAAAAATATCAACCGGCGGCGGGATTCGAGCCCCCCCCCCCCCAGTCGCCGACGTCGGCATGTTTACTGAGACAACGCGCCAAAAGCATCACCCGGCGATGGGATTCGAACCCTGTGTCATTTGAACGCGAGGTTAGTGCGCTAACCACTACACCACGCAGCCAGATAGCGAACTTAGTTTGTTTTGTTGTGTTATGCCCTTTCGGTCTGACAAGACCATTTCAGAGCCGGAAGGATGATAGGATGGAGACATTGGTCTTCTTGGCGAGCACCCTGGGTCCAGTTCATTTAGAGTCCCTGGTCCCATTGCTGTTACGTGACACTTATTGGAAAGGGCGACCCCACAATGGATTCATAAAGCCACTCTTACACACCTGCATCAACGTTTCCCAAAGTGTCCATTTGATAAGTGGCACTTTGGCAAAGTGACACTTGCCGACTGGCCTTTCTATATGAACTGGGCCCGGCCCTGGTGAGTTGCCGGGGCTGAGCCTGACCAAAGGATAGGCCGAGCAGCCCCCAAGCACTCACCACACCCGGCTACGGGCGAGCTCGGCTTACGGGTAATCCCAAATGGGATAAAGTTTCCCGTCCAGTCCGGATCAGGGGGTTGCGGCGTGGAGGAAGATTTGAGTTTCCTGAGGATATTTTGAATACAGAAGCTCTTTATGAAACATGAAACATGTATTTTATATTATTTTAACGGTCAAAACAGCGGCCGATGTCGGTCCGACGTCGCCCCGACGTCGGCCCGACGTCGGCTGGACCTCAGCAATTGATCTTGGTCCGACGTCGGCCCGACGTCGGCTGGACCTCGGCTGGACGTCGGTACATGCGGGCATATCCGACATCCAGCCAACGTCGTGCCGAGGTTGGACCGACGTCGGGCCGACGTCGGCATGCCGATGCCGAGTTGCCGACGTCACCCCGACGTCGGCCGACGTCGGCATGTTTACTCGTACGAGTAATCGAATGCTTTGTTTGCAGTGTTTAAGCTCCGTTATGTTCATGAACTGTGAGAAAAGTTGTCGGAGAACGCTAAAATCAGAGAAATTTGGCTTTTGATGATCTATGGTGATTTTATTATTGAGCTTGCCTAAAACATGACCTGATTTCTCTGATCACGTTTGTCGCTCTTTCAAACGTCGTTCCGCTTCTCGCCTCGTAGCCCAGTAACCGAGTTAGAAGGAGCGTGAAAAGCCCACCTCTCGACTCAACGTGTTACGATAAGGCCACCACCCTGGCGCAGGAAGTTGGGGGAGCCTTGAGCCCCAGCAGTTCGTCCTTCTATCTCACTGATATTACCCTCGTCCTATCTTGTGATGTTATTACAGAGCCATCTTACGATAACGGCCCTTAAATATGATTTACTTCTGTGTGATGAAACATGTCGGGCTCCGCGATGAAAAGACTTAAAAACATAGAAGCTCCAAAATGAAAATAAAGTAATTTTCAAGAACTTTTCAAGGTAGATAAGAATAATGAGAGACGCTTTTATAGATGGCAGTTTTTTTCGTATGGAGACAGCTTTTAGGATTTACAAAAGTGGAAAAAGTTACCCCGGCCGCGCCGGGGTCGGCTGAAGGTTACCCCGGCCACGGCCGGGGTGGCCGGGGCAGGTTCTCCACCCATGCAAGCCAGCAGACCAGTTGAATTTCATACAAATGTCATATGATTAAAAAATGCCCATTTAGTGACTGGTACAGCGTCGTAATGTAAGTTCAGTGGTGAGAACCGTGTGCTCGACATATGAGATTCCGGCGGCTGACAGGGAATACCAGTAGGGCCGACAGTGCCCCACTGATAATCCACTGAGAGCGACAGTGTCAGTGGGGCCCCACTGTCGGCCCCACTGACGGGGATTATCAGTGGGGCCGACAGTGTCACAATGTTTCTGAATCATCCAACAATTGGCATCCCTCAATCAAACAGGAAAAGCTAAAAGGGTATTTACTTTGTAGATCTGTCGATTCAATATATTTGAACCATACATCTGACAAAAAAGTACACATGTGGCCTTATAAAGCTAAAACTGAAGACAGGTCTGTCTGATGATTTTTGTTACATAATGCTTCATGTGGTCATTAGACATGTCTGGTAGTGAGCACTAAGCAATGAACAGTCTTTGTCAGCCTATCCTAGCTATCAGCTGACTCCAAAAAGGCTTAAAAAAAGAATCAGCATCCTAGTCCCTGGGGTTAGTGCTCTGAACTCTGAAGCTGCATGGAGTTTGTCAGACATATGTAATCTATGTCAGCCATGTCAGACATAATGTTTGTAAAGAGCCTGCCTCAATTGGTCTCATTTTGATATCGATCATTTAATCAAATATCACATTAATGCCACATTCAATGAAAACATTTTACTTCCCAGCAATAACATATCTAATAACATATCTGAGCATGCCCAACATTACCAGGGACAAATTGGTACAGTCAGTTCCAATCATTCATTCTTACCCATATTGAAGAAGTTTTGAATACACAGTCTTCAAAAGAACCCTGGAACAGAGCATAAAACAAAACCAAAAGTCATCAAATTAGCAGGCCCTTCATACAACACAATGAAGAAAGCAGCGACCAGTCCACCCCCTTTGGCTCAAAGCAATAACAAGAAATTCACTGTTTCTAACATTCTTCCAATTCAGTGAACAATGATTAAAGGGACCCTCCCACCTTCAAAAAAGTTAATGAATTGGCACGAAAGTGATGTCGCTCGGTTCAGAAAGAGCGAAAACGAATATCTACCAAATTTCATCGAAAAATATTCACCGGTTTTGAAGATATTAGACTTTTACTTTTGTTTACTTTTTGGAATCTCCGCTGTTCCTAGCGACTTTATTTGAAAGTGCGGCATTTGTTGCGCGCAAAGCAGCATATACCACCGCGTGCTACCAAACGTTTTAGTAAAAGATTTAAAAATTGTTAGATCTCCGCTGACGTCACAAATTCTAAGGGGGCATACCAATGCACTAGCCCCTTAGAATCTGAAAACTGCAAGTTTGAAATTCCATATCTCCGAATTAAAGTATTTGTCGATGTTGTGAGTGCCCAAACCGGTATTTGCAGGCCATGGCCACCAATTTGGCTATCTCAACTCAAAACTAATGTTAAGGTGGGAGTGTCCCTTTAATCAGGGCCCAGTCATTTCACCCTGAGACTGAATCTTGGCTCAGTTCAGAATGAGAATCTGAACTCACAATCTGAATTTGATCTGAATCAGAGTTCACTCTGAATTAAGTAAGTAGGTTAAAGAAGCCTCTTTGAATAGTTCTCTGCTCCATCAGGATAATATATCAATATTTGGTTAACATTTAACACTCTATATTCAACAATATTAGAACACTTTCAGCATTTCAAGCACATTCAATTAATTAGAAAAGGCCATAGGTTTGAATTTTGATGAAGACACAACAAGGATGGATACCTACAGTCAGGCTGTCAGTCCCATGCATCCCAATCAATTGCCACTGGTCAGCACAAGCACTGAACTGTACTAATTTGGTTGCAGTTACAGCCAACAGCTTAAGTAATGTTAGGTTCTGCCAATCTCAGCAGATGGTTTTGACTGACGATTTTTAAATACAGTGATCCAGAGGAAGACAGCAAGAGATGAGTGTGCACCTGCAAGGATGATGGTACTTGTAAGCTTCATTTTAAAGGGACCCTCCCACCTTCAAAAAAGTTAATGAACTGGCATAAAAGTGATGTAGCGTGAATCACAAAGAGCGAAAATGAACATCTACCAAATTTTACCGGAAAATGTTCACCCGTTTTCGAGATATAAGACTTTTATTTTTGTTTACTTTTTGGGAACTCCGCTGTTTCTATGACGTCACGTAAAGGTTTTCTTTACGTCGGCATTTGGAAGCAATAGTTTGGTATCAAAGTGCGACAAATATTGCGCGAATGATGCGTTTATCTTATCAAGGTCAATATATGATGGCCAATAAAGGATTCCAGGACAATCTTCTTATGGCATTTCTTCGTATCGCAATTCTTCGTCTGCAAATCTTCGTCAGGGCATTTATTCGTATCCCATTACTTTGTCTCGCATCAGGGTATATGAAAATCGGCTCGCATTTCTTCTTCAACGCAAATACCTATATGCAAAAGTAAGCATTGAGGGACAAATAAATGCACCGACGAAGATTTGTAGACGAAGAAATGCGGACGAAAAATTGTGCTACGAAGAAATGTCATGCGAGGATTCGTTCGGGTACCATGACATTTATGTGATTTCAAAGTCAAGGTTCACAGCTGATCTGCTAAATCAAGCCAAGAATCCAAACTATCAAAAAACTATAAATATTTGTTTGTCTGTCACAGAGGTCTCAAGCAATATAAGGTTGACATATGTTGAATCAAAAATCTACTGCCACAACTCACATCTCCTGCCTTAGTTTATCATTGTTGTTTAAACTTTCTTTCAAGAGAAACAGAAGCCAGTAGATGATATCACTTCAGATGATTGTTTCAAGATCTGAGTTCAAATGGAAATAAAAGCAAGATCAAGATGAAACAGGGATTATTGCTGTTAAAGTAGTTTGGCCATGATACAACAAGCACATAAATCATTAGCCAAATCAAATACTGGTTGGTTTGTCAAGATGTTTGTTGTCTGTCGTCTGTCGAGCTGCTATGAACACTGAACGCTCTCACTCTTACTTTAAAGATAGTAGTTTAAGTTGAATGGTAGTGAGCTGTAATTAGACAGAGCAGCTATTCAGTGCTCACATCAAGCCAGGCTAGGAAATGGCATCAACTGTGGTGGGAGGAAGCAGGTTCGGCAGCCCTATGTTGTAAACTTCTGTTGTGTCTTGTGTTTGATCAACTTATGTTTTCTGCTCTGTTTTGTGCAGTGATAGTAGCAGGTAACTGCATGCTTGTCAAATTATGTGAATAAACGAATTCATAACATTGCATTTTTCTCTCCATGCAAGGAACAAGTAAGATGTTGTAGAAAATGTAATAGAGGGCTGCATTGCTGATTTTGCACTTTATCAGAGCTTTATTAAGAATTGCTTTCCTGAAAGCTACACACAGGCCACAGCACTGAAATTCACAATGTCATAGCTTTTGGCAGAAAAAAAGAAAAGACTTACCTAGGTAAAATTGGCTGAAAGTATGGCAGAGCAGGTCTTGATGCGTATGCCCATCCATGTGCTTGCCGAAGCCGAACTGACTGCAAGTTGCAACACATTAACTCTGACCCACCATGGTGGCTGGCATATCCTGAACGTTCACCACTCTAAACAAGACAACTTTCAGCCCTCAGCATTGTATTAAAACACTGTACATGACACTCAAAATTTGTTTCAGTGCCATCCACGAACATCAGTCGCCATTCACCAGGCCAGTAAAAACAGAATAGATAATAGTTTCAAACCCATGTAGTCAGAGTTACAAGGTCTGCACCTCAAAACAAAATCCAGGTGACATTCACCACGCCAGTAAAAAACAGGTACTTAGGTAACGTAACAGCTTCAAATCTGGTAACATGTTGGTCGGACTTTACACTACCATATTTACATGGAATAATATGATACCAAACAATAGTGCAACCATTCTGGACAACAAAAGTGTATGATAAAATTAATTTAGAATACTTTGGCAGCATGTGATTTACGAGCACAGGCAGGTGTTACCTACCAGCCTTCTCAATGCTCGTAAAACCAACATTGTAGTTTTGATTTTACCTTATATGATAACACACTTGGCTGCAATGGCACATTTAATTTAATACTGTGAAAAGACCAGTTATAACCACTTCACAAGCACAATTGCACCTCATGCCGACATCCTTTTCCAAAGACAGTCAGCAGCGTCTTTCGTCAAAACTGGAAGATCAATCCCCTTTCAACTGTTAACATCAAACATATTTCTTCATGGTGTGATTTCCATATGGAAACCTTACAGGAAAAGAATTAATGTCAATTGTCAGCTCTTCAAATTTCTTTGGACTTTCACTTGCAGTACCATATCCAGTTTGCTTTGATATTTTGTTTTTTATTCCATGTTGAAGTTGAACACCAAGCTCCAGATATAGCAGGCAGCTTGATCATATTCGGCCTTGGTATAATATCAGTCCAAGTTCCAGTGGTGGGTATCTTCTAATATTCAAATTAAAATGAAAAGCAATAGGCTTTCTCATGTCAGCGCCGACGACGGATTTCACGTTGATAAAATAGGGAGCTCAAGGTCAGCAAAACTCGGGTTCAAGGAATGGCGGGCGTTGAAATGACTGCTGACGTCATCGAAAAAACCGCTAATGGTTAAGAGATAGGGACTAAGCTGGTCCCACCCTGCAAGTAAAGGGAAGAAATTTCTTGAACACCATAAACCTGCGGGGGTTGCGACCAGGATAAATGGTGGTTTCTGAGCCTGGCCGCAAACTTGGCTATCTCAACTCAAAACTAATGTTAAGGTGGGATGGTCCCTTTAAGTTTCATGGTAGTCTGACAAATTGTCCAAGGGTACAGAAGCAAAACTTAACCACTACTGACACATTGACACGTCACATTATTTCAGCAGTGGACTGTCTGTAGTTGTACTCTGTACCATTACTCTTTACGTCATTCTTCTGATAAACCTGCAAGCCAACAGTCTCAACACATGATATAGTTAGCTAAGGTACTAAGAAGGTAGGCTCATAGGAATCTTGGGTAGGCTTACATTTACCATCCATAGCAATAGGCACCTCCAAAGGAAACATGTGACTGGTGACAAGACTTCAGGGTTTAAACAGACATCCAAACCATCATTTTAATTTAAGAAGGAAAAAACTCAGACATAAAACTTATCATGGGCACTCACTATTCACTGGTACATAATACTTGATCAGCAATACTTCAATTTACATCACCAATTATATTATGAAAGTGCTAATATCAGCGTAACCGGACAAATCTTCGTATGGCATTTCTTCGTCGCGCAATTCTTCGTCCGCATTTCTTCGTCCGCAAATCTTCGTCGGCGCATTTATTCGTGTCGCATTACTACGTCTCGCATTTCTTCGTAGGTGCAAAAATTCGTAGCGCATTTCTTCGTATCTGCATTTCTTCGTCGGCGCATTTCTTCGTCAAGCATTTTTTCGTCCACGCATTTCTTCGTCTACGCAAATCTTCGTCCGCATTTCTTCGTCCACGCAAACCTTCGTCTGCGCAAATCTTCGTCCGCAAATCTTCGTCTCCGCAAATCTTCGTCCGCAAATCTTCGTCCGCATTTTTTCGTCCACGCATTTCTTCGTCTACGCAAATCTTCGTCCGCATTTCTTCGTCCACGCAAATCTTCGTCCCCGCAAATCTTCGTCCGCAAATCTTCGTCCGCAAATCTTCGTCCGCAAATCTTCGTCCGCAAATTTTCGTCCGCATTTTTCGTCCACGCATTTCTTCGTCCAATCAAATCTTCGTCCGCAAATCTTCGTCCGCAAATCTTTGTCTGCGCTATCTTCGTCTCCGCAAACACTCGTCCACCAATGTGGTTCAATAAAAGCATGAAGAAATATCAGACAGTCAAGTGAATAACGAATTTGATGCATGGAATGGATGATCGAAACTTTTGAAGTCAGGTAGATGAGGTCAGTCAGTTGTTAAGCTATTGTATTTGGAGCCGACAATTGTAACATTCCATATCATTTGTGTCCCGGACATCCTTTTTTTCGCGGTCGTTGAACGACAATATAATCTCTTGTACCCTCGCCGGCATAGGCGGCGGAACGGGGAGGGCACCGGGGCACCGTTCCCCTCTTTAATTTTGGCCTTTTAACAGTAGCCCTATGGGCGTTGCATGGAAAGCATATTGGACCAAAAGTCGGCAGTGCCGTGCCCCCCCCCCCTTAATTGAAGATGTTCCGCCGCTACTGCCCGCCGGACCTATTTGTTTTCTACGGTAGGTACACGCCGGCCGAGGGGGCGGGTACGACCCCCCCCCCCCATCGCCGTTTCGCCACTGGTGGAGCTAGCGCGTCGCGGAAAAAAACGAGCGTGTGCGCCGTTACGAGCCGCAGAGATTAATACCCGATTTTAAGGCCTTCTAGGTCAGGGGTCGGCATACGGCCCGCGGGCCGGATCCGGCCAGGTGGGTGACGGTTGGATCCGGCCCGCGACCATCTGACGTCCGGCCCGCGGCTGGTATCAGCGACTTACATCGTGTTCCGGCCCGGCTCCCCCCCCCCACACACACACATACCACCTGGAAGGTTAAGCGAGTAGACCACGTGAAGCCGCCAAGTGCACGCAGCTGCAGCAGTCGTTGATGCTGCGCGCAAAAGCTGCTGACCAAATCTTACCGTTGCAAGTTTTGTCTAGAAGTAGAAATAGACAAAAACACCCGCAAATGGTGTTTATAAACTCATGAAGTGTGCGAAGGAAGAACTGTTGTGCCGAAGCACATTTGAGTCACTTTTATATCGGAGTCGATTTATGAAGGAACCGCGGGCCGGAACACGATGTAAGTCGCTGATACCAGCCGCGGGCCGGACGTCAGCTGGTCGCGGGCCGGATCCAACTGTCACCCACCTGGCCGGATCCGGCCCGCGGGCCGTATGCCGACCGCTGACCTAGAAGGCCTTAAAATCGGGTATTAATCTCTGCGGCTCGTAACGGCGCACACGCTCGTTTTTTTTCCGCGACGCGCTAGCTCCACCAGTGGCGAAACGGCGATGGGGGGGGGGTCGTACCCGCCCCCTCGGCCGGCGTGTACCGTAGAAAACAAATAGGTCCGGCGGGCAGTAGCGGCGGAACATCTTCAATTAAGGGGGGGGCACGGCACTGCCGACTTTTGGTCCAATATGCTTTCCATGCAACGCCCATAGGGCATAGGACTACTGTTAAAGGGCCAAAATTAAAGAGGGGAACGGTGCCCCGGTGCCCTCCCCGTTCCGCCGCCTATGCCGGCGAGGGTACAAGAGATTATATTGTCATTCAACGACCGCAAAAAAATGTCCGGGACACAAATGAGGAATGTTACGATTGTCGGCTCGTACAATAGCTTCACCTGACTGACCTCATCTACCTGTCTTCAAAAGTTTTGATTATCCATTCCTTGCATTAAATTCGTCATTCACTTGACTGTCTGATATTTCTTCATGGTTTTATTGAACCACATTTGTGGACGAATGTTTGCGGAGACGAAGATAGCGCAGACAAAGATTTGCGGACGAAGATTTGCAGACGAAGATTTGATTGGACGAATAAATGCGTGGACGAAAAAAATTTGCGGACGAAGATTTGCGGACGAAGATTTGCGGACGAAGATTTGCGGGGACGAAGATTTGCGTGAACGAAGAAATGCGGACGAAGATTTGCGTAGACGAAGAAATGCGTGGACGAAAAAATGCGGACGAAGATTTGCGGACGAAGATTTGCGGAGACGAAGATTTGCGGACGAAGATTTGCGCAGACGAAGATTTGCGTGGACGAAGAAATGCGGACGAAGATTTGCGTAGACGAAGAAATGCGTGGACGAAAAAATGCTTGACGAAGAAATGCGCCGACGAAGAAATGCGGATACGAAGAAATGCGCTACGAATTTTTGCACCTACGAAGAAATGCGAGACGAAGTAATGCGACACGAATAAATGCGCCGACGAAGATTTGCGGACGAAGAAATGCGGACGAAGAATTGCGCGACGAAGAAATGCCATACGAAGATTTGTCCTGGAATCAATATCAGTGCCTAATACACCTTGCCTAATACAAGCTGATTTGTAGCAATTTGTAATATCTGCGCGAGAACTGTCACATATATAATTGCTACCATATCAGTATTTGGAAGCACTTTTTCTTTTATTGGTACATATTTTTTGGTCCGTCGCAAATGATAACATTACAAGGGCTTTTCATTTCGGCGTAAGAACTAAATACCACACATTTGGGGATATCGTCTGGCCGAACACATTTTTCAGAATTGGCACACCTAAACAGCTGCACTGTCTTTCTTATGTAGGTACGCTGGAGAAGAAGCTGACAAGCCGAAGCTCTATACCGGTCGGCGGTCGGTCCCGGACCCGGTAGGCTGACGATTTGTAGGTAGGGGAGAGCGGGGCCAGTTGAAACACGGGGTCAGATGAAACATGGCTTTATTTTCAACAGTATGCAACATATGGCGTTGCCGACACCACTGCGCATCCGCGCTCGACCACTTCCTTTGTCAACGGCGTTTGGGCGGCAAACGGACGGTAATTTTGATTTGACACTTGTTTTTGTGTTTTTGAGGGGCGTTTGGGAGAAATCGTTTTAATGAATATTTTGTGATATCTCATATACCTTTGTTTGCTGAAAGAAGAACTCCTAGCTCCGGAATAACACCTTATTTGGCCCTTCATTCAGCATGATGCCGTCCCTCCAACTCGTTTGACATGTGCTTTACGGCGCGTGCGAGATGGCGGAAGCGGATGGGGTCAATTGAAACGCTTTTCTGAGGGTCAGTTGAAACAGGGCCACAGGCCGTTTCAATGGACCCCGGTGACCTTTGCAATGGTTATTGTTCAGGGGCTGTAAACATTAAAGGAAATAGTCCACCTTTGAAATGAGCTTTTAAACTGAAATAGTAGTTTAATAGAGCTCAATTTTTGACCCCTTTTTCTCCAGCCTTTTGCTTGAAAGCACACTATAGCCTGAGATATTTCTCATTTTCCTCATCCGCCCATTTTACCATAGTCTATGTACTTTATGTCACCTATTATGAGGAACTTTGCACTTTTAGCTTTCCAACGACCTATTGAATGTAGCATTTGGAAAAGTAAACCGGACAAAATATCTCCTTAAGAAAGTGGCCTTAAAGAGGAAAACATTCCATTGTTAAGAATAGGTGCAATTGACCCCATAGGCTGGTTCAATTGACCCTCGCATCGGGGTCATTTGAAACGGGCGTAGAGCTGTTTTATAAGCATGCGTTTGGCAGCAAAATATGTTTGAAACATAATTTTACATATCTTAAAATAAAGCCAAAAGAGCATATTTTTCATGGCATTGTGCATTTTTCGATATGCCAACTAGATCTCGCTGTGCATGTCAATATATAAAAAGTGGTTCAACTGGCCCCGCTCTCCCCTATTGTACTTACGGCTTTTCTCTCGCCCTGGAACGGATCTCTCCTTGGCCTTTCACTCGCCAGCCACCAATCAGCATGATCGCAGGCGATAGGTAATGGAATTTGTGCTTATAGGTATCAAGCTTGGTACAAAGTGATGCGATGCAAATTTCCCGCCTTTCCTATGAGCTGGGTCGTCCCCGAGCTCGTTTAGATAGTTAAGTCGTGAGTGGGTCGCGAGTGCGCCTATATGCCTGACCGCACTACTGCGTGTTTTTCACGCTCTCCAGCACACCAATGACGGGCCCGCGGCCTCGGAAGTGCACGCTGTGCTCCCGCAGCACGCGCACAAAAACGGTGAATGAAGGTCTCTCCGGCGGCGGTCGCGTGCTCGCAGGGACGATCGCTGCCGTCGGGCCGGTGTGCGGCATCCAAACATCCGGTACCGCGGGCGACGGAGTGGGTCGAATCGAAATCGGACGGCCCGAACACGGTCCTCAGGTGTGCCTGGCCGCCTCGATAGGATACTGCTGCCTGGGAGTGGTGACAGCCTAAGTTCGTGATCCTCACCACGTCTGACAGTCGCGTGCGGAAGGCATAAACCGTCGTATATTTGTATTTGTTTCGTGTATTTGCAAGTCTGCCCTTAACACTGGTTACATACACAGATAAACATGAACGTGCAACCCTCGTCCCTATACAGTGATTTAAGATTGTATCCTCTACGACACGCCCATTTATGGTTATGGTCCCGCTCCCGTGCAGTCACGTCCTGGCGATCACTACCGGGGTTCGACGCGCAGCTCGATTTTGCCGGAGGCAGGCGCCAGGGAGGGCGCCGCCAGCACGGGCTCCAGCGGCTCCAGGGGCGGCAGCAGCCGGTACCTGCGCAGCAGGTGGCACAGCACCAGCTTCATCTGCAGCAGCGCGAACCGGCTGCCGATGCAGTGGCGCGGCCCGAGCCCGAACGGCAGGTGCGCGCCGGGCTGCTGCCGGGCGCGGCCGGCGGCGCTGAACCGCTCCGGGTCGAACCGCTCCGGCTCCGGCCACAGCTCCGGGTCGCGGTGCAGGCAGAACACGGACACACTCACCACGGCGCCGGCCGGAACGTGCACGCCGCCCACCTCGGCCGGCCGGGCCACGCGGCGGCCGAACATGGCCGGGATGGGCGGGAACAGGCGCAGCGACTCCTGCACCACCTGCTCCAGGTAGGGCAGCGACAGCACCTGCTCACAGTCGAGCTCACCGTCCGGCCCGGCAGTCAGCTGCTCGGTTACCTCGGCCGCCAGCCGCTGCTGCACCGCCGGGTGGGCAGCCAGCAGGTAAGAGGTAAACGACAGCGCCGTCCGCGTCGTCTCGTAGCCGGCCAGCACGAAGATGAAGGCGTTGGAGATGAGCTCGTCCTCCGAGAGCGGCTCTCGGTCGGCGGAGGACCGGCGCGCGTCCAGCAGCAGCTGCAGCACGTCCTTGGGCAGCGCCGTCTCCGGGCCGGCGGCCGCCGCCTCCCGGTGCGCCACCACACCGCGCAGCCAGGCGGCCATCGTCTCATTGTGGCGCACCAGCCGGCCGGTGGCGCCGAGCGCGCGCAGCAGCGGCCGCACCAGGCCGGTGAGCGGCTGCAGCTGGCGCAGCCGGGCCACCAGCGGCACGCCGGCCACCAGCGCGCTGACCGTCTGCACCAGCGGGTGGCGCGTGTCGCGCTGGCAGCGCACGTCCATGGCCAGCGCCGCGCGGCAGATCACCTCCAGCGTCAGCTGCTGGAAGCCCGAGTAGAAGTCGGAGGCGCGGCCGGCCGCCCGGTCCTCCTCCACCAACTGCAGGAAGGTGCCGGTCGCGTCGGCCATCAGCGGTGCCATGCCGCGCAGCTTGGCCGCCGTGAAAGCCGGGCTGAGCACGGAGCGCACGCGCCGCCAGCGCGCCCCCTTCAGCGTGAGCAGCGTCTGCTGGAGCTCGTCGGTCAGCGGGCTGGCGTTGGCCGGCCGGTCGGGGAACTGGTCAGCGCGGCGCACGCACAGCTCGTGGATCAGGTCCGGGTCGGTGGTCCAGAGGTGCGGCGTGGCGCCCACGTAGACGGCCATGGTGGCGCCGCGCCGGCCGTAGCGCACGCCGTACTCTGCCAGCAGCCGGCGGGCCTCGTCCAGGCCGGAGCGGCCCAGCAGCCGGTCGGCGTGGCCGTACAGGAAGCTGTGCGGCGGCACCCGGTACCCCAGACCCTGCAGCACCCGGAACCGCTGCCATCGCCGGCTGGCCGCAAAAAAAAAGACGGGCGAGTCACTTCATCAGGGTGGGTGATGCCATAGCATTTTATTATGTCTCGTCACTCATGTTCTGGATATGCAATATAAAGGTCCATATGAAAATTGATCGCAACCACTTGACACTTACAACCTCATTTAGAACTTTTCTAGAAAACGTTACTAAAACTTTGTAAAAGCCGTTCGGTTTTTGCGTTACTTTCACTGTCGTAAAATAAACCATGACCGGCGCGGTGGTCCAGACCCTAACCCCTGTTTCTCGCCCGTGGAGTCATTACAACTGAACCATGAAACGTCACTTTGAATAATAATTTGAATAAACAGTTTAGCGCGACTGTTGGGTAATTGACCTAAGAACCGCGTTTGGGTAACCGCGTAAAACCTTTTACGTGCTCGGTATATAGGCCAGGGCCTTGCTCGAGTCGATTTATGGGCATCGTTAAAACGGACATCACTTCTCGTTTCCTCTATGTAACGCACTTCTTTTCTCAATGTTTGATCAATAATAGGCATTTACGCATCTTTTTAATCACTTATTTTAACGGTATATGCCCTATAAAATTTACTTTAATAAATAACTAGGTACTCAAAGCAACCAGTGAACCATTTGTTTATGAAAAATTGTTAAAAAAAAACATAAACGTTTAGTTACTCACATCAGAAGGAGGACGATTCCCGTAATCAGCGCCGGTAGAGCGACGTTCCAGACGGCGACTGTCAACAATTGGACGGTATGCAGCCCCATCCCGGCACCCTCAGCTAGCGGCGACACAAGGCTGTCTGTGCAACTCTGACAGTGACGCGACTGGCCCACGGTTCTCTGTGCTGTCTCTGACGGAGAGGAGACGGCACGACCGACCCGGCCACGGACCGACCCACGGCAGTGTCTGTGCGCACTGCGCAGGTTCTGAGGGAGGCGAGACGGCACGACCGACCCGCGCGAGACCGTGCGCCCGAATACCACTGCTGCCACGACGGAGACTCTGTCCAGTGTCCCTGAACGGTGAACGGGCGCGACTCACCGTGACACAGACACCAGCCGTCTGTTTTAAGTAGATATGTGCCTCCTCTTCGCCAAAAAGCGATTATATATTGCAGTGCATGAACTGTCACAGCGTGCCCAAGCAACTAGCATTTGTGATTTTGCGTACCATGTGCCTGACCATAAGACTGAGTAAAACAAATGCCATGACCTTCTTGCCCGGTCGTGTCGAAACATAAAAATGATGCTTAGCTCAGGCAACAAAGCATGACTCCACTCCTTTAGCGATAACATTCGTATTGCTGCAGGTCAGTTCAATGCCGGCATACATTTCAATGTTAATTGTAATTTACCTTCGTTTACGTTTATTACAAAGTTAAGTCCCCCTTTGTATTTGGTTAAGTGAATATGTATTTTGCATGTGTTTAGATTAACATCACGTCGCAGCTGATCAGTTTTCATGATTCACGTCGACCACGACAACAGGCTACATAACGAAAAGCACGTCCATTGCTACACAATGAAATCAGCCATACTGAAGTTGCTCGACTTTCTGACCGTTCACTCTGTAGGACGTAAATAACATACCAATCCACCTTGTCCATTTGTTACTTATCTGCATCTGACAATTGGCAACCTCAAATTACAAATGCCTAAATACTGGTAGGTCACGCATGACGTATCCCCTACGCTACTACTTTAAGTGCAGTATGAAGTGTCGGATAATGACAGATTTTTAAGTGTATCTGGATTCTAAGCTTCTTCAGCAAGAACAGAGCTGTCTGTCTGGCGTCTAGGAGCAGGCAGCAGGATGTCCTGATGGAGATGGTGACGCCACACTGAGGTCGGCTGACATCAGTGTGACGCTGGGGCGACTTATGACGTCATGATGTAGATGTTGGCGGCACACCGAAGTCGGCTGCCGTCAGTATGATGTGTGGACGCCTGCGACGTCACGATGTGGATGGTGACGGCACACTGAGGTCGGTGGACGTCAGTATGATGTGGGGGCGTCGGTGACGCGCTGGTTTGGTGGAGCTCCGACTTCGCAGCATAAACTGGAGTTCGCGAGCCATTTCTCCCAGCAGGGATACCTGCGGAGTGCGGAGGCACGAAAATGCGCTGAACGTGTTGGTTGCATTACATTTCCGTGAATATTCATGACTTTTGCATTGTAATTTGTAAGTGCCTTTCTACGTTTAGTACCTAACGTTCGCTTCCCTTGTGAAAAGCAAAGTCAGTCGCTATTTTCCGGTTTAAAGCCCTCACCTGGGTGGTGGGGTCCAGGCGGCGCGCCCTCCAGGCGAACTCTGCGATGGCCACGGCGCAGGCGGCCGCCATGCCGGCCAGCAGCACCACGAACACGCCACCCACCTGGTCCAGGCCCAGCTCGCTGGCAGACGACGGACTCTTCTTGGCGCGCCGCTGCAGCGAAAGGAACGAGGCCATAGAAATTACTCTGAAAACATACATAAAGGAATGCGCATAGCCTACAAAACTAATCGTGTTTACTGGCATGTCCTGTCGCACAACATCAGCTCTTCCTACCTTGCACATTCCACCGCCTTTCCTTTCCTTCCACCATTTGGTTTTCAGCGCATGTAGGGTTCCATTTTCTTGCAGAATTAAAATTGCGTTGCTGATTGACGACGTATACGGTGAACCTGAAACGCAGAAGAATAAATGTGGTAGAATGTACACATTTTAAAGGCAATATATGTGTATACTTGTAGGTAATATTACGATTGCAAGCTGAACTTAAAAATTTATGCTTACTTTCGATAGCAAAGCATGTGAATAACAACACTCACTTGAATGAAATGAAATGAATGAAAATGAAATGAATTGAATGAAACTCACAATAATGAAAATGCATATAATCACACGGGCCGGTAAAACATTTCGTTTGGGGCGGATAGATTAGAGATTCACTGAGATTGGACGCACCGGGCGGTAGGGCGATGCCGTAGCTCTTGGTGTCGAGCAGGCCGCCGACCTGCTGCAGCTCGCAGTTCCGCTCCAACACGTACTCGAGCTGCGGCGACTCCATCAGGTAGGCGTACAGGCCGTTGGAGCGTTTGACCCGCTCCACGCCCTCCGACGACTTGTTGATGAACACGGACGGACGCGCCGATTTCATGAACGCCCACATGCGCTGGTACGCGGCGATCTTGGAGTCGCTGCACGCACCGAATGGCAACAGATCGACGTTGGTCGATTGACGGTCTCTTAAGGATATCATCTCATGGTTTGAATAACTATGCAGAATATGCAGTCAACATAAATTCAATACCTATAGACCTCAAAATCAAATGCCTAATTGAACGATATTAGCTCATGCTTAATTTATCTATAGATCTCATGCGTTCACCGAGCTGCTCACCGGAAGAAATTTTTAGTGGACCCGGACACGAGGGCTCCGTATTTGATCTCGGTCTGTTTGGAGAGGTCCTCCGCGCTCTCGATCGGCGACACCATCCGCTCGACGGTGAGGAAGGCGGCCAGGTTGGCCGTATAGGACGATATCTGGGGAGACGGACACAAATAGCCATGTGGGGACGTCAGCCTGAAAGGACGGGGGGACGGTGGTCATGTTCCGACAAGCAATAAGGTCGAGAGTTTTTCGTGAACCTTAGTTATTTGTATCGTGATGATTACCTACTTGTGGCACTGAGGAGCCATTTTAGAAGTCCCATCTCGTCGAGGAGTGCACGCATGCGAATGTGCAACTAGTTAGGTACGCAACTAGCAACTGCGGCAATACGATGATTCAGTCGTATCCACTGACCATAATCAGAGTGAAGAACCACCACAGACCGGCGATCATCCGGGTGGAGAGCGCCCTGTGAACGGCGGAAACAGGGAGTCTATCGGCTCTAATTTGACAAACGTACGCAGGCCGACTGCGAAAATAGCCGGACACGTGAAAGGAAATCTGGGCAAATGTGGCAAAGGAAGGCACATTACGCTTATTTTCTATTCTTATACGTTATACTGTCCATAAATCAGTCAGCGTTGGTGATGTTTAGCAGCACCCAATGCTATATTAATTAAGCGTTATATTATGTATAACGCATATCGGCCCGTTGGAAGGATGACGAAAAAAAAAAAATGTAAGTAGTTTCTGACGAGAAACAGTCGTGCAACGCAAAGGTGCAGTGAGGTGCAGGTCTCACTTTGGGGCGATCTCGGATCCCTGCTGCATCAGCGAGCCGATGGTGAACCAGAGAGAGTTGGCCAAGCTGAACTGGTTCTCCAGCACGTCCTGTTGGTCCCGACACGGGTGGGGAACGTCCCACTCGTACGGACTGAACCTGCGGTACGGAGAGGGGTGACTGAACTTGCCGACACGGGTTGGGAACGTCCCACTCGTATGGACTGAACCTGCGATATGGGTGTGCAGGGGTGACTGACTGAACCTGCCGACGGGTGCAAGGGGGTACTCGTACGAAATGAACCTGTCGGCCAACCAGCGGGCTGTTTGACAGGGCATAAACCGTGACAACCAAATGACTGTGGTGCTATCACGATGACTGTATTTTTATCGCATGGACCAAGCTGTCAAGGAGATCCAGTCCCGGAGCGATGTAAGTTCCAGCGCTCCAACGATGGGCGACGTTCACATGTCTGGATGACCGTTCACATGTCTGGATGACCGTTCACATGTCTGGATGACCGTTCACATGTCTGGGTGACCGTTCACATGTCTGGGTGACCGTTCACCTGGCCATGTGACCGTTAGCTGTCTTGGTGTTGTCACCTCTCGCTGGAAGATCATCTACTTGACTAAGTCACCGTTAATTTGTCTGGGCGGCTGTCAGTTGTCACCTCTCGCTGTGTGGCCCCTCACCTGGCTACGACGAACAGTAGCACGGACACGCCCAGATAGGCGGCGGCCATGTAGAGCCAAACTTCCAGTGACAGAGGCGCCAAAAACGAGAACAGCTGAAAACGAAACGCACCGATGAAAATAGCGGTAAAATTTGCGCTGTACATGCACATATACAAATAAAGAAATACATCATCAGCATAGTGACAGAAAAGGCCGCGGATTGCTGAGCGCTTATGCACTTCTTAGAGGTGAAAAATCCAGAAATGCATCACATCGTCCAGTGTTCGTGCTTTGTTTTATAGATACCGGCATGGCATTGGCCATATAGGCCTGTGCAACAGGTCAGAGGTCAGGTGTGCAGAGGTCGATGATACCGGTTAAATAAGTTATTTAATCAGTCCCGTCCGGGTTTACCTGCGGTGGTTCCTTCTGGGGTGACGTGTACAAAATGCCGATACCTGCGACAATTGAGAAATGTTTCAATAAAAACTGGTAACCAAATAGGCACCAAGGTATGAAACCGCTAGCCAACAAACAAAGATCATCATTAATTCCTTGAAACGTGAATAAATTGCTTGAAATGGTCTACATGAACTCAATAAAATCGAAAGCCTAATAACCTGTCAGTGGCGGATCCAGGGGGGCAAAATGGGCATTTGCCCCCCCCCCCCAAACGGCATAGTTTTAACATTACGCCTATGGACGATGCATGGAAAGAATCGATAAATTGTTATGGTTTGCCCCCCCCCCCAAAAAAAAAACTCTGAGCTGGATCCGCCTCTGTAACCTGTGGCCACTGCAATCGAGGGCTTCAAGTATAGCTTCAAATTCATTGATGTCAACAAATAAAGCTGATTCGTTCGGGCAAAAAGAAAATACGGCACCTACCTAAATTCATCCAAGGCATTGTGAAATCAACCACTTGTTCCCTTTCGTAAGTAATGGTGAGATCGGTTACGGCCATGTCAGCTTTCTGCGAAAGGGAAACGATGAAGGCAAACGAAGCGTTTATAACTTCTTTGTGCAAGCTATTGACATCCGTTCTGTGCCGGCAACATCAGTCAACCAACAATAAGAGAACATTAACAGGAGCAAGAACAACATAATCAAATAATACGGGCAAAAGATGAGAGAGAAAGAGAGAGAGAGAGAGAGAGAGAGAGAGAGAGAGAGAGAGAGAGAGAGAGAGAGAGAGAGAGAGAGAGAGAGAGAGAGAGAGAGAGAGAGAGAAGAGGAGAGAGGAGAGGAGAGTGGAGAGAGAGAGAGAGAGAGAGAGAGAGAGAGAGAGAGAGAGAGAGAGAGAGAGAGAGAGAGAGAGAGAGAGAGAGAGAGAGAGAGAGAGAGAGAGAGAGAGAGAGAGAGAGAGAGAGAGAGAGAGAGAGAGAGAGAGAGAGAGAGAGAGAGAGAGAGAGAGAGAGAGAGAGAGAGAGAGAGAGAGAGAGAGGAAGAAAGACGTGCCAGACGGACAGAGGGACAGAGGGACACACAGACGGGGGACCATCAAAGCGTCCAAAACCGCAGCATCCAAAGTACGCAACATCCAAAACCGCAGCGTCCAAAGTACGCAACGTCCAAAATACGTCCAAAATCGGGTATATAGGGAGCATTCACAACGTCCAAAACCGAAACATCCAAAACCGCAACATCCAAAACGTATCATCCAAAAACGCAACATCCAAGGACGCATCATCCAAAGTACGCAACATCCAGAGTACGCAACATCCAAAGTACGCAACATCCAAAACCGTTAGGTTAGGTTAGGCTAGGTTAGGTTAGGTTAGGTTTCCTTATCCCCGGTAGGCATAAATCAGTAGGTTAGGTTAGGTTAGGTTAGGTTAGGTTAGGTTGGGTTTCCTTATCCCCGGTAGGCAAAAATCAGTAGGTTAGGTTAGGTTAGGTTAGGTTAGGTTGGGTTAGGGATAGGCAAAAATCAGTAGGTTAGGTTTGGTTAGGTTAGGTTAGGTTAGGTTAGGTTAGGTTGGTTTTGGATGTTGCGTGCCTTGGATGTCGTGGTCTTGGACGTTGTGGTTTTGGAGGTTACGTACTTTGGATGTTGCGTCTTTGGATGTTGCGTTTTTGGATGATACGTTTTTGGACGTTGCGGTTTTGGATGTTTCGGTTTTGGACTTTGTGAATGCCCCCTATAAACCCGATTTTTGACGTATTTTGGACGTTGCGTACTTTGGACGCTGCGGTTTTGGATGTTGCGTACTTTGGGTGCTGCGGTTTTGGACGCTTTGATACGGACCCCACACAGACATAGAGGCAGCGCCCGCTCAGCGCAGCTCGACACGGACCTGTTCCATGAGCTCGTTGACCATGCCGCTGGCCTCGCCGGTCACCGGGTCGATGCCGCCGTAGCCGCCGCACTCGACGAAGCGCACGCGGAAGTGGCGCAGCTCGGCGATGGCGTTCACCAGGTCGATGCAGAAACCCTCGAAGCGAGCGTTGCCGGTGAGCGACGGGTCCGACTCGTTCACCAGCATCACGTACGGCTCGTTCTGAGGACGGACGACACGTCAGACACAAAAGCTGCATTCGATCCATAAACACAACACACTTTCGGCACATCGTTACATTAGACACATCAGAAGCTCAGAACATCCTTCATAAAAATTACTTATAATAATAAATAAATGAAGGACAGCCATGAAAAGAAAACGGTTTTCTGTTTCAAGTCCCGGTCAAATCGAAACCAAGGGCGACCGCCCGAACAAGGCACGATTCCGGACTGACCACAGTGGTGATGACGACCAGCGTCTTGTTGCGCAGACTGCGCTCGATCTCCGTCATCCTGTCCCCTATGGAGTACCGAACTCCTCCGGCGGGGGTCCAGTGGCCCACGGGGGTCAGTCCCCCCTCCGACAGCTCGCTGATGGAGAGCGTGAAGTTGGTGCGCCGACCACTCCGGTCGAATTGGATCGGTCCCGATAGACCCGTGTGACGCACCTGACACAAAATAGAGACAGTTTTTACGGGTCAGTAAGTACTTACATGGGCAGGGTCAAGCTGCACCGGAGCGGAGAAAATTGATACGACAAACCACCGGCACAATAAGCCTCGTTAAAGCTGTCAGTCACAATCACATTCAGCGCCACCAGAAGGATGTCTCATTCACGATCACACCTACTGCCATAGATGAAATGTGATCGTCGGACGCTGGCTCACGTACTGACCAGTCTGAGGTAGTTGACCAGCGAGGTTCCTTGCTGCCAGCCCTTCTCCCGGTCACAGCTCAGAGGCCGCACGCGCAGCGCCGAGCCGAGCTGACGCAGCGCACGAGCCAGCACTAGCACGGCGTCAAACATCAGCGCCGCCTCCGTCTGCCGGACACGGCGTCAAAAACCAGCGGGACACGGCGTCAAAAACCAGCGGGACACGGCGTCAAAAACCAGCGGGACACGGCGTCAAACACCAGCGGGACACGGCGTCAAAAACCAGCGGGACACGGCGTCAAACACCAGCGGGACACGGCGTCAAAAACCAGCGGGACACGGCGTCAAAAACCAGCGGGACACGGCGTCAAAAACCAGCGGGACACGGCGTCAAACACCAGCGGGACATGGCGTCAAAAACCAGCGGGACACGGCGTCAAAAACCAGCGGGACACGGCGTCAAACACCAGCGGGACATGGCGTCAAACACCAGCGGGACACGGCGTCAAAAACCAGCGGGACACGGCGTCAAAAACCAGCGGGACACGGCGTCAAACACCAGCGGGACACGGCGTCAAACACCAGCGGGACACGAGTCAACAGGCATATGACACGACTATCTATTTCACGTCACATACATGACTCAACTATAGCGAATATGGTATGCTCTGCTGGCATTTGAAAGGCACTTCATTGGTAGGTATGTTCTACTTGGCATTGCGGCTTTTATAGTTGATGCCAACCCGTTATCGATAAAACAATTAGGAGATGTAAAAACTCACCAGCATTTTTGACGGGTTCACGTGCTGGGTCTCATAATATGATTCATTCTGAAAATGAGGGCGTGGGCGTTTTAATGAAAACTGTTATCGAGACCAATACATATCTAGTGTTTCATGTTTTAAACAAGCTACAACTTCTTTAACCCACCAGCCGCTGGGGAGTGGGGGGAGGCATAAAGTTGCCCCCCTTTACGTTTTGTAAAATATCTCCGAAATCTGGTGAGCTACGAACGTGAAACTTGGCATAGCTTCAAATGAATACCTAGGCAATGTTTGAGGAAAGTTTGGTGGTTGTAGCACCTAAGATGACGTCACAGTGACGTCATAAAGTTTTGTCGTTTTCCGATATGGACCGTTTCTGATGACGCTGAGCATGAAACTCAACTGTAAATGAGCTAGACAGCACCTGCTGTCATCCTAAAACATCTAACTATAGTTAGTTAGTTATAGTTATATAGTTATACACTTCCATCTAGTTTCTGACCAATAATCGACCCTCTATATTCGGTCCCATATATCTGATGTATCGTGAGGAATATGAGAGTCGGAAATCTATAATTTCACTTATGACGTCACTGTGACGTCATTTCAAATGGAATCGACACCAAATTTGGACACAACCTTGGCTAGGTATTCCGGAAGATGTGTGCAAAGTTTCGCTTCTCTATCTCTTCGCGTTGCGACGATATCGTCGCAGAAGTAAAGGGGGGGGCAACTATATGCCCCCCCCCCCCCCAGCGGCCGGCGGGTGGCGCGGAGGCCCAGCGGCCGCCGGGTTAAATTTATAGGTCGGTAAAATGGCTAAAGGGCTTTATCGTGTGCTAGCTCTCTCGGGACATCTAAGCAATTTTGTTAAATTCGGAGCCTACACAAAAGTGCGCACTGGGTCAAATCACCAGCTCATCAGCCGACAAAGCTCTCCCGGGGCGTCCTCTCACCAACAGCCAACGAGCCGTGCAGCGCCGGCCAACAGGGGGCGGCTGCCACCGGACGGTGCGGTTCCGGGACATAGAGGGCGGCTCACACCGACTGGGGGCGTTCTGGGATATAGCGCAATAAAAGGCCGCTCACAATTGGGAGCACACATATAAAGTACTGACTAAGTTAAGACTGCCTTAATCATGAGCCTTTGACTCACCTGTAACGTTTGGGGTGGCGCCAATTGGCCTGTGACGTCATGAGTAGTCCATGGTTCCTGGTTCACAAGGTGCAAGGCGGTCACATTTGTTCCGGTGCTCTTAAACTCATCCATATCAATGGTATGCACGTTCTGTGGACAAAGCACAATTAATGATTATTGTGTTCACAAAATCGGCACAGAAAACGCTATAAGATTGCACCCTATAAAGGTTCAGTTGGCTTGAGTCGGATAACTACCGAAGTTTAGAGTCAGACTGCACCGAACAACACACTGATTGCTTATGAGGAAGACTGTACTGCACAGCACACTGACAGTTATACTGTACCGCACAACACGCAGAGTGCCTTTACTCTAGGCTGCACCGCACAACACATTTTCTGTGAGTTAGACTGTACCGCATAACACATCGCCTGTGAGAAAGACTGTACCGCACAACACGCTGTGTAACAGACTATACCGCATAACACAATGAGTGCCTGTGATGCAGTTACCCTCTATCACACTGGATGCCTGTGAGCTAGACTGTACCGCTCAACACACTGCCTGTGAGCTAGACTGTACCTCTCAACACTGCCTGTGAGATAGACGGTACCGCTCAACACTGCCTGTGAGATAGACTGTACCGCACAACACGCTGTGTGACAGATTATACCGCATAACACAATGAGCGGGCCTGTGAGAGTGTGAAATTGTACCTGTAACACGCTGAATGCCTGGGAGGTAGACTGTTCCGCAAAACACACCGCCTGTAAGATAGACTGTACCGCACAGCACGATTCCTGTGAGATATGCTGTACCGCACAACACACGGTGCGTCTGTAACGTAGAGAATAAAAACTTTGAACGGTTCGTGAAATACGAACAAATGCGAGCTTTGTTCGATTGGTCTTGTTACTGTCGATGCTGTTGAGGCTACTGCAGCGCCTTTATATCGCTGGCGTGTTACTGCCGTGCTCTGCAGGCTCACCAATGATGTGAGTAAGTAACTGAAGTACTGGTTCATCATGCCCAGCTCCTGGGCCTGCTGAAGAAGAGGACGGATCATGGAGAGCCGGCAGTCCACCACCAGCTTCGTGGTACCAGTCTTCTTAATGCGCTGCAGTAAGGGCCTGCAGGGAAAGGCAAATCAGTGAATATCCAGAATCATGCGTCATCTAACTTACTATTCGAGGAGGGTGCGTCTGTCCGTTACCGAGGTCCCGACTTGGTGGTGCTTTGCGTGGACTACAGGCCAGACCGTTGCACCTAGCCCGGTGAAATTTGCACAACTTATAGATCAAGGATGCGCGACGTGCCTTTGAGGGGTCTCAGCTCGATCGGATTGGTAGTGAGCGCGTGGCGCGTGCCCAAAAAGTGCAAATTCGCGTCATAGACTTTACATGTATAAATCGGCGTGCGAAATCGGGCGAAAACGGCTAATTTTGGCCGACAGGGGTCCAGTCCCCGTGCAATATCTTGGTGACCAGGGGTCCGACCGGCACGTGGAAAACAGCATCGTGTACAGAATTGAACGGGCTATTGAATGGTGTGCAATACAGAGGATGGCACGCGCCACGTGCACCGTGGAGGGCACTTTTATTTGAAAAATTGCGGTTTTTGAGGGATTTTGGAATTAATTTTATTTTTAGGTGACCGTTAAATGGAGCGAGTTGAAACAACGCCTATTTGCAAGAGAAAGGTACCGCCTCTCATATAAAAATTGTGAAAAGCTGATTGATCCAAATCAAGGTGGTGCAAATCACAGGAGAAAATGGTGTTTGTCAATTTTGTGCCACTTTATTAACCACACGGGGTTTGCTGCATAACCTGATACCTTTGGCAATTGAATATGGTACCATTGGATGGAGCATTCAATTCTGTCCAATATTCACTCTTCATTTTTGCATGATTAGCAACAGTATCCTTAAAAATGTAAATGTTCCAAACCATTACATTGTCATTTTTAGCGAAATTCATCGATGGCCCTCAAAAGACTTCGCGCCAGTTTTCGAATCATTCTAAAGTAGAACGCATGATAATACGACACGGGCACCTCGATGCGATGTATCTTTTTGTTTTCTTACAAAATGCTTGGCCGTCAAAAAGCAATCGAACGAAACGGATATCTATCAACCAAATCGACACAGACCAACCCAATACCCACGGGTCAAAAATTATGTACTATTGACAAAGAAAGATTATCTTTTGCTTTTACCGTGCATTACTGGTTGCGTGCGTGTTATCTTCTTACTACATGCAGCTTCCATGTGAACAAGACAGCTGTCACCCGTTAGACGGGCGCCCTGACCTGAAGTCGCCTGAGTGGAGGGGTAGCTGGTAGATGGAGATGCTGAACTCGGCCGGCGTGGAGGTCCGCAGCACCTCCTGGAGACGCGCCAGGCCGGCGGCATCCTCATAGAGCACGCTGAACTCGGACCAGTGCCAGCGGCGGATCAGGGCCACGTACGCCTGGGGAGCGGAACAACGAACAAACGACAATATATCTGAGGAAAGGAACGGAATGACAGGACAGTGGACACTTGCGCCTGGGAAAAGGAATGGGACGACAAGCCAATGGCCACTTATGCCTGGGGAGCCGAACGACGGATAAATGACACGAACATCTAGGCACGGAGCGAACTAAAAGGTCAGCGGCCGCTTTTGTTCAGATGAGGAACGGAACTGGAGATTAACGACGACGACAACAACATGTGCGGTGAACGGAAATATACTGGCGTACGGAACGGAACGGTGGATATCAAAGAGTGTTTTAAACTCCTGGGCCAGGGAGCGCACGCCTGAGAAGGGTAGTGACTCGGGAAATTGTGTAATAACAAACCAATCTGTCATCGGAGTGGTCGTAGGGAATTCATCGGTAGATAAATCGCTCAAAGGAGATCGCGAATGTGACGGCTGAATGTTATTTCTTTCTCCGATATGCGATATTGAATGGCGGGAAAACGCACTGATGGTAAATACATTTTTGTTGACTCATGGTTCAGGCGGACGGATGATCAATGCGTCTTTAATTGCACTGTCATTCTTCGGAAGCTGACCTTGCTGAGCGTCCTGGTGTCGGGGTGCAGGTTGATTGAGTAGTCCTCCCGTCCGGGCCGGTGGTCCCAGGTGGTCCCCAGATGGGGCAGCTCCAGTGCGTCGCAGAGACTCTGAACGTGAGCGGCGGCGGCGGGCGACTGGGGGCCGATCACAGCCGCCACCCCGCGCTCCACGGCTGAGCACACTGTAACAGATGGCCGCCGTGAACCAGCGGAGCGCACTGCAATGAACGATACTGCAGTGAACCAGCGAAATGCACTGCAGCGGACGAGTGCTGTACACCGGTGGAATACACTGCAACGAACACAACTGATATAACAGGATAACTTTTCAAAATATTCCGTCGTCGCAATGAATCTCTGTAGCAGGGAGGACCGACATACCTCGCCGAGTGACCTGGAAACTGCTGTTGAGAGGCAGAGCGCGCTGCACCAGCCCTCTCAGCTGTCGGCCCGGTAGCAGCCGCTCGTCACAGTTGACCGTGCGCACAGCCTGCAGAAAGCCCGCCTCCTGCCGCTGCTCGCCCTCACCGAACAGACCGACTGGAAAGGACAGAGACGGGCCGACTGAAACAAACCACGACAGACCACAACCAGACAGACCGACTGATAAACGGACCACAACAGGCCGACTGAAACGGATCAAACGGAACACAACACACCGGCTGGAATTGACCAAAACAGACTGACTGGAAGGGACAGAAATGGACCGACTGAAACGAACCAAAGGGACCACAACACACCGACTGGAACGGACAGAAATGGACCGGCTGAAACGAACCACGACAGACCACAACCAGACAGACTAGAATGGACTGAAACAGACCAACGGGAATGGACAGGAATGAACTGACTGAAGCGGACCGATACCACTGACGGGCCAACGAAAATGAACCGAAACGGACCGAAATAGACCAAAACAGACCAAAAACGGACCGACTGAGACGGACCAGAATGAACCAACTGAGACGGACTTCAACAAACCGAATGAAACGGACCGACGAAAGCACACCAAAACGGACCAACTGTAACGGACCCAACCGGACCAAAACAGACTGACTAAAACGGACCAAAATCGACAGACTGAAATGGGCCAAGATGGATTATAAGACAAGGGCTGAAGCAGATCGACGCGGAGCACAACAGACCGACTGAAACGGAACAGAACGGACCAAAATAGACCGACTGAAAAAGAGAAAAATAAACCGACTTAAGCGAACCAAAGCAGACCAACTCGCTGCTAGGCGCACAGCTTCCATGTTTCTGTGCTACGTTACTATATTCTGAGCTGCACTTCAATCCGAATCATTCCAATTCTGATATCATCTTCCCGATTTGATCAGTCGTAGCTCTCGTAATTCCTCGTGGATCCGCACGCGCTATATGCCCATCCGGGAGTTATTGCAGGCGCGATCGCCTGTTTGCCATTGTCAGGACGTTTTTTGGCAGCGGCGAGCGCGGTTGGAGCGCGGTAGCCCGGGCCTTGGCAGCACACCGGTTTGAGAGTAGAGCAAGTCGGCCATGCATGAAGAACAGGGCTCTATGTCGCGATAGTTGGCCAGCAGCGAGACAAGACAGGATTGTGGTTATTTATTGCGGATTGTTAGAAAAGAAAGGGTTTGATTGAACCTTGTTTGAAATTGAATATTGTTGTAAAACGTCCATTACTAGAGTCTTGATAGATAAAACCGATTCACAGCGGCTATAAAACGTAAAAATCTATACAATTCTTCTCACTCTTTCACTTTCAGAAAAATACCACACATGAATTTAACGACGAGTGTGTCAACTTAGGTCGGTAAAGTGAAGCCGAATCATTTTGCTTGGCGAATGGCTCGCAATTATCAGACAGAGTAAATGCCGCTTCGCTGAACGAATCCATGATCTGTTTATCACCTACCTGCTATCATCTGAGCCGTCAATTATCTTTGAAAGGATATGATTGCTCCAATATCTGTTTTTTTTTTACACTTTTCACAAGCTTCCACATTTCCATCATAAGTTTGTGAAGTGGAACAGAATGCCTACATGTGCACGATATCGTCGATATCAATATTACATACGCATGCAATATAATTAACGAATAATAAAAGTAGAATGATTAAATTTTCAGTGTGAAGAGTTGGATCTATTTTCATTCACCAGTTTGGTTTGCTCACCGATATAGATTGGTTCCAGTGACGAGTCTGATGCTGCTGAGATGAATCCAGAGACGAGCAGAACCGCCAGACAGAAGCGCCAGCTCCCCGCCCTTTTCATCCCGACCATATCGGCTGGTGCACGGGTCTACCACCAACACCTCTTCCTCTGACTGGAGGCTCCTCTCCCCGGCCGTCCCGTACCGGCGCCACCCATCCGACCGGCAGCCGACCAAAATATATTGATATCCCTTATCGTATATATCCCTCCTCCGACTGCACCAAACTACGGGACCCCTCTCTTCGACCGCACCGCTACCGCACCGCTCTCTGAGCGACTGCAATACAGCCCCGACGCTTCTCCGACCGACTGCACTGCAAGCTGGGAGCTCCTCGTCGACCGTCCCGTACCGGCGCCGCCCCTTCAGCCGACTGAAATACAGTCCCGACGTGTCTCCAGCACCGACGGTCCCTCAGCTCTCCCTCCATCCTCATTAACTCCACGCCATCGAGACTGTCCCTCCCTCTCCTATGTCGAGTGCACTGCACCCCGTCGTATGGAACTATTTCTTTTTTGCTTACAAAGAAGAGAAAAACTCTTTCGTTCTCACATTTTGACAATTCCTTTAGGCAGTGCGATAACATATAGGTAATAGTGCGATAATAGATAATGCGATAATAGTGCGATAGTATACGGTTTATCGCTGTTACTTATTTCAAACGCCGATTTCCTTTTATTATCTGTATTGATTCAGCAATAATGCATGTAAATGCAGATACATGTTTCAAGTTCATATGTTTGGTAAGCTACAGCCATTGTAAAGCATCCAATGATTCAGCGGCTTTCTTGATGAAAGAAACACACACATCTACGGGACGCTAATGTATATTTTGTTAACATAAATATGTATTATATTTAGCGCTGAACAATAAATCACTAAAACACCGAATACCTTAACGTTCGTCCATCGTATCCCGAATATTTTCATCTTCTATCATCTCGCGTACGTATCAACACTTCATCAATTATGTCACACATCATCTGCGACAATGTCCCCCTTTGTAGGTATCCCATTTGCATAAGCGTTGCAAATTGATCTAAAAGTACCACTGATCACGCAATCACTCCTGAGTCACAGCATATGACATTGATCTCCGGTCACACGTCGTCTGTGTCTCTGTCGCGGGTCGCCTTCTGACGGCCGTTTGTGACCTCTAGTCCGTTACGAGATCACAAACATCTCGGGGCTGAGCTGGCAGGCCGTCTGCGCCTTCTCCACCGTGCCCGGAGCGTCTGCGGGCGGCAGGCAACGGGGTCACCCACTGACAAACAGTACAGCACAAATAACAAGGTTACCCTATGACGGGTAGTAGCAAGACACAGGGACAACCGAACGACGACAGGCTGATCTGGCGCATTAAAAAAACATATTTTTGGACGTCTTGATTTATTGTGAGTGAGACTGATCAAACCACGAACTTCCGGTTTCAATGCGACGACAGCTGTAGGTACCTACTTTGTCAACCGAGGCGAAAAACTCATCACGTGACTGTGATGCAGAGTGGACCGTTGTTCGGTGGCAGTGCAGCCGGTGCGCTGTCTGTCCCATCCCCGCTCATCCAGTTGCCATCCCCACTCACCCAGCTGCCATCCCCGTTCCCCACTCACCCAGCTGCCATTCCCACTCACCCAGCTGCCATCCCCGTTCCCCACTCACCCAGCTGCCATCCTCACTCACCCAGCTGCCATTCCCACTCACCCAGCTGCCATCCCCGTTCCCCATTCACCCAACTGCCATCCCCACTCACCCAGCTGCCATTCCCACTCACCCAGCTGCCATCCCCACTCACCCAGCTGCCATCCCCACTCACCCAGCTGCCATCCTCACTCACCCAGCTGCCATTCCCACTCACCCAGCTGCCATCCCCGTTCCCCACTCACCCAGCTGCCATCCTCACTCACCCAGCTGCCATTCCCACTCACCCAGCTGCCATCCCCGTTCCCCACTCACCCAACTGCCATCCCCACTCACCCAGCTGCCATTCCCACTCACCCAGCTGCCATCCCCACTCACCCAGCTGCCATCCCCACTCACCCAGCTGCCATCCCCACTCACCCAGCTGCCATCCCCGTTCCCCGCTCACCCAGCTGCCATCCCCACTCACCCAGCTGCCATCCCCACTCACCCAGCTGCCATCCCCACTCACCCAGCTGCCATCCCCGCTCACCCAGCTGCCATCCCCACTCACCCAGCTGCCATCCCCACTCACCCAGCTGCCATCCCCACTCACCCAGCTGCGTCCAGTCGGTGTGTCCAGCATCCTTCCTGGCCTCGGCCACGGCCTGCCGGAGCGCGCTGATGGCCGCGTAGGTGGTGCACAGGGGCGGCTCACCCGTGGCTGCCAGCGCGCGGGGCTTGTCAGAGCGGGGACAACATAAGGCCGAACATAAGGATAAGGAAAAAGTAAGGCCGAATGCAGACGAACGATCTTTAAACTGTCACTTATAATGATATTTGTTAAATTTCTGTAGAAGTTACAGTAAAAAATATGGATAACAAATGGCCGAAAAATGCATAACAAATTCACAGTTCAGAGCAAAATGAGATGGAAATGTGAATCTAAGTTTACCTTTGGAGTTGAAGATTCCGATGGGGTTGTCGTTGTTTTTGATGAGCTTCACGCGGAAGTCGGTGGGGATGTCCTTGCTGGACGGCACGTAGTAGTTCCAGGAGGAGTCGGTGAGCTTGCGGCCGGTCTCGGTGTCGTAGCGGTTTTCCTCGCCCATGTGCAAGCCCATGCCCATGATGAAGGCGCCTTCGCACTGTCCGATGTCGATGGCCGGCGAGAGCGACTGTCCGGCGTCTTCGTAGAGGTCGGTGCGGTTCAGCCGGTACTGGCCCGTCAGCACGTCCATCTCCAGCTCCACGGCAGCCAGCGCGAAGATGTTGTACGGCGTCAAGATCGGCTTCTGACTGTGGACACCACGGGTTAGAGTCGTTAGCCGGTGGCGTCTGACAGAGCGCTCTGTGCAGACGGTTAGACGGTGGGGGATAGAAGAGCCAAGTGTTTTGACTGCATGCTTACTACTTGAGCGGGATTCTTCGTGAGTAGCGAATTTCTATTGTAAAAGACCATGCGGAGTGGAAAATCACTAGGTGGACGGTAAGCTCGACGCTGCCATAAACTTACTAATGGTAGGCGGTGAGGTTGACGCCGAGGTTGAAGGCCCTCTTGACGACGTCGGCCCAAGCACTGCCCTCGGCCTTGAACGGCGCCAAGCGCTCGTTCATCTCCTCGCAGGCTGCCTTGGTGGCCTGGAGGCGAGAGGAGGGGCAAGGGAAGCGTCACGAGAAATGCCCACCCGCCCAGCGCCGCCTCAAATCATTCCAAACTATTTGTAGAATCATCACTCCCTTTTCTTAGTGGCCTTGTATTCTTTTTGACACTTCTTTTTTCTTACGAGTGATAGGTAAACTGCCTTACATGAACCTATTTTGGTCAGTCAGTACGCGTCAAACCGGAACTAACTGCCGAATGCAGCCTTGTTCTATCCAAATTTGTGCCTCTTTAGCATTCTATCAAAACTCCTCTCCTGAAGCTTTCGTAAATCGGACCGATCCGTTTTCATCACAGTTTCTCCCTCCCTCCCATCCCTTCTCTCTCTCTCTCTCTCTCTCTCTCTCTCTCTCTCTCTCTCTCTCTCTCTCTCTCTCTCTCTCTCTCTCTCTCTCTCTCTCTCTCTCTCTCTCTCTCTCTCTCTCTCTCTCTCTCTCTCTCTCTCTCTCTCTCTCTCTCTCTCTCTCTCTCTCTCTCTCTCTCTCTCTCTCCTCTCTCTCTCCCTCTCTCTCGCCACAGATCTCCAGTGTATCTCCCGACGGCGTATTTCTCACCAAGCTGCTCATGTCGCTGCCCACGCTGCCTCCCGTAGAATCTCCGTTCGGGTTGATGATGTTCATGTTGGGCTTGACGGAGACCAGCTCCAGGGGAATGCCGAGGACCTTGGCGCACACCTGGGCCACCTGTAACGAGTCGGTATAGACGGGCTCTGGTGAGACGGACTGACTGCCGCGGTCTGAGACAGACTGATGTGACTGACGGACACTGGCTGACTCAGCGGCAGAAACGCTTCAACCTTTCAACAATACTTGATATCCTAGCTCACTGATTGACTCGTTATCATTAAAACATGTGAATGTCGATCCTAGTACGATCACTCGCTCGGCCCGTACCTTGGTGTTGAGTCCCTGTCCCATTTCGACGCCGCCGGTGGACACTGCCACCGTTCCGTCGTCTTTGTAGATGGAGACTATAGTCGGATATCTGGCAAACAGGAGAATGGGCCAGCGGACCGGCACCAGCGACAGAGCACGCTTCCGCCAGCGGTTGTCCTGAGGAATCGACAGAGACACAGGCGGATGAGAATGAGAAGTTAATAGACCCACCGTATATCATCTAACAAAATGACGGATGAAAGCAGTGCCAGTAGGAAAATAGAGATATCATATGGCTAATCAAATGGTCTCCATGAGCTACATCCAAGTTCCAACTATAAAAGCGTAACTTGGGTTGTGGAGTACCGTAGGCATTCCTATATAACACGCATAGTTACTGTGTACTATCACGCCACGACTCCTAATCAGTCGGTCACCTGGTTGAACTGGGCGATCTCGGCCTTCCTGGCGTCGATGTCGGCCTCGGAGAACATCTCCGTCACCATCTGCATGAAGACGTCGTAGTCGGTGGCGCGGTTGCCGCCCTTCCTGTGTGTGTCACGGTCGTACCCGGTTATCCCGTCAGCACCACCCGACACCAATGTTACACACACGTCGCAGCAGACGTACATGCCCTTTGCTGACTTACACGTAACCGACTATTCCTCCACTGTCGACTGCTCGCTCTCACATCAGAGCTATTTCATGCAAGTCTGGCCAATAAGCAGTTACCTATTCCCTTTAAGAATGTGGAGTCTCACCTGAACTTGGTGTCGGGCCCGAAGAAATTGGCCTGTCGCAGCGCCCACGGGTCCATGCCCAGCTCGTGAGCCAGGTGGTCCATGACACACTCGATACCGGACACGCCCTGCACCGTTCCTGGGTCACAGGGGGTCACGAGAGGTCACGACAGGTCACAAAACTACAGCGTAAGCGAATCGACTCAATCAGGTATCGATTCTGGTCAGGAGAGGTCATAGCATGGAGTCAGGAAATTCGGGGAAGTTGACTGGACTCATTGCCGTTATCGGTTACATACTATATAATGTAGATTGTAGAGCCAGTGGAGGAAGATATAAAAAGAATCAGACTCCTACACTTAGTCAATTGTCTCACATCAAACGCTTCATCGGTTTACCACTGCCTGTTTTCTCATTTTCCGATATTTAGGTATTCCACATTGAGGCCAGCACCAGGGGCGGATCCAAGGGGGGGGTCACGTGGGTCATGGCCCCCCCCCCCTTGAGGCCCGGGGGCCCAAAGACCTGCCGGGGGCACCACCGGCCTATCAGGGGTATCACAGTCCCGACAGGGGCACCACAGGACCGCCAGGGGCACCACAGGCCTAGCAGGGACACCACGGGCCTGGTGCCCCTGGGCCCTGACAGGACTGTAACGCCCCTGACAAGCCTTAAGTGTCCCCGGCACGCACGTGGTGCCCCTGACAGGCCTGAGGCGCCCCTGCAAGGCCGGTGGTGCCCCTGGCAGGCCTGTGGTGTCCATGGCAGGCCTGTGGTGCCCTTGCTAGGCCTCTGGTGCCCCCGACAGGCTTGTAATGCCCCTGGAAGGACTGTGGTGCCCCTGGTAGGCCTCTGGTGCCCCTGACAGGCTTGCGGTGCCCTTGGAAGGACTGTGGTGTCCCTGGGCCCTGACAAGCCTGAGGTGCCCCTGACAGGCCCGTGGTGCCCTTGTTAGGCCTGTGGTGCCCCTGGCAGGCCTCTGGTGCCCCTGGCAGGTCTGTGGTGCCCCTGGCAGGTCTATGGCGCCCCTGGCAGACCTGTGTTGACTGGTGCCCCTGCTAGGTCGCTGGTGCCCCTCACAGACCTGTGGTGCCCCTGGGCCTTGACAAGCCTGAGATGCCTGGCTATGACAGGCTCGTGGTGCCCCTGATAGACCAGTGGTGCCCTTGCTAGGCCTGTAGTGCCCCTGGCAGGCCTCTGGTGCCCCTGCTACCCCTGCGCCCGGAGAGGACTATGATGCCCCTGAAAAGCCTGAAGTGCCTCTCGACAGGCCCGTGGTGCCCCTGACAGGCCCAAGTTACCCCTGCGAGGTCGGTGGTGCTCCTGACAGGCCTCTGGTGCCCCTGGCAGGTCTGTGGTGCCCCTGGCAGGCCTGTGTTGACTGGTGCCCCTGCTAGGCAGCTGGTGCCCCTCACAGGCCTGCGGTGCCCCTGGAAGGACTGTGGTGCCCCTGCCCCTAGGGGTGCTCATGGGCCCAACAGGCCCGTTGTGCCCCTGACAGGCCTGTCGTGTATACTTGCTAGACCTGTGGTGCCCCTGCTTCCTGGCAGGCCTGTGGTGCCCCTGCTTCCTGGCGGGCCTGTGGCGCCCCTACAAGGCCGTAGGTGCCCCTGACAGGTTTGTGGTGTCCCTGGAAGGACTTTGGTGCCCCTGACAAGCCTGAAGTGTCAAGGACAGACCCTTTAGACGCCAGGGTCAAGTTCGTCGGACTGACAACGATTCGCTTACCTGATAACGTTCCTGGTAAGTACTCACTACTCAGCGTCCACAACATATATACACATAACACATTCATATATACTTGCTTACAATTGGTAAATGTGGTTGTGGGTAAGAGTTAAGATACTGACTAAAAATAAAAAAAAAATAAAAATAAAAAAAACTGAAAATGGGGGCACCACCAAAATGAAGTGGACGAAATCCGTTGAGTTTTTAATTTTGGGTATAGGTAGGGGCACCACTTCGATTCATGACCCTCCCCTTGGAGTTTTCCTGGATCCGCCCCTGGCCAGCACACCGTTTTTCTGCGCCGGCCGGCCGGGCGGGCGGGCTCACCTGGCGCGCGGCACCACGTGTTGGAGGCCGTGTTGGTCAGCACCGCAGTCCCCTCCGTCTGCCAGCCCTCGGCCTCGTACACGTTGGTGACCGTGTCCAGCGCCAAGGACGTGTCGTCAGCCGCGTACCCCACCGCGCCCGCGTCCGCCGTGAACTTGATCTGCAGGCTGGAGATCTTGCCGGTGGTTTCATCGGCCTCCGCCTGACGGCAGGCAGGTCACCCGGGTCAGGTCATAGGAAGGGATGGATGGAATGCTGAGAAGCACGCTGTGGGAAACGGATGGTTTGGAGACGGCCCAAGAGACTGAATATTGCATGCAGTGTGTTGTAGACAACGATGTAGCCCATAGAGCAGCGTTAATTAATTTAACCCGCGCCGGGCCGGGGGGGGGGGGTGTTTGAACACCCCCCTGCGGTTTTTCGCAAATATCTCAAAAACGGCGGGCGCGGACCTGTTCGTGCATCTTTTCCGCACATGTTGTGAAAATTTCAGACCCAGGTCACCTTAGGTCAGGTCACCAGGTCACGCCAAGTGACCTCACCTCAGAAAAAATAAGAATGCTCGTCATAGCTACACCGATTGATCGATTGCCCTGAAACTTTCAGCGATTGATTAGAGTAACATTATCTATAAAATGTATATCTCGGAATTTTGATATCGGTGACCTAAGGTCAGGTCAATTTTGCGACCTCTCCATTATAAGTCAATGGGAGAAAATTGAAAGGCGTCTGTTTTGCACGAACGCTATTCTAGACACTCTCAAACATCGAGATGTAGGTAAAATGGACACACTGAACCGGAAAATGGCAACTGTGACCCTCGTTATGTCCCCGAGGTCATCTCAGGTCACGAACAGAATCTAACAGTTTTTCGCTAATAACTTCTGATAGAGACGTGCTAAAGCGCTGAAAACGCCTTAGATGTGTTCGGCTCGACGTTGCGGATCGACTGATATGCAACATGACCTTTTCCGGTCAGGTCATGACCTTGACCTGAGGTCAAATTTTCAAGTTGACCTTTCAAGGTCAAATTATAGTTCATTCGACGCGTCTCGACGAGAGAAACACGATGGTGGCAACAGTAATGTCGTGGCTATTTTGAGTCAAAAGTTATTGCCGAAAAAACGTTTTTCGTAAAAACGGCTATTTTTGGAGTTTTTGCCCTCTGGAGGCTAAACCGTTGACCTGAGGTCAAATCTGAGAGCATTAACCAGAAAGGTCTGTAAAAGGGCTATCGAATGCGTTTTTCCGCGGCGCTGTAGCTCTATCGGTTCCCGAGATAGCCGTTGGCAGTTTCTAAAATGTTGAAATAGTGGGAATTTGACCTTTGGTGACCTCTGGTGACCTGACCTTTGACCTGAAAAAGACCGAATTGTTTTCGTCCTTATTTTGGACGTTCTTTCGATTGCCGCTTACCGCGTGTCGCTACGTGGCCCAGGAGCCGAGTTAGAAGGGGGGGGGTGTTCAGACACCCCCCCCCCCCGGCCCGGCGCGGAATCTCAGAGCACCGGCCCGGCGCGGGTTAAAGAACACGGCTCTAGCAAAACGATGCATCATAACACCATGCCGGATTTTGTACTCACCTGATACTGGATGAGGTAGGGCAGCCGGCCGCCCAGCAGTGTCATGTTGGTCCGGATGTCGAGCACCAACCGGACGGGTTTGTTGACGGTCAGCGCGGCCACTGCGGCGGCGCTGGCCACGCGGCTCGGGTGCTGTAGCTTGCTACCGTACCCGCCGCCCAATCGGCGCACCGACATGTTGATCCTGGGGAGGCGGGAGAGCGTCAGAGGAGTCAGAGAACGTCAAAGCACTCGGTTCTGGAGACATCGCTTAGCGCGCGTGTGCCACGATTCTTTTCTGAAATTTCGGATGGCCCGAAAGCCAATCAAATTCCGGCGCCCCAATCCCTAAAAGTCAGCCACATCGCAGGTGATAATAAAACATTTCATACCGTATTTCGTCAATTGATCTTCTTACTTCACCCGGACGAATGTTCAATCATTCGCAGCGCTCACTAATTTCAAAGCCCAATGTATATATATATATATATATATATATATATATATATATATATATATATATATATATATATATATATATATATATCCCTCTACCGCTGGCGAAGCTGGTCGACTTTGGCCGTCTCACTTGTGCATGGGTAGAGTGGTGATCTGGGAGACGACCTTGTTGACGTCCCTCATGTCCTGGGTGGCGCTGAAGAGGTCCAGCTGGTCGTCGTCCCTCGGCACGGCGCGCACCGTCTGCGTCTCCATGGTGAAGTGGTACTGGCCGCCTATGCTGAACTCGCCGATCACCTGACGCACACCTGGAGAGACGGGACGGCGTGGAGAGAGGGCGGTAGGGCTCCGATCAGACGGATAGTGGCAAGTATAAACGGTGTCGCAAGATAGTTACGGACCATGGTGAAATTCTGTTGCCGCCTCACAAATGTAAGGGTCGGTTTATAAAACAATCGTAGCTAATATATAATGTTCCCACTTTATTGTAAGAATACGGATGGAATATCATTAATTAATGGGTCACGTTACTGCCTTCCTAAGTGCCACAACACCTGAAGGCAGCAATTATTGAGTCGTAACCATCAAACAGCCAGTATTTTGATTATATATCTCCTGACACCTACCCTGTTTGGTCGTGGTCTTTGCGGCAGGAGCGGCGGTGGCCGACCCGCCCTGCTTCTTCAGGGCGTCCTTGATGGTGAGTACCGGCGGCTGCACGTCTGTGTAGGTGATCTTGACGAGCCCGGCGGCGGTACGGGCGGCGCTGTACGTGTCGGCCACGATCAGACCCACCGCCTGGCCGTAGTACAGCACCTGGCCCGAGGTGAACAGCTGCGGGAGACGGAGAGGTGAGCGGTTAGACGGATGGAGATATGTCAAAGTAACAGACGGGGGTACATATTGTAGGTCAGACATTTATACAGGCTGAGGCAAAGAGAAAAACAGACAGACAAGCAGACAAACAGACAGACAGACAAACACACAAGTAAGCGACGCGACTCGGCCCAAGCCGTCATCCCTCATCGCTATCAATGAGATCGACCATGGCTCGGTGGTTTCATGTCTCGGCTTTTGTTTGTTTGTTTGTTTTGTTGGGTTAGGCCCTTTCGGTCCAATGAGACCATTTCAGAGCCGGGAGGATGATAGGATATAGGGGGAGACATGGGCAGGCACCCTAGTGAGTCGCCGGGGCTGAGCCCGTCCAGAGGACAGGCCACCCAGCCCCAAGGCACTCACTGCACCCGGCTACGGGGTGCGCTCCCTCGGGAGCAGCGGTGCCGCTCCAAGGGAGCAGCCCGCATGAGATAAGGTTGCCTGTCCAGCCCGGAGGGGGGTTGCGGCGTGGAGGAGAAGGATTTCAGTATCCTGAGGATAGAAGCACGGAACGGTGATGTCTCGGCCGATGGCTCGTTCTGTCTCACCTCCTCGACGGTGTCTCCGTAGCTGCAGATGTTGTTGACGCCCGCGATGTCGGCGGCAGACACGTAGCCGGCCACGCCCGGCACGGCCAGCGCGGCGCTCGTGTCCACGCTGGCCACCTGGCCGTTGGCGATCGTGGTCTGCACATAGACGGCCACCAGTTCGTCCGGCTCGGCCGGCTCGTCGCCAGTGTACTTGGCCTCGCCTGGTGACCGAGCGGGTCGTCACAGATCGGCCACGTGACGATTTGAATACGGTTTCCAGAGGCATTGCGGTGGAACAAATATTGGGGAATGCATCAAAACACACGTATGTATTCTAGTCGTACATGTTCAAATGACTTAGGTCAATAAAACAATTTAAAAAAGGAATCGATGAAAACAAAGTCACACGGTTAATACCTTTCGTCATTTCCATATCGTCCCAGCCACCCAGCCCTCTCCTCATTCTCAGTTGCAGCCGCAACACCCTCTCTGCGTACCGGAGGTCTGCGCCTGCGCCTCCAGCTTGGGCACGGCCTTGTTGACGGGCCACAGGGTCTGGTCGGTGTCGAACTGCTGGGTGCCCGAGCTGACTGGGTGGGTGAGGTCCTCTCCCCCGGAGCGCAGAGGGGCCGGCACCTGGTCACCGAGCACGCGGAGCACCACCTGGGGGACAGACACGGTGGGGTCACCGGAGAGGACTGATCGTGGACGAGAGATCACTGGACCAGCCGAGCTGTCTGAAAGGAGGACCGGCCCGACGGTGGTCGGCAGATTGACGGAACCGTTTCACTTTCAGATAACCTTCGTTCACATACTTGTGTTCACTAATATTCATAATTGTATTATTAACATTTTCCCCCTGTGACCGTAGTTTTATTAAACTCCCCAAACGGCAGCACATGGAGACCTGTCTGGCACCTACCTTGTACAGCAGTGCGCAGGCCAGGCTGCGTCGGTAGGCCGGGTCGGCCTCTGCCGGGTCGGGGGTCGGTACCACCTCGGCCTGAAGAGCGGCCAGCGCGCCCTGCACCGTCTGCTCATCGGTCAGCGAACGTCCCTCCAGGAACGCTTCTGTGTTGGCGGCGTGTACCTATGTGAAGAGAGAGATAGAGAAAGAGAGAGAGATAGAGAGAGAGAGAGAGAGAGAGAGAGAGAGAGAGAGAGAGAGAGAGAGAGAGAGAGAGAGAGAGAGAGAGAGAGAGAGAGAGAGAGAGAGTTCAGAGGTGCACAGTTAGTTGACAGTGGGACAGCTCTGCTCTGACATTAGAGCTGGAGAGACACGTAGAACTACAACGAGGGCACGATCTTCATTTCCCACTTATTTAAACGGTTTTGATAGTCTAATTAAATGGTTTATTAAACGGTTCCTCCTCCGTATTACTTACGGCATGTAACGGTCATTACGAATTTACTGTGAACCACGCATTGTACCATTTCTTTTTAACTAAGACAAATACATTTTTGTTTTATGCACAAGCTATTGGAACAAATATAATTGTTCGTAATAGAGCGTTTAAAAACCTAATTTAGCAGTACGTTTTAAACTCTACACAGCGGCTTTATTTACGTCAAAAACGTATCACGGTAGTTTCATCTCCTTCTCTGCTCTGTGTGACTTACAAAGTCGGCACTGATCCCTCCGAACAGCAGCGTCGGCTTTTCGACGACGGTGAACGAGGCGTCGAGCGGCAGCACGAAGGCAGCGTTCACATAGGCGTGAGCACTGATGGCGCGGGGCGTGATCTGCAGCGAAACGCAGATCATTGCACATTATAAGAAAAGAATTGCACATTAGAATTAGCTTCCCATTCTTTACACAGAAGTCAGCTAAAAATAGAATTAGGATGTTTTTAATTCCCCGGCAACGTGTCTCGCGGTTCACACAGTTTTCATCGAGGCACGTCTGATACACTTTCT
Organism: Amphibalanus amphitrite; assembly: GCF_019059575.1. Classification (NCBI taxonomy): domain Eukaryota; kingdom Metazoa; phylum Arthropoda; class Thecostraca; order Balanomorpha; family Balanidae; genus Amphibalanus; species Amphibalanus amphitrite. Next base: position 114,849 of record NW_024881514.1, read on the forward strand.
GAAATGAAACACAACGTTAACTTTTTTAAAGAGAGGCCAAGTATGCCGTTAATCACACTTTGTATCGGTGAACATTACCTTGTACGACTTGAAGACGTATTTGGTCTCGTCCAGGGTGGGCAGTGTGACTGACACGATCACCTTGCGGGCCATGTCCTCGGAGAGCAGCTGCTCGACGGAGATCTCCGTAGTGGCGGCGTCCTCGTCGGCTGTGGGGACGGTCAGCGACGGGTGAGACGGGCGGGCCAGGGCCACTCTGTCGTCTACCACGGCTCCTCTGCAGAGAGCAAATACAGCATGCATATTCCCCTCTATCTCTCTTTCTTTCTCTCTGTTTTTTTTTTGTCTTTCACCTCTAAATGAAATGATTAGGCCAAGACATGACGGGTTCTTTTTAACCCTCGCCCGCACATGCCATTTTCCCATCCTAGAACGCACATGGGGGGGGGGTGGTTGCCAACCCCCCCCGCGCCATTTCGTTCCTGTTGGAGATAGAGCTTAGCAGTAAAGACCAAAAAGATTCTTTGGGAAGAGACGAATCCAATGATACCCAGTTTTACCTTCTCAGGTCAGTCATTGACCTTCCAGGTCAGGTCAAACAAAAAAAAATGTTGCTGTTTTGGGTCACCGTTGGATATCAAGTGCGCTGCTTATCAAATACCGATGACGATGCTGTTTTCTGGTGCCAAGCCAGCTAGAACCTCTTTGTCACACTATCCGACCAGAATTTTGCTGCTGAGGTCATTTCAGGTCAAGTTAGGTCAAGGTCAATTATATGTGTTTGTATGTCTGTGTGTGTCTGTGTGTATACTGATGTGTGCACCGATTGTTTTTGGGTCCATATCACACGAAATCATGATCTGAGAAGCTTTTACCAAAAATGCAGTAAAAAAACTTCACAAAAAGTAAATTTAGCTTGCCTAAAACGCAATTATCTTAGATGACCTAGGTTGACCTTGACCCTGACCTTGACCCCTGTACATCGTCGAACAACATGTTCCATGATAGGTGGGAGGTAAGACTGGCAAAAAAGGCCGAAATCAGGGTGTCAAAAGCTCACAAGGCCCATGGCAAATGCAAGATGTTGAGAATTGGCCATTTGGGTCATGACATGACCTGAAAAACAAGGTCATATCTCCGAAACCAAAAATCACAGAAACTTGAAATTTTCAGTGGACATCAAGAAAGGATAGACAAGCAGCTATACGAAAAATCAGCCTTCTAGCTCTAAAAATGTTGAGTGCAGAGCAGAAAGACTGCCTGGGGGGTGGCAACCCCCCCCCCCCCCCATGTGCGGGCGAGGGTTAAGGCTTGCGGTACAGCCTACTTCCAGGGGTACGATCTTACTGACATCTATCGGAGACAGCAGGCAATACGCTGAGCTCTGGCTCTGGGTAAAGGTGACGAGCAGGACGAGAGGCGACCTACAGACTGCTTCCGAAGGGTGGCGGGGAGCGACCCTCGGCGTCCGTACCGATCTGGAGCCGTCCGCCGGCGGCCGCCAGCAGCAGGAACACGTCAGACGGGAAGTCGCCGTGCGTCTGCTTCAGCATCAGGTTGCCGGCCCAGCTGCCGGCGTTTCGGACGGGCGTGTTGGCCACCAGCAGCAGGTGGGAGGCCATGTCGGAGAAGTGGCCGAACCCGGCCGTGGAGGACAGCTTCTGGAACTCCTCGATGACGCGGGAGAGGGAGACGGCGGCGCCCAGCGTCAGCGCGGAGGCGGTCTGGGTCACCTGACTCAGCTCGGGCACCTTCAGCAACGAGACGTAGCCGTCCGGCTGGCCGGCGTCGTGGTAAACACCTGGGAAACACCATCACGGTGAGAAATATGCATGTGCATATAGCATCAAAGCATACGCATAAACCACTATAGTGGTTTTCTCGTACAAAAAAGTGATCACGGCCCACGGGTAAGCCAAATGATAATCAAGAAAGTATTTTAAGCATATCTAGATCATTGTTTGACCTTAATTTATCGACGGAGCCTGAGCGGCACTGCTCCGTTCGCTCGACCGGCAATCCCGGACCGACCTGTTCCCGTGTTGCCTCGGACCAGCTTGAGCGTCTTGTCGGCCGGGTTGGCCTTGATGATGGCGCACAGCTCAGCCAGGCTGGTCGGGTAGGACCACTTCTCGGCGCCGTCAGACGCCAGGCGAGCGGTGCGCGGGCAGCCGACACAGCCGCCGCCGCCGCCGCCGCCCGAGCACTTCTTGGCGCACGAGCCCGCCTTGGAGCCCGAGGGAGCCACATCCTATACAGAGGGGCACAGAAAGAAACACTGAGTTACCGCTGCCACATCACCTATACAGAGGGACACAAACAAATAGAGTTACCAGTTACCACCGCCACATCCTGTACAGAGGGACACAGACAGAGTTACCAGTTACCAGCTACCGCTGCCACATCCTGTATAGAGGGACACAGACAGACAGAGTTACCAGTTACCACCGCCACATCCTGTACAGAGGGACACAAACAGACAGAGTTACCAGTTACCACCGCCACATCCTGTACAGAGGGACACAGACAGACAGAGTTACCAGTTACCACCGCCACATCCTGTACAGAGGGACACAGACAGACAGAGTTACCAGTTACCACCGCCACATCCTGTACAGAGGGACACAGACAGACACCGAGTTACCGCTGAGAGCGCTGAGACAAAACGGAGTTATTGCGGCCCGCGAAATGATTATACGAGTACGTCAGTGACAAAAAGTAATTGGAGAGATATAGGTGGGCGAGTTTTTCAGTCACTTCAGAACGATCTCTTCTATTGCGATCACTAAAGCAGTCGGAGAGGACAACAGAGTGGCAATAAAAAAGTACAAAAGCACGATACAAGGTGATTCAGATCACACATGGCAACCGTGTAACAACAACAAAAGACGAAAACCATTCGATTGGACGATCAGTAGCCTAGCCCTCGCCGGCACAGGCCATTTTGCGTCCTTCGACGGCACACGGGGGGGGGGTGCGACCCCCCCTCGCGTTAGACCCCTGATCGAGCTAGAGCTTCGCGGAAAAAACGTACGTCGTACGTGTTGCCCGTCACGAGAGGAAGCCGATGATACCCAATTTTAAGGTCCTAGGTCATCGGATGACCTTCCAGGTCAGGTCCATGACCCGAAAACCGGGAAAATCGGGACCTGTTAGAAAGTCGTAAAGTGCGGCTGCTATGTGGTTTCCGGGGTGCTGATCACGAATACCGTGTTAGTTTTGATCAAAGATGATGTCTTTAAGCATTTAGACCAGGTTGGGTCAGGTCATGTCAGGTCAACCGGTAGGGGTTGTGACGGGTATTCGTAATACGTGTCAACCGCCTCTGACAGCTTTGTAACAGGTTACGAAGGCACCAAAACTACTTCGTAAATGTTCAAATGGTTGCTAAATTCGAATTCAGCTCCAAAAACTAGCCTAGAAACATGTAAAACTCGAAAAAGTGAACCGAGGTCACACGAGGTCACCAAAGGTCAATGACCTGACCTGACCTTCAGGTGACCTTGACACCCACCCTAATGTATGGGAGCAACATCAAATCACATGTTTGAACGTTTGAAACCACGGAAAGCTTGCAAACGCGCGGCTAATGCGAGCCGACATACGCGGAATCGCGATTCCGGCCAAACATGGTCTCTGAAAAGAGGTCACAGGTCAAAGGTCATTTGGGGGTCATGAAATTTTCAGGGTAGGTGTAAAATTGATCAATGCGAGGGTACTGAAAGTTTCGTCGCGATCGGCCGCTTTTTACGCGAGTTATTCGCGAAAACCTTAGGGGGGTTGCATCAACCCCCCCCCCCCCTGTGCCGACGAGGGCTAGTCATCAAGAAGCTGCCAATTCGGTCTGGCTGCTTCTTTAAAGGGACTATCCCACCTTCTAAAATGTTGTTAAAACCAGTTAAATTGTGCCCAACTTTATAGATTGGATGACCAGGAACACGGTTCTGGCATTTATTTTTCATTAAACATCTTATGCTTCCCATATTCCAAACACAAACTTTCAAATACCTATGTGACGTCACAGCCCAAAATTACCTCCTTCCCCAGGCCACATTACTGTCATAAAGCTGATTCTTTTTACTCTGTAGGCACCACAACAAAGTTCAGACCAAGTTTTAAGCGATTTTTCAACGAACAAACCCATTTAAATCAAAATGACTAAACGAGGTGACGTCACACTAACGGTCGCTCCATGTTGAAGATAGGGCCTTGTACAAGGCCCATTTTCAAATGTAGGGAACGAATTTCTTCAACACCAAGAGGCCGCGGGGGTTGCAACCTAGATAGATAGTGGTTTCTGAACCTCGCCGCAAACTTGGCTATCTCAACTCAAACCCCATGTTAAAGGTGGGATAGTCCCTTTAATATACATAGTACCAAATACCAATATACTCGCTTAGCTTAGTGAAGGCCTAAATGTGTATCTCACTATCGGTCGGTGTCCTACCTTGAACTCGAGACGTTGGGATATAAGTCTAGCCTCTGTCTGAAGAGCGGAGACAAGTTCCGACGCGACAGAGATCGCGATTACGAACGCAGTGCGTCTTATCACACACCTGTTCTAAAAGCTCTTTGCGGCGGCAGGCGGATCTGTTTGGAGTGCTACTTCATTGGAGTATGCCTATACTTCTGAACAAGTACCGGCTCGCCCCCATCCTCAGTCTGTAACAAGCTCAAGCATGACGCTGTAGATGACGTAGCTGGCATCGCAACGGGGTCAAAAACTGATCGTTTGCACTATAAGGGCTATGGCACCTTTATAGCGGACTTTGTGCGACAGTATGATGTTGTTTTGATCAGAAATGAGGGACTGACACAACTCACAAGGGCGTCGAATGACATGCAGGATTCATTGCTACCTACCAATCATGTTTTTACCGTAAGATCCAAGCTGATAGAGAGTTTATTTCATTATAAAGTTACCATGCTGCAAACTATTTGAAAACGATAGTGCGTGCCAAATCCGAATGACAGTCACCAACAAATACGTTTTCTTGCTTTAGCTTGCTCAGTAGGTACCTAAACATTGTATCAATAATTGCTGTATCCGGCAATGATTGCCGAAAAATTAGCCCAACGACTGAAAGGTCGGTCTACCATTGCGAAGAAATTGCATTCAGGCTTATTTATCTTGCATGTCTATTTGTTTAGGTATTTCCTTTCATCAATCATGTAGCCAATACCTAGCAAAAGAGCATGCTTTAAATCCACGCTTTAAAAACATTCAGTGTTTTTTTCGAAAAAAGATTAGCTCAATGGAGGAAAAGCGCGCAACGACATTCTACACCGTCGAAGATCAATAAGTGCTTAGGTAAGTGTCCAACTGCAAACCATCGCTAGTCACCCTGCAAAATGACACCACACTCCCAATGCCATAAATATCATATTACATGCATTCAAAGTGTCAATATGTTCCATTCCAATATAAACTAAATAGTGACAATCTATTTCTCTTGTTCCCCGTTCCGCGGAGTGTTTAATGATCACCGATTGGGGTTAACGAGCGTCGGGCGCAGTTTACCTCGATGTCCTTGATGATCTGCTGAGTCTTTTCGTCGGCCTCCGGGACGAAGGTTTTAAAGGCGTCCAGGATGGGACGGTAGCCGGTGCAGCGGCACAAGTTACCGTCCAGGTGTTGCTCGACCGACTGGGGGGTCACCGCCTCGCCAGACTCCAGCAGACTGCGGGAGACAGACGGGAGATTATGTGCACCGTCCGTTTCCTATACAATGTAGGTGAAATGTACATTGTACAACATGGACATGATATGACCATTTCAGGGCTGCAGTAGCCGCACTGGGTGATTAGTCCGTTACCTGTACATGGACATGACCATTCCTGGGCTGCAGTAGCCGCACTGGGTGCCGTTCATCTGTGCCAGCCGCGACTGGGCCGGGTGGTAGCCGGCCTTGCGGTCGCCGATGGCCTGCACGGTCTCGATCTGCCAGCCCTGGCAGTTGTGCACGGGCGCCAGACACGAGTTGACGGCGCGCACCTCCGTCTGACCGGTGGCCGGGTCGGTGACGCGCGCCGTCACCACGCACGCGCCGCACATGCCTCCGCGGCACATGACTTTGGTGCCGCGCAGGCCGCACTGGTCGCGCAGGTAGTCGGCCAGCGAGGTGGACGCCGTCACCGGCGCCGTCGAGCCGTCCGACGCGGCTCCCACGCTCACTGCCGGCGCAGGGAGGACGGTCACAGCGGCCGGCGTGGTAAAGGGCACCAAGGCCTCGTCTAACATGTTAACTGGGGGGGCCAAACCCCCGCAGTCACCTGCCTGGCCCCCCCAGTCAGGGCAAAAAGTCACTACTGGGGGGGCCGGCAATAGCGAAAGAGCAAACGAATTTTTACTGCAAGGTGTCAGTGCACATCAAAACAAACGCGTAAACGACACATGGATGCAATGTGAGCACATTGACCCGATTACCTAGGGTTGTTATCAAGTGTTTATTTTGCTTACCTGAACCTTTTTTTCGCTCAGCAATACGTTACATTTTGTCTTTTCAGGTGGCCCAACTCCGTGTCCTGGATATTCTTTTTTATAAATTAAGTCCGAACCTTTTGAATGGAAGGATTCACAAGGACAGAGTCCCCGCTAAGCAGAGCTTGTTGCGTTGGCCCTGCCCTCTACCCTTCGATCGCGCAATTCCTGATCTATGACAGCATTTAGAGCCCAAAGTTTAACGTATATGCACATTGCCGCGCACGGCCGGTCCCCTCACTGACTTCGACTGGCTGCAGCCCGCTACCAACCGCAACTATACTCGCCAGGAGGCTCATAAACATCGAGCGACTCCGTCGCGCTTCGAACCCGGACTGTTATAACCGGGACGCGTGCCCTCACCACGAGCCACGAGGGGTCCAACGCTCTACCGGCAAAAATTCTCTTTTTTTTGCCTAGTCTCTCCTATCAATCACGTATCAAACAACGTATCAAATTCTCCTATTAATCTGTTGTTTCTGTCCTCGGGGCGTCAATCTGTTTTTGCCTATCATCGTATTCGTCCTCACTATGCAGCGTCCAACTTCTGGCTGGACGGTCACCGGTGTGCGGCTAGAGTCAAGCTCCTAATCGTAATGAAGCAGGTTCCCGTTCCGGGTGGTCGTACATAGGCGCAGATTGGTGGTCTGTCTGTGGGGACGGGAACTGACAGCTCTGGGTTATCTAAAGAGGTCGGCATTGAGTCCCGGCACCGGTCCGTGCTTTCCATCCTCAGGACAGTCAAATCATTCTCCTCCACGCCGCAACCCCCTGCTCCGGGCGGGACGGGCAACTCTAACCCACACGGGAACGGCTCCACTGGAGCTAGCCCGCAGCCGGGTGCAGTGAGCGCCAGTGGGCTGGGCGGCCTGTCCGACTGGGCAGGTTCAGCCCAGGTGACTCACTGGGGTGCCTGCCCAGACCAATGTCTGTCCTTAATTCCTATCATCCTTCCGGCTCTGAAATGGTCTCGTCAGACCGAAAGCGCCTAACCCAACAAAACAAAACAAAAATGGAGTGCCGGAGGGCAAATCCCAGTCACTTAGGGTCCCAACGGGCCTCAAATTGCGCTACTACACGGCCACGGGGCCCCGATTGTCTCACATTATAGCCTCTGACGACCTTAAGGTTGTGTCGGAGATCTACGGCGATTATCCACCTGAATCCACCTGAGAAGCCCTCAGTAGTCAGTCTCCAAGTTGATACACAGGCAATACACTGGTCTGAGGGGGCCCTACGTGGGAGAGTACGGTCTCTACTTAGAATGATCTTTAAAGCCTGGTATCGGTATGGATCATATAAAACCAGTGTGGGCTACCATATGTAGAGGCCGACGTGGGTCCAGAAGCTGGAATTAACCCTCAGAGTTCGGTACCGAGCGCTCAGAATCGGCGGAGCCCATCAGAAACCGATGTGGTTCGCAAAAGAAATTATGCGTGCGGGCCATCGACATGAGGCTCGTCATGAAAATTCCTTAGACGAGGCACTGCCATGCCACTCGAACAAACGCTCAACACCGAGAAGTGTGATTATTACTGTCTAATTGGGCAATGTGAGGAGACTACAAACTAATATAATAGCATTGGTCGGATCGTCTACTATTTTTTTTTCTTAGTTAAGAAAAAAATCATGGTATCAGGGCTGTGATGAAAAATAAGGGGTCGAAATCCGGTGAGAAAACAGGATTTGGGGGTACCCTAGGTTTGGCTGGGTTGTCTCTGGCCCCCCCCAGTGAAAATTCCTTAGACGAGGCCCTGAAGGGCACCTCACCGGTCCAGAGCGGATATCAACAGCAGCTAGGGCATATAAAACGAAAGACATCATCGGTCATCATGATTTAGCCAAAGCGCGCCCATTCGAGCCATTCTGAGGCCACATATTCTCCGAATCACTGCGGCCGTACTGAACAGCAGATCGCATCGATAGGATGGTTCGGTTCGGCCATAGCATGCCCAACCGGTCCAGACGTGCATCATAGCGCAGTTAGCCTTCTATCGCGCTAACAGTGCACCAGAACTTCCGTCCGAGAGGAACAGACGCGTGGGGAACCGAATGGGAACGGGCTGCAGGGAAACGTTAATGGTGAAATGTAATTCACTTCGTATAGGTATACGAAGTGGGGGAGTCCACCTGCATGGAACAGCTAATGTGTATACCATTCCTGACCACGTGATTCGTGATTGATGCATCAAAATGTCACTTCCTGAACCACATGGTCGTTCTGGCCTGTCCCCCGGTCCCACCGCTCCCGCCACGCCCGCCTTCCTCGCACGGATCATACCAGTTGGGGGAGGTTTGGTCAATGGTTGTCATTTTTAGCACATGCCATTTTTGGCAACCATGTGCTAAAAATGACAACGCTATCAGCTATTTTTAGCAACGATGAAGCCGATTTCACTCCTCAGCGAGGAAATCACGATTTTGGAAATACAAGCACTGATTTTGGAAAAGAAGTGCTGCCACCTGGTGCAAGAAGAAGAAACCAGCTTTAATATGGCCGTTGTTTGTATGGTAGTCCAACGTTGAAGTATACCCTTTTTTGTGGCCCGAAGTTGGAACTTTAAATTGAAGCATCCGAAAATGATCGATATTGATCGAAATCATGATGTTGATGAAAAAAATAATATGTTAAGTTGAGAGAGGAGGCCATTTTATCCAGATGCGGTGGTTTACTTCTTGAAATTATTTTTGCTTACGACGACTGCCATGTAATGAGGGATAATTAGCAGCCGTCATTAGCAAAAATAATTTCAAGAAGTAAACTACTGCATCTGGATAAAATGGCCTCCTCTCTCAACTTAAAATATTATTTTTTTCATCAACATCATGTTTTCGATCAATATCGATCATTTTCGGATGCTTCAATTTTAAGTTCCAACTTCAGGCCACAAAACAAACTACCATACAAATAACAGGCATATTAAAGCTGGATTCTTCGTCTTGCACCAGGTGGCAGCACTTCTTTTCCAAAATCAGTGCTTGTATTTCCAAAATCGTGATTTCCTCGCTGAGGAGTGAAATCGGCCTCATCGTTGTCAAAAATAGCAGAATCGTTGTCATTTTTAGCACGTGTGACAAAAATAGCACGTGCTAAAAATGACAACGATTGACCAAACCTCCCCCGACTGATACTGTGGCGTGCACTCAGGATGGGCAAGTTAGGCTGTCCCGCAGTACATCCAAGCGCGCGGCACAGTCTACATTCCAGGCTTCCAGCGCCCTGTTTCACGGCATTCTGCTAGCGGTTTCGGTTTAGCGCTACTAGCGCTTTTGGTTTGCATAGATGATGGAAACATTAACAGCCTTCATTGCAAACGTCTTGATTTGTTGGCGTTTCCATGGAAACCGAAAGCGCTAGTAGCGCTAATAGGCAACGCACCGTAACGATCGTCGAAAATAATAGTGACCAAAGGCACTAGATTGAGTTGACTTTATGTAATGTTACAAGTTATAATTCACTTTTCGTTGGGCTGCCCTGTGAGCTACCGCATAACGGCTGTTTGTTGGGCGTCGTGGTTGGCAGGATATCCACTTTCGATTACTTGTTTTTACCTCATGTAGGTACTAAAAACATGCGATCGTTTTTAGACTCCATTACTTTTTGTGGCGGAGTGACTCACCTTGATGTTGTTGTCCGTCGATGGTGAAGCTCACCATCCTTCCCTTGGGTGCCGCCATGGCGTCACAACTCACGGCGATCACGTCGAGCCGAACACCTGTCACCAAAAGGGGAGGCCGGTGGGGTGTTTTGTGTAGGTGCCGAAAAACGGTGGGCTGCTACGGCAGCCGGTTATGGGCGGGTTTCTGACAGCATAACAGGAGCGAGAACATTGAGTAGAAAGGGATACCATGCACGGTCAAAATAACTATATGAAAACTAGCATTGCTGTGTTGTAATTTAAAACATCTTATTCTACAACAAAGTAAAATGCTCGTCTAACTCCAGTAAACGTTATCAACACAACCGCCCTGTACATAGACAGCGCTACCATTACCTACATTTTTAAGCATTTGCATTTTACATTTACATTTACAAGGGATGCTCAGCCATTGTCCTGCCTACGCCGCACATTGCAGCTTTCGCTCACCGTTCCCCTCTACCGTCGAGTCGCTGGGGTGACTTCTCGTCGCCGCCAGCTGACTGCCGCTCCGTATATTCGCTCCGATAACCCGTACACGGAGAACCGGACCCGGTCGCTCCAGGGCCCGCACTGAGTTACAGCGGGCCGACGTCACCGCCCTTATATCGACCGCAGGAGTGACGTCACGGCACACAGAGGTGACATCACCAACGGCGGCGGCGGGCTCTGCCGCAGGGTGGCACCATCGTAAGTCACAAGAAAAGCGGTCTTGGACGCTGCTGGGGCACCGCATAATACCCCCACCCCCACCCCGAAAGCTGCTCCAATCTCCAAAAACTCCCCGGATTTAGATCCCTGACGCACTGCTGAGCAGTTTACAAAAGCTTTTCCTGATAAAAGTTGTTAAGGTAGTTTTCTTTTCACTCTAGAGAACAATGTAGATTATGGGGGCCGCAGGGGGGTGGGGGCATTTGCCCCAAATGTTTCCCCCTGGATCCGCCAGTATCTGTCTTAGGACGGTATCATCGACATACACCATCGTCTTCCACAGGGTGGTATCACCGTCAGTCACAAGTGAGGACGGTATCATCGTCCGCTATATGACTTACTTTTCAGCTATTGCACATGGCACCCATGCATGGGTGCCACCTGCAATAGCTGAAAATTGAGCTGCGCCGCTGAAGATCTATTTCATCGTCCGCTAAATTAGGTAAGTGATCATCGTCCGCTACAGGTCGATAACATTGCATGTCACGCCACCAACAAGCGTTAGGTACCATCGCTGTCTTTCCAGGCCGAGCTTATGCTTATCTGAATTTACGTGTGACTACCTGCGGCCAGTGGCGGCGGATTCGATTTTGGCGTGGGGGGGCAAGATCCCAGTCGAGATGATGTCATAGGCGGATCCAGAAAGGCGTTTTCGACGCTGTAGAGGACATACCCCCCCCCCCCCCCAAAAAAAAAAGTGTCCAAACTCCAAAAAATCCTCGGATTTCGATTCCTTACGGACCTACTGCTGAACAGTATATAGCAAAAAAAAAATCCGATAAAAGTGTTATTATTAGGAAACATAAGATACGTTTTGTCTATTTCTGGCAATGCAGGGGCCAGGGGGAGGGGGAGTAAACATTTGCTTTAAATGCCCGCTCCCTGGATCCGCCAGTGGACGACGTAACGCTTTTCGTATTGCTGTATTAGAAAAAAGCTCCAATGGGAAATTTGTGCCATAACCCGATCGCATATCAGATGTTGAAGAACGGTGCCAAACCTTTTTAAGTAGGCGAGCGCTATTCTTCAATGAGGTAACTCGTTACCATTTCCTCTGTTCATTTTACGTTCGATTTCCTTTAAAAAGTATTTCTGAGACAGATATCAACTGAAACTAGCTCACAGCGGGAGGAGACCGCTTAAACATTCAGAGACAGTCGGTCGCATCTAAACCTATTGGGACAGCGATCCGTCAGAAACCCTCCCCAAGGCAGTAGTTCGCCAACTAAGCTCACCGAGACGGGCTGTCTCGATGGGTTTATACAGTAAGCCTACAGCAAGGCTTAACTAAGGCCCAAACGCTCGTCAAGTTGGGAACGGAGGGCTGAGGCGAGGGAGCGCGGCGGCGGGCTGGGGTGAAGGAACGGTGAACTGGAACGAGAATCCAGAAGCTCTGGGTGGGGCGTTTCTTTGTTAGGGCTTTAGGGTGCGCTGACTGCGGTAAGGTCCAAATTATCACGCCAAATTTTGCCACGACATCTACCGTTTTAGGCACTCGAGAATCAGCGGCCAGTGATATCTGCAAAGACGAAGCATTTCCTACCCAGCTTCAGCCTGGTGTCAGGGCGCCTCAGGTGGCTTTAATTACAGTTGCACATGCCAAACGACCTCAGTGCAGCCAGTCTGTGGCCGAAACCATTCGGAACAGACTTCAAGAAAAGTGAGACAAGGTTAGTGCTATCGTTAAGTGCCATTATAGACTTGGGCCCCGTTGGCTTGACCCACTGGAAGGTGGTAACTTTATCGGACGCTGCGGGGCATACTCATTTTTCCAAAATGCCTTAGATTTTGCTTTCGTGTTCATAGGCGGTGGAACGGGGAGGGCACCGGGGCACCGTGATCCCCTTTGATTTTGGCATTTTAACGTTAGCCCTATGGGAGTTGTATGGAAAGAATGGGTCCAAAAGTCGGCAGTAACCCCCCCCCCTTAATTGAAGGTGTTCCGCCGCTACTGTTCGTGTTTGATGCTCTTCATTCTATAGCCAGCCTTTAGACACAGGGGGCCCACTAATGATCAGTGCCCTAACCCTCAAAAGTTTCCAACATTAATTTTTACTTTTTTAATAGTGAAAACTGAAATAAAGCGGATACTGAACTGTGAACATCCAGTTTTTACACTCGCCCCACACAAGCCTCCGAATGCCCAAAGCAGATCTCTGATGACTGGCCTTTGGGTGTCATACCGTGCATTGGTCAATGTGGTCAATGTGTACGACCTCGACATTTACCATTTTATGCGCTGGAAACTCTTGCGCTAGACAAAAAAAAAATCAGGGGAATGGCTTATTATGAGCGCTCATCAGTCCTAACTAGGTACCCGTAAGCGAATGGCTAGCCCTTCCCTCTCCGCTCGCTTGCGATTTGGCATTTATGTAGGTACAAATTAGCGGCAAACGACCACTGAAGGTATGAGTTGCGTCTCTCGCACACTTCAAATATCTCTAAATCGAATCTGAAAAGACAAAAAATGATATAAAGCGGAAATGGTTAGCATTTACACATATTCAAAAGGCACCGTTGAACAAACCGTAGGAGCGCATAGCTGCAATATCAGGTTATGAAAATTTTCCTCATGTGTAGGGCACAAATTATGGAGGGGCAAGAATGTACGTTTGCCCCTCCTCCAAAAGTTTTTTAGGGGACGGTGCCTCCTCTGCCACCCCGTATCCGTCGCCCCTGTAAGCGGTCACTGAAGGCCTGGGTTGCCGCTGCGTCACGTTGACGCTTATAATGCTTCCAAAACTAGGTTGAAGAGAGGAAAACTTCAGTTGAACGCGAACGCTTGCCGTTTAAGAAAGGCAGCGTATGATAAAGTATATAGGCATCTGGTTACATCTTCAGATGATAGAACAGAATAATCAGGTATATGGTTTCTTGTCTAAGCTTTGTCACAAATTATGGGGGGGGGGCAAAAAGATACTTTTGCCCCCCCACGAGTTTGCCAGGGGGGGCAGCTGCCCCCCTGCCCCCCCGAATCCGCCGCCCCTGCCTGCGGCGCAGCCTTTGCCTACATTCAGGCGCCTTACCAAGCAATGCGGCACAGTCTACCTCCAGGCGTCGAACCAAGCAATGCGGTACAGCATACCTTCAGGCGCTTCTTACTAGTGCCATCTGTGGGCAAATTACAAGCGGCGCGACTGATGCATCGACTTGTGTTTTCACTGCCGGAACGAGGAGGGCCGGCAGTGTTCGTAGTGTTCGAGGAGGGCCGGCAGTGTTTGTAGTGTTCGAGGAGGGCCGGCAGTGTTCGTAGTGTTCGAGGAGGGCCGGCAGTGTTCGTAGTGTTCGAGGAGGGCCGGTAGTGTTTGTTCATTTGGTAAGATTGGGCGGAATCGCACACGAGTGGGTAAAAAAGAAATACCAGGCATCTGTAGGATTATTGACGATATTGCACCCGAAACTTCGTTTTTTAAAGAAAACCTTTCCACCTATAGCAGATCCGTGGAAAGACAATAAAACAGATACCTAATGCTGCATTGTATCGATAGCGTCCATGCTTTCTTGAAGGCGTGTAATCAATACCGTATCCCATTTCTACCATGGTCAATACCGACAATACCTAATATTTTAACTGGCTACTGCAGTGCAACCGAAAACAAGCTATCGTGACTCAGCATATTGCCACTGTAGACGGGCCTGCCATCGTCCCTAAGAGCACACGGTATCTTTATCTCAAAGCGGTGTGTCGCGGCCGAGTTCCGACCTTGGACCTGGTAATGTCGAGCAGCACTCGTCGGGGGCGGGTGCCGGGTGCACTCTCCGGCTCATATGATCGCCAGACTTGTCCCAGCTGGTGCAACGCAGCCGGCGACAGTCCGGAAATAGGCCGAGGCCCTCAGTCCACCTGCAGTACCGTTCGTTCGGGAGAGCCACGACCGGTGCAATGGGAACAACGCTATCACATGGAACGACACCCAGTTAGCTAGTCGCCGTTGCGTAGCTACTTAGTGGGTCAGTAGTAGTTCCTACTCACTATTGAGATGGTCATTGCCCAGCCAACGATACTCAATGTCCAGACCCCAGTCGGTAACTATCCAGATGGTGCGCCAGTGTTAGTCAGTACGGGCGAAGGACTCAATGATTCGGGCTTAAGATCGTATCTATTTTAGGCGCTAGTTATCAGCCGGGCCACGGACGGCTGATAGCAGTCGTGCACCGCTATTTGTCGATCACCGCGCAAGTCCACCGCCGAGCGAGTGAAGCGCGAGGCCGCTGCGTTCCACAAACACGCGAGTCGCCCGGCCGAGCGAGGCCTACAGCCGGGGTGCGGCCGCCGCGCCCGGGCCGGCGGCGCCCGTGTGCTCCACACACACAGCGTTCCGCGAGGCCAACGGCGATGGGGATCGGCGGCCGCTCCTAAGTGTCACCGGCTGGTAGGGCGGCCGCCGATACCCGCCCCATTTTCGGTATCCGAGACAACAGTCGGCGCTGTGCGTGTTTGAACATTGCTGCGATGTTGGATTACCCGTATGGAGTGATAAGTGGTTTCCGTTTGTACCCCCTGATTGTTGATGTTATCGATAAAGAGTCAAATAATTAGTGGAAAATGCTGAAATAACTCGTCGTTTGCTATTTCGCTCATATGTATGTATGTATGTATGTATGTATGTATGTATGTATGCATGTATGTATGTATGTAGTATTCACATCAAAAGCCTTCCACATCATAGACCGTTCATCAAACATTTCGATCAGCTGTGACTCATTGTATTGACAAGATCAGCTGTGACTCATTGTATTGATAAACCTCATTGTATTGATAAACTTGTCGATTATGGGCTCCCTGCATCTGACAGACCACCACACAATGGTCCGTTGTCAGTGGTGAGACCGGCACTCAGCACCCCACTCCCGGGCCGCTCAGAAAACAGACGAGTGCGAGCAGACGGAGAGTGGGTATACAGGGTACATGACGCACAGAGAGCCTCTCCACCCTGATAAATACTGCAGACTCGCGACAGGACAGA
The DNA here is from genome assembly GCF_019059575.1 of Amphibalanus amphitrite. Taxonomy (NCBI): domain Eukaryota; kingdom Metazoa; phylum Arthropoda; class Thecostraca; order Balanomorpha; family Balanidae; genus Amphibalanus; species Amphibalanus amphitrite. The sequence goes on from NW_024881514.1 coordinate 130,646, forward strand.
CCAGCTCAGATCGCACTCCGGTCCGCACGCACCGACCGCCGGCTTCAACATGACACGGCACAAACACAGGGACTCTCTCTGTCTTACCGCGCCTATATCATTGCAATATAATATGACGCACCGTGCCGATAACATGCCTGAGAGAGCTGATCAGTCCACAGTGCAACTGTGAACAAAGCCTCGGTCCCAACCTGGCAACTACTATGGAAAATCACCGAGACGGTGTCTGGGATCGGGAAGATGTCTGAAAAGGTTGTCCAATACTATCGGCGGCTAGATAAAGCCACAGGGAACATCAAACAGCAGTGGAAAACATCACAGCACTGTCCCTCTAACACTGGGGGTGAATGAAGATGGTCGGATCGAGGCAAAATTGAATAAAGCCGGAGAAAAGTGATGCTTGCTCCAGATGTGCATCCCTATGCGTGTTGGGCGTGTTTGAGTAAATGCGAGACCGAGTATGCGGGCGTCTGTTGTCATTTGTGCGCCTGTGCGTGTGTTCAAATGTGCAGTTGTGTTGAGATTTGAAGGTTTTAACGATTGTGAGGTGCTCATCAAACTCTGGAATAACTTGCAAAAGACATCCCGACATCAACCTGACATAGGAAGTGGTCCCCCCGTCCACATCATATCCCATCAGCTCTCTCAGAAACAGTGCATAAAGACAGCAGCAGCCGCGTATCGCAGGAAGTCTGAAAAACGTAAAACGAGACCATCCATTGCACACACACCGTCACATCGGGATACCATGGCGAACGATACATATAACATCGATCAGCTTCATAAATAACAGCCGACAAGCGCGATACCACAGACAATGCAACGATTAACGATAATAAGCGACCACCGATGTGCCTAGCAATGCCGGGCGGAGGGCGGGGCTGGCTGTTCGGGCTCGCAGAGGGCTAGACTCGCTGTCAGACCCCTCACCACAGGTGGGAGTGGCCGGACGCACCCCGGTCTCGGGACCGCGCGCAGAGCGTGCGCGGCACCCGAGACCTGTGGGTCCGGCACACACCGGGACCTGGAGACCTGGGGTCCGACCCTCACTGGGACTTGGAGACCTGTGGATCCATCTTCTGGACCAGGGGCCTGTGTGCTCGGTCCTGACCGCGACTGGCTGCGGTTCACACCCGTCAGACGTCAGTCTAAACTCAAACACAAGCGGGTACATCTGACGGAGGACAACAACCACCTTCTTACAGTGAATCGACGGTTGTCCGTCGACCGACAAGGGCTAATGGTGGTCCACCGACGGTCCAACGTGGTCCAACGACGGTTCACAAATGGTCAACCAACAGACCAAGCCTGATGGTGGTCCAACGATGGTTCAGATGGTTCAACGCTGGTCCACCAACAGACCGGGACCGCATTTGGTCCAACGATGGTCGTGTGATGGTCCACGGAAGGTCCATCAACAGACCAAGTATACAGACGGTCCGTCGGCGGCGCCATCCGCATTCCTCACAATCAGCGCCGCCTGCAGTCTTCTACCCCAGCCCCCCCCCCCCCCAACGGAAGCCGCCCGTCGGACGCGCTCCGCTCTCCCGGGAGATCACCCCGTCTCATCCACAGGCCGGACAGGTGGGTCCCAGCCGAGCCCCGCCGTCCCGGACCGACCGCTGACAGTTCCTGACCGACCGCTGACCGCCTGCGCTCAGTTGGCGTCCGGTGTGACCGCCAGCTGCAGCAGGTCCCGGCGCACGGCCTCCTGCTGCAGCTCCTGCAGCCGGCGCCGCAGCTTGGACGCCTTGGCGCGCAGCTGACCGTGCTCCGCGTGAATCTCGTGCGCCCTGGCGGACCGGGGAGAGAGGCCGATAGTCAGTACAGGGGGCCGGGGCCGGGGCCAGTAATGAGCCGCTGACAGCGTCCCTGTCGCTTCATCGAACAGGGCTGGCTGTCGAATGGCTCAGATGCGATTACCACTACCCGACACAGGACGCCATCTGGGTGGGAGCGTTCCTAAACATGACCATGACTGTGTGCGTGGGTGTGTGATTTCTGACGGTAAATTTTATTCCCATTTTACCCTGATGTATGTTTTCTTTTTAACTCTCTGTGACTAGAGACACAGAATAGCCACGCCCATGTGGAGTTGTCTGCCTTTGTCAATACGACCAGCGACTTACAAAAGCGGCCTCTGTTCCGTCACCTCATCCATGACAGGCCCACTCCGGTACATCAGTATCTGAGTATCTCGCCCTCGGCCGTCATCCTCACCCTCACCTGGCTAGTGCGGCGCGCTGCGCGCTGAGGTCGACCGTCCAGCGCAGGTAGAGGCCCGGCCACAGCGTCAGACTCATGGGCGCCACGCTCGGCCAGATGACCCGCTTGTTGGGCTCGTAGAGCGGGTTCAGGTAGCGCGGCAGCACCTCCACGCTGTTCATGTGCGACCACAGACTGCACGTGCGCTCGCGCAGCTGCACCTGCTCGCGCTCACATACGTTGTCGCCCAGGAAAGTGCCTGTCGGCGGGGCGGGGAAAGGGTCACAGGTCCGTCAACAGGCGGTGCAGCATGACATGGAAAAGACATTGCCCCATCTGCGATCCACTCTTCGGGTAAGTGCTCGCACGGAGTCAACCCACGGCCGGGGTTTCAGTGGACAACAAACTGTCAAATCAATCGGCTAGAAGACCACATCAACAAAACAGTGGCCAGCAAAATCACTGAGCGTCTGAGTGACCTAACTCTGAGGCGCGTCTGAGTTAGGGGCACTCACTGGGGGGGGGGGGGGATCACTCACCGTACTGCGAGGCGTACGAGTGCTGGAACAGGTCGAGCAGAAAGGCGTCGTTGAATTGGAACGAAGTGACGAACTGGTTGGTCACCTGCCAGACGCAGTCGAGGAAGAGCAGGAACGAGGGCGCCACGCCCTGGTACCGGTCGCGGCTGGCGGCCGGCGCAAACACCGAGTGACGGTGGCGCGAGGTGAACGGGTGGCCGGCCTGCAGCCACTCGCGCTCCACCAGCGCCTGGAACCTGTCGGAAGGGGGGGGGGGTGTCAGGTCAGGTAAGGTCAAGTCAGTGCCGCTTTGCTATAATAAAAGAGCCTGAACCAATAATCGAGCCCTGATCAGGTCGTCACATTGAAACTCATCGGTAACGGAGGTTTCTTTCTATGCGCAACTGGCAAGTATCCATAGCGCCCGTATCCAATATTGCTCCTAGTGCGTTCGGCGGACTATCTGATTTTCGCACCATTCGCACTGTCTCTGGTGCACTGGACATGCCCCTACCCGAGTGATCACGGTACCGTCCCGTTCCCTCACCTACCCTCGGATGGTGCGAGTCCCCTGACCTGACCTGACCTACCCTCGGATGGTACGGCAGTCCGGGTTCAGGATCAGCTGGGCCAGAGAGCTGACTTGCAGTGTCGAGTCCATACCGTCCGCCCCGTGCACCAGCACCGAGGTGACCTCCTGGCAAACAAACACCGCGACAGAGGTCATCCGAAGTCTGATCGACACACTATACAGGACGGTCATCAGATAAACCTCATCATCACTAGAAGTCCACGACTTTCCGCCGCGCGACTAGAGTCTGAAGCTCTGAACAGTGGCCCAGCCTCCCGTATCTGCTCCCTACCCAGTCTCGCTCCATTGCCACTCACCTGGTCAAGACACTGGGCCACCAAGCAGGCACAGTTGAGCGTGTCCTTGACGTGCGACATCCAGTTGGAGGAGACGAGCCTGCCCAGCCAGCGGTCCATGCCCTGGGCAGTGTCGCTCAGACCGTCCACCAGGCGCTGCAGAGAGTCCAGCTGCGCCGCCTGACGGTCGATCGGCTTGTTGTGCACGCGCCGCCACTGCGGGTAGTGACTCTCCGGCTCGTACCCGCCGCCGCGGTTCTGCCGGGGGGGGGGGGCAGTCAGAGGGGGTAGTGGCTCTCCGGCTCGTACCTACCGCCGCGGTTCTACAGGGGGGGGGGGGGGGGGGGGAGTCAGGGCCACACGCCAGTCAAATATGTTTAAAAAAAGAAAGGAGAGAAGCACGTGCGAAAAAGAGATGTGAGTCAGTATAAGGCACCGATCAATCTGCCTTGGCTGACATGGCCAGGACGATCTGTATCCGATCTGTGTCTGGTATTAATATCTACCAGTTGGCTGACATGGCCAGGTTTTCTGTGCGCTTGTCTGGTATCATTACCTACCTTGGCTGACATGGCCAGGTTCTGCGTCCTGGTGTCGATGATGTAGCCCTTCTGTCCACTGGAGCCGAGCGCCGCGTTGATGAGTTTCTCGTCCTCTCGGCAGCGGCGCTGGTTTCCCGTCATTGGCTGGGAGCTGCGCAGCAGGATCGACTGCGGGACAGTGGCGAGTGGGGTTAGACACGGCGTACACGGGACAATGGGACAAGGCTACTGGGCAGATAATAAACCCCCGATACACCTGCTTATGTGGAACATCTAACTGGATAGCCACAGACTGACACGCGAAACGAAACGACAACGTGACTGAACTATTTCAAGGAAATGGTATTGATCAAGATAGAGTCAAGAACTAAACCGTCCCTACCGTCGTTACCACGGCCACTATGCCGATATGTCATCCATCACAATTCCCTACCCCCCGATTACAGTTGGTGCGGGGAGGGCGACCGTGCGGGTTACGTACGCCCTTGTCGTGTCGGTAGCTGAGCACGGGGAAGCGTCCACCGTGTCGGAACAGCGCCACACGGATCAGCTCCTCGTCAGTGACGGAGCTGGGCACCACCACACTGCGCGGGTAGCTCTCGCACACCTAGCGACGAAGATAGTGACGGGGAAAGGCGTCAGACCGGGTGGACGGAGAGCAGCACTAGGGTCTTCAACGGGCGGCATCCTGTTAGCAGATCAGCGATCAATAACACAACATTGGCGAATAGACAAGGGACCAAAGATACTGGTCACTGGCGGGGACTACGGCTAGATACTGACACAGAATAGCATTACTTTTGAGTTCTGAGCATTAAAAACAGTATGCTATTGTCCAACGTTCCATGCCTCGCACACATGCTGGCGACTCTGGTCGAACAGGAAGCGAGAGCTGGAAGGGCCGACTGAGCGGATGGCCTCACCTTGAAGTCGCTGTTGAGGTGGCTGATGCGCCACTCGTCGCTGCTCAGAATCAGCTTGGAGAACTCGTGCTCGGTGGAAAACTCGGACCAGTCGTCCTCCCCGCCCAGATTTGAGCGGAAAAAGAACGGGTACGCCAGCCGAATGTCGTCTGTCGGGAGTGTGGAGACGTGGAGCGATTCAGTCGATGACGTACAGAATGCTACTCTTAGCATTAACCCGCGCGGGGCTGGGGGGGGGGGGGGTAAATTTTACCCCCCCTCGCGAATTTTGGCTATATCTCAAAAACGGCGGCGCGCAGCGCCGCCAAACTTTCAGTACCTTTTCTGACATCAATTTGACACGTTCCCTGAAAATTTGAGCGAAATCCGTCGGAAATTTTTGAGAAATTGACGTTTTAGTGACGTCATGTTCGCCATTTTCGCCTCAAAAACGGCAAAATTTCAAACGCTGCTAACATCTTCATTTTTAAAGGAATCAAGACGTAACAAAAAAGGTTATACGTCTTTCTACTTTGTCTATCAAATGGCTATCTCGGTTTTTTGAAAATTTTGGATTTTGGCCCAAATTTTTTTTTTCAAAAAACTAACTTTTTTGGGAAAATAGTTATAAAATCCAAAATTTTGAGTGTATCGAAAAAACCGGAATATATGTCAGAGAACTGGTCTATGTGCACCTACATACCAATTTTTAGAAGAATTGGTTTAAAAATGTGGGAGTTATTCAAAATTTTATGACGTCACGACACACAAAAAATTTGAAAAATGATTTTTTAGAAGTTCTAGACCTCGTACAGAAACAAAAATAGCACCATTCGATTCGCCGTGAAAAACTGCATCAGATAGACACCTTTTTAGGCCTTAACAACCAACTTCAAAATTTGACCTCACTTGACCTGACCTTGACCTGACCTCGACCTGAAATTATCCAGAGGTGGTCCATATCACTTATTGAGTGTGCCTATTGAATTCCATGAGTAAAATGACCCATAAAACATGTGTCGCACATGCCCTTTTCTATATTTTGTTTTTGGTGACCTGACCTGACCTGACCTGACCTTGACCTTGACCTCTGAATGATATTGTATGCAACGAATATTGTCTTGGTAGCCTAAGAACACGTTTTGGGCAATCAGTCTCAGTCCATGACTCCATTCTTCGGCAACTACGGTGCAAGGCCGATACTGTAGAAACTTGCAATTTGTACCCTTGACCTGACCTTGACCTTGACCTCAAACTTTAAATTAAGTACATGTTTTTAGTTGTTCGTGATGAGATCTTTCGATTGGCGTTCGAATTTTCCAAATCGGACCATTAGTTCGGGAGATAACAGGGGGGGGGGGTAAATTTACCCCCCCCCCCCAGCCCCGCGCGTTCGGCTGGAGACCCCAGCCCCGCGCGGGTTAATATGCTGCTGTTCAGGCGGGATGCTTGATTTCTCTTTTTTTGCGATAACTAGAGTTTGTTCCACATTGCGTAACAACGACGGTTTCGAATCCGAATAAATAAAAAAAGCTCAATGGAGTCAAACTGGTACGAAAATAAGATGATCGTAAGGCTTACATTATGCATAACAAACAAATGAAAAACATGCACTACATAATCTTAAGCTACCAGTGTAAAAACGCGGCGATGAGATAGGGAGCAACATAAACTGATAGATAAGACCATAAGACATCAAAATCGAAGCAGACGTCGCCAGTTGCTTAGCTACCCCGTAGCTACTGAGCTCACCGACGTTGGACAGCGTCTCCAGCGTGTGGGCGATGTTGTTGAACTCCTCCACTCCGTAGATGTCGAGCACGAGGACGCGCAGGTCCTTGCACTTGACGGCCACGGCGCCGCCCATCATGCCGTTTGGACGCCGCTCAACACCATCGATCATCCGGTGCAGCACCTGGCGGGCCGGCCGGACGCGTCACGACGGACCGGGGACCAGCGTCATGGCAGGAGGGGGACACGTTACGATAAATCGGGGAAGAGTCACAGCACACTGGGGACAAGTCCATGCACCAGGGATGCCTCATGGCACATAGGAGACATTTCATGGCACACATGGGACAAGTCATGGAACACCTGCATCGTCACATATGGAGCCTGGTGATTCACATCACACCAAGGACTTGTAGGGTCATGCTACACCAGGAACTAGGAGAGTTACATCAGCGATCAGTGCATCACAAATGACTCTGAGCATATTACACTGCTTCACAACAGGCACTGGGTACATGGAAAATGGCAGGTAACTAATGAGGCATCAATCATATTCAGACATTGCCATTCAACACAGCTCTCAAAAATGTCCAGAAGTCATCAACATAACTGAAACATTTTTGCTGCTTAGGTGAGCCTAGGTACCTCTTAACCCTTGAACCCACTGTCCTTTATGGTGCACAGCACTGTTGACTTTCTGCTAGGCTGGTGCCATGCTTCACACACTCGGGCTGGCATACCTACCACTAGTAAGTCCAATTGAACAGAGAGAGTTCAGAACCAAGACAGACCTGACTGAAACAGTGCTAGAACTGCATTCAATCCCATCTATATATGACCATATATCTAGAAACTTACCCATACCTCCTGTGCCTCCTCTTGTCTGGAAGAGAAGATGAAGTGATGTCCAGTGATGCAGAGAGTCCCATCCAGAGGTGGGCACAGCGGCTGGTGTAGCACCACTCGGTCACACTTGGGTGTGCGGATGAAGTCAGCAAACTCCATCCCAGAGTAGTGGGAGCCTCGTGGACGAACTGGGATGCCGCCAGGCCACCACCTGTTGCCAGCAGTGACATAGGGACGGATATGGCAGTCAGTTAGCGTAAATTACCAAACAGAATCAGAATACAGCCCAGCTGTTACACCATCTACAAGAATATCATTATCATGATATGGTAGGTACTGATATTTGGCCGAGACCTCAACCTGAGAGCTGCTAGACAAAGTGCAGGTATCTGTGCTAATAACATATATAAAAAAGCAAGCAGCACCTAAGCAAATATAAGTATTTGATCAAACATAAATAATCAGCACAGGGGCCATGCATTACACAGATTTCAGTAGATATTCGGTTTTTATTATTTGGTAAATGATACGCAAGCCGCAAGCCTTTCTACGACACCGAAGTGATAGTGTTCTTTTCACGCTCACACGGCTTGTGAAATTATTTTTCTATCATAGACAGCAAATTTTTTTGAAAAATCAGTTACATGCCGTCTCAAAATTACGTTTTTATCGTAAAAGATGGATACTATTGCAATACTACATTATTATGTTATATTAAAAGGCCGAAAATCGTTTTTACGAGCAGAAAAACATCGATAGCGTCGACCAGCTGAAAAGTTAGAACACCTTTGACGGCAGCTGATTTTCATGCCATTTCTTGCGCGGCTGATACAGTTACGGAATCGCGTTCGTTACGGGTGGCGCGCAGGCGCATGGTGTAGTAATATTTTGTTTTTTAACATTTTGCGTTGATGTGGTGGTAGTATGTCTGTCCCGTACTCTGGAACAAAAAAGTTCGCAAATGGAGTGATAAGTGCCATTATCAAACAACTGAAAACGGTCTCACTGAAGCCAGCAAAACGTGTTGTTTTCAGATTCGATCCTTTCACTCAGCCATCGCAGCAAGTCAGGTAAGTTCAAAGCATCAATCTTGCTGAGATATTCCACCACTCATTCCTAGTGTATAATAATTAAAAATAGTTTGCTATTTTCTTTGCATTTATTTTATTCTATTAACTGAACCTGACATTAATGTTTTAGGGTTGACGCTACAACCAAGCCATCTGTCTTATCAAGATAGATCAGTCTCTTTTTCGGCAGGGGGTCAACTCGCCTTGTCAGATTCCATCCACTATCACCAGTGCGTGTAGAAAAGGCTTGAGGGATAGGAGAAACCCGCTTCATAGTGCATTCGCTGTGCAGGTGGAGTCTGCCTCTCACTCTGTACCAGTCTGCAAAACGTGGCAGGCTTCGACGAGATCTCGTCGGGGCAGACACCACAGGTTGGGGCAGAAATAGGGGCAGGTTTCAGGAAGATTGGGCAGAAACAGGAAAATCTGGTGCAGAAGTTAAAAAATTGACACAGAAGTGATTTTCTCAGCTTCTCACTGCTTCCTACATCATTATATCGTTACATTATTTGCATCATTAGGGGCAGGAATTGGGCTGCCCCTGGACTCAGCATTCTGATTCGGGGCAGGATTTTGTCTGCCCCGAAAATCTTGTCGAGCTCCCTGCCATGTTTTGCAGACTGGACTCTGTAGAGAACTTACAGCATTTTCATTTTTGCATGATGGCAATTTTCATCAGTATTATTTCTCATGGGAGTTTCTAAGTCTCTTTTGGGGAACAAATTAAGGCCAAAAAGCAATCAGCCTATATGACCAAAGTGACAATTAAAAGAATCATAAAGTAGTTTCCATGCCAATGCACTGATCTGATATGCTGGCTCGATAATGGCAGTTGTTGAAAAAAGTGGGAGTTGAGCAGCTCGCTGGGTTTGAGTTGATTTGACACCTGACATGACATATGAACACTGCTGATGTTTGCCTATGTTTTGTGGTTGTTGGGAGCAGACTCAGAGTCAGTGCTGGAAATGAGGCCGCTTTCTGGTCCCGGCGTTTTATTCTCCGGGTGAGTTAGCCCCGTCTAGCGCTTAGCCTTTCGGGACCCTCTCAGAGCCGCGGTTGTTTTCGCCGCTCGGCCCATTCGAGATGCAAAGTTGATAGTCGCACGAAGTTTATTTGGGGCCTCTGAATAAACGACTTCGAAATTAATCGATTCTACAAAACCTTTTTCTTTCATCTATATGCATACATTTAACAGTAACTCCAGACTATACTGGTTTGGCTGGCCCTAAATAAGCTTCGTGTGACTATTAACTTTGCATCTCGACTGGGGCGAGCGGCGAAAACAACCGCGACCCTGAGTGGGTCCCGAAAGGCTAAACGCTGGACGGGATTAACCCGCGAGGAGAATAAAACGCCGGGACCAGAAAGCGGCCTCATTTCCAGCACTGCTCAGAGTTCAGAGATAGGTAACTAATCACTGTCCAGTAGGTACATGGGAACTGGGATTGGCTCTGTCAGTCATGTAAGCACACTAAACTTTGGATTCTAAGCTCCTGTACCATGGTCTTTATATCAAATGATGATGATGTGAGGGCCTACACAACACAACAAGTGCATGTAAGGCCTTATAGTGTACAACTTAGAGCTGACTGTAGCTTGTCTAATTTCATTGTAGGTGTTGCATGAGTGTGCCTATAAGCAGGGATGCGGAGTCGTGGTAGCGATTTCCGACTCCGACTCCGACTCCGGGCTCCTGGTCGGCTCCGACTCCGACTCCGACTCCGGGTCTGATGCGAAATACGACGCAATCATTAACACTGTCCAATCATTGATCACATTTTTTTTTCATAATCTTTTTTGATACATAGTCACTCATCCACATTCATCACACCTTATAAGAAACAAACAAAACATTTAAAATTGCCCTGTGCGGCCCACCTGGCCAGGTCGGGCGGCGCCCTAATCCCGGCAAACACCACCCGACCCCGGGGAGAGCTGGGGGATACCTCCCCGACCGGGGAGATCTGTGGGATACCTCCCCGGCGCTCCAGGTGGGCCGCTCCCCCGAGTTGAAAGTACGCGGCTATAAAAGTATAATATAAAGGCTAGCAGTTGTTATTGTTGAGGAAACAAAACATTTCCGAAATTTATTTCCAGAAAATTTATTTCTAGATATAAATTTATTTCCAGCAAGCAACGCCATAAATTTTAATAAGCTTCCCGGAGTCGGAGTCAAGGCAGCCTGGTCGACTCCGACTCCGACTCCGGGCTCGCTACCACGACTCCGGGCGACTCCGACTCCGACTCCGACTCCGACTCCGCATCCCTGCCTATAAGCATTGGCTGACCAACAAGATCCACCAGGCCAAGTTGATAGGAATGAAATGCATCAGCTAAGGATTTTATCTGAACCAAATAGCCTATACTGGTGCAGATCTCTCATGCATTTATGTCTGAAGAAATGGACATTGATTTTACATGTGTTTGTAAGGAGCTAAAATGACACAATCACAAAGCCTTTTATTGTGTCATAAAAGAGATAATACATAAAGAGATACAAAAGAGATAAAGGAATCACAAAACCGACTTGGGTACAGTTTGAAAGGTTTTATCAATAATCACAGTTATTTTGATGGGTAGGTAATGCAATGGCACATGTTTGCTAACACTCCTGGCCCCATTTACACAAACTGCATTGTTCTGACAAACTGTACTCCTCATAATTTCTCCTCCCTCATCCCTTCTAAGTGTCCTCCCTTCTAAGTACCCAAGCACTTTGATGGTCTGAAAGCATAAAGTGTTCTTCAGAAAACTGACTAAGTTTGCATCACATATTATGCATGTGAAATCTGGTGCATCTAGGTATGAGATGGCTGCTGTTATGAGTAACGTGCCACGTGGGCTGGTCCCTTTGTTTTCGTGTTTGTTTGTTTGGACTGGATCAGGCCCGTCATCGGTGTGCTCAGTTACCCCCGCTAACTCCGCGGCAGAGGTGTGCAGAGAGACACTCTCCCCCCGTGTATGAGATGGGCAGAGGGGCTCTCCCGTGCCAGGGTGGACACAGACCAAGTGTGCCAGGGTGGACACAGACCCATTGTGTCAGGGTGGACACAGACCCAGCGTGTCAGGTCGGACACAGACCAAGTGTGCCAGGGTGGACACAGACCCAGTGTGTCAGGGTGAACACAGATCCAGTGTGTCAGGGTGGACACAGATCCAGTGTGTCAGGGTGGACACAGATCCAGTGTGTCAGGTCGGACACAGACCCAGTGTGTCAGGTCGGACCGGGCGGGGGTACGCCCTCCATATCCGGTCGATCTGGTGCCGACTGGTGGACGGTGACAGGTGGCCCGCGCCGACTGCGGTGACGGGACGCAGGGCGCCACGTGCGTCCGTTCTGGGGGCGCCGGACCGCTCACCGGACGCTCGTCCTGTTCGCCAGCACACGCCCGGGCGGCCCCTGTCCGACGCGACGGTAAACACAGAGCGCCGGCTGCCGACCTGCACCGTCCGCGGCGCCGGCGACGGATAATATAAACCCCGCCGACGTTTAAGCATATGTTCAAATATCTCTCGTCGCCCGTCACGGTGAGCTGAAGCATAACAGGACTTTAACGATGTCCTTGGGTTTGATCTTATTGTTAATGTGGTCTTCCAGCAATGAGCGATATTCGGAGGCCTTGTCTGCTACACAGGTGCCGCTCAGATGGCATCCCATCATTACTGATCGGGAATACAAACGGTGATTGAGGTTAAAAAGAATTGTACGGTTTGACCTTTCCAGCAGAATGTCAGATTTACCCGCACAAATATCTCGATACAGGTGCATAACATTGCTGCAACTTTAAATAGAGATGGCTCTAAAAAATCTGAAGTCAATAGCCACTTGCCCGTTCTATTCAGTGTTCGTTGAGTTTCATTGGGTGCGCTTCGCAGAGTTTCGAAGAGGGCCAGTGCTGCCGGGCCGAAAGGGAGACTTCCAGCCCTGGTTACGGGGCGTGAACTTGAACTCGTGTCGCCGCTTGAACCCGCTAAGCATAGGCACATACTATCTCTTGCCGCCTTTAGTAATGCATTGTTTACCAATAACAACTGTATTGCTAGTACCTATTACGAACAGTGCAGGACATTCCGGTACACTTGGTTTCCATATAGACCTACTTGTTACGTAAAGAGGAGAGAGGTATGTTGAGCTAGGTATAGCGTCAGCGGAAGGTGTCGCGTGCGCTCCGGGGCCGTGCAGCCAGTTTGTTCAGCTCTCCGCAGCCCGCCGGTGTCCTGCGTGTCGCGCCCGCCCGTCCGTCTGCCGGCGCGCAACTCGTCACGGCATTAGTGTCTGTGAGCCAGGCGCAGGTCACGACCTTGGCTCGGTCGCGTCAACAGGCACCGCAGTCGTCCGTCCGCCGCTATCAAACACCCATCAACACCGCGTGCAGAAACAACAGCAACCGTAGCAGAGGCGCGCGCCAGTTGGTATCAGTATGGGGGCGGCGGGAGAGGGGGTGGGGCTGTCAGACGGGCCGGCGCCCGCCAGTGACTTACTTTTCGCCCTCGCCGGCGGGTGCCGGGGTGGAGCCGGCGGCCGAGCTGGCCGGGGCGGAGCGGCGGCGCGGCAGCATGGCACCTCCACTCGGCCGTCAGTTCTGTCCACAACTGGCGCCGGGATCGGAACGGGCGCCTGTCGCCGGCCGGGGCCGCTGCGCCAGGCGCGCCGACCGTCGGGCAGGGCACACCGCGGGTCCCTGAGCGCGCCCTTGCCGCCGCGATCGGCCGGCCCTGACCTCCCCACGCCGCGTGGGCCTCCTGCTGTCCATCCCCCTGACTGCGCCCTTGCCGCTGGGGTCACACGGCCCTGACCTGACCCCTGCCGCCGGGCTGGCTCCACTGCCGTTCTCTGAGTGCGCCTCTGCCGCTGGGGTTGGCCAGCCAGCCTTGACCTGTAGGGAGTAGTGGTGTCAGTTTCAGAAAATGTATGTCCAATGTCCGTCCAATTTCCAATGCTTACGTCGATTGTCCGTCCAAAAATGTCCAAGCCAGCCATTTGTCCAAAGATGTCCGAAACCTACGCAATAGTTTACACTCAACACTGTTATTTAATTTGTTTTAAATGTACTATTACCAGCTTTAATGTGTTCATCATCTCAAAAGCTGAGCTTTCTATTCGCCAATCAGTGTTAAACACGATTGCTTTATAAAAATGCTGAGGTGTAGCAAGTGATTGTCCAAAGTTGTCTAACGCCTGCCGTCATTGTCCAACCGAATTCCGAATTGGACATTGGACAAAATCGGAATTCCGAACGATTGACACCACTAGTGGGGAGGGGAGGGGTCCAGGTGGGGGCCGTTCGTTGACCGCTTTTGTTCCGGCCCTCTTTGGTGAACAGCATTGCCTAATCGATTTCAGTATTTAAGACCACTTTGGGCCTTAAGTGTCTACCCTCATTCATCTGTTTCAGACTTTCACTATGGTAGGTACCTATAAAGTATAAACAGTAAGTTGGTGATTGGGTATACCTTTACATGGGTATCACATCTTACAAAATCCATCGGTTACATGCCAGAAATCATTGATTTTTTTTGTGATTTTACTTTTCATAGGCCATGACGATATAAGCCGTTGCTTACTTTTCCCGAAGACACAAAAGAACACCAATGGAAAGTGGGAAATTTGAACTCAATATCTGGCATTTTATAAGAGGTTAGAAAACATGAAGTCCTTTTGACCTATGGGAAACTGGTTCCAAAATGCACCTTGAGTGCATTCTGGAACCTACCCTTGTCAATCAGTTCAATTATGAAAATTTAGAAACAATTATTTAAGATTATAAGTTTTTCACACTTTTGTGGGAAGATGAATGATGGTTGTGTGATATAAGAAGTTATTGGCGTAAACCTCACCATTCCCTAGCACGGCCATAGGTAGTTAATCGGACTCAGTCTTGTCCATTGATAATATGTGGGCCTGCAGCTGACACTTGCGCCCGGTGCTGCTTTGTGGTAGCGACAATTACATTCTCGTATGTCGTCCGTTGGGGAGGAACCAATGGCCACAGGTGCGATGTATACAGGTCGCACGTCCCCAGAACCGAGTGCGACTTTTTTGTCCGTCTCCATGGGGCGGGGAACTATTTTTGTGCGCGTTGCCGGGTGGTGTTTTTTCGTTGGTTTGCTTGTGTCTGGCCTGGAGCCAGGTGGGTCACCAGGTGATATTGTTCACCGGCCGGTCAAACGCTCAAATATACTGCTGTAGCGCCGGTCACAGTACCTTAGGTGATTGTCTGCAAACACAGCATTGATGTGTTTACTGACCGCGATCTGGAAAATCGCACGAAATGTGTGCCTTTGGCATGGAAGTGTTTGCACATCATTCGCTTTGTCTTGCGATACCGTGTATTTTGTAGTCATGAAAGGCTGGAGAAGAAGGTGAATTTGAGAGGAAAGAGAGACGCTCAGGATGAACTATAACCTGAGTAGGATATATCCACCATCTTCGGGTCAAGTTTGTAAAAACACATGTGCGAAATACGCACGCACTCGGCTTTAGCAGACTGCGCCATAAAACATGTAAATATTATGGATTAGTATACGAAGAAAAAGTTAGAACCTGTCATCACACGATTCTGCGGCTTTGCTCATCAGCTGGTGCCGTGACTCTGAGTCGGCGATGCGCCGCGGGGGCTTGTTCCAAGTCAGGCCGCACAGTCTCGGTGCGGGAGGGGCCGTCACTCGGCCGTCAGAAGCCAGCGAGGGAGTTTGAGTACCGCGGCGGTGATCCTGTCTGGCTGCTCGTGTTCTTGTTTGCCGGGCGGCGCCTCTGTGGAAAAGTGGCAGGTGTCTTTCACGTGCGTCAGTATTTCACAGTGAAAGCGCATCTGCACGACAGTGACACGCGCTATACTTTCAGTCACGACCCGTTTCCGTCGACAGTATAGCTCCGGGCCGAACATTTCGTCAAGGAGAGGCATGCCTTTGCTCCTCCTAGAATATGCACATCATTTGGAGATGAACTTTGGTCCTGGGGTCTTTTTTAAACCACTTTCTAATGAAGCTAGAAGTTTGCATTTTATCTTACCAATGACGCGAAATTTCTTGATAGGAAGAGGATAAGAAAAGTGGGAACTGGGAACTTGCAATGAGATATAACTGAGATTCTTATGTAGGCTCCTGTGAAATGTAGATTATCGGTATATTTTCTCACCGTGTACCGTTTTCTCGTCAATAGGGCCTCCATTTTCTGGCAACCGTATACGTCAGCTATACGTCAGTTCCGTGTTTAGTACACGAGCTGCATTTAATTGTGCCAGCAACGACGGTATGCATACTTAAGTCAGCACGGTGTAAGACTTTGCGGCAGGTCACTCCGTTTCTTGTGTGGTCGCAACGTCACGTACCGTACTGTGACGGCCGAGGTGTGCTGGGGTTCATTTGATCTCCTTAGAATTCTATTGGCTCTGTCGAGCTCCATTCGATCGCATGATGCCGAATTCCGTGACGAGCTGAGGCAATGCTCCGGTAATGTGATCCTAGTCGTGTTCTTTTCTCACGTGGCGTGCCATACCAGCGACCCTGGCGTTACCTCCCGGACCGTGCCGGGGAGCTCTCTGCTGACGTCTTCGCTCGAACCGTCCGGGGGAGCTGTGGTCCGTCCTTCACTGGGTCCAGACGGGGTTGGATGGTCCGGCGCGCGGATCGGTTGGATCGCGGCCACGGCCGCAGATGAGGTGCCACAGACCCGCTGCCGGTCACGCGGCCGGCGGGTGGAGCCATCAGTTCGACCAGTTCGTTTGTGTACATTCGGCCGTTGGCAAGTGGGGGGTGTCCGACCACTGGTCTTCTGGCGGCGGCTCGGAACGGGCGGCCTTGTGCGCACGTCTTGGCAGCGTCACAGGCCGTGGCGCCGGCCGGCGCTCGCCTCACGTTACGCCGCCGTCGGCGCGGTCGCCGGGCGGGCGCTATCGGCGTGCGCGCTGCGCTCAGTCGCCGCCGGGCCGCCGCCGCTGCCGCCCGTGTCCGCGCTGTGTCCGCGGCGTGCGCCGCCGCGATGGAGGTGGGGGTGGTGCGTCGGCACGGCTCGGCGCGCATGTGGACCATGCTGGTGCTGAGCCTGCTGCTGCTGGTGCCGCTCGGCGTGCTGAGCAACACCACGCACTCGCTGCTGCTGACCCTGGAGGTGTACCACATGCTGTACAACGCGCTGACGCTGGGCGGCTGGCTGCTGTCCGTGCGCCTGGACGCGGCCGCCGGCTCGCCGACGCGCACGTTCGGCTGGGCGCGCCTGGAGGTGCTGACCACGGTGGTGACGCTGCTGTTCATGGCGGCGCTGTGCTTCTCCATCTCGGTGGAGGCCATCCAGTCGCTGGCGAACGCGGCGCACTCGGACGACATGCACCACCCGGTGTATGTGATGGCCTGCGCGGCCGCCATCCTGCTGGCCAACCTCGTCTGCTACATACTCATCGGCGGCTACACGTGCCTCCAGAGCACTCTGCTGGCGCCCAGCGAGGCGGCCAAGCGGCTCTCTCCGGCCGCCTCCGAGGCGCAGCTCAGACCCGACTCGCGGCTCGTGAAGCGCACGCCGGCGGCTCCGCTGGCGCACCACTTTGCCCGCGACCTGTCCGGCGCGGTGCTGCTGGTCATCTCGGCGACCACGGCGCACATGAGCCGCGCGCCGGCGGTGCGCTACCTGGACCCGGCGCTGGCGCTGCTGTCCGTGGCCGTGCTGGTCTCCACCAGCCGCAGTCTGTTCAGCGAGTGCTGCCTGATCCTGCTGCAGACCATGCCGGCCACGTTCGACGTGGCGGCGTTCCGCACGCGGCTGCTGGCAGCGTTCCCGGCCGTGCAGGACGTGCACGAGCTGCATGTGTGGCAGCTGACGCCCGACTGCGTGGTGGCCACCGCGCACGTGGTGCTCGCCGGGCCGCAGCAGTTCAACGACGTGGCCGAGCGGGTGACGGCCTTCTTCGCGGCGCACGCCGTCGGCCGCGTCACGCTGCAGCCCGAGTTCAGCGGCACCGCCGGCGGCTGCACCAAGTCGCGCTGCCTGCTGCCCTGCTCGGTGGACAGCTGCGCCAACGCGCGCTGCTGCGGCCAGGCCGTGCTGCGCCGCGTGCCCACCATACGCGTCACGCCGCCCTCGCAGGTCAGCCTAGTCGGCAGGGGCGGCAGCATGAGCAAGACCGGCAGCACTACCAGCCTGGCGAAGGAACGAAACCACAGCGCCAGCACCAACGGGGACTGCGTGAAGTACAGCGCGGAGAGGGATCAGACGCTACCTGGGAACGGCACCATACACAGCCCGGAGAACGATCAGACGCTGCCCAGGGACACCATCGGGCACAGCCCGCAGAAGGACCAGACCCTGCCCGGGGGCGGCACCAGGCGCAGCGCGGAGAAGGATCATACCCTGCCCGCGAACGGCATCAGCCACAGCGCGGAGAAGGATCAGACCCTGCCTGGGGACGGCAGCGGGACCGGCGACGGCGCTGGAGTCGCTGCTGAGTCCAGCAACAGCAGCAGCACGGCACCTACCCCGGAGCCGTCCGTGCCGGCCCCCCGGGGTGTCGCCTCAGAGGAGACGAAACACACCGGGAATGCGTCTCAGGTGACGGCGATCACTAATGGCTGTGGGACGGATCCGACTCCCTCGGAGAACGGTCTGGGCCAGTCCAGTCCCTCGGAGGGGACCGTGAAGACGCGAACTCCTTCAGATGACGTCAGGGAGTCAGTCGAGTCTTCGGACTGCGCGGACAAGAGGCCGTCGCCGGCCGAGAGGAGCTCAAAAGCGTTACTGAAGACTGAGAGTCCGGCAGAGTCGTACGGCAGTGTGAGCAGTGTGGGGGACTGGCGCGACGCAGAAGGATGATGTCAACTGGTGTGAGGGTGGCGAGAACAATTCATGACTTTAACAGGCTGTGGCAAAGTGTTCCTCGCCTAAGTGTTGTGTTTGCGTGACAAGGGTGGATGAACTGAGCGGTTCCGATGCATGTGGAAGGCATGCTAGTTGAATGGTTGTCAAGCCCATTATCGACACGTTCTGTGTAAAAAATTTTGGCGACAAAAGTTATTTGTTTCTTCCTTATGCCACTGATTTCCCTTTAAACGCGCCGTGTTATCACATCACCGATAGTCTCAAGTGGAACGTCTGACTCTACTCGTCCCGGATAATTTCGACCTCGGTGAGTTCCGCCGGCGCAGATATGGCGGCGCCCCGATCTGTATCTGCTCTGTATCTGTATCGCCCAATAGCCGGGGTCCACGCGGAGGCCACTGTTTGTTTGGCGATACGCTTCTGGCTTGGAGTGGTCGTCGGCCCGTCTGTACGTATCGTCTCGGCCTTGGTGCCCGGGCCGTCAGCTGGGGGTGGTGACAGACGTGACGGGCCGCGGAGTCACCCGATGACCCGCGAGTAACGCCAAACGGACTCACAGAACAGCGAGGGCGCCTGCCGGGGGGCGCCCATGCCGCCACAGAGCCGGGTCGGTGACTGGGGTCGGTACTGTTGGTTTTGGCTTCTCTCACGCTGAGCTGCTACACCGGCCGGCTCGGCGTGGCACTCATCATGTGCCTGCGCGCTGTGGGGGCGCCGCTCTGGCAGACAGTTCCCCTGGCTGGTGCCGCACTCTGCGTTTGTACCAGTGGCTGGTGCGCCTGGCAACTGGCCATCAGTGGCGGCGGCAGTGTCTGACGTGGCTAGGCAGCTCAGTGTTTAAGCAGACATAAAACCACCCACCGTAGTCCATCATTTCATTAGCGGATATGCTGTTTTACTTTCACATACAGCTAACTAGTCATGATGTTGAGGATCCTTTTTATATGAAATATTTCACACTTGATGCCCTTTCATGTCGTCGGCCTTCATTTCTTGCCTTTCTTTGTCGCGAAGTAGGTATGAGAGATGATAACACTTACTAGTGTGTAAACATGCCATGTGAACAGGAATTCAGCAACGGCTAACTTTCCATGGGCTGTTATTGGTGAGCATTGGCCTGGCTCACCGGCAGCTCGTGCCTCAATCAATTGTAACACGGGCCGAACGGTGAATGGCCCGCCACGCGGTCGATCACCATTCACCGGCCCGGTGCATTTGGGTCATGTTTTGTACGCGCAAATATTTTTAGTGGACGTCGATGCACCTGACGGAGCCGCATTGGTGTGGCATGGTAACCTCCTAATGAGTACGCTGCACAAGGTGCAGCTGCGCTCCTGTTGGAATGTGGTGTTTGCTGAACATGACAGATAATTTTAATACATTTCTTTTGACGCGAATTCTCATGCATTTCGATATAAGACTGCTGTTCTGAGTTATGCGTATGATGAACCGAGGTGATCCTGCCATGGTTAAGTTAAGTTTAGTTTATTTATGAAGTCATCTTAAGCATGCACGAGTTGCCGTTCGCATAGCGTGTAATTTGTACCCAAAGGCAATGCAGATGAAGCAATGATGAGAAAGGTAGCGTTTACGCAATTTTATGGTTTGGTTCTGCTACCAAATCCTGCTAGAAACCTGTCGGTTATGTATCTTTAATCAAGTTGGTAATGAATGGACGTATTGAAATAGTTATGGGTCTCGTAATCTGGTCGCATAATGCAAATCTTACAGATGTTTCGCGCCTCAAATGTTCTTTGTGAAAAGTCTCGCCAGTTGTAACCTTTCATTTATGTAAGACCGGCCACGAGGCTGTTGTCTCGGGAGCCTGTCCGAGTGTCCGAGGGACAAGCCGACTGCTTGCTATGCCGGGCTAAGCCGGGATAATGCTTTTTCCACAACAGGCTGCATTTTTGCGGCTTGTGTGTCAAGGCGCAGCCGGTCACCGCTTAGTGTTATCGGCGTGCAGTTTTCTCCGTATGATTGGCCGCTCGGTGGTGCCGGCTCGCCGGGGCCTGCTGCTCTGCGCCGCTGCCATTGCTGCTCCGGGCCGGGCCGCTCAGTTCCTCCGCCATTGTTCTGCTGAGCAGCACGTGACCGATCTGCGCTCGGGGCGCGCCGCCGGCAGGGGATGGGGCGCCGGACCAGCGCCGGACCGTCTGTACCGGCCCGAACCCGACCCACTCACGGCCGTAATCCGCCGGACCGCGTGTCAAGGACGCGACTCGTGTCCACGGGGCGGGTCGGGCACGCCGTGGTCAGGGCATCGATCACCGCTGCTCATTACCAGACGCCAATAATGGCGTCGTCAGACTGCCCAAACCCGCTAGTGGGCTGCTGTTTTGTTTTTCTTTTTATCTCGTTTTGTTGGGCTAGGCCCGTCCGGACAAAGACCAGTTCAGGGTCATGGATTGCAGGAATTAGGACGAGGCATTGGACTGGTACAGCCTCCAGTTGGTGCGCTCGCCGCTGCTTATCCCATATTGAGCGATAGACCACCGAGGCGGATGATTGACTGACCTGAGAGCGGCTCCTAATGGTCAGTGGTAGCCGTCCAGTGCTGAATAGAAAAGATCATGAATTCGGATTCATACGTCCTGAGGACGGAGAGAACGATATGCAGTTTGTAAGTGACCATTCGTGGCCTGTGCCCTGTGCCAAGTTGTGTGCATTGCTAGCATAGATGGGTCGACGGCTGCGCACTGTGCAGTATGTATGACGGGGGGGGGGGGGGAGGGGCCAGTTGATGCCGGCACGCCGCTGCACCGGGCGGAGCTCGCGTGGGGGACGGGTCGGCGGATGCCCCGGTCGGCCCGGGCCGGATACCGACACCGTCTAACCCCCTCCCCCTCTCGCGCCGGACGCAGCTCGTTGCCCATCTATTAACCGTGGCGGTGCCGGGCCGCAGCCTCGGACCCGGTCGTGCTGAGGCAGTTAGCACGATGCCACGTTAGGAACGAATTAATTTCGTTTTATGAATATTGTTAGTGTGTGCTCGTTCGCCATAAGTCACTCCGCCTGACGGCGGCCGGGGAACGCTGGGACCTGGACGACAGGGTCCGAGCAGGCCGGTGTCGTCCGTGGTTCATCTGGACCTGGACGGCAGGGTCGGAGCAGACCGGTGTCGTCCGGGGTCCATCTGGGCTCTGGGCCGGCTGTCGTCTGTACAGGCGGCCCGTGGAGAGCGGCCGGATGTGGTGAGAGCGGGGCGTGCGCTGAGAGCCCGCTCTCGGGGCGGCAGACCGTCTCTTCGTGAGCCCGTCGGCTGCCGGCGAGTCACGCTCAGCTGTCACGTGCCGGCCAGCTGCGGTCAGCTGGGGTCACTGGTCCGGTCAGCTGGGGTCAGCTGGTCCGGCCATCTGCGGTCAGCTCGGGTCACTGGTCCGGTCAGCTGGGGTCACTGGTCCGGTCAGCTGGGGTCAGGGGTCCGGCCAGCTGCGCACATTGCTCCAACAGACGGTAAATAACTTTTGAAAATACCTATCTCCAATTTTAGTGTTTTCTGAACCAAAATTTTGCGAGGAATCCGATGGTGTGGTCCCTGAAATCTGAAAAATTTCCATTTTGGAGATAGCACCTATTTTTTGAAAAGTAAATATTCGTCATGCACAAAAGTCAAATAAATTGAAAATATAATGAGTGAATATTTATACTAACACTAGAATGTATCGAACATGAATTAGTGATATATTTTAGCTGAGATGATACTATATCTGCTCATACATGTACATGAATTAGTACATTAACCCTCGTCGGCCGAGAAGGGGTGGGGCGGATGCCGCCTCATAGGGGTTTTTCGCGATAGCTCAAAACACGCTGAGGGAAAACAGCTGAAACTTGGCATACCTAATATTTTATTCAAGCTGGATCTTTTGACACCAACTGCGTTTTCAGGTCAGGTCAGGTCACTGACCTATGACGTCATAAATGAACCTCTGCACGGTCCTCAGAAGTTGCAACTTTGCAACGCCCTCAGTGCCAGAGGAACTTTCACAGGAAGATGAAACTTACAGGACGTAGTATCCTTTAGAGGTCTCACAAATTGTTTATCTCAGATTTTTCCCAAATGTCACATGAGGTCAGTTCGGTCACGTGACCTCACCATAATAAGTCAATGGAGGGAAATATGAAAACTGTTATTTTGACGCCGGAAATTGTCTAAAAACTGTCCCAAGCACATGAAATCGTGGTTTCATGCACTCTTTGTAAGGTCCGATCATGAAACCACGATTTCATGTGCTTGGGATAGTTTTAGATCATTTCCGGCGCCAAAATAACAGTTTCAATATTTCCCCCATTGACTTATAATGGTGAGGTCACGTGACCGACCTGACCTCATGTGACATTTAGGTTAAATCCGAGATAAACAAGTTGTGAGACCTCAGAAGGATACTACGTCCTGTAACTTTCATCTTCCTGTGAAAGTTCCTCTGGCACTGAGGGCGTTGCAAAGTTGCAACATCTGAGGACTTCGCAGAGGTTTATTTATGACGTCGTAGGTCAGTGACCTGACCTGACCTGAAAACGCAGTTGAGGTCAAAAGATCCAATTTGAATAAAAGATTAGGTATACCAAGTTTCAGCTGTCTACCCTAAGCGAGTTTTAAGCTATCGCGAAAAGCCCTATGAGGCGGCACCCGCCCCACCCCTTCTCGGCCGACGAGGGTTAATGTACTAGTTCATGTACATGTATGCGCAGATATAGTATCATCTCAGCTGAAATATATCTCTAATTCATGTTCGACACATTCTAGTGTTGTTACAAAAATTAACTCATTATATTTTCAATTTATTTGACTATTATGCCTGACGAATATTTATTTTTCAAAAAATAGGTGCTATCTCCAAAATGGAAATTTTTCGGATCTCGGGGACCACACCATCGGATTCCTTGCAAAATTTTGGTCCAGAAAACACTAACATTGGAGATAGGTATTTTCAAAAGTTATTTACCGTCTTTTGGGGCAATGTGTGCGGTCAGCGGAGGACACTGGTCCGGTCAGCTGCGGTCACTGGTCCGGTCAGCTGGGGTCAGCTGGTCCGGCCAGCTGCGGTCAGGGGGGACGCTGGTCCGAGGTCCGGTCAGCATTGGTTATTGGTCCGGTCAGCTTTGGTTCACTGTCATCTGCATTTTGCGGTCACTTTTTCGGTCTGCTGTGATTATTGGTCCGGCTAGTTATTGTCACTGGTCCGGTAGTCTCTCTGTAGGCAGCTGCATTCGCTGATCCGGTAAGTTGTGGTCACTGGTCCGGTTGTCTGTAGTCAGCTGCGGACTGCGGTCACTGGTCCGTTCATTGGTCCGGTCGTTCGTACCGAGACCTCTCTTAGGTCACGGACTAGTCACTGTGGATCACGCCGGCGTGATCATTCTGGATTTCACCGATAGCCAGCGGGACACGGAGAGGCTAGAGAACTTTGAACCAGACTTACCGACTACCGAAGGTATCTACTTGGGCTCACGTCCAGCACAAAGTGACCCTGGCAGTCGGCGCACTCCTACGTCCCAATCAACAAACTGATTCTTGTTTATAGTATAAACACCGGGAAATACGAATCGCGAATCGGCGAATGCATATTTGGCTTCGTTAATAACGCTGAACGAATGAGTGCAAATGCGTACAAAGCATTTTACCAATAAACAGCATGGCGTAATGTGTTTTCAGCCGTAGTGCTTCCTCTTGTTGACGCTCTCGTCCTCTTATTTACGCCTTTCGTTGATTCCTGGCGTAATTCGGCCACGCCGACAATACAGCAGCGGGCAGGACTGCCTGATCGACCTTTGCACCCGACTGTCTGCTAGTCTGTATCCAGCTGGGAATATATACAATTCGCAGAAGCCACTGTGGTGTATCGCCCTCTGGCCCAGTATCGCGGATGTTCTATCTGGACAGTCGGCGGCGGATCGGCTCGGGTCCTATTCACCGCTATCTCAGGGAGTACACGCTTATATCGAATATCGATCGACGGGTCGATACCGCCGCTGAAATGAACACTTGTGGTCTGGGTCATATTGTTATCCGTTTTTATAACCTCTCAAAGCAAATTGTCTGTTCGGCTCGAATCAGGCTAGCAGCATCTCAAAACAGGCTTGTTTCGGCTCGGCAGTCAGATGCTTTGCATTTTATCGGTTTCATATCCTTTGATGAATTAAAATATTAACAAAATGGTTTGTGTTGCCGACTTTCTTGTACCTCTGGCGTCCATCTGGCGTCAACCTCGACATTCATAGCGGAGAAACTTGGCTGATGACTTTGAAGAACGTATTTACCAAATTTGGGACGATAGGTGAATAAGCTATGACGGTGAAACTAAGGACAAAGGATCATGAAAAGTGCACTTTGCGTTGTTAGATCACAGTAGATCATTGCTCTGTTCCGTGCGCCGGGTCGAAGTCGCCGTTCAAGTTCCGGGACGCCGCCGCCGGAGTCGCGCACTGCGCGGAGCTGTTCTCGGCGATGGTAAAAAGGACAGTGCTAACGAATTTCAGACGAGCCGCCACGGGCACAATAAATAATCGAGTCGAATATCTATAAGCAAATTATAAAATGGAAAACACATAAGAAGTTGAATTTGCCCATATATATGGCACTACTAGGTTACCATGACACTATGCACGGTCACGGGTCAGCACGCACGTCCGTGAGGCCTGCTTAGCGTGAATGAGAAATGAGAAAACAGATGGCGAATGGAGCAAGGACCAGAAGAGCACACGAGTACCTAATACATGTGATCAGTGGCAGGCCATTATCAGCGCGTGGTGATCGAGCGAGCGGCGGGACGGTCTGTCGGGCTGCCCCCCCCCCCCCTCCCCGCAGGGCCGTCGGTGGTACCGGTTCCCCGCCGCTCTATCCGCGGCCACTGGGAGTGCGATCCGGCCCGTGAGCACACTTCGCTCCACAATGACCATGACAGAGCAGTTCGGCACTCCCAAACCGGACGTAGTCGCCATTAACGGCGGCGTACTCGCTCACGGGACGAGTGAGCGACATCACGCACTTCCACAGCCCGCCCGTGATGCGAGCATTTATTGGCGTGCGGTCGTAACGCTGAAGGTACCGCATGAATGATGAATATGACATCCGTGAATGGTGAGAGGTGCTCAACAGCCGCCACCGTGGCATCTCCCAACTGTCTCTCCTTGGTTTGGCCGCCCCCAGCCTCCGTAGGGAGCAGGCTGGATGGACGCCCCTTCTTGTTTTGTGGACAGGAATCTGATGAGGTGTATGTCCCTCCCCAGACGTTGAACCGGGGACTGACCGCTGTCGTTCTTGTTCTTCCCACAGGAATTTGATGTGGTATATGTCCGCGGGGTCGATTCGTGAGACCAATCCCAAGTGCACCTTCAAGACGGAGATCGCCAACGACCGCGGCGAACCGACCATCCTCGTGCAGCTCGGTCAGTTCTCCGTCAACCCGCCCAGGGGCTCTTGGAGGGGCAGCGGGCCAATGTCTGGTCCGGGATTTAAAATTAATCTAGGTATTGTAAAATCATAGAAACCAACACCCTTTATACCCGACGGAGAATAAATAGTTATCTAGAAATAGAAATAGACTGCGATTATAGATGCCTAGCACTAAGGAGTTTGGTTTTGATTGGCGCACTCCTATGAACATTGAACACAGGATGACACATCTAACCGAGAGTTGAGAACCGGGCCCCGTCGGGTCCGTCGATCTCGCCATGACTCGTTTGCTGATAAGAGCTGATGGGCGCCATCCGCCGGCAGCGACGCCCGGTCCCGCCTCCCCCTCTGACGCCCCGCCCCCCTCCCCGCAGACTCCGACAAGTCCGTGCTCTTCAAGGCGGGCAACCTGACCGAGCTGGAGGTCCTCCAGCTGTGGAATCAGCACATCACTCCCCTGGCCGCCCCCACGGACGGACCCAGCAAGAGCGCAGCAGCCGGCGCGGGCAAGACCAAGGCCGGTAAGGCCCGACTGCGCTGAGTTACATTCTCCGCTCCCACCGCTGTCGCCATGTCCATGTCGCAGAAGAAGTACCAGTCGACGCGGACCATCACGAGCGCCATCTACGGCAGCGTACCGGCCTTCACGGACGTGTTCGATGAGGAGACGTTCTACATCGCGTTCGGCACGCTCTTGCTCGTCACCGTGCTCACGGCCTTCGTGCTCAGCCGATACGTGACGCTGCGAGCCGTCGAGTGACGTTCCGTGATGCCGTCAGTGAGACACCGTGCTGATCTGTGACGCAACGAGCTGACGTGCAGTGGGTACTGTCGGGAGAGGGCGCGGTCTCACTCTCGGCGGTGTACCGGTCGCTGTGACGCTCTGATGCGGCTGTCCCGGCGGTGGCGCGGCTGGGTCAGACTCCGGTCAGCCATGGCACCCCGGCGTTCCCCGCCCCGGCCCCGGCCGCGGCCGAGTGCCCGGCGCCCCTCGCTGTGGTCCATCTCCTGTGGTCTGCGGTCCGTCCCGGCGAGCCGTCCGGCCACCTAGTCAGCCGGGACCCGCTCAGTATCTCGTGTAGTCTCGCTCCAATTCGGTCTGGTGTGTGATTGGGAGATGTGTGCGTGTGTGCATTCTCATTTACATAATATACCTAGATGTGCTCGGTCAGTCGGGTTATTTATCATCATGTTCTTCACAATTGTTAACCAATGACCTATTGTCGCAAGAAAACCACTAGCGATTACTAGTGAATAAGGCACTCTTCGTTCAGTTCGCAGGCTTTTATTCCGAACCTAGACTAAAATGGCACTACGACCGAGGTACGCGACTAAAACTAACAATTTTACCCAACTGAACGCAAAAGCTGCCAACGGTACTATATAATGCATTCATGCCCTCGTGTTTAGCGAGAAAAGGAAGACCTATGACGCCCCCGACTACAGCGGTTCCACCAAAGGAGGCACTTCTATCGACCTATTTATCAGGGAAGTTTTTATCAGCCCGCGCGCGTGTGCCCCCGATGCCTCGGCGGCCGGGGGAGGGGAGGGGGGGGGGGGGAGATGGCCGCAGACGAACGATAGACAGAGCTCGACCTTGGCTCTGATTTCAGCCGACCCGACTACAGACAGAGCTGACAGAGCACGGTAGTTCTGTGCACTATCACTCGGCAGCACACACTGACAGCGGGCGACACGGACGAGATTTGGACAACGGCCTCGCCAGAACCGCCTTCGGTTGCAGCGATCGTGGCACAAACTCCGTATTAATTTACGTTAACACTCGGGATGTTATTAGTACACGATTACGGGCCTACTACGAGGTTCATCTGAAATATACACCGCAAAGGAGCTCCACGAACAGAGTTTCGTGCGTTCTCGTGTATCTAAAGTTCATCTGGAATATTCACCGCGAGCTTCACGAACCACTAGTTTCACGCGTTCTCGTGTATTTCAGACGAACAGTATGATCATTCAGGCGAGTAACCATGGGGTTTCCACATCCCTCAATAACTCTCCTATCACTCAACACAAGATATTACACATCGTCAAGACGTTCATCCAGCACTTCCAGCAGATTTACTCCATACAAATACAACACATTCTCTCCAGTCTGCACACAACCGACCGCGCCTAGTTCCCGCACCCACCAACAGATGCCACCACTACCGCTTCTTCCAGGTGCGTCCCTTTCGCGAGCCCTTCTTGCCCGGCTTGTAGCGCTCTCGCTCCCTGACGTCCCGCGTTAGCAGTCCAGCTGAAAACAGGAACACCGTGTTAGAAGGTACAAATACAGCTAAGAGAGATACAAACGCGGCTAATGACTGGTCAGGGAAGCCTTTTCATCAGGTACGGATGATAGCTATAACTGCTGCTGACTACAAGGCTGTCTAATCCATAGTGCGGCCTCTTGCCCGAAAGGTCTACTGCGTTATCGTCGCGGCGCCATTAACTCACTGAATACCAACATGTCTTGTATGACAAGGACGGCTTACATTACTTGGCTGCATTATTTCCTAATGCATCAGAGATATCTTCCCAGCTCCACGATAAATGCCTAACGGACGCGCCCAGCATCCCACTCAGCCGAAAGATGTCCTAAATCCAGGGGCAGTCTACTATTGCGACCGGTTCCTTACCTAACCGCATCGTCTCCTGCATTTCCTTGTCAACGAAACTGCGCAGCGCCAGCGAAACAGCGTGTCGGACGGCGCCGGCCTGAGAGCTGGGAGCCTGCACCGGGTGCGGCCGCTTCCACGGCTCCGGGACGAAACTGGGGCGGCCAGGAGGGGCGGTCAACACTGGAACGGCACTCCATACCCGGGCACACTGCTTTGTGCTTAGGGGCATAGAGAAGCGACGCAGAGCTCAAGGGGAGATGGCGTGCGCGGTACGAGCGGTGCCGAGCACATAGTGCAGCCAGCCGCGATTCACAAAACGCTGGGAAAGTCAGCTCATATGGAGCGACGGAGACGAGACCATGGCCTCCGTCTGAGTGGGGACTACGGTGCAGCTGGGATGGGACGTACCTGGTGCGTTTTCTGTGTCCGCGCCGCCTCTTGCCGTGGTAGCGCTGCGTGGGCCCGTCATACTCGACCGTGGCCTCCACGTCTACCGAGTCCAGCACACCGGCCACCTGGAGCGGGTACATCACCTGGGGGGAGGGGAGGGGGGGGGCGGCTTAGAGACGGCGACATGGGAAGCAGCACCCTCCGAGCACACTCACAGGACATGGCGGTGATGTGGATAGGTCGAGAGAGCATCATCGGTACAGAGGCGACACGTGGACTGTACTGAATGCCTCCACCGACCAACGATCGCGACTTGACCCATCACCTACCTCCCGCTCACCCTGCCTCTGATCTGACACCTCGTGCATACCCTCTAAGTTCTAGCCTGACACTCATCTGGTTCTCCCTGCCGGACTGACCTGCGCCACGTCCTGGTTGCCGGAGCGTCCGCCGTCGCGGTGGAAGTAGTGCACCAGCGGCAGGCCGTTGACGGTGACCCGGCCCGAGCCGCGGCCGTGCACCACCGCGCGCGCCACCGCCCGCTTCCGGTAACCGGTGGCCTCCATGTAGGGCCGGCCGGCCGAGTCAAACAGCAGCTGGGGACGGTCAGAAGAGTCACACGACAGCTGGGGACGGACCTATTCATTGCGGTAGCCATTACATAAAGTGGATACTCTGCCCTTTTAAAAAATCACACATCTGATCAAACTGTGCCTACATTAACTCGCGCCCTGGGCCCTGTTTCACGGCGGAGCGTGCAGTGCGCTGCGCGCGTCGGCGCGTTGGGTTTTCATGGCAATATCAACAAACTCCCCTCTGACGCTACGCTATGACGTCATCACCGCAAAACGCTAGCACCCCGGCGCCAGCACCATCCGCACGCTAGCAGTATTCGCACTCAAACTTCTGTTCAATTGGTACTAGGTTCTTCAAGGTATCTGTTCCAAACGAGATTTATCATAAGCTAATGGATCGAACGCAACGTCATTCGAGTGACGTCAGGGGTATGCCTCAGCTCCCAGCGCGCTGCAGCGCGCGCAGCGTCGTGCGGTGAAACAGGGCTTTGATGGGGTCTGCCGAGCAACGCGGTCTGATGGGGGGGGCATTTTGCCCCCCCCCCCCTAAGATCTCGAGAACCACGCAACATAGCGACAAGCTGCAAACGGCGTTGGATAGCCCCAACGGGGAACTACCTTCTGACCCAATTTCATTGACCTCGGTGTAACCGATGACGTCACAGGTCAGGTCAAAGGTCGAATTTTCACCGTTTATAGGCATTTCAAGAAATGTCATGTAAAATCGAGTAAAATGCATTTCATTGAAAATCATCGATGGGGAAATGTTCGTCAAACACATATTTTACTATTTGAGGTCACTGATACCAGGTCAGGTCACAGAGGTCAGGTCACTGAGGGTCACAAATTAAAAATATCATGTGATGCATGTTTTATGGTCCATTTTATATGCCAAATGCGAATTATGTGGGACAGGCAGCCGTTGGGGTCAGTTGAGATCATGTTTTGGTGAAGGTCAGTTCAAGGTCAGGTCAAGATCAGGTCAAATTAGGTCAAATTTCAAAATTTATATTTTTGCATAAAATGGGTATCGATTCGATGCAGCTCGTCACGGGGAGTTCAATGGTGGTCTCCGTTTTGCGCTACGTGGTCTAGAATTGCTAAAAATTGAGTTCAAAAGTTTGACGTCATCAATTTTGAAGTTTTTTTCGCTATAATTTGGCCAAAAAAGGAGGTATCGATCTAAAATTTGGTATGTATATCGAAGAACGCAGGGACTATCACATACATTCCGGTTTTTTCGAAATTCGAAAAAAATGAAAATTTTTGAGTTTTTCTAAAAAAAAAATTATTTTTGGGGGTTAAAATCCCAAAGTTTCGAAAATCCGAGATAGCAGTTTTGTAGCGTCGTCTTTTCTCTACACAACCACATAAAGAACTTCAAAATTGCTTGTTAACTGTAGATTTGGTGAGCGTTTCAAGATGTCATGTTTTTTTGCTCATTTTTACTCGAACATGACCTCAGTTTGACCTCAAAACTCCTGACCCAAGGTGAGCTGTGACTTGACATTTTGTGTCAAGGTGTCTAATTGATGCCCGGGAAAGTACCCAAAATTTGGCGGCGCTTTCTCGCTATTTAAGAAAAAACACAGGGGGGGGGGGGGCAAAATGCCCCCCTCCCCATCAGGGCGCGGGTTAAAGGAAAGTAATTACTGACTACAGTAAGTGAGACAGTGACTGTCACCTAAAATGAGCTAAAAAGCGCAACACTCGTACGCATTTCTGCGGAATCGCACGAGCGATCTGGAGTCAAAGGCGCACGTAGCCGAGCCCGTCTGCAACACAGCAGCAGCAACAGTCGTGGGCCGAGTTGTGCAGTCCGGCACCGCGGCGGTCTCACCCAAGGCCGTATAAGTTAGGTAAGATCGTCCGGGCTCGCTAATGTTACAAATCTGCAACACTACGGTGACGTCACCGGGGCATACGCTCCCTGGCTCCATCCGGACCCTGATGCGGTGGCTGGAATCGCTGATAATCGAAAAATTACTGGTGCAATAGCGCTTTTAAATGACTTTAAAAAGGGGGAAAATATGATAGCAAAATAATTATGAGAATCCCTTGTCCTGACTGGGATTGTATGACCCCGCCACCTAGCGGACAACGTGGTAATTAGGGTTGAGCTGGCGATCGCCAGGTGGCTTGTCAGTAAGCTGTCAGCCGCAGACAGGAGAGGGGCCGTCTGCGTCAGGCGCTTAATATTATGTAAACGCCAGATCATGCTCAGGAAAATGCGACACGCTTCAGAACGGTCATTTATCTCGAAAAAGATGCGGTGCCCTGTGGTGATATGGCCCACATGACTCGGGACCCGTAGGCCGTATACGGCCTACGGGTCCCGAGTCATCAGGGGCATTATAAGAGCTGTGGTCACCGGCAGCTCCCAAGGCCCCTACGGACGCGATACATACTTCGAAAATCGCTAGACAAAGGACTCAGGGACGCAGCCAAGGGGGGAGGGGCACACTGGGCTTTAGCCCCTCCCAAGTCTAGCAGGCGCCCTCTGGAAAGACGCCATCCATGGCGCCGAAGGCGCCCTGGATTGCGCCTTCCACGATCATTCTGTGCGCCGATGGCGCCTTTTCAGTGTCCAGCACTCTAGTCGCCCTCGACGGTAAGCCATTGCGGCGTCATCATGCGGTACTGGCGCCCAGATTTACAATTTCATATCTCTTTGAGGGTGAAGATGCACCCACAATCCTGAAATGCCGGATATCCACTCCCAATCTCCTGACCATCTAGCGCCATCGGCTCACCTTCAGCGCCGTTCTGTCTGCTCGGCGCCCTTCTGATCTGTCGGCGCCCTTCTCGCCCTTCAACGCTCTCCTGGCCTGTCGGCACCCTCTTCACATTCGGCGCCCTCCGGGCAGACCAGTTAGCGCCCTCATGGACATTATCACACAGCATTCTCCTGATCTGTCTCGCCCTCCACACTTGTCAGCGCCCTCCTGACCTGGCAGCGCCTATCGTATTATAGCGCCCTCCTCACCGTACAGTGCCCTCCTGACCTGTCGCCATCCTCCTCACTGTATAGCAGCCTCCTAACCATACAAAGCCCTCCAGACCGGCGCCCTCTACGTTCAGCGCCCTCCTGATAAGTCGGTGCCCTTTTCACCGTAGACGGCCCTCCTGATCTGTCGGCGCCCTCCTGACCGTACATCGCCTTCCTCACCTTGTCTGCGCCCTCCTCTTTATACAGTGTCCTCCTGACCTGTCAGCGCCCTCTTCACTCGTATAGTGCCCTTCTCATCGTGCAGCATCCTCCTCAGTCCTCACCATGGGCGCCCTCATGACCTGTCGGCGCTCTCCCCACCATACAGCGCCCTGCTGCCTTGTCGGCGCCCTCTTCACGGACAGCGTTCTCCAGATCTGTCGCAGCCCTTATCACCGTGCAGTGCCCTCCTGACCTGTCAGCGCCCTCCTCGCCTGTCGGCGACATCTTCGCGTTCAGCGCCCTCCTGACCAGCCTGCGCCTTTTGCAACGCATAGCGCCCTCATCACCATGCATCGCCCTCCCGACCAGTCAGCGTCGCCGTTCATCGTACAGCGCCCTCCTAGTCCTGACCTGTCGGCGCCCTCCTCACAACACACCGGCCTTCTGACCGGTAAGCGTTCTCCTCACCATGCAGACAATGCAACACTTGACAATTAGGAAAGCGTTAAGCAGCCTATGCTTAACCCTCGCCGGCACAGGCCATTTTGCGTCATTCGACGGCACAAGGGGGGGGGGGGGGGGGTACGACCCCCCCTCGCGTTTGGCCCCTGATTGAGCTAGAGCTTCGCGGAAAAACGAGCGTGTTGCCCGTCACGAGAGGAAGCCGATGATATCCAATTTTAAGATCCTAGGTCATCGGGTGACCTTCCAGGTCAGGTCAATGACCCAAAAATCAGGAATAACGGGACCTGTTAGAAAGTCGTAAAGTGTGGCTGCTATGGAGTTCTCCGGGGTGCTGATCGCGAATATCGTGTTAGTTTTGATCAGAGATGATGTCTTTAAGCATTTAGACCAGGTCGGGTCAGGTCAGGTCAGGTCAACCGGTAGAGGTCGTGACGGGTATTCGTAATACGTGTCAACCGCCTCTGACAGCTTCGTAACATGTTACGAAGGCACCAAAACTACTTCGTAAATGTTCAAATGGTTGCTAAATTCGAAATCAGCTCCAAAAACTGGCCTAGAAAGATGTAAAACTCGAAAAAGTGAACCGAGGTCACCAAAGGTCAATGACCTGACCTGACCTTCAGGTGACCTTGACATCCACCCTAATGCATAAGAGCAACATCAAATCACATGTTTGAACGTTTGAAACCACGAAAAGCTTGCAAACGCGCGGCTAATGCGAGCCGACATACGCCGAATCGCGATTCCGGCCAAACATGGTCTCGGAAAGTAGGTCACAGGTCAAAGGTCATTTGGGTCAGGGTCATGAAATTTTCAGGATAGGTGTACAATTGATCAATGCGAGGGTACTGAAAGTTTCGTCGCGATCGGCCGCTTTTTACGCTAGTTATTCGCGAAAAAATCTTAAGGGGGGTTGCATCAACTCAACTCCCTGTGCCGGCGAGGGTTAAAGTGATTTTAGGCGCAAAGTAGTAATGAAGCAATTTCCGGAAAGTAAAAGGATGACAACGTTTCCAGCGTTTCCGGAACGTTTCCGGAAAGGAACTTGTTTACAACCGTGACCCTCAAAATCGTATTCAAGGCTAAACTTGCGGGGAAGGCCAGCTGACAAGTGTACGCCCCGGTGACGTCACGGGTAATGTTAAACAGTCGGGCGCCCGGCACATAGGAAAGCTCGGGATGACAGCCCCCTGGTCTCACCCACCTCCGGCACGGTATCTGTCTCGTTGGAGACGCGCAGCATCTTGCGGTATTTGAAGATGAAGTCCTTGTGGTGGTAGGCCAGCGGATGTTCCACCAGTCGGTTCATGGCGCGTACAAACTCCTGGTACTGCACACCGCACATGCAGACACATGAACACGGTCATTGTCAGGGTCCAGAGTAAGAAGACGGTTTGGTGAGAAACTGCGGCGAATAGGCATTTCATCAAAATCATCAGCACATGAAATAATCGTATTATCTCAGGAAAATCTCTGATCGTAGGTCATAAGCCGAATATGATTAAAAGCAGGTGACTCAATAATCAAAGCGTAACTTCAACCGTAAAAACCGTAGCGTCGCTTACCTGAGGTTCTTTGAGGGTTTCCACAAGCATCTTGCCGAGCTCTTCAATGTCTAGCCACTCACTTCCTAGAAGCGAACTGAAATAGTGCAAGAAAAATCATTACAAAAAGTCGTCGAGGGAAATGTTCATGATATTTTGGACGACCAAGTGTCATCTCATTCACAAAGAAAACGAGAGCCAAAGACTAAATCATAAAATTAATGATGGCAAGCTCACTTTTATTGACAACAGTATGCAATCGGCAATAAGATAAAGCTAAGAGCCCAAGAGACCCCAATCCCAGTCAGGGAACTCACAGTTTCTGCGTGGAATCTGGCAGTTTGCCGAGAGCGTCGTTCTTGCCCTGAAGCCGATCGAGCTGGTTCATCTTTTCTACCAGCTCCTGCGAGCCAACGACACAGTATTTTGAATCACGTCACCATGATCGCTTTTCCCTGTTTTTAAAGATACCGTCACAGTCCTACCTCAGCACACATTTAATAGATAGGTAGGTTCCGATGCGCGACGAGACTTAACGTTTAGCGGGAGTACCTGAAAATTTGGCGAATCACTGGAACAGCATCGAATCACTGATTTTCTAGCTCGATGTGTAACCAACTCACGTAGAGTGTCATGTAGAAGTTGGGTTTGAGCGTGTAGAACAGCGTATGGAAGGGTCTGCCCGTGGCGTCGAACTGCGCCGCCTTCTGCTGCGGAAACACCTCGGTCGGGTGCCGCATCTTGGGCCGCGCCTTCTTGTCGAAAATACCAGTCGGAAACAGGTACTCAATAGCGCGCTGAAACAAAATACTTGTCAGCTAGGCAATGGAGGCGCAAGATATCAGTGACTGGCATGATGCTATTTCACAGATGCAGTTCCAAATTCCACGCGTCGTCGGTATCGGTTCCCAAGGAACGCCAATGCGGGTGGTGATGGGCGATAAATGACTGAAACGAGCTCCCCGCCCCGCCCCCTCATCTCGTCCCTTCCCAAACGTAAGGCAGCTCAAGACCAATCTCGATAAAACTGGAGTAAGTTCATTATTTGAGTCCTGACTAAAAACATGTCAGTTGCGTTACTGTCACAACTCACAAGTCACAAGTGACCCACTTTTGCACCCTCGGGCACTGTTCCGTTGAGACCTATCAAGCTATCATTTTTCTGGTGCCATTCTAAAGTTCCATGCAAGTTGAAGTGAGGAAAGGTGTCCATTACTCACATCTACATCCTCCTGTGTGAAGTGCTCTGGATCCTCACCCATCATGTTGGCCAGATGGCGCTTTCCTATTTCAAATTCATGCACCTGCTTGCGCATGAACTCCTCTGTAAAAAAAGATTAAAACGATGCCATGATTCAGTAAAAAGTCCCATTGGACCATCACCAGGCTCACATGTTTCATGGCAGATCCAGGGTAACTCAAGTATCAACACAGGTACCTACATAAGACACGTCTTCGCTGGCCTGTCCAGAGCAACTCACCATGTTTGGTGGCCCGCTCCAGGTACGCCATCATGGCCTTGCTGGTGTTCTTGGCAGGCCTCTGCTGCGCCTGGCCAGCCTGCTCCTGTGGATCAGGGCTGGTCGGACCAGACCGGGCTCCAGCGCTACTCAGTGGCCGGCACACTGTGGGGCACACAGTGCTGGCCGAGAGACGAGTGGCTGGGAGCCGCCACAGTGCCTCCAGCGCTCTCACCCTGCCCAGCGACATGACAGCACCTGCAAAATGTACAACATGGAGAGGAGACAGGTTCAGAGATAGCTCAAATCATGCTCATTTCACATTGGTATAAGTATGGACAACTCAGGGCACTAAAGGACAACTATAGAGACATACCCCACATTCGCTGTCTCTCGGACGATTAAGATTCTACGCAGGGTATATAGATTCTATGTCGCCCGCCCCAGCCAATCCCACCCAAGGTCAGCGGGGGCTCGGCTGCGGTTATGGAACGTGATTGGCCGGATGACGTAGAATCTTCATCGTCCGAGAGACATAGAACGCGGGGATAGGGAACTTGACAAAATGTTAAGTCTGATTCCTCACCCTTTATAGGGATCCAGACTGGCAGGCCTGGTACCAGGTTAAGTTACCAAAAAACCAAACTGTGCTTGTAGGCTTATGTTTTATCTTTTTTTAGGTCTTAACCATAAGTCAAACATCAATATCAATAAATAAAAGGGAACACACCTCAACATGCCCCAACGAAACACACACACACGTTTTTCACACGTTTTTCACAGCCCAATCAAGGTTTAGCTATTTCGGGAACGGACGAATAATGTGGTACCTGCATATTTACGTCTGGACAA
Source organism: Amphibalanus amphitrite (assembly GCF_019059575.1). Taxonomy (NCBI): domain Eukaryota; kingdom Metazoa; phylum Arthropoda; class Thecostraca; order Balanomorpha; family Balanidae; genus Amphibalanus; species Amphibalanus amphitrite. Next base: position 167,592 of record NW_024881514.1, read on the forward strand.
CGAGTTGCGTTGGAGAGGCCGGAAATAGTGGCGATTTCAGGACCGCAATAATGGACCGTCATTGGAATGATTCTTTTTTAAAACGTGCGTTGTTTTTAGCCGAAATTTAGTTCTAACTATAAAATATTTTGTAATTAGATTTTGGCCGAGAATGAATACCATCAGAGCTAAGTTTTTACTTTTATTGTATTTTGTCCAGAAGCATATAGTGCTGTTTTATTGCAGTTTTTGCGCGTTTGTTACAAAATATGAAGCAAACCTGCAAAAAGTTCCAAGGTGAAGATGATGTATATCGCAAAATATCATATTGACCTCAAGTTCATCCGTTCCTTCCATGATTGACTAGACAGATTTACACATTTCAATTTTATCTTGGATCAAAGGTGTCCGTGTGATCAGTGCCAACTGCCAGAGGTTAACTTGAAGGGAAGCTTGAGCTATGATAATTGCTCTTGTCCATGTCCCTCCACTAAGAAGAATAAGTTATTAAATATTTTGCTTTGTGTATTCCAAGAGGAGAGAGAAGTGGGAACTATTTTCTTTGTGCCTTCATGTCGAATTGAAGATGGATCATTAAATTTTCAAGGCGTTGATCAACCAAGCATTTAGTCTTTCTCGTACATAAGCAGTGGCTAAGAAGAAAAAGTTAATCATACCTGAAGTTAAGTCATCTTACTTCAACTCAAACTTTGCAGCAAGATCCCCAAGGACAGAGGATGTATTGTATACCTATCCTGTAAATCAAAGCATTTTTGTGCTTGCAAAGGCTTAAGTTATTTGTTGTGTGCTCGGAGTGAGGCTATGGGCGTTTTGTTGTATGTTTATGCGGAGATTGAATATAACTGTGACCCTGTGATTGTTTGTATATTTACTACAGTCAAACAGCATATTCAAATAACATACTCACCTAGCTCATAGCTGTATCCCCGCAGGATTTGTACTTGTTGATGTCTCAAGCATGAACAAAGCACTAAACTAGCTTAGTTATCATTTCTCACATTTTTCTGAGCATCTAACATGGCATACAGCAGTGCAGAGCAGCTTCAGAGAAGAAACACTTAAAATGCACAGACTCACAACAGCCACCCAAGGAGCCAGTTCCTCATATTTGGATGTTTCCCTGGATGTGGTTTGGCAAGGTGAGCTAACTGTTATCAAGTTGAAGGTTAGCAGGTAAGATTGAGTTAGGGTGAGTACCTAGTACCTATAACTGGGTGCTAATGCTATGCAGGTCTTGGCTAAGTTGCAAATAAGTGTGATGATTGAGGTTAGGTCAGGTTAGTCACTAGTCAGGTATGAATTGATCAGGTAACATTTTTATGGACACTTGGCAAATTAAAAAAAAACTTAACATGACCTAATATTAGCTAACCCAACTAAACCTACATAACTACTAAACTATAGGTACTGATCACCTATATTGTGCCTACATCTCATACCAAGTCAAAATAAAGTTCCTTTCTGGAAGATTACCCTGGCAGTACTTTTTATCCCAGCCCTGTGAAGAAAACTAATACTTCTCAAGTTCTGAGTCCCTTCTGGCCATCCACAGAAAGAAATGCTGACAGCTTTGCTTTTGTATATTAGACCAATAATCACCATCACGGAACACATGATATGATCACATCGTTGCATGGATTGTCACATTGACAATTTTACTTAAATCCTTTTTCAAGAAATGCAAAGTAATGATGAACATCAAATTAAACATTATAAAGCTGATTTAGTGATCCAAGCTTTCTCTTCCAGTAGCAATAGAATGATCGCCTGTTTCATTTGCCAGACACTGAGTTGCACATTACCATCTGCATAGCAGAGTAAAGCTGCCCGGGTTTGTTTATTCTAGATTTTTTCACTTGGCAGTTAGCACTCATTGATCTTGCTGCTGTAGCCTGTAAGTAATATTTCAATATGCATACCAATACATCAATACGCGTTCATCAGCCAACATTTTCTGGCTTGATACTGCGCGTGTTCTTCAGTATTGATCTCCTGCAATATTATAGCTTGTTTTCGGCCAATAAGCTCTTTTAATTTTACTTTTTCTTGCTGATAAGTCAGCCAGATCAACTTGCGTTTATTAACCAACATTTCCTAACTTCAACCTGATATTACTCAGGACTCACAACTCAGGACTCTTAGCCTCCTGTATACATCAACTTGGGATTGTTTTCAGTCAACATGCTTCTTTAATATGATATAATTCAGTCACAAGAGATTCAAAACTTACAACAAAACGACATACAAGACTCAAGAGTTCGAAAACCACCAGATAAGCTTAAAAAAGGCCTTGGAACGGAGCAGAACGGAGCCAAGTGGTGCTCCATTTGTTTGTTTACAATAATTGTAGTGCTGATGTATAATTTTAGGACTCTAGCGGTCGGCTCATAAAAACTGAAACATTTTCACAAAATCTGTAAGGCAATTAATATTTCTCTGAAAGAACTTAAATATTCAAAAGCCAAACACCATGAAATACAGGAATCAGAACGAAAAAGTAACCCGAAAATCCAGCCTAATAACCAGCTCCTAAAACTGCGGCAAAATCAGCACTTTTCCCCGCAACTCGTTGTCCAGACGTAAATATGCGTGGTGCCTATCATCTATACCAAGCTGCCATATTTATGACGTCAGCGCGAGATATGCCAAACTAAGGACTGCGCGATGTTCGACAAGGCCAAATACCGCAGCTTCGACACAGCGTACATACATTAATTTTCCTTTTAGCGATTATGGATAGGGATGAAAGTAACCATCCACGGGCGATCACCCTTCAAGTCTTGAGCTGTGGATAGATATATTTGTCCGCGAATAGACCAGACAACATATCGATTATCGGCAAACAAATTAATACAGCGCATGTATTACACTCGATTCTATTCTAGTCCTACATGACACTGCGCTGACACTTGCGGCGCATTATCTGGTAGCCTTTGCAACGTCTCGACAGCCTTTGACAATGATGAATCGCTTGGGATTGGCGCCCAGCTCACAGTTCGAGTTCATGGTAGGTGTACACAATACACGTGTATTGTGTACTGCACGGTGGTCCTGTGTGCTAATATAACACCAGCGCCTACCAAGGAGTAGGTTGATCTTGGGTTGATCAGCAAAGATCGCAGCCAATACCAGCGCCGATCCCCGACTGACCACGCCAGGCCAGCCGGCCGGACCATCAACCAATGTGGTCGCTCTCCATCGATAGGCCGAGCAACCACACAGCTCGGCTCGCCGCACTAGCCTACCGGTACCGGATAGCTTGACTCGCCGCACCAGGACCAACCGCACGGCTCAGCCAACGCACACCGCCCTAGATCACAAGGATATACGCACCACATGCTTTTGATGATGCATTTTCGGATACCTGACACACAATAGCGAGAAGCGACCCTGCCAGCCTTAGCCCAGCTCTCGCGGTGTTTGTACGCCCACAGCTGGCGGCTCGAACGTCCAAGACAGTCCCAGGCGCCCTCCTTGGGTCTGACGGCTGACCTACCGAGCCCAACTCTCTTCAATGAAACATGATGGGTTATGTCGACGATATGACCAACATGATCAACACACATAGCAATGACACAGGTGATGAGACACAGAACACTGAAACACCGGCACGCTACTCGTGGATGTGCGAGTAGTAGTCCTGGTAGGCCAAGATGTAGGCCTCCTTCTCGTCGGCCGTCATCCGCGCGATGACGTCATCGGTGACGTCACTGATGGCGATGCGCTCGGCGCCGACCTGGACGGTGGGCGACGTGTCGTCGTCGTCAGAGTCCATGAACTCCTCCACGTCGCTCGCCTCGGCAACAGCTGCACGGGGGACGGGAGGGAAAGTCAGACACATGATTTTGCGACGCACTATCCTTGACGCACAATGTCAGTTAGTGACTGGAATAGGCCGCAGTTTCAAAAGAGAAAACAAAAATGTATCACATAAAAACTATCGACATTTATCAGTTAACGATGATAACGAGAAAATAGTTAGAAAGTCGTGCGCAAAAATCAGGTGACGTTATTATAGCTCGTTTTTTTAGCTCGATCCTCACTGTAAACATCTTTTTGAACACAGCACGAGAATTACTAGCTGAATTACTGAGAAAACTGGTTAGCGCACAGTGTATTAAAGACATGAAAAAAATATTTTCAAAATAAGTTTTGAACACTGATGATGTATTGTTATATAAAAGGTCGTGTGATGTTTTAATCAATTCAGTTATAATTCTTGACAAGTCGTCTATACCTTAGGAGTTGTAACTATAGGCAAATACGAGCAGAGAGTCTGGGAAATAGGAGCGAGGTAGAAATAATTTTGGTAAAAGTTGATCGTCTGTGAAATCATTGTGGCCATTGAGTTTTCTCAGTGTTTCGGCTAGCAATTCTCGTGCTCTTTTCAAAGAGACGTTTACAGTGAGGGTCGAACTTAGAAAAAAACGAACTATAGGTTTTCAGCGATATTCGCCACCAGGAGCAGCCGGCCGATAGCCGTAAGCCGTGCGCCAGTCCGCCCCAGCCGGCACCACTCACGTTTGGCGGCCGGCGGCGCCACCACCTCCGGCTCGCTCTCGTCGCTGCTGTCCTGGCCGGGCACCACGGGCCGGCGGCTCTCGCGAGTTTCGTGCTGCAGCAGCACAGACATGATGTCGTCGCGGCCGCGCTCGTCGCCGCCGGCGCCGGCCGTCTCCGTGTCGGCGGCCGTCTCGGTGGCGTCCGCGTCCTCCGTGATGACGGTGCTCTCCATCATCCAGACGGGCCGCTCCTTGCGCGTCGACTCCGGCGCCGCGGCACCCTCCTCCTCCATGTTGATGTTGACCGTGGTCTCGTCCTGCGGTAAATACATAGAACACGACTGTCAGAAATTCCGCCTACGATAGATAGGGCCCGGGCAGGCTCTTACGATATAAATACGAGCTATTTGTAAGCTACAAATCTAGTTCAAGATGGGCAAGCAACATGACAACTAACTAGAACCCATCATCACCATTCGCAAAACGTTAGGATCCTCCGTCTCATCCCCATACCAGCCAGTTTGTGACGCCTCACAGCCTGTAGAGTGCCACTCCTATGTCATTCCCCGCCGCGGTCCCTGCCGTCAGCACCCCGATCGGCCGTAACCCATCCCTCGGCCGCACACTCACGTTGAAGCCGGCGTTGCGCGTGGCCTCTCCGGACCATATGCCGTCGGCGCCGGCCGGGCCGTCCCTGCGCGCCTTCTTCCGGTCGTCGCGGTGCAGAATGTCCTGGATGTCGATCGGCTCCGGCTCCAGAATCTCCGGCGCCAGCTTTATACCTGCGGCCGGACGGCACAGTGCCGGGGAACGTCAGTCATGAGGAGGGAGGGCCATTCGCGGCGTTTTATCCGCATTGAAGGGACATCGTGACCCAGGGCAATCGGTCTCACCTTCCACCTCTTAACTATACCCATCTCCGACCGGACCCACCTCCCTCCCGACCGGACCCAACTTCCATTTGCCACCCAAATTACGGGTCCATCTTCAGCCTCCCTCCCCGACGGACCCATCCTCCATCTTTAGCCCGGACCCACCTTCCACTTTCCGGTTCCGATCAGACCCGCACGCCACCCATCTCTCGCACCCACCTTCCACCTCCCGCAGCAGCACGAACAGCTGCTCCATGACCTCGTTGAACCGAGCGAGCATCATGCGCGAGTCCTGGCGCGGCATGGCCGCCTCGTCTTCTTCCACAGCCGTGTTGCAGAACGTGCACAGAAACTCGCCGGTGGCCGGGTCAAACAGCTGGTCCGCCTGAGACCGTGCCGGGCCGGGCCAACAGGGTCAGCGGTGGCGGTGTAGGGTGCAAATCGAGATACAATCAAAATACACAAATACAGCACAAAGAATCGTAAGCATAACTCACGATTCCGCGGCCTATTCCGTAACAAACACATCAGCGGCGAATATGAATATAACGGCTGACCTGCAAATCAGTGTAGGTTTTCTCGCAGCTCGGGCACTTGAAACTTGACCGGCTGGTTGCATTTCGTTCTTCAGTTTCCATTTTCCGACGCATGTGATCTAGCTTGTACTTGACTACATTGACAAATATCTGAAAATTATAAAATCATGTGAAAGATGTAGATAAGATCTCAAGTGATTTTAGAACTATGTTTAGGGACCAATCAAATGTTGCCTCCTACTTATTACTGTATTGCTATTAACACTGAATATTTTCAGTTTTTAGCTCAATAAACAAGCATGTTAGTGATGAATCAGTAAGAAAGGTGAACACCTGGCAACAGGCTACACTCGCCAGGTGGCCACCAGGTGTGGCGAGCCTCATAAAGAATAAATCATCTGAGCAAATGTGAGTCACCTTGTAGTTGATGTAGTAATAGTTTTGCCTTTGAGCTTTTCCATCTGGACCTGTTTCCATTTTCATCTTTGTCTGAATAAACTTGTCATTTTTCAATGTGTCTATCCTTGCTCGAAGCATCTTGCGCTCAAATTTGAGTAATTCACAGATGTCGTCCTCCTTCATACCTGCAAATGAAGTAAAAATGAGGAAAGCATTACCACACATGGCATGACACCAAATGCTCACTGTCCATTGTCCACACTTGTTCTCCATTATTTATTGGTGTCAGCCAGTCCACCTTTCAAAATCATGCTTGACAGCTGAATAAAGCAAATACTTACATGGGTTTCTGACCAGCATATCAATAATAAGAGCATCCTCTATCTTGTAAAAGCCTCGGACCACCAGACGTGCAAGCTGCTTGAGAGAGCTTGGCACTTCAGTAACAAATTCACTTCCCATGCTGAGTTTCTGTGCTGACCTGCAAACCGCAGGAACAAGACACGTCAACAGACAACAAAGCTAAACCAAGACCACAAACCACAGCTGCAACTTGAAGAAAGATCCCAATCCTGTGTGTACTGTGTGGCCTAGTGGACAAGGTGCAAGTAGCTACCTACACCTCCAAATTCAGTGGCAGCAAGTTCAGTGTTGAAAAGCTCCACATCATCAGTAGGTTACCAAGTAGGTCCCCATATATATATATATATATATATATATATATATATATATATATATATATATATATATATATATATTTGTATAGTTAGGCAGCAATCCATTCAATAGGCAAGTCTGATTGAACACAATCGCACTTCTTTCATTGATAAGCTTCTTTTGTAGCTTCTCAAGTGAGCGTACCACCGCTTTTGCAGTATGGCTGAAGCCGCTAATTAAGTCACCAATTAATGTCATAAATTACTTTAAACTGTAGTTATAGTTAGGTAGAGTTATAGTCTGGTGTGTCCGTATTATATAAAGTTCGTTCTCGCGACCGGTTTCGTTATATTCCATAACATTTTCAAGCAAAACGAACAAAATTACACCCTACACATAAATAAAAGCAAATAAGTGTTTTGCGAGATGTCCGTCAAGACAGCCCATATTCAGCCCAGATTCAGCCCGGATTCAGCCCAGATTCGGGACACCTCCGATCAAGCTGAAACTCGCACACAATGTAGGCCATGACATGCCCAATCCACAATCCAAGTCATTCGGTGGCACTCCCAGCCGTTTGACCTACAGAGGTCAGCAAAGGTCACGTGGCCCAAATTTGCACAGCAGATTGTGGCCCACCCAGTAGAGCTAGAGCGCTAAAAATGGCACCAATCGACTCGCCAGCATCTAATCTTACTTTCCCAGCACTCATTAGACCTCTCAAGGTCATGCGATTACCTAAGGTCATTTGTGGGCTATGTCGAAAATACACTTGCACAGCAGTTTTCGAGTAGAGGGATTGACCGAATTCCAAATCAAAGCACATCATCGGGTAGCCCATAGGCCGTAGTAACTTTTCTTAAAAACTGCTTTTCGATATGTGACCCCGTTTGACCTCGGCAGGTCAAAATGCGCAAATAAACGACACTCCATACGTCGCAGCCCGGATTCAGCCCAGATTCGGGACATCTTCGATCAAGCTGAAACTCGCACACAATGTAGGCAATGACGTGCCCAATCCACAGTCCAAGTCATTCGACGGCACTCTCAGCCGTTTGACCTAGAGAGGTCAGCAAAGGTCACGTGGCCCAAATTTGCACAGCAGATTGTGGCCCACCCAGTAGAGCTAGAGCGCTAAAAATGGCACCAATCGACTCGCCAGCATCTAATCTTACTTTCCCAACACTCATTTGACCTCTCAAGGTCATGCGATGACCTAAGGTCATTTGTGGGCTATGTCGAAAATACACTTGCACAGCAGTTTTCGAGTAGAGGGATTGACCGAATTCCAAATCAAAGCACATCATCGGGTAGCCCATAGGCCGTAGTAACTTTCCTTGAAACTGCTTTTCGATATGTGACCCCGTTTGACCTCGGCAGGTCAAAATGCGCAAATAAACGACACTCCATACGTCGCAGCCCGGATTCAGCCCAGATTTGGGACATCTCCGATCAAGCTGAAAATCGCACACAATGTAAATGCTGACATGCCCAATCCACAGTCCGAGTCATTCGGTATCACTCCCAGCCGTTTGACCTACAGAGGTCAGCAAAGGTCACGTGGCCCAAATTTGCACAGCAGATTGTGGCCCACCCAGTAGAGTTAGAGCGCTAAAAATGGCACCAAACGATTCGCCAGTATCCAATCTTACTTTCCCAGCGCTCATTTGACCTCTCAAGGTCATGCGATTACCTAAGGTCATTTGTGGGCTATGTCGAAAATACACTTGCACAGCAGTTTTCGAGTAGAGGGATTGACCGAATTCCAAATCAAAGCACATCATCGGGTAGCCCATAGGCCGTAATAACTTTCTTAAAAAACTGCTTTTCGATATGTGACCCCGTTTGACCTCGGCAGGTCAAAATGCGCAAATAAACGACACTCCATACGTCGCAGCCCGGATTCAGCCCAGATTCGGGACATCTTCGATCAAGCTGAAACTCGCACACAATGTAGGCCATGACGTGCCCAATCCACAGTCCAAGTCATTCGACGGCACTCTCAGCCGTTTGACCTAGAGAGGTCAGCAAAGGTCACGTGGCCCAAATTTGCACAGCAGATTGTGGCCCACCCAGTAGAGCTAGAGCGCTAAAAATGGCACCAATCGACTCGCCAGCATCTAATCTTACTTTTCCAACACTCATTTGACCTCTCAAGGTCATGCGATGACCTAAGGTCATTTGTGGGCTATGTCGAAAATACACTTGCACAGCAGTTTTCGAGTAGAGGGATTGACCGAATTCCAAATCAAAGCACATCATCGGGTAGCCCATAGGCCGTAGTAACTTTCCTTAAAAACTGCTTTTCGATATGTGACCCCGTTTGACCTCGGCAGGTCAAAATACGCAAATAAACGACACTCCATACGTCGCAGCCCGGATTTAGCCCAGATTCGGGACATCTCCGATCAAGCTGAAAATCGCACACAATGTAGGTGCTGACATGCCCAATCCACAGTTGACCCCGTTTGACCTCGGCAGGTCAAAATGCGCAAATAAACGACACTCCATACGTCGCAGCCCGGATTCAGCCCAGATTCGGGACATCTTCGATCAAGCTGAAACTCGCACACAATGTAGGCCATGACGTGCCCAATCCACAGTCCAAGTCATTCGACGGCACTCTCAGCCGTTTGACCTAGAGAGGTCAGCAAAGGTCACGTGGCCCAAATTTGCACAGCAGATTGTGGCCCACCCAGTAGAGCTAGAGCGCTAAAAATGGCACCAATCGACTCGCCAGCATCTAATCTTACTTTTCCAACACTCATTTGACCTCTCAAGGTCATGCGATGACCTAAGGTCATTTGTGGGCTATGTCGAAAATACACTTGCACAGCAGTTTTCGAGTAGAGGGATTGACCGAATTCCAAATCAAAGCACATCATCGGGTAGCCCATAGGCCGTAGTAACTTTCCTTAAAAACTGCTTTTCGATATGTGACCCCGTTTGACCTCGGCAGGTCAAAATGCGCAAATAAACGACACTCCATACGTCGCAGCCCGGATTTAGCCCAGATTCGGGACATCTCCGATCAAGCTGAAAATCGCACACAATGTAGGTGCTGACATGCCCAATCCACAGTTGACCCCGTTTGACCTCGGCAGGTCAAAATGCGCAAATAAACGACACTCCATACGTCGCAGCCCGGATTCAGCCCAGATTCGGGACATCTTCGATCAAGCTGAAACTCGCACACAATGTAGGCCATGACGTGCCCAATCCACAGTCCAAGTCATTCGACGGCACTCTCAGCCGTTTGACCTAGAGAGGTCAGCAAAGGTCACGTGGCCCAAATTTGCACAGCAGATTGTGGCCCACCCAGTACAGCTAGAGCGCTAAAAATGGCACCAGTCGACTCGCCAGCATCTAATCTTACTTTCCCAATACTCATTTGACCTCTCAAGGTCATGCGATGACCTAAGGTCATTTGTGGGCTTTATCGAAAATACACTTGCACAGCAATTTTCGAGTAGAGGGATTGACCGAATTCCAAATCAAAGCACATCATCGGGTAGCCCATAGGCCGTAGTAACTTTCCTTAAAAACTGCTTTTCGATATGTGACCCCGTTTGACCTCGGCAGGTCAAAATGCGCAAATAAACGACACTCCATACGTCGCAGCCCGGATTCAGCCCAGATTCGGGACATCTCCGATCAAGCTGAAAATCGCACACAATGTAGGTGCTGACATGCCCAATCCACAGTCCGAGTCATTCGGTGGCACTCCCAGCCGTTTGACCTACAGAGGTCAGCAAAGGTCACGTGGCCCAAATTTACACAGCAGATTGTGGCCCACCCAGTAGAGTTAAAGCGCTAAAAATGGCACCAATCGACTCGCCAGCATCTAATCTTACTTTCCCAGCACTCATTTGACCTCTCAAGGTCATGCGATGACCTAAGGTCATTTGTGGGCTATGTCGAAAATACACTTGCACAGCAGTTTTCGAGTAGAGGGATTGACCGAATTCCAAATCAAAGCACATCATCGGGTTACTAGGAAAGTTACTACGGCCTATGGGCTACCCGATGATGTGCTTTGATTTGGAATTCGGTCAATCTCTCTACTCGAAAACTGCTGTGCAAGTGTATTTTCGACATAGCCCACAAATGACCTTAGGTCATTGCATGACCTTGAGAGGTCAAATGAGTAATGGGAAAGTAAGATTAGATGCTGGAGAGTCGATTGGTGCCATTTTTAGCGCTCTAGCTCTACTGGGTGGGCCACAATCTGCTGTGCAAATTTGGGCCACGTGACCTTTGCTGACCTCTGTAGGTCAAACGGCTAAAAGTGCCACCGAATGACTTGGACTGTGGATTGAACATGTCATGGCCTACATTGTGTGCGAGTTTCAGCTTGATCGGAGGTGTCCCGAATCTGGGCTGAATCCGGGCTGCGACGTATTGAGTGTCGTTTATTTGCACATTTTGACCTGCCGAGGTCAAACGGGGTCACATATCGAAAAGCGGTTTTTAAGGAAAGTTACTACGGCCTATGGGCTACCCGATGATGTGCTTTGATTTGGAATCCGGTCAATCCCTCTACTCAAAAACTGCTGTGCAAGTGTATTTTCGACATAGCCCACAAATGACCTTAGGCCATCGCATGACCTTGAGATGTCAAATGAGTGCTGGGAAAGTAAGATTAGATGCTGGCAAGTCGATTGGTGCCATTTTAGCGCTCTAGCTATACTGGGTGGGCCACAATCTGCTGTGCAAATTTGGGCCACGTGACCTTTGCTGACCTCTGTAGGTCAAACGGCTAAAAGTGGCACCGAATGACTTGGACTGTGGATTGGACATGTCATGGCCTACATTGTGTGCGAGTTTCAGCTTGATCGGAGGTGTCCCGAATCTGGGCTGAATCCGGGCTGCAACGTATTGAGTGTCGTTTATTTGCACATTTTGACCTACCGAGGTCAAACGGGGTCACATATCGAAAAGCGGTTTTTAAGGAAAGTTACTACGGCTTATGGGCTACCCGATGATGTGCTTTGATTTGGAATTCGGTCAATCCATCTACTCGAAAACTGCTGTGCAAGTGTATTTTCGACATAGCCCACAAATGACCTTAGGTCATCGCATGACCTTGAGAGGTCAAATGAGTGTTGGGAAAGTAAGATTAGATGCTGACGAGTCGATTGGTGCCATTTTTAGCGCTCTAGCTCTACTGGGTGGGCCACAATCTTCTGTGCAAATTTGGGCCACGTGACCTTTACTGACCTCTGTAGGTCAAACAGCTGGGAGTGCCACCGAATGACTTGGACTGTGGATTGGGCATGTCATGGCCTACATTGTGTGCGAGTTTTAGCTTGTTCGGAGGTGTCCCGAATCTGGGCTGAATCCGGGCTGCGACGTATTGAGTGTCGCTTATTTGCACATTTTGACCTGCCGAGGTCAAACGGGGTCACATATCGAAAAGCAGTTTTTAAGGAAAGTTACTACGGCCTATGAGCTACCCGATGATGTGCTTTGGTTTGGAATTGGGTCAATCCATCTACTCGAAAACTGCTGTGCAAGTGTATTTTCGACATAGCCCACAAATGACCTTAGGTCATCGCATGACCTTGAGAGGTTAAATGAGTGTTGGGAAAGTAAGATTAGATGCTGACGAGTCGATTGGTGCCATTTTTAGCGCTCTAGCTCTACTGGGTGGGCCACAATCTGCTGTGCAAATTTGGGCCACGTGACCTTTGCTGACCTCTGTAGGTCAAACGGCTAGGAGTGCCACCGAATAACTTGGACTGTGGATTGGACAGGTCATGGCCTACATTGTGTGCGAGTTTCAGCTTGATCGGAGGTGTCCCGAATCTGGGCTGAATCCGGGCTGCGACGTATTGAGTGTCGTTTATTTGCACATTTTGACCTACCGAGGTCAAACGGGGTCACATATCGAAAAGCGGTTTTTAAGGAAAGTTACTACGGCCTATGGGCTACCCGATGATGTGCTTTGATTTGGAATTCGGTCAATCCCTCTACTCGAAAACTGCTGTGCAAATGTATTTTCGACATAGCCCACAAATGACCTTAGGTCATCGCATGACCTTGAGAGGTCAAATGAGTGTTGGGAATGTAAGATTAGATGCCGGTGAGTCGATTGGTGCCTTTTTTAGCGCTCTAGCTCTACTGGGTGGGCCACAATCTGCTGTGCAAATTTGGGCCACGTGAACTTTGCTGACCTCTTTAGGTCAAACGGCTAGGAGTGCCACCGAATGACTTGGACTGTGGATTGGACAGGTCATGGCCTACATTTTGTGCGATTTTCAGCTTGATCGGAGGTGTCCCGAATCTGGGCTGAATCCGGGCTGCGACGTATTGAGTGTCGTTTATTTGCACATTTTTACCTGCCGAGGTCAAACGGGGTCACATATCGAGAAGCGGTTTTAAAGGAAAGTTACTACGGCCTATGGGCTACCCGATGATGTGCTTTGATTTGGAATTCGGTCAATCCCTATACTCGAAAACTGCTGTGCAAGTGTATTTTCGACATAGCCCACAAATGACCTTAGGTCATTGCATGACCTTGAGAGGTCAAATGAGTGTTGGGAAAGTAAGATTAGATGCTGGCGAGTCGATTGGTGCCATTTTTAGCGCTCTAGCTCTACTGGGTGGGCCACAATCTGCTGTGCAAATTTGGGCCACGTGACCTTTGCTGACCTCTGTAGGTCAAACGGCTAGGAGTGCCACCGAATGACTTGGACTGTGGATTGGACAGGTCATGGCCTACATTGTGTGCGAGTTTCAGCTTGATCGGAGGTGTCCCGAATCTGGGGTGCATCCAGGCTGCGACGTATTGAGTGTCGTTTATTTGCACATTTTGACCTGCCGAGGTCAAACGGGGTCACATATCGAAAAGCGGTTTTTAAGGAAAGTTACTACGGCCTATGTGCTACCCGATGATGTGCTTTGATTTAGAATTCGGTCAATTCCTCTACTCGAAAACTGCTGTGCAAGTGTATTTTCGACATAGCCCACAAATGACCTTAGGTCATCGCATGACCTTGAGAGGTTAAATGAGTGTTGGGAAAGTAAGATTAGATGCTGACGAGTCGATTGGTGCCATTTTTAGCGCTCTAGCTCTACTGGGTGGGCCACAATCTGCTGTGCAAATTTGGGCCACGTGACCTTTGCTGACCTCTGTAGGTCAAACGGCTAGGAGTGCCACCGAATAACTTGGACTGTGGATTGGACAGGTCATGGCCTACATTGTGTGCGAGTTTCAGCTTGATCGGAGGTGTCCCGAATCTGGGCTGAATCCGGGCTGCGACGTATTGAGTGTCGTTTATTTGCACATTTTGACCTACCGAGGTCAAACGGGGTCACATATCGAAAAGCGGTTTTTAAGGAAAGTTACTACGGCCTATGGGCTACCCGATGATGTGCTTTGATTTGGAATTCGGTCAATCCCTCTACTCGAAAACTGCTGTGCAAATGTATTTTCGACATAGCCCACAAATGACCTTAGGTCATCGCATGACCTTGAGAGGTCAAATGAGTGTTGGGAATGTAAGATTAGATGCCGGCGAGTCGATTGGTGCCTTTTTTAGCGCTCTAGCTCTACTGGGTGGGCCACAATCTGCTGTGCAAATTTGGGCCACGTGAACTTTGCTGACCTCTTTAGGTCAAACGGCTAGGAGTGCCACCGAATGACTTGGACTGTGGATTGGACAGGTCATGGCCTACATTTTGTGCGATTTTCAGCTTGATCGGAGGTGTCCCGAATCTGGGCTGAATCCGGGCTGCGACGTATTGAGTGTCGTTTATTTGCACATTTTTACCTGCCGAGGTCAAACGGGGTCACATATCGAGAAGCGGTTTTTAAGGAAAGTTACTACGGCCTATGGGCTACCCGATGATGTGCTTTGATTTGGAATTCGGTCAATCCCTATACTCGAAAACTGCTGTGCAAGTGTATTTTCGACATAGCCCACAAATGACCTTAGGTCATTGCATGACCTTGAGAGGTCAAATGAGTGTTGGGAAAGTAAGATTAGATGCTGGCGAGTCGATTGGTGCCATTTTTAGCGCTCTAGCTCTACTGGGTGGGCCACAATCTGCTGTGCAAATTTGGGCCACGTGACCTTTGCTGACCTCTGTAGGTCAAACGGCTAGGAGTGCCACCGAATGACTTGGACTGTGGATTGGACAGGTCATGGCCTACATTGTGTGCGAGTTTCAGCTTGATCGGAGGTGTCCCGAATCTGGGGTGCATCCAGGCTGCGACGTATTGAGTGTCGTTTATTTGCACATTTTGACCTGCCGAGGTCAAACGGGGTCACATATCGAAAAGCGGTTTTTAAGGAAAGTTACTACGGCCTATGTGCTACCCGATGATGTGCTTTGATTTAGAATTCGGTCAATTCCTCTACTCGAAAACTGCTGTGCAAGTGTATTTTCGACATAGCCCACAAATGACCTTAGGTCATCGCATGACCTTGAGAGGTCAAATGAGTGCTTGGAAAGTAAGATTAGATGCTGGCGAGTCGATTGGTGCCATTTTTAGCGCTCTAACTCTATTGGGTGGGCCACAATCTGCTGTGCAAATTTGGGCCACGTGACCTTTGCTGACCTCTGTAGGTCAAACGGCTGGGAGTGCCACCGAATGACTTGGACTGTGGATTGGACATGTCATGGCCTACATTGTGTGCGCGTTTCAGCTTGATCGGAGGTGTCCCGAATCTGGGCTGAATCCGGGCTGCGACGTATTGAGTGTCGTTTATTTGCACATTTTGACCTACCGAGGTCAAACGGGGTCACATATCGAAAAGCGGTTTTTAAGGAAAGTTACTACGGCTTATGGGCTACCCGATGATGTGCTTTGATTTGGAATTCGGTCAATCCATCTACTCGAAAACTGCTGTGCAAGTGTATTTTCGACATAGCCCACAAATGACCTTAGGTCATCGCATGACCTTGAGAGGTCAAATGAGTGTTGGGAAAGTAAGATTAGATGCTGACGAGTCGATTGGTGCCATTTTTAGCGCTCTTGCTCTACTGGGTGGGCCACAATCTTCTGTGCAAATTTGGGCCACGTGACCTTTACTGACCTCTGTAGGTCAAACAGCTGGGAGTGCCACCGAATGACTTGGACTGTGGATTGGGCATGTCATGGCCTACATTGTATGCGAGTTTCAGCTTGTTCGGAGGTGTCCCGAATCTGGGCTGAATCCGGGCTGCGACGTATTGAGTGTCGCTTATTTGCACATTTTGACCTGCCGAGGTCAAACGGGGTCACATATCGAAAAGCAGTTTATAAGGAAAGTTACTACGGCCTATGGGCTACCCGATGATGTGCTTTGATTTGGAATTCGGTCAATCCATCTACTCGAAAACTGCTGTGCAAGTGTATTTTCGACATAGCCCACAAATGACCTTAGGTCATCGCATGACCTTGAGAGGTCAAATGAGTGTTATGAAAGTAAGATTAGATGCTGACGAGTCGATTGGTGCCATTTTTAGCGCTCTAGCTCTACTGGGTGGGCCACAATCTGCTGTGCAAATTTGGGCCACGTGACCTTTGCTGACCTCTGTAGGTCAAACGGCTAGGAGTGCCACCGAATGACTTGGACTGTGGATTGGACAGGTCATGGCCTACATTGTGTGCGAGTTTCAGCTTGATCGGAGGTGTCCCGAATCTGGGCTGAATCCGGGCTGCGACGTATTGAGTGTCGTTTATTTGCACATTTTGACCTACCGAGGTCAAACGGGGTCACATATCGAAAAGCGGTTTTTTAAGGAAAGTTACTACGGCCTATGGGCTACCCGATGATGTGCTTTGATTTGGAATTCGGTCAATCCCTCTACTCGAAAACTGCTGTGCAAGTGTATTTTCGACATAGCCCACAAAGGACCTTAGGTCATCGCATGACCTTGAGAGGTCAAATGAGTGTTGGGAAAGTAAGATTAGATGCTGTCGAGTCGATTGGTGCCATTTTTAGCGCTCTAGCTCTACTGGGTGGGCCACAATCTGCTGTGCAAATTTGGGCCACGTGACTTTTGCTGGCCTCTGTAGGTCAAACGGCTAGGAGTGCCACCGAATGAATTGGACTGTGGATTGGACATGTCATGGTCTACATTGTGTGCGAGTTTCAGCTTGATCGGAGGTGTCCCGAATCTGGGCTGAATCCGGGCTGCGACGTATTGAGTGTCGTTTATTTGCACATTTTGACCTACCGAGGTCAAACGGGGTCACATATCGAGAAGCGGTTTTATAGGAAAGTTACTACGGCCTATGGGCTACCCGATGATGTGCTTTGATTTGGAATTCGGTCAATCCCTCTACTCGAAAACTGCTGTGCAAATGTATTTTCGACATAGCCCACAAATGACCTTAGGTCATCGCATGACCTTGAGAGGTCAAATGAGTGTTGGGAAAGTAAGATTAGATGCCGGCGAGTCGATTGGTGCCTTTTTTAGCGCTCTAGCTCTACTGGGTGGGCCACAATCTGCTGTGCAAATTTGTGCAACGTGACCTTTGCTGACCTCTTTAGGTCAAACGGCTAGGAGTGCCACCGAATGACTTGGACTGTGGATTGGACAGGTCATGGCCTACATTGTGTGCGAGTTTAAGCTTGATCGGAGGTGTCCCGAATCTGGCCTGAATCCGGGCTGCGACGTATTGAGTGTCGTTTATTTGCACATTTTTACCTGCCGAGGTCAAACGGGGTCACATATCGAAAAGCGGTTTTTAAGGAAAGTTACTACGGCCTATGGGCTACCCGATGATGTGCTTTGATTTGGAATTCGGTCAATCCCTCTACTCGAAAACTGCTGTGCAAGTGTATTTTCGACATAGCCCACAAATGACCTTAGGTCATCGCATGACCTTGAGAGGTCAAATGAGTGTTGGGAAAGTAAGATTAGATGCTTGCGAGTCGATTGGTGCCATTTTTAGCGCTCTAGCTCTACTGGGTGGGCCACAATCTGCTGTGCAAATTTGGGCCACGTGACCTTTGCTGACCTCTGTAGGTCAAACGGCTAGGAGTGCCACCGAATGATTTGGACTGTGGATTGGACAGGTCATGGCCTACATTGTGTGCGAGTTTCAGCTTGATCGGAGGTGTCCCGAATCTGGGGTGAATCCGGGCTGAATCTGGGCTGAATATGGGCTTTCTTGACGGACATTTTTGCGAGCCAATACCTTTTGACAAATTGTCTCGCTAAAATCGATCTACGTCTCGCATCCTATTTCAGTTGGCACCACACAGGAAAGGAGCCACTAAATTCACCTCTAGTCTACCCCCCATAGCCATGGGTGTTACACAGTGTGAACACACCCACATAGTCTCGCTGCCCATTGAGTACCGGGCAGCGCTCCCTGATGAGGACCGCCTCCAGAATTTTCAGCCGGCGCACGTCCCTGTCAGAGGCGATGATAGAGGTGTTCTCAACCAGTTCTGTTCTAGTGATGGTTTTCTTGTGTGCTTGTCTGGTGTGTTCAGCAGGTGGGTGTCCGTGCAGGTGCATTGTCAATCTTCGGGAGAGGGTAGTAGTCGTGTGACCAATGTAGTCTACTTCTCTGTTCTGGAGCTTGTTCTGGAGGCGGTCCTCATCAGGGAGCGCTGCCCGGTACTCAATGGGCAGCGAGACTATGTGGGTGTGTTCACACTGTGTAACACCCATGGCTATGGGGGGTAGACTAGAGGTGAATTTAGTGGCTCCTTTCCTGTGTGGTGCCAACTGAAATAGGATGCGAGACGTAGATCGATTTTAGCGAGACAATTTGTCAAAAGGTATTGGCTCGCAAAACACTTATTTGCTTTTATTTATGTGTAGGGTGTAATTTTGTTCGTTTTGCTTGAAAATGTTATGGAATATAACGAAACCGGTCGCGAGAACGAACTTTATATAATACGGACACACCAGACTATAACTCTACCTAACTATAACTACAGTTTAAAGTAATTTATGACATTAATTGGTGACTTAATTAGCGGCTTCAGCCATACTGCAAAAGCGGTGGTACGCTCACTTGAGAAGCTACAAAAGAAGCTTATCAATGAAAGAAGTGCGATTGTGTTCAATCAGACTTGCATATATATATATATATATATATATATATATATATATATATATATATATATATATATATATATATATATAACGTCGAACTTTAACGAATATTTTTACATGAACTTTGCCGATCTGATACATCGTATTGACGAAAACAGCAAGAAAATATATAACAGATTTCCTTCGTGCGAAACAGCCAGAGGCAGGTGGGATTCTTGCATCCATCGACGTCGAATCTTTGTTCACGAATGTTCCAATCAACGAAACGATCGATATTATCTTAGATGAAGTGTATGAGAAACGTAGCAATGGACTTCCTGCTCTAAACTTATCTAGAAATATCCTTGAAAGACTCCTCAAAGCATGTACTAAAGATGCACCATTCAGGGGACCAGATGGACAACTGTATGTCCAAAAGGAAGGCGTGGCCATGGGGTCACCCTTGGGACCCCTCTTTGCCAACTTTTACATGGCGCACGTCGAAAATCATGTCCTCAGCGACCCCGACATCGCCCCGAGCACTTACGTGCGATATGTAGACGACTGTTTTGTGGATGTAAACGACCGTGAGCATTTGCTGAAACTTGTGAACGAATTCGAATCGAACTCCGTACTGACCTTCACTTACGAATTAAGTCGCGACGATGTTTTGCCCTTCCTTGACGTGCTCGTAGAAAGAGGTGCAAACCAGTATCACACAAGTGTGTACCGCAAACCCACCAACACAGGCCAAACACTTAACGCTAACAGCGAATGCCCGAGTAGATACAAGACCAGTGTGATCCGAGCATTTGTCAAAAGGGCAATCCGTACTTGCTCCACCAACAAGAGCATGCACGAAGAGTTTATGCGCCTCAAACAGCTCCTAGTTAACAATGGTTACAGCAATGGAGACATAGACTCAGAAATCCAACGACAACTTGACACAAAATATAACGACACAAACATGCAGGAGTTGCAGGGCACATCACACCACCTATATTACCGCAACTTCATGAACACAGAATATGAGAAAGACGAGCGGATACTCAAACATATCATTACGAAAAACGTAGAATGCAAGGACAAGTCTGACAAACTCATGCTCCACATTTACTATCAGAGCACAAAGACGAAACATCTGGTCATGAAAAACAACCCGATTGAGACTAAGCGGCTCATGCGTACCAACGTAGTGTACCAATTTGACTGTCCCTCTGAAGATTGCAGGCTTCAGAACATCAGCTACGTTGGATACACATGCACCACTTTGTCTCGTCGTCTGACCATGCACAAACAGGAGGGAGCAATCAAGACACACATGCTGGAGAAACACAACATTAGACTGACAAGAGAACACCTGGTAGAAAACACGTCGATCATCCACTCCAACCGTGACCCCAGACGCGTAGAGATCACAGAGGCCATACACATCAGAGACCACACACCAAGCATCAATGAACAGAAAAACGCACGCCTAGAAAAACTGGCTCTCTGGGGTACAATGCAGCACACATCACACCCACAAACACGCAGAACAACACCAACACAAGCAACCCAACCCGACTAGCACTAGGTATGTGTGACGTGATCATATTTACTGTTGTAGTAGCGCGCTGAAACTGAAAGTGTTATTTATGATTTTACTCGTGACCTGTATATTGTTTTTCAATCGTGTCCATGTACGCATTATTTGAACGAGTGTCTCACAGTGTACTTGAAAATGAATGTATAATACATTCGAAACGCGTCGAACTTTAACGAATATTTTTACATGAACTTTGCCGATCTGATACATCGTATTGACGAAAACAGCAAGAAAATAGTCAATAAGATCATAAAAACACAAACAAAGCTTTCGAAATGTGAAAGTGCTATTACGTTTAATGGTCTTTGTCTAAAAGAAGATTTATTGCCGAAGTGTTCAGTAGTGGCTATTAGTAGCGCCGAGCTATACCGTCGCTGCGCGGAACACTGTGCTGGAGGTCGCCTCGGCCGTGAGTGCACGTGCGCGCTACGGAATTCTTGCCTACCGCCGGAAACGGCGTCGGCCGGTAGTCGCAAGGCCCTCTAACCAGGTATGGACATCGGCCAATCGGGGCGAATCACGGCCGGCGGGAGGATGACGTCATCGGCCCATACTCCGCCGACTCCGCCCACCCACGGCAGCGAAACTGAATGGCGTTTGCGCCAATTGTTTCGTGATCGATTTTATCCAACTGGAATGCAATAAACGTTCAGCGGCCTCTTAACCGTTTGACTCAATATCCTTGCAACCTTTCAACAGCAAAAAATTGCAGCCAACTCTCTCTATTTTGCAGTCGGTGCCGACGGTACCGACTGCTGTACCTACCTAAGCCGTGGGCCCGCCCGTAGCAAACGGGTAGACAGAAACTAAGTGACCAAAACACAAAACCAGCTGTTTTCGTACGTACACGTTCATTAGCATGTCATAGGTTGATATAAATGTCAAGCTATGCACAATGCACATTCGTGGCTAGACAGCATAGAAGTTAGAACCCAAAATACTGTCAACAAAATACTGTCAACTACTGAGTTCAAGCGCGGATCCAGCTTGGAGTTTGGGAGGGGGAGGGGGCAACTGTTCATCGACGGCGGACATAGTGACTGTGTGGAACTCATTGTAGTTTTGGTTATCGGCTCGGGAACGGTCGACGGCACTGTGCTGCTGAGTGCTAGGTGCCTCCTCTGTCGTTTGACGGGGCTCTGGAGCACCTGCTAAGCTTTGGCTAGCCGCTGCGGCTGCGGTGCCATCGGCTCAGAGACCAACAGGCTGTACCTACCGGCCGGAACTGATCGCCGATTCTGATTATGTTAGGCTGATTCTGTTAGTGCGGGAGAGGCAGATGGAGCCTGGCCGGTGGGTTCTGCCTCAACGCGGGGCTGATGGGGTAAGGTGCAGCCCCCTACAAAAAAAAAATAATGTTAAAGCGTTGGAAATATCGCTTCACAAAATCAGAACATTTAGCATGGAAACGCGGCCTGATAGGAACTGAATATCGTGGCGAATTTCAATGCAACCAAATTTCGGCGGGGACTTGCATCCACCTGCCGCTGGTCAGCCGTGCCACGGACGCTCTGGACTTGTCGCTGCCGGTGCTGGCCGAGCTGGCCGCGCTCTGGGCCGACTGCCCGAGCCGCTGCGGCCATGGTGCCCGACCTGAACCAGTAGGTAGCTGACGCCGGGGCGGCGCTCGGCGGGGCCGGTGCTAGTCGGAGATGGGGCCGCTGCCGGCTGCGGTGTCGCGCGGTGCAGCTGCTCGGCGCGCTGGCCACGCCGCCGCCACCGGCTTGATGGCAGACAGCTTGCAGGCGCAGCTGGCCGCCTGGAGTCAGCGGCCTGTGCTTGAGCTGGCCATGCCATTCGGCATTCGCTGACATGAAGCCCAGCCAGTGACCGTATACGTTCCTGCCGCGTGTCGTCCAGCTGGCGCTCAGCTCCGGCAACGCGGAGCTAAGACCTCCGGGCTCCGCGTGCCAGCTTGCTGAAAGCCGTGACCGCGTTCACACTCGGTAAACCGCTTGCTACGCGGCGCTATCACGAATAAGGCATTTACGCGATAATAACCAGTTCGAGTAGTAAAGGTTTCACGTTGGCGTGACATCTAGAAGTCCAAATGTACTTACGCGAAAAGGTGAACGAAGGGGTCCAAATGGGTGAATTCCAGATAAAAAGGTCAAATTAGGTCACGCTGGGTCATTTCAGGTCACTTTAGGTCACCTCAGGTCACCCTGGGTCAGGTCAGGTCACAGAGGTCACCCAGGGTCACGATGTGTCAGGCCAAGTCACAGAGGTCACCTTAAGTCGCAATGGGTTGGATCACATTGGTCAGGGCTATCATGGGCCGATGACGTCATCCCTGCTCATCAGCTGCCTACAACATCGGCCTATGGCACAGCATTACGGTGTCACCCCCCTGGGTAGTCGGAGCCGGGGGCCGCGGGGAGTCGGGCCGTGTTGTATTTACTTGTTTGTTCCAAGGCCTAAATACAGTGTACAGACGGAACAAGTGGCGACGAAGATGAGATGGAGTCGACTCGTGCCGGTTTTTGCTTAGTGCCTAGCCCGCTTAGTTTTGCTTAGTCTTTTTTATCGATTGCACAGCGCCTGTATGCTCAGCCGCCGCCGCCAATTTTAACTGCCCCGCTCGCCCGTGCAGCTAACGTAATTGTCGCGTCTGCCGCCCGCGCTTACGTTGATTGAAATGGCTCAATCGCACGGTTTGCCCACGCCCCCGCCTTATGAGGCTGGCCAAGACTTCGCAAGATGGCTCAGAGGCTGCGAATGCTACATGCTAGCCTCAGATATCACCTCAAGCGCCCGAAAAGCCGCAACAGTTCTCACGCTGCTCGGACTGGAAGTCCAGGAGCTCGCCAGAACACTGCCCGACCCACCCACCACTGCACCGGAAGAAGCTTCCGATGAGTATGCCCGACTGGCCGCTAAACTGACGGCGCATTTCGACACTGCAGTAAACCCTACGTACGAGCGGGCTCAGCTCCATGCAATTGCCCGGAAGGCTGGGGAAAGCTTCGCAGAATTTGTGTCGCGTCTCCGTATCCAGGCAGACCGCTGTAAATATGCAGCCGAACAGCGGGACGCAGTTGTGCTGGAGTGCGCTGTAGCCCACTGTGCGGACAGGGAGCTGCAAAAGAAATTCTTCGGAAAACCGACGCTGACTCTTTGCGAAGCCTTGCAACTGGCTAAGCAGGAAGAGCAAATCAGAGCTCAGGTTGAGAGCTTGAATTCGGCCGCCCAGCCCACTGAGCCACTTGAGGTGGGTGTGAACATGATAGCGCATCGCCAGGCCACGGCAGCCTTTCAGTATCGTGGTCAGTACTCGCAGCCCCGTGGGCCAACTCAGAGTCCATGGGTTCCCTCACCGTCAGCGACCCCAGGCCGGAGCCGCGCGTCACGACAAGCCCCTCGCGCTGCGCCGTTGCCGGCGTGCTATCGGTGCCTCAGCAGGCGCCATGCTAGCGGAGACTGCCCATTCAAACACGCCGAGTGCTATGCCTGCCATGGAGTCGGGCACACGAGAAGTGCGTGCCGAAACCGAAGCCGACAATTGAGAGACAGTGCGCATCAAGTGTCAGAAGATACCAAGACGGGGGATGGAGCCCACCAGGGAGAAGAAGAGGAGGCATACGGCATCAACACGCTATCTGACAGAGCAGCCCCGGTGGTGGTGGATGTGCGAATGAATGGCAGGCCAATCACCATGCAGGTGGATACGGGCGCCAGCCGCTCCATCATCAGCAAGGCCATGTTCACCAGCATGTGGGTCAGCAAGCCTGACTTGAAACCGTTGGATCGCCCTCTGCGGACTTACACTGGAGAGCAGGTTCCAGTGGTGGGCGTGGCCACAGTAGAAGTCGTCTACCAGGATCAGAAGGCGATGCTACCTGTTGTTGTGGCAGACACGACAGGGCCGCCTCTGCTGGGGCGAGAATGGCTGCTCGCGATTAAGCTGGATTGGAGGTCCCTTTTCAGCGTCGACTCACTGCACAGCCTCTCCTCGCCAGAGGCAGATCTAGAAGCCGCTCTGCAAAAGGACCGCGCCGAGTTCAGTAACCTCTTCAAGCCGGACATCGGTCGCTATAATGTCCGAAAGGTGTCTATTGAGATGGATCCGACAGTGAAGCCGATCTTTCTCAAACATCGGCCTCCACCTTTTGCACTGCGGGAGGAGATCGAAAAGGAACTGGAGAGACAAGTCGCAGAAGGAATTCTGGAGCCAGTGAAAACCTCGCGCTGGGCTGCGCCAGTGGTGCCTGTGAAAAAGGCCAACGGTACCCTCCGGCTCTGTGGAAGCTATGACCAAACGGTTAACAAAGCCAGTCAGCTTGAAAAGTATCCGTTGCCGAGAGTCGACGAGCTGTTCGCCGCCATGGCGGGCGGCAAGATGTTTACAAAGATCGATCTCCGTGAGGCTTACTTCCAGCTAGAGCTCGATGATGCAAGCAAAGAAGTGCTCACCATCAACACACACAAAGGGCTGTTTCGTCCAAATCGGCTAGCCTTTGGCGTCAAGAGTGCCGTTTCGATCTTCCAGCGAGAAATGGAGACGTTGCTGTCGGGGATACCGAACGTAGCAGTATTCCTCGACGATATCGCTGTGACTGGCCCCAACCCAGCTGCCCACCGAGAAAATCTTCGCGAGGTGCTGCGCCGTCTCAACTCGGCAGGCCCCCGAGTCAATGAGGAGAAGTCGGTCTGGCTGGCGTCTGAGGTTAAATACCTCGGGTTCAGCATCTCGGCCGCCGGTGTGCGAACCACGGCGGAGAAAACAGCTGCTGTGCAGGAGGCCCCGGAGCCGAGAAATTTGACGGAGCTGAAGGCCTACATGGGACTTCTTCAATACTACGGTCGCTTCCTTCCCGGTCTGGCCACTGTGGCAGCTCCGTTGTATGCACTGGAACGGAAGGGAGCAGCCTGGGTCTGGGGGGCTGCTGAGCGCGCCGCCTTTCTACAGACAAAGCAGCTACTAGTCTCAGCTCCAGTGCTGACTCACTACGACCCGGCCAAACCCCTGATTCTGACCACTGACGCCAGCTCCTATGGCCTAGGAGCAGTGCTCAGCCATCCCAGCGGTGAGCATGGGGATCAGCCGATCGCGTACGCCAGTCGGACTCTGAATGATGCGGAGCGTAACTACAGCCAACTCGATAAGGAGGCCCTGGGAGTCATGTTCGGTGTTGGAAAGTTTCACCAGTACCTCTACGGCCGCCTCTTCCTGATCCGAACAGATCACAAGCCCCTGGTGGGACTACTTTCTGCCGACAAAGCCCTACCTCTCGCGGTATCTCCCAGGATCCTTCGATGGCGGCTGCTCCTGGCTGGTTATCATTACCAGTTGCAGTATGTAGCGGGACAGAGCATTGGCAACGCTGACGGGCTAAGCCGCCTGCCACTGTCAGTCGTCCCGGCCGATGCCCCAGTGCCTGGCGACGTCGCCAACATGCTGGAAGACGTGTCTCGAGTTGTGGATGTGGACCAGATTCGTGCGAAAACGAGTCGAGATCCGATCCTGTCCAGGGTGCTCCGGTGCCTGCAAGTCGGGTGGCCACAGACGCCTCCTGAGGACGAAGGCCTGCTGCCTTTCTACCGTCGTCGGCAGGAGCTGAGTCTACAGGACGGATGTGTCCTGTGGGGCTGCAGAATGGTGATTCCGACGTCACTCCGATCTCAGATACTCGGAGTCTTGCACGACGGCCATCCGGGCATAAACCAGATGAAGCGACTCGCTCGGAGCCACGTGTGGTGGCCCGAACTCGATATCATGATTGAAGAGTGTGTTCGTACTTGCCATCAGTGTCAGATCCATCGTGGGCTGCAGCCGGAGGTGCCAGCGCAGCCATGGACTTTCCCTCAGCGTCCGTGGCAGAGGGTGCACGTAGATTTTGCTGGCCCTGTGGAGGGAAAGCAGCTACTGGTTGTAGTTGACGCGTACTCGAAGTGGTGCGACGTGCATATCTGTGCTTCAGCGTCTTCAGCAGCGGCGATTGAGAAACTGAGGATGAGCTTCAGTACGCATGGGTTGCCGGTAATCCTGGTGTCTGACAATGGCACAGCCTTCTCGTCGTCGGAGTTTCAGACCTTCATCAAGGGAAACCGCATCGTACACAGATTCAGCCCACCTCTTCATCCCGCTTCAAACGGCCAAGCCGAGGCGGTAGTGAAGGTGGTGAAGTCCGGCATCGCACAGCGGTCGGAGGGGAGTTTGCAGACGCGCCTGTCCCGGTTTCTGTTTAAGTACAGAAACACGCCGCACTCTACTACAGGTCGTACCCCGGCTGAGCTCCTGCTGGGACGCTCGGTGAGAAGTATGATGGATCTGGTGCACCCCGATCTCACCGCAAAGGTCGAGCTTCATCAACAGACGTGGAAGGATCGTTCGGACCGGAGTGCTCGTGACCGGCACTTTCATGCTGGTGAAGAGGTATACGTCACAGCTATCCCGCAATCGCAGCAGAAGTGGGTTCCGGCGGTGGTGAGCTCGGTCGCAGGCCAGATCTGTGAGGTTCGCTTGCTGGATGGCCGAGTGTTCAAGCGTCACCGGTCTCATCTGAGGACTCGCTACGCCCCGGCTCCAGCGGACGGTGCACAGCCCAGCCACCGTCCAGAGCCGCCAACTTTAGCTGCTCAGCTGTCGCACGCTCCGGGTAGGAACACACACGCGCCGCCAACGCCGCTCGTCGTGGCGTCCTCACCGCCACCGCCACCGCTCAGGGCACCGGCGGGTCCGCCGCTTCCTGGGACACAGGTGCCGCTGCTGCCCGATACGCCAGCTCCACCGATGTGTGTGACGGCGTCGCCGTCTGCGTCTCGAGATGCCGCACCATCGCCGGCTCCACAGCAGAGCGCGGTGCGCGGTGCGTCGTGTCCCTCGCCGCCGGGCTCCGCGGGGAGTGGAGCACCGGAGCCGCTGAGCCGGCCCCATCGCTTTCGTAGGGCCCCTGTGCGCCTGGATCTGTAACGTGGCTATGATTCGTGTTTGTGTTTGTTCCCTGTGGGATCAGTGTTGGAGGGTTTAGTTATCTTGTAGCTCAGAGGGAAGGAGTGTTCAGTAGTGGCTATTAGTAGCGCCGAGCTATACCGTCGCTGCGCGGAACACTGTGCTGGAGGTCGCCTCGGCCGTGAGTGCACGTGCGCGCTACGGAATTCTTGCCTACCGCCGGAAACGGCGTCGGCCGGTAGTCGGAGCCGGGGGCCGCGGGGAGTCGGGCCGTGTTGTATTTACTTGTTTGTTCCAAGGCCTAAATACAGTGTACAGACGGAACACATATATATATATATATATATATATACATATATATATATCAATATTATGCCTGCTGGCAACTGGCCAAAGGACCTCACTCCTAGACCCAGGATGATAATGCCAGTCATACCTATGCAGTGCACCATTCATCCTCGTTTAGATATTAGTTAATTCCAATAAAATCTGCTCTGATAAACTACACTCTAGTGAAAACAAGGCTGTGTAAACATTCCTGACCACCACGCCCGCTCTATTATCAAATAAATAATCCTAACATTTTTAACCCATGCAATAACAATTTCAATTGCAATTTGACCAAAGGCCCAGCCTATCGCGCACTGGCTATCTGTTTCATATCTGTTTCATATCTATCTTGATCTGGAATCTTGTCATTTAATCCCTTACCTGGTTTACTTACCTGGTTGGGTTCCAATGTCCGACTGTGAGGGAATGGCAATTTAGGAAGTTGAGGCAGGGAGTGGACTACGGAACCCCAGAAACATAAGGCGCGCCAAACAGTAGTGCTGGAATGTCCTATGAGCACAATCATAAATAAACTGTCTGGAAATGTGCGCCTCACAACAGTAATTGACATGTAGCATATACTAGTTTCCTAAGATGAGACAGTAAGACATGGTATCAGCCATTACGAGAAACAGTACAATGAGTCATTCAGTTCACTGTCTAGTTTTCCTTTAAATCGCGATACATTGTCCGCGCATACAGCTTCCGCAGAGAGAGAGTTCCATACAGATATACACCTACGAGAGAACGAGCGCTTCCTTACATCGGTTCGCAAGGTCGAGGGAAAAATTTTGTAGCAGTGACCTCGGGTCCGAGATTGAGGAGGCTGTAAGAACAAGTCAGCTGGATTGATGATCGACTTACCATGAAAAATTTTCCAGCATTGA
This sequence comes from Amphibalanus amphitrite, assembly GCF_019059575.1. Classification (NCBI taxonomy): domain Eukaryota; kingdom Metazoa; phylum Arthropoda; class Thecostraca; order Balanomorpha; family Balanidae; genus Amphibalanus; species Amphibalanus amphitrite. The sequence goes on from NW_024881514.1 coordinate 196,243, forward strand.
ATGAGGTCAGCACGGAGCAGCCTTCCCTGGACCGAGTAGAGGTTTAGGGCTCTCAGTCTGTCACCATAGGATAAGGACTGCATACCGGAGATGCGTTTAGTCCATCTTCGCTGCACACTTTCCAGTAGCTTAAGGTCCTGGACATATCCGGTGTTCCAGACGCAAGAACAATATTCAATAACGGGGCGTATATGTGTGGTTAAGAGAAAAAGCATAAACTTGGGGGACCGGCACACCGTCGACTTTAGAAAACTATATGCTAGCCCGCCTGCCCTGTGAGTGACTGATCTGACATGGTCATGAAACTTCAGGTCCGTGTCTACCAAGACTCCCAAGTCCTTAGCCGAAGAAGCGTGTGGGATGTGATTGCCATTGAGGATGTAGGTTGGGGCAGGTAGTTTCGATGAGGATCTAGGGAAACGCAGTACAACGCACTTTGCCACATTCATATGCAGTCCCCACGAGTCAGCTGTAAAGTGGAGCTCGTCAATATCACGTTGCACATCTGCTTGGCGTAAACCTATGGACGAAGTAGGGTGATTAACACAGGCATACACTTTGAGATCATCAGCAAAAATTTTGTAATTACATGCGAGCTGTGCGCCAACGCTGTTAATATATATCAAAAAGAGCAGAGGGCCCAAAACGGATCCTTGCGGCACGCCACTCAGTACCTCTCTTGTCTTGCTCAGCTCACCATTAATACTTACTCTCATATGGCGGGAAGTCAGAAAAGAATGTATCCAATGTAATATGTTACCATCAACCCCTATGCATTTCAGCTTGGATATCAATATGCTATGAACGACGACATCAAAGGCCTTGCTAAAGTCGAACAAGATTACGTCTATAACGCCTCCCTCGTCAACACATTTTGACACATGGTCATACACGAGTAGTAACTGGTCCATTGTGGATCTGCCGGAACGAAATCCAAATTGGTTAGGAGATAGAATGTCATTGTTCTCCAAGAACACAGTGAGGTGATCAGCAATGATGCGTTCTAGGGTTTTGCCACAAACAGAGGTTAAGCTAATGGGACGATAGTTAAGCGGATCATAGCGTGGTCCTTTCTTAAAAATAGGAATAACTGCTGAACGCTTCCAGTCGTCAGGCACAACCCCCTCTGCTAAAGAGCGGGTGAAGATAGTGCACAGAGGGTGAGCGATGTGTGGGGCACACTTGTTCAGCAGCAGGGGATGCAGATTGTCGGGTCCCATAGAAGAGCTGCAATCTAAAGAGTGCAGGGCTTTGAGAATGGACTCAATCGAGAATGAAATGGGGTCAATGACACAATCAGCACGTTGGTAGGGACGAGGATTGGGAGGGGCGACCGACGAGTACACGGAGGCAAACGAGGAAGCAAACACCTCGACCATCTCACCGGGTGCGTCGGTGAGCTGTCCTGACTGGAGTCTGATTGGACCGACTGAGGGTCGACACACCTTCTTCCGACGAATGTAAGTATGTATAGCCTTGGGATTGTCTTTGGATTGAAGGAAGAGGTTCTCCTCATACTCTGCCTGGCGAGAAACCGCAAAGCTCCGGTAACGGTTGTTGACAGACTTAAAGGCAGAATATGCGGCAAATGACTCGCTAGAGCGACGACCAAGACGCGACCTGACGTTCTTATAATGCAACCAAGCTGAGTGTCTTTGGTTGATCAAACTGTTTGGAGGCCGCTTGAGCCAAGGGGGGTTGTCATCACCACGCTTTGGTATCACTGGTACAAATTCATCGGTAAGTTGCTGAAGTATACCAGCAAAACGTTTAAAGGAGCTATCTGCGTCTAAATGGGCCAATTCAAAGTCCCAATCAATAGAGGCTAAGTGGGAGGATATCGCAGTATAATTACCTTTAAACCAATGCTTGTGCTTGGCACCGATAGTCATACTAGCGTCAGGTACATCCAGAGAGAAGGCATATTCAAACTTGGTGGGGCTGTGGTCACACCCAGGGATAGGAGGGAGAACTTCTACCTGCCCAATTCGATCTGACTCAGAGGTGAGGACGAGGTCTAGTATGTTTCCGGACCTCGGGAAGGTAGGTTCTCGTACCCACTGGTGTAGTCCAAGCGAGGAGAATGCGTCCAAGAAGGAGTGGTCGGTAGCATTGGATGCTGTCGGAGGGTCAGAAAGCCAGTTGATCGAGGGAAGGTTGAAGTCACCAAGTAGTATGACCTCTCTGTCCGAGCAAAAGTCATTGATGAGGCTTAGAACTGAGTTGTTTGAAACAATCGAGTACGAGGGAGGTCGGTATACAAGAAGACAATACACATTGTATGCGGTAAGGTGCACTGACAGCGTGTTTGGTAGCAAAACAGACTACCAAACACGCTGTCAAGGTGTTTGGTAGGTCTGCAAGGGGAGTCAGTAATAATGTGTTCTGCTATGTATACACATACACCGTGTTTGGCGACGCTTCCTGCAGTGTCATTTCTCAGAAGACTGTAACCAGGGATTGTTACAAAGGAGTCAGCTATTTTGGGTAACAAGTGGGTCTCAGTAACACAAATTATATCCCATCGGTCTACGGTTGCAGTGTGGTTTAAAAGGTGGAGCTTTGATGACAGTCCATTTATATTAACATGCACGATTTTTAAAACTGTTGTGGCACTAAGTCTGGGCTGATTCACTGTAGGAGTGTCTAAGCACGAAGGGAGTTTCCCGGGTCAGCAGAAGGGGTGCCACCCTGGGCGTTGGTCTCTGTCCCGGGTGGGGCCTGAGGGGCGGAAACAGGAGGCTGTCCATTGGCCTCTTCTCGCCTGGCTTGTCTACGGGCAAACAGCTCAGCCCTCTGGGCGTATGTCAGGTCTCGTGAGATGTAGACGCCATGGTAGTCTGTCCCCCTCAGTGTCTTTGAATTGTCTAGGACCCGCTTGCGCACTTCATCGTTCAGAAGCTTAGCTCTGAAAATGTTGGAATGACCAGGGATAGCTGTCACATCTGAAAGAGTAACTGAGATGTCCATGACACTCTGAGTGAGTTGGGAGAACTTTTGTGTGAAGTCTCTGGGTGAGCTGGCAGGAAGACCCTTTACTATGATAGAAGAGCGTCTTTTCTCTCTTTCGTTCATCTCCTGAATTTCTTTCCGGATGGCAGTTTGGTAGGCAGGATTGGGTTTGGAGGCTGAGTCAGTAGCACTTGGAAGAGGTGCTGGAGCTTGGGCTGGGACTGGAGCAGGAGCAGGTCTAGAGGCCAGTTCTGTCACTCGGTCCGTGAGATTCTGCACCGCGCTGCACAGCCCCTTCATCTGCTGGAAAATCTGATTGACTAGCTCAATCACAAGGGGTTGAGTACCACCAGTTGATGAGCCATCAGTTTCAGTCTGAATCCTGCACTTCGTGCACACAAAATTAATCCCTCTCCCACCATACTCCTTGATAGCATCTAGCAGGTTTTGGGGAAGCCCCGAACACATCTCAGAGTTGTGTACCCACATCTTACACTTGTCACAACCGATAGCCTCATTACCAGCATCATTGGAGCAAGTGTAGGGGTTTCACGCATCGGAACCTGCAACCTTTTATTGGTTCCCCCCATGTACAGACATTACGTTAATCAAAGTTACTCTACAATGCCCGCCTGCCACCCGGGTGTATTAAACTAAGCGGCCCGTATGATTGTTCGTTCACGTTCACCGTGTATCAGCCCGGCATCTGCCATTCCCCCAACGAAATATTTTGCTCACATTCCATATACGATATATTTTAGATCCGAGGGACATTCATGAATCATACGCTCACCTTCTTACGCTCACGCACTCTATTCGCATAACACTTCCAAACACACACTCATTTACGCTACGCGCCGACGAATATAATTTAGACGGGACTGTCCTGGATATAACGGGGGATGCCCACCGCTATTTGCGGCGGGTCGGAAAGCCAAATGAAATCCAGGACATTTGTCGGGGACTTCCGCAGCGCCTGGGCGCTGCGGCATTAATTTAGGGGGGATGGGAAAGTTCGCTTACCGGAAGATGTTGCCCCGACGACACCGCACTGGCAAATGCCACGAGAGACGGGCCCGCGAGTCCCAGGTGCCGGCCAGCCGCTGCCTTTCACCCGGCGGGCACGCCTTTCCCACCGGAGGCAAACATACGGCGGACTGGCCTAACGCGCACTCTGGTTCTCCGGCCCGCCGCTCCACACACTCTCTGACGCGCTCAATTTTGCCCTTACATAATAATACTCCCTCCCACGGACGGTGAAAAAGGGTCCCCTTGCTCCCCCGGGTGAGAACCTTTCCACTATCTCATTCGCGCTTGACAATAATTATACCTACACAACACATGCGACATACATTCTACAGACATCCTACATACATTCTACAATCTATAGACATCCTACATACATTCCACAGACACTCGCCCTACGCCTTACATGCACGGTCGCCCTGCCCACGCTCCCGCTCATCGCCCCATTGTTCATTCCGCCTGCCACCCTCCTGCCAAACCCTTCTCCTGCTGCCCGCATTTTTCGCAGCGCCGATCCGTTGCCAGCTCTTCCTTCCCACGCTCGCTCGTATCGCCTCGCTCTTCTGGCCCTCGACCCCCCGCCATGAACTGGTCCTTGGTTGGAGGTCGCCTGGACTGGTAGCACACGCGCGCGATGCTCAGCCGGTAGCGCACGCTACCGCCCATAGCCGGTGTTCGCGGACGGTGGACACTGGACACCTTGGTGGGCGGCCGCCTCCCTGGGCGACCGCACTCTATCTCAGCGCCACCACCGCAGTCCGGGGCTTCTTGGGCGGCAGTCGGTGCCCCCCCACTGGTGGTATGGAGCGTTTTCGCATGCTGCCAGGTGTTAGTCGACCGTTTCCAGCTTCGTGGCCAGCTGTCGAGGGTGTCTCCTCCGGCTCGACCCGCCTCAGAGTTCGGCGGCTTCCGCTAGGCGTCCCGGGGTCGCGCCACCAGTTGGCAGCGGCGGCGGTGGCGGCTCGCGGACGCGAGTGGTGCGTCGTGCTCACCGCCTGTCGCGCTGCCGCCAGCCCGGTAAGCTGCTGGTGGGTGGCGCAGACCACCGGGAGCTGCCCTGCAGCGTCTTTGCAGAGCGGGCCGCAGAATCAGCGGCCCAGCCAATGCAGAGCTAGCGGGCGCCGTCAGGTCAGCTAGCCCCTTTCACCGCCGCGCACCGTACCGCCGCGGCCAATGGCGCCGCGGCTACCAGTGCATTGGGCGGCTGGAGGCTGCTAGCTGGCGCATTAAGAGGGACGGACCGAGCACCACCGTATAACGCACTGCCGCGGGCTGGATGGGACTGCTAGCAGATGGCGCGGCGCGGCGGCGGCCGAGCGCAGCCGCCCGTACTGCCGCAGCTCTTGAACGCCGCGGGGTCCGGGCAGCTGGGCAGACGGCTGGAATGGCGGGGCGGCGACCGAGCGCAGCCGCCCGTACTGCCGCGGCTCTTGAACGCCGCGGGGTCCGGGCAGCTGGGCAGACGGCTGGAATGGCGGGGCGGCGACCGAGCGCAGCCGCCCGTACTGCCGCAGCTCTTGAACGCCGCGGGGTCCGGGCAGCTGGGCAGACGGCTGGAATGGCGGGGCGGCGACCGAGCGCAGCCGCCCGTACTGCCGCGGCTCTTGAACGCCGCGGGGTCCGGGCAGCTGGGCAGACGGCTGGAATGGCGGGGCGGCGACCGAGCGCAGCCGCCCGTACTGCCGCGGCTCTTGAACGCCGCGGGGTCCGGGCAGCTGGGCAGACGGCTGGAATGGCGGGGCGGCGACCGAGCGCAGCCGCCCGTACTGCCGCAGCTCTTGAACGCCGCGGGGTCCGGGCAGCTGGGCAGACGGCTGGAACGGCGGGGCGGCGACCAAGCGCAGCCGCCCGTACTGCCGCAGCTCTTGAACGCCGCGGGGTCCGGGCAGCTGGGCAACTGGGCAGACGGCTGTGGGCGGGCACTGGGCCGGGTCCTCCCCTCCCCTCATCATTCCGCCCTTACGATACACATACATACACATACATCGCGGCATACACACACATACATCGCGGCACTCAGCAGCACACATGGTTACGATAATCGACAAATTTAACACCCAGGTTCTCATGAAACATGATTATTTAACCTTTTTATACTCGTAACATCACGAAACTGTGGGAAACTTTCATAACTTAATCACCGTCCGATAAATTTTATATGGAATGTGGGTATTTTTATTAGTGATAGCGAAACCTGGAACCAGTCCGCCACCTTGTAGGAGCTGATCTACCCATAACGAAAGAACAGGCATAACCCAAATCGGACCCAATGCCCGACTATCCACCACTTAGGTACGTTAATTGGTGGTCTCTCTCTCTCTCTCTCTCTCTCTCTCTCTCTCTCTCTCTCTCTCTCTCTCTCTCTCTCTCTCTCTCTCTCTCTCCATCTCACTCATTCACTCATTCTGCTCCTCCATTTCCCGGCTCCTCCACCTTGCCTCTCCACTCTCATGCATATGTCCGTCCATGCGTCAAAGACATTGACCGGGAATACCTGAGGGTACGGGGCAAATGCGTTAAATGTCTAGGTTGGGCGGTTGGAAAGTCCGCTCCTGACACGCCCTTGCTAGCTCAGGAATTCGAGGCCAATGTCTTCTTGTCCCTTCCCTTTTGTTGCATTTGTTTTCCCAACACATGTCTCCATTCTATTCCACTCAGGCAATCCGCTTCTGTCGTTCCCTCGGCCATGTCCCCCCATTCACTCACTCACTCACAATCCATTGCTCCTTCACCTCAATCATGTCTCCCCATCCCCATACGCTCATTCACCCCAGTCATGGTCTCGTCAGTCCATTCGCTCCCCTCACGTCCTCCTTCCCACGCGTCCGCCGCTCGTCGGTTCTCCCTAGTCATTTAAGTGTCCTCCCCCAGTCATTACCCGGCCCCATGCCCGCACAAACACATTCCCTCCCCAGCCCGAGACCCATCCCTCCCCAGTGCGCGGACAAACACAATCAAACACCTGCCTTGCCCTCCCCCAGCCCCGTCCCTCCCCACGACCCACGGCGCGGCGGCGGTCCACCCCTCACGTGCCGACCGGCGGCGCAGCGGGCGTTCCATGCCTCGAGTTCCGATCAAAGGCGCCGGCGTGCCTTTCTTTCTCGCGCGACTCTGTCTCGCGCGACTCTCTGTCTCGCACGACTCTCTCGTGCGACTCTCTCTCTCTTTCTCGCGCGACTCTGTCTCGCACGACTCTCTCGTGCGACTCTCTCTCTCTCTTTCTCGCGCGACTCTGTCTCGCGCGACTCTCTGTCTCGCGCGACTCTCTCGCACGACTCTCTCGTGCGACCCTCTCTTTCTCTTTCTCTCTTGCGGCGCGATGCCTTGCCGCGTGTCTCTCTTGCACGCGATCCCTCGTCGCGCGTCTCTCTAGCGCGCGATTCCTGATCGCACGTTTTTCTTTCTCTCTCTCGCGGCGCGCGGCGCATTCTAATTCTACATACACATGCCTACACCTAGTGATACACAAGAATTCATACACAACATATCACCCTACTTCAACAACCATTGATTCGCACTAAACATACCAGTCAATATCGTTCACTCCTCGGCAGTCAGCGTCCCATTGCGCCATCCTCCTCACGGGGAGAATAGCCAGTGGAAACGCTCCCACGCTGCCTCACAGATCAGGGGCGAGGTGCCTCCCTCGCTCCCGGCGCCTCAGAGACCACCCCTCCGGCGGGTGATCAGCCGAGCGGCGGAGGGAAGGGCTGTTCGGCGCTTGGGGAGGTTCAGGGACCCGCCCGGACCCCAGGGCTGCGCGGCGACTACAGCTGTACTCGTGCCGGTGCATGAGAAGATCGGGTTAATTGGAATTGGGAAAGTAACTTTTACTGGGCGCTACGCACCTCCGGCGAATTTGTATGATATTGAAGGTAAAATTGCCTTGGGCCCTCTCCCTTATAGTTAAATTGCTGGGCTGTCATCTCCTTGCAGTCTGCGGGGCGCGGTAGTCAGCGATAAAGGTCGAATGGCTACGCTGAGCGCTCCACCAATTCACAAACTCAATCTACATACTCAATTCAGGTCGAACCGGCTGTCTCCCCGTAGCAGGCCCAAATTCTCCCCTCTACCGGCTGGTCAGCCGAACGGCGGAGGGTCGTCTTGTTTTGAAGCGGAGGGTCAGTGACCCGGCCGAGCTCCTACAGGCCGGTGAAAGCACCCTTGGCCCCTCGCTCAGGTGCGCAGCCCCGTCGGCCCATTTGCCGGTCCGACCGACCCAGGCATCCGGTCCAATCGGCCCAGGGGCCGGTCCAGTCGGACCAGGTACCGGTGGCCGAAGGGTTCGGCGGTGATTTCGCACACGGTGTGGCGCCGCGCGGCACGCACTTCACTCGGCTAGTCACCGAGTGATGGGAACGGCGCAGCGACACCGCCCGAGGCGCGGCACGCCGGCCCACCCTGCCGACCGACTGGGGACGGCGGCACCTGTGGGGCTGGTGCGGGGGCTGTTGAGCCTTTCCATGACGGAGACACAACACCGAGGTGATTGTGCTCAGGCGGAGTGCCTCTCTGACGAAATTAAATGAAGACTCATAACACGAGAACCATTGCAACCGTACCCGACTTAAACTAAAATCGCCAAAACTGCTGATAGCCAAATTTTTACTAGCAGACGATACACTGATGGTACCGCGCTGAGTTCCTTCGCCTCAGCTCTGATGCTGCCGTTAAAACAAATAAGTTCACTGATATAACCCGTTAAAACTTTACATTACGATATCCGAAACTTATAAAGACGGCATGCGCAGTACTGTTAAAGATATGCGAATCATCCCCGTATGGATGGATTTGTCTCGAAGTGAAACAGATAAATAAATAAACATATATACTGGATGCGAATTTCCCAAAATTGCATGCCAATTTGGCGTGCCGCTCATTTTGCTTACCACTATGGTCGGGATGTTGATTGAAAACCTTGAAACGAACAAATTTTCGATTATGAAGGTTCCTTTTCCATTACGCTAGTAGTCACTGTAAGAGGCGCTTTTTATTGCCATCTATCCAGAAAGAATTATGGCGGCCATTGCACCGTGTACCGGTTAGCCAGGAGGTTTCAGTGACGCACTGAGCGAATATGGTTTCAATTGTCTCGTTTTAGTCCGTTTCGGATCGGTAACTGTCTTCCAAAATGATGGATGTTATGGGGGTGTGGACTGTGGACGTAAGATGACGGACTAAGTAGTCAACATCAAAGAGCCGGTTACATAACGCCATGTTACACCGCCGTCCTCTGCGGTGTAACCCGGCCGCGGGCGGCCAGCGACGAGCGAGTCCCAATGACTTCGGTGTTGTCATTGCGGATCGGCCCGGTTCGCCGCCGCTCCCTGGCGGCCCTCCGCTCTGCGGGACGCGGGTTGTCCCGCCCCGAGGCGTTTAGGATCGGCCGTGCGAATGCGGTGGCTCCCGCCTCCGGTCGGGTGCGTGGCCTACCCGTGGCGACCGGCTCGCTCCCATGGCCGACGGCGCGATCCCATCACGATGGGAATGCGTCCCTTCTCTGGGACGGTCGGAGAGGACCCTGCCGCGGACGTACCACCCCCTTGCGCGGGCGGCGCGATGGCCGGAGCATAATTGCTCGTGAGGGCGATGGCCCGACGCTGACAGCTGCGCGTGGTGTAGGAGCACGGGGGTCGGATCCAACCCGTCTGCTTGAGCAGGTGGATATCGGCAATCTGGCGGATCCGATCTGCCCTCGGGCCGATGATAGTGAAGCCTAAGCCGGGCACCCACACACCGCTCAGGAATATGATATAATATGAAATACAACACGTGCTTCACAGTAAATTAACCCGTACTGCACAACAACATGCATTGTACAACACGCGAGAACTGACAATGTGGCACTTGCTATATTATACATCATATGAAATCACCCGTTACTGGTGTGGCAGCGCACGGCAGCGCCAAGACCAAAACCGTCCAGGAAAGTCACTGGATGGGCCCATGCTGCTGAATTTGCTGGAGCGCAGTCCCGAACGGAGTCGGCTCAACAACTAGGGCTTTGCGTCACCTCGCGCCGCGTCAGCTTCAGTTGGAGGCTCGAATATGACGTGTGCGGTCGCGACGGATAGAACCCGCGCCACGTGGATTCAATTGTATTTGCCTCGAGTGTGCATTTAAAGTACTCTTTCCAATATCCTCGTTAAGAATCCAACTACATAGAGGCCCTCTCTCGAGAAGCTCAAATGCCAATAAACACATGTTTTGCTCGTCTATACAGAACAAATTTAATTTCCTATTTTACGAAATGATTTAGGCTCCATTTGATGGCAAGGTGACGATTAGTGCCTGGCAACACTTAACAGAGGATTGAAAATCCTACAGAATTAATTCCGGATTATTTGTCAATTCGAAGCCGAAAATGGTCCAAGAGATACCGTCCTACTGAGTTGCTATGAAATGGTTGAGAGGCACTGGGTTCATCCGTTATTACTCAATGAACTTAATTAGGTATAAACTGTAATTCTAATAATGAAGATACCAACTTATGCATTATGAAATTTAAATAAAGGCACATTAAAATGAGCACTCAGCGCTCCATTCAAAGAATTTCTGCTCAATAAATGTTGCCATTAAACCTGGATGCAAAGCTGTTTAGAACGATTGTTGCTGGCACAGTGACTGAACTTATTTCGTGTTATCGCTACCACATTTTAAGCAAGGAAATGACAGCGCAAAAATGCATGGATTGAACGAACGTATTAACTACTTTAAACATAACATTGAAGATTTGACGAGACATTTTACGTTTTGCGTCAAAAGAAATTGCAATGAACCGTAAGATTAAATCACTTCCCTGAATTGAAAATGGGGAGACTTTAATGTGCTCGGCTTCCACCGCCTTGCACCAAACCTTGACATCGGGGCCGATCTAAAAGTTTACTGCCAGAATGCGCGGCTCATCTTGGTGTGATGTGGGGATAATAATTAATCGGGGCTTTGCTGCCGAGCTAAGCTTGCCCGCGTTAAGCTACGCACAGCCTCGGTGCCGTCCTAATGGCAACTCGTCAGCGCCACAAGGTGCACTAGGCGCACGGCTTTACGGGAGGGATCGTCATCCCCGCTTAAAACTCTGCCTGAAAACACCCAATGATCGTAATTTCCCCGATCCACTGCACCGATTATGCCTACACATCCCGTAAAACCATGGACATTCCGGTGAACATCTTAAGTTACGATTAATATGCACAGCTAAGACTAGACGGAATTAACGATTTAAGCTGGCATTAAATGTGTAATAAAGCCTCCGCGGTCTATATATGAGGATAGTAGATGACGCATGTTGTTATGATATCTAAATCAGATCAGATTAATTATAGATTGGGTTAAAAATATTGATGCAATGCAATTTTCCACAACTTTTCACGACCGCACACGCCGTTGCACGCTCACTCAATCACTTCAACCGTGACGCACCTGCACACTTAAAACGATAAACACGCATGACGCAAGCACACCAACACACATAAAAGGGTCTATAAAATATCGGTACTCACCGGTGACGAGAACCTCATGGCCGTCATAACCGGCGGTGACGGCTCGTCACCGGACTCCTTGGTTCCGCCGAACGCGACCGACGAAGACCTTCACGCGCACGAGCGGAATCCGCTGCGACCGACGCCTTCCTCTCTCGTCGAACGCCGTCGATCACCTCGCTCACCTGCGATCTCCGACGATCTCGCGCGAACCGACTGCCCTCGTCTCTCATCTCATTATTGCGGTGGCAAATTGTCCCCCCAAGCCCCCCTTATTGGGCTGATTCACGCGTGTGAACGTGACGAAAAGTACGGAAGCAATAATTTACACAAGATATTGAAGCAAAAAGTAAGAACAGCACGACCGGTAAGCATCTCCAAGGGAGCGGAAATCACCGCCCACCTCATGTCCTTGGATCCCGCTTTAGCGCCACCCGGGCTCCGACCTGACCTCCCCATGGACAGACTACACTACGACAACAGGAGTGATACGGGATTGTTTACCCCGGGCAGCACAGACCTCCCGTTGCGCATAACGAACGCCGGCACTGGCCATGTGCCCGGAAGCGGCAAGTACACCCGGGAACCGAATATATGCACTGATGCCGGGGAGCGGAATTACGGCTGCCCCCCGAGTGTCGCCGCGAGAGGATCACTTCGGGCGTCCGGACCTCCGATGGGAAAGGTTTCCCGGCCGCGGTGCACCATTTTTATGTAGGGGTTTCACGCATCGGAACCTGCAACCTTTTATTGGTTCCCCCCATGTACAGACATTACGTTAATCAAAGTTACTCTACAATGCCCGCCTGCCACCCGGGTGTATTAAACTAAGCGGCCCGTATGATTGTTCGTTCACGTTCACCGTGTATCAGCCCGGCATCTGCCATTCCCCCAACGAAATATTTTGCTCACATTCCATATACGATATATTTTAGATCCGAGGGACATTCATGAATCATACGCTCACCTTCTTACGCTCACGCACTCTATTCGCATAACACTTCCAAACACACACTCATTTACGCTACGCGCCGACGAATATAATTTAGACGGGACTGTCCTGGATATAACGGGGGATGCCCACCGCTATTTGCGGCGGGTCGGAAAGCCAAATGAAATCCAGGACATTTGTCGGGGACTTCCGCAGCGCCTGGGCGCTGCGGCATTAATTTAGGGGGGATGGGAAAGTTCGCTTACCGGAAGATGTTGCCCCGACGACACCGCACTGGCAAATGCCACGAGAGACGGGCCCGCGAGTCCCAGGTGCCGGCCAGCCGCTGCCTTTCACCCGGCGGGCACGCCTTTCCCACCGGAGGCAAACATACGGCGGACTGGCCTAACGCGCACTCTGGTTCTCCGGCCCGCCGCTCCACACACTCTCTGACGCGCTCAATTTTGCCCTTACACAAGTCATGCATGCATCCTCCGCTGAGTCCCCCTTGGGGGATCCAGAGGCGGACCCAACACCGCCGGAACCATCACCCCTATCCTTTTTCGCCACACTGCTCTTGCGCTTAGCCATATTAGCTTCCTCAGAGGATGCAAGTGAGACAGATACCAATAGAAGAATTCAAGCAGCCAAGCAACAGATACAAAACACCATGCAACGTACACACACAAACACAAAAATAGCCGGGGTATAAATCAAAGCCCACAGGCCTGGTGCAGAGCAGCTCAGGTAGGACAAGTAGCTGGAGCGAACTCAGGCAAGAAGCAGGTGACGAATCAAGGACAGGATGGGTGCGGACTAGCAGTACTTCCAACCAGGTGGCGTGTGCTGTAGTAGCATGCAGAGATGCAGCGTGCAGGGCGTACACCAGGCAGGCAGCACACCAGACAGCAGCAGCCAATGCACCAGGCAGCAGCACCCGCTCGTCAGCAACGTCCGTCCGTCAATCCCCTTGTTTGTGTTCCCTGATTTTTTCGTTGCATTTTGCAGAAAACCTAAATCATTTTCTAGAAATTGAAATTGTTAGGTATTTTCAAGATCATGTTAAACTTTTTTGGAAATAGGAAGAATCGTAGGTACTCACGCAGTGGCTTACAAATAAGATATAATAATTATTTCAATTCACAAATTACCAGGTAAGATACCCCGCAATTACCCGGAATACGAGGTATGAGAATTACATACGAGGTATGACATCTTACAATTTTGTAAGATGTCATGAATCAAGAACCTGCGCGTTACAGACATTTACGGTGCAGTTTTTTGTTTAGTTTCACAACTAAATCCTGCTGACAGTAGCCTAGAAGCTGAGAATATACATGGAGTTCACCAGCAGCAATTACTGCATATTCTGTGATAGAACAAATGTTGTAATAAATTGTCTGCGAGGCCACTAAAAAGGCACACATATGACGAGCACTAATTCCAAGATTGATTGATATTTGGGATATTTGCAGGGATATATTTGATAAGTCGCTGTCTTTCAGGTATTTATTTATTCACTTGAGTAATCTTATTCAAGTTCATTTTTCATCATTGTAGTTAAAATTCATAGTAAGTGTTGTCCTTGTCTTGACTATCTGTAAGAATCTTGGTCTTGACAAAAAGTCATTCATCAACATGGCCTACGGTCACTGCATAGCATAGGGGCTGAGCTTTCATAAATTATTTTTGAAAATTGATATAGGTATTGCTGATGACTACGAAACCGCTTTTTCTGCTGAACAGTTTTTTATATGCCTGAGTTAAACTGGTCAGCTTAAATTGTTAACATAAAGTTTAAACTGTCAGCTTAAACTGTTGATTTGCTTCCAGACCTCCCCAGTGCTCCAGTCACTGTCAAATGTCAGCTCCAGCATCCGAAGGTAGGGGCGATGTGCCCCGCCAGTATGGCTCAATGGCTGAGTACTGCACTGATCTACGGCTCTGGATGGCACGTGTGCAGCAAACACGCTGCATGGAGGCCATGTTTCCCATTTGGTTGTCTCAGCAGCTGGCTGCCGGATCACTGCCACAGCAGCAGCAGCAGCAGCAGGTGAGGTTGAAGAGCTGTGGGTGTTGGCTTAAGACATAATGGGTGCATCAATAATTTTAAGCCTTAAACACATTTAGTTGTTTTACCCTCCTTGCACTGCTGGTCCTTGCATTATTCCAACCTGTTACTTTTGCCATAATCTGGATGGCTAGTGCACAGCAAAACAGCTCCAATACCTGCATAGCTATGCACTCATTGCTAATTGTTCTCAGAAAATGAGCCTATGGCACAGCATCCCTGATAACAGAGTGTCAACCCCTCATCTGTCTCGCAGCCAGGAGTGAGGTTTGGCTTTGCCAACCAGGCTGCTGCACCTCCACCTCAGGAGCAGCAGCAGCAGCCCCAGAGAGGTGAGGATGGCTCTGCCTAGGTGCTTACTGCTGACCCTCTCATAGTGTGGACCAGAGGCCAGTCACATTTGACATACCTACTCAAGATTTATCCATGCTTCTTTGACTGAAAACATGCATAGGTACCTGCATTTCGCTTCAATGTTTGGCGCAAATACCGTCGTAGTTGCGCTACCGCAAATGCAATATCAAATTATTACAACAGCGATCGTCACTGATAACTACGCCCTGACAGGTATCGAGTTTCGTATTCCGCCACTGTGGAAGCGTCTTGTGGCTGAAACGGTCGACTTCTTCATCCTGATGATTATCAAGTTCCTGCTTGCGTACATCGCCATCGACCAGTTCGGCCTCATGTGAGTACCTTGTCGTAGTTATTGGAGCGTGTCGCGGTTGTAACGATTGAGACAGTCAGGCTGAGTAGCTACAGCTGGAAGGCTGCGTGTGTGTGCCACATCAGCGCGGTATGTCGCAGAGACATCGAGTTTTGTTGTCGCTTGTTTCTGCATACTCTGTATCGAGTACCGAAGACTGATCGCTCGGCGACTGGCCTGACACCTACCGCCGAACAGTTCAACTAATCGCCACTCCGGCGGCCCCAAAGTGTCGTTCACTGTGCTTGCACTGAGCTGCGGTACACTGTGCAGGTCCAGCCCAGCTGAGGCGCCCATTTGAGTCACGATGCATTTACCTGGTTCGCGTCATCACATGTCAGTCGTCTTGTAGATGGTTGTGTGGTCATTGTAATTTGTATCATCTACAGAGCATGCATAATCCTGTTTTATGTGATCATAAGGTGAATCTTTTAACCAAAAATGCAAAACACAGAAAACCCAGTCCGCGCAAACCCTCAAAACTAAGCCTCGCAAATGAGCGGTAGAGGGACCTTTGCTCGGCCGGGTGGTCCGTCCCTCCAGCTAGGCTCTGCGGCAGTCCTGAATGGCGTCACCCAAAAGAGCAAATCAAATCAAATGTTGGTGCTTTGAGCAATATAGGGTGCGTCAAAAGTTTGATAACTTACGAATCGTCCCTTCCTTTCAGTAAAAAATAATGTAACAGATTCATTGCACCGGTCAATACATTTTCCATGAAGCTGGGCACAGCGTAAAACACCAGCAAGTATTCTAGGCACAAAGTTCTGGAGATGCTAAGGGCTGATGTTTGCTCACGTCCTTTTGACCGCCTTTTCGAGCTGCTCTGGGTCGCTGGGAGGTTTTGTCTGGTCAAGTTCCTGCTGCACAATTCCCTAGAGCAATGCGTTTGGACTTGGCTCAGGGTTGTTCCCTAGCCTTGTATCATTCGCCCAGATATTGGAAAGATGCTCCTGGCACCACCTCTTAGATCAGACAGACCAATGAGAAGGAGCAGTCTTCCATGAAAACGCTGTCCGACGTGTGTGGCACCATGCGCCGCTGAAGAGCGGAGCCCATGGTGACCGTCCTGTTGATGACAGGCATACAGACTTTCTTCAGGATATTCTCTACATATATACACGTGTGTTTGTAGTTGTGAGCATCGATCACCATTTTCAGCGGAGTCGCGTTCAGCCGTTCAGTGATGTATACATTATCTGTCATTTTATACCAGAAAGGAAAAGCTTACGATCCATTGATTGATTGATCCTAAATGATATTAGGCATTTCGTGGTAAATGGTTCGATCGCTTTTCGTTAGCTAATTACTTGCTTTCTATTTTGTAAGGAAGCAAGGGTGATAGTGAATGTCAAGATGTACCAACTTCCGGTGTTGTAAATATATTTGCCATCAGTTAACAACCAAACATCATTACGCCCATCTCAGTTAATCGATCGCCATCGGGCGCCGGCCGTATCTGGGAGCGCGCTGGTGCGCGGTGTCGGTCAGTGACAAATCACGTGAGCGTCTGTCGTTTCCGGAGGCGCCGCCCGAGTTGAGGCCGTCGCTGTTCATCATCTGCTGAGGCTGCGCCGTCCGAGGGCCTGTAAATCGGCCGAGATTGGCTCGGCAGCGGTCTGTTGTCTCGCCTGTAGCGCTGCAGTTTCCGGCCAACTCTGCCGTCGGCGTCCGCCGCCCGTGACGCCGTCCGCCGGGCCCGTTATTAGCCGCCATACAGACGTCACGGACCATGGCGGTCTCTACTGCAAGGCATATCTTAAATGTGCCAGCCGGCATTATTGTCGGCGACACAGTGTGGTAATTATAGCGCATGATGTATTGGACACAGGCCCGACGGTTTGAATAAGGCGCCTTGGCCTTATTCGTCCGTCATGCCGTGTCGCCAAGTCATGTCGTACTCTAATATGATACTAAACTTGACGAATGCTCGTGTAGAGGCTGGTTTTTAACCTGCCCATGAAATGATTTCGGTAAACATTACACGCTGTATTTGTCCTCACTCCTCATCAATACGTCTTGGTATAAGGTACGATTGCCAGTATTTCTTTTCGACGGAATTTCCTCTGCCTATCCCGGCCAAATGAGTTTCGGCGTCCATGTATATTACATTCCTGTCTGGGTCCAGGAAATTAAATAGTGTGATTAAGCTGCCGTCTCCGAAAATACCACTGGCTGCTAATATCCAGCTACTTCACTTGCAAAGGAAATAGACATGGGGCTGACCCGAATTATTAGCCTGATGAATCAGGGAGTGAGAAATCTAATGTTTAGGCATGATATTTCATAATGTAGGTAAAATACTAGAGATGTTTGCATTGTCGCGAAACTTAGGTGTGTTTGCAGTTTTCTGGTGTGAATGATAATGCACCATATCAGCGATATCTCCTGACTCCTGGATCACGCTGGTTCGCGCCGCTGCCCGGGCGATAGCTGGTAGTTTGTTGTGATGACTAAGTTTATGTCTCCCTACCACATGGCAACACCACCCCGTCGCCGAGGTCGTGACTCTAGCCACTGGTACCGCGCCGGCATGGTAACGCTACCCTGCCGCATGGACGCTTATTTGGGCTTTCAATTTGTGCCGGCCGAATATTTCACTTGGCGGGGCGGCTTTTCATCAGGGCGGCGTGATTTATGTCGCGGGGCCTGTGCGCGTAATGTCCCCCGCGGGACAGCCCCCGACAATATCGGCCGGCCGGCGCAGATGGGCGGACCAAACCAACAACACTGGGGCCATCAACATCAGACCAGCTGGACGGACCGAACCTCAACCAACAACACCAGACTCAGATCTGGAACAACAGCACCAGACCAGCTGAACGGACCGAACCTCAACCAACAACACTACACTGCATAGACGTACCGAACCAATACCAGAGCTGGAGCGAACCAGCAACACTACATTTAGTTCGAACGAGCCAACAACACCAGAGCTGGAACAACACCAGACCAGCTGGACGAACCGATCTAACAACACCATAGCTGAGCCAACAACACCAGAGCTGAACCAACAACACCAGACCAGCTGGACGAACCGATCTAACAACACCATAGCTGAGCCAACAACACCAGAGCTGAACCAACAACACCAGACCAGCTGGACGAACCGATCTAACAACACCATAGCTGAGCCAACGACACCAGAGCTAAACCAACAACACCAGACCAGTTGGACGAACCGATCTAACAACACCATAGCTGAGCCAACAACACCAGAGCTGAACCAACAACACCAGACCAGCTGGACGAACCGATCTAACAACACCATAGCTGAGCCAACAACACCAGAGCTGAACCAACAACACCAGACCAGCTGGACGAACCGATCTAACAACACCATAGCTGAGCCAACGACACCAGAGCTAAACCAACAACACCAGACCAGTTGGACGAACCGATCTAACAACACCATAGCTGAGCCAACAACACCAGAGCTGAACCAACAACACCAGACCAGCTGGACGAACCGATCTAACAACACCATAGCTGAGCCAACGACACCAGAGCTGAACCAACAACACCAGACCAGTTGGACGAACCGATCTAACAACACCATAGCTGAGCCAACGACACCAGAGCTGAACCAACAACACCAGACCAGTTGGACGAACCGATCTAACAACACCATAGCTGAGCCAACGACACCAGAGCTGAACCAACAACACCAGACCAGCTGGACGAGCCGAGCTAACAACACCAGACTGCCTAGACGTGCCGAACCAACACCAGTGCTGGACGGACCGAACCAACGACACCAGAGCTGAACTAACAACGCCAGTTCTGGACCAACCAAACCAGCAGCACCACCAACCAGCTTGTGGTTGCTGGACTTACCAACACCACTACAGCGTGGAACTCCCTGTCTCCCCGGCACAGCCGTTCACAGAAGTGGTCTCAAAATTTCCAGTTTCCACATATGAGACGGATGGGTGTTGCCAAACAAAGAATGGCAACAATCTAGGAACATTTTTGTTAACATTCTCCACAAAAGTCTGTCCGTCGAGCTAATTAAGGGCTACGAGGGATTATGATTGCTTGTTATAATGTGTTGCACATTTACTATAAAAGCAATAAGGCGTTGCTATGCCATGACCATGCCATGATCCAAAGCATCAACAAGCCTTTACTTTTCCGCCATATAATGAAATAAAGTGCTAATGGGAGCATCTGTCTTATTCCTGGTACATGTTGTGTGACATTTGCAAATGTTTGATTACGGAGCGAGCGAAGCGAGCGGAGTCTTTCCTTAGATTAACGGAAATTTCTGAGTATGAGCGGCCGGCCGGCCGTGCGGACGCTTTTGCGAGGCTTATGTTGGGGAGCGGCGGCCGTTCGTATCGGCCGCCGGCAGCATGCGCCGGCGCTGCAACCTGCAGTCCCGGCCGGCTGGTGACGTAGGTGACGTGGCGGCCGCTGATTGGTCGGCGGGCGCCCAGCCCCCCTATATAATGCGGTGCATCGCCGGCGGCGGGCAGTCGCTGAGCGGGTGCAAGATACCTATAATAAACAGGTAGATCCGATGTTTTGAGTAAAGCCCTGGTGACGTCACTGATATTTCTTATATGGAGAATTTCACCCGTAAGGAAAATATTTTACATACAAAAATTTGTATGCTAGTAGTAAAAAAATACAATCTTTCAATCTCACCATGAAAATTATATAATTTAATTAATAAACTCGAAATCCTTTGAGTGTTTGTCCCAACCCCCTGTTATACCTTTGGTCACGTGACTACCATGATACACTTTGCATTTTACAAGGTTATGACTTAAACGGAAGTAATAAATGCTGCAAATGTATTATTTATGATGTTTTAGGCAGCAATCGTGTGAATATATCCTGAAATTATCAATAATCTGCTGAAAAGAAGTCACGTGATGTTACCAGATTGTGCTCGGACAGCATCTTCTTGAATTTCGATTTTGAGTACTTTGTACCTTCATTGAGGCCTAATAATGGACGTTTTTAGTTATAAAATGAAGCACTGAATCTAATGAGAGCAAAATTTAATCATTTTTGCACTTTCAGGCCGGGCTATCCTGGCATGAACTTCGGCAAGTTTGTGTGTAAAGCCTATGGTGAAGGGAAAACTTCACGCCCGGCTGACGTCACAGACCTCGGCTACCAAATCGTGTCCGGTGGGGGCTGAGCGGGTGGCTCGGCGGGTGGAGCTCGGGGCTGAGCGGTTGGCTCGCCAAGGGGAGCTCAGGGATGAGCTGGCGGACAGTCGGTCCGGCCTGATGGGCAGTCTGGATAGGACCGTGTAATGAGCCGATGTGCACAGATCAATACATTAGATAGCTGAGCCGCGGTGTTTACCCGAGAATGCGTGTTCCGAACAACTGGCGCGGTCGGTAGGACGGTTCGGACACTAGCGGACACGCATTCGTTGGGTTGCACCATTTAAAGTAAATTTTTATTTTTATTTCATTTTGAATCGGCTCAGTAGAGTAACGTAACATGGAGAGAGAACTTTTATTTTTAGCTAACTTTGAAAATTTCACGGGGGTAAATAATCAATCATGGGGTCGGTGGTACCGGCGGTTCCGGGCGAAGACGGTCACGTTCTCGGAGGAGAGTCGGCAGCGGGGCCTGGTCAGCCTGCTTCAAGATGGCGCCCTGGACTATTTCGCCTCGCTGTCGGAGGAGGTCCAGAGCAACCTCAAGCAAACTGTGGCCGCACTGGAGGCCCGTTTCGGCACAGCGAAGAAGGCGATACAGGCGCACGCTGAGCTGGCAAACATCCGGCAGCAGCCCGGTGAGGCAACGCGCGACTTCGCCGACAGGGTGCGTCAGGTAGGCCAGGAGGCGTACCCAGGAGCGAAAGCCGGCGACCCGTCCGTGGAAGCGACCGTCGTCAGCCGCTTCATATGCGGCCTCCGTGAGGAGCAGCTGCGAGTGCGAGTGCTGACGAAGGACCCGGCCAGCCTCATCGAAGCCGTGAAGGTCGCCGATAAATTCGAAAGGCAGCAGGACGCACTCCGAGCAATGCGCCCGCCCAGCGAGGGCGAGGCGTTGGCAGTGCAAGACCGAGGCGCGCCCGGCACTGCGCGGCTGGACGCGCTGGAGAGGCTAATTGTAGAGCTGCAGCGCGCTCTGCAAACCCTTGAGACGGCGGGAAGGCGGGACGCCTACCGCACGGGGCACGGGACAGGGGCGAGGAACCCCCAACGAGGGCCACCAAACCCGAACAGGCGGGGTAGCGGGCGCCGCTGTTTCTTTTGCAACAGCCCCGACCACTTGGTCCGCAAATGTCCGGCGCGGCACACACACGCAAACGAGCAGGTGGGGCGGTTCGTCACACCCGGTTATCAGCAGGCGGGCCTGGAGTGGGCGGAGCGCCCCCGTGGTCCGTCTGAGGAGTCCGGCGGATGGACGCCTATCTGTCACCAGTGCGGCCGTGGGGGCCAGCGATGGGCGGGACGCCCGCCTGCCCCGGCGACTGCGGCCGTAGGCACGTCCGATATCCCGTCGATGGAGGGCCCAACGGTACACATGGGGCACCGGCGGCGGGGAGGCACACAGGCAGCGGGGTGCGACCGTGAGTGGCAGCGGAGGGTGGCTGACCCACCTGCCCCCAACGGGACCCCTACGGCAGGGCAGCCCACACAATCGAGGGATTGTAGTGCGACAGGACAGGGGCAAGGGTGCCCTCCTACACCGTCGATCGTGTGTACGGTAAGGTCAGAGCCGGCGGGCAGCGAGGCTCCATCCACTTGCCGTCCCCCGGTCGATGAGCTCGGGCATCGCGAGCGGTCAGGGACCGCGAACTCCGGTTTGGTGAGGCGCTGCTCACAGGTTTGCGCGCGGGCAGCGGCCCTCGTGACTTGTACCGCTCGGGCCGTCTTCAAGTCAGCAGGGTTGGACAAGTGGCGACACTGGCCAGCCCCAGTGACCCCATGCGGGGACCAGGTCGAGCGCGACGGGTCCGGGACGAGCCAATGCGAGGGAGGGTCGCCCAGCATTGACATCGCAGGCCAACCTAACCGGCAGACCGCCCAGGCCAGCGGCGAGGTCGACTCGGCTGGCGATGTGGCGGGTGAAGAAGCACGCGCCACCAGCCGTCCAGGTGTCGACGGCGACGCAGGGGACGCTAGTCCGGTGGAGTGGAGCGGCACGCAGGAGGCGCAAGAAGAGAGCCCACCGCGCAATCACGCCAGACAGCGCCTCAGCCACCAGACGCCTTGCAACACCTCGATGCCGGAAGAGTGGGGCAGGGCCCTGGACTTTGGAGGTAAGAGTGATCGAGCGGGGAGGCGGAAAAGGCCCACCCCACCTCCAAGGGCCCCGGTGCAGACCGAGCCGGCCACACACCCCTTCGAGCGCGTAGCCGGTAACGAGCGCGACTTCCGAGCGGCAGCTGGAGGGCAGCCAAAGTTCGGCCTGCGGCACAAGGGCCCGTGGGGCCACGGAAGAAGAGAAGGAAGAGGAGCCACCTACCGAGTGCGGGACGGCGTCGGTAAAACCAAGATGTGGCACCACGACCACCTGACGCCGTATGATGGACAGACGTGCGGTTTGCCGCGAGAGGTGGCCGCCGCGTGGTGCGCGCGGCATCACCCAGATCGCGGCGCGAGGCCTGAGTCGCCTCCTACCGCCCTCGGCCCGTCCGCGCCGTACCGAATGCGGCGCGGCTGCCCCTGTACAGTGTCAGGCGGGGGTCCCTGAACTGCGCGAATCGCGGGCGCGGTAAAGTATCGTGCACTGTGTCGTTGCGAAGTGTTGTACATACTTGTAAAATGTGAGCGGTCGTACACCTCTCTTGTGTAGGGGGGGTGTGTGTTGGGGAGCGGCGGCCGTTCGTATCGGCCGCCGGCAGCATGCGCCGGCGCTGCAACCTGCAGTCCCGGCCGGCTGGTGACGTAGGTGACGTGGCGGCCGCTGATTGGTCGGCGGGCGCCCAGCCCCCCTATATAATGCGGTGCATCGCCGGCGGCGGGCAGTCGCTGAGCGGGTGGCTCGGCGGGTGGAGCTCGGGGCTGAGCGGTTGGCTCGCCAAGGGGAGCTCAGGGATGAGCTGGCGGACAGTCGGTCCGGCCTGATGGGCAGTCTGGATAGGACCGTGTAATGAGCCGATGTGCACAGATCAATACATTAGATAGCTGAGCCGCGGTGTTTACCCGAGAATGCGTGTTCCGAACACTTATATCTCAGCAACCACTTGACCGATTTACATGCGGTAATTTTTGTAGGGTAGCTTCATTCCTTCTACCAAGTATTGGACTATTTCCGATGCATGTGGGTGACCCCTTATGCACGTGCCACGTGCAAAACGAAGAGGTGTCAGTTTTGTAATTATTGCAATATCTCGGTAACTACTTGGCCGATTGCGCTGAAGTTGGCATGTAGGTAGGCACCCACTAGGCACTGCATATCCATGTGCCAGAGTTGGGGTGCTCGTCATTGTACTTCAAATGTAGCTGCTAATTGGCCCTTGGATGTATGGACAATGCGCATTGTGCATGGTTTGATCAATGAATCCGGCCGTTGATGACGCGTGATCGTTCACTGACGCTGACCTGATCCGAAGTGACCGGTCCGTTTCAGCGAACGACCTGACCTGGTGACCTGACTAAGTGACCTGACCAAGTGATCTGACCCGGTCACCTTTCTATTTCATTGACCTGACCAAATGACCTGACCTGGTGACCGTTCGGTTTCAGTGACCTGACCAAGTGACCTAACCTGGTGACCGTTCGGTTTCAGTGACCTGACCAATTGACGCTGACCTGGTGACCGTTCGGTTTCAGTGACCTGACTAATTGACGCTGACCTGGTGACGGTTCGGTTTCAGTGACCTGACTAATTGACGCTGACCTGGTGACCGTTCGGTTTCAGTGACCTGACTAATTGACGCTGACCTGGTGACGGTTCGGTTTCAGTGACCTGGCCAAGTGACGCTGACCTGGTGACGGTTCGGTTTCAGTGACCTGACCAAGTACGACGTGGACACGCTGGTGAAGGTGGCCAGCGGAGGTCAGGCCGACATGAGCTACACACTGGCCATGGAGATGACCTCCGAGCTGCTCATGCTGGAGATGGTCAACCGCGTCTCCGTCTGCTGGTTCGAGGTGGGTCCCTGTCCGATGGATCGATGTTGTTGGTGTCTCGTCTCCTTCCATGGGTCACGATTGGCGCGGGTGATTGAATATGGCTGAGCCCGCTCTATGGAGACCCACAAGCATGAGCACGACGTGCCGAGACCGTAATAGAGCGCTACTTATTGGATAAAACAATATGCATTCACACTTTCAGAAATTTAAACGTTTTCGTTAAACACAGAATCAGGCATTACTCATATCGTGTATTAGTGATGCTACACTAATGTATCGTTTGATAAGCGTGCGACTTTTACGTCGGACCAGCTCGCTCTAGGATCGGGCGCAAAAGGGGCCGTGTTAGTGGCTCCGGAAATGAGAGCGGTGATGTGCGGGCCGTTTGCAGCCGATATCTGCGCCGTACAGGTGGGATGTGTGCCATAGGTCACATCTACCGCCCCCGGGTCGTTCAGCGCGGCCCCGGGTAGCCGGAATGGCCGTATCGGCACCCACTGGTCATCTCCACACGTTTGGCTGTCAAGTCTAATGACGAAATATGACGCCCTGCTCGGGAAAATGTTGTATCGCCTAATCAGAATAGGACGCGTTGAAACACTTGATAAAAACGGCCAGCGTTAAACATCGTTTTTTGAAGCGTGCTTTTTGTTAGTGCTAATTATCGTGAATAAGAGAATGTTGCGCTCACACATAATCTTGATTGCGTCCCAAAAGCGTTTCGTTGGGTCTCTAACAGTATGAGCAACGATGCATTCTAGGCTGTTAATTTGGTAAGGAATGATCAATGATGCATCGTAGACTGTTGATTTGGTAGAGCGAAACTGAGAGCTTATTCCATTGGTTTCCAATAGAATACTGGCGTTAAGCTGCTCATGTTGGTTGTGTAAACAGATCTAATCAACCAATTGGTGTGTTGCTTTGGTGTGACGTCATCGGCATCCTATATCTGACGGAAAATTAGCGATGCCGTCCATGAAGCCCCAGACCTCAATATGATAGATTGTGCACAGCTAGATTGATGTCGAATAATTTAATCAGGTTTTAGTGCATTATTCAAAATAGTCTTAGACATCTCTTCAAAGAAGTTACCATCGTCTATCCTTTTATGTTAAACATTGGGCTGGAGAAGTCAGTAATTAGCTTATTACAAACGGTACAATGCACAATGCACATAACTGTATATAAACGGTTCGCTGAACGGAGAATCAAACCACTGGTGCTTTCATCTGCAGTGTACCGTTAATGTCAGATATGCAGCTAAGGGCGGTCGGGAGAGTCAGGGCGGGTCTGAGCCCTGGGGCCTGGGGAGCAGGGTTGTGCTTGACTCATGAGTCGAGTCAGAAATTTGACTCAACTCTGACTCAAATGAGTCAGATTTGAGTCGAGTCGGATAAAATGTTGAGCTGTTGAGTTGAGTCAGAGTTGAGTCGGACAAAAAAATTAAGGTGTTGAGTTGAGTCAGAGTTGAGTCAGTAAAATAACTTTTGACATTGAGTTGAGTCAAAAACATTTAGGAACATGAGTCAGCTGACTCAACTTTCTAGAAACAATATATAGTATAAGTTTTTCATTTTTCCCCCGCTTAACAACTTAGGCCTGGCCCTGCTGCCGGATTTTTTCACCCCCCCCCCGCTCAACAACTTTTTTATCTGAGTCAATTTTGAGTCAACACACTTGACTCAGCAAAAAAATTGAGTCAAGTTTGAGTCAACTCATATTTTCATTGAGCCGCTTGAGTCATGAGTCGAGTCAAGGGAAAAAATCAGCTCCTTGTTTGAGTCAGAGTTGAGTCAGGGCATTCTGAAGTTGAATGATGAGTCGAGTCGGCAATTTTTTTTGAGTCGAGCACAACCCTGCTGGGGAGATGGGTCTGTGCAGCAGTCAGATTAGTTAGGTCCATGCAGTGTGCATCTGAGGGCGGGTTTAGGACTGGAGAGTCGGGTCTGAGCAGCTAATAGCGGTCGGGAGAGTCAGGACGGGTCTGGAGTCTGTGGAGTTAGCTCTGTCCAGAGGGCGGGTCTGGGAGAGCTTGGGAATCGGCTCTGTGCTGCTGAGGGCGGCTCTGGTGAGCCCGCTCGGCCGTGTCGGGCGGAGGGCGGCGGCCCGTTCCGTCTCGCTGCGGCTGTTTGCCTCCGGCCGCGGCTGCCGCCGTGTTGTTGCCGCCGATTCGCGCGGTCGCACCCGAGCCGCGGCTCGATCGGTGTTCAGAGTGCTGTCAAAACAAGTGATTGCCGGTGGGGCATCGGAGGGTCGCGGGCCGGCGGGCGGGGCGCGCGCCCGGCCGGCCTGCCCTGGGGGCCGCTGATAAGACAGGCCGCGCGCCGCTGGGAGACGGACGGCGCCGAGCGACCCCCCCCCCCCCCGTCCCCCGTCCCCTCCCCTCGGCGTGCCGGGGGCACACACTCGGCGCACAGTTTGCGCACTGCGTCACTGCAGCTGAACGACTCCAAACCGCTGGTCCGCCACACTGCGTGCTAACGGCAGCGCTGCGGGTCGGCCATTTTTGTCGCAGCTTCCGTCTGACAAGGATCAGAGGACTGAATTGTCCGCTCGGCGTGCCTCGAGTGGCGCGCGTCTGGATACTGTCGAGCGCTCTTCACTGATTGCTTGGCGGGTGCATTGTTTCGAGCTGCTCCCAGAGGATGAAAGTCCCATCCGTTCGGGGGTCTGGTGCGCTGTGTCTACCCGGAGCTGGTGGGCGCCCGCAGCGACTCTGGGCCGGTTCAGCCTCCCTCCCAGCCGGGCTGGGATCCTCCGTGTTTCGCCCTACTCTGTCAATATCCCACCCCGTTCCGTCTGTGTCCACTTCGGTCCTCCGTGTCCCGGCGTTCCGATCTGATCTGCGCCGTGCCAGTCACGGCACGGTGGGCGCGCCGCCAGCTGTGCCAGCCGCGGTGGCACGGAGTCGGCAGCTGCCATTGAGGCTACCGTCTGTGCTCTTCCTCCGTGTGACTGCCGCCGGCCCCATTGCCGCTGTGTCTGCCGGTGCTGTGTCACTGATTGTTGTTATTGTGACCGAGGCGTGTTAAATCGATAGCTTTTATCGGCGCTGAACTGTCTCCAGCAATGCTGCTAGTCATAAGTCATCCGCTAGTCTGCTGTTTGGTGTCTGGTGTGGATCGAACGAAATTATGGAGCGATAGATGATCTCTGGAGCCGTTGGAACTTTGATAAGAATCGCTCCCAATTCGCGGTCGCTGATTGGATGCTGAGATTTTCCGCCAGCACTGTGGGGAACAGACGAGAAGTCGGCGGCTCTTCATCAACCAAAGAGCGGCTGGCCTGTGTCAGCGACAGGCCGCCTTTCAGAGGCACAAATTACGGACTGCACAGCACTCAGTCTAATTTGGAATGGTTGTTGCCAAGCATGCATAATCCAACAATTGTACAGCTGGCTACAGAATGATGTTCCCCTTTTCACAGGCAATTAATGCCTAGAGTGGTAGGTTGTGCCGCATCACACGAACTGAGTTTACAGTTAATGATGTGACCCAACGCTCACAATAGGCACGCTTAATTGCGTGATAAACGGCACAACTCAGCGTTCCAGTCAATTGGTAGGTTAATCTGAGGATTGGAACATCATTATGTAGTTAACTGTACAGTTTTCCTGCTGGCTAGACTTATTCAATATTTCTAATGTATTCATTTTTAAATCATGGATCTCATGACTGGGGCGTTCCACGACAAATCGACAAATAAAAAATTAAATTTGCACCCACATATTTTATATTTCGTTGAAAACTGGTGTAAGGGGTTGTGATGGGCGGGGAAGCCAGCTGCGGCAAGGATTTTTTTCTTCGAACAACGGTTTCCGAGATATAGCCTCGGGCAATTCCTGGAGGTCACGCTGCAACCCTATGTTTGGCGGCTTATAACTCAGAAACTATTGGTTTTCTATGATAACAACTTTATATGGTTCAACTCACAATCAACCAACAAATATTTTGGCTATCTCGGATTTTCAATTTTTGAAAATTTTGATCACGTGACCTTTTGACCTATTTTTCAAAGAGTGACCTTGATATTTTCCCCACTGAAAGTTAAAATTTTGTCTGATGACGATTAAAGCCTTAGCGATTGTCATTCATATGCGATAATAAAAAAGTGGTTATCGCCCTGTGTTGACCTCAGGTCAGGTCATTTTTATGACTTGTTCATTATTACGAGCGAGAACGACAACGAGATCTCGAGAACAAAGCAAGACAGCGACAAGCGGTAAACGGTACAGGGTACACATGGATAAGGTCTACAATTTTTACTGAGGTCATTTTCAGGTCAGGTCAAAGATGACGCCACAGGGGCAAAAAGGAAGTCAAAATAGCGGCACTACATATATATGAAGTTTTTCTCGAATAACTTTCAAGGTATCTCAGCTAGGAACAAACTAATAGCACCATCGTGATCCTCTCGTCGATCCGCATCGAAACATATGTATGTTGACCTCGAAAGGTCAAGTTCAAAAGTTGACCTTAGGTCACGTGACCTAAGGTCATCATATATCATTCGATGCGCCTTGACGAGCTGAGCGCAATGAGTCCATCCGCGCATCTGTATCTCAAACCTGTAAGGAGTTATTAGCAAAAACCTTTGGTGACCTTTAATGACGTCACATGACCTTACAGTTGCCCAAGAGCAAAAAAGGGTCTCAAGGCAGGCAAAGTTGATCCTATATGAAGTCACTCATGGTATATTAGGCGATTTCGACGTGTTTTAGTTTCAAAGTAAGCGAGCCGATTTTTCCCCAATTGACTTTTAATGAGATGGTCAAGAAATTGACCTGGCCTTAGGTCATTGATATCGAAATTCAAAGCGAACTGGTGCTAGGCCAAAGCAAACACAATGTTGCCTGTTCCACGTCTCTTTCTTTATTAGATCAAAAGGTACAGCCAAACCTATTTTGACTTTCTTTTTACCCCTGTGACGTCATCTTTGACCTGACCTGAAAATGACCTCAGTAAAAATTGTAGACCGTATCCGTGTGTACCCTGTACCGTTTACCGCTTGTCGCTATCTTGCTTTGTTCTTGAGATCTCGTTGTCGCTCCCGCTCGTAATAATGGACAGGTCATAAAAATGACCTGACCTGAGGTCAACGCAGGGCGATAACCACTTTTTATTATCGCATATGAATGACAATTGATAAGGCTTTAATCGTCATCAGACAAAATTTTAACTTTCAGTGGGGAAAATATCAAAGTCACTCTTTGAAAAAAGGTCAAAAGGTCACGTGATCAAAATTTTCAGAAATTGAAAATTCGAGATAGCCAAAATGTTTGTTGGTTGATTGTGAGTTGAACCACATAAAGTTTTTATCGTAGAAAACCAATAGTTTCTGAGATATAGGCCGCCAAACATAGGGCTGCAGCGCGACCTCCAGGAACTGCCCGAGGCTATATCTCGGAAACCGTTGTTCGAAGAAAAAATCCTTGCCACAGCTGGCTTCCCCGCCCATCACAACCCGTTACACCAGTTTTAAGCAAAAAATAAAATATGAGGGTGCAGGGCACTTGTCGATTTGTCGTGGAACATTTGTTCAAACATTTGTTGAAAATTTGTTGTGGACTGTCGTATCTGTTCAGATACCTGGAGAGCTATATAAAATAGAAATACCTACCTGCTATCTTGTTAGCTTATTGCACACACCTTACGCAACTTGCTATTAGATTTAGCTTTAGTAGTATCAAAGGCACCTTATTGAAAGCAGCTTTCCGTGGATGCTGTTCTATCGTTATTGCCGTTTCTTTGAACGGTGTCTTGTAGCAGTTGCCGCTGGGAGCTTCATATTCAGATAGTGGATGATATTCGTGCCGATCTATTGGAGTTTGGTATTGTGATAGCTAGCAGAATTGCGAAAATTTGAGTACCTACATATGTCAAATAGGTAAAGTTCACCGGATCTGCTTTTCATGAGCTGTGGATGTTGGATAACCTCAGTACCCCCAAATATTTTCGCGATCAGCATTGGTATTTGGTGTCATAGCAAGCGTTAAAACACTTATCGAGGCTGCCGAAAAGCCTAGAAACCGGCACTGAAAGAAAGTTATGTCGGTTTATCATTTGTTACAAGAGCAAGTCTAGAGGAGAGTTGCATGTTGTGACCAAGTGCAGCACAGGTGAGGTAAACCATCTCGCGACTGTTTCAGCGGAGCTGAAGCGCCTAGGGCTAGGTACCACAGAACGTTATAAGAACGGGTGTGATGAATGAAAAACAAGTGACTGCCTACTCCTTTAATGGAAGGTTATATTTCTTACAGCTTCTTTTCCGTTTAAAGAACTGCGAGTTCTTTAGAAGTCGGCACCTTTTGACTTCAACTTGAAAGTCGGCACCTTTGACATCAACACGTTGAGTGTGGAAAGTTTCGCCAACTTTGACCTTGACAACTCCACTAATGAAGAAAGTACGTGAGACCACGAACAAATTAATTGCGTTGCACTCAGTGATCCATCGATCATACATAGAGCCCTTCTTGTTTTGACCAAATAAAGTATATGGTTTCAATGCATGTTCTTTTCAGCCACACGTACCTTAGGTATGTGACCCGATTCCTGTTTTATTTTAATCCGATGACACTTGTCCTCCTTTTGACCATATCAATTTGCTGTTATGCGGTATCTGTCAAAGATAATGGCCGTGGAATCTGTTGATGGATCGTAATTTCGACACTGTGAACTGATGAGCGGCTTTACGATGCATTGACTGTCGAGGATGAGCGATAGCGCTGAGAACCATGGGATCCCAGTGGACGGCCGAAGCGCGTCGAATATCGGTGCTGAGCCCCCTCTTACCCGTCCGCGGTCCGTTCTCACCGTCCGCGGTCCGTACGCAGCCGACACCAGTCTGG
Organism: Amphibalanus amphitrite; assembly: GCF_019059575.1. Classification (NCBI taxonomy): domain Eukaryota; kingdom Metazoa; phylum Arthropoda; class Thecostraca; order Balanomorpha; family Balanidae; genus Amphibalanus; species Amphibalanus amphitrite. The sequence goes on from NW_024881514.1 coordinate 227,307, forward strand.
AGCTCCAGAGGTGCAGCTAGCCAAGTCTACCCACCCCGTGAGAGTCAGGCGGGTCTGTGCAGTGGCCACAGAGCCATCATCAGACCCATCACAGTCCCATCACAGTCCCCGTGTCTGGACGGTGGACGTGTCTGCGGCCCGCCCGCTGGACCATTATTATACATTACTGGGCGCCATTGGGCGCGGCCACAATCTGTCATGGGCGGCTCAGCTAGTTAGCACAGATAGCGGTGACAGGCGGCGCTCGATCACACCCAGTAATGCGCCGCTCCTCCCTTCCTCCCGCCCGCCTGTCTGCCTGCAAGCAGTGATGAACGCGACAGTAGCGGTCTGGGCTGGGCAGACTGTCGGCGGGGCGCTGCAGTGTTCTGTGGACGTGAGGCGCTAACGCCCCATAAATCGCCACGTGCGTGAGGCGCCGAAACTCTGCAGTCTCCCATGAGCAGCGGAGGCATTTTCATCGAATTTGGAAGTGAAGTTTTTGTGGCGTATCACCATGCCCTGGAGGAGACCGTTAACGTCTTTCAATGATCAAGTGGTCTTCATGTTCACTGAAAAGGCAGCTATTTTCTATAGAAATCGTGTCGACCACACAGCAACTGTCACCTCTGCATCGACTTCTGTGTCTGCCCGGCCGGGGCGGCACTATCGCAAACAAGTCCCAATCAGTGTCAGCACCTCGTGCCGCCGGCGGCCTCTCTGTTCGCCGCCAGATGAGCCGACTTCCGTAATCTCGGCGGCGACAGATCTCATAACGAAGTGGCGCCGTCGCCGCCGCCGGCGTGGCGACGGTTCAGCGATGGCGTCCGATCTCAGATGGTGATCAATCGGAGCTCGTTAATGCGACGCCAGCCGTGCCGCTCGGATCGGCCGCCTCCGGTCGGGCGGTCGGTGGGACCGCTCGTTTTTGTCCGACTCGTGTCGTGTCAATCTGTTTGTGGCGGCGCGACTCGATGGTATGTGAGACTCGACTGGTGGGTGGGGAGGACTCGACTGGTGGATGGGGAGGACTCGACGGGAGAATGGAGAGGCTGTCCGCCTTGCTGTGTCTTCTCCGGGTGGACTGGACCAATCGCTTGACGTGGCAACTCGTCACTGAGTCGTTCTTATGGGCCCCGCTGACGGTGCTGTGCCCTTCCTCCCTTTAGGCGCCATGTCTCCGCTGCGGCGCCTCGGTGTGTGCTTCCCCGGCTCTGACAGTGTTGTACTCCCTCCTCTCTCAGACGCTGTGTCTGCGCTGCGGCGCTTGGGCCCTGGGGTATGTGTCTGTCTCTGACGGTGGTATCTCCTATATCCTACTCTCTCAGACGCTGTGCCCGCACTGCGGCGCCTCGGTGTGTGCTTCCCCGGCTCTGACAGTGTTGTACCCTTCTCTCTCAGGCGCTGTGTCTGCGCTGCGGCGCGTGGGGTGTGCCGGGCGGCGCCACCCCGGGCAAGTACCTGGTCGGTGTGCGCGTGGTACGCTGTGACTGGGTGGCGCCCTCGCTCGACGACCACGTAGTGCTGGCGCCCGGCGGCGACCTCGGCCTGGCGCGCGCCCTCCTGCGCAGCATCATCAAAAACGTCAGCGTCACCTTCTTCTTTCCGATGTTTGTGACGGTGTTCTACCTGGACCACAACCGGACGCCGTACGACCTGCTGGCCGGCACCATCGTCGTCGAGCCGGCCAGGCGGTGAGTCGGTGAGACGGTGGGCTGGTGAGAGGGTGAGAGACTGCTCGGTCCCCCTGCCCGGGCGACCGTCCCTTGCGGCCATAATTAATTGCACCGGGTGGCGTGTCCGACATCATATGGTCTGTGGTGAGAACTTGTCATGGTTAAGGTGTCGTGGATGGACTGAATGATTGGTTTCAGAGGCGAGGTGGCTATGTGCATATAGAACGTTTCCTGGAGCTTAGGGAGCTTCATTGTGAGTTGTGTTGATATGTTATTGGAGAACCAGGGCCGGTCGGAAAGGCTCTGTCTGGGCCTGTGGTGATTTATGTTTTCAATTTATGTATATTTAAACTATGGTCGTGTCAAATAAGTTGATTTATGATCGCTGCATGGTGATATCTCTCCTGTGTGTGATAGATGTGTTTGTATGCCGCTATTTGTCTCCAAGAATCTACATGATATGGTGCACCGCATTTTCAGTGACTCGACATGGACCATGGATATAATTGAGGTCAGATGATAAGTTCTCTTAACTCACTGGGTACCATTTTTACGGTGTCGGAAATTATTACGTTTGGTTTGAGTGGAAATTTGTTATTTCATTAAATATTATATGGCCACCTATATAAATGCTGATTTCCGTAACATTACCAATGAAGTGTTTCTGAATGATATGAAATTCAATGTTCTCTCAGCCCCTTAAACATGTTAGATTCCCAGAGTTGGTGACCGAAAGATGTAAAATATTTTGGCTTTTGAAAGACGAAGTGGTATTGTCAAGTCCTTTACGGATCTCCATTGTTGCATGTAAGTATCCTAAGAATTCAAGTATTTCCTTACCATGCATTACTTTGTGTCACCTTGCTCATTGCTGGTAGTCCAATTAAAAAGCGATCAATTAACACTCACCGGAGACTCGTTTGCAACTGTGCGATGATGGAAACTACATACAGGTCCGTTCCTATAGCACATGAGAATAACTTAGCCTGGATCCGAATGGCATCAACCGTGTATGACCGGCGGCGAGAACTACGCCATTGTGTGACGTCTAACTGAATTTTGGTCTGTGAGCGCAAGTCGAATGATTGCGATATTGAGTATTTTGTCCAACGTGATTATTATTTTGTTAATGTATGGGTTGCCCAAAAAGCTGTGTCTGCGGTGAGCTACTTTTTTGTTGATCAACTGAAACTTTGTATGGGACTGATTGGAGAGGGAGTGAGGTTGACACATTAGTGAATAGTGATGCATTTACTCGCACACCAAAAGCGTTGGACCAACCTAATGGACCAGCATATTATGCATGATATACGCACGGCTCTTCCAAATGGATTTGAAACAGATCGTTATGAGTGCGTAAGCTCTCCGACTGGTTGGTGACACCGTATCCGTATCATTATCGGCCACTTGCTCATGAGCATGTAGTTTTTGTTTCTGAGCTGTGAACGATTCCCCCATATGGCGTGCTGCCGGGCCGGCATTCGAAAATGCATTGCTGACGATTTATTGCAGCTTAATTTTGGCCGGAGCTGGCAGCCCTATTCGTAGCAGGCAATAATACGGGCGCCAGCTGAGGGTATGCCATCGTAAAGTTGATGTTATTATCCGGGTAGTGCGAAACATTTAGCGAGTATCGAGACACAGACATAAATCCAGTTTCGAGGCTGCAGGAAGAATGTAAATTGTTTAATGAATATGACGCTCGTAAAAGGCTCAGTTACGATCCACATTGGGCATCAAGTTCGAAAGCCAAGGAACTTTGAGCGAACATTCCCATGGGAGCTGAATGATATCACAACACCAGTGATAACTTTGCATTGTTTAGACCTTCTAGCTCACCGGTGCAGGATGTTCCGACATCTGAGCTCTCCCCGGGCCGGCGACATTGATCGGTCCGTTTTACTCCCATGATCACACTGACCAGCCGTTCACCCGTTGTGCCTTATTACCCCGTAACATTGACCCGCCGTCGGCCGCTGTGTCCCGCTGTGTTTTACCCTGTAACATTGACCCACCGTCCGCCCGCTGTGCCCCCGGGCCGGCCGGTGCACGTGCTGCCTCTGACCGGTCGACTGACCCGCCGCGCGCGGTGACCGCCGCCGAGTGGCCCGCCGGGACGAGCGGCCGCCGCCGCCCGGTGTCGAGTGGCTCGTAACCGGTTTAGCGGTGGGGTCGGACCGCGTCGCCACTTTGCCTGCCACGCGAACGAGCCGCCGCCAATTGACCCCGGTCGTCGGCCGGTGGGGAGGGGGAGGGGTCGCAGAGACGGATACAGTGCGCAGTGCAGTCACTGGGGAAATGTTCAGCATGGTCACACCGCTCTCAGTAAAGTTGGGAAACGGCCGACACTCCGGGCTGCTGATTCGGTGTCAGTGTCCGATGTGTGGGTCGGCGCGACCCCGGGTGACCTCCCTCTCTGACGAGAGTCCCGTGTCGGTGACGGATATCCGCCGCAGTTCGCTCAGCGACAACAGCTCCCCAGGCGCCAGCGCCGCCGTTCGGCGCCGGACAGTGGCTGACCCCGACCCGGTGACGGCCTCTGCTGACCCCGACCAGGTGACCGACCTCTGCTGACCGATACCTGCTGACCTCTGACCGGCCTCTTCTGATATCTGACCTCTGACCGGACTCTGACTCCGGTCCGGTGACCGACCCCTGCTGACCTCTGACCTCTGACCGACCCACGCTGACCTCTGACGGACCCCGACCCGGTGACTGACCTATGACCGACCTCTGACGGACCCCTACTGACCTACCGACCTCTTTTGACCTCTAACCGACCCCTGCTGACCTCTGAACGACCTCTTCTGACCACTAACCAACCCCTGCTGACCGACCCCTGCTGGCCCCGACCTGCTGGCAGTGGACTGACAGACTCGGCCGGTGACAGCGGACGAACAGACCTTCTCTGGCAGTCCGCGGCGCTATCAACAAGGACTCGATGAGGAGTTGGCGTAGTTGTGTGTCCTTACAGCCCTCATTAACGCTTAAGTAGTGCCTCTAATATTGATGTCAAGATTAAGGAGCAAGTGAGCTGTTGGTAATTTATAATTAAATTCAGCTTTTTTATATTCGCGGCTATCGAAAACACCAATCATGTTTGACTGGCTGTTTTCTCAGCCAATAAAAAGCAAACTCGCCGACCCCGCTTAGTCAACGGATCTCATTATAAAACTTCTGTCATGATGCCAAACTTGTACGGGACAAGTTTGACTGGGTTTGAGGCGGTATGTTCCGAAGCCGTGAACGCGGGGGCGGTGGCAAGTGGCACGAACGATATCCTATAGCGGCCTACCGTGGAGCGGCTGAAGTGCTGCTCGCCTGAAACGCTGAGGGCTGAGAGAACGGATATCCCCTCGCTGAAGACTAAGAGAGCAGGCCTCCTCGCCCTTCCCCGCCCCGTTGAGGGCTGAGAGGGCGGCCCCCTCACCCCCACCCCGCCCCGCCGAGGGCCGTGAGAGCGCGCCGGCCGCGCCCGGCGCTCGGCACGTCTGTTTTCCGCCGGTGGCTCCGACGCCGACGCCCGGATGAATATTCAAGTGTGCGCCGGTGTCGGTGGCGCGGCGTCCGTCCCTCTAACAGATGACGGCGCGCGCCGGGACACCAGATGGGGGTCGCCGCAGAGAAACGCCAACCGAATTAGGGAAATGAAGTGGATTTGGACGAGGCTCTTTCGGGAGGTTATGCTAACGATAGGGGAGAGCGGGGAGAGTTGTATCATGTCCAAGTTGTATCAGGGCGAATTATGTCAAACTTATCCAATAGATGGCGCTCGTGATACGACCAGCCGACGAAGTTTTCCGGGCGCCATGTTTCCCTGTTCTGTCGTGTGGCTGGGTGGACGCGTCTCGAGGTGAGAACCAATTTTATGTTTTTTTAATGTCATTCTGAAAAAATAAGTTGCAAGAAAATGTGTGTTTTGGGCATTTAGATGTGCACGAATTTGAAAGATCTCCGTAGCGGTGGTGAGGGTAGGTTCTAAGGCTGCGTGAGTGAAAATGGATTTCTCCAGCTGTCCGCTGTTTTTGAGCACGAGGATGTTTTTTTCCAAGATGGCGGCGAGGTACATGTTGTATCAGAGCCGGGTGGGGTATGTTGTAACATGTATGTATATATGTACGTATGTATGTATGGGTATGTTGCTTTTGATCGCGAAAGCTAAGCCCTGGCTCGCGTTTGTAGGTAGCTAGTCAATACTCGTTCAATTTCGGCACAATGTGTTGGCTTCTTTGCTCTTAAAGGGCCACTTTTGCGTCTAGTCTGTTGGTGTTTCGTTCGGATTGCATTGACCTAAGTTTGGTCTAATAAAAGTGAAGCCTTTGAGCATATACATTGTATATTAACCCCATTTAATGTTGTTGCTATGTTCAAAACCAGTAGCAAGCACACTCCCTGAAACGTGAAATAGTGATACAAATTACCCCACCATGTGATACAACTCACCCAAGCCATGGGGCAAGTTGTATCAAAAACATTGTTCTATTTGGCAGACCGTAGAAGAAAAACTGGTAGAGGTAGCGGAAAAGTTACTTTGCACAAAAAAGCAGAAGAATCAAGGAAGGGGATAGTATGGAAATAATGAGTTTATCACAGATAGTTACGAGGTTATGGGTCTCGGAGTAAAAACTGATACAACCCACCCCACTCTCCCCTATGTGGTGATCCAGCCTCCAGTTAAGAGCGACTTTTACGGACGGGGACTCCTAACTTCGTCAGGTGGTGAGGACTTGAATAATACGATGATGTAGATGCAGTCCAAATATCGTCAATGTCGAGTGAAGAAGGAGTGCAAGGAAAATATGGATACGAGCATTCAATCGTTGAAGTTAGCACCTGTAGGTAATGGAAGATACGTGGTATCATACCGGATGGTCCCCAATAACACTCAGATCATAACAATCGCCGTGCTCTTTGGTTTGCTGAGCCCTCTTCCTCAGAAAATGTCGTTTTCTATCTTGGTTTTCCTCGTTGACTACGACAGCAGTTGATAAGATTCATCCGGTTCTTTGAACTGGCTGTTCCCCGGTTTGGCTCAGTGATATTCCACAGTGGTGCTCCTTCCAAGCTTCTGCGGCTCATCCGTCCGTTATCTGAGTGTTGTTTGCAGGCGCTCCGGTTATCTGCGGCTGGTTCGACTGTCAGCGCACCGCCCGCTGCGCCAAATGTTCGGGAGTAGCATGCATGGATAACGCTACATGTGTGCTATCGGCATATGACTACGACAGCAGTTGATAAGATTCATCCGGTTCTTTGAACTGGCTGTTCCCCGGTTTGGCTCAGTGATATTCCACAGTGGTGCTCCTTCCAAGCTTCTGCGGCTCATCCGTCCGTTATCTGAGTGTTGTTTGCAGGCGCTCCGGTTATCTGCGGCTGGTTCGACTGTCAGCGCACCGCCCGCTGCGCCAAATGTTCGGGAGTAGCATGCATGGATAACGCTACATGTGTGCTATCGGCATATTTGACGTCACGTTTCTGTTATCGGCCGCGGCTCCAGCGAGACGGCCGAAAGAACCAGACTCGAACTGCAGAAATGTGACTGGTTTCTAAGATTACACGTTGACGATAAAGTACTTTCAAAAGGACAGCTTTGAAGAAAATGTTTTTGTTGAATGATAGGTATGTTAAATGGATGGCAATGTTGGATTCCTGAACTTCGCATTATGCAGCAATAGGCACCTTTGTTGGCCACCCTTTATTCATTGCTTTGTCAGAATGATGCGGGAAAGCTGTACAAAAATTGAGATAAAACATAATTCGTAAATAAAATGCTTCCGCACCGGGAGAGATGACATTAAGGCTAATACAACTATTAGAATACATATCTGACTTAAGCCCGGGGCTACGGGCTACCAAGAAAAGTATATACCAACTGATGCCGTGACTTCACTCGTCCTTTAATCTGTGATCGACAGGGGCAGTAAAGTTGCGCTGTGATAGGTATTATCTGCAAATAGAATAAGAAACCTCGCAATACTTCGCCGAATCGGTAAACTTTGGCAATAGTACATGCTTAACACGCGCACCGACGGGGGTTTGCGCCAACTTCGTACCGACGGGGGGGGCGGATGACCGCCCCCCCCCCTGAGATCTCGAGAACGAAGCAAGATAGCGACAAGCGGTAAACGGCAAGGGATACGCACGGACAAGGTCTACAATTTTTACCAAGGTCATTTTCAGGTCAGGTCAAAGATGACGTCACAGGGGTCAAAAAAGTCAAAATGGCGGCGCTAGGTATAGGGAGAGTTTTTCTCGAATAACTTTCGAACTAGTCAATATAGGAACAAACTAAGGGCATCATCGTGATCCTCTCGTCAATCCGCATCGAATGATATATATGTTGACCTCGAAAGGTCAAGGTCAAAGGTTGACCTCAGGTCACGTGACCTCGAGGTCATCATGTATATCATTCGATGCGCCTTGATAAGCTGAACACAATGAGACCATCTGCGCGGCTGTATCTTGTTCCTGTACGGAGTTATTGTCAAAAAACCGCTGGTGACCTTTGATGACGTCACATGACCTTACAGCTGCCCAACAGCAAAACAGACCTCAAGGTAGTGAAGGTTGATCGTATATGAGGTCATGTATGGTTTATGGGGCCATTCCGACCCGTTTTAGTGGTAAAAACAGGGAGTTGATTTTTCCCCCATTGACTTATAATGGGGGGGTCGAGAAATTGACCTGACCTTAGGTCATCGATATTAAAATTCCGAGATATAAAAATTGTAGCTACTAATGACCTTATAACATCCTGCGACTTTCAAAGGACTCCGACATCTACTGTAGCTCTGGCACGGTGACAAAGTTGCAAAAAAGTAACTTGAGGTTGGGTCATTCAAAGTGACCTGGTGACCTGACCCTAAAAGTTAGGAGGTTCAAACTTGCACACCATGTGTAAAATTGATGAGAGAATAGTCGTACCAAATTTCGCGGCGCTACGCGCCGCGGTTTTCCCGCTATTCGCGAAAAACCTCAGGGGGGGCGGATATCCGCCCCCCCCCCGTCGGTGCGCGTGTTAAGGCAGACTTTCGGTGTAACATAAACAACATTTCGTGCAGAGCTATCAAGTTTCACTTCGCTGGCATCGGCTGTGTTTTTCGTCTTCTCGTTTACGAGAGGATAACGTCTTCGTTTCTTTTCTGTCGAATGTTCTCTCCTGTACTTTTCAAGAGTTGGTACGTTTTACGATGACTGTTAGTGCCTAAATGCTGCACACTTCAATAAAAAGGGTCGCTTCGTATGGGATGCAACCATATTATTTGTTTCCAGTCTACCAGCCATTTTATGTATGTAGGTGCGCTCGACCAGGCCAGACTCCTAAATGGTTTTCGCCTGTCATCGATGAGAATTTACGACCGTGATCCTTTCACCGATATGAAATAAATGCTCCTTGAGCAGCAGAGACGTTGGAGGTATTGGATAAACGAATTCAGTCGTTTGCATCCCATAGATAGACTCGCGATGGCGATAGCGATCAACGAGCCTGCCTGCCGGGGATTGGTGTGCTGCGGCGCAGCCTATCTGCCAGGGATCGGTGTGTTGCGGTACAGTCTACCGGTCAGGGATTATTGCGGCTAGTCTGCCCGCCAGGGATGTATGTAATGCGGCACAGCCTACCTGTAGGGGATAGTTGCATTGCGGTACAGCCTATCTGTAAGGGATCGGTGTATGCAGTGCGGCACAGTCTATGCTCTCAGTAAATGAACGTGGTTTCACCACCACGTTCCGTGCCCTTCAACCCTGCTCAGATAGTTCAGTCATTCGTCTTCAGTGTCACGACAGGCGAGAGATTAGGGACGTCCCGGTTTTAGGGGTTTCAGGTGGTCTTTGCCGTGTCTCCTTTCGATGAGCCGTTCCTAGAAGCTCGCCATTGTTACATGGTACCTAGCTAGTTACCATCGTCCCTTGTGTCCCGAAGAAGCTGCTGTGCCCTTTTGTTCAGCGAGTGATTCGAAAAATGCACTATGCCCATTGCCCGCGATCTGTATTAGCCGCGCTACACTGTACACTCATGTACAGTATACCTGCTTACACGTCATTCATCAAAAGTGCACTTCGATATTCGTTTACCTTAAAAGCACTTGCACACACACCATTGTCTGCCATTACGTGAAGTGTCCAATGCCCTCTCTGCTGAAAGATTCATGCCAATTCGACCAGACCCATACATCATCTACGTATAGCCAGTGCACAATGGCCGCGAGACGTTCATTCTGTGTCCACGCACGCGATCCGCCTCCTGGGAGTGGGGGTCTGTGGCCGAGTACAGTCTCAGCAGGCGACGGTCTCTACTGGGGACACATTGTGCCACGGTACATACCTCCTCGTGTGCAATGACGCCTCCTTGTTCTTTTTTAGGACATGACGCAACATTCTTATATATAACCTCTCGCGAGCATCGCAACATGGCACAGATGATCCGGAGAGACAGGAGAGGGAGGCTCGAGTGGAGGGGAGCTCTGAGACTGGTGTTCCCTCTAGTTTATGTGCTCTCGACCAGTGCTCTCGCCTCCCACTCATTTTCCTTCTCTGCTCTGTGTTCGAGGTGGAATGCTCGGCCCTCTGTCCAGAGGCGTCACGCGCTGCCTTGTCACAACTGCCCGGCGCCTGGTGTGTCTCCAGTGTCCAGCTGTCGCCGTCATTGTGACCCGGCGCGGCGGTTTTGACGTCGACAGAGCGGGGGCGGGCGGTGGGAGGTCGACCGAAATGGGACGCCCTCGGGGCAGTGTGGCACCGCCGGCCCGCCGTCACAGCCCCCGGCCACAACCGGTTATATTTTATTAGTCCGTGGAGAAATAACCGGTCGGATGCCCGGAGGGAATAAAGGGGTGTCCGAAAAGAGAAAGGGAGAGAAAGAGAAAAGAAAGCGAGAGGGGGAGGAAGAGAGAGGGAGGAAGAGAGAGAGAGGGAGATGAGAAAGTTGGACGACGACTGGGCTGCAATTTATCGTTCTGGGCTTGTCCAACAATACACAACAGCAAATCAAACACAATGGTAAACATGTTTACAGTTTAACCCGCGCCCGGCTGGGGGTCCTGGATTTCCACGCCCTGCTGGGGGGGGGTGTTTGAACACCCCCCCTTCTAACTCGGCTCCTGGGCCACGTAGCGATACGCGGAAGGCGGCGTTCGAAAGAGCGTCAAAAATAATGAGGAAATCACTTCGGTCAATTTTTTGGTCAGGTCAAAGGTCAGGTCACCAGAGGTCATTGAAGGCAAAATTTCGCCGATTTCCAGGTCGAATGTCAACAATTTCCAAGAAGCCAACGCATAACTCGGGAACCAATAGAGCTACAGCGCCGCGGAAAAGCGCATTCGATAGCCCTAATAACGCCCTTTCTGAGTAATTCTCTCAGATTTGACCTAACGTCAACGGTTTTGCCTGCAGGGGGCAAAAACTGCAAAAATAGCCGATTTTTTCGGAAACAGTTTTTCTGCAATAACTTTTGACCCAAGCCTTGTACGAGCTTACTTTTACCGGCATCGTGTTCCTCTCGTCAAGACGCATCGAATGAACTATAATTTGACCTTGAAAGGTCAACTTGAAAATTTGACCTCAGGTCAAGGTCATGACCTGACCGGAAAAGGTCATGTTGCATATCAGTCGATCCGTATCGTCGAGCTGAACACATCTAAGGCGTTTTCATCGCTCTAGCATGCCTCTATCAAAAGTTATTTGCGAAAAAACTGTTAAATACCATTCGTGACCTAAGATGACCTCAGGGCATAAACAGGGGTCACGGACACCATTTTCATGTTCAGTGTGTCTAAACCACTTGTAATTCAGTGTTTGGGAGTGTTTATAATGTCTTTCGTCCAAAAGAGGCGCATTTCAATTTTCTCCCATTGACTTATAATGGGGAGGTCGCAAAATTGACCTGACCTTAGGTCATCGATATCAAAATTCTGAGATATACATTTTGTACATGCTATTGCTCTTAGCAATCGCTGAAAGTTTCAAAGCGATCGGTCACTCGGTGTAGCTATGACAGACATTGAAACTTTTTATGAGGTGAGGTCACTTCAAGTGACCTGGTGACCTGACCTTGAATGACCTTGGTCTGAAATTTTCACAACATGTGTAGAATTGATGTATGATAAGGTGTACCAAAAACGGCGGCGCTCCGCGCCGCCGTTTTTGAGATATTCGCGAAAAACCACAAGGGGGGGTGTTCAAACACCCCCCCCCAGCAGGGCGCGGGTTAAGGAAGGGTGTCCCTAATAGGAAACTATCTCATTTGCGTAATTGGTGTGTCTTATTAGTCGCGGGTGTGCTTTATGCCACAAGACAAGACCGTCCTTTATAGATTGAGGCGATATGCTTTTAACAACACTGGTGGAAAGTAGACTTACATATTAGAAAAAAAGCTTACGCACAGCCATCAGCCCCGCTGGCGCGTTGCTGGGCATACTGAGACCATCACAGCCACGCTAATATATAGTGAGCGCTGCGGCGCCTCCCCGCAGGCCGTCCCACTTCCTTCATCGCACGCTGAAACACGCTAAGCTCGCTAAGCCCGTGCTTGCAACATGCTATCAGTCTTCCGGAGACATAAAATCAGCCCGCCCGAGCCTGAGTCTAGCAAATACATGTGAGCTATGAATATGAGTACTGAGTAGGAACCAGCAGACCTCAGTCAAATGTGACACCTGTTTCTCGTGTAGAAGCAGAGTGACGCCCGTTTGATTTACCTGTATGAAAATGAAACTATAACGGTGTATTCAATCATTCACACAAAGCATGCATCTCAGTCCACATATTGCGGCTCCTAATCTACGCTTGAAATGTACCACATTCGTGAACCTGCCCTAAATCCATCCTTCATCTAATTACAATGCATTACGCTCGAGAGGATGACATGACTACCTTTTTTTGTAAATGAGCGTGTTCGAATCTATCTAATGACAATGCATTACGTTCGGAAGGGTGTCCATACCTACCTAAGCGTGCTGGAAGAATGAGCTGTAGCCGGCGCGGCCTAAGCACAGGATCCGGCGTTCCGTCGCTCTACTTTTAGAGGGTACCGCCGACCGCGCCACGCGCGCGGTCGGCGGCACAGTATCGTACCAGGCGGCTACGGCTGGTGGCCGGCACAGTATCCTATCCTGCGGCTGCTGGCTGAACAGTAGACGCGTTTACATAGGGTTTGTTGCAAGCTTATATCTCCGTCCGTGATGTTGCACTTGCAAAAGATGCCAATGGTGCTTAACAATTTACAAAATGATCCCGGCGAAATATTTGAAGACCGGGAGCATCGAAATTATCGCCAAATAAACGAGCTAGAGCCTCGTCAAAAATGCTATGTAAACGCGACTAGTGAATGCGGCACACAAAGTGCGGGCTGGGCATGGGTTGTATAGTTTGCAACGTTTTTTGGTAGATATATGCTCTGAGATATGTCAGCAATAGATGCATCATACAACAAGCTGACTCGGTAGACAACGTGAACAGTGACGTCGAGTTTGGGAGAAATCAATCCAAATACCGTGTTCCAGAGGGCGATAACTGAGGGCTGCCTCCTGTGCCCTGCAGAGCTCCTTGGAGACAGGTGGGAGGGGGGAGCCAATCTCGGTTGGCTAGTCCCTGTGGACACGTCAATCGCACGCGGCCGATAGCTGTACGGTCGCACACTGAGCATCGACCGATAAACTATGCGACCGCACGCTGCCTCTCGGCCGATAACTATACAGTCACATAGACTATGGGCCGATATTCATACCGTACCTATCACTAGCTATACATCCACACATGATCAGTCGACACCTACGCGGCTACGCGACTATTGGCCAATTATTGTTTTGCGGCCGCACTCTGCCTGGTTATATGGTCACACCCGACTCTCCGTCTACCACCTCACTTCATTCTTCCATTTTTTATTTCATTTCCATTTATTTCTCCACTGTCCGATCCAATATCCACTGACCGCACTGATCAAAGCTCCGCTCCTCTCTCCTCTGGCATTTCCTTCCTCTGCCCGCCCGCTCCCCTCCGGCGATTGGACCGTCACCGGTGGCCTCTCTCCTCTACCTCGGCCCCTCCTCGGTCCTCAGCATCTGACAGCGTATCGATACTCCATTACGGCGAAATCCAGTCCAATTCGGACATATTCCAACAGACGTTCTTAATGCAATGCGACGCTGTTGGGATCGTCACGAACACGAATAGCTTCCTACGCTCTGAATAATCTCGCAGAAGCTAGAATCTCCATGATTCGATCCTCCTTGTTAGATATGATATTGATGAGAATAAGAGCCAAATATCTCGAGTTTTCCTTCGTCACCCACATTGGTCATGGTCAGAGGTCAGGCCAGAAGGGCTCAAAGGTCGGTGACCAGTGATGGGTGGCCAGTGCTCAATATTGTGGACTGTGCTCAGCGTTATCCGTCGGAACTCATAGCTCAGCGGTCTGTGGTGAGTAGTTGGTGGCTGACGTTCAGTGGCGAGTTGTTGATCGGAGTCGCCGGTCGGTGGTGGATGGAGTGCAGCGGTTGATGTGTGATGGTCAGTGCATCTCGTGATGAGTTGTTGGTCGGCGCCCAGAAGTCAGCGGTGAGTTGATGGTCGGCCGTCAGCGGTGAGTTGTTGGTCCAGGTCCGGCCGTCAGCGGTGAGTTGTTGGTCCGGGTCCGGCCGTCAGCGGTGAGTTGTTGGTCCAGGTCCGGCCGTCAGCGGTGAGTTGTTGGTCGGCCGTCAGCGGTGAGTTGCTGGTCCGGGCTCGGCCGTCAGCGGTGAGTTGTTGGTCGGCCGTCAGCGGTGAGTTGTTGGTCGGCCGTCAGCGGTGAGTTGTTGGTCCAGGTCTGGCCGTCAGCGGTGAGCTGTTGGTCCGGGCTCGGCCGTCAGCGGTGAGTTGTTGGTCCAGGTCCGGCCGTCAGCGGCGAGTTGTTGGTCCGGGCTCGGCCGTCAGCGGTGAGTTGTTGGTCCGGGCTCGGCCGTCAGCGGTGAGTGGAGCGCAGTTAGCGGCCGCTGTGTGGTGACCAGTCGGCCGGAACCGGCGCTATCAGCGGTGATTGCCGGTGGCCTTTCCCCAGAGAGGCACGGAGACGGCTCGTCCGAGACGGAGGAAAGGGGAGGGGCTAGCCCGGGGCGGGTGGGGCGGTGCCCCGCTCCGTCCAAACACCGGCGTGGGAGAGGCGCTGTTCCGCTCCGTCCAGGCCCTGCAGTACAGTTATGGACCGCTGAGCACCCCTCCCTGCTCTGTCTCTGCGGTGCCCGCCACTGTTCGGCACTGCTCTCGCTGCCCGCCGGTGACCGCGGAGTGGGGCGCAGATCGCCTCTGCGGCCAGGGTCGATAGGGAGCGACTGACTGTCGGTCGTCACGGGCCGGGAGGGGAGATTCTCCCCGAGAGCAGCCCGCCGAGCACCGATAGCGGCCCGCCTCTGTGCGCGATACAGCTTCGGTCAGTGGTGGAGGATGCTTCACCAGTGGCCGCCCAATTATCTGCTCAAACAATAGGCCGGCCCGGCTCGTATTACTGCAACCAACCGAAGTATCTGACGGTAAGGGCTTCCATCGCCTTGGGGCCACCGCTGCACTCTCTCTCTCTCTCTCTCTCTCTCTCTCTCTCTCTCTCTCTCTCTCTCTCTCTCTCTCTCTCTCTCTCTCTCTCTCTCTCTCTCTCTCTCTCTCTCTCTCTCTCTCTCTCTCTCTCTCTCTCTTTCTCTCTCTTTTTCTCTCTCTCTCTCTTTCTCCCTCTCTCTCTCTCTCTCCCTCTCTATCTCTCTGTATCTTCATCTCTTTCTCTCTCTCTTTCTTTCTCTTTCTCTCCATCTCTTTCTTTCTCTATCAATTTGTCCATCTCTCCCTGCTCACTATTCGTCATAGATGTCACTTTGCTAAGATATCGGGTCGTCAGCAGGCTGGAGGTCTGCTCCGGTGGCT
This sequence comes from Amphibalanus amphitrite, assembly GCF_019059575.1. Lineage (NCBI taxonomy): Eukaryota > Metazoa > Arthropoda > Thecostraca > Balanomorpha > Balanidae > Amphibalanus > Amphibalanus amphitrite. The sequence continues at coordinate 242,840 of NW_024881514.1, forward strand.
ATTCGGGGACGATATAGGGAAATTGTACCGCTGATCTGGGCCGGAGCTGCAGTGGTACGACGGTGGAGCGCCGATCAGTAGAGCGGGCCACTCGTCCGAACGGCTAACTGGCCATCCTGCAGGACGAGTGACCGACTAACGCTGTCGCCGCTGGTGGGGCCGGCGCCTCCTCGGCTGCCGCCTGAGATAGTCACACCGGGCGCGGAGCCCTGGAGCAGCAGAGGCCTGCGGGCGGCTTATCGCCCCCCCCCCCTCCTCCTCCCCCGCGACGAGCCAGTGCTGCCTGTCGGCACTGCCAGATTAGACACGTCTGGGAAATGCATGTGCGGTCCTTCCTCGCTACCATCGCAGAGACAGGCAAAGAGGAGAAAACGTGTGCAGGCGTGTATTCACAATCACAAGTCATCACATGTCCTGTGACCTGTGTCGAACCCAAATATCAACTGTAAATAACTTATGATTGGCCATCGATAGTGGGATTTGGCGCTTCATTCACAATATGCTCAACCATACCTAATAAGCAGCTATCTCTAGGTACTATAACTAGCTCCAAACGCTCCAGATGCTTCACACTTTGCAAGTCCTTTGGTCACTCATTCGCTCATTTCCATTATCCAGCACAAAAAAACTCTTGAGAACCAAGTACCTACAAATTGGTCGATTTCTTACAAAAATGTTGCTGGCAGTAAACGCTAGAAAAACAACCCAAGTCCTGAAAGGCAAATTAACAGACAGGTATCCTTAGCATGGAATAGTTATGTGACTAAAAGGGTTTCAAATACAAGAGCTTGCAAGGAACGTAGCCGCTGTATTTTTTTTTTTTTGGAATTATTATCATTACAACATGGTAGGATTATGCGTTAGGGCTAGGCCTGGCATTCATTCTCGCGCAGACACTTAGACGCTATGCGATTAGGAGCAGTTATTAGATGCAATGCTTCATACGAATAGCTTTCATAAGTGATGTGTCACAACAATCATTTTGCATTCACCACTCCATTTTGGCGTTACACACCCCCACTCGACACTGCACCACTCCATTTACCGTCATACATTTGTGACGTCACATGTAGTTGACGTCATATGTTTATGACATCACACAAAGGGAAAAGACCGGGCGTAGCAAACGGCGAGGCGGGGCCCGACTGACGTCACACCGTCTACACCTGTGACGTCATACATTAAAGCTGCACCACGGGCCTGGGTCACCGCCGCAGGCAATCGCTACCCTGCCCGGCACAATGGACCGCGGCAGGTCTACAAAGCGAAACTGAAATTGGCATTGCAAAGGACATCGATACATCCCCTACTTCCATTGGTTAAACACCAAACAGTCTACATCCCTTGGCAATATCGCCTTTAGCTGGATACTTCATATCGCAGATAATGATTATGAATAAAAGTTTGGATACCTACCTACTCGAAATCAGTGGAAAGGCCATTTTTATCGCCTGAGGGCAGGTAATAACAAAAATAATCGGGTCGACATGCACAATCTTCCCATGGACACACTCTTGCCCATAGCATTCGACTTACGAGGCACAAAATGCAACATAACGCAATGTCCATTTCCCAACATCCGTGAGAAGTCTGTATATGCAATTGGAACAGCTGTCATATACGACCGTTTATCTACAATGTACTTACACGTCACATACACGAACGCACAAAACCATACACACACTCACGTGAACAGTAAACACACGCGATTGTGCCGTTCCATCAAACATTGAATATCACCCACCGTACAATAACGCTATTTCTCCCTTCCATTATCTAGTAAAACAAGAGTTTTAATTACACCTTAACATACAAAATACATATCGTTGCCTTGGCTGCTTAAATTAGCGTGTTTATCAGTTGCAACTTTCAACACAAGTACAGCGTAGGTATTCACGTAACTCTTTGTCTCATGAGCAGTAGTAGGTAGGTATGCAGCATTGTCGTGTTGCAAGCTATTTTGTGCAGCATATTTGTTTATCGTACTCGTAGATGCTGCTCGTTGGCCTGCTCTATTTACAACTGTTGCTTGTAGTTTCACGCACACCGCTTTCGCCGACGCCCGAAACACACCTCGGATTAGCCCGGCCCTACCAATGCCAACACATTCACGCGCGCACCCGCAGCTTGGGAGTTTTTAGCGGCCTCCTGTTTGTACCCTGCGTGTTCGGGCGCCGGTTGGCTTTCGCTGGTCGGTCACAGGGCTCCTCCCACCCTAGCATCGGCCGGTCGCGGACTCTCATCCCAGCACCATCCTGCCGCGAGGCTCCTATCCCCGCGCCGGTCGGCCCGGGGCTCCTCCATCCCGGCGCCGGCCGGCCACTCCTGCCGGCCACTGATAACCTGGCACTCGGCCGGCGCCGCTGATGTATCACACATTGGATTGTCACCAGAGCTGGGGGCGGCGGTCCCACCTCGGCGGCGGACGCGGTCACCGTCGGCCAGCCGGTGAGGACAGCCGGCGCGACCCGGCGCGGCCCGTCCGCTGGCAGCAGGGCTCACACTGCAGCGGGCGGCCGCGGCGCCGGGCCGCGCTCCACCCGATCACTCTCAGGGTCTAGCTGTCACTGAAGTAGCTGTGCTTGAACAGGTAGTAGCACCAGTAGGCCACGTTGAAGGCCAGGAAGGTGATGGGGTAGGCGTAGAGGACAAACCGCTCCAGCCGGCTGGCCATGACGTCCCAGGCCACCTCGTGGCTACACTGCTGTGAACGGAGGGGGCACCGGGTCACCGGCGGGTCTGCTGCAACCAGTAGGGAGAGGGAGGGATAGAGGGAGCGCAGGAGGGAAAGAGTTAGTGACGAACACAATGAAAAAGAGCTATGTTGATGTCTCTTTATGAGTTCCGGATACCAGTTACCTACCACATGAAAGGTTACACTCGGAAACCGGATGAATAATTTTGAGTTTTAGCGCAGTAGCAGTATATTTTGGTGGCGGTAGAAAAGTCGGACCAGCTTCCCTTCTGTAACTTGCTGTACGGGGTTTCGCGGCAGCCCTGGTGGAAGCTGACGTACCTACTGCGCGGCCCCCCACCGCAGGTCTATCCATTCGGCACATTACACTTAATGGTGTGGGGAAGACACAGCGCCTGGAAACGTGGCCAGGAGGGCGTGAATGACGGATCAACCGGACGAAGGGAGTGAGGAGGATCCAACCGGACCCTTCGGGAGGAGACGAGGTGGCAGCGGCAAACACGACGTGGTAAAACCGAGCTGCTTCACATGTTCCCGTAAGAATAATATAAATGTTTCGGTGCGTTGGTGATCACTTCGTACGCACTCACATGGTGCGCCAACAAGCGATTGTGTGCATCCAACAATCAATCGCAGCGATAAGAAATGACATGTAGAAGAGTGCGTGGATACATGCGATGCAAGCTGCAGCGACCGGGGTCCAGAGTTGTTAGCTTCTCTGGTCATATCATTTTACAATATGGATGGTTTAGCAGTCACAGCGGCGTGAAGTTTTCGGTGAAAACGAAGCACACACACAACTTTGAGAAAAATGTATAAAATGTAGGTGCTAATGGTTTTCGAGTGCATATCTCACCGATCTATTCGCAATCCAAGCCAGCACAGCTCGCTGAGAAATTCAACCATGCCGTCATTTTTTAAATAGGTTTACATATATCCCCGGTCTTTGGGTGGCCTGCCTTTTGCCTATTCTATCAGGATTACATTTGAGTATGCTATAATCTATACACTATTGTCTACGCTAGTCTACTTTAAATTATTGCTTGCTTTCATACACTCTTCAATCAATTTTTCCCGTCCTGCTTTCACCAGCAAGACGCCTTTGGAGCGAAGGACGAGCGAGTATTTACAATAGCGAGCTCTGCACTTCCGCAGTGCAAAACGAGATTCCATCTGGGTTAGTTGTTTGACCCAGCAAACCCAGCCTTTACTTTATTCCTTGATGCAACGTCCTATTGATTTCAGATAGATCACATTCCATTACTAGCAAAACAATACCTCAGAAGCTCCCTGAAGTTGAATTTTCTCATACATCTCTAAGACAAATAAGTGCATGCCTCGTTGAACTAAAATGCATAGTTTGGGTCCGGGACGACTTTTCGCTCAATAAAGCCTGAGTGCAGTGGGGCGGCAGCTGTCGTTGGGCTGCTCCGCTGTTGTGGACAGACCCTGTCGGCGGTCCGCCTGCCATATACATATGATGCAGTCAGTCGGTCTGTCGGCGGTTTCGTCGGTCTGTCAGCGAGTGGGACGGGTCGCCGCGGCCGCCGTCCGCCCCCTTCTGCCTATCGCCGGCTCACAGACTGGCTGATTGGAGCGCGGACAGTGCCCGTCAGACGACACAGACAGACCATAGGCCCGCACAAATACGCCGAGATGGCGGCCAACTCGGTCACACTGCGACTGTATTTTGTCAAAGGAACTGATCAGCCTGATGGCCTGATTGCCAAGTTTCCTCAGAACAGGATTTAGAGAGCAATGCCGGCAAATGAGTTTCCACCCGATTGACATCAAAACCGATTCACGTTAGATGACTGGCTCGTACTGCATTACTTCCTAAGAGTTCTACTTACTCGTAAAACCAGGAGGGGATGCAGTTTTCCTTAATGCCGTAAACTGCGTTACTTAGCCCGGTGAAGGACTGCTCCGGTTGTTTTTCAATAGAAAAACACAATTCTAACGAATAGTGTTTGTCTATTTCAAACCAACCTGCGGTTATTGTTTTAGATAAGCGTGTTTTAAATAAACTTAACAAAAAAACTTATCTCTTAATCTAATGAATCGTAACAGAAAGGTAGGTATTCAATGAAAACGGCTCTAATATTGCTTAGTCGTCCGATGTTGTTACGCTCAGCACTATAACCACTTGTAATTCCACCTCTATCTCACTCACACCATTCCCATCACCACTGATCGGCTAGCCCGTGCCGTTCTCCCTAGCGCCACTGACCGGCGTGCTCGTGCCGTTGCTCCTGGTCTCCGACTCTGTCGAGTCGTTGGGCGCCACCTTGCCGCCGTTGACGCGGATGGGGCGGGCCGCGTTCGAGGCGGACAGCTCGCGCTCCCGCAGCTCCCGCTCCCGCTTCTTTTTCTTCTTCTCCGCCACGGCCATCATCCTGTGTGGAAAGGGAGCCGGACGCGCTCAGGGAGCTGGATAGACACTGGCCGAGCCTTCGTCAAGCGACATAGGCCCGCGCGTCCCCTGACGCAGCTCAGACGCCGCCGAGTTGCTGCACACCATAGGACCATGCGACACATGGGAGGAGGGGGGGGGGGTGAGCCGTGCCGCTAGTCAGGATGATTCTGTGGCGGAGAGTCGAGCTCGAAATTGAGTAGCTTAATCGTGAAGTTTGGCTGATTCCGGCACAGAACGATAATTGCGTATAGTCGGTAGTAAATAATGAAGCATGTGTGTTGTGTGAATTAAAAAAAAACAAGAAAGAAAAAATCAAATCAGCGAAGAGTGTGCCTAATGTTGACATCATGGCAGTTTCTTGTTCCATAAAAGTGCTGAGTCTTTAAATGCATTAATTTTCTATCTATGGAGTGCACAATTTTTCTGTTTAGCCAACGCATGCCACGTAACAATGGATATAAGAGATCGATAATATTTCCTTTCATTTGTGTCCCAGTAAACGCAGGCTTAGTGGATGCAACGGCAAACATTGAGGCTGAATGTTAGATATAACTCAATGGCTGACATTTCGTGATGAAGGGACAACAGTAGAACAGAATAGCAAAGCAGTCACGGTACAAAGACAAGCAGGTCGACAGTAGGTCACTACCTTATGTAGGCAAACGCTATATCAATAAGGTTTTGTCTTCGGTTTGACGTCATACACTACGTCATGTGACGTATGTACGGTGAAAAAATTAAGGGCACATAACTATATTCGGATACTTCTCCCCTTCTAATAGAAACATAACGCACAATGGTAGATGGATGTCGGAAAGCAGTGATGCACTATAAAGGAGGGACGCCCCACGCACATCACGGTCTGACGCTCTGATGATGCTCCGGCCCGTGATTGAGGGACTCACCGTATGACGATGACATACTCGGAGAGTGCGAAAAAGACGAACAGCACACAGCCCGCCATCCATATATCCACGGCCTTGGCGTAGCTCGCCTTGGGACTCTCGGCCCTGCAAAAAACGGCGATCGTGTCACTGCTTCAGCAGTCAGTCAAAGCAGCACGGCCGCCTCCATCGGTCGGACACAATCCACAGCGCGCCGCCCATCTCCGTTACTGCGGCCTGACGGCGGCGTCAGCGGATATCTGCCGAGGCTGCGGCGCGGCGGCCCGGCCGCCCATCAGTCGAACGGCGGCGGGGCCGAGCGCCGGCAGCCGGTCGGACGCACCATAACAGCCGCAGGCCGCTCAGCCCGATGGCCTGTCAGACCAACGACACGCACCGCGATGGAGAGGAGCCGCCAAAGGCGCCGCCGGCGGCGAAAAGCCCGCAGAAATGGCCCTGCCTGCTGATATCGGACGCAGAAATGGCCAAACAAAGGGTAAAGCTGAAAAAATATGGCCCGAGAATCGAACTGTAGTGCGACCTTCGCTCAAAACAAGGCTATGAATTAACCATATGGATCTTCAGGGTCAGGTTATCGGGTTATTTATTGCTGAGCTGCCGTCATAAACCTCTTTTTATAAAACCTACTCAGAATGTTTCAAATCTGTCAGATTTTCCTATCAGAGACAGCGCCAGCTCAGGACAGAATTCAAAGTCAAACAAGGAATTTCAGGCGACGGACAAACAAGTGGTATTGGGCCGAAGTCACCACAGAATGTACCTTATGCTGGTACACAAGCCAGGTAATCAGTTGCCATCCACCTCAGTTTGTGTCACTAACTACGGTCTACAACCTCAGACACAACACACTGGTAGCATACTATGCCGGACAGCAGCCGCCGGGTAGGATACTGTGCCGGCCAGCAGCCGCCTGGTAGGATACTGCGCCGCCGGCCGCGCGTGTACTGCGGCACAGTCTACTATCCAGACGGCCAACGACGGCCTACTGGATGGAGGTTGAGCAAGTGAGCAGGCGGCGCTACAGACAACAATTTCAAACGTAAGGCGCTGGTTATTCGCAGGGCTATCTCATGGACTTACACAATGGACGTCACATATCGACCGATATGAGTGCTGAGTATTTCTCAGTATCTTCGGACGTCGGACGACCCAGCTGCTCTGCTCGGCTGATCCCTGCTAAATGTGTTTACAGACGATCGGATCTGCCTTTAGAGCATCCTGCTGTTTTTCACAGCATTGCTTTCACGATAGTCCTGAGCTCCAGCTGTTTCTTGACCCTATTCAGGGAAGATGACGACACAATACAGCTGTTGCTGCGTTGTTTCGCCCGAGAGTCGCGGCTCTATGGCAGCCAAATGACCAGGCTAACGGCCATTTTCAGTTCGAGCTGCCATCCACGAGCAGTCACGGCTCTGCCCGGGGACTAACTGCCCTGACTACCGCCGGCGCCGCCCGTCCGGCCGAAGTCGTCCGAAAGGTCCGGCCGAGTCCCTCCCTGCCCCGTTGGGGTCCGCCCCACTGACCCTGACCAGATTACCCATCGGCCGTGACAGATTCAGAGCTCAGCGTCCGCAGTCGACAATCTATATGCAGCAGCATCGAGACGGCTGGAGTTCCTCCTACACAACCGCAACTGGCCACGAATCGGCCGACTCCGGCCTAATAACGGCGGCCGATTGCTCAAACTTCTGTGGCGAACCTCAACTGTCGACTCTGAATTGTGGCCCACTGAGCGGCCGGCCTCTGACGACTGACGTCTGGCCTTGGACGGGGACGGGGGCGGACCCGAGGCCGCTGGTGTGGGTGTCAGCAGACTGCGAGCTGCCGGCTGGCCACCGGGGCTGATCGGAGGGGCATTGTTGGCGCCCTGAGGGCCACAATGACGGCCGTGAAGCGCCGCTCGGCGGCCGGCCGATGGGCCGCGGCGGCGGCGCCTCAGATCGATTGCTGATCGGGAGGCCGAGTGGCGACACCCGGAGGGCATTACCGCCTCAGTGGGCGGCCCGGTTCATGAGAGAGGCCGCCGCCGGACGGCTCCATGGAGGACGGCCGCGCCCCACCGATAAGAGGAAATATGACGGCGGTGATACGGAGCTGGGGCAGTAGCCGTGACTGTGACGTCTGGAATCCAGAGAGAAGTCACTACAGTGAAGGATGGGGTATTGTTCATGACTCGAAACAATTTTATTCGATTAACTGAGCTTCATACTGTTTATATCAACGTCAAGTAAGAACATACGTAAGTACAGCAACATAACATACAGACAGGTCATCTAGTGATGGCTGGTCGCGTCCAGCTGCTTGCAAGCGCCAAAAAATACCCCCTTTCCGAGTAATGATATGAGCCTAGAGAACAATGGCACGGAATATATAGGGTGTAGGACTACAATAGCGTCCTTTGGATGCTTTCAGAGAATCGGATTGCTTGACCCGACAATATTGTTTGCTGTAATACTCAGCTGGTAGACGTCATTTGCAGTTGGGCCTGTTCCATGGCCTCTACGGCTGTAATATTCCAAATAACGCTAAGCAGATCGGCTTCTCTGATCCTCCACGATCACACAGAGATGTTAGGATGCATTGGAGCCGCGGCCAGCGATGCATGGTCGGACTGCTAACCGCACGTCGGCAGCCCGCGGAGAGCCCGCTGCTCAGCCGGCCGCTCGGCAGCCCGATGGGTGATTTATCGAACAATCCGCCAGTATGGCCTCTGGGTATTGGCTCATGTTTGATGAAATGGTATGGGGTCCTCCCATTGAGCCCGACGTACTTAACAATGCAATTGATGATCTAAAACTAATTTGCAATCTGACATTGTCTTTAGTGCTGAATGTGAGGCGAATTGTAACGCCATAAGGTTACATCAGAGCAATGCATTTATCTAAGTAAGCAGGTTACTGAGTCACACAGCCCCATGCGTTCGGCCGAAGTGTAACACTCAGTGGATTATGGCGTCCATGAGTCAGCACCAATTGACTTACCGGCCGGGGTGAGAGCAGTGAGCATCGGCCGACTCACTTCATGACCCAGTTAGAACGGTACAGGGCTCTAGCTCACAGGATTTCTCGGCTAGACGTTACGTGGCATTAACCCTCGCCCATGTAGGGGGGGGGGTTGGTGCAACCCCCCCCCCTGAGGCTTTTCGGAAATAGTGCAAAAACGGCGGCGCGCAGCGCCGCCAAATTTTGGGGACCTTATGGGGCAAACCTTGCGCATCTTTTGATCAAAAAAATTTGACCGGGTCATGTCAGGTCACGGAGTTATGACGTCACAAAGGGAACAGCCTCCGGCCGGATTTTCGCAAACTGAGTGCCAACGCCCGAGGTTTCCTGCCGGTGGTACGGACATCGGTTGATGGATCGTGATGAAACTTCCCATGCATGTTGGGGCAAGTATTGGCTATCATATGGTATAAGAAACTTGACCGGGTCAGGTCAGGTCACGGAGCTATGACGTCACAAGAGGAACAGCGTCCGGTACTATTTTTGAAAAGCGCCCGAACCACTATTTTGCTAATTCTTGTCACCTCAATGGGAATATGCAGCTATATTAGCTTCTATAGGGAGCAAATGGACCTCCCAAATCCAAAAATACAATCAGATTTCAAAAATTTAAATTTTGATTTTTCGAATTTCTGCCGCCGACTGTGACCTTGCCGACTTCCGGCGCTCCCAACGCGCCATTTTTAGAGCTAGGGAAACGAAATACATACCAAACGATAGAGAATTGATCAAGGAACACGATAGTGAAGGTTTCAAGTCGATATCTCCCACCGTTTTGCCGCAATCGCCGCGGAAAGTTGAAAAAGTCTATTTTTTCCGAAAATTTGACCTTTGACCGGTCAAAAGTAGGTCAAATGTTGACCTAGGACCAAAAAATATACCACCAATCGCGAGATCTCGGCGAGAGCAATCAGTTGGTCTTTTCCGCTAAGCTCTACGACGCTCCGTTTTCAAACGCCAAGGGGGGGGGGGGTCGCACCAACCCCCCCCCCCTGCATGGGCGAAGGTGGCAGATCGCCGTTTACGGGCGAGGGTTAATCCTCCGCCACACGACCCAGCCAGAATGGTAAACGGCACTAACTCACCTAATGGCCCCAGTAGGATGGTGAGCGACATTTGACTCACTCCACGGCCCAGTTCGGGTGTTGAGTGGCACTAACTCACCTGACGGCGTTGAACATTGCTGTGAGTGTGAGCAGGGTGGTGATGGTGAGCACCATCCTGCCGGGCACCACCTCGGGCGGCACCAGGAAGCTGAGCCAGCCGACCCACACGAACAGCGCCGACGGGATGAACGTCTGCAGCAGGTGGAAACTCAGCCGCCGTTGCAGGTTCACATGAAACTCCAGCGCCGGAAAGCTCACTGACGGGAGAAGGGCAGAGAGGGCGTCAGAGGGGAGAGACGGTAGAGAGAGGAGGGAGGAAGATGGCTCTGATACAGATCAGCTGCAATTTTACACCGTTAAGTAGTTACTGACTCGCTATTTTCGCAAAAGGATACTAGTATAAAAAAGACTAGATACTAGTATTTTGGGAAATGCGGTAGCTCTCAACGACTATAAGCGTTAAATCCTTCATTTCGTAACATGCTTATCTTACCTTGGTGTTGCATTTACATTTGTGTTGCATTTGTAGATAAACTAAAAATGAAGAATACTGAACGACGAGTTACTTATGAAATGCCATAATGAATAATGTATAGAGGATTCTTCATGGCTCTGAGTGGAAGATATAGATGATTCTTCATGGCTCCGAGTGGAAGATGAGGATATCTTTTCCAAGCGGGTTACTGAAAAACCGAGCGACGAAGGAACGAGGTTTTTCTGTAACACGCGAGGAAAAGATATCCGATCTTCCACGAGTGAGCCATGAGGAATCCTATATCTTTCTATGTTGAGGTTTAGGTATTCCTAATTAATAAAATATTATATTTAAATGCATTCGTCTATGTAAAAATAGATTCAGAGTAATTTGTTCTTATTTGATAAGTTTCATCCATAAACAATGTCGTTCGGTTATTGACCCATCATCACTTGAACTCTTGATTTTTCGCTATGAACCCTCGAGACCTTATCTTTGCATCTCAGAGGGATGCAGAGATAACAAATTCTTATCTTTGCATTTCAGAGGAGTGCGAGATAGAAATATCCCTGCACTGTAGACCCAATGGCAAATATGTACATAAACCTCAAATAGAAAGATAAGGATATCTTTTCCAAGCGGGTTACTGAAAAACCGAGCGACGAAGGAGCGAGGTTTTTCTGAAACACGCGAGGAAAAGATATCCGATCTTCCATGAGTGAGCCATGAGGAATCCTATACCTTTCTACGTTGAGGTTTATTCTTAATTAATTAAACATTATATTTAAATGTTCTTATCTATGGACAAATAGATTTAGAGTACTTTGTTTTAATATTTCACAAGCTTCATACACAAACAACCATTAAAAATGGTTCAATTATTGACCCATCATCACTTGAACTCTTGATTACGGAGCGAGCGAAGCGAGCGTAGTCTTTCCTTAGATTAACGGAAATTTCTGAGTATGAGCGGCCGGCCGGCCGGCCGGCCGGCCGTGGTCACGATTCTGCGACGCTTATATCTCAGCAACCACTTGACCGATTTACACGCGGTAATTTTTGTAGGGTGGCTTCATTCCTTCTACCAAGTATTGGACTATTCCCGATGCATGTGGGTGACCCCTTATGCACGTGCCACGTGCAAAACGAAGAGGTGTCACTTTTGTAATTGTTGCAATATCTCGGTAACTACTTGGCCGATTGCGCTGAAAGTTGGCATGTAGGTAGGCACCGACTAGGCACTGCATATCCATGTGCCAGAGTTGGGGTGCTGCTGCACGTGCGCACGTGCAGGGGTCGATTCCAGATCTCGAGAACGGCTGGACCGATTGTGCTGAAATTTGGTACATTGTTAGGGACCGGTTAGTAGGGTGCCGTGCAAAAGTTAGTTGGGACCCATTTTGCACGTGCGCACGTGCAGGGTGCCGCTTCCAGATCTCGAGAACGACTGGGCCGATTGTGCTCAAATTTGGCACATCGCTAGAGACCGGTTAGTAGGGTGCCGTGCACAAGTCAGCTGGAGGTACCCCGTCGAAATTTCGCACGTGCAAGGCCCACCCTCTCGCTCGCTCCGTTAGTCGCCCCAAAAGGCGTTATACTGGTTTTTAGCTATGAACCCTCGAGACATTATCTTTGCATCTCAGAAGTGCGAGATAGAAATATCCCTGCACTGTAGACCCAATGGCAAATAAACTTCAAATAGAAAGATAAGTGTATCTTTTCGATATTCCTAGAAATTCATCGTTAAATTTGATTAAGTTAGAAAATTACATCACCAATAGTCTTACAACCTTAGAGCGCGATCTTCCTCTATCTACACCAAGTAAAGACAAGAATTCCCTTTCATAATTGTCGATCACTTAACTTTCGGCCAGCAATAACCTTGCGATCCAATCAAAGCTCTGCAAGATTGAAATGCTTTGGATTGTCTGAACTTCCCTGCAAATACATCGAACTTAGCGAATTGTTATAGGTCGTGCGTCTCGCGCCCGCACAGCTCGCTGTCGCCGGATGGCAGGCCCGGAAATTTGTCGTCCCCGCAACACGCAGTCCCATGTTTACAGAGCGCCCAGTATTGGCTGGTGGACAGATATATGGCCGGCAATTCGTCCCTCCACAGCGGACACTGGGGCCAACGGCTTCTATTGCCTCTAATACAAGTACTGATGCGGGACTATAGAGAAGTTTCCAGCTCGCGCACTGCCGGTGAAGTAGATTTACTTTGAAGTATCACGGTATCGAGCTCACAGCAAATGGATAATCGCACACATGCACAACCACAATGCGGTGGTAGCTGTCGGTAACTAACCATTAGTGCCGCAGTACTGGGCTCACGGAGCAGGCGATTTCACTCACTGGTGTGGTGGCTGTAGTTTTGTGTGGCCAGCACCTCCACCCGGATATCGTAGTGGTCGTGTGTAAGGTCGGGGCTGACCTCGATCCCTGGCGGTTCCCACTCGTACACCACTTCCTCCGTACGATACGAGTCTGAAACCCGGAGAGACACACATACAGCACACTACTTTCCCAGTACGGTATAAATATGAACACACTCAGATTCGTGTATAGTTTAGTGCAGATAAGTCGGATCAGCCCAGTAACCGACCGATGCTGAGAAGAGAAGCTTTCAGCAGAAAAGGTGCGGTCGTGCAGCCTGGAGAGTGTAAATGGGAGAGAAGCGGCATGCGTGGGTGTTAGGCTTCACTCGAACACATAAGACAGAAGCTTTCGCCGCCGTTTGCGCAGAGATGAACACGGGCACGGGGCTGTGCTGCCGTGTAGACGGAGACAGGGTAGGGGATGTTGGATCACTGGGGACAACCAGAGGTGGCAATGAAATCAGAAATGGGCCCTTAGCTGCCCGATTCGGTCGGCTCTCCGCAAGCAGCGAATAATAAGCTGAAGGAGCTCACTCTTATCTGCATTACATTGCAAAGTAGCAATGTAAGTTATTACATATATGTACAAAGTAAATCCGAGATCGTTTTAGCAGAGCTCTAATCAAATTCATTCCACAAACCCTGCCCTGCCTAAGTCCTTCGAAGTGGGTACGCATGCAGAGGCATCAGGCAGCTACTCCTTTTGTCATTTAACCTGACCTTAGACTTTACATTTAATATCAAACAGCAGTTTAATGAGCAAGATCCGGCTACATCCTCTGGAGTCGGCAATGAAAACACGGACCATTGCAGGCCCTTCCCAGCAGCAGCTCCCTCAGCAGCCGCGGCGGCACAACAGGCCATCCGTCGCCAAGTGCGGCTCAACTAGTGTCATATGTTGCTGGGTGTTTCTGAGCGCCGCCCCGAGAGCCACTAAATCTGGGCAATCTCTGACGCTTACGTCAAAGGTCAGGACTGGCGTGTCACATCAGTGGCTTCTACAGGCTCTTCGGGATTTCTTTGGGGAGAGGAGGGGGAGGTCTATGATCAGCTATGATCGACACTGTAAATTATCTCCTGTCTAGTATGGATCGCGGGAAAGTATCTACGCTGTTAGCGGTTGACACGTCTCGTGCCTTCGACAGCATAGAGCACGAACGCTTGTTAGATAAGTTGGGCTGGTATGGCGTGGACGGGCATTGGTTCGAGGACTGGCGTTGAAAAATAGGTCTCAGAGCATCCAGGGGAGCACGGCAGGGGCACTGCCAGTGACGCATGGGGTGATTCAGGGGTCACAGTTAGGGCCAAAGTTGTTTTTAATATTCACTAACGATCTTTCAGGGCACTTACCATCTGGCAAGCAGGTGGCTTACGCTGACGACGTACAATTCCTAGACTCCGACTCGGTCGAGAACTTGGCATGTCTAAAGGAACGTGTCGAAAAAACTCTGGATGCGGCTCTTCTGTGGTTCACACAGAACCGACTGAAAATTAACCCATAGCAAAACTGAGCTGTTGTTTGTCAAACCTAAGCAAAAAAGATGTGACTCCATAACAGTGCAATTCGGTGACGCAAATGTCAGTCCATCTTCCCATGCAAAAATCCTTGGTGTTTACGTTGATTCGGGGTTTTCATGGGAAAAGCAAGTCTCTCAGGTTACCCTCCGCTGTTTCCATGTCCTGGTCGGTTTATCTAAACTGAAACACAGAATACCTTTCGAAACCAAGAAACTACTGATTCAGGCACTTGTGTCCCCTCATGTGCATTATTGTTTAACTGTTTGGGGTGGTTGTTCTGCCACGCTTCGTCACCGATTGCAAAAAGCCTTAAATTTTGGAGCCCGTATCGTCACTGATCTGTCCCGGCGTGAGCATGTTACTCCTGCCCTGGAGATGTTGGGGTGGGAGAGGTTTGATGGCATGTTGGAGGGACGTGACCTGGCCATGCTGCGTAAGCTAACGTCACCCGATGCACCGCCGGCGCTGGCCGATCTCGTTCAGAGCCGGTCCGATGTATCGGACAGGTCCACCCGTGGGACGTGTTGGGGCCAACTAGAGCTCCCGAGAGTGAAGACTGAACGTGCCAAACGGGCGTTTCCATTTAGAGCCGTGAGTGCATGGAACGCGCGCAAGAGTCATTCATAACTGTCTATGTGTGTCTCGATAGGATAGATGGGAACATTTTATCATGCTGTGTTTAATACTTTTAGTAGTTTTAAGTACCCTGGCTTTTAAACGTGTTTCTGACGTGAGAACAGAAAAGCCATGTTTTATGGAGTTCTCAATAAAACTGACTATGAATATGACTATGACTATGGTCTAGCAAACTGTTGATTTTTTTCAGCCTTTTTATAGAAGCAGGTTTTGATTGAAATATAATTTCAGTTCGACTTTTTTAAGTGAATGTAATATATCTATTCAATCGAATAGGTATGGCTATGCTCAAAAGCACTGCATTTTATGTAAACATTACCTGGTCAATACAAATTGCATTAAGCATAAAAGTAAGCGATTGCTGAGAAGCTATTGCTATCCATAAATTTGCTTAGCATCAACAGCGATCGGAAGACAGCCACCTGACCCAGGATCAGGTGGTTTAACCTCGTTTTCCTGTTGGTGGCCCAAACAGCGGTAGACCCGGATGCTCAGCTTTTACGGCCCATGGCCCATTGGCCCATTGTGCTTTCAATCGAGGAGCCATAGAATCACCCATAGCCAAAGCGTTATAGCCATGTGCTGGAAAGCTCTATAAGGAATGGCTGAATGCATTTGGACGCCCAATTGGCCTGTGTTACTAAGTCCAGATGGAGATCCGTTCGCCTGCATTGCCAATTCATCTAACGAATAATCAGCTGGTTCTGTAACATTAACCCCAGTCAGGGGTGCTAGAGTCGGCTCTTAAACCCATCGGTGCATATACTTGTCGAATAAATGGCACTCGGTACGCCTGAAACACTGGCAAATGAATGGAACTGCGAGAAGCAAAGATTTTATAGCATCTGCATACATATGCACGACTTGTTAGCTTCCTAGATACGCGAAACGGTTATGGTACCATCGTTGAAGAAAAAAAGAAACTTTTGGACATTGAATAAGACTAAAGGAAACTAACGATCATAAGTGCACCTCTACTATTCCAATGGATGTGCCTCTGTGTCTCACTTAAAAGATAAAGTAGATGTTAAAGTGTTCCGTTTTATCTCATTCGGATAATTTATTAGATTTTAGTAGCTATTAGTTAGTTTATTTAGGCCAGCTAGTCGAAAAGAGGTGCGAGATCCGCTTTAGGTCTGATGTAGACACACATCACTGTTGGAAATCGCATGGTTTCAAAGTGTTCAATTAAAACTATGCGCATTTAGAACTTCATCGGCGTCAGCTTATGACCTCATTTACCTAACTTACAGCGAAGTACGGCCATAGCACTGCCCGGGGAACAGTTCGTCATCCAGCCCCTGAAATACTGCCAAGCCAAAAATGGATTTTCTGCAAATATTTAGATGATCCATGCATTCAGACCATTGCGTGATAAACCAGTAAATCACCTAATTCTGCGTCTTGCATGACACGCATGCTCATGGCAAGTGCGGTAATGCTCAATAGTGACAATATTTCGACAACCACAACTTGGATCGCCCGATACTCACAGTCTTCCAAGTGGAACACGCAGTGCTGCGAGTCGAACGGGTAGTCGCGGAAACTCATCTTGCACACAATGGTAACCGTCAGCCTGCAACACAAACGGCGTCAAAGGCGAGCTAGAACAGGTCACGACACATGACGGTCACATTTAGCCGAGAGCCGGGTATTTAAGTCCTCATCAGGGGCACAGAATGCTCAACAAATAATATCTTTACCGGTAGGGCATGAAAAGTGAAAGGTTTGTCGAGATATATGGGAATTAAATGGATGTTTTAGCTTACTCAATGTGTCTTGCATCATACATAGGTGTATAACAAAGCATAAACAATAACATACAGCATAAACTGTGTTGCATTTCAGCATTCACAATCGCATACACGCGCACGCGCACGCACACATAGACGCACATGCACCCATACGAACGGGGGCGGTCGGGGTCGGCACTCACAGCACTGAGTAGCGAATGAAGCCGTCCGACTGCATCCGTAAACTGCTGGCCGGCGATATTAGCTTGTATATTCGCAGGCCCTTCATGTGATCTGACAAAAGAGAATACCTCAGCATCGACAGCTACTGCAGCCGTTATGCGTGTAAAAGCGACCACACCTCAAGTTCTTTGTTCAGTTAAGTTCAGTCAAGTTTTTTGGGATTTCTTAATAAATGGCGGTAGATCATCTGCTTATCCGAGGGGCGGTATGGCTGCCTGGACGTTTCCTTTTCTTACGCACTCTAATTACCATTTCTAGGGTAGAGCAGCCTACACAACATTCCAATGCCAATTTGGACTCACTAGTGCACATGATAGCATATAATTTCAAAATAAAAAAAAGACGCCAGCGCTTTCAAATGCAGCTTGAAACGAGTTGGAAATATTTATACACCAAGACAGATGATATGTTGTCATTAATGATATGTTGTCATTATTGCAAAAGAGAAGAAACCACACATTTATGTCATACCTACGAAGGTGATTGGTTTCCACATTTGGTCAAATATGGCGGGATGGAGGTTGAACCACTGTCCTGGTTTGAGTGTCTCCGGCGGAATCAGACGGCTGTCAGTCCAGTAGAACCTCAGGAACATCTCCGTGGCCAGCTCCTAAAAACAACAGCTGCCAGTCAGTAAACACGGTCGCAATTATCGTGACGCTGTACGTACGGTAAGAATAGCAGTCTAACTCCTTCAGTGGTGCGCTGGTGCGTACACACACACACAAGCACCCCCTCCCCCCCCCCCCCCCACACACACACATCCGTAAGGATGAGTGCAAGAATTACTACTCTCTTTGTGCGTGAGTGATAGGAGCCTGACTTTTAACTATCAACAACATGATTAGGCGAAACAGCATTACACATCAACGGCTTCGGTAAAAGACATTATTTATTTGTTGGAAACTGTTACAGCTTACGATTCTTCAAGCCAGCAGCAATTTCTCACTCTGTGAGTTAGACTGTACCGCACAACACACTGAGTGTATGTGAGATAGACTGTGAGTACTGTACCGCACAACATACTGAGTGTCTGTGAGATAGACTGTACCGCACAACACACTGCCTTTGACGTAGACTGTACCGCACAACATACTGAGTGTCTGTGAGATAGACTGTGCCGCAGAACACACTGCCTGTGAGTTAGGCTGTACCGCAGAACACACTGCCTGTAAGTTAGACTGTACTGCACAGCCAAGAAGTGCGAGCGATGCTGTACTGCAATACATACATACTGGGGTTATTGTGACAACTCAGAAGATTTAGTCGCTCACTGGACAGCGATATTATCAAAATAGTTTAGTTGCAGTCTAATAAGCCTTAAGTAACAACAGACGTTCATGTTATCTACGAAATCGACAATTGATGTCACTTTACCACGCCCAATGACACTGTTCAGGCACATTAGCAATGCATTTAATTTTCACTAATCATTTTAAACATTCTTTCGCAAGATGGTTACGGGTTATTTACATGCCAATAGGAATTTGGGGGTTTGTATGGGGCTTGTGTGTTCCTAAATGTCTTGTGTACTAAGGTAGTATTGTTAGTGGTAAATACTGGACGATAAATTTCAAAACAGGTGTTTTATTTTTACATGCAGTATGATAAGGTCGAATTTTTTATCCAAGTATTAACTCGTGCATAACATAAGATCCACACTCAAACACTTCTGCTGACAAAGTGCGCAAGCAATGTGCAATGTGCGTTATGTAGCCGTCCTTACCGCTGAGGATGACTGCATGTAACAAGGCAAACAAATACATGTTCACTGCTGCATGCAACTGTAAACTGTAGACAGCAAAAAGGTCAAGAATCTGAGTCAAGATTATAACTGAATACCAAAAATATATTTCATTTACAGATAAAAATTCTAAGCAGACACGGTAAGTAAAATTGAGGAAACTAGTAAACATTCTACTGATAATGCTCTTTCGTCCACTTGATGAAATTATAAGTTCAAGTCCAATATACACGAGACACATATGTTCTTTGCATTGTGACAGCACATCCGTAAATGAAACATTTGTTTGGGAAAGCGGCTCCATGTAAAATGATTACCTTCTTCAATAGCGGTATTGTGTACGTTCCTACCAATGTGATTAAGTGATTCGCCGGACCTATTGGTTTTCTACATACGCGATGGCCGAGGTGGGGGGGGGGGGGGGGGTACGACCCCCCGGCCGTTTCGCCCCTGGTGGAGCTAGGAAGTCGCGGAAAAACGAGCATGTGCGCCGTTACGAAACGCAGAGTTTGATACCCGATTTTAAGCTCCTAGGTCAACCGGTGACCTCTGAGGTCAGGTCAAGTGCCCCAAAGTACGGTTCCGTTTTTGGTGAATAACTTCGCAAAAATGGCCGTAGAGCCGCGATTTTGGCAGCATCGTGTTTGCCTCGCTCAGGCGCGTCGAATGCTATACTTTTTGTTTGGATGAGGTCAACTTAGGGTGTTCAACTCAGGTCACGGTCAGGTCAGCGCCCCCAGGTCACAAACTTGGTCGAAGGAGGTCATGTCGCATATCATTCGATTCGGCAGGTCTTCCTGAGTCCATTGGTGGCTCGCTGGCTCAATTTTATCGGGAGTTATTAACGAAAACTAATATGACGCTAATGACGTCATAAATGACGTCACGCAAGGTCAACATTGCAAAAGTGACGCATTCAACCTTGCAAGGAGTGCATGAAATCACGATTCTGTGTGCTTGAGATAGTTGGGGATCGTTCCCGGCGCCAGAATAGCAGTTTTCCTTTTCCCCATTGACTCAGGTAATGGTGAGGTCACGAAAATGACCTGACCTCATATGACCTTTAGGAAAAATCCGAGATATACAAGTTGTGAGACTCCTAATGGATACTATGTCCTGCAAGTTTCATTTCCCTGTGAAAGCTCCGCGGGCAGTGAGGGCGTCACGAAATTGCGACATCTGAAGACCGTGCAGAGGTTCACCTATAACGTCATAGGTCAGTGACCTGACCTGACTCGAAAATGCGGTTGGTGTCAAACGATTTGGCCTGAATCAAAGGTCAAGTATGCTAAGTGTCAGCTCTGTATCGCCGGCGTGTTTGGAGTTATCGCGGAAAAAAAAAACAATCCTATGGGGGCGGCACCCCCCTCGGCCGGCGAGGGTTCAGATACCGATTTAAGTTTATGTCTGTGCAGGGCAGGTACCATATAATGTGAAATTTTCCAATTGCTCTATGTCAGGAGAGGTTACCTAATTTTGCTTTATAATGAAGCGCCACTGCTATGCTATCCGTTTCTGTCCATTTTGGAACAAAAACGCCTCATTCTTCAAAGGCCGATCAGTGGTGCTCTATGGGAAATAACAGCGCTGCGTAAGCATAATGCGGCTTTGATCTGGTAACTGTCACAACTGCAGTTCAGTCTTTGATCATTTTAGGCGACAGAACTTCAAAATATGTGAAGCTGTACGAATAGAGTATACCTAGACTGCAGTAGGGCCCAGATAACGGTATCAGCCCGTGCACCAATCAGGTGCTTGATAAACCTCTACCGAGCACAACATTGAGCACCGACATCACATCGATAAGAGAGTGCGTTAATGAATAGAATAGTTTACACACCATAAATGATGCAGTCTAGCTACTTTCCATCAGAATTTGCTGAAAATCTTAACTACACATTTGAAATGTCTCACCATATGTTCCTCATTGATGTCTTGAATATCCCTGACTTTCAGGCTGAGGGAAACCTTGAGTGGCTGCCCTAGAACAGAGAGAATATCTTATCAGCACCTGCAGCAGTGGTATGCATGTTCTGCGGCAATGTATGCTGACGGTGGATGGCGGCATCTCGGCAGACCCTCCGCCCATGCAGATCAGTCGTTGTAGGCTGTTCTATGGCAACGCGTTGTTGAATTAAACAGAACACCCACGATAGAGACAGGATAATTACCAATAACCACATACCAATATGAAATATCTATAGTCACATGCCAATTGCGTTAATATCAAAATTTACTGGCTAGCTGTGTGCATTAAAATTTAAAAAATAATGATTTGAATATACTAGAGAAGAGAAATGAGGAACTGCAGTCAAACTAACTCCAGATAGTTGCATCTGTTATCTTCCGAGAGCTGTCAGTTGTGACTGAGTCTTGAGCTGTGAGCTTCTTCTGAGAGTGTTTTAAAAATTGTAGGGCAGTTTCACCTATTATCCGATGAAGTTGCACACTTTGAATAAATTTGTGCATTTTATTTAAACTTAGCTTAGTCAAACATTTTCATCAAGAAAGGTAATTACCATCGACAGCGAGTGTGACGTCTCAAACGGTGCCTTCGGATTCTGACATTCGCTTTTCCTGGAAACCCTCCCTTCTTTTACCTTCGCTATCTCACCTCCTTTCTTGATGGAAAAGTTTATGCTGAAAGTAGTGCATTTAATTCTCGTTTATTCAAATCCCAGAATGAACAGCACCGATTTAATTTCGCTCAAGCTACAATAAAACGCATTCCGGCGCGTTTCATTTCGCTGGTGTGTCGAGGGCGGTCGCTACCCACGACTGTCGACCCGGGCACCGGTCTAAATTTGTCATGTCTCGACTGGGCTGCGCCTGTGGCTGCGGTCCTTGGGTCCGGCGAGGTCGGCGGGGTCTCTGTCTGGTGTGGGGGCCGGTGGGGTCGGAGGGAGAGCGCGAACTGAGCGGCCCAGAGAGGCGGGGGTACTCAGCGGTCACCGCTCCGCCCGCTGACACAACGCCGGCAGTTATCGGTCCGGGTTTTATTTGCTGAGCGCCGGGAGTGGCCACGTGCCCGTCACGGAGCGCTGGACCGTGCCTCTCGGACCGCACTCGCAGAGACTCCACAGCGCACTGCTGCAGGGCGGAGCAGACGCAGCGCTGAGTAATGACAAGCCATTCAGCGGGCTGTGGAGTAGTGGAACTTATTACTATCTTATCGTGCATGCTAGATTTCGCAAGCGTTTTGTATTTGAGCTTTAAATGGTGCCAACTGGATGACCTCCAGTCTTTTCAACAGTTTTTAAAAGTATACCACCTTGAAGCCGCAGTTTGTTTAGTAATTCATATTCTTAGCGGAATTAAGTCATCAAAAGATCTGAAACTTCGTAACAACAGCTGAAAGTCTCTGCCGCGGCACTTGCTGCAAAGGCCCTGGTTTCTCAGCTGGTCAGTAATACATGACCTTTCAAGATTTAAGCCCTTCCATCGTCTCGCAAAACTAATTACACCCTGGCTGTGAGTCAATGACTCCTGAGAACGGTTGAGCCGCCAAGTGGTGCCCTTCATCACACAGGGAGTTTCAGGGATGGCCGTCAAATTATCTGACTGATGAAGGAGCGGCAGACCGAGTACGGTGACGGAAGTGAGCCGACATCGCTGACTGGCGAAACACGGGAAACAGCGGATAGTGAGCATTAAACAGACTTCAAGTAACTAAAAACGCGTTTAACTTTATTCGTCGCCAATAATAAAATAAATCATTTTGAGAACACATAGTGAAATTCATAGGATGATCTGATTATAATATTGAAGACGTTTCCAATTCAGGCGGACATTGGATGCATATTTGCAGTAACAGTCACCCATATTTCTGGCCACTTGGACCGTCGAGTTCGTAGTCTGACATATGATGGTAGTAAATACGCTAACGCACACACATCCATTTGAAAACAGAACAGATATTCCAGTGTCGCAAAGACAAATTTAGGAATGATGCTGGTGGAGCCAAACCAACCGACATGTTGAATGCTTTTGAAACCAGATAAAGCATCACATTTATTTCGTAGCCAGTGCTCGCCACGATAAGGCGAGCTTAATTGTCTCAAAGATTAATAGAACGCTGGATAGATTGTAGCCAGTCTAATGGATCTTGGACACTCATCAAGAAGGACGGCTCCGCTACACCTACATTTATATTTCCACATAAGCCGAGGAACTGAGGAATGAGCAGAAGCTAAGGGAATAAAAGCATGAAATGGATGGATGCAAGCTTTTCGTATAAAACATTCAAAACTAGCACCGTATCAATCAGCACCGTACACCATGGTTTTGGTTTGCTGTGCTGGGTGTCCGTGTCCGTGTGTCCGTGTCCATGTGTCCGTGTCCGTGTGTCCGTGTCCGTGTGTCCGTGTCCGTGTGTCCGTGTCCGTGTGTCCGTGTCCGTGTGCCCGTGTCCGTGTGTCCGTGTCCGTGTGTCCGTGTCCGTGTGTCCGTGTCCTTGTGTCCGTGTCCGCGGCACTGACCGGGTACCGGTGACCGCGGCTTCTCGAGCATGTCGTAGTCGGGCGGCAGCACGGAGCGTGCCGTGGTGTTTGAGGTGAGCCAGCTGGTGGAGCGCGCCGGCCGGCCGGCCCGCTCCTCCTGCTGCTCCTCCTCCTCCTGCCGGTCCTCCCAGTCCTCGGCGAGCAGTGTCCAGTCGGTGCCGGGGCCGGGCCGGCGGCGGGAGGACCACGGCCGGCCCGGCGCCCGCTGCTGCTGCCGCTGCTGCTGCTGCTGCTGCCGCACCGAGTCGAACAGACTGTGGCAGAGAAAGGGGGGGGGGGGGGAAGTCAGACTTTGTGTCATACAGTTAACATCTCCGACAAACACACAGCACATGAGTTATGAGACGGTAGACTTTGAGGTCGACCGATAGACGATCATACGATAGACATTCGCTCCGAAGAACTTTGTGACATTAGTAAATGTCATGTTGTCACATCACCTTATTGATGCCACCACGACTGGCAGCCTATCGTCACGTCATGTTCAAGTGCCAGACCGCCACGCCGGCCGACGTCCCGATACCCCGAGGACCGATGTGGCCAGTCGGCTGACTATAACCGAATGACCTGAACTTGAAAAGTAGTGTGGTCGACCTGCCTTATTGACTATCTATTTTGTACCATCCGTCTCGGACGGAATGCTTCGGTCCCGGCCAGGGGCGCGGGAACTACGTTCAGACTGGGGGGCACACCATAATAGAGATCAACCTAGGGTACCCCTAAATCTAGTTTTCTCACCGGTTTTAGGCCACTTATTTTTCATCCCTTGGCTTTTTCAACAAAAAAAGAAAACATTTGCAAAAAAAGTGTGGTATTCCGTCTCAAAGCTGTGGGGGCATCGCCCCCACGGCCCCAGAGCTGGGGGGGGGCAAGCTGCCCCCACTGCCCCCCCCCCCCCGGCTCCCGCGCCTATGGTCCCGACCTGCCATGTTATACTTCCTGCTATGGTGCAATTTTCACAACACTGTCAAGAGACGGTCATATATCAGGGTAGCGAGCAACGAACGACGGATAGTTGTGTCTCCGTCGCCAATATCGCCCATAATGGGATGCGGCAATATAAGAATGAGAATCGAATTCCAATACTCAGCGGACAAGCCCGCGTCTCGCTTTTCTGTGGCCAGCACCTAATGCTTCAATTATGCAATGAAAACGAGAAATATTTGTCACAAGACTAAGTGAACGAAAAGGAAAGAATTACTTCCCCATCATTTAGGTCCAGCATAATGGCAATATTACGTAATAATGACAGGACTTGATGGCACGCAGAACACCTACGACCTGCATACTATCTATCAGAGAATGACCATGTGGGAAGTGAAGAAATTAGGCGTGTGCAAAGTTGTGGAAATTTATATTAATACTTCACTGCTAATGTGGTACGCTTCGTACGGAAATGGACAGGCTGATATTAGACGTCAGTCACCCCGATGCGGACATTTCTTAGTAAATTAGATAAAGTAATAGCATTGCTGATGCGTTCATCGTTATTTTACCCAGTAACCAACGATTTGTTTTTGATATGACATCCGAAAAACGTACCAAGCAGTTCTGGATCTGCAAGGTGAAACACTTCATTACGTGAAAGTAAGCGACGAATGGACGGAGGATGGATCGTTGCCATGAATGTGCGGGCGTAAAGACTTCTTTTTCGCCGGTGAATGGTGCGTCAAGCCGTATTTGACGTCATCAAACATAGCAGACGCAGCTCCATACAGGTGGCGACTGAATCGATGGAGGACGGCATGCCAATGGCGCTGAGGAAGACGACAGCAGTCTTTTGACCACACTACAGCCGACCGAAGGGCCGGGGGCGACAGTGAACAGGAAGAGACAATGCTAAAGTGTGAAACATAGTTAACACAGTTTGGCATCCGTTTTTAGTGAAATTTCTATTTAATGTTTTGTCTTATATAAACTGGTGGCAGACTCAAGCTTTTTACAAATCCCGCCCTTGTACAACACCCTTGCGCAACAAGCATAGACCACTGCAAAATACAAGAATATACATGCACAATGTACATTGTTGAATGTACATAGGAGGCAATGCGCAATGTTGTCAAAATCTACCTTCTACATCATTTCTACAAATCTACATCATACATGCATTCAAAGCAAAATATGGATTTACGTTGCGTATCTACTCCCCAGTTCACTGGGCGGTCTTTGCTCTTACATGAGCGGCCCCACCAGTCGGCAGACCCGTCACCTGACCGGATGCATCACCCGTACTTCCCCAGACTCTCCCAGCACCCCCACGGCACGGACCGGCCGTGCAGAGCGCGGCCAGGCCGGGCAGATGACCGCGCGCGCTGGCCGCGCCGGTCGGCCGTGCTCATATTGAGTTGCCTCTGGCGGCAGTGGTCCGACCAGAACCAGTACAGCGGATAAGTCCGGGAAGCCGCCGGCATCTTCCCTTCCCTCCCCCACCCCCCCTCTCCCCGGCCTACGGACGAGTTATGCGGCGAAGGGTAAGTACTACATGGGAGTCCAGGTACTGAGAGTGGTACTCGCTGTTACGAAGCGGTGCGGAATTATTTATATTGAGCTGTAGGTCAGTACGATGTGGTATGTATGTATGCATGAATGTATATGTATGTCGCAGGCATCAGGTGAAATCCGGTATTTCTTGAAATGCCCAGGCTTTACGTGGAAAGCCTAGGCTTTTCATGAAATGCCGGATTTCATCCCATGTTTGGGTTGCATTATTTGGCGCTTGCTCAGCACCAAACCTAAACAACAACACCTAACCCGACCTTACCTAATGTAACCTAACCTTATCTAACCAATTTACTTTTCACATAACACGTAAGGGGCTAGGTCTAATGGTTTGATATGCTATGTAGGTGCAAGCAGGTTCAAGGTTAGGCATTTCATGAAATGCCGGATTTCAGCCGATGCCTACGACATATATATTACCATCATGGACAATCCACACGGAGCGTGGCGTGGTACGGTATGGTATGGTACAGTACGGTACGGCACAGTACGGTATGGTACGGTACCTACGGTATACGGTGCGGTGCAATGTGGAAAGCCCGTGCTGGCATGGTGAAATAAACGCTGATCACCAATATCCTGCCCCAATCCGTGGCGCCAAAGTGTAGGCCGTATCTATCAGAATGTGGTAGGTTGTGATAATGTGAGGGGTCAACGTTCGCTCATCGTTAGACGATAACGGAAGCGCACTCAGAGGGTTGCTGCAACTCCAGACCGCTCGGCCGATCCGGGCGAGTAGTGTTGGAGAGAAAAATGTGCACGCCGTCACAGAAGGCCTATATTCGGCGACTGAAATAGATGAGGGCTCGCCACTGAAAGACCGCGTGTCGTTTCCCAAAGGACTGGCGCCGACAGCAAATGCGAGTGCTGAGGACGTATCGATTTCCTATTTGGGTGGCGCTGTGATTGATAGAGTACATCTGTCTCAAGACGAGACGCCGAGTGTCATCCATATATGGAAAGGGTGGGCGGAGAGAATTAATGTGCAATATGCCGCATTTTACACGAAGTAGGATGATAAGCAGAACGGGATAAAAATAGGCAGGACTTTTCACTTCAGTCAGGTGGTTTTCTATTCGCCCTACAAATTTGTGCCCGATCCGTCAGACTGATCCCCGATTGTGCGCGGCTTTCCGCACGGCTCGGCCCGATTTCTTCGGTAATCTGGTGGCTCTGTTTACCATCAGGAGCGCCTGGCGCCCCAATACTGACCAGCTGCGCCCGACCGGGCTGCCGTCAGCTGGGCCGGGGCAGAGGGGGCGCCGGTCACCGCTCCGGGGGGGGGGGGGAGGGGGGCAGTCAGACGTCCCCTTGACACCGCCGCTCAATGTCCACACCCCGTGAAATGGTATAATTTCAACAGCCTAATGTAACATATGTAATTATCACTATCACGATTACGTGACGGATTTCATGCGTGGAAGTAGTTTGAAAGGTGCTTCGAACCGAGAGTCGCGAGTCAGTTATTTTGGGTAGGTATCTCAATACCTACCTTCTTTTCATTAATAATAGACGGATCTAGACTCTGTAAACGCATTAAAATGGTGTTGGACTCACCTTCAACATCCCTTTCTGTGCATATCTTGAGCATACTTTTTAACGCCTTTCTGACGATTGCTTTATTTCAATGCCTTTGATAAATATATGTAGGTATGTACACCCACACACCCAAATGTATACCCAAAATTTGCATATAATGTGCCCTTAAATGCATTGTCTTCAAAACAAAATCACTTCACATGGAACCAATGGGTAGGTAGGTATAACATTTTGTGGCAATTGGTACATAAAGAACGCATTTAACATTCGGGTACAGTCCTTGCATCTGAATTATTCCAGAGCCGAGCAGAGCCGCAAGCCCCCATTCCACTATTTATGCCGCGAATCTCACGCCTGGGCTCCTCTGACGATAACGCGCTGCATATTGGCCGCGCCGTGGCCGATATTGAAGGCCATTGTGTCGCGGGGCGCCGCCGGCGGGCACGTCAGCGCGGATTCACCCCAGAGGCGGTGGCTACTGGCTGGCACCGCGACGCATAACGTGCAGTAGGTAGTTATCCCATGTTGCATAGCTTGAGATCCCTATCGGCACGACGAACAGCCCCGAATAAGAACTACCGCATGGAAAGATGTGAAGAAGCGTGTAAAGAACTTCTGAGTTGACTTGCTAAGCAGTCCGCTGAAAGGATTGAAACCCTTAGATCAGGCTGTTATTCTATGTTTTGATATCATCAGTTGAAACTTGTGCATACCCATTAGCACATACCCCTAGATTTATTGTTTCTCATCACAGCTTGGATGCACTATAATAGCCAAATCATTCTGAACGATTTCCGCTAGTAAAGTGGAATTATTGTGAGATGTGTGTGATTAACGCACATCATCTGTAGGAGAAATTGCTGGTACCTAAATGGGGCGATTAATAACTTTTGTATAAGATATATCAGAGTGCTAGAAGCGGAGAATAGTTGCACCGTTATAATGGTAAATGAGCTGCTCGATTAGTGGCAGATATCGCCTCCATGTGACCATGATATATCGTGAATAATTTCGCACTGTGTGTGCGTCTATAGCAATGAACAAAAGCGCAAGATTAATTTTCATTCAATGATTGGAATGATATTATCATGTGACTTTACCGTTGAACAGCGTCACGTCACCTTTGCATCAAAGTGATAATTCATGCTCGGAAGGAAGTATAATTATAGATCCGGTTCGTCCGATGAAACAAATTTCTGGGCTTTCGACTTTTCGACTTTGATAGCTGAAAACTGTTCCCATTTGCATCTCGCTCAGACGTTATTCCGGCAGCTATGTTCCGCTAGAGGAGACCGCTCCGCGAATCTGGGCCGACCTTTCGCGTCGAGCTCGACTTCCGTCGGGGCCAAGAGACGCTGCGACGCTATAGTGAACCCGACTGGCAGCTTACTTTATCTTTAAGGCGATTGATGATTTTTCTTTCTATAAATATCCTTCGTATGGTTTGATGTACATCAAACAGTCCCATATTGCTTTTAAATTAAATCTTTCAATCGATAGGGTCTGGAAGAGTACCTATCTAGGCACATGTACGAATGAATATCTTTGGATTTTACTATAGGTGAGCGAGCGTTTGTCCTACTTTGTATTCGAAACTGGCACTCTACCATTCCCATTTGCACAAATGTGTCTCCCATAGCCGCGAGTGCGCTGGCGGCGGTGTCGTGTGCGCCGCACTGATCTGGCCGCCTACAGCCAGACATGTATGTATTCATGTTCATATCGTTAGCTGGCGCCGGCGGCGGCCCATCTCCCAGTGCGGCCGCAGCGCCGTACATGTACGGAATGCCGCGGCATTTCCGACGGCCCGCCTGTCTCGGGCTCCTCCTGGGGCGAGAGGAGTCGACTCTCCCTCTCCCACCTCTCCCCAGAGGAGTGCTGTGCGCCGGGTCCGACTGTGCCAGTACTGGGAGGAGAGAGGAGACTCCTCAGATAAACAGCACAGCGACTAGCCTAGAGGACCAGCGATAGAGGAAAACAGGACAGTCAACAGAGACCACCAGCAACGGACGTGGAAGACCAGCACCAGCGACCAGCCTGTAAGGCCAACACCACCACTCAGCAGCGCCAATGCACGGACAACGCGACACCAGAAGAAATAATCCGGAGCACCGGACCCAGACCAGCGCCCAGAGAAATAATCCGGAGGACCGGCAACATGGGTTGCTCTCGTGCCGTGTCGCCCCCGACTAATAACTGAACTGCAAGATGTCACAAGATCAAAACGGCTGCTGTAAATGTGACAAAATTACAGTGAGGCGACGTTCAGAAGTCCAGGACTGCCACTCTGACGGGACACCAGGCTCAGAAAAGTCAGTGTGGTAAGAGACCTTTGTAAGAGGCCTGTGTGGTAAGTGGGATCAGTGGCATCAGCTCCTGGTGTCCAGTGCAGTCCAGCGCCGTCCAGTGCGGCCCAGTGCCGTCCAGTGCCGCCCAGTGCGGTCCATTGCGGTCCAGTGCCGTCCAGCGCCGTACAGTGGGCAGTGCCACCCAGTGCGGTCCAGTGCCGTACAGTGGGCAGTGCCACCCAGTGCGGTCCAGTGCCGTTATACAGTGGGCAGTGCCACCCAGTGCCGCCCAGTGCGGTCCAGGGCGGTCCAGGGCGGTCCAGGGCGGTCCAGTGCCACCCAGTAGGCAATGCGGTCCAGTGCGGTCCAGGGCCGTCCAGGGCCGTCCAGTGCGGTCCAGGGCGGTCCAGGGCCGTCCAGGGCGGTCCAGGGCCGTCCAGGGCGGTCCAAGGCGGCCGGGTCGCTCGGTCCAACGGCCGCCCATCATACTCGCTCGGTCGCCGGCGGCAGCGGCACGCCGCGCTGCCAATGAGGATAGATGGAGCGGCGGCCGGCTGACTTTTCGGGTCTCACGGGTCACGGCCGCCCACACCAGCGGTATGGGGGGATGTGGTGACCGACCGGTCAGAGGGGCGGCAGAATGACCTCACCACCAGACTCACCAGGGGTTACGCCTCACAGTGACAAGGCCTGACAGTGCTACAGACAATGACACGGCCTCATATTGACAGCCGACGTCTCATAGTGGCACGACCGTTTGACAGCTGCCACCTCACAGTGGCACAGCTTCCGCTCTCTCACAGCGCTGATAAGTTTCCCGATGTCCAAAGATGGATGGATCAGCGCCGCTGGAAATCACGGGTGGGCGGCGCCTGTGACCCTCCGATAAGGTTTATGGCTGCACTATTTATGGCCTCTTGGAGGGCAGGCTTCGAAGACGGCTGCTGTTTTCTGCTCCAGAGCGTGAAACTCTGCCCGGTTCCGTTTTCTGCAGCGCAGTGTTATTCGCCACACCTGCCCGTCTCTGGCCGTTAAAATTCCCCTTGGTGATCGGTCAATTGACCATCTGGGAAAAAAGCAGGCATATATCAATTCATCGACAGTTTCTTCGTATCTCTCAAGCAGTCCCACCGGCGGTGTTTCATCTCAACAGCAGCCTGGGATGCTCCTCCAGTGCTTGGCCTCAGTGTCCTCGGCGGTACAGATGTGTCGCGTCAGCTGTGTCTCCCCTGTCTCCCCGTCAGCTCCCCTGCAGCAGTGACCTGTTGTCTCCGTAGCAGCTGTAGCCCTTCCCGTTGTCTCACCCAGCAGTTGTATCCCGTTTACTCTCATTGCAGCAGCGGCCCCGTTGTCTCCCGTTGTCTCCCCAACAGCTGTGCCCCTGCTGTTGTCTCCCCAGCAGCTAAAACACCATCCCTTTCTCTCCCAAGCAGCCGTGTCTGTTGTCTCCCCAGCGGCTGTGTCCCTTATGTTGTTTCCCCAGCAGCTAAAACCCCATCTCGTGGTCTCTCATAACGGATGCGTCTCGCTGTCTCCCACCAGCTGTGTCCTGTTGTCCCCCCAGCAGCTGTGCCTGTGTCCCGTTTCCTCTCCCCTGCAGCCGTAACCCGTCCCGTCTGCAGACTGCAGTCGGCGGCGGCTGTTATTGCCGCGGCCGGCTGCGTTTGAGTCTCGCTCGCCCGCCGAGAGTGGAGGGACGGCAATAACTCGCTGCGGCCGCACAATATGGCGGCCGGCGGCTGTCGTCAGTCCCCTCCGGGTGTCCGGGCCGCACCTCAGTCCTGATGGATGGGGGCGGCGCGGCGTGGGTCCGGTCAGGTGCAGGCAGAACAGGCGCGCCTCACCGGCGACCTGACCGAACACCGCCGCTCGATGGTGAGGACCAGGGGTCCGTGAGAGCTGTGAGTTGGCAGCTCCGGTCGGCCCGGCGACTGGTGCCGCCTTTATTTACAGACGGATGGCCCGGCTGTGGCGACAGCTGAGCTTCGCCGCAGCCGACGCCTATTCCTCTCGGTTTGTGGGCGCATTTTTATGCTCCCGCTGCCGCTCCCTGGCTTGTGGTCGCATTGTCTTGATAAAACAGAGCAAGGGTAGCACGAGCTTTTCATACCTCCATCGCTTTTCATCGCCATAAGCCTGTCTATTCAAAGACTGAAAACTAATTAGACGCATAGTGTGACGTTAGCGATGAACACGGATTTGTATTCAACGGACGCGAGTGCCAGTTTTATGATTTAGGTCCTACCTAGGAGAAATTACGAATTTTAATTGCATGCGATAATCGATTAAAATAAAAGATGCCTTTGGTTTTCAAGCTATGTGGAGCTGCCTACATACCGTGTTGAAAGTGGTTCAAACATTTATCTACCCGATGACCATATGTCAGTTGACTGAGTGGCCATGAGTGTCTTGACGAAGCTGTGATCGTCGAGCGAAAGATTCCACTAGCCATTGTGCAAAAGGGAAATTCGTATGAGACCAATCTCCCAAATAACTAATAGCAATGAACGTTTAGCCACCCTTGTGGCTAGGGAAGCGGAATGACACACGAGCCAGACTATTTGATATACATACGGCACATTAAACAGCGGCCATATGTTTTTTTTTTTTGTAAATATGTTACACATAAAGATAGTAGGTAATAGAAAACTTTGCCCGTTTTTCATGCCCGTCTGCTATCATGTGGTGATGGCAGGTTTTGATAGCAGGTGATAGCATTGGTAAGTACCTCGCACTCAGATCTCGCACCCTCCGCTCGTAGGAGAGGCCGCTTTAACTGACATCAGGAGCCCGTCTGGAGGCCTCAGTGCTCCCCCATAAAAAGAAAAAACACTATGAATAACAACAAACCTACACATACAGTCCCGTAGCTAATTGAATTGCGGTCTCTCAGCAGCGAGAGTCAGCTGTCCCATCTCCCGTTGTCTTCCCAGTGCGAATAGAATCCACCCTGTCTGGGTCTCCCTCCAGAGCAGACTGTCTGCCGCGCCGCATCACATTGGTAGTGAAGATTATATCACACTTTGATAGGCAGTTCCAAGCAGCCAGTAGCTACAAGTTACAACACACACTAATAAATCTACACTTCGTATGCTTCACAAAATCGTCGCATGCATTGAACTGCTTTTCACGTGCACCTAATTGATATTCCTGTACGTCCGTTCAATCACTTCGAATATCTTTGGTGAGCCTTCGCGCGGCGCGAGGCCTGGCGGTCTACTGCTGCCGCTGCTCGCTCCGTCAGACGTTATAAATTCAGCAGAGAGGGAAGAGGAATGTCCATATCACGCCTCTCCGAATAGCGGCTGCCTGTTGATCCGCTATTTATTGCGAGGTAGCTTTCAAAGCGCCGCCCCGGATTCAGGCTCCTCAAATGTACGAATAAAATACTGTCGTTCTTTGTCCGCAGTTCCTCGTACCGCCGTCCCCCGACACAATCATTTCAAAATGCTTGAGCTGCATTTTTGGTTGAAAAAGCAATAAACAACAAAGTGAGTTGATTAGCATGGCCACACTAGACCAGTAGAGCTCTAGAATCCAGAGTTCAAAGTTTCAGATTAACTCGATAGATGATTGGAAGTTTGGACGTCTGCTTTGGGAAAAAGCAGACATACCCTACTCATTATACGCGAGTATCACTAGTTTAACAAATCGGAAACTGACTGTATGTAACCGAAAGAACGACAGAGAGATGGAAAGAGAGTGAGAGAGAGAGAGACAGAGAGAGACAGACAGACAGACAGAGAGAGAAAGAAAGAGAGAGAGAGGGAGACGGAGAGAGAGAAACAGAGAGAAAGAGAGAGGTAGAGAGAGAGAGAGAGAGAGAAACAGAGGAGAGAGAGAGGAGAGAAAGAGGGAGGGAGAATGGGAGATAGGGGAGGAGGCAGTACCTAATGCGCGTGTGGAATTGGTGGGTCGGGAGGGAGCGGGGAGCGCTGTTTTTGCCGGCGCTGACCGCCGTGTTTGCTCTGGTAGCCCGCGCCCGCCACTGATCGCCCCATCAGTGGCTGACGATGTGTGGCGCACGGGTGACGACGCGCGACGCACCGGCGACAAACAGCCAAATGCGCCAATATCGCCGCCATCAGATCACAATCGGAGCGGCTGATTGCAGCCATCATTATACCTGCCTATGGGGGGGGGGGGGGGAGGCCGAACGGAGGGTCTACAGTGATTTTCCGCTCGGGCTCCTTGGAGACGCGATGACAGCCTGCTATTTGACAATTTATCAATCAAAGAGATTTATTCTTTTTTAGGCAAAAGTGCGAACGAGGTTAAAACAAAAAGAGTCCCAAGTTTATGCTCAGGTTCATTCGACACAAAGGTTTATAAGCACGTCGGTTACCTAAGAGTGTGAAGTACGTTTATTCTACTAGTTAGTATAAATCAAGCGAATGCTACGCACTGGGCTGCGAATCTCTACTGCTGTCGACGCTCGAAAGAAACAAAGTAATAGGCTAGAGGCGCCCACCGGAAAATTAGGTTGTGTAATTTGAAACATCTCGGGGCTAACTGGATTTACATAATGTCGTTGGTCACAGTGTGCTGCCGTCTCGGCAGAAATTCGGGACAGCGCACACGTCCAGTCAAATTCTGGCCGGTTATAATTTCAGTTATAACTTGAACCGATCGCGCTCAAAGTTGAAATAGTATTAGGGACCAGCTAGAATAGGCGACATCGACATTCAGCGTTCACAAGTTGGCTGGGGCATCACCCAAAATGCTCCCACAATGTGCTACCGCACGTCCAGCCCCTATATTTGGACTCCTCAAGCGATCGCACTCAAAGTTATGCTCCGGGAGCCGGCCGTTTAACATGTCTACTTCTTTTAACTTTCCGTAACAGCTTCCACGTGTTGGGGCCCATGCGGTTCGTCACGCCTGCCAATGGACCTGCTCCGCAGCAGAGAAACGTTAGGCCGTGGGGCGTTTACAGTTGATCTTTAAGCAAGAACTTGCCATGCTGCTGTTTGACCAGTAGAGGTATGCCAACTTGCTCTAGCAGCACTGACGGTTGGGGACGTGATAATTATCCGAAAATGGCGCACAATCAGGCTAAAATTGAGGGTCATGACTCAGAGCAAGCCACCTGATTACTTTCATCCTTTGCTATTTGTTTGGGCCAATTAATTTAGATACAGTTTCTCTTTTCAGCACAAAAAGTCGGCAACGTAGATCGGCTCGCCTCACCGGCGTTATCACTCGCTGGTGCCCTCCTCCGGTTCTCGAGGCATTATTTCGCTCATTGGGCTGGGTCGCAGTCACTATCCCCTTGCACGGCCCGTCATTGGGCGGGGTGGCGACTGGCGGCCACAATGGGCCAGTCCCAGCGGGCCCGGCCGAGAGACCGTTTCCGCCGCGCTGTGTCTCGCCACCGGACCGGCCACAATAAGCGCAGCTAGCCGGCCAGTAATTGACCGGGCCGACCATTCGCTCTGTCTTCACTGCCCTCCTCGCACACACTACAGCACTCGACCGTCGAGAGGGCAGGATATGGGGATATGGGGCGATGGGGGATAAGTGGGCCCGTTAGCCTTCGCCTCACGCTAGTAGAGTGGTCCGTCGCCCGGGGAGACCTGAAACCGAGCAGACTCTCTGTCTGTTTACACTGCATCGACTAACATGCTTGCCGCGACATCCAAGGCAACATAAAATACACTGTGCCCACTGCACAAGCTGTTCCTTGAAGAAGCATAAGGCAGCCTATATCGCCGATCATTGCAGTTTCAGATGTAACAAACGATTCCACTGTCCGTGCGGCCTGTCTCGCAGCGATAACAGGAGCTGGTGAGTGGTTTTCGGACCTATCCCAGAAGTCGTCCTGTGTGCTCAGCAGCCCGCCGCGGACCGTCGGAGCCCGTCCGGGGACTGTCGGAGCTCATTTCGGATGTGTCTCAGACGACTGTGCAGGTGAGAACCGGATGGGCATTATCCTAATCGAGCTCTGTCAGCGGGCATCGGGGACCGTAAACCCGAGACTGTATAGGGACGAGATAAAATAAAGACCCGCTTCTTTGTTGGTGAATGTGATGAATTGTTACTCTCTGCAATAAGGTGCGCTTATGTCAGCGCTAAGATTAATTTATTGATGGAACTGTGTTCCTAGACACCGTGCGAAGATATATACATTTAAATTGATACATAGTCGTAAAACATTTGAGTTCAAAACTAAATTTAGCGTAATAGTTACGCTCTAAATACCCGCGCCTTACTGTGCACGGTGAACGTCTCGACGTCTCCTGGCGCTATGTGTTGCCTCTCCACCATTGTTCAGCTGCGGCCCAATCGCCTCCGTCCCACCCTGGCAGACACCCGCTGCCATTTGGTCGCCCATTCTGCGCTAACGGCTGACTGCTGAGCGCCGGCCGCCCCTCCGGCCGCGCCGTCCATACAGCCGCCGTTTATCGCCTCAGCGCAGACAGACCAGTCCGCGCTGCCCGCAGAATCACCCAGACCACGCAACTTTACGAGTGGATGGCTCAACAGAAAACATTCGCCGGTCAGCTCCGAGTCAGAAAACCGAGCTCAGCTCCGGCCGGGCGGGTCAAACGGCCGTGACGTCATACAGGCCGCGGCCCGGGCACCTCGCCGGCCCCACCATACTGAGGTGGGCTGGGATGGCCCGACAGTACCGGAGCTGGGCTAAAAAAGTCACTTTGTGCCGGAGCTTACGTAGGTTTGAATGATTCGACGGTACGGGACCTGGGCTTGAATAGTCCGTCGGTATCGGAGGGTTGAAATGGTCCCTCGGTACCGAATGTGTGGTGGAATGGTCTGTCAGTACGGAGGTTGGGAGTGGGATGGTCCGTCAGTATCCCAGCTGAGTTGGAATGGTCGGACAGCACTGGAGATGGGCTGGAATGGGCCCGTGGGCACGGAAGCTGGGTTGAAGTGGGCGGTCGGTACCGGAGCTGGGCACCTTGACCACCTCCTTGGCTTTTGAATGGCTTCGTGATACCGAGGGTTTGTTAGAGAGGAAGGGCACTTGTTTGATAGAAGTATGCATAGTCAATCAATTGCCGCAAGCTGTCTTCCAGAATAATATCAAAACCGTCAATTTGGTGTTGACTGAACCATAACTGAACTCTAACGAGGCTTGAAATGATCTCACGCATGTCAAAGTGTTTTTATTTTAGGCAAAATAAATATCTAAAACAGTAAAACAAGCTTTCGGCATTACGCCATCACATGGGCGTAGGAACGGCTGGAACATTGTGGGTGCATGGGTGCAGAAATCCAGCCATGGCCGGTGAAGCGGGGGGGGGGGGGGGTAGGGAGCGACACCCGAGCGAAGGGTCGTTACGAGCTTTGAGGGTGTACCATGTCGAAAAGGTACCGACCGATAAGTGCATTTGGAAGCATTGACCCTCGCATGTGTAGGGGGGTCGGATGAACACCCCCCCATGGTTTTACGCAAATAACTCGCGCAAAAAGCGGCTGATCGCGACGAAACTTTTAGTACCCTCGAGTTGATCAGTTTTACGCCTACTCTGAAAATTTCATGACCCTGACCCTAAAGACCTTTGACCTGTGACCTGATTCTCGAGACCATGTTCGGCCGGAATCGCGATTTGGCGTATGTCAGCTCACATTATCCACGTGTTTCCAGTCTTTTGTGATTGTAGACGTCCAAACATGCGAAATGATGTTCTTCCCATGCATCACGGTGGGATTGAAGGTCACCTGAAGGTCAGGTCAGGTCATTGACCTTTGATGACCTCGGTTCACACTTCACTTTTTCGAGTTTTGCATGTTTCTAGGGTAGTTTATCGGGCTGATTTCGAATTTAGCATCCATTTGAACGTTTACGAAGTAGTTTTAGTGCCTTCGTAACATGCTACGACGCCGTCAGTGGTAGTTGACACCTACTATGGATAGCCGGTAGGCCTAATGGTTGACCTGACCTGACCTGACCCGATCTGGCCTAAATGCATGAAGAAAACATCTGTGATCAAAACTAACACTCAGATATTCGTGATCAGCACCCCGAAAAACCCGATAACAGCTTCACTTTACGCAGTTATAGCAGGTCCCGATTTTCCCGACTTTTGGAATATTTACCTGACCTGGAAGGTCAACCAATGACCTAGGACCTTAAAATTGGGTATCATCGGCTTCTTCTCGTCACGGGAAACACCCTCGTTTTTTTCGCGAAGCTCTAGCTCGATCAGGGGCCGAACGGCAGGGGGGGGTCCGACCGACCCCCCCCCCCCTCCCCCTACACATTAGAAGCTGGAACACGCCGCACACATGCGAGGGTTAATATTGTCAATATTGACTACCGCAAAAAGTAAAAGCGGTCAACTTAGCCATTTTCGAAGATATCGGGCTAACATTTTTGACAGTGGGTCATCGGACTGAGCCGGTCCCGTAGCTCAGTTGGTTAGAGCGCTGGACTCCGCGTGGTGAGAGCACGCGTTCCCGGTTATGACATTCCGGGTTCGAAGCGCGACGAGCGCTCGACATTTATGGGCCTCTTGACAGGTATGGTGTTGGTGGCAGACCGTAGCCAGGCGAAGTCAGCGAGGGGACCGGCCGTGCGCGGCTTTGTGCGCACGTTAAACTTTGGACTCTAAATTCTGCCATAGAATCGGAATTGCGCGATCGGAGGGTAGAGGGCAGGGTCATCGCAACAAGCTTCGCTTAGCGGTGGCTCTGTCCTTGTGAATCCTTCCCATCAAAAGGTTCGGACTAAATTTATAATAAAAAAATCGGTTCGATATGTGTTCAATCGCATGCTCCATTTCCCTTTTTCAGCACAAATGTAAGTTTTTAAGACCATCACAGTAGCAAATGATTCGAAAGATGGATAGTAGGCAACATCTATATAGGCATTAGGCAACATATCCTGAATTTGCCGTGCTGCATGGGAAGTAGTGTTGATGAGAAAAGGGGTTTTTGGTTCAGATTATTGTGGGTGCAGAATACATTGTCTGCACCCACTGGAGAAATATTGTGGGTGCAGCTGCACCCTTGCACCCATGGTTCCTACGCTTATGTGGCGTCAAGTTTGAATAAATTAACATGTTTTTGATTTTCAAAAGCTAGAGCACAATCATATTGTTCCAGGCATCCTCATAGCAGCTCACTTTTTTAAACGTATTGCAATACGTTGCAAATAGTGTGGTACATTGCACATGGCAAGTAAATAATGTACAACAATGTATCATTACGTCCACTACAACATGACATGCACACAACACATGTTGTAGTGGACGTAATGATACATTGTTGTACATTATTTACTTGCCATGTGCAATGTACCACACTATTTGCAACGTATTGCAATACGTTTAAAAAAGTGAGCTGCTATGAGGATGCCTGGAACAATATGATTGTGCTCTAGCTTTTGAAAATCAAAAACATTGTAGGTACGTGTAATCAGAGGATAGCAGATAAAAAGTGATGATCCGTACCATTTCCTTAAAGGGACAGTATCATCGAAAAAAAAATCCATGTATGGAGCTGATTTTTTTTTTACTAGCATTTCTTATTTTTCTGAATCAGAAAAACATAGTTTGAGGACCGAACTCGGTGAAAAATATTGCAACCATATTTCATTTTCATGATTCATTTTCATGAGCGAACCACCACTATACAAGCATGTCCGCCAGTTTGGAAGCATGCAAAATTACTACAGAACTGGCGCAGATAATACATTATTGACGCTACGCTTACGCGGTCGTTCTTCTGATTGAGTTGTCCTTAGGGAGAGGTAGCCTTAGGTATTGCCTATAAAAATATAACGTGACAATTGGAGGGAGTGACAATTGGACGTGACAATTGACAATGGGAGAAAATATCACGTGACAATCACGTGATAAACGTCATACATTGGAGGGAGATTGTGATTCAAGCTGGAGGAATTCCTTTGTTGAGCCGCTAGAATCCGAAGGAAACAGCGGAAATTGCCTACGACTATTTAATGAATTTAACGGTGATGAATAAGTGCGAAAAACGTTTTGGCTTTATAAAATTTGATGAAATGACCAGGGTAAAAGTTTTATTACTGGCGGTCAATTCAAAACGGCGCAAACATTTAAACAGTGAAGATAGTGAAGCACGATTCAAAGTGTGGTACACCTTTCGTACTTTGAGCGGCGATAGCGGGATAACGGTGTGGAGCTTCGAGGATCGGTCTTCAGTTCCCGGACCAGAAAGGTGGGGCCTATGCAATGTCAAATTTCATCAAAATGGTGATACTGTCCCTTTAATAATGAAAAATTAATTTGAAAATTTAATTCGTGCGGAGCGCGATGTCCTTTACAACATCAAAACGCATTGAAAACGCTGATCAATCGCTGTGAAACCTACATATTCGGAAAGAGCATTCTTTTCTGACCAATATCCACCCAAAATATTATCGAAAAGTCAATAAACTTTTGTGAAAATAAATCAATCATACGACCGTGTTTTGTTAACGTTACACGTATTTTTCGACAAAATCCGATCGATGGCTTATGGCCGGCAGGTCATACAACTTTTGACAATAGCTATCAAAGCATGGGCTGCAATGCACCGCCGGCAAGGGGAATTCCAAACACTGAAAATAAGCGCCTACACTGAAAAAAACTTACACCTAGAGAGTTATTTTTGGAGTTTTTCCACTCCAGTTTGGCGAATAATCACGCACCAATGGCATACAATGATTATGTTTTGTAGCGTATTCTTACTCTCTGCATTGCATTAAGGGCGTTTTTGAAAGTTATTCTTAAGTTAAACCTGGTACTATAATCATCTCTTTTGTGTTTTAGCAAGTGCTAATTTTATCTTCTAATTTTATCACGTGTCCTTTTTATTCTTTCGGGTTATAAATTTATATCAGTCTCAAAGAGGCATGGGGTAATTTTAGCTTATTTCACAGTGATAAACAAGGTCATTGGAATATATTTGTGCTGAACTCCCATTAGATGGTAATAAAATTGACAGCTAGAGTACTTTTATCAAAACTGCATAAAAATAAACCGCTGTGGAGTAATTAGGGTAATTTTTATACTCCATTACGGCTGATAAATTGACGCGACAGAATAAAACTATTCTCATGTAGGTGTAAAAATTACTTCCTTCGTGATAAAACTATCATGTCCGGACAATAATTCTATAACCATGGAGTAATATGATGTGGTATGCATTACTAACATTATTCTTCGGGAGTATTCGGGAGCGTATTTCAAGCAATACTGTATCACTTTCTTGATAATCCTATTCCGTTGTGACATAACTAATCTAAAAGTGATTAATCTATTCGTCCAGCACAGTATTATTCCAAGAATAATATTTTCGGAATGTCTCTGCAGTTCGCGACCATTCGCGACCGCCATTGTGCTCAAGTCGTCAGAACCAAGGCCTTCTGTCAGAGAACCGAGCAAGCGTCCCAGTCCTCGAAGGTAAGCTGAAATTACTGTATACTTTGTGTTTTGTTAGTATGACTTTACAGTAATCCGTAGTATGACCATACAATCCAAGAAATGCGTTGACGTAGATTTGCGGACGAAGATTTCCGCGATGATGAAATTCTGGAAGACAAATTGTCACCCATGACATGCT
This sequence comes from Amphibalanus amphitrite, assembly GCF_019059575.1. Classification (NCBI taxonomy): domain Eukaryota; kingdom Metazoa; phylum Arthropoda; class Thecostraca; order Balanomorpha; family Balanidae; genus Amphibalanus; species Amphibalanus amphitrite. The sequence goes on from NW_024881514.1 coordinate 284,063, forward strand.
CATGCTCAAGGCCATTGAAACCAGGGGAAACAGCCATGTCAATTACCCTGATTTTGTTCAAGTTGTGATCAAGATTGTTATGTAGAGCTAATAAGTTATAGATTTTGTGATATATTTTTTCAGTGCCAAGCTAAAGCACGCCGATGTCACTCACAAGACATCTGTTCTCAAAGAATCCTTCGAGGTTCGGCGGATATGCCTCACGAGCAACCGAAACCGGAAGACTGGCGAGGAGATAAAGGAGATATTCCCGGATATGTACAGCGAAGCTGCCTTAAGTGTTGCTTTATTCGGTATTTAAAAGTCTTGTCTAATGTTATGTGTGATTGAGCTCGAGATTCCTTTACTAACAGGGTAGTTCAGTAGGAAAATTTGACCGCCACGGTGACGTCACAGTGGCTATGCGTAAGCGTGGTGTAGTTAAAATGTCACATTTGACATCTGTGCCTTTTAAGGGTGGATTATCGAGAAACGGGGCTTCAAACATTCATGTAAACGTGTTTTTTTATAAACTTCCCAATTATAGGCTCGCCAGTTGACCCAGATGATCACCATGTTCCTATGTATTATGAATGCGTGGGAACTTTTTTCCCGCCAGCGCGGCAGCGTGATGTAACGGTAAAGGAATTTTGAAACTCGTTAACGGGGGATGGTTGACCTGAACTAACTATATAATTAGTGGTACCATTTTATATCCGCGCTATCAGGGAACAAAATTGGATAGGAAAACATCTGGAAATTTGTATAATTTTTAACCCACTCCCTCTGGTTTTTCTACCGCCTGCTGGGAAGTCACCCCCCCCCCTCTCCCATCTAACTTGGCGGGTCCTAAGCAACGTAACCGTAACGAAACGCTCAAGGCGGAGTTGGGAATCTTGTCACAAACCATGACGAAAGCATTCCAGTCATTTTTATCAGGTAAAAGATCACCAGAGGTTGACACTTGACGTGGCGCGCTTTCAAACTTTTTGTGAGCTGGAGTAACTTACCTGACCTGACCTTCCACAATGATATAATGTTCACTTGATGTTGCTTGATGTTAATTCCATTCATTAATGTGATTTTGCGATGTTTCCAGGTGTGGACTGACTTGGGAATGATCATGGGGCTCGAGGAGGACGTGAAGGAGCATGTCCTGCACAAAATCAGACATACCGCGAAGAAGTATGCCCAGACGATGATAAACGTGGAGCCGGCCGACAAAGACGGTGAGTTTTGAACGGGCACAAGCACACCTTTTCGGATGAGGTGTTCCGCTAGCAACACATCGTGCCGGGGGGGGGGGGGTAATCTTCTTCTATATAACTGGGCTCGAACCGATCATCGTAGACAATATATTCCTGGCCAGGGCCGGAATAATGTTTAGATCTGACTGATTTTTTTTTTAGCGAATGTAAAGTTAGGCCCGAGGTATTTTCGATAAATACGAGGTCAGGCCAAAACATTAGCCAAGCCCAAGTGTAGGAAGGTATTTCCCACGCATGCTTCTTCCTGCACGATGGAGAAATGACGTTTCACATATCCCAATGGCGTAATACATTAATAGCAGAGGGCAGGACAACTGTTTATTTTCTTGATGATTTTTGTTTTGGCTTAAAGGAAGACTGCCACCTTTTTTACACAAAACGGTTTTCACTAGACCTAACCCACCTATGACCTACCCTGAAGTCTGTTTCCCGAAATTCGGCCTAGTTTTCAAGATATCCGCAATTGGACTTCAGATTAAAGCCATCACAAATGTGTGGAATATGGGAATGTAACATTACCATGTTAAAATCCCATCTCCCACACTTTTTGTGATGGCATCAATGTGAAGTTCGAATGCGGATATCTCGAAAACTAGGACGAATTTCGGGAAACGGACTTCAGGGTAGGTCATAGGTGGGTCAGGTCTACTGAAAACCGTTTTAAACCGAAAACCGTAAAAAGGTGGCACTTTAACGACGGGCGGGACAACATGTTGTACCTCACCCATTAGCGTCGCCACGGGGGGGCAAGCGGGGCAGCTTGCCCCCCCCAACCTCGGACCGGGCACCCCCTGAGATCGATACAGATCCGATGAGATTTTGGAGTCGGGAAAAAATGGGGGTACCTTTCTGAGAATGCCTGTGAGGTCAGACTCGGTTGGAGCGTGCAGTTCAAACCAGAGTCTGACTCGCAGTCGCCAAAATCTTCAAGACTCCGAGTCCATACTCGGAAATGTCAATGCTGTGATTCATTCCATGTTCCTAGTTCGTTCTTTATTACATTTTACAGCTGATTTTCATAAGTTTTGGAGTGCTGACACAATTTTCGTTCAAAGCGTGAAACGAAATCTTCGGGGCCTTTCTCAACTCTCGTCAAATGTCTGCGACAGGCTCAAGTACCGTACAAGTGTCGCAGGGCTCATGAGCTTGCTTTAAACAAAGGCTCCTAAGGAGCTCCACTGAGCCCTAAAGAAGCTTTCAGAGGGCCCAAACCGGCCTCTGAAAGTCCCACTGGTGTCCATGTTCTCTGAGGGCCCATACAGGGATCTTTGAGCCTTCGAACACTTCTGAGAACCTTAACTGGCCTCTGATAGTTCAGCCAAACTTTTGAGGCGAAAGACTTTGCTAACCCCAAGCCGGCATCTGAGGGGTCACAGCTCACGTGTCCCTCTGAGGTCCGCAACACATGTTTATTATATCCCTACGTAGGGTCCTTAAGGATTCGACACAGACCCCGAGGGTTCACACTGTTATCTGAGGGCTCCAGGCTCACCCTGGGCCTAGTCTCTTAGCGCCCGCCGCCCACACTGGCTTCTGAGGGTCCCACCTTGGGCTCGGAAAGCCCTAAAGCACCACTAAAGCACCACGTACACGTAAATATTTGAGGTGACCCACGCCGATCTCCGGGATCCTAAGCATGCTTCTGAGAGTCAGCACTGACCCTGAGTGGCCTGAAATGGCCTGGAAGTTCCAAACCTATCTCTAAGGGATCCCTTGCCGCTATGCCGTGCGTAACTTTTGGTTCCGTTTAACAGTTTTTGTTCGCGTTTGCAGCGCTTCCCTTCACACGAAAAACGAGAAACTTTTGCTCACACTCGAGTGAACAAAACACTTCCTCTCACTGGAGCAAAGATGAATCACTTCCGATTCACATTTCCGACACTCACTCTCCGCCGAATGCCCAACTTAGCTACGATCGGCGGCTGGGATAAGTCCTATGCATTTCACGTAAAACCTCTGCATGCATGCGTGAATGGAGGTTTTAGCTGGGTGATCCGATTAAATGGAGCGTTTTTCACCTTTTTCTGGGTAATGATCATGAGCGTCGAGCGTCTGCACAGGGGCCCTCTGCAGTGCGTCGGCAATCGCAGCCACTATATAGTATAACTCTACCAGTCGTTTTTGTCATGAAATTTCAAAATTTCGAATTTTTCTGTGAAAAATTACATGTCATAGCTAGAAGGAAACCTTTGTCACCATCTGATTCCTCGCACCATTGCGCGTCGAATGATATGTAAAACGAGTGAGTAAAGACTGGGAAAGGCAAGTTTTAACACAAAAGTTGATTTTGCCCCCCCAACCGAAAATCTCTGGCGACGCCTATGACCTCACCTTTGGACAGCCAATCGTCGTTGGTTTTGCTATTAGTCAAAAAGTGTTGTTTAACTCTAGTGATATTGAAAAGTCATGGTTGTCTCCATTCAGGTTGTCTCCATTCATGGTTGTCTTCATTGTCTCCAAATATACCACAGTTACATGCAGTTTGATACCTACTTGCACTCAGGGGCGTCGCCACGGCTCCCCAACTTGTACGGACACATTCTGTCAGCCGTAACACTCGTCAGAGGTGTAAACCCACGCGGGCCCGTGGAGGGCATTTTTCGTCCTCCTCCCCCCACCCCGGACGAATAGTTGCGATAGCCCCCGAATGCCTAGGGGCTTCGGAAAAAATACAAACACATTTTTTATACCTACATTAGGGTAGATGGCAGGTCAGCGACCCCGAGCTGCGGCTTTTTTTGCAGAGTTCTTCAGCAAAGAAGGTGGTGCCAACGCATTAGTCATATCAAGATGCATCGAATGACATATAGCTAGGTTGTTTGAAACGGTCAAGTCTTATGTTGACCTCATGTGACCTCGAATGGCCTTTGGTTAACTTTTGCACATGATCAGTCTCATTTTGCTGTATTTGAAGTCGCTGGTCACGATGTTGTCATTTTCTTTTGCTCTAAGCATTCATTTAGTTTAGTTAGAGCTTCAGGATTACAAAAGTCACAGAATTATTATGGCTGACGTATCGGTGAATATCAGTCTATAGAATGATACAGAGTGTAACGAAATTATCCGCACACCTTTTTTCCGCTGTAATTAAGAAACAAACAACCTGAGGTTGTTTCCCTTTGATGATGATATAGCCACCTTTCATAAGATCATATTTAGAAATGCCTAGAACATTCCAGCTACTGGGTTTTTAAGCACAGCATGGGTTTGATGTGGACCGACGCCGTATTAGTATGTGCCTACCAGTTGCTCTGTCCTGCCGGGTGTCCCCTTATTCACCTCTTGCTAGACAAAAGTCCATAAGATCTCGATGGAATTAGGATGAAAACTATTTCCAAGCCGTAGTCCGTTAGTCCAGAAGGATAAGAGCTTCTCCCGGCGTCACTTCTCATTCTTCGGTACGGACTAATTTGTCTGACAGGATGTTGCTCCGGTAATACTCGTCAGTCGTCCATGGTGTGTCAAAAGTGGAAATAGCCGGTGCGCCGTCTGGCAACCCGGCAGCCCGCCGCCATAGGGAAATTCATGCTTTTTGTCGCTTTTTCGCTCCTTATGAGTCACTTGATCTAATTAGAGCTTAACTAGGAACGAGGCGGATCACTTGGACGTATTCGGGAGCCAAATACGGTGTTTTGGAGCCAATACCTGGGAAACCCTACCCGCCCAATGCGAGTTTTTAAGAGTCTGCATGCCCAAATTAACGTTGAGCGCGGCCGTTTTCGGTCGGTTTTCCGCGACCTTGTGGCGAAATCGCCTTATTTATTCAACCAGGGTGGACTAATTCGCTTAACTAGGAATGAGGCGTTGAAAAGAATTATTCAAGGAATAGAGCTGTGCAAAAATATTTTTTGTATTGTTAAAAATGTATCCGCCCTCGTCTTGTTGACCCATCAAAAACACATCCCCTGGAATGCGTTTGGACTTGGCTGGATCTAATATTAGCGAGTATCTGCTAATGCAGTTTCTTGGCTTACACGGTATGCACACAAACATGCATGCTTCCTGCCCTTGGATTATTCCTCACTTGAATGAAAATTTTGCTATAATAACTATTCCAACTTCCAAGCAGTTAACAGGCTTTAGTGCTGTGCCAAGTCGGAACCGTTCCGCGCCGGCAGTCTCCCAGTCGGCGCGTAACGGCCGGCGGCGGCCGCCGCGCCGCCGCTCTGGCAGGGTGTTTGACTTCATACCCCTGTTGCTAGAAAAGTTGTTGACCGATTTACTTGATTCTTGCATGACAAGATCCGTCATTCAATTCTTAGCAGGTAACGAAAATTTGACGTCAAATGCACGATCCGCTGCCCATATTGTGGTACTGCCATCGATTGGGCAAGGCTGGAGAACTAAAGCCATGCGGCTATTTCCACTTCTGACACACCATGTCACTGATGGTGGACTCTTCTGTCAATGGGTTGGTCAATGCACTTTGCACAGCTGGAACATCGCACAGCAGCTGAATATGCTCCAGATCTGGATCTCGGCCGCATGTTTAACGCCGGTGACGGCTGGGACGTTTGAGTTACTGGCAGCCAACACAAGGCCGCTTTGACGGTTCAAAGGACAATACAGCGCGAATAGCTGCCCATTTCACCACACCATGCCTTGCTTATGTGTTCCTTCGACCAGTGGATGCGTCTTGGCGTGAGGCTAAAGGTGGTGCACCGGCTATTTTCCCATCAATTTCGTTGTCTTTTTCAGTTTGATGAGAAGAAGAACCAAGGTAAGGGGCGGATAGCGGTGGGTCATGATGTGGGCCCTCTTATCATCGGTCTTGAATTCAAGTCCATCTGCGTTGGCAAAGGGTGGCTTTTGCGGTCGCAGCCGGGCTGAGTTTACCAATCAAGTCCCAGCTTATTACGCCTCAGGCAGATGTGCAGTTGGCTGCTGCTGATGCCCATGGAGCTGCTGGCAGACCAGCTTCAGGCTCATTGCCGCAATGCCACAAACATGCTTCCTAATACAAAAGGAGAGTGTGCTCCTTTCTGTCCATTGCCTTTGACGAAAACTAGTTATCAAATGAACCCGTCGGTGACTCGACTAATTACTCAAAGCAAGAGTCATCTGGCAAAGGTAGGTCTTTGCTGAGTTGAGAGCCGATACCGGAGGCACTTATATAGCCAGTATTCCCGCTTCTAACATCAGAAAAGAAACTGTGCGAACAGATATGACTAACAAATATATGTCCGAATAATTTCGTTACACCCTAAATGCTAGTAGTAAATACTCTTGCGTGACATTGACTTTGGGGCTGCCTTGGATCGTAACTTTACCCACAAATAGGGGACTGATGAGCGTTAAGCTACTTCAAAACATGTGCAAAGACTGTTTTGCAGTCGTCGAAACTTGTACGGACATTCCGTACAAGTTTTCGGGCCTTCCAAAACTTGTACGGACACTGTCCGTAGTGTCCGTAGTGGTGGCGACGCCCATGCTTGCACTCCATACTTAACCATGACAGCGGAACATCGGGTACTAATTTCTTATTTCACTGAAATATTTTAACGACGTATAATTATTTTGTAATTATGCAACACGTTTAGTTGTAAGAGTGTATCGTACTACGCAAACGTACTACGCATCGTACTACGATTTTGAGAGTGAAAAGAAATCAGGAAGAAGCGAAGAATCGTCTCCAGATACTGTAGATGGCATAGCCAGCTACTGTACGAACGCGGTTCCTTGTTTCTCTCCTAGTTAGGTTTCCTTTACGTTTATTTGTACGATATGCATTGATGCCAACTGACTGCAATATTCTTTTTCACGGCAGACGACGAGCTGCTAGCTCTACTTGCCAATGGTTGTGGAACAACCATTGGCACCTTGGCGGATCCGAGAAACGGGGTTCGTCAGGCAGGTGAGGAACTATCGGTGGACGGTGTGGTGGTCTGCCAACTGCCGGCCACCAGGCTGGAGACCGTGGCCCTAATGACGGCCGCCCACGCTGTCTTCTACACAAAGTTCACGGGGCCCTGCAGGGCCCTGTTCGAGATTCTTTACCGGAGTGTGGGATTCGATGTAAACCTATCTGGCTTATCACAGAAGGTGTGGGAGGTTACCCAGGTAGTGTAGAACCAGCATCGGAGATGCCCACTTCGAATGACTGGCGACCTGTGGCTCACCTGTGGTTCAAGTGACTCGTGACTTGTGGCTCACCTGTGGCTCAAGTGACTCGCAACGTGTGGCTCACACTACTGGAGCCTCTGTATTATGACTAATTCAGCTGCGGCGGTCTCAGTACGCCAATGAGTCTCAGTACGTCTTTCATAGCCCAGATCACGCTCGTTTTATATGCCATCCGTGGCGGTGGTTCTGTGCGCAGATGTTATTCGTTAGCCTCAGTGTTAACCATACACGCTCGTTTTATCTGCCATCCGTGGCGGTGGTTCTGTGCGCAGATGTCATTCGTTAGCCTCAGTGTTAATCATACACGCTCGTTTTATCTGCCATCCGTGGCGGTGGTTCTGTGCGCAGATGTTATTCGTTAGCCTCAGTGTTAACCATACACGCTCGTTTTATCTGCCATCCGTGGCGGTGGTTCTGTGCGCAGATGTTATTCGTTAGCCTCAGTGTTAACCATAACGCCCTTGTGAGTTGTGACCTTGAACGTCCTTCCAGTGATTTCGCATTGCGGCCGGCAGAGACGAAGTTTTGCCTCCCAGTTGAGACGCCGCTTCTCAACTAGGAAGCAAAATTACGTCCCTGTCGGCCGCAATGCGCCATCACTGGAAGTGCGTCCAAATTAAGATGTACCTGCTGATGCTCAGGTACCATTCGTTAATCAATTGTTGGTGTTTCAATACATTGTTTAAATGCATTCCTTATTTTACACTTGGTCATAATATTATCACATCACCCCGCATTATCAGAGGTGGTACTTTTACACTGGGGCTTGATTTTACCGGGGAGTTACTCCGGGGTAAAATTATCGAAAAAAGGAGTGCTTTTTGGCATGGCAATATTATTCCCCGAATGGGAGTAATTTTAGTATTAAGTTAATAAAATTATCATCTGGTGTAATTTTATCCAAAGATAGCATACTTTTATCCTCCGTCATAAAATTACTCCCTAGCACGAATAATATAAGCGTTCGGATACTAAATATATTCTATATGCTAGTTTTATTCCCCAAAACTCCCCATTTTAGGCGCTTATGCCAGGCCATAAAATTATTCGATTGCAGGAGTGCTTTTTGACATTCTAAAATTAGAAAATGGGGAGTAAGTTTTTTTCAGTGTACCAGTAAACAGCACCTTATTGTACTAGGAATAACTCAGCTACTACTGGGCCGATTGCGCTGAAACTTGGACTGTGGGTGGAGGGGGCACTAACCTGGCGATGCATGATCATTTGTGACAGGTAGGGTGGATCGAATGCACGTGCGCACGTGAGGGGTCCGCTTATACATCTCAAGAACGGCTGGGCCGATTTCGCTCAAATTTTGTTCACTGTTGGGGACAATTTAGAAAGGTGGCTGGCACAAGCCATCTGGAGTCTCAGTTAGCGCGTGCGCACGTGCAGTGGGCCAGTTTTATATCTCAAGAACGGCTTAGGCCGATTGCGCTCAAATTTGGTACGTTACTTTAATCGAGCATGAGAAGGGTAACTATGTGTAGGTTATGAGTAGGGTAGGGTATGGGTAGGTTAGGGTAGGGTAGGGGGGTTTGAGTTCGATAAAGGCAAACCATGAGAAAGGCTCTAACAACCCGCAACCAGCAACAGCATACCATGCCGTTCAAACAAATATCCAACTCCGACAAAATAAGACAAATAAAAATCATAAGTTCCCACACCCAAACTAATGCCCCCTCAAACGCATCTATCAAAACGTACAGTTATCGCGCCAACATGGCCATCTAGTAGGTATTAATAATAATCATGTCATCCATCCTCGCCCATATAATAACTGAACTCATTTTATCACCAATATTTTTGCGCTGATTATTTTTGTAACTTCCGGTACCGAACTAATAAAAATAACTATTTGATTTAAAACTTTTCCATTTTGTTTATAAATTTTCTAGAACTCGCTAGATGACTGATATCAGTTGTTTTCTCTGTCACCATATTGTAAAGCAAGAAAACAAAAAGCACTGTGAGCTCTGACCGGCGTCTAGAAAGTAGCAGCCACCCCGGACCTCCTTGCGCTGCCCGTCTGAGGTGCGTCGCGTGCCGTGGTCGTATTGACGCCTGCAGTGTGTATGTAATTTGGCCGGGCCGATACCGCCGAGCCTCAGAGACCGGTGCGCGCCCCCCGGGGTTCGGCCCGGCGGCCAGTACCCCAGTAATGCCGCTCCCCGGGAGATCGGCCACCTCTGCCCCCGTATACCCGACTGCACAGGACGGGACGCGTCACTGCCGAGCAGACCTGCATAGGTGTGGTTTTAGGACTGCAGGCTATATGTTTTGCTACGGCCTCTTTACCAGTCATCGACATTATGTGGTCAAATCAACCTTTGTGTATGTATGGTCTCATAGACAATTGGAATTCTCCTCACCACACGCACCGAGAAATATTATACCTGGTAACCAGTCCAGTCTGCCGCCCTTATAAAACACCGCAATCAAGGTACTCGAGAGTCAAGCGGGTCGCATCACCCGGCGTTGTATGCGTTCGTCGAACTTCATGTAGTTATGTGCGGTAAGCGCATGCAGGCACGAACACGTTCCATGAACACCATTGTTGTTTTAACTGGCGCATAAACCGTGCATTGTGAAGATTCACGCATTTTTATCGTCCCGTTCAATATGATATTCCGGAGGTCGTGTTCACGACCGGTCGAGGGGCACGTTGTCGCCGCGATCGGAACCGGCACCCACCTCTGGGGCAGTGCAGGGCTGATGACGGCCAGTAGCAGCAGAGCCACGACGGTGCGGACCATCCTCGGCGAGGGAGGGCCACCCGAGCACACTGACCCACTGCCGTCACCGCCGCCACTGGACGACCCCGCGCCGCCGGCCGCCCGCTCCGCCCGGCAACCGACCCCTGCGCGCGCCGGACAGACGCATACCGCGCACCGCCACTGGATACAGTAGATAGGTGCTGCACTCGCGGTAATATTATCATGCTAGGTAATGAACACCTAAATAATCCTACTTAATTCCTACGACTACCTGAATACCATCCCAATATTAGGCATAACACGTCTACCGTTTAAGACGTTACATTTCATTTTGTCGATGCCTACCCATTTAGTTCAGGTAGCCTATTTCACGATAGAACATCGGGTGCCTATTTGATTGATTTTGAAAGCAGAGGAGAAAAACAATAGACAATTTATTTGAAAGGTGAAAATCCCTCTATGTAATAAACAATTTCTGTTATTTATCAGACCAAACGGATCAAACGGATCAAATAAGTGACCTGTCCAGTGTCCACTGTACATACAATGTTCCGTCGGGAAAGGGCTATACACCAATTTGACGTGGTTTTTTAGATGATTTAATGCTCTTTCTAATGGTGTTCGCAATTTGTCAATAAAGTGAATACTTTCGAACTTATAGACATTTTAAGTTAGGGGTTCCAAATTTTTGGATCACCCTGTATACAATATCATCCCTGTATAATAATAACAATGATCACCCTGTATAATAATAACATGCTATATTATAATACGATACTGCGAGCCGCAAAATCGAATAATATGTTGCACAGTTGCCTGGTCTCCTATATATCTACAATCTACATGTGTCCTCACTGGCCCGCAGACGCTAAAAAAAACTGCACTTAGTTAGCGATAAGGATGAACCACCTGAGTACCACATACACACTAGGGCTAGACGCAGCTAGACGGCGCACATTTGATGATCAAATCGGGATGCTCCAATTGTTATATCACATGTTCCCCGTAATCTGTCGAAAGCGGAAGTGGCTAATACTTTACCAGTGATGTAGGAGTTTTGGAGCGTAGATATTGCAGAGGATGACATGCAAATTTCAGCTTTGTTTTCTCAGAAGACAAATTGCTCACGTCCCAATAAAAGCAAAGCTCACCCATGGCGATTCCGCGAGGTCGTCATCTCAACATTTGTAGCTCGAATGAAATTGTTCAGCCTGGTGATAATTCAATCGAAAGTTTGCATCTTAATTGCTTGCTTTTGGCGCTTTACAGTGTTAATTAAACGCATGGGCAGAGGACAATTAACTGTCTTCGATTGGCTAATGAGTTCAGCAGATGGAAGATCACTAATTTTTTACAGTTAGGTATAGGTAAGTCACAGAAGCAGAGCTCACACTGCACGACTACGCGCTTACATGCGTCGTTAGACAGCTATACGCTGTTCTTTCTAAAACGAATCATCCATTAGACGAGAATAGTTTGCTGGAGAGGCGCGCACAAACAGCGGAGGAGCACGGGCATAAATAAATTAGACCACCTTGGCAGCACTAGACTTACAGCGCTGTGTACAGCGCTCCGCTCCTCGTCGTATGTTAGCTCTAAGTAATGGTAGAGAAGGATTTCAGGCTCAGAGCGATGGCTGAGCCGTATACTACCAAAACCAAATTTATGAACCAGTAAAACGCCTTTTGGGCGACCAACGGAGCGAGCGAGAGGATGGGCCTTGCACGTGCGAAATTGCGAGGGGGTACCTCCAACTAACTTGTGCACTGCACCCTACTAACCGGTCTTTAGCGATGTGCCAAATTTCAGCGCAACCGGCCTAGCCGTTCTCGAGATCTGGAAGCGGCACACTGCACGTGCGCACGTGCAAGCGGGGTCCAAACTGACTTTTGCACGGCACCTTACTAACTGGTCCCCAACCGTGTACCAAATTTGAGCGCAATCGGCCCAGCCGTTCTCGAGATCTGGGAGCGCCCCCTGCACGTGCGCACGTGCTGTAGCACCCCAACCTTAACACATGCAGATGAATTATCTGATGGAGACCTAACTGTGTACCGAGTTTCAATTCAATCGGCCCGACCGTTGTGCCGTTATTCAGGTTGCAATTTTGGGGGTTCTTAAAAAATGTCCAACTTTACCACGCGCCACGTGCGGTGGTTGGCAAGAACGCATGGTGGCCATCACACCACAGAACTTTTACGTCCAAGTGACATTCAGTAAAGAAGACCGCTTGTCAATCGGATGTCCCGTTCCTAAGATATTAGCTTTTGAAGAGCGTCCCCACGGCCGGCCGGCCGGCCGCTCATACTCAGGATTTTCCCTTAATTCAGTATGAGACTCCGCTCGCTTCGCTCGCTCCGTAAACAGTAATTGCGTTTATGCTCGAATCAAGACATAAACGCAAAACAATTGTAAGCATAGGTAGGTAAGCTTCTTTCTTGATCACAGCTCGGGAGGGGAGGGGGACTCGGTAAAGGTATTCGCCATTCGGGCGTATTTAGTAGTTTGGTGAGTTGTCATCGTCACCTCTGGGGCCGGTCACTGAGGACATATCGGCACCCCCCCCCCCCCCCCGCCAGTGCGCGCCGCCGCCGAGCTGATTCATCGCCGCGGCCCCCGACAGCAGCTGCAGGTGATGGCCCACCAAAAGATGCACCGGTCGTTCGGAGAAAATGTGCGCCGGCAGTCAGACGAACAGGCGGTCATTCCCAGCGAAATGGGGACCCATCAAGCTTTGATGAAGCTTCTCTTCAACGCAAGGGAAAACGCAGCTCAGCGACAGCATATCCAGCATATTGCTGGTCTGCAAGGTTTATGATTCATAACTCTCGGCTGTGTCATTGTCTAATTTGCGATGCGCGCTGCCATGGAAGACAGAAGTAACACATTCACGGAACAAGTTATAGAAGGGACCGTCAGACGAAGTGAATGTGAAAGCGTCCCAAGAAAATAGTCCGGACGTAATCGCAATACGAATTAATTAGCTTCAGGGGGCTCGGAGACATCAGCTATCCGATAGTTTCTGCTTAGTGCACTATGCACTTACACGCAAAGGAAGACGATCTGCGTAGCCGTAGCCTGTCATCTAAATTCTAAGCTGATTGATTTTAAGGTTTTAACGTGTTTTGGAAATCACTTCCAATATATTTAACCCGCGCCCCCACTGGGGTCTGGGTACCTATAACGCGCCCTACGGGGGGGGGGGGGATATTCATAGCCCCCCTCCTAACTCCGAAACTACTGGGCCGATCGTCAAAATTCAAACGGCATCTGATAGTCCCGGAAAAAGCTGTCGCAGGAAACCTAATTTCATTGACCTCAAGGTCACCGATGATGTCACAGTTCAGGTCGAAGTAAAAATAATCTCACATTTTGGGCTCTGGCCGCCGTCTTACAAGTCGGATCGGGCTCATTTGTGGTTTACACACTCGTGAACAGATGCTTTAGATACCCTGAGGGTACCAAACTTGTAATTTGATTTTCAGGTCAGGGTCAGGTCATCACAGGTCACGGAAATTTTATGTCATGCATCGGTCACGTGACACATGTTTTATGGTCTATTTAGGACATAGATTTCGAATTCGATGTCGCTTATGTCATTCGAGGTCATTGTGAGTTGAATTTAGCTTAGGTCAGGCCAATTTCAGGTAAAAAAGGTCATATTTTAAATTTGAAAATGTTAACAAAAATGTGTCTATCGAATGCAATTTGAGCACAGGAACACGATGGTGCTATTGATATTGGTGTACGATGTCAAATACCTACCTACGTACTGAAAAATTGATTTAAAAAATTTATAGTCGTGAAATTTATGCTATGATGCGTCAACTTGGCCATCTTTTAACCCTCGCCCTGGCAGGGGGGGGTCGATGCGACCCCCCCTAAGGTTTTTCGAAGATAGCGTAAAAACGGCGGCGCGCAGCGCCGCCAAATTTGGCACAGCCTATGGGGCAACCTTTTTACATATGACCTGAAAATTTCAGGTCCGGGTGACCTTGGGTCAGGTCACCAGGTCAGAAAAACCGGTACAAGGTCATGGTCAAATTTCAATTTTCTTTTTGCACCTGTCCAACTCACAGTTTTGCACTGATTTCCTTCAAACTTTCAGGATGTGCTAAGGTCACCGCGTTGTATAACATATAGTTCGGGTTTTTTGAGGTCACTGACCTGAGGTCAGTTAGAGGTCATTACGTCGTAATGTTAAGCCTATGGGAAAATACTAAATTCGGAAAATACTGGAGATATCCGCTTCGTTCTATCACTTTTGTGCTTTTAAAACCACAGTACTTAACAGCAGGTCACTTGGTGCTTCTTTGTTTGGTGTACTTATCCATGGGTCAGGTCAAATGAGGTCAACTGAGGTCAAATGACGTTTTTGCCAATAGCTTGGCACATAATGACGCTAGAGCTTAAAAAATGGTATCATTGTGTTCCTGGTGATCAGCCGAATCGAATGATATGCGATATGATGCAATTTGGTTAACTTTAACTTAATTTATTAGTTTAAGTTTACTTAAAATTTAAGGAAAACTTTAAGTACACTTAAGCAAGGTAAAAAGTATATCATTCGACGCGCCTTGACGTGCTGAGTTCACTGGTGCTTTTCTTTTTGCTCTATCTTAATTAGATCAAAAATTATAAGCGAAAAACTTTTGACCTGTTTTTAGCGAAATTTTTACATTTATACCCCCCAAAACCCCCCTAAATATTGACCTAGAGCAACCAAATTTGCACAGGGGCGAGAACTCCAGGGGGCCCACCTACCTACCAAATTTGGTGTTTCTAGGTGCCATAGGAGCCAATCGCGAGGGGGGGGGGGGTCGCATCGACCCCCCCCCCCCTGCCAGGCCGTGTTATGAAAAATGCCCTGCCAGGGCGAGGGTTAAGATAGCTGGCTAAAACTTGCTAGCCCGGCAGTTGCTGGGGTATTTCGCCACCCACCGTTTGCTGGGGGGGGGGGGGGGGCGTTAAACGCCCCCAGCCGATAACTCGAGAACCAATAGGCTCAGCGAAACGCACGAGGCGGCAAACGAAAGAACGCGACGAGACGCTTCAGATGAGTACTTTAAAGTTGAATTTTGAGGTCACAGGTCGGGTCAAGGTCAGGTCAAACACCTGAAATCGGGCTTTCAGTAGCATGGACTTCAGAACTTCGCAATGGGCGCCTCTCGTCATAAACTCTGTCAAAACGGTGCACAATCCATCATATAAGGCCTACAAGAGTGTCAGCTCCATGTAGGGGTCAGTCAAGCATAGGTCAGGGTCAAGGTCAGGTCAACCGGGTAGGCACATATCCCCGAACATCAAAACTGATATTCGCAGCCTGTGACACATGATTTATGGGTAATTTGGGGCGTAGAACACGATGGTGACATTCATTTTATTATATGTGTACGTGTTTGGCTTAAAAAGTTCAATTTAAGAAATGCATGTATCATGGTCGTAAAGTAGGGGAAAGTGGGTGTATTGCGCCCTCCTAACCAATTGCGCCCACCCACATTCCCACGGATTCAATGGCATGTTTTGAATTTTGTGTTCGAAAACATTATTTTCCCCACTGGATAGTTCCTTTTATGGCCCAAGCTCCCCGATGAAGCCAATCAGCAAGGCTCATAACGCCATCAAAGATGTTACGGCGTTTTCTTAGCTTTTTTGCAGTACTTTGAACCGTTGGCTATAAAAATTTGTGATATTTGTGTGATTTTCAGAGTGATATTTAGATAGAAAAACCATTTTTCATTATATTTCACTGAAACAGTAAACTTCCTTCAACATCTTAATGATAACTTCTACGCTTTTATTCAAAAGTACCTCAATTCTAATTGCGCCCATGGCAATTGCGCCAGGGGGGCGCAAATAGAATAATGGTGTAGCTATTGTATCACGACAGTATGAATGCATCATTAACTGATTGCAATAAAGAAGGAGTTTAATGTCAGGCAGGGGAGCAAACCGCTGTCGTCAGTCCGCAAATTATTTCTCTCGTCAAACTTATAATGTAGCCGCCATTTAGGCTACGAACTTGTGGTGTAATTGACAAAATACGACATTTTCAACATGGACTCATGCGTGAGAGGTGACAGCTATGATAAAAAAGTAAAAATTGATGTCATAAAGCTGTCGAAACGATAAAAATTACTAATTTTGAGAGAAACGATTGAAAATGTAACCGTATAGGCGCATACGTTCACATATATCTAGTCGGTTACAGTAAACGTTTTCGTTACACTTTTACAAGCGTACAGACACATGTAAAGTTTTCTACCTGGGCAAATAAAAACATCGCGATTTACACCTACATTTATTATTTAACCAGCGTGAATAACATTATGAATGTTAAAGTAAGCCGCAATGACATTAGACTGCCGGGGTGTATGCATTCCGTCTCATTCGCTTAGCCATGTTAAAGTATAGGGCGCAATTGGGTTCTAATTGCGCCATCCCCCTGGCGCAATTTACAGCAGTTGTTGGCAAATGCGCCCTTTTGCATGTTTCTGAAAAAGCAGCTGTCAGAAGCAAACGAAACATTCTTAATTGATCGGGAGGCTCTTAAATCGTAGCCAATGAGTTCCTCTTTGAAATGGTTACCAGTGCATGCTTATATCTCCAGCGGTTTTCTTACAATTAGCGTTTTTCCTTAAGGTGGCGCAATTCACCCTCCTTCCCCTAGTCACGAGAAATTGCCTAGATTCAGTTCAAGATTTTGGAAAATGCGGAACGATAATCAATAATCGAAGATAGCCATTTGAATGTTCTTGGTATTGGCAGTCTAATGGCGTTTACGGCATGTCTGTATGTCTATTCTGTGATTTTATATGATTTTTTGAACATATGCCGTTTTTGGTCGAAAACTCAGAAATCATGACGTCACTAAAACCTCGATATCTCAAAAATTTTCCAACGGATTTTTTTTTTGAAACTTTGTCACAATAAACTTCAATCAATTCCCTACAGGTACACAAAATTTGGCGCGCCTGCGGCGCGCCGTTTTTTTGCTATGGCCCGGCGAAAAAAGTGGGGGCGTTTGACGCCCCCCCCCCCCCAGCAACTCGCGGGCTAGAGTAGGTACCTGCGTCATAAGCATATGTTCTATCACATGTTCCGTTCTTTTCTCGAAAAGTCAAAAACTTTTTGAAAAACAGATAAAAATATAACTTTTGAATTTTAATTTATATTTTTTCAAAATTTTCACAATTTTGAAAATCCGAGATAACAGTTTGATAGTGCAGTCTATTCTAAGTCCTCTCATGCAAAGACATTGGATCTAGCTTAAAAACGGAGCTCTTGGGAGCGATTGCCGTGGTTCAATGTTTTGCGTCGAAATCGGCCGAACATGATGTCACTCTGACGTCATTTCCGGCCGACCTATGGTAGCTACGAAGTTCATATTTTGACACAAGGTGTCAAATTGATGCAGCCGAAAGTATTGAAAGTTTGGCGTCGATGCGTCAAGCGGTTTAGAAGTTATTGCAGAAAAACGGAAGGGGGCTATGAATAGCCCCCCCCCCCCAGTGGGGCGCGGGTAAAATAAGTGTTACCTACTGTTGCCCGGCGTGTAGGGCCTTGTACCAATTCAATTTCTATTGTACCAATTCAACTGCTAGTCAACCATGCTAAATTTCCATACCCAGCAGTAGCCAAGGGATGCCATTCGGCCTAAGCATACCAATATCTTTTGTTGGAGACGTTTGGGGATAGAGCACAAGCCAACTCTATTGGCCTATCAAATCGACGTTTTATGAAAAAAAATGTCCTAAGCCCCCTAACGGCGGCATGATGTCGAGTCATTTACACATCTGCAACACAAGGTTCGATGACAGATTAGGCTTCTCACAAATCAATAGATCGGAGATCGGACCTCTGAAGTCGAGGTCTTGTCTAACGACTCAAACCAGCTGACTGTCCTTATCCTGGCCTGACCAGGTGGCGGCGCCCTTATCTTGACCGCTGACTTGATGACCGTCCTTATTCTGGTCCGACCAGGTGACCATCCTTATCCTGCTCTGACCAGGTGACCGTCTTGTTTTGTGTTTTCTACAACAGGAAACTTTTAAAAAGTTTTCTGCGCTTCTTTGCAGTATATTTTCATGCTGCCCCGACTTTTGTCAGTTCACCAGCTCTTGCAGCACACGGCCGGAATTGAGATGTTTATCGTCCTATAACATAGCTTGGCGAAGCGTGATGTCTTCACTGGCCGGCTACTGAGAGAAATTGATGGGGAGAAAGAGAGAGGGGCAGGGAGAGAAAGAAAGAGAGAGAGACAGAGAGAGAGAGAGAGACAGAGAGAGAGAGAGAGAGAGAGAGAGAGAGAGAGAGAGAGAGAGAGAGAGAGAGAGAGAGAGAGAGAGAGAGAGAGAGGGAGGGAGAGAGAAGACAGAGAGAGCACACCTACGGCTGCCTTTACTTCCGTCCAAAATAGCCTCAGAGCAATGATGGCACCCTCTAGTTTCTCTGTAACTGGTAATCCAAATCGTCAGATAAAAAGCGTTCGTCATTTCCTAGCGCAAAAGTAGCGGTTTAAGTAAACTCTCACCATCAGTAAGGTTCTAGGGTGAAGGGATGCGAGTTGTGGCTGTCCTGACCTCGGACTTTGTTCAGATTCTGTGACGTATAAAATACAGATACGCGAGTTTCAATGACTTATTTCTTCCCGCGAACTATTCCCGTCATTATAATATCAGCGTATAGGCATCATATTTTGGACAAATAAGCTTTTATCTCCAGATGGCCGCGTCGCAGTCCCTCAGAGACCATGGGCCGAATACACAGATTTATTTGTCATTTGTCTACAGTAGAAACACGCACGTTCCAGGCGACTCGCACTCCGACTATGTGGTCACAGATTAGTAAAACCGAGCTGGGCGCGACCCGCTCGGAGCCGCGGCCACCGCGCCCGCCGACGGCCCCCCACGAGCGCATATAACAAAAACAAACCTAGGAGAAACGGACGACCGCGCTCGGCGGGCGCGGCCGACAATTATAGTTCGCGGGGCGGCCAGCAGGCAGCGCCCCCGTCGGGCGCAGGCATGCTCCGAACAGTTCATTGGCCGGGCGCGAGCCGCCAGCTCGGTACATTGGGGTCAGGCCGGGGCGGGAGCCGCCGGGCCGCGCAATAGCGCACCTTTCTGGCGTCCAGGGGCTGCCGGCGGCCGCAGGAAGAGTGGCCGGCAAACAGCACACATGCACATCACGCCACGAGAGCCGGACCGCCTCCAGAACCTAACGCCGCGCAGAAGAGACAACTCAATGATATGTCGGCGGCAGCGGCCCGGCGGTGCTGCCACCTGCCGGCGCGGCGGTGCTGCCAACTACTGGATGCAGCAGCCGGCCTTGTGGCCGTTCTTCAGCTTCAGCCGAGAGCGGGGACGGTACTTTTCCAGATACTGCAGCTGTTTGGCGTTGATGGCGCCGCGTCGCTTCCTGAAACGGAGAGCAGCCAGTCAGTGGGACGCCGGAACAGCGGGACACAGCTGAACGGCCGGGACAGAGAGCCACGGCCTGCGACTCGTCAGCAGCCGAGGCTCGGTCGACAAAAAACGCACAGAGGCCAAACGCCAGCCTGCCGCGAATAGCCGCACACCACGTGAGGCGTCCGGCTGAGCGCCAGGACGACCGGACGCCGTCCTTGACCCCGCCTCTGGCAAAAACACCTCAGCGCCGATCGGCGCGGCGCGGCGCGCCACTGGCAGCCGCCGGCCGCCTGCGTGCCAATGGCGCCGCCACGGCCCGGCGAACGGCGCAGATGTGCCGCCGCCGGCCGCGGCCGCTGAACGGATCATTATGACGCAGAAAACCAGTGCCGGTTAATGAGAAAAGTTGACGCGCTGGGGAGATATCCGACCCGGATGTGCCGTCCCCCGAGACACGGCGTCTGAACGATACGGTAATATTCTCTGCTCCGTATTAACCCTGGGAGTGGAGTCAATATACAGCCATCTCTGCCTGGGAGGCCACTCAGACTGCTAACAAGTCAACAGGCTCCCATTACACCCTCTCCCTAAGACCCTCCCTCAAGACCGACTCTCCCTCCCGCCCGGCACAGCCCACGGACCCATCAGGTCTCTCGGTTCGTCCTCTCCCCCGGGGAACAGCCCGGGTCACGGTGTCGCGACGCCCTCAATATCCGGAGAACTGTCAACACCCTGGGGAGGCGACATCCCCACTATTTTGGGACATTCCACACCCCCATTCGGCGGGATCACGGGGGACACTCCTGACAGCTGCTGACACCTCCGGGTCACCTGACAGCGCACCGTCACCTCCAGAACTGTCACAGCGGTCTGACAACTCGTCAGACGGCGGACGAGGCGCCCAAGCGAGGCAACCAAACGAGGGTGGTGGCCCCGAGCAGTCGCCCTCGGGTAACGAGAATCCGCTGGGGCTGGCTATCATAGTGTTGAATTCATCAAAACTTAATGAGGACGTTAGCCAGAGCTCACCTCGCCACTAAATAAGGCAGCTGGTGTGTCAGTCATGCAGGCGATCCACAGAAAATGTCCGTTAGTATTTCACCAACGCACATTCCCAAAACACCCTGTAGTAAGCAATTCCAGAAACCGCAGCCGAGTTGTTGAAAAAATGATAGTTGCCTTGGGAAACGTAAGTGGTACCACGTAGCGAACAACCCCTTCTAAGAGATGCATCAGCTAGGACAGTCATGTCTAATAAGTCAGGTCACCGTGAATTGTCGTCGGAAACATACAACATACACATGCGTTCCTGCACATCCACCATCGCCATTACATGGGTGTTTTATTTCTCGGACTGCCCGCAGCTGCGCCGCAGTCCTATTGGTGTGGGAAGACGGTTGGTCGGGTGAGCGGCGTCTCCGCTCGATGTGCGTTGCCATGGCGACGGCCTGATGCGGCCATCACAACAGGTGTCCAGCCGCGTTATGCGCCGTCCGCCAGCGAGGGCGCTCAATGGTCAGCTGGTGCTGTTTGCCGGGCGGCGGAGGTCTATAGAGCGGACAACTGGTGTCCAAAGGGCGGAACACACGGCCGAGCCTCGCTAACGTGGCACGACTGACGACAGCTTCGGCCTCAGTTCGCCGTATCTTATCAGAGTTCTGTGAAATGGACGGCAGCCCGCGATCCAGGAATGCCTACACGAAACCGAGCGTGCGACATCGGACACATGCAAACGTCGCTGCATGCGAAACCACAGGAAATCAGTTTAAAGCCACTGACACGAACCCACTAATATGGGAAGCTGACCCTATTCCATTCAGTGCACAGAACAATCCACTGCCTGATGATTCACAATCGTACTGACTCGAACATGCCAGGTGAAAAATGATAGGAGGAAAATGGTCATTCACACTCAAAGATAACTGTCGCTACCGACCCATCCTTTCGATAACTGTCACTGAACACCCCGACTATCAATAACTGTCGCTACCAAACCAAGTCGCTGATTATTATCGCTCCAGGCTAACTGCCGATAACTGTCCCAAACAGGCTTAACTGTCGACCATTGTCTGTACTAGGGATGTGGAGTTCTTCATTGGACCGCACCTTCGGTAGTTTCCTCAATGCCCAGCCGGACCCAATCTACCCAACCTCCTAACCCAATCCCTCCAAACTTTTGAATTTGCCTCTCAATTAACACTGCCTGTTGGTGATATCGTGGAATAAGCAAATAAGCAGACAAATTAACATTTCCTGACAATCAAAGGCCCGCCCCACCCGCAGCTCAGCTGTCCTGCCCTGTATACGTACTGTCGGATGAGTTCGACGGCATCCTCGTACTTGAGTCCGAGCTCCATGAGGGCCAGCGCCACCAGCACGGGCGCCCGGCCCAGGCCCGCCACGCAGTGGACCGCCACGCAGGCGGTGGGGTCGGCGCGGAACCGCTTACGGAGCAGGTCCAGCCAGTCGTCCACCACCTGGGAACAGAGGAGAGCGGTCAGTTACAGCTCCATACTCCAGACAGGTTAGTCACGGCTCCAGTACGTCACCCTGACACTGTGGGGGAGGGGAGGCGCCAGGCAGTCAGTCAACTCACTGCTCCAGCCTTTAGATCAGTCACATTCAGCTTGTCTTGTTGATAAGACCCGCTCTGAAGACTTGATTATTCATTCTAAAGGACGACGAATCCCATTACGGGAGGGACTGATATTGCTCTTTAGCGTGCATACGAACTGCGACATTTATCGACCCGAGATGTGTTGATGACCTGCGTCGCTCCGGACGCCGATGGCCGAGTCCAAGGCCCGAGTCGGCCAGTAGCTCTCACGTGAGTCCCACCGCTCAATCTGCGCCGCACGCGCTGTCGATGTATGGCCTCCACAACGCAGCTTACCAGCCGCAACCTACGCACTCGCTCTGCCGCGGCGGGGGCGGGGGCGGGGGCGGGTGTCCGGGAGCGGCATATGGCGGTGACCCACTCCGCCGGAACAGGGGGATCAATAGCGGCGCGGCGGGGGCGGCGGCGGGGGCGGCCTTGCCCTGCCGCCGCCGCCGCCGCCCGTTGAGGGAGGTCGCCGCTGCGTCGATCGTCGTCTGACCCGGCGCGCGCGGACCGACTCGACCGGTCCGGAGGCGTTAGCGGCCGGCGGTGTGCGCCGCAGCGCGGCGTCAACACACCGACCCGGATCGATGCCGGCCGTCGGCAGTGATTCCATCCCGGGCGGCTCGGCCGCAGGCAATTTGTAGGGCTCCGACACCGTTTGAGCGGAGTTCAACTGGTAGATCGAGTGCCAAATGGGGATACATCAACAAGTGCCAGCGCCCAGCGCCTTCACCAGAGAGCAGTAGCTCTCAGCCACCAATTGACGCTCTACCAAGTCGACAATGAGTTTCTCTCGCCCCCATGCCAAAGCTAGACGACGAGTTGCTCTCATTTCCTCAGTCATCTCTCAACGAACTGTTGCTCAAACTCTCTCGGCTAGCTCTCAGCGAGCTGTTGCTGCGAGGGCTGCGAACTCCCTCAGCTCTCAACGAGTGCTGACAGAGTCGTGCATCTGCCGGCGGCAGTCCATCGTCACCGGCTCCTCCGCGTCACTCCCCGTTCGCTGTCAGTCCGCACTGGCTGCACGGTGCGGAGGACGGACGCCTTCTATGGGAGAGGAGCACAGTGCGGTGGGAGTTCGGGCCAGTCGCCGCTCCGTCCCGGCCGGTCGGCAGCCGCCGAATCTGGTACGAGCCGGTTATGTCCGGCGCCCTACTGCGCTCGGTGACTGAATAACGAGTGCCGCCTGCGCCGCTCCTCACCAGTATGGATCATAGGGGCCGTGGCAAACCGGGAGAGCCCGCCGGACAGATATAGCCCCGTCAGACGACGCCCAATCACAGGGCCGGGACGCTTATAGAGCAGCGATCGACATGGGGCCAGACAATAACAGAGCCCGGGCAGCCGGGGACAGCGCGGTCTCGGAACAAGGACATATGGAGACAGAAGGATCAATGAACGGGAACGAACGGGACAACAGGGATACAAGACGATAATCACCGCAGAAAAAGGACAACGAAAACAGAACAGATACAACTGAGACTGACTCTGTGGAACGATGGTCAGGGATGGGATAGGTGCTCTAGAGATAAAGGAATCGCCGACAACGAAAAGGAAGGACAGTCACTCCCTCGCCGGGCCCTATCACGACCACAAACTACAGATCACAGTGCGACATTTACGCTGGAGGTTCGTGTGAAGAAAACTGTCATTCATGCAGTTCAGGCCCTAACAACCGGATTACAATTCAATGGAAGGTGATCTCTCTACCGATCCGCTCCACGGGTAGTTATACCTATATGTGGCTCGTGCGTCCATGTGGCAGCCAACAAGTGGCCGGTGCCACGAGTACGACACCCGACAGGCCGACGGAAGCATGGGCCATGAGCTGATCCTCCACATTAAACTTGAATCCACACCACGTCACTGAAATACCAGCCGACTCAAAAATAGCGGTTTGATCCGATTGAGCATCAGACATTGCCATCGGCCGTAAATAGAACGAGTGGAGGCCGGAGGTCCTGGAATAGCTACAGAACGACTGAATTGGGGCTTCTCAGAGAGCAGCGCCGAGCTACTGATAGCATAAACTAGCGCCGAGAGCATAAACCAACGCTCGCTCGGGGAATGAGTCCCCAACAGGAACTCGCCAGAACGCACACTACCGCAAAGTGACGGACAAATCTGGGTGAAGGGCGATTGGTGGGAACCCAGCGTTCCGCCAGGTGTCGAGCTCAGCCTTGAGCCGATTAGTCGGACCGCGAGCCTGTCAAAGTTGACGAGCTCTCATGCTTGAAACCAGAAGTGGGTACAGCAGCCTTCAGAAAAGATGTTCATTTTGCAGCTGGAATTACTCCCGACTCCCGACACTGAAGTTGCAGAGGGTGATCACTGAGCCGAGTCGGTGCGGTGTCCCTTCCTGCCCGGTAGGCGGGGATCGCGGGTGAACATCGGAGCGGTGTCCCTTCCTGCCCGGTAGGCGGGGATCGCGGGTGAACATCGGAGCGATGTCCCTTCCTGCCCGGTAGGCGGGGATTGCGGGCGAACATCGGAGCGGTGTCCCTTCCTGCCCGGTAGGCGGGATTGCGGGTGAACATCGGAGCGGTGTCCCTTCCTGCCCGGTAGGCGGGGGCGCCCGATTGCGACACGTTGTGTTCGGAGTTGGATCGAGGCCACACCTGGAGGAAACGGGCGGCGCCGCTGACTCAGCGCGGCGATTCCGGGCAGACACTGCCGACCCGTCTGCCATTGTCCTCCGCACTTTTCCACAGCGGAGCGAGCCATCCGCCTTTCCGCTCAGAAACGTCGATATAAAAACAGCCGACAGCAGCGAGCGGCAGTTTCCATAGACAACAAGGCAAACAGTCCGTATTGAGGCCAATCAAACATCTTCTGCGAAACAAGATGTGGTGCGTTGAGAGGTGGTGTAGGCAACAGGCTGGGCGGTTTAATGTGGGATATCGAGACACCAGCCTGCGGGGAAAAGGCGAAGTGAGGTCGGGAGATTGCCTAAAGGGGAAATGGGACGGGGCCGTGTGTCGAAAGTTCAGAGATATCAGTGCTGTTCCAAGTCGTGGACACCAACTCATTTTTAAACCGCAGAAGCCGTGTTAAGGAAAGAGGAACAATTAATTAGCAATCTTCCTGTGTTCCTCCGAGGCCCTCTGTTCCCTTCTGACTCCAGCGAACACACCCTGCGGAAGTTCCGGCCGACAAACAATCGCCCATTCATTAGCCGGTTTTGTGGTTCGGATTATCCGCCCGGTGTGAATACACAGTTACCAGGAACACTGGCAGCCGGTCCGAGCTCGGACGGCGGGCTGGTTTCCCCGACCGGGCGGTCGCAGACGGGGGACGTCGGGATGATCCCATTGGTACAGTTACCGACAGTTGGAGGATGGACAGGGGGCATTGGGGACGGTCAGAGTCTGACGGAATGATCCCCAACAGTTGGTAGACAGACGGGGCACATCGGGGACGGTCCCACTGTCACAGGCCAGCGCGAAGGTGCCAGGGGTGGCTACTGGGAAGCCGGAGGATACTCCCAATAAGGTTAGGACCGAATGGACGTCAGACACAAATCACATAGACGGCACTGACAGTACCAGGAACCGTAATCGGCCCCGAGCGGCGCAGCTGCAGCCCTGCCTCCCTCGTTTCTGCCTCAGTCGTCAGCGGTCCACATATGCTGACGATGCTGAGACTGCTGGTTGGCAACGGAAACGGCTAATACAAATTTATAAGCTGCATCTCATCAGCCGGAGAAATTCGAGGACTAGTCTCATGACCTATTGACCGGGCCATCAGACGACTGAGGAGTGAGGACACCGGCGCTTTGACAGTGCGCCTGTGCTGTGATTATGTCGATTTGAGTGGACCGTCCGCCGGACGCTCCACAGGTGGTACCGGTCTGGTTATCAGCCCACCCCCGCCCGGCGAATGACAAGGTCATGTCAGGCGGCGGCCGTGCGAAGTTGGCGCGCCAGCAGCTCTGGCGGGGGGCCAGTGCCACACGCCCCCGCCATACCGGACCAACAAAACATGGAGCCGGCCGCGCCACCGGCGGCGACAACAGAGAGCTTAGCGCCGCCATTAGCGGGTGCTAAAACTCCGCTCAGTGTCTCCACATCGTGCCGTTACTCTGAATGTTATAACTGCCGGGCGGAGGCGTCAGTCCCCGCCCGGGTGACCCGCACTCGGTCAAGGTTGCCGCGTCGTCAGCTGACTAATAAGCGTCCTGACCTCTATCGGTGCCGACAGGAGTCGCCCCGCCCATCCCGGGGGTCTGATCCAGATCACCTGACCAGTGCCTGCGGGCATTTGGCCGGAGGCCAGGCCGACCGACCCGGTCGCCGCCCAAGGGGGCAGCGGGGGTGGCGGCGGGAGCGGCAATCAGCCAACTCAGCGCCCCGGCAGCTCCAATTGGCACAGGGCGGGCGGGTGCCGCGGCGGCCAGAGCGGTCAGCCGCGGGGCCGATATCCTGGCATTGGGTACAATCGGCAACATTATTGGCGCCACACCATCCCACGGTCATTGTCCCGCACAGTCCCCCGTCCCGTCACCCGTCCGTCCCATACCGCACGCAGCGGAGCGCGGGTAGCCACTCCTCTGCAACCACGCGGCCAGGGCCTCGTTTCATAAAAGGAATTACTTACGGCGTTCCGTCAATTATGCCAGATTTGGCGTATTTGATGCCAATTCGGTTTCATAAAGCCGGAGACCGGAGTAATTCACGCCATCGAAATTACGGAGCTTCATTTACGACAAATTCTCGATTCCGGACCAATTGATGCCATTTGGGTTTCATAAAACGACGTAATTAACGACAAATATTTTATCAAGTTCTTGATATGAGTGGTGTAAACTACGCACAAAAATGTTGCGTGAATTTGAATCAATGTGAAGATTCGAAGCTAATTTTTAATATATTTTATCATGTTGAGCCCGGTGAGGAAGAAAGAACAGCCCAAATGAGAAAAAGAAACTGCAAATCTTCTGTACCAGTCGCTTTTTGTGGCCACTATCGGATTTTTGTTTATTCGCCGCGCCGCGCCACTTTCGTAGTTAGGCACTTCTGCTTAGCTGGCTTTCTGCTGTTTTCAATATATTGATTTAATAAAGGATGGTCATCAATATCAATTTGTTTTTTTCATAAATAATTTTTAAGATTAAAATTCAACGTTAATTGTTTTATAATTTCTCGAAAAAAATAAGTGTTGACATGAAATTGTAATTTGTAGGACGCTTGATAAATTACAGCAAATACGCAAATGTGCTTTGTTACGGAGGTGTAAACAATTCCAGTTGTGGCTTTGTGAAACGGCTTCATTTGCGCTCCGTAGTTTGAAAGGGTGTGAATTACGGAAAGGTGTAAGTTACGGCAGAGCTTTATGAAACGAGGCCCAGGTTTGACCTCCGTGCCGGCTGCAAAAGGTTCACGGGGAACTGAGCGCTGCAGGCGCCCGTTCGGTGCCGCTCGCACCCCTTATGGCCGGGGGCGACGTGGAGGCGGGGCTGATATACGGTACGGTGACTGAGAGGAGGCTGTACCCGGCGGCCCCGTCTGGAGCGGGCCGCAGGACGCCCGCGGTCAAGACGCCCGTCCATGAGCGGAGGGGGGGGGGGACCGGGGCGCGGCCGACACGGCCTTGGCAGCGGGGACACGGCAGTGTAGTGCGCACTATCACCGACCGCCCGACCGCAGAGACGGCAGCCGCTCGTGGCACTAGAAGAGGGCCCTCCGACTCTGAGCAAGCTGCACCATTTGTGGCATGCATCCGAAAAGATGGCCCACCATACGCGAACCAGTCGTATTTGCTACACCAGACTTATTGACTTCAGAGCGGACCTGTCGACCCGTTACAGTGGTGAACAAACTTTCTTGACAGTAGCTGTGCCCAGTAGTCCCTGCACCCCATGCACCTAGTCACTGGGGACCGGCAGCGGCGAACGATTCAGCACAGTAGCACAACCATCCCTCGGGGGAGATTTCCATCCTGTGCTATCAACCTGCCTGATACCTAGACAAGTTCAGCGAAACAAGCATTCCTATCACGGCGATGAGCTTGATCTAATTCTAATCGGGACGGAAAAGCTTCTACCGAACGATTAGCTGCAAGTTCCTAATCTAAAGAAACACTCACCGAGTTACCTTGATGGAATACGGGTGGATTACTTTTGAAAACGACCCGGAAAGGTTGAAGAGGATGTAATGACGCAGCTGGCGGGCTGCAGAGTGCGCCTCTCACTTCCACTCACCGGGCACGTCAGGCACGAGTTGACCTCGTCTGGGGCACGTGCCGAAACATGGGCAGACGGCGGCACGTGTCGGGTACATCAGGGCACGGTCTAACTCCACACTGGGGTCAGTCGGACGACCGTGGACTCTAATCAGCGATGGACACAACGTGGGCGTAAGAAAACAGCAAGAGAACTGAGCGGCTACTTCTTGATGTGTGTTGTGTTAAACCCGGAACGAACCTCAGCGGTGAAGGGTGCTGAATGTGTCGAGACAGTGTTAATGTAAATGTGACTGATCTGTCCACAAAGCCGGAGCGGTCAGCGGTGCTGAGTGGGCAGGTGACCGCCATTGATGGCTCGCAGTGCTTCTCGAGTGAGCGCAGGGAGCCCCTCTGTTGGTCCCCCGAGCCCGCGGCTGTGAGAGTGGTAGTGAGGCTCCCAGTCAGTGTCAGGTGGCTGTGCGTGACCGACTGAGTCGCCGCCCGTCTCTGTGAGACCGACGGCCGCACTCACCGCAGTAGGAGGGAAGGTACCGTCGTCGTACACCAGATCCGTGACGGAGATACCCTCCTGCTCCAGAAGGTCCGTCTTGTAGGTGGGCTCGCATACGCGCACCACCGAGCGCGCGTTGTGCCTCTTCAGCTCCTGAAATAGCAGACATCAGTCAGTCGCAGGACACAGGCTGGTTTGAGACAGTGGCGGCCGCGGAGACCCACTGACCCTCGGACCCAGATGAGCTCGCCGCGACAGCTGAGCCTAGGACGCCGTCCGTCATCCCGCCAGATGCCCCCAGCAACAGACATACCAGTTGCACCCTGCTATCGCTAAGGTGTCTAGGATTGGGGATAATGTGCCGAGTCACGGCAGGGATCAGGAAGTCTAGGGCCCTGGTCGAATTTGAAACGAGACATCATCTATGGGTGTTATGACGAGTCGACCGATTAGCCAGTGTCATTTGGTCTGTAGTGAGACAGGTCGCCTGAGTGGCAGCTACAGATGATAGATCTCACCGAACGCTATAAGGCTCCGAGCCTTAAGTTCTCATGCCATGTTTTCTCATGTTTTGTGAATTGTTTTACTCGGCTAGAACGATCAAGAGACGAGACGAGCTCGACTGCACGCAAGGGACAGCATACGGGTTGAGGGCAGACGTACTTTGTGTCACGGCACATGAAAGCAAGGACAAAAGTATGCTCTTCTTTCGGTTAACTCATGAAATGGAGGCACAAGTATGCACTGACGGTACGAGCCCGTGAAACACTCCCAGCGGCCAGCCCTGAATAGACTTTCACCATAGGTTACAGCGTTAAGTGAATCCCGCCCGCCACCGTCTACCTGCCGATGATAAGACGGAGCCCACGCCTCTCTGAAGCTAAGGATGGTTGAAACGCCTTTTAAAATAAAAGCATTAGCGCGGACCATTCAGTGGAAATCGCTATCGCACAGCTAGGATCATCCCGTGAAATCAAATTAATAGTTCGCAGAACAAAGAGACGCTGAACAAAGAAAGTCTATTTTGCCAACACTTCATGCTCAATGGCTTTTTCATCTATATCTCGAACAATGTTGAGGTTTATGGAAAAATAGGTGATACAATGAACGAAAAGGAGCATGTGGCAGCCAGCATGATCGTGTGTTCATTCACGAAACAGAGCCATGGACGCGCTATTCAACAAAGGGCTTTTACTTTACTGCCGCTTGGTAGCAGCAAAATGTCTTCAATTTTCATGTAAACCAAATCGTTTCGTTTGCTTTGCTAACCAAGCCCATTGTTTATCAATCCGGGTAGTTTGTAACTGAACAAAAGCAATTATTAAGAACACGAATAAAAGCAAAAGACCGTTTCGCGTTCTAAGCAAATGAGCGCTAAAAATGACGCACAAAAGGCTCACATCATGCAATCACGAAGCATTTCAGGAAATACTACAGGTAGGAAATACCGACCTTACAGCATTCTTGCATAATTTGGATTATTGTGAGCGACGACATTGTATCATGAGTCACAATGAAGTCAATGAAACCAGGGGAATCAATGAGCAATCATCGCTAGTCGGAATATCCCGAAATGATTTTTACGAAGAAGAGTTAGCTAAGCAGAATAACATCGCTAGACCCGGACAACCCAAGGCACGATTTGAGCTGAATGACTGCCCGCCAAATACCTGACGTGCCAGACATTGATAGGCGCCGCAAGCCACAAACTTAATAGACCACTTCAGCTCCCGATAGGGGAGATAGTGAAGGACTCCCCGGTCCCGCACGGATGACGTCAGAGTCTCAAGTACGGCATCCGGTCTGTCTCAACTGAGAGCCAGGTACAGACTTCGTCTCAATGCGCGGCAGGCATTCATAATTCGATAAAACTGAGAATAGCTCGAAGGTAATGCCATTTGTCACTCGGGAGTAATAACACCCGACTCGGGATGCTCAACAATTCAAGTTGAGTCCATCAATAACATGACTCCTTGACCAATATGTTGCAGAAATAGACAAACGTTTGCATTCAATCAAAACACAAATCTCTGCCATGTTTGCAGCAATGGTTGAGAAGTTAGGAAGATAATGGACCTAATGTTAGGCGTAGAGCCTCGTGCGTCTACGAGTTATGCTTTTCGATAGAAATAACCTTCGAGCTATTCCAGTTTTGTCGAAAAAAGTGTCTGATCTCTGCATAGGTTCACAGTTAACCATTCTCGCCTCCGCAGTACAGTCGGGTGAGTTCTCACCTCTACGTAGGCAGCCAGTGTGTTCTCAGTGGGTCGGTCCGTGATCAGGAACCGCATGCCCTTGTACTCAATCTCGGAGGGCGCCGGTCGGATGCTCTTGTTCCTCATATTGCTCATGTCAGTGTGTGCCGGGCGCGGGTCAGACGGCGGCGGCCCGGGGTGGACCCTGCAGCGCTCCTCGCGCGCACCACAGCCACTCGGGGCGCGGCGGGCGCCCACAGCTCACGGACGGACGGCGCGGCGCAGCTGTCGGCGGCCCCGTGCACGCCTCACCCCATGTGGCACCCAGTCCGC
Source organism: Amphibalanus amphitrite (assembly GCF_019059575.1). Lineage (NCBI taxonomy): Eukaryota > Metazoa > Arthropoda > Thecostraca > Balanomorpha > Balanidae > Amphibalanus > Amphibalanus amphitrite. The sequence continues at coordinate 315,363 of NW_024881514.1, forward strand.
GCGGTGACCCGGCCTCGGGCACGGCAGCAGCCTCACTGACACGCACTGTCCAGCACAGGCGCGGCGCGCGCTCTGACACTTTATTTGTGCTGGGCTCGGCAGAACTCGCTGCTTCCCTTCAGCAGCTCCATACGGCTGAAGCCCCGGCCGCTCTGGTGCTGTAACAGAAGGGGGAGGTAGCGCGTCAGCACTCGACACACAGCGCAGAGAGGAGTAGAGTCCCAACGCTATGGCAAGAAACAGGCGGAGGGGAGCCGGGGTCAGCACACGCACCAGTGCACAGTAGTACAGGACCTTATGTATTAGGAGATGTAAGAAAAGGACAACATACATGTAAGAGTTACACGGCGAGCTGACGATGCATACGTGAGCAGTATGTAGAGCAAAATACACACATCGAGCACTCCCATCGGAACACACAATTTGGCAGTGGCGAGGCGGCGATTTCAGGAGAGCAAAAGCCACTAAGAATGCCAACAATAACCGGAGACAAAGAACAAAATTAGTTTCGACCGAGGACCGTGCGAACCAGCCTGACAGCGGCATTCCCACGGACAGGGATGCCTTTTGCCGTCCAGCCACGGCCTGTGCCGCCGACGTGCGCGGTGGGAGGTGGGAGCTCATCGAGCGGTGGCCGTGCGTGCGGCACCGACCAGGAACTCGACCGACTACCGGCCACTGAAACCAGCCGGCGGCGCCATTTTGTGGCGCTGAAACGCACAAAGGATGCTCGGAGAGGCGTTCTTCTACAGCCGCACAAAGTCGTGAGGCATGAAGAAGGTACGCTAGGAACGGCCAGAGCAGGGACAGGGCGGGTGTCACCCCGCGCTTCTGCCACCGGCGCAAGGGGGATGGTCCGAAACCTCGCAGAAAACGGCAGACGGCGACGATGGGATAGTGAGGAAAGCGGATATCAGTGCCTTCGCATAACAATCACTGAGAAATAATCAGCGCGATGTAGCAAGACGGAAATATAATAACAATGCCATAAATTAACACAGTAATTGCTGCAGTGCGTATGCATGCATAATGCACATACAGCGCTGCTATTTCTACTTTTAAAACCATCCGCTCGCTGGCAGAGCTTGCTGCAATGACTCAACGTAATTTGAGCTTGATTTACCAACTGCCCCACGGGTCGATTGGTCAAATACTGGAAGGACTGAAACTACCCGTTTACCCCAGCCAGCCAGACATTCGGCACCTGTTGTTATTGCAGGTGTGAACTCTGCCTGAGGTCAGACTTCAGAGGAATGCTCTCAGAAGACAGCCGTGACACCCCAGGCTCGCGTCTGATGATATGAATCAGACTGACAGAGTGGCATGGAAAATGACCTACCACAGGTCGGTACCACAGGTCGGGCGCGTCGCACCGAAGCTGATAAAGCAGCGGTTAGAAAACACCGGAGGGGGTGGTGGCGGGTGACGACGAAGATGGACAGGCAGTCGATATAGGCTAGAAGGGCCAGGCCAGCACCAAGCCGAGGGTCCCAGAGTTGAGCTGTATCCCTGCGGAGTCGGGAGTCAGCCTACCTGGCGCCCATGGTGACTCAGGACCGCAGTATCGATGGGTGACTATGACAGAGAGCAGCGATCACCCGCTCCGACTGTCGACAACCCCTCCGGCGCTGTGGGATCGGTCCACCGTTCAGACTGCGGGCGTCCCAGCCGAGTCGGAGTCTGTCAGCCGCTCGGCCACTGCCTGCCAGCCGTGTCTGTCCGGTGGCGTCCCGGGCCTGACTGACGCCCTCCTGCCGCTACACACGCTATGTCGTCCGCCGCGGTACGGACGGTCCGGTCCCACTTTCCGGCCCGCCGCCGGGGGGGGGGGGGGGGAGGGGTGCGGCGGCCAGTGCAGACCAAGGCTGCTGCCGAGCGCCGCCCGCCGGCCCGCCGCCCAGCGACCAGTGCAGCTCACAGCGACGGCCGCCGGCGGCGGCGGCAGCGGCCGAAACTCAGCCACGCCGACCAGCCGCCGCACAAAGAGCGGCACACGCAGTCAGCTGGCACCGCCCCCGAACAGCGGGAGGTCAAAGGCCCCGACAACCCCTCCCCAACAGAGATGGGTTATCGGTGCCCTGGGACCACCGGGTAGTGGTAAATTGGGTAGCCGTCCGACCCGTCGGGTACGCCCCACCCGCCCAGCGGCGGCTCCTGTCCAGTAGATCATATACCCGGTCCGGTCAGTGAGAATATCGGCCAGTGGTCCCGTCCCGACTCGGTCGGTAGGTCGGCCGGCCGGCCACTTTCGCCCGCCCGCCGCCCGTGGATAGACTCGTTAGACAGTTCCGGCCGTCGGAGGTGGCCGGGAGAGAAACTAAACCCCCGACCCAGCTCCAGTACCATACACTCCGGCATACACTCAGCTCCCGACACTGCCAGCGCGGAATACGCTGCGGCTGTGTTGGCAGGCGGCGCACAAAGACCGCCGTGATTTCTCCCTGCCGCCGCCTCTGGCGAAAACAGCAGCCGGCCCGACTGGCAGCGGGGCGGGCGACCCGCACTGCCGCTCGGCCGGGTAGCGGTACGGGCGCAGGGAGCGAGCAGCCACCGCGCACCACTCTGTGAAAAACAACCGTTCCAGTCTCCACTGCCAACCGGGCCTGCGTGCCGGCTGCACTGTGGACTCGCAGAAGATGTCGGCCTGCGTGGGTTAGGTTCCTCGGGGAGACGAGACGCGGATTGCGGATTGCGGGCCATTGCGGATTCACGGGGGAGACGAGCAAACTGTAGACACAAAGGGGACGCTGGCCAGCCGTTCTAGCTACGGTGGACTGACGGGGATGGCCTGCCGCCGCTGGCTCCCGGCCCCCGGGGCTCGAGCGACCCAGACGGGCCGGGGCCGACGGAGGGGAGACGGGCGGGTCGGGCCGGTCGGACGGCCGCCGACCTGCGCTCCTGGGCGCGCCCTACTCACGTTTTCTGCCGTTGAAAGTGCTCCGCCACACATTTATGAGTGAGAGGCCAGCCGAGCGGGCTGCTGTGACTGCGCTGCACGCGCTCACACTGGGAGAAACACAGGGACGATGAGCGGCGGACGGCGCGGAGCGGCTGGCGGCGCCGGTCCGTATCGACGTTCTGAGCCGCCGCCGCCGAGCGCCGCCGAGCGCCAGCTGAGCCGCAACCGTGACGTCACACCGGGCCGAGGGGGAGCCGGTGACGTCACCTGCGCGCGGCGGTCGTCAATGGGAGGCGCCGGTCGCAGACAGCGCCGCCGGCCAAGGTCGGTGACCGGCGCACCACGGCGGCCCTCACACCAAGGCCGAGCGCCGCCCGTCCGGCAGACAGACGCTAATCATTGGCCCGGCAATGGACCGCTGGTAGGGGCGGCTCCCCCCGCCAGTCCCCACCTCCGACGGATGTGCCTGGCGCCGCGCCTGCGTCGGCGACCAACAGAGGTCACACCGTTGTGAAACTCAGACGGGAGACATCACATGGCGCAACCTTGAGCCCCCTCGCCCCGCCCGTAGAGGCAGGTACTGCGGAGCCGTGCCCCCCCCCCCTCCGGCCGCGCGGCGTCAAAGACAGGCCGCCCACCGTCGTATGACGTCATCCATACGATACAAACATGTCAGGTTCGCCGAAACTGGCCGCCCTGTGGGTGGAGGCGCAGGTCGAGCTGAGACGGCTGACTGCGATATCAATTCAGACAGTAGCTGAATAGTGAATCTAGAATGAATGACAAGGAGCTCCTAGAAGCTGACCGCATTGTCAGTAGCTGTGGTCACGGGTTAGACAGAGTATTTATTTAGCTGTTTGGGGCTGGTCCGACTGACTAGCTGACCTGCATAGACGGGAGACTTAAGTCAAACCGTTCTGAACTCCTGTCACTGGACGATGTCGCAAATGTCAAATGAATAGGAATGTTTCCCGTTAGTAAATAAGATCTCAAGCACAAATACCGCTCAGGATACCACGCTCGACATGTAAAAATCGCTCCTCGAGCCTGAGGACAGACCAAAGAAGTGGACAGTGGTATACATACAGTAACAAGTCGCCATCGTGACCTGAACAGTGAACATAACGCCTGATTAACATCCAGCGTGGCAGGGCGGAACAGGGCGAGAGCCTGGCCTCGGCAGGACAGCTCCCGCGATTCATCAAATGTAGAGAGGTTAGCACAGGGAGAGAGGGAGAGAGGGAGAGAGGGAGAGAGAGAGAGAGAGAGAGAGAGAGAGAGAGAGAGAGAGAGAGAGAGAGAGAGAGAGAGAGAGAGAGAGAGAGAGAGAGAGAGAGAGAGAGAGAGAGAGAGAGCATTTATTCACACTGTAACAACATAAAATTCATAAATTACATAAGCAATTGGCGCAAAAGTGCTACGCACTTAACTCTTTGGCGCCGCTTGCAAAGAATGGTAACACAATGAATGAAACTAAATAAGACTCCTACCGCCCTATGCCGAGCCGCAACCCCGCAACCCCGGCAGTACGTGCGTTATATTGCGCGTCAAACACGCCGTCATGACTGGACTAGGTACGGATTGGACTTTGGATGTATTAGGTTAGAGGTGATGAGTTTGGATGAGGAAGCGCTGTAGTGCGGTGGCGGCCTCGCTGTCAGTGCCCCGACGCAGCCCAGTACCATAAATGAGTGTGTCGAGTTGCTGAGAAGGAGGGATATTAGAAAAGTCGGTATCGAGGATTAGAGATAAGGATTGGAATAGGTTCTCTCGTTGGGTGTTATAGAGTGGACAGATTAGCAGGAAATGTCTTGTGTCTTCTAGGGGGTGTCCGCATGGGCAGGAAGGGGAATCACTTTTTTGCAAGGAAAATAGATGGGCGTTAAGTTTTGAGACGTTGAGCCGTAGTTTTGTATGGAGAAGGTTACCGGTTGGTGATTCCAGAAAAAAATACAGAGGCGGGCGGGGTGGTTCTTTTTAAATGTTTGTTAAAGGATGTGTGTCTGCGATCTGTGCGCATTTGATCAGGTAATGTGTTCCAAATTCGTGTGGTGCAAGGAATAAAGGATCTGTAGTAGGCCGAAGTACGTACCTTGGGAAGTGTTTGTGTAAATGCATTGCGTAGCGTTCTTTGTGTGTTGTGCTGTCTTGCAGTGGGAATGGTGGATTTGATGAATGGTGGTATTGTAGAATCAAACACAAGCTTGTGATAAAACTGAATTTTGTGCATCTTCCTTCTGTCGGTCAGTGCAGTCCAGCCTAACTCCCGTCGCAGTCCGTCAGTCGAAGTCCGTAATGTTGTCCCGGTTATGAGTCGTGCAGCTCTGTTTTGTGTTCGTTCCAGTCGTATGCAGTCAGAAGCGGTGATATGTTCGTCGTATATTATGTCACAGTAGTCAAACAAAGGTCGTATATAAGTTGTGTAGATAGAAACAAGCATGGCTTTGGGAACGTGTCTAGCAATCGAATATAATGGGCCTAAAGAACGATTAAATTTCAGGATAGTTTCGTTGATATGAACATGAAAGCGTAAGTCTGTAGATAGGGTGAGGCCGAGATATTTATGGTCTTTTACGATAGGAATGGGTTGTGGTCCAAACGTTAGAGCTGGAGCATTTGTTTGTTTTAGGTGAGAAAAAGTTTGTTGTTTGGTTTTTGTTGCATTGAATGAAATCGCCCATTTTTGTCCGTAATCGTAAATGGCGTCAAGGTCGTGTTGCAGTGTTGTCTGTACGTCGCTTAAATTGTGTCTTTGTGAGTAAGTGGACAGTAAGGAACAGTCATCTGCATAAAAAAGCATTTCGTTTTTTGTCTTGTCGCAAAGTCCATTTAAGTAGATTATCGCAAGAAGAGGTCCTAGTACGGAACCCTGAGGGACTCCGGCGTCAAGTGTCAGCGTTGAAGAAGTCGAATTGTTTATAGTCACAGTCTGTCTTCTGTCTGATAGATATGATTTCAGCCACGTCAGTAAGATCCCTGTTAGTCCAAACTCTCTCTCGCATTTTGCTAAAAGTCCTGCATGCCATATTTTTTCAAAATATCTGCTTATGTCTAAGTAAATTGTCGTTAAGTCTTGTCCTTTGTCGAGAGAATGATACAGTCTGTTTGTTAAGTACATAAGTTGTAACTGAGTGTTGTGTCCTGGCCGGTACCCACTCTGTCTGTCAGATAGAAGCGAAGATTCGGTGATGTGCTGATAGATTCGAGAGAAAACAATTTTACCAAATATTTTTGAAAGACAAGGCAAGAGGCTTATTGGTCTATAGTTATTGACGTCTGATGGTGTTCCTTTTGCTTAAATATTGGTCGTACTTTTGCATGTTTCCAGGATGATGGGTATTTTCCGGCTGCGAGAGATTTATTGAAAAGCTGAGTCAGAGGTTCGTAAGTAAGTAAAGGTGTTAGTTTTATAATTTTTGTGGGAAGTTGGTCTGATCCACACGACTTGTTGGCATCCATGTTATTTATAATTTTAAGAACCTCACCTGGCCTGATAACTATGTTATGCAGAGTGGGTACCGGCTCAGCGTTTGTGGCTATGTATTCTTGGAGCTGTGTGTTTTGTAGATTGTTTATGTTGAGCTGTGTTTGTGCGTTAAAGTGGCTGTTGAACATCATAGCTTTCTCCGTTTCGTCAGTCACCGTGTCTCCGTCAGATTGTACTAAAGGTGGTATGGTGGTGTGTCGTTGAGAGAGAGAGAGAGAGAGAGAGAGAGAGAGAGAGAGAGAGAGAGAGAGAGAGAGAGAGAGAGAGAGAGAGAGAGAGAGAGAGAGAAAGAGAGAGAGAGAGAGAGAGAGAGAGAGAGAGAGAGAGAGAGAGAGAGAGAGAGAGAGAGAGAGAGAGAGAGAGAGAGAGAGAGAGAGAGAGAGAGAGAGAGAGAGAGAGAGAGAGAGAGAGAGAGAGAGACGCCAAACTGGTGTATTTAACCCTATTAGTGGCAGGGGGGGGGGTTGTTTTTATCCACCCCTCAGGTTTTTCGGGAATATCTCCGAAACCGCTGAAGCTACGATGCTGAAATTTTCTGACTTTTCCTAAAACTAAATTGGGCACATTCCCTGAAAATTTCAAGTTCATAACTTTACCAGGGGCGGCTCCAGAGCACTGGGAATTGGGGGGTCCTATTCGTGAAGCGAGTCATTTGGGCGAAGATCACGATGCTGCACCAGTTTTACGAACAGTGAATAAAAGGTATCATGTGATAACATATACAAAGTTATTGTGCATCCTCTTTTGACACGTTTTTGCTATAATAGGCGGATCCAGGCGTCCAAAAAGGGGGGTTATTTTTTTCCTCCCAACATAGGTGCCCTGACACCGCCTATGCATGACCAATCCAATTTTAGTCGTTCTCTCATAAGAAAATTGTAACATAACAAGACCATTGCCACCCTTTTTAGAAACAGTACCAACAAAAACCTTATTTACTATACTTTTTGTGTACCCCCAATCTCAATGATCTGTATCCGCCTATGATTTTTGAAAATGCATATTTTTAGGATCCATGTGAATTCCTGGTTCATTCTCTATCGATCGGCAAAAGTTGCGTTAAGATTGGTTCAGAAACCTGGCCGTGATAAACAGTCTAAAATGTATCTGCAATTTGCCCTTTTTTACCCCCCTCTACCCCCCTATTGACATTTTTTAATTTTTTTTTTTTTTTTAGAAATGTAGATCTCGTTGAGCCAAATCGAATGCCGTTTGAATTTTGAAAATCGGCCCGTTAGATCTCGAGATATCAAGGGGGGGTCGTAAACAGCCCCCCCCCCCCGCCACTAATATGGGGTAGCCAGGAGCCTGCCACTAATAGGGTTAAGTTCTAGAGCCGTAGTGACAGGCTAGCAAACGTCGATATGAACTGCGGTCCCAGCTGGCATTCAGCTCAAACCCGATCATTTATGCCGCAGCACAGCGCTGCAATGCGACTATAGCCGGTCATTTAGGAACGAAGTTAGTTCGGTCGGTTCATGAGTCGCCAGACGATTTGTCTGAACTAAGCATTTCATGATGGGCGACAATATATGCCAAATGACCACGCAGTAGCAAGTGGCTGCTGGCAGACAGCAAATCAGGTGTCTGCATTTCAGAGGCAATGTCCGCACCATGACGTAATTTGGGCTTTTAACCCGGAGCTGGTGGTTACAGACAAGCCACAATTCGTGCTCATTATTGTAGAGCAGTCGTTGTGGGTGATTTATGCAGGACAAAAAGCGAATGACACGCCGTGAGGGCTGCATTTTCCATATCTTCTGGGCATCCCAATAGAGCACGGATGTCGGAATTTCAACGTTCAAATTATCGCAAACACATGAACGAGTAAGAGCGAATTACTAACGGATCTTGCATTGGAGGTCTACCCCAAGCCCGTTCGTAATTCATACTTTCCTTTACCAAGTATCTGCGGTACGTGAAAGCAATCACAACCACATCAAATACCTACAGGTGATTCATAGCACACAACATTGGAAAATCGCCATATTATTGTCTGCTTTCATATGAAGCAATAAAAATAATCCTACCGTGGAAATGTCAGTAGAGCATGTTGCTTGTGGATCGGGAAAGCCAAATAACGTACACGATGCATGGAAGCAGCAAAAAATGGGTGATGTTTTCAGAGCCAGACAGGTGGCTGATACCGGTAGCGTGCTCCCTACTGCGGTCAGTGTGACCATATATGTAGGCTGTGGCCCGATGGAGCCATTTTTGCCAACCAGTGAATGTGGGGCGCACGGCAGGGCGGCACGAAACGGGTACGCCAGCGCGCGCAGGTGTGACCAGTTCCCGGAGCCGGCGGTGGCCGGCCCGTCCCTCTGATATGGCCGATGGTGGCAGCGGGCACCTTCTGATAGTGTCCGCTGGTGGCAGTGATCCGCAACACGGAGCTGCCGATACACGTCCAACACGCACCCAACACCCTCCTTATAGGGGAGCGGCAGCTAACTCGACACATGTTAAGAACAGCTGCGACATATGAACACTGTATGACAGGAAATAGACCACCTTTTGACATTAACAGAGAGATGAGTTTGTACAGCATGTTACAAACCCCTACATGAACGGGACATTTTCGGCTGGAAAGTTCGAGACTTGCATACTTGCCATTTAGTTCATTAGAAACACGAGAAGAGAAACTGCCGCCCTTTGCTATGAAGTTAGTCCGCATACTTTGAATGGAAAGACTTTTGATGTTGGAGCTTAGAACCCACGTAAGTACGATTGCTGCGCACATTTCTGTGAACAGCGCCTCCCAAGGTGGATCCATTAGGCGGCGGCATAATTAATGATCAAACATTGAACCTATCCACACGATAAGACTGGCCCGCTCGGCTCACCGATTCCATCTGCCCTGTAAAGCGGCCGCCGACCCTGGCCGCGGGCCATTCCCATCACGAGCATATGGCTACGGCTGGAGCAGCTGGAATCACAATGTGACCAATAGTCATCCAGCAAGACACTACCCCATATTGAGCCATTGAGACGGCATCCTTTTCAAATATGTGAAAAATAAACATTTAAATGAGCGGCAGCAGGCACGAGCTGACAAAAATATAGGGCGCGGCAAAGCCCAACACAGCTGAGTCAGATGATGGTCTGACGTCAGATAATCTGACGCACATTGATGGTGAGCCCCAGCTACAGGTCGCCTGGGGCGGCTCGCGGTCACGGTATCGCGGGGAGGAACGGGGGCGGAATGGTGAAGTTTTCAGGTGGTCCGTGAATTTGGGGGAAGGGGAGGGCATCCCCGTACTCCCCTCGAGGGAGCGACGGACCGGCCGAGCCTGCAGGAAGTTGCCGTGAACTCGCTGTTGACCGGTGCGATGGCCGGCGGTCAGAGGCCCACGGAGGAACAGGTGTGGCAGAGCACGGCAGCGCAAGTTTAGCGACCTGAACCAAGGTCGCATGACCGTGGCAGCTCGGACAAAGAACCCTTCCCGATCTCAGGAAAATCATTACGATGAGCATCGCGCACTTGTACAATGTGCAAAGTATCAAGTTTACAAGGTGTGAGCCAAATGTCAATCTAGCTGGACTGCTGGAACGGATGAAATTCAATCTTGCACATCACAAACACGCGTTGAAATGGTTGCCGTTTACACGATTGGAGACGAAATGTCACAAAAAAAGGAACAATTACGAAAACCATAACAGTGACAGTGTAGCCGGACGACACTACGGAACCATCCCAGTACCCAGCAGACCACCTCCCTGGTGTCAGACGGTTCACCAGGGACGGGGCGGGGCGGAGGGCAGCGTGTCCGAGGCCGTCGGCCGGTCCCTGCCGACGGCGCTGCCTGGTATTTCCGGAGCGGGCACGGCGTGCGCCTCCAGCCCGCACACACAGACGGCCCCTGGGAGGGCCAGCGCAACAGGCCAACCACAGCGACTCGGTACGGAGCGGACGAGGCGAACTGCACAGAGAGCAGTCGAAACAGAACGACAACGAAATGGGCTGAATCGCTTAGGAGTTAACATGGACTGAGGGAGTCAAAACGCACCAGACAGCACGACAAACAAGGATTCGATACACACCAGAGAAAAGAGGGGCAGTGGGGTTTGACATAGCAGGCAGCTCCGCCCAGGGTCAGCTGGCCGCCCAGTCAGCGAGGCAATGAGCGTCTCCCACTGACGAGAGCATTGAGCACCGACCGGCCCGATTGCGTCTCTGAGAAGCTCCCGGCCGGCACAGCTCAGTGATCGATGGCTCCCAGATCACTGCAGCTCCCGGGCCAACGAGGCCTGTCACAGCCGTGCAGGGCCAAAAAACAGCGCTCCACATTCAGCGCTGCAAATTGCAGAGTGCCGACTGCGCCTGGCAACGGGCGGTCGAAGCCGTCACACCACCGCGCCGATCGGCCGGCCCAGACGACAGTTTTTTTTTACGCCTCCGAGTGTTTCCTGCGCGGCGCACCTCTCAAGGAAAACCTGGTGCTGCCGACCGCGGCCGGTGGCAGGGGCCCCGTGGCCATGGAGGGCTGAGGATCCCTTCGCGGGGGGGGGGGGGTGCAAGTGAGGGCCGCCCGGCTGTTACCAGGTGAACCCAGACTGTGCGTGCTCCGCTGCGTCCTTATGCGGCCGCAGATGAGGCGCCGGCGGCAGGACCGACCGGATCGGACCGGCTCCCCCTCCCCCCCCCCCCACATCTCCCCCACGGACCGTGTCGATACGACCTTGTGTTCATCAGTAGCGGCAGTCGAGCACACAGATCCAGACGGAGCAGCGAGCATTGTGAGGACCGGAGCGGATACTGTGTTCGACAATGTTGTCTGGAAGAGACATGAATGGGATCCCCTTTCCGCTGTCCCGTTTCTACAGCTTTTTAACGGCAAATACCTATAGGCAAGGTGCACACAGTTCATATTTAGTGCAACGCAACCGATTTCGACAGATCGGCATAGTCAGACTACGCGGCACTGTCGAAATCGCCTGCTTAATTACTGAAATGTGTGCACTACCGCCTAAATTAGGCGTAAAAGGTGTGGACGTGCCCTTCAATGGCCACCGGTATGGTCACTGGTCGATCCCAGTCACCAGCATCCCACTCCCGGCCAATATCAGCGTTCATTGTCGGGTCGGCGGGCTGCTGGTGACAGAAACCTGCACCTCTACATCCGCTGGTCAATGTCGGCGATCAACAGTCACCTCACCGTGTCGGGTCGGCAGGCCTCTGGTGACAAAAAGCTGCACCTCGCGGCCAATGTCAGCTGCCGACGCACTGTCGGCCGTTGACCGACCGATATACAGACGGGCTCACAGCGACCGGTTCAGAAAGCCAAAATACACTATGCAAGGAAACGCTGAAGCATAAAACTTCGCAACACTGACGCACGCACTAAACGCAGCAAGGGCCGGAAACATAAGCGAAACATGCAAACAGGCAGGCATAAGTCGAATCTATGTCTCACAAAAGGAAGATAAAGCTATTTTTTTTTTCAATATGTCTTGAGGTGACTGGTGAGCCATGTCGGAGCTACTCATCGCCCACCTACTAGTGGGCGATGAGTACATTAAAACTAGTAAATGACACCGTCTCGGCTGTATGGTAGCTACGGAAATCGGACGTTATCGACAGGTCCACCCTGACAAGGTCTGTCCAATCGGCGTCAAGTCGATACAGGAAAGTCCCTAAGGTCACGGCTCGCTGACCACAGTGTCAGCCCCAGCCGGCAGTGACTAATGATTCCGAACGCACAAAAAAAGCCAAATGGATCACGGCACACACCACACGAACATTAAAGGAAGACAGCGCTTTTCAGAAAACGGCAACAATGCACGCATGTTGGATGTTCGACGAAAGCTATTTGCCCTGAACCACTTCGATTAAACGCGCTTTTCCTCCAATGGAGTTGCAGGAAAACCAACATGCTAATGTCAGGAAGAAGCGGAATACAAAAAGGAAGAATCTGACACAAATGATAATTATCAACGAAGGCCATTTGCAGCGCTGAATTAAACAAATTATACGGTCTGTGGTTATTCAACTACTGACAGGAACAGAAACCACTGAGGCAATCAACCTGAAATAAAATACATTCTATTGTTTTACGAAAGGGGTCATTAGCCAAGAAGTAATAAAACTAGTGAATCAGAGCCGTTTAATTATAACTTATATAATATGTCAATATCAGTGACATTTTAGTTACAACTTTGGCCAATGCATGCCTGCTCGATAACATCAAGCTCCAAACTGTCCTACATAAATTAGTAAAATGCGCCTCTTTTTAATAAAATAAATTAGCTATCAGTTAAGGAAAGGGTGATGCGCGTCACCGACGGTCATCTTCAGATTGACGGGGTCATGAAAGCTTTACAGGTCGTCTCTGATAAAGGTACTTGTTCCAATTAAGAAATTAATTTCGTTGTTTCATACATACAAGGCTACATGTAGTTAGGATTTCAAATGACCTTTTCCTCGATAATTAATTGGAAATTCAATAAAAAGTAAATATTATATTGTTTGGCAAATTTTCGAACAACAGTTCATTCTCAAGCCACATGAAACAATTGACAACGAAGTTTTATAACTGCCGCCAAGCTACATTTTTTGAATTCTCACACGTGATGTACAAGGTGGTCTTCTTAAAATCAGAAATCTGAACTTAATCGATCATATCCCAAGCTGTTCCGAATCCACCTATTCACATATACATACATACATGACCATCAAAAGTAATATGCGAGCACAATCACATAAATATATACATGGTTCGTTTTGGTCGTGGTCGTGATGAATAGATCGCGTAGCATTAAAAAAAAGTGACAACAATGACAATATAAACACTTTGGAAGTCTCGTAGCAGATTATGTCGTATAAAGTTCGGTTCGGTTTAAACAATCATACAAATGCATACAACTAATATGCGAGCACTCTCAATTCCCATACATGAATATGGTTCGTCTTGGTCGTAGTCGTGCTAAATAGCTGATCGTGTCGCATTAAAAAAAAGGAAGAAGACAACAACAATAACAATACAAACACTTCGAAAGTCTCGTAACAGATCGTGTCGTAAAATGTAGGGTTTACACAATCATACATATGTATACATCTTCGAATCAAGCGCAGTACCTAACAATTATCCGCACATAATAAATTTCAATGACAGCCAGTGGGTAATGAAAACAAACAACTATCATTCTATAGTATGGGCCATGAAGACATGTTGGAGTTGAGTTTTGGGCGCTTCTTTTGGATCAGGAGGGATTCCGCGAGTTTCCTATCTGGGTGGTCTTTCGACTTATACAAAACACGTACTTTGAGGGGAATGCCTCCTTCGTGGGTGGAGTGGCACTCTTGAAAATGATCTCCCATGGGGGTGTCATGTGTTTTGTTGAGCGCGTCCCTCAGGTGTTCATTGAATCGTAAGCGCACCGGGCGCTTCGTCTCTCCCACGTATGTTACGGTCATCCCATTGCTTTGACAGACAGTACATGTTATCTCATAGACTAAGTTTTTCTGCGTGCAGTCCCCAGAGAACCCCGATCTGCATGTGTGACATCTTTGACCTCCTGGGCATAAGGGCTTACATAGTGCTGACCTCACTAGTTTATCTTTTAGTTTTTGTGAATTTGTCCATGCTAACTTTACATTGAGGCCTGATTGTCTCACTTTCCTCTTAACTTCGCATAACAGTCTTTCATCTACGTAAGGAAGTGTAAGGAATCCATCACAAGGTTCTTGGGTCCTGTTCCTTCTAGTTCTTGACTGAGTCTTATTCCCCCTAGCCTCTCTGAGCAACCTGTTCAGGACGTGGTTTGGGTAGCCATTCTTTAAGAGTAACTGCCTTATCTTTTCTACACTTTTCCTCTCCTTCATGCTGCTTGATGAATTCCTGATAGCCCGTTTAAATTGATTTCTAGCCACGTTGAGTTTGGTCGACTTTGGATGTGCAGAATCGAAATGAAGGATAATGCCCGAGTTCATGGGCTTGCTGTAGAGCTCTGTCTCAATTTTTGTGACATCGTGCTTTTCCTCGACCGTCACCAATGTGTCTAGAAATGGCACTCCTTTTTCTTTGTCAGAGTAGTCTAAAGTGAACTTTACCGATGGATGTAGGGAGTTGAGGTAAGCGAGGAAGTCTTTGAGCGTCTGCTCACCGTGAGTCCACACTCCAGCATAATCATCAATGTAGCGTACCAGGAACGACGGGCTGTGAGTGGCTCCTTCTAGGGCACGCCTTTCAAACTGGTCCAGGAAGAGAATGGCTATGGGAGGGGCACAAGGGTTTCCCATCGCGATCCCCAGTGTCTGACGGTAGTACTCATTGTTGAATGAAAAGACGTTCTTTGTGAGGCTTTCTTGCAGCAGTTTCCTAATGTCCTCTACCGACAGCCCAAAAGTGTCTACATCTTTTAGATGGGTGGCCAGCTTATCACAGACTGCATCAATGGCCTCCGAAATAGGAATGCTGCCGTACAGGTTCACCACATCTATGCTAAAGAAAATGGAACCTTTTGGGATCCCCTGTTCTTGAGTGTGTTCATCTAGTCTTTTCAAAAAGTGTTCTGTGTCCCACAAGTGTGTTGGAACAAATTGTAGTAGCTGTTTCAGGACGCGCTCTAAAAGACATGACATCTTTTCAGTAGGACCACCGCAAGCTGAAATAACAGGTCTGAGTGGGACCCCCTCCTTATGGTCCTTCGGAACACCATAGAAAACCGGTGTCCTGCTGTGGTTCGGGATCAACTCCTTAATCGTGCCCTCTGGTAACTTATCTCTAGAAACATCCTTGAATATCCTTTTACATTCTGCCTCGACTTTAGGTACTGGGTTCTTGTCTATAGCTTCATAGTTGTTCCGATCGTCTAAAATAGCATGAGATTTGTTGACATACTCCGTCCTATCCATGATAATAAGACCTTTGCACTTGTCACTCTGCTTTACAACTACGTTGTCGTTTTTCTGTATCTCGTCCAAGAACTGCATTTCACTCTCAGTTACGTTGCTCTCAGACACATGGTGCTTTTTGTAACACCTAACTACGTCTTGTTTTAGCTTTTTTAGCTTACATTCAACTTCCATAGCTGAGGGCGGGGGGAATCTTTTGTCCGTGTCAGGGAATCTGAAAGACAGACCTGACTTTAACCTTGGCATACCATTTGCCGTCATTCCTGGAGGCTGGTCAGCAGACTGACCGGTCGCTGGAGGTCGGTCGACGGACTGGCTGGTCGCTGGAGGTCGGTCGACAGACTGACCGGTCGCTGGAGGTCGGTCGACGAACTGGCTGGTCGCTGGCTGGTCCTTACACTTCCTTACGTAGATGAAAGACTGTTATGCGAAGTTAAGAGGAAAGTGAGACAATCAGGCCTCAATGTAAAGTTAGCATGGACAAATTCACAAAAACTAAAAGATAAACTAGTGAGGTCAGCACTATGTAAGCCCTTATGCCCAGGAGGTCAAAGATGTCACACATGCAGATCGGGGTTCTCTGGGGACTGCACGCAGAAAAACTTAGTCTATGAGATAACATGTACTGTCTGTCAAAGCAATGGGATGACCGTAACATACGTGGGAGAGACGAAGCGCCCGGTGCGCTTACGATTCAATGAACACCTGAGGGACGCGCTCAACAAAACACATGACACCCCCATGGGAGATCATTTTCAAGAGTGCCACTCCACCCACGAAGGAGGCATTCCCCTCAAAGTACGTGTTTTGTATAAGTCGAAAGACCACCCAGATAGGAAACTCGCGGAATCCCTCCTGATCCAAAAGAAGCGCCCAAAACTCAACTCCAACATGTCTTCATGGCCCATACTATAGAATGATAGTTGTTTGTTTTCATTACCCACTGGCTGTCATTGAAATTTATTATGTGCGGATAATTGTTAGGTACTGCGCTTGATTCGAAGATGTATACATATGTATGATTGTGTAAACCCTACCTTTTACGACACGATCTGTTACGAGACTTTCGAAGTGTTTGTATTGCTATTGTTGTTGTCTTCTTCCTTTTTTTAATGCGACACGATCAGCTATTTAGCACGACTACGACCAAGACGAACCATATTCATGTATGGGAATTGAGAGTGCTCGCATATTAGTTGTATGCATTTGTATGATTGTTTAAACCGAACCGAACTTTATACGACATAATCTGCTACGAGACTTCCAAAGTGTTTATATTGTCATTGTTGTCACTTTTTTTTTAATGCTACGCGATCTATTCATCACGACCACGACCAAAACGAACCATGTATATATTTATGTGATTGTGCTCGCATATTACTTTTGATGGTCATGTATGTATGTATATGTGAATAGGTGGATTCGGAACAGCTTGGGATATGATCGATTAAGTTCAGATTTCTGATTTTAAGAAGACCACCTTGTACATCACGTGTGAGAATTCAAAAAATGTAGCTTGGCGGCAGTTATAAAACTTCGTTGTCAATTGTTTCATGTGGCTTGAGAATGAACTGTTGTTCGAAAATTTGCCAAACAATATAATATTTACTTTTTATTGAATTTCCAATTAATTATCGAGGAAAAGGTCATTTGAAATCCTAACTACATATATCAAGATGTTCCTCGCTAGAGCACTACATACTATTTCTTCATACAAGGCTACGTCTACCCGAAAGGCAAACATGCAGCAAAAAAAATGTCAACCTATGTGATCGAATTTTTCATAACGGACAAGCTCTTTCAAACACAAAACTGCAGGAAATGGCCAATAGTCATTTACGGACGGACCGTTTTCCCTGAAAAGCAGCATGGATATATAATTCTATATTTCTATTTAGTGTCAAAACAAATTATTTTTAAGAGATCGTTTTTTAAAGATATTTTTAAGAGATTGATCTTCAAGAAGATGCGGTAAGATTTAATCTAATATTCGCAGGAATTTCAGAACTTCCGCAAATAACAAAAAATAATGTAACACTCCAAATGCAAAGCCAGCCACGTCCAGAAGTCATCTGAGGCTCAGCATTAGTAAAGTAATCCTATGCTCAGCTGCCTACAAAGCCAAGCACGGTTCGTCGGAAGGTCATCTCAGGCTCAAAAGAAACGGTATATACCATTCGAAAGCTGACGGTGAGCTGAATCCAAAAATGTAATTTTTATCAAAATCGATCGATGGCCTTTTTTGAAAATTGCGTTTTTGTGAAACCTTTATAATCTTTTATTCAACGGGCTGTCCCGGACATTCTTGAAAACATAAACATTTATTTTATAGTTCCAATGAAAGCTGAACACCAAAAGAACAGTATTTAGCGAATCAATATTTCCAAACATTAATATGCGTCTCCCACAGCCGACAATAAGGCATAATCACACAGCCCAGTGTCACGATGGACCAAAGTCAGCCACACAGAAGCTTGAAATGACACTTATCGACTCGCAGACCCGGCGCTCTCGGCCCGCCTGACCGGCCACGGAAAGAACGTTTGGCTCTCGTTCTACTAAACAAATGTCATATTTGTCAGTTTAACTGTCCATATCGCTATTAAAGTTATTCAGGATACCTGTGAAGAAAATTCATTGTTCTGCCTGATTTACAACATGCTTTAATTTACATATTTCTTTTACATGTTTTGTTCCATCCAGCTACGCTCAGTGCCCGCGCAGGGGAAGTGAGCGGGGTTTCACTGTCAGAGGCTGTACTGGTGACGGCTGCTCGGCCGTGCGACCGGTCAAAGGTTACCCTGCCCCACCGCGCGCTACCCCCACTCCACCCGAACTGAGGCCGGTGCAACCTCTGACATTTCAGCGCGGCCAATTTTCCTTATATGGGCATGATACCAAGCTCAATTGAGCAAAGTAGACACGAACAAATGCAAATTAATGTATGATGTGAAGATGACAGAACAATGAATTTTCTTCACAGGTATCCTGAATAACTTTACTAGCGATGTGGACAGTTAAACTGACAAATACGACATTTGGTTAGTAGAACGAGAGCCGAACGTTCTTTCCGTGGCTGGTCAGGCGGGCCGAGAGCGCCGGGTCTGCGAGTCGATAAGGGTCATTTCACGCTTCTGTGTGGCTGACTTTGGTCCATCGTGACACTGGGCTGTGTGATTACGCCTTATTGTCGGCTGTGGGAGACGCATATTAATGTTTGGAAATATTGCTTCGCTAAATATTGTTCTTTTGGCGTTCAGCTTTCATTGGAACTAAAATATACATGTTTATGTTTTCAAGAATGTCCGGGACAGCCCGTTGAATAAAAGATTATAAAGGTTTCACAAAAACGCAATTTTCAAAAAAGGCCATCGATCGATTTTGATAAAAATTACATTTTTGGATTCAGCTCACCGTCAGCTTTCGAATGGTATATACCGTTTCTTTTGAGCCTGAGATGACCTTCCGACGAACCGTGCAAGGTGACCAGGAAGAGACCGGAGCTGCTCCGGTCAGCCCCGCGCGGAGCTGACCGGAGCTCGGCGCTGACAGATGGACGCGGTGTGTGGCGCGGGGGCCGGTCGGCCGTCACACAGGGTGCACGGGCCGCGAGCTGCAGCGGGAACCGCGTGCCGTAACGGGCGCCAGTGCTACCGCGCCGTGTGCGTGCGTGGTGTGCAAGATAGCGAGATACGCAGAGCAGGGCCTTGTGGTATTCGTTAAAAATCGCGCGAGGAAGAACATGGCCTGACATTGCAGGACAGGGAAGCACGGGACAGAGCACGTTAAGTGCCGCTCGGCGGCAAGAAATCAGACGGGCTGAGGGCGATGCCGATTCATGCAGAGTGTTATGAGCTGGGGTGGGACCGCCGGGCCTTGGCCAGGGCGAGGGGGGGGGGTGCAACTCACGGCCGGCCTTCTGGGAAGCCCGCCGACGGGCGCTCCAGGGCCGACGCGCGGCGTGGGGCGCCGAACAGTTCTGGGCACGGCGATGACGCCGACGTGCTACTACGGCGTACCGGCTGTGATACGGCGTACCTGGCCGACGGTGACCTGGCCAGCGCGGCGGCGGGTCAGCCGAACGGCGCAGTTATCTTACCTACAGCCCGAGCAAACGGCCGCCTGTGATGACCGGCAGGCGGCAGTGCAGTCCACCGGCGCAGAGGCCCGAGATGACTGGCACAGAAATGAGGGACAGAGAGGCCACCGTGGAAAGACAGGACTGAATATCACAGTCGCTCATCAGGGAAGCCTACCGACCGAGCAATGCGAAACAGTGACCGTGTCCACCATGGAAAGACAGCCGTGACTGAGTGAGGAAAGTCAGAAGGAACGATATCGACAGGACCAGATCCCCGTGGACCTGTGGTCGGCGAGAGCCGCGGTGGCCCGCCGGGCGCGGGCGATGTGTGATGCGCGCGCCAGACGCGGCCACCCGCACCCCGACCCGACGCCCGGGCACGACGGACTGGACCGCCGAGCGTCGGTGACCGTGGCGCAGCTCCGGGTGGGATGTTCGCCCCTGACAGGAGACACCCGGCACCGACTCGGGCTGGCCGAGTCCGACGCGTGCGTCGACTGCGGCGAGCCGGACTCGGTCCCACACCTGCTGATGGACTGCCCCGCACACCAGGGGCCTCGGACCCGCCGGTGGGGCCCCCTGCCGACGCTGGGGGAGATATTCTCCACCGAAGCTGACCTCATCGTAGACTTCCTGGTGGAGACGGGCCGGGCCCCACGGGACCCGGCCTAAGCTGGCAAGGAAGGAAGGAAGGAACGATATCGCAGCTAATACACAGGGCAGCCCCCGTGAAAATGCAGAACTGACAAATTCAAAGCTTCCGTGGAGTTCAAAGCTTCCGTGGAAAGGCTCCGAAAGCCCGGATTAGTTTTTGAATATCTAAGTTAACATTTGCCGTCATCAGCTGAGTAACCTATGGTAACGAAGTAGCCGCGAAGTGCAGGGCAGGAAGTTCAGAAACTTTGACCGCAATGCGTACGATCCGTGATTGGGGCGTCGAATTATCATATACCGATAAATGAGTGTAACTAATACGGTCTGATCAGCGTGCCTCCTGCGTCACAGCACCCGTGTGTGGACGTCTCCTTCACCTGACCCCCGGACAGCGGCACACCTTAGCGTCACGTGCCGCTGAAGCCCCGCCCACCGCCTCACGTGGCACCGGCACACACGTGTCAGGGGCAGACGTGTCTCTGCGCAGCGCCGCGATGATACGGCCAACCATTCACAGAGGTATGACCACGAGAGTCCCGAGGTCGCAGCCTATTGACCGCACCGGGGGTGTAATGAGGCGGCTTCGGTGGCTCATTGACACCTCACAGCACGCCCAGGAGTTCTCCAGTCCGCCACAAATCGGGTCCGGGGCGGGTCAGGTATCGGACAGGTAGTAAAAGGCTCGGGTCAGATCAGGGGAGGTCAGAGTCGGGTCGGGTATCGGTCAGCTCAGGTCGGGTCGGAGTTGGTCGGCGGATGAAGCGATCTCAGATCGATCACCGGCCGCTCTGCCGACAAAAACAGTCCGGCGGCGCAGCCGTCAGCAGCGCCAATGAAGCCGGCTGGCCGGCCAGCCGGGCTCGCGGGAACCCGAGATCGATGGACCGGATAAATCGGTACCGGACAAACCCTTCCTGGAACACCCATCTCCGGCCGCACCGACTAATGACCGGACTCAGAGGCCGCTCATAACCTGTAACCACCACCGGCACCGGCCGATGTCCTGTTGGGGTTCCTGCAGCTCAGACTTTCCCCACTCGAACACAATCAGGAACCCGTATCGGCTGCGGCCGATCCCGACTTCCAGCACTGATGAACCAAGGAAGATAGCGTCGCCTGATGCTTCGCTGTAGATCAGAATCATCTCGACCGATTCCTGGATGCATTTGCCATTCGAGTCTTCCTAAAATAACGTTTACCTGGTTTTATTAGAGCGATCAGTGCCTATAAAATCAGTGCCTGTAGGCAGCAATCACACCCGTTTCAACATGGCGTGCCGATCTCGCAGCCAATAAAGGCCAGAATAAGTGATTACTGAGAAGTGGGATGCAATGATGTGCCGCTGTCCGTCACGATACCGGACGGCTCCGGCGCGTGTCGGCGGCCTGAGAGACTTGTCCCTCACAGATACCCAGTCACCTGCCAGCCCACCGTCCGCCCACCTCTGTCGGCTGAGCGCTGTAAGACGCCGGACAGGACGGCAGCGGTACCAGCGGTACAGTCCGCCGGCCGGAGGGCCAAAGACACCATCATCAGGCGCCATCCCGGGGAATCTGGGCGGATCGACACAAAATACCAATCCACATCCAACACTAGAAAAGGCACCCAAGTTAAACGACACCCTTGAAAAGAGGCTGTTGAACGATACTCAGGAGGCGGCAGTCAAATGCCTGTTTTCGTGCGACAGTGACACTCGAGCAGGAATTGACCAGAATCATCCGCCGATCGCCCCAATCGATTCAGGTTAGCGGCTTCGAGAAGGTCCGTTCCGTGGCACGCAATGCATTTATTTCGCGTTAGTCATCGACCGTCGGCGGGCAGCGGCGGACAGACACCGGCAGGTAACGGCGAACAGACGACAGCAGGTAACGGCGGACAGGTTAACAGCAGACAGACGACGGCAGGTAACGGCAGGTAAGGCCGGACAGACGTCGGCAGGTAACGGCCGACAGGCGTCGGCAGGGATGGACCGACGCACAAAGAACGGAAAATAACGGCCAGGAACGAAACAAGACACCGGCGTGGATGGGCCCACGCACAAAGGACGGAAAATAACAGACAGGAACGGGCTGAATTTGATTAAAAGGCGGGATTGTTATGGGAGTCGATTGCTCCACCTTTGACGCATCTATCCAGCCACTTATCCACTCACTCTTCCGTGATGACTACATATAGCGCCTGCACTGCGCGGGCGTTTGTCGTCCGACGGAAGACACCACGCCGGGGGACGTTCACCCTCAGTCGCCGCACGCAACTTCCCCGGCCGAGGATCGATGGCGGAGCAGAGGGCAGCTCTCCGAGAACAGCGGGTAGCACCCTGGGTGTAAACGGAAAGCAGCCAGCTCGAAGCCCGCATAGGACAGCGTTCGGGATGGCTCTGCCTGGTCTGACCCCTCTACCTCCCTGACTCACGCCCCGTTCAAACGATGACCCGTGGCTCTCCTGGTGAGCAGACCAGTGAGTGGTCCCCGACCAGACTCCATCCTCGGGCCGGCCAGTGCCGGCGGCGACTCAAGGCCGTGCGGGCGCGGTCACTGACCCTGCACAGACCAAGACGGGTGGCGGCAGACGGCAGACGGGAGGGGGAGGGGTGGCAGACAGGGCGCGGGGAACGGACCAGGCGCGCCGCCGTGCAGCTTCTACAGATACACCCACCAGCGGCGGGTCCGCCGACCGCCGCACAGTCGAACTTTGGAGTCTGCCATACGTATCACCGGCCGACGTCATTCATGCTCCGAGCGGGAGAACAGGGCGACGGGATGAAACTTCCGAAATCGAACAAACAGCCGTGCACACACTGCTTAACTGAATATTTCCATCACACCGCGCTAGTGTGCAGACGGCAGGAGGATAACACCACACCGAGATACGCAATGTTAACGGGGCGACGGGATGAAACTTCCGAAATCGAACAAACAGCCGTGCACACACTGCTTAAAGGGACCCTCCCACCTTAACATTAGTTTTGAGTTGAGATAGCCAAGTTTGCGGCCAGGCTCAGAAACCACCATTTATCCTGGTCGCAACCCCCGCAGCTTTATGGTGTTCAAGAAATTTCTTCCCTTTACTTGCAGGGTGGGACCAGCGTGGTCCCTATCTCTTAACCATTACGGGATTCTGATGACGTCATCAGGCTTTCGAACGTTCGTTAAATGTTTGACTAAAACGTTTTGTAGCACGCGGTGGTATATGCTGCTTTGCGCGCAACAAATGCCGCACTTTCAAATAAAGTCGCTAGGAACAGCGGAGATCCCAAAAAGTAAACAAAAGTAAAAGTCTAATATCTTGAAAACCGGTGAATATTTTTCGATGAAATTTGGTAGATATTCGTTTTTGCTCTTTCTGAACCGAGCGACATCACTTTCATGCCAATTCATTAACTTTTTTGAAGGTGGGAGGGTCCCTTTAACTGAATATTTCCATCACACCGCGCTAGTGTGCAGACGGCAGGAGGATAACACCACACCGAAATACGCAATGTTATCTAAATTTATCAACTGAATGATCATTCAATGCATGCGCGATACCGGACGTGGCTACGCCGTAGGAATTTCGTGGGGCGCCAGCGATGATTCATCAATATTTCCACCACGCCCTTAGACGGAGCTGGACCCTGTGACCGTGGCGCATTAGCGAGCGGCCCATTGGCTGGACACCAAGCCAAACAAGTCTGGAATGGAGGGGAGGCGGGCTGAGCGGTGTCACATGTGTCCGACGGAGGACGACGAGACAGTCCAGTCACGAGGACCCACAATAGAACCTGTCACGGGCACCGTCAAAGGGGGTCGGTCCAACGTCACATCGGAGCCCAACCGCCAGCCCAGATGGTGCAGTTAGTACCGAGTTGCCAAAGGGAGGATGCCACAGGTCACAGTTTAAAGCCAGAGCCCAGCCCACACAACCCAATTCAATACTTAGGCCACGCCAGATCCGTAGCTTGCAGTCACGTGGGTAGTCTGATCAATGCCGTGGAGCCTCGGAGCGGACCCCGAGCAGCGCGCTACCGAACACTGGCCGTGCATCTTGCTGCTTTTCGCGACTGCAGCGCGTCGGCGGCTGCCTGCGGAAGCTCAGCTTCTCCACTGCTCCGCGTTAGCTCAGCGGCGCCTGTAATCAAATAAATAATCGCTACGGGCAAAGATAAATGTCCCCAAAACAAAAGAGAATAGATATGGCACTCCACAGTCCACACTGGTTGTTTTTCGAGTCGCTGAAGCCATCGCGACGATAGGAAGTCAGTGAAGGATCCACCAGGTCGGGTCATGGGCCGTCGTTGTCCTGACAGTGCTCACCGCACGGAAAATACACCAAGGCGCAGAGCCGGAAAACGACCAAGGATGCGTGATAGGTGGTTGCACTGAGCCGACAACGATCTCAGAAAATAAATCTGAAAAAGCAGCCAATGAACCTAACGCTACGATTCCAATCATCACAGTAGAAATGGGGAAAACAGATGGGTATTTCCAGCATTTGGCCGGCAGTCAGTGTAGAAACGTGACGTGTCGGAGGCTCGGATTCCGTGAAAATGCGGTAGCAAATTGTCTGATAGCCAAAAGAGGTCATCCAGCGCACGAAATACGCCTACACCACCCCGTTATGAAACGATGAGCTGGCCGGGAACCGTTACCTCGAAATGTGCGCTTCCAAAAGGCGAGAGCTCACAAACTTTGAGGAAAACAGATCTGGAGCTGTCAGGAAAATCCGACTTGACCCCTATTGCTGACAGGAGTGGGGTCCAATTGTTCCAGGAGTGGAAGAGTACCCCGGTGCAGTTGTAAATTTTGTATGCGGGTAATTTTTCTACCACGGAGTCGGACGGCGGTTTGTTCCAGAACGGCGATGGAAACGGCCACACCTTTCCCGTCCCAGTCCTGGACTGCGGCGAGGTCAATAGCTCCGACAGGAAAGGATAACGGCTATATACCGTACAAACAAAGGGGCGAGGGACCGAGCTGATGACATCAACGGACAGAGGACAGTGATGGATTATAAATCGCTCACCGTAAGCCTACTGCGAAAATATACCTAACAAAGGTGCACCGATTTCACGGGTATTCCGAAACAATCACAAACCGTGAAGGCCAAGCCCTCCAAACCAGGAGTTATAAATTGATGATTAGCTATTTCAACGGATTGAAAACACCTCACCAGCGCTCTTACAACTTATTATACAACAGATGTACATATATCACATTGTGTCACGATAGGTGGAATCACAGTTTGTCACTTACTGAGCTGCATAAGCGTGGCACTGCTGAGCTACTCTTGCACCGAATGGCAGCGAGTCATTTGTAACAGACATCTGACATGCTCTAATGTGCATACAAAGAGTAACTAAGATTATTATACCAGCTAATGAGCAGTGAGCAGCGCTCGGCCAGACCGTCTCTGAGATGAGCCCGGGTCGGCCGCTGTGCGCCCTTGCCGAGCAAGCGCCGCGCAGCAGCAGTGCAAGCTGCTTCGTGTCACCGCCGGGTTCATCTGTGTCGGAAAACAAACAGCTCGGCAGGGGTGAGCACATCACCACGGCGTTTGTCGTCATGAGGTGGCGAGCCACATACCTAACGGCGCCCTGTTATCAGTGGCGCGGCCAGCCAGAGGCCCGGTGCTGACGGGGGCGGACACGCCAACTTAGAAGTCTAGCACTTCAAAACTAAATTCAAAAGTAGACCCAACTCTACACTTATACGTTCGTCGATAAAACAGAAAAGTCGACTTACGATGGTCATTGTCTGGGGAATCTGATACCGATGGCGCCACAAGGCGGAAACTACAAATCAGCAATGGATGTCAAAGGAATAGGCGGCCGGACCATTCTGTCTGCGGAAAAGTTGAGTTTGAAAACTAGGTTTTGTGAAGTTTGCGGTCGGAATATGTAGCGCACGTCTAAGACATACACATCAATTCACCTCACCAGACTAAAAGGAAGTTAAATATTGTGTGAATCATTTTGGCCGTATGGCAGCATCAAACAATAGCCATTGAAGAATTAGGCGGTAACAAATGGGGGTAAATGAATGTGGAGTTCTAGTACGCAGAAGCTGGCCGATTTCACTTAGGGACGATGCCAGCCAAAAAAAAAAGCAGACCATAAGGCTCTTGGTTGATGAAGCTTCCGGGATATTGTTCACGCAAAGTGTATTCATCGGCTAAGCCGACATGATTCACCGCTGACCTTTTGTGAACAAATGTTGCATCCTGCATTTTCCCTATAGCAGCAGCACCGTGAAGTCAGCCACACCTGCGTGTTCAAGAGAAGGGCCTCTGCTGGATGAGCGGCGCCGGCCCCACCGCTGCCTGTGCACGTGACGGCGCGCCCACGGCCTCCCCCGAACCGGGCCGGCGCCTCATGCACACAGCAACACGTGGGTAATTAGACAGACGGTCCGCTGAGCAGTGCCTCAGTACATGTATGCATGATGTACGTGTGTTGTAGACATTTCCGTCTTTGGGTTTTCCACATGGTTATACAACATATACAATACACATAGTGCTCAATGTCCGAAGATAGAGATGTGGTCACTTACCTCAGTGAAAATACACATCCAGGAGTCTGAAAGACAGAGAGAGAGGGACACTTATTAGTAGGGGGAAATTCCATTACATGGTCGCAAATGACGAAACAATAACAAGTTACGAGAGCTGGGGATTGGGGAAAAGTGCTATTGACATTCACCTTAGAGGGAGAGATTTTAGGCCACGCTCCATGTGTGCAGGCAAAGCCTAGGCGTGTAACGTTACGTCATTAGGCATAAAACAGCTATTGCAGACAAGTACAAATGCCTCCTCCATTGCACGCATGTGCCAGGACAACACAATGTTTTCAGTCATTACAATCTTTATCCATCGACACTTAAACTGTTATGGAACATGCCCCTTTTTGGTCAAGTCCACTTTGGCCTGAGATTTACCGATTTAAACCTTACAAGTCATATGATAGTTGATACATGATTTTTCGCTTATCATTGAGAGGACCCAGATAGCAAGAGAAGGGATAAAACTTGTTCTCACAGCCACGACTTGAAAAAAAAAAAATCGCAAAAGCGGCAACTGCAAAAACAGCAATTTCGAAATTGTCTTGACCTCTAGGCCAAACGGTTGACCAGAGGCATATCTGACGACACATTACGACAAGGTCATTCAACGATTTATCGGTTGTCTTTGGCGCCCTCCTAGCTAGTTTGCGATACATTCCCTTTCATTTTAGCCCTTTTAAAAACAAAAGGGTAGACAACTTATTAGCATCGCCTAGGGGTGCTCGACATCGACGACTACGTAAGACAGACACCACTGATGCCAACTGATTCAAAATCTGACAAATTGGCGCCAGCCCGCACCAGTCAGACTGAAAA
Organism: Amphibalanus amphitrite; assembly: GCF_019059575.1. Classification (NCBI taxonomy): domain Eukaryota; kingdom Metazoa; phylum Arthropoda; class Thecostraca; order Balanomorpha; family Balanidae; genus Amphibalanus; species Amphibalanus amphitrite. Next base: position 342,690 of record NW_024881514.1, read on the forward strand.
TCCGACCCCACCCACTTTGAACAAGAGCTAGAATTCGTATAAAACAGAATTCAGAAACGTGCACTGATCTTTCCGTACCTTTGTAGCAACGGGGACGAATAGGGCACTTGGCCTGGGGATCCCGCTCTAATCGAGCTCATAGCAGGATACAAGCTGGGCTCTTGTGGGTTGGGGATGTCGAACATCGTGTCACCCCAGTGTCTACTATCCAGTGGGGCCTTGAACTGGTTACTGGATTGATCCGTTACCACTGCATTCGGCAATCGGCACCGGTCGACAGTCAATATATCGCTTCTGTGTCTCCGGTGGTACAGGGTAACAGGATGGCACAGGGATGCCAAACCTAGTCGTCGGAGGTGCTCAGTTGTACAGCAGGAGCTTGAATGTGGTGACTAAACTCACTTGTTGAACTCACCTGTTAGGTTTCCTTGCTCATTGCCCAGATGGTAGTAGGGTTGTTAGAGACAGGAAACCATGTCGAAGAGAGACGTGCCAACCCGGACAGTAGATAGATAAGACATTCAGAATAGGATTGTGCGATTGTAAGGGTTGGAATGGTACGTCTGCTTGGATGTAGTTGTTGCTAGTGAAGATAGTCTTTGTGGGATTTGCAGCAACAAAAGTAGTGTAGACTTACAACATTGAACATGTACGATGAAGTGAGTAACATATGGAGAATGAGATGAATGATGAATCCGAATGGATAGACAAGATAGCGAGGATGCGGGGAGGGAATTAGGAACAGGGGCGAGGATGGGAGTCCCTGGCGCTTATAAACCCACTCTTGCTTGATAGGGGCGCCTACCAGGGACTAAGTGCTTGTAGTTTTGACTTTTGAGGCACACCGGACAAATTCGAGCAGAGAACTTCTGCTCGCCGTTTACAAACGGTTCCCTGACCGTAATACCGTTTTCTAGCAGGGGACTAACTCTGGGAGTGGGAGTGTATCAGTGCTACAGTCAGTCTTGAAAATACGGCACATCGGTGCGGACGGTGCGGTGGATCCATCAATCCCGACCGAGAGAGGCTGCTAAATTTGAGTCACCGAACCAACTGACCTGGGGGATGAATGACCTAGGGGATGAATGAGGAAGTCAATTGGTTAACCCTCGCCCGGCGAGGCGGGGGTTGATGCAACCCCCCCCCCCAAGGTTTTTCGCAAATAACGTAAAATTCATATTTTCAACCTGAGGGCTGTTCGGCTGCGCAGCCAAAATGAAATTTGCTGCAGCACCCATGCACAGTGAGGGCCACGTCGCCCGTTAGTCCCGCCCACACCACTGCATCATCGCCTGTGTGACGTCACCTACAGAAGCATACTTCGTTTTCCTGCAGCCGGAAATACAGTGCTGCAGGAGACGAAAGTGGCGCGGATGAAAATTAACGTCCAATATTTCCTATTGTAAGCGGTTTGTATGCTATTTTTTGGGTATCTTTATCACTCTTTTCAGTGGCACATTGTTATTAACCACATTTGAACGCAATTCAACCATTATTTGAGTGACAATCACCAGTCCACCAGTGCAACGGTTCACCGCAGGTGGAATAGGCTGCAGTGACGCTCAACCGCGGCGTGCCGGCAGAGAGTGGGCAGACCCAGGCGGCGGACGTCACCCAAGTATGACACATCCAGCACAGATCTATGCTGCAGGGACCCAAACAGCCCTCTGGTTGGCCGGGGATGATCGGGGGCCAAGGCTTGATGTCTTGATGACAATGAGGGCTGGTGCTCATGCTGGTTTGGACCAAGGACTTGCCATCCAGCTAGGTAGTGCAGCCTCCCAACAAGCTGCTGCCATACATTTGGCCATAATTGCAGTCTGTAAGTCATGTGCCAGGGAAATGTTTTACTAGTTTTACAGAACACTTCACTTTATTTTGACTTTATTTGATTAGTATAAAGAAACTTTTTGAGAATGTGGCATTTTCATTATCGTGCATTATTATTCACACCTGTGCCCTCCCCGTTCCGCCACCTACGACGCAAAAAAAACATACCAAATCACAATTTGAATTTAAATTCAAGTCCAAATTGCACTCCACCTTAGTCATCAGTTTTACTCACTTCAATGCAGACTTATACCACTCGGAGTCAGATGTACAAAATCTTTAGTAAGTACACGAAACAAAATTCACGTTGTACTATGGAAGAAATGCTGAGCTCTTTGTCAAAATATCTTTGAAATATTTGGAAAGATCCCTCATGTATGCAATGCAAGCCTGTAAGAAAACGGCCCAGAACAAGAGTAAGGCAAACCGTACTAAAAATATTTTTTATAAAGTTTTCCCTCTGAATAAGTAAAAAAAGCTTCATGAGGAGCGACATAAAACATACTTTATATTAGAGATGAAGTTTTACTGAAACTCTTGAGAAAACGTATCCCTTTATTGGGCATTCAAATTAAAGTTCGTGCTTTATTTCACACGGATTTACATATCTTCTTGAAATATTGGATGTGATAACTAATAAGTGATTTCGGTATTCATTAACCAGAGTTATCTAGCTAAATTCAAGGCCTTTAAGTAAAGCCAAAGCCTTGCAAAGTTTCACCTTTATTAAGAACAATTCACACAGCCCTGTTTAACTTCATTTGGTAGCATTTTCAGTAAAGTTTCCAAAGTTTCTGTTTTTGGCGCAAGAGAGACATTCGTAACATGCGCGATGTCACCGATGTTTGTATCAAGTTTGCATGTTACTTTGAATGTTATTTTGAATAAATAAGACAGGTCGTCGGCTGCTGCGCGCCCTAACTCTTCAACAACAACAACAACAACAACAGGTCGTCGGATAAATGCTAAAGTTCTCGGCCTTTCGGCTTAAATCAAAGTGTAGTGTAGTAAAGGCGAAAACAGTGTATATAACAATACCAGTAAAACGCCTTTTCTGGGGCGACCAACGGCAACGGAGCGAGCGAGACAAAGGGAGGGCAAGGGTGGGCCTTGCACGTGCGAAATTGCGAGGGGGTACCTCCAACTAACTTGCACCCTAGCCCTACTAACTGGTCCCTAGCAATGTGTCAAAAAATGAGCGCAATCGGCCAAGCTGTTTTCAAGATTTGGAAGCGGCAGCCTACACGTGTGGTGTGCATGCGCGAAATCCGTCCTAACTTTTTTGCATGGCACCAATTACTAACCAGTCCCTAACCATGTACCAAACTTCAGCGCAATAGGTTCAGCCCTTCTTGAGATCTGGAATTAACCCCTGCACATGAACATGCGCAGCAGCACCCCAACTTGAACTGTGGCACATGGATATGCATTGCCAAGTGGTTGCCTACCTAAATTCCTACTTTCCTACAGCCCAATCAATTCAGCCCAGTAGTTACCTACCAAGTTATTGCAATTGTTACAAAACTTACACCTCTTTGTTTTGCATGTGGCACCTGCATAAGGGGTCACCCACATGCATGGGGAATAGTCCAATACAATACTTGGAAATTGGAAAAGGAATGAAGCTACCAACTGAGCCTGTCCGGTAGCTCAGTTGGCAGAGCATTGGACTCCCGGTAGTGAGAGCCCAGGTTCGAGACGCTCCGTCGCTCGATATTTGAGACTCCTGACGGCTGACGGGGTCAGGGATGGTCCGCGGTTGGTGGGAGCAGCCGCAGCCAGTTGAAGTCAGTTGAGTGGGACAGGCTGTGTCCGGCTTTGAAGGGCACGTTAAACTTTGGCATCTAAATTCTCTCGTTACCCGGAATTGCACGATTGGACGGTAGGGATCGGGGTCACGCAACAAGCTGTACTTGGCGTGGGTTCCGGCTCTGTCAATCCGTCTATTCAAACTTTCGAACTAAATTTATAAAAAAGCTACCCTACAATAATTACCGCAAGTAAATTGGTCAAGTGGTTGCTGAGATATGTATAAGCTTTGCAAAAACATCCCGCCTGCCGCCGGCCTGCCGCTCATACTCAGAAATTGCTGTTAATCTACGAAAGGCTTCACTTGCTCTGTAACAATACCTAAATACAGTTTAAATATGGGTTGTTGATTCAATACCTACAAAACAAAATACAAATAGGTACAAGGCCCGTACAAGGGTTTTAATAATACAGATTGATAGATAGACTCCTTATACACAAGTTATCTTTGCCAACTATGCCTAAGCCAAGGCTATAAGAATTTTGTATAAGCAGGTTTTGTTTGTAGAAGTAGTGATTTGACTTCACCAAATCAGTGCGCCTGCTGTCCCCAGTTAAGAATGCCGACACCATCGGTGCTCAAAGCCTCTGCTGACCCTGAGGTAGACCTGCAGCATCTGGCTGAGCTCTGCAGGCGGCATGCAGAACACCAGGAGGACAATAAACGCATGCAGGTAAAGGCGTTGGCCGGTAGCCTATTGCCTACTGCCCTCTAGCACTGTCTTCATCCTGCGGGTCAGTGCCAGGATGCATACTTTGGCAGCATGAGCAGAGACAATAAGTTGGGCCAGCTAGGGGCTGAATATATACCAGCCTGCACCAGTATCACAGAAGATTTACATTTTGCACTGGTAATTATTTAATGCTAAGCTTAAAGCACACCACAAGGCTCACAGCTCACTGTTGCACACAGCACAAGGTGATCATTTTGCAGAGGTTTATTCTTCTACACACGTTTTGGAGGCATTGCTATGATGGTGCTGCAGTTCATCACACATCACTGCCAGCTTTACAAACACTTGCTTGACATATTATCTGATGTCAGAGTAGCTGCTGGCAGTGCACCTTTACATCCTAGCCACTATCACCATCGACTAGGGCTATCACGCCTGTGTCGGCCTGCAGCTGACTGTCTGTGCGTCTGATCGCCAGGCATCCGTCCGTAAGCTGAACCACCGTCTGGAGCAGCTGCAGCGCGAGTCGTCGGCGCTGCAGTCGGAGCAGGCGCGCAGCGTGCTCACCCGCAGTCAGCTGGAGGCGCTCTGCCGGCAGCTGCAGGCGCAAAACCGCGCCATCAAGGTACTGCACCGCACCGCCGCGCCGGGCCGGGACGGGGACTGACGGGCGCCGCCAAACCCGGCTGCTCGTAAAGAGTGACTACCTGTTTCCCTTTCACACGTCGCTATGAAGCCGGTGACTCCCCCTCCGCCTCCCTCCCCAGGAGGAGGGTGTGGTTCGGGCACGCGAGGAGTGCGAGAAGCGCCGGACGGCCTCTGTGCAGTTCCAGAGCACGCTCTCTGAGATAGCGGGGGCCGTGGCTGACGGGTCTCAGAAGAACGCCCGGCTCACGGAGGAGAACGCCAGCATCGCTCGTCAGTTGTCCGAGCTCTGCCAGAAGTACGAGCAGAAGAACAAGGTACGCGACAGATAACTGAACAGGATGCTGCGTCTCTGGAGATGTGTGTTTTTTGTGTAATTTATGCGTTCTGCCTACGTTTTGTCGTGAGTTTTGTTATTTAACGAAAATCAAAGCTACGTGCCGCGGATTGATAGGACTGTTTGTGTATGTCACCATTGACCCTGTCTGCCCGTGCTTGTCGCTAGCGACCCCTGTGTGCCGCTACTGACCACTGTGTGCCGCTGTGTGTGCCGCTACTGACCCCTGTGTGCCGCTACTGACCACTGTGTGCCGCTGGGTGTGCCGCTACTGACCACTGTGTGCCGCTGTGTGTGCCGCTACTGACCCCTGTGTGCCGCTACTGACCACTGTGTGCCGCTACTGACCACTGTGTGCCGCTGTGTGTGCCGCTGGCGACCCCTGTGTGCCGCTGTGTGTGTCGCTACTGACCACTGTGTGCTGCTGTGTGTGCTGCTACTGACCACCGTGTGCCACGGCCCGCCACTGACCCTTGACCCGTGTGTGCCGCTGTTTGCGCCGCTACTGACCCTTGACCCGTGTGTGCCGCTGTTTGCGCCGCTACTGACCCTTGACCCGTGTGTGCCGCTGTTTGCGCCGCTACTGACCCGTGTTAACGCCGTGTTCCAGGAGGCGGCGGCACTGATGGAGCAGCGTGACCTCCAGACCCGCCAGTCTGTGGCTCAGCTTGCTCAAGCCCACCTCGAAATGAAACATCAACGGAGCCAGCTCGCTGAAGAGAAACAACAGCTCCTAGAGGTCCGTGATGTGATACATTTACTTACACGCTGACGCTGAGTTATGTACCGATTGTGTATCGAAATACGCATTTATTTGTCCGATTATATGAGCTAATCTCGGCCGCTGAGAACCCACTGACTTGTCCCCAGGCGGTGAGTGCCCAGCGGGCGCAGTACACGGCCCTCCAGGCCGCCGACTCTCGGCTCAGGGCCGAACTGGAGACGTACTCGACTCGGTTCGACAACATTCAGCGGGAGCTGGCTTCATCGAACGGGACGTTTGACTCGTACAAGTCCGAAATGGCGCGGGTGAGTGGACAACCAGTAATTTAGTCACTAAGAAAGCCTTCAATTTTTATTTTATAAGCCATAGACACGGACGTATAAATAAACTGGACCCGCAACCACTTCCATTCAGGTGAAGCCGACAAGGCGCCATTTTACGTTGCCAAAAAACCGTGCTCTGGAAGGTCATCGAGCCAATACAATTAGAATTGCGTCCAAACGGATGATCGGATCGAGATGCTGGTGGTACCGTTCGACGGGTAATTCCTTGAGGCAGGTGATGATGGATGTCACATGTCACCCGGTGTCACATGGCGCGTGCCACGTGCCGACAAACTTACAAAGGGCAAACACCTTTAAGCGACGCTTCAAATCAAACGAAGGGCGGCACAGGTGCCAAACTCACAGGTCACATGTCCCAGTGTTCGACCACTAACATATGGTATGCTCGGCATCAGGGGGTGCGGAATGCACGCGCTAGTGGCGAAAAACATGTTTTGAGGAGGCATCCTCCGATTCCGGAAAACCTTGACCTAGGCACACCAAATTTGGCACACTGACACTACTGGACACGCGCTTTAAAGGTAGTGTGCCACCTTTGAAAGATTTCCCATTTTATTTTTCCTAGGATAAGAAGCTTCTGTTTTTACCTAATATCGCAAAAAAAATCAAAAATGGGCCTGGAATAGTGCCTTTTTCGCCTAAAAGTTTTTCGGTTTTTAGATATGTATAACAACTGTAGTGGGCTCACCTGCAAACATGCGTCGGGCAACAATCGCGAATGCGGCGCACTTGTGACAATAAGCAAAGGTCATTATAGTGTTACGACCATACGACGTACGGGAATGAGTTATCAGCTGTCTAATCGTAGACAACACAATGTCGAGCCTTAAACTGTAAGCCCGTATTGGTATTGTTTCTTTTATTTGGCTGTCGAACATTATTTATGGTTTGAAATATGATTTTATGTAAAATAATTGATATGAAAAAGCCGTCTTATAAGTTATGACCCCATTTCACCACACGCAAGTGGCAGAAATGACAATGATCAGCTGACGCATTTTTCTTGGCCGAAGTCAGAGCGCGCGGCCCGACGCACCACGCGTATTTGGAAATTCCGACCTCGACGAGCATCAGAAGCCACCTAACAGGCGTGTTCGAAACCGCAGGAGATGATGATGAACGGGTTTATCGAAACTTGATTGGATGAGCATATCGGTAATAGCGATTTCAGTGTGTGCATTTATTGTTCATAGTGGTGTGAAATGTGGTTGGGGTACGACCGACAACCCGTCGGGGCGAATTTCGCACTGGGGTACTCAAAATTTGAAGAATTTAAGACGTTTCCATGAGTTTTGAAGGTATGGATAAGTTTTAAAAATCCGGTTCTCCTTATCTGGGCCATTAACTCCATACGGTCCAAGAAAGCTGGCACACTACCTTTAAGGGGATGTACAAACAAGCGTGCTGGGGTACACGGTGCACGTGCTGTGCACGTGCAAACCTTTTGATGTTGCACTCCAGGTGTCACATATGCGGGTAGGGCGGGTAGCGCTGGCAAGCTCAAAGTGTCAAATTTACACAGGCCACCCAGAATGTATTCCAGCATAGTTATTGAGCATATCCATCTCCTGGTGGCCCCCAAAGGTGCGCTCTGCACGTGCAAAAAATTATCCGCGCCGGGCGGTGGGGATGCTTGGACACCCTATGTGGATTTATGTAAATATCTCGAAAACGGCGTTGTGTAGCGCCGCCGTTTTCGGCACACCTTTTCATACATCTTTTTCACACATGCTGCGTAATTTTCAGACTTAGGTCACTCAAGGTTAGGTCATCAGGTCACGTCCAAGTGACCTTACCTTAGGAAAAGTTATAGTGCCCGTCATAGCTACACATACTGAACAATCTCCTTGAAATTGTATGTAGGATATATTTTACAAAAAGTCAAATACAGAAATGATAAATTTTCGATCACGGATCTTTGTCAAATCACATTCAAAATTCAAATGAGACACATTTTAAATCATCGACGCCAAATCGACTCATTCAAAATAGAGTTTTTGACATTTTTCTATGCAACGCCCATAGGGCGTTGCATAGAAAGGGCTATGTTAAAATGCCAAAATCAAAGGGGGACACGGTGCTCCGGTGCCCCCCTCGTTCCGCCGCCTATGATTTCAATATCACTTGCTTGCTCAATGCTCATTGCTCAGCTCGTATTGTAAGAGCACTGCGGCACAGCATAGATGCAGGCGCTTTGCTACTGCCATCTATGGGTGAAAGATAAAGATAATGGTTATTGCGGTACAGTATTACTGCAGGCGCAAACAACGTAGATAACAAAGATGCTGTGGTGCTGTGGGGCTGTTCACCACATATCAGTGACTGGATTTTACGTTAATCAGAAATGGAAAATATCAACCTGGTGCGTGTTCCAAAAATTCAATCAGTTCGATCCAAACGGCCCCAAGTAAAAGAATTAATTAAAAGAGCGGGTTGTTATATTTAAATTACCAAAACGAAGTCAAAAACCAAAACAGGGAATCAGACAACTGAGCGACGAAGAGACGAGAATGAAATCCAAGTTTGCCAAATATGCCCTGCCTAATCTAAGTTATAAATCCCGGACAGAACGGGCCAAATCGCGGAGCCAGACGTGACGCGTCTGCTCGGGCCAAGAGCTCGGCCAGAAGTCCCGGGGTAGCGCGCGGCCCGACGCAGCGGGCCGGGTCCAGACATGCGCAGAAGCACTCGGACACCACGTGGCTGCCGATCGGAGCGCGGATTGGTCACTGGCCGACGCACTGCGGCAGCGCAGGCCGCAGACACGCGGTCGCCTCGTGATGGGACAAAGTTCACGAACAGACACGTCCTGGGCCGCCCCCCAGCGCCGGGGCGGGGTAGCGACGTCACAAGTCGGCGCGCGAATCGGTCTGCGCCGGGAACTCCCGTGCCGGCCGGCGACACACGTGGTTACCACAGTACTCACCGCCTCAGCGCGGAGCGCATACACGATAAGCCAAAACAATCACTTTTCACATCACTCGGTGCGCGACGCGATCGACACTTCACTGCGCGACGCAATAATCACTACACGGTACGGCGCAACGCAATGGTCACTGCACGGTCCTGCGCGACGCAAGAATCACTACACCGCGCGACGCAGTTATCACTTCACTGTCGGCGCCACGCGATCAGGATCGTCCTCGAACGCACGTACGCGGGCGCACTCAAAAGTATCGGAAGTCCGGTTGCGGCCGGAAGTGCACGCGGCGGCCGCTGCGGGTGTGCACCGGCGCAGCCGCGGACGGCTTGTCGTCCTCGTCCGGCGATGCGGAAGACGTCACTCCAGGTCTTGAAGTCCTCTTGCTGGACGGTCTTGTAGTCGTCGGCGTCTGTGTCGGCTCGTCGGGCGCCCCAGTGGCGAGGGGCCCGAGCGAGGTCGACGGTGACGGCTGCTGCTCCGGAGCCGCAGGCTCGGTACTGCTCGGACCAAGCGTGTCCTCAGGTGGCGGCATGTGTGCCGGTTTGAGTCTGTCGACGCTTACAGTGTCGTGGGCGCCAGTCGGCAGCTCCAACGTGAACACTTTAGGGCTGCGTCTGATGACTCGCATGGGGCCGCGGTACGGGGACTCCAGAGAGTGCCGCACGCGGTCAACGCGTACCCACACGTGTGTGCATGTCATGAGATCGGGTGGCACGTGCGTCGGTGGTGTGCGGGCGTGGTTCGAGCCCTGTGAGAGTGTGACGAAATCGATTTCTGACATACGTTTTGCCAGTTCTTGGACGTACTTTGTCCCGACGGGGACCTTCTCGACGGCGCAGCGGGGAAACAGCACCTGCGCGCCTGTGACGGCAGTGAATGCCGAAAAACCCGACTCTGCTGGCATGGCTCTCAAACCTAGCAAAACGACGGGTAGCGCGCGCAGCCACTCTTGCCTGCGCGCCCTGATCGCGGCTTTGAGCGTTCGGTGGACCCGTTCCACCATTCCATTGCACGTCGGATGATAAGCAGTGGTTCGGAGGCGATGGAAACCTATCATTGAAGACAAGTGTGAAAACAGTTCTGATTCGAATTGGGAACCGCGGTCCGTGACTATATGCAGTGGCACTCCGAACCGGGACACCCAAGTGTCGAGGAAAGCAGAGGCCACACTTTCCGCGGTGATCGAGACCAACGGCACGGCCTCGACCCAACGCGTGGCGCGATCGATGCATGTCAACAAATAACGAAATGGCGCGGTGAAGGGGTGCCCGTGGGGTACTGACGGGGGCAGCGGCCCGACTATGTCTATATGTACAGTTTCGAACCGCTGCGAGGGCACATCAAATCGACCGGGCGGAGAACGAGTGTGCCTGTGCACCTTGGCTTCCTGGCATGCTTCACACTCCTTCACCCATCGCGCAGTGTCACGGCGCATATCATGCCAGAAATAGCGAGAGCTGATGAGACGGGTGGTGCCTTTCCTACCCGGGTGTGACAGGCCGTGGAAACGATCAAACACGGCGCGCCTGCACGCCTCTGGTACGTACGGGCGTGGATGTGGTCCAGTGTTTTCACACAGGACTGTGATGTCGCCAGACAGTGTTACTGGCTCCAATCGGGAGGTGTCCTGTGGATTTGAGCGCGATCCTGGACCTGACTCGGAATCCTGGTGCTCTGAATCGGCACTGTCGGTGTCTCTCTCCTTTTCCTGTTTCTGAGCCGCCGCGATAAAATGGAGGTCACATGCATCGAGGGACACTGCATTTACCGGGCGACTGAGGCAGTCCGCCACCACGTTGTCACTGCCACGAATGTACGAGACCTCCGTGATGTATTCCGTGACGACACACCAGTGGCGCTGTTGGCGGTCAGACTTAGCAGTGTGCGGGCTGTGAAAAGCGCGCACGAGTGGCTTGTGGTCTGTTCGCAGGGTAACGTGGCGGCCTTCGATCATGTCACGAAAATGGAGTGTGGCCAGATAAGCCGCGAGTAGCTCTCTGTCATACGCGGCGTACTTCTGTTGGGCCTGACTGAGCTTCCGTGAGAAGAAGCCAATGGGAACGGGTACTCCGTCCACAATCTGATGGAGCGCGGCACCCACCGCGACTTGTGATGCGTCAGTAACGAGCTCGTACTGCTCGCAGTGTGGCACTGGGTGTGGAAGAGTGCAGGCGCCGGCCAGCGCCGCTTTACTGTCACTGAACGCCTGAGTCTGTTCCTCTGTCCACGTCAGTTCTTTGCTTTTTGGGTTGAGTCGAATCAGTTCGGTCAGGTGGAACGTGACATCGGCGAATCGCGGAATCATACGCCGGTAGAAACCGATGAGTCCCAGATAGCGACGCAGTGACTCTGAGTCATGCGGTAGAGGGAGGTCCAGAATCTCCTTCACTCTGGCCTTGGGAGGTGTGACACCTGTGCTGGTGACGTCATGACCGAGGAAAATGAGTGACTTCTTCATGAACTCGCATTTCTCCAGTGAGATGCGAAGCTTGTGCTCAGCCAGCTTGCTGAACACGAGGCGCAGATCTTTCTCATGCTGCTCCTGGTTCTCGGAAAATACCAGGATATCGTCAAGATAGACGAACACGCACGGCACGTCTCGGAAGATGCCGTCCATGACCCTCTGGAATGTGGCACCTGCGTTGCGAAGCCCCATTGGTATGAAGGTGTATTCGTACAAGCCGAAGGGCGTGGTGACGGCCGTCTTCTCCGAGTCAGCGGGGTTCATAGGCACCTGGTGATATGCACGGAGCAGATCGATTTTGCTGAACCACTGAGCGTTGTGGAGCTTGGTTGAGAGGCTCTGAATGTGCGGCAGTGGGTAGCGGTCCGGTTTGGTTACGGCGTTGAGCGCGCGGTAATCACCGGTGACACGCCACTCACCAGGGGTACTCTTCGGAACCATGTGGATGGGTGAGGCCCACGGGGACCTAGACGGACGAATCACTCCTGTTTTGAGCAGCACATCGAGTGCTTGCTTTGCTGCGGTTAGTTTGTCGGGCGGCAGCTTGCGTGGGCTGGCGAATGTGGGTGGAGCGCTGCCGGTGTCGATGAAGTGAGTGGTTTTGATTGGCGAGTCTGTGTAATCCGGCTGGTTAGGGCTGAGAACAGCGGGGTGATCCTCTAGGATGGGCCGCACTGCCTCAGGCACCTGAGCGAGATCATTTATCACCAAATGAACAGACTCCCCGGTCGTCGGTACACCGGGAGCAGAGAGCAGAGTGGTGGAGTCGCGGAGAACTTGGGAACCACAATCGACAACCAACGAGTTGTGAGCGAGAAAATCGTTACCGAGTAGTGGCTCTGTCACTTCAGCCACTACAAATGTCCATGTGTAACTGCGTCTGAGTGTGGGGAGGACAATATCGAGAGTGGCCTCGCCATGCACGCGCAGTGGCTGCCCGCTGGCAGTCGTGATCGAAACAGCGGATGGGTGAATTAGAGTTCCATTCACATAGGAGGGCGGAACCAGGGATACACCAGCGCCAGTATCCACGATGAATTTCAGGGGCTGATCATTCACCTTGGCTGTGACCCTAAGGAGCGGCAGGCCGAGGGCTGCGTTTACGGCCTGCTCCTCTCGTTTCCCGACTCTGTGGCTGCACGGGAGGGAGATGCAGCTCGTGAGGACGGCTGCATGGTCAGATCAGCAGCTTTGTCGGGCCAGTGACACCATGGCTTGCAAGTGCGTGCTCGGCTGCCGAAAAACAGGTGAGCACGGCATACTTTCGGCTTCTGGTCAGGGTGGAACGGCGTAAGACCGGCCCTTGAATCACGAGCATCACGAGCAGGGGAGTGTGTGGCGGCTCGGCTCTGCGGCTGAGTGGCCCTGTGGTACCTTGGGTGCTGCTGAGCCACAAGGAACGCCTGTGAGTCAGACTGTGGGTCCTGATCCTGACAGTGAACCATGTTAGTAGCTGAGTTTTGCACAAGAGGCATCAGTTCGTCCGCGAGTTTGCCCAACTGCGACAATGAGAGCTCGCGCTGAGAAGCCAGGGCCGTAGCAATGTCTGTGGGTAGCGACTGGATAAATTTGTGCCGAACGAGATCGTCTCCGACACCAACCTTGTCGGCCACCTCTCTGAGTTCGCTTAGAAAGAGTGAGGGTCGGCCCGTCAGACGCGTTTTGCTGATCAGTTTCTCAAACATCTCTGGCTTTGTCTTTTCGTACATGTCAGTGACGGCTGTCTGTAGCTCAGAGAAATTTTTGTTGCTCAAGACAGCACGCGGAATGTGCGAGATGGTTTCCGGAGGCAGGGCAGAGAGAACGTGGTAGAATTTGGTCTGCGAGTTGGTGATTTTGGCAATGTTAAATTGGGCGTCCATAATAGCAAACCAGCCGTCAACCGCGGTGTCCATAAAAACCGGCGGCTTGATCGAGACATGATGGACTGGCTCAGCATGAGCGGGTTCCATCGTGCGCTCGTTCGTCATGATCGTTAAAGTGTAGCCGGTGTCTGCAATGCACTGAACAATTAAAATTTAAAACACCGAGTGCAAAATCCGAAAGAGCCAATGGAACGCCGAAATAAAATCACCGAGAAGATAAATGCCTAACTAATCACACGGCGGAGAGATGGTACAGAAACCATCATGGAAAAATGGCGCAGAAGCCACTGTGGAGCGACGGAATAGCAATCCATGTGGGGGAATAAAATGAAATAATTGATTCGGGAATGAGCGGAGGCGACAACCCGGAAGTATGGAAAAATCAAACAAGAATCACGTCGGGGTCACCAATATGTGGTGCTGTGGGGCTGTTCACCACATATCAGTGACTGGATTTTACGTTAATCAGAAATGGAAAATATCAACCTGGTGCGTGTTCCAAAAATTCAATCAGTTCGATCCAAACGGCCCCAAGTAAAAGAATTAATTAAAAGAGCGGGTTGTTATATTTAAATTACCAAAACGAAGTCAAAAACCAAAACAGGGAATCAGACAACTGAGCGACGAAGAGACGAGAATGAAATCCAAGTTTGCCAAATATGCCCTGCCTAATCTAAGTTATAAATCCCGGACAGAACGGGCCAAATCGCGGAGCCAGACGTGACGCGTCTGCTCGGGCCAAGAGCTCGGCCAGAAGTCCCGGGGTAGCGCGCGGCCCGACGCAGCGGGCCGGGTCCAGACATGCGCAGAAGCACTCGGACACCACGTGGCTGCCGATCGGAGCGCGGATTGGTCACTGGCCGACGCACTGCGGCAGCGCAGGCCGCAGACACGCGGTCGCCTCGTGATGGGACAAAGTTCACGAACAGACACGTCCTGGGCCGCCCCCCAGCGCCGGGGCGGGGTAGCGACGTCACAAGTCGGCGCGCGAATCGGTCTGCGCCGGGAACTCCCGTGCCGGCCGGCGACACACGTGGTTACCACAATGCCTATGCTGCGCTGGCCGGCGATTGAGGCGTAAATTTGCGTTGCTGGGTAGCGAAAAGTTTAGGAGCCCGAATTTGACAAAATAAATGATTTGCCGTGCTGGTGGTCTGAGGTCGCAAAATAAACAGAACCCTAGGTCAGTGGTATTGAAATTTCGAGGTAGAGGTAGGTAGGTAGGTACTCTACGTATATACTGTTGCTCTTATCAATCGCTGCACGTTTTAAACCGATTGTTCAGTCTGTGTAGCTATTAGTGGTGTCAATTTCGGAAAATGTATGTTTAATGTCCGTCCAATGTCCAATACTTACGTCGACTGTCCGTCCAAAAATTCCAAGCCAGCCATTTGTCCAAAGATGTCCGACATCTAGGCAATAGTTTACACTCAACACCGTTATTTAATTCGCTTTTAATGTATCGTTACCAGCTCAAAAGTGTTAATCATATGGAAAACTGAGCTTTCTAATGGCCAATCAATGTTAAACACGATTAGGTACTTTATAAAAAAATGAGGTGTAGCGAGCGATTGTCCAAAGTTGTCCAAAGCCTGCTGTCATTGTCCAACCAAATTCCGAATTGGACATTGGACAAAATCGGAATTCCGAAGATTCAAGTTCCGATTGACACCACTAGTAGCTATGACGGGCACTATAACTTTTCCTAAGGTAAGGTCACTTGGACGTAACCTGATGACCTAACCTTGAGTGACCTAAGTCTGAAAATTACGCAGCATGTGTGAAAAAGATGTGTGAAAAGGTGTGCCGAAAACGGCGGCGCTACACAACGCCGTTTTCGAGATATTTACATAAATCCACATAGGGTGTCCAAGCATCCCCACCGCCCGGCGCGGATAATTTTTTGCACGTGCAGAGCGCACCTTTGGGGGTCACCAGGAGATGGATATGCTCTATAACTATGCTGGAATACATTCTGGGTGGCCTATGTAAATTTGGCACTTTGAGCTAGCCAGCGCTACCCGCCCTACCCGCATATGTGACACCTGGAGTGCAACATCAAAAGGTTTGCACGTGCACAGCACGTGCACCGTGTACCCCAGCACGCCTATTTGTACAGCCCCTTAGAGCGCGTGTCCAGTAGTGTCAGTGTGCCAAATTTGGTGTGCCTAGGTCAAGGTTTTCCGGAATCGGAGGATGCCTCCTCAAAACATGTTTTTCGCCACTAGCGCGTGCATTCCGCACCCCCTGATGCCGAGCATACCATATGTTAGTGGTCGAACACTGGGACATGTGACCTGTGAGTTTGGCACCTGTGCCGCCCTTCGTTTGATTTGAAGCGTCGCTTAAAGGGTTTTGCCCTTTGTAAGTTTGTCGGCACGTGGCACGCGCCATGTGACACCGGGTGACATGTGACATCCATCATCACCTGCCTCAAGGAATTACCCGTCGAACGGTACCACCAGCATCTCGATCCGATCATCCGTTTGGACGCAATTCTAATTGTATTGGCTCGATGACCTTCCAGAGCACGGTTTTTTGGCAACGTAAAATGGCGCCTTGTCGGCTTCACTATCTTCCATAGGAGGTCCATTGGGATTGTCAGTCCAGTTTATTTATACGTCCGTGGCCATAGATAACATGAATCTTTAACATGATGATAACATGATTCATGTTATCTATGTATAAGCTTATTTAAATAGATGATGACATTTTAGCGAATGGATTTACTTTTAAGTGTGTTTTTTTGCTACAGCTGATTCTGGGTCTTGCATTTCATCTTGCTGTGAGCTATGTTAACTGTCCGTCGCTCCCCTTTCCCTGCTCAGATGCAGGAGACCGTTTCCCGGCTGGAGGCGGAGTCGGCTAGCTGGAGACAGAAGTGCGCCGCCAATAACCAGGCGCTGCTGCGGATGGCGCAGCACAAACAGACATCCGATGTGGTGCTGGCCACTCAGCGGCGGCGGCTGGAGACGCTGCAGCGGCTGTACACCGCCCTGGAGAGGCGCGCAGGTCAGTCCCACACCGCCCGGGAGGGCTGTGGGAGTTGGGAAGGTCAGTCCCCTGAGATTGGGCAGTCAATCCCAATGGAGGCCGGGTAGGTCTGTCCTCTGGAGGGCTGCGCAGGTCAGTCCTATCGATTTTGTGTTATCCTTGGAAACGAGCTCTTGTTAAAATGCCGATTTTATGATGGAATGTGTCATCAACGACAATTAATTGGGTAGCTTTACGACTGCCGATCTACGTAGGATACCGATCAGCATGGGCACAAAAAGTTCCAAGATCATTTTCTTATACAGACATAGGATGCAGCTGCAAGTATTAATCAGATCCGTCGGTTGTGTTCAGGCTCATGCAATTTTTGGCACTATTTTTCGAGTGAGCTGCCTAATCGTGCTTCTGATACTTCCTCTGTCTGTGCTTTGGTTAGGTCCCAAGATATCTGAAGCGGTTAGATTGGAGACAGCGACCTCCTCTGCCGCGCAGCCTGGAGTAGGTTCAGTTACTCAGCCTTCAGTAAACGGTGGAACACAGCCTACAATAGGCGTCACCTCGGAGTCTGTGGCAGAGAACGGCACCCACGCTACAACGGACTCCAGCCGACTGACACGGGCACCAGAGGTTTCTGACGTACGGACTCCTGACTCCGACACAAAAGGTACTGCTGCGGATACGCCCGCACAGGCTACGTTGGACTCCGGCACAAATGGTGCATCGGATTCCAACGCAAAGGCTACAGTGGACACCTCCGCAGAGGCTACAACTGACACACCCTCCACAGAGGCAGCAGCCGACTCTTCCGCAAAGGCTACATCGTACTTCTCCATAAGAGCAGCAGCGGACTCATCCTCAAAGGCTACTTCGGACTCCGCTATAAGGACTCCAGCTGATTCCGCCACAGAGGCTGTGCCTGACTCCACAGTCGGCCGAGGTGTGCTAGGAGCCGGCCGAGGTGTGCTAGGAGCCGGCCGAGGTGTGCTAGGAGCCGGCTGAGGTGTGCTAGGAGCCGGCCGAGGTGTGCTAGGAGCCGGCCGAGGTGTGCTAGGAGCCGGCCGAGGTGTGCTAGGAGCCGGCCGGGGTGTGCTAGGAGTCGGCTGAGGTGTGCTAGGAGCCGGCTCTGGTCTCTGTTGATTGCATGTAGCTCTTTCAAGTTATGTCTCAGGACTTGGCCGCGGCGGCACACCAACTGCTTATCACAACTAGTGGTCGCATTGTCCTTCCCTTTCCTACCATCGCATGACTCGGAAATGGTCGTGCCATACTGGGAAGTACCCATAAAAAAAAAAACACAGAACAAACTAACAATCAAACTCTCACCACCATCAGTGATGAGCCGAACCCAAAACCCTAGTAACTAGTTCCAGACGTTGACCTGACCATGTACAAAGTGTGCTGTGATTATCCCCCACTTGCCTGTTGGATTGCTGTGACCCTGCCATTTTTTACCAACTACTGGGCTTTGATTGCCACTTTTGCCAGTAAGTGTGCGGTGACCGCCCCTTTTTACCTGTGTGCTGTGAACTCCCCTTATTACCTGTTAGTGTACTGTGAACCGCTTCACAGTAGGCTCGTTTGTGAGATTTCTGTACTTAGTGCTGGTAGCAGCTGTGCGTCAGTCTGTCCTGACGCGTCTCATGCCGCTCCCGTGGGGCGATGACTCCCGACCGGCTGTCCCCGTGGCTCGATATACTCTTACAGAGACCCCGGAGTGGTGCCATTGAACTCGGAACGTAGCCAAATACAGTTGTCTTTCTCTACGGATGGTGTATTTTGTTATTAAGCATCTGCGACATGACTACATTTCACATTGTCTCAGTGAAAGCACGAAATCCTGATGCACCAAACGATTTGGCATCTACCTGCGAATAAACAGCTTCTCATCGACACACGCACAAGCACACGGTCCTACTGATGCATTCTGTCGTCTGGCGAACGATCACGTATACCAGACTTGCTCCGTAAATTCAGCGACATTTCATACTGAGTGTCAACATACAGAGTACCAGGGGATGGATTCATTGGAACGACACAAGCGCATACGGCACACGATGTGCTACCCTGCTCTGATATACCTGAAATCCGGCATATTAGCTGGTTTGCATCATATTCTAATCAGCTGCACTGTCTGCTCCTCCCAACACCATTTCATTATCATTACCGTGGGATAGCTAGCTACTACGCACACCCGCCGGACTAATTGGTTTCAGTGGTGTATTTCAGCAATAGCGAAACGCCAGTGAATCAGTAAACTGAAACCTTTAAACGGCGTCGCTGGATAAAGGGCAGGCACTAAAAACATTTCCAGGCTGCTTTCTTTGTGGGACCTCGGTCTGGGCCCTGGACACATTTTACTCTGTTCGCGGCTGGTCTGGTGTTCTCTGACCTGACCCGTCACGGTTAGTCTAGGTCTCCTGTCTTGGCCTGTGACGTTTACTCTTGTATCCCTGACCTTTCTGGACACGCGTCGGTTAGTCTAGGTCTCCTGTCTTGGCCTGTGACGTTTACTCTTGTATCCCTGACCTTTCTGGACACGCGTCGGTTACCCTGTGTCCCTCTCCTGACCTGCGTCGGTCTGTCTGTCTCCTGATCTGTACTCACCCACCCATCGTTGGCTATCCTCCGCTCAGTTCCCGTATCCGTGCACCGTTCCGTTTATCTCATCCCCCGTACTTCTTCCGCTTGCCGAGCCGCGCCCCGAACGGCAGCTCTCCGGGTGGTGTGGCCGAGTCTTTACTGGGTCGGTACGGAGGGAACGTGTACCGCGGCCGCTCAGTGGTGCTGGTGGGTCGGTACGGGGGGAAGGTGTACCGCGGCCGACTGGTGGTGCTGGTGGTACTGGTGCTGCTGGATGGACTCGGTGCACCCTCCGTCACCACCGGCTCCCTCTGCCGGGAGCGGGGCCGCTCCTCGCCCTCCCAGCGCGGCCGCTCTCCCCGCTTGGTTTTGAGCGCAGCGTCCTGCCTGGCGCGCCGCAGTTTCTCCTCTCGCAGCAGCCTGCCTTGCTCCTGGGTCTTCATTTGACGTAGCTTCATCTCCTGCTGTTTGGTCCTCATCCTCTCCGTCCGAGCCTGGGTGTATTTGTCGGGCGTCTCACCCCTGTCTCTTTCGTCTCGCTCTGTATGTCTCTCCTCTCCAGACGTCCTCTCTCTATCTGGAATGACCCGCTCGCTCGGACGCTCAGTCCGCTCTCCGCCCTTCCCTGCTAGCTTGGGCCGTCTCCGTCGAACCTTCCTCAGCCGTCTCCGCACCTTTATCCTGCGAACAGGTACGGCCCTTGTCGGAGATTTCGGACTCGAGCTGGCCGGCCTCGCAGGGGGCGCGCTGGTCGTGACAGGAAAGTAGGCACCTCCTGGCGCAACTGTGGAAGCGACGGAGACTTCCACCGGTCGATCGATGGGCGGGGAGTTCGCCCGTGGCTCGGACTGATGTGGGGCTGGGCGGTTCTCCTTGGGAGAGCCAGAGTGCTGGCTTTTGGAACGTAATGAGTACTCAGCCAGCCGTATCGAGGAGGGGTTTGATTCAATGTCAGGGGATCGTTGCCTGCCGACATATGTTACCTCAGTTCTTTCCTCCTCAGCTGTGCTTATCAATGGTTCAGTACTGCTCTTATATGGCTCGTTACCCTCATCACCTGAGTCATGGATTGCCGCTGTGTCTGCCCCGTGAAGAGCCACCCTGACTGCGTCGAGCACTGTCCCGGGAAGCCTGTTCGCCTCGCTTGGACCGTGCCGCTGGCCAGGGGATGGCGAGTGGTCACTCTGGCCTCGCGGTGCCTCGTCTGGGTACCTCTCCCATCCCTCAGTCTCGGCGGTGTGCTCCTTCTGCTGCTCTTTCTCTCGTTCGTACCCCTCAGAGATCGGCTCTGTGTGATCGGGCGGCAGCTGGGACATCTCTGTAGGTGGCGCTGGGAGCGGCTCCACCGGCCGCGGGACGGTGCTAGTGACGGTCGCTGGGGCCTCTGTGGACGGCCCGTGGGGATGGGACGGCAGAAGACTGGGTCTGTCGTAGTCAGGGCGATGAAGGGGTCTTGGGGATGGGCCTGTGTCATGGGGATATTTTGGAGGTCTGGTGTCATGCGAGGAAGAAATAGGACTCGAGTCGTGGGGATGATTGGCTGGGGCTGAGTGACTGGTATGGTGAGAGGGGATAAAACCGAAGGGACGATCGGGTGAGACGGATCTATACGGGCTGGGAGAGTGGTTTGACTCGTAGGGCCCAGGTGACGCGCTAGGTTCATAAGGGAAAGGCGAGGAGCTCACGTAGGGATAGGATGATGGGGTAGGGTCATGAGGAAGAGGAGAAGGACTGGGGTTATAGGGACGCGGTGATGGGGTTGGATCGTAGGGGAAATGAGAGGGACTGATTTTATAGGGTCTCGGCGATGGGTTGAGGTTGTAAGTCTGCACGGAAGAGCTGGGTTGATGGGGTCGGGCTGGCGCACTGCTCGGAGGTGGTCTCTCAGATGAACTGACGCCATGGGACGCTGAATGGGAACTAGGACCGTCTAGAACCGCGGGTTTGCTGAATGCATGAGCGGTGAACGTTGGATTGCCGGTACGTTTCTCGGTGAATCTGGCGGTGTATTTCTTGGGATGTGTTGCCTGCACGGCGTTCTCTGGTCGGTGCACTGGTATTCCTCGGTAGGTCCTGGCTGGGTAGGTGTGTCGGTAAGCAGTGGATGGTGGTGCGTCTCCGTGTGGACCGTGGGTGTCGCCAGCGGCGGCCGGTGATCCCGTCAGTCCCCGATAGTTCCGTGCCAGCTCCGTGCTGGGTCTCCTCACCACGGGGGCTCGGTGGTGGGCCTCGGGGGATGGCGGGCCGGCATAGTTTCTAGCCGATGATACGCTGTAGGGCGACAGAGCCGTGCTGCCGTAAGGTCGGGGCGTGTTGCCGTACGGACGGGGCGAACTGCCGTAAGGACGTCGCGTGCTGCCGTATGAATCGGTGGTAGTACTGTACGGACTCGGTTTACGGCCGTGCGATCTGACCGAACTGCTGTACGGATTGGGTGTACTGCTGAAAGGATTCGGTGTACTGGTGTATGGTCTGGATGTGCTGCCATACGGGCCAGGCGAGCTTCCATACGGATTTGGCCTAACACTGATGGACTGTGCGGTCGTCGGTTCAAATGGTCTTCTCTCGCTGGCGCTGTCAGGTCTGCTGGTGGTGCTGCTATGTTGACTCGGGGCTGCGTCACCGTGGACCTCTGGCCTACCCGGCCGCGGGGTGGGCCTGTATGGCTCTGATATCGAACTGTACCGCTGTGGTGAGGGACGTTCTCTGGTCACCGGTTTCGGCGGCGCAGCGGTGCCGCGGTGCGCGATGTGAGGTCTCGGTGTAGAACTGGGGATGGCCACTGGCCGCAGGGTCGGACCGCTGAACAGCACTGGTCTCTGGGTCGGACCGCTGACCAGTGCTGGCCGCAGGGTCGGACCGCTGACCAGCGCTGGTCTCTGGGTCGAACTGCTGACCAGTACCGGTCGCGGGGTGCCCACCAGGTGCCCTGCCGCCGTGTAGGTGCGGGGCACGGCTACCCAGCGGCCGCGGCGCCTACCGCCGGCCCACAGCGGCCGCCGCCGTGAGGTGTGTGCTGCCGGCGGTATGTTAGGGCGAGGGCGGCGGGGTCGTGTCGGCTGGGATGGGACCGACTCCGCTGGCCGCCGCAACCGATCAGCGTCAGCCGACAACTGGTCGGTCACCACTCGGGCCCGCGCGGCCCGTACTCGCTCCTCTCGTTCCTTCACCGCCCGTTCTCGTTCTTCTCCTTCCCTTATCACTCGCTCCCTTTCCTGTCGCTCTCTTGCTGCCTCTCGCTCTCTAATGTTTCGTGCTCTTTCCTCCTCTTCCCTCGCCGCTCGTTCTTGCTCTTCTCTTTCCCTTATCACTCGCTCTCTTGCTGCCTCTCGCTCTCTTATATCTCGCTCTCTTGCCTTTTGCTTTCTTGCCTCTAGTTCTCTTTCCTCACGCTCTCTTTGCTCTTGCTCTCTTGCAGCTCGCACTCTTGCTTTTTGTTCTCTTTCTTCTCGCTCTTTCGTTTCTCGCTCTCTCGCCTCCTCCCGCTCCCTTGCAGCCCGTTCTCTTGTCTCTCGTTCCCTTTCTTCTCGTGCTCTTGCCTCTCGCTCCCTATCCTGCAGCTCTGCTCTCTCATCTCGCTGTCTCTCGGCCCGTCCTCTGACCTCTCGTTCTCTCGCCTGCCGTCCCCGCTCCTCCCTATCTCCGTTATCTTCCCTCGCTCTGTCCGTTCTAACCCTGTCCTGTTCCTGCTCCTGCCGCTGGTATCTGGCCCGCCGCGCTCCGTACCCAGTATAGCCACTGTATTCCTGATGTCTGGAGTCGTCTGACGGCTCCTCTGCCCGCTCTGCGGCGCCGTACAGCCGGTTGTTGACGTAGTGGAAGGAGTCGGACCGGCCGCACTCGACGGCGTACCACCAGTCGCAGACGAGGTGCTGCTGGTTGAACACGGTGCCGCGGGTACACAGGAACGACTGCCGGACGTGGGTGGGCGAACAGTAGTGCCACACCTGTGGAAACCACGGACACGGTATTGTCAAACATGTGGAAACACAGGCAGTAATGTGAGGTATCGCGGAGGACACCGAGGCAGATTCGTTAGTGGCATATCTGGTGGAGCACACAGACACACCGACACAGGATCGGTGGATCGCTGACTGCTTTGTGGTTTGAGGAAGAGAATAAGCTTCTAGACATTGAGAGTATGGGTTTTGTGGTATGTACTATACACCAAGTGCTGGTATTCTAAATATACATAGTTATAGGGCATGAGCTGCAAAGCTTTCATGTCGCAGAGGGAATCACAATGGGCCGAATAGCAACCGAAGACTGTACGTTGCGACCAAGTCGGATTTTTTTTCCGCCCCAGCCGGTTCACTACCGACTCATCCACCCGTCGGCAGCAGCGCTGCTCCGCCGCCGGCACTCTCGATTTCGCCCGGCCGGTCCATTAACTCATCAGTGAGCGATGATCCGGCCCTGTCCACTGTCCACCGTCCCCGCCCCAGACGCGTCCACATGGCGGAGCGCAGATTGCCCAACCGCCGGCCATCTCGACGAACCCTGCGGCCACTGGGGCAGTTATTCTCAGACGGACGTATCGGTGGAACGTCCTCTCCCGTCCGCCATCGAACGGCTTGTGCGTGCTGAGCGGCGGCGCCACTGTGTGCGTGTGTGTGCGCCGGGCCGCAGAGACTCGCGTGACGCCGTAACGTGACGGCCGCCGTGACAGTCGGCCGTCGCGTCACACTCACGTGCCGGGTGTCACGTAACGACGACCACCCGGTGCGCGCCGGCCGGAGCGGTTGTGTAACACGTTCCGCTCGGACCGTCTCGGCGGAGCAGGTCGACTCAGACTCCAACACGTCTCAGATCTCGACCTCAGACTCCACCAGACCGCAAAGATCCGCAGACCTCACACCTCAACAAACCTCAGACTCCAACACGCCTCAGGCTTCACCGATCTGGACGGATCAAACCCTTCAGCGGATATGATGGGTAGAACAGTCCCAAACTGCCTCGACTTGGACCCATTCTGAAAGGATACTGCCCGCTCCATGTCACCAGGCGCTGCGTTCTCCCGCTAGACATTCCCTTTCGTCTCACCTGATGGGACCTGGCCCCACCTCCACTTGACCTGACCTGGTCCGTTCTCACCTGACACCGTGTCTCCTCGTCGGCGTAGTACCCTGCCGGTCGGCCGCGGCACGTGAAGCCTGTACGCGGAATGGTGTCCAGGGTCGGGTAGTCGGCGCCCGCCTCGCCTTTGATGCAGTCGCCGTCCGGGTCGTGAGGAGTGCGCGGACACTCGGTCTCCTCCTGGTACCGTCGGTTGTACCGCGGGTTATCAGCGGCTTGGGACGGAGGCCGGCGCGGCTCCGGCGGCCCCCAGCCGGCCTGGCGGCTGTCCCGGCGGACCGTCCGGGGTCTCCGGGAGCTGGCCCGGGTCCGGCGAGCCCTGTCAGAGCGCCGGCCGGACCGCGAGCCGCGGCTGACGGTCCTCTCGGTGCTGTCATCACCCACATACAGCATCCTGGGCGTGAAATACATCTGACCCGCCGAGTACTCGGCCAGTGGAGCCGCCTGCTGACCGCTCGCTGTCGGGAGCGAGCTGTAACCGGCCGCCGTCGGGGGCGAGCTGTGACCGTTGTCAGTCGGTCGGGGCCGCCCCCCGTCCGCCGTCTGCCCTCTGTGCCCTGTCGGCGCCGGTGGCAGGCGGGAGACGCGCACGCTGTCAACCGCCGGCCGCCTTCCTCCGGTCAGGTGCAGATGGTACACGGCGTCCGCCTGCAGCGTGTCCCCGCGAGCGGTGGACAGCGCCGACACCAGCGCTGAAAGACAGACAGATAAACGTCAACACTGCTGATAGACAGAAATAAGTCAACGGCGCCATCGACCGGGTACATGGAAGTAGGATTAGCGCTGTTCTTTGTGTTTTTCATGCCTGCACAAGTTTTCATTTCGATTTTTGGCGGTAGATTGGGCCTCCTTCCGGGCATGGTTTGCCCCTATTACCACTCGCCTCGTTTTTTCTTTCTTTTTAGAGTGGGAGAAACATAGGTCTGGAGAACAGTGAAATCAACAGAACACAGTAACAGTGAAATCGTCATAAGTGCATTTCTCTTGATCACCGATATATTGTCACCATCACTCGATGGCAGCTATTGACTCGGGGCAGCTCATGGCTCTCTATCTACCGTAAAACCGCGCCGACTGCCTGCCGTTCACTGATGCAGCACGCATCTGAACGGTAAACGAGTATTGCGCTCACTTCTGGACCGCAGCGGTACTGCAGCTGTATGCGTCTTTGCCGTCACGGCTATAATTGCTGCGGGAGGCGGCGATGTGCGGTCGGGAGCCCCATCTCCCGTGTGGGAGGCGTTCTGGCCGATCGGGCAGTGGGGCCGCCGCCGCCGGCCCGTGACCCCTCTGTCTGAGCCGGCGGCGGAGATCCACAGACGGCCGTGGGTCCGCTGCGGTCCGGTGACATAATCAGAGGGTGGTTAGCGCGCTCCGACACGGCCCGGTCACCCCGGCGGGCTGCTGTTGGTGTTTACCCCGGCCCGACACCGAGGACGGCGGTTAAACGCCGTGCTCAGGGATCGGAACACGGGGTAGAGGACGACACTCGGCAGGTCGGAACGGCGCGGCGCCCGGATGGCCGTTTTGTTTGTATACCTATACTTGTAGTAGGTTAATCCGTACAAGTCAAGCTGCGGAGCGGCTCCTATTGCGCGCAGAGTCAATTTTCATGGCTTTTCCTCATCGCCCCCAAAATTCTGGTATCATATACCTACCTACCTGTAATTTACGTGTACCTATATTCACCAGACTATTGACAATTTTGTGAATTTCTTAGTAGGTACCGTTTTGATTGAAAACTGTTTAATTGTGATTTCTTCAATTAACCGTTTCAAATTTATCACAGTATTTGTTGTGCATTCAAAGCAATGACGCTAACTGTTGACACTGCGTGGTCGGTGTTCGGATTCAGCCTGATCCCATTATACTGCAACCGTCATCACCTTGGGGCTAACAACCCTATACTTAATTCCCACATTTCCCACACTGAAGATAACGATATCTCGGGGACCAAGTGGACAGTGGCGAAAGAGCTCGTTTTGACCAAATGGACCGTTTGTGTGCTTTTCTGTTCTTTGGTCTGTTTTTGTGTTGTCAGCGGGCCGTTTAGAGTGTGATTACCGCGGACTATCCCGCGTTTGGCCGACTCCGTAGCTATGAAAAACGATGCACCACTCGCACGCTATAGCCGTGTGCGTCGGAGGACACCGCTGAAACTGGGTCAGAGTGAGGAGAGCTGCACGGGGCCATTGGAAGACGGCTACTTAAATGGTTGTACTTCATGGTTCCCAGAGAGTCTGCGATTCTTCGCCGGTTGTGGCGGACAGTTGCAAAGGCATCCAATCTAAACGGTTATATTTAGCATCGCTGGTTAGTCGCGTTTTGGGTAGTCTAAGGATGCGTGTAATTGTTGGTTTCTTCCTGTTCTAAAAGAAAAGCTCTCTTCGGTCGTGATCATTCCTGATAAACCAACCATTCACATGAAGCCATTCATCAAAAGAACACGATTGCCCTAATCTGACCGTCAGCTCTCTCGTCTCCACACTTTCGTTCCTGAGTGGCCGTGCAAACTTATTGTCAACATCGACGTTTTATCTCCCATCAACCATTAAATTACGGCTCGTGACTGGCTGATGTGCCATCTCGACTGCTCACGCGGCTGCCTTTTCTCTGCGATGCTGCGCTGACTCGGCACCCTCCTCCTTTCACACGTTCGCACGTTCCCGTCACCCTCTCCCCACACGCGCCTCCCTGGAATGCGTCTGAGGGGCGCGGAACGTTTACAGAAGGTGGTGCATTTTGCCGGGTGGTCTCCCAATAACGGACGAGGCACGATCTTTGTAATGAAGGGTATCCGGCGATCGCAGTATCCATCATGCAGTTAACCCGCTCCCCGCAGGGGGTCCTCGATTTCCACGCCCTGCTGAGGGGTGTTTGAATATCCCCTTCTAACTCGGCTCCAAGGCCACTCAGCGACACGCCGAAAGCGACGTTCAAAAGAGCGTAAAAAATGAATAAATTATAGCGGTTACTTTTAACCCGCGCACCGACGGGGGGGGGCGGATATCCGCCCCCCCTGAGGTTTTTCGCGGATAGCGGGAAAACCGCGGCGCGTAGCGCCGCGAAATTTGGTATGACTATTCTCTCATCAATTTTACACATGGTGTGCAAGTTTGAACCTCCTAACTTTTAAGGTCAGGTCACCAGGTCACTTTGAATGACCCAACCTCAAGTCACTTTTTTGCAACTTTGTCACCGTGCCAGAGCTACAGTAGATGTCGGAGGCCTTTGAAAGTCGCAGGATGTTATAAGGTCATTAGTAGCTACAATTTGTATATCTCGGAATTTTGATGTCGGTGACCTAAGGTCAGGTCAATTTCGCGACCTCCCCATTATAAGTCAATGGGGGAAAAATCAACTCCCTGTTTTTACCACTAAAACGGGTCGGAATGGCCCCATATACCATACATGACTTCACATACGATCAACCTTCACTACCTTGAGGTCTGTTTTGCTGTTGGGCAGCTGTAAGGTCATGTGACGTCATCAAAGGTCACCAAAGGTTTTTTTGCCAATAACTCCTTACAGGAACAAGATACAGCCGCGCGGATGGTCTCATTGTGTTCAGCTCGTCAAGACGCATCGAATGATATACATGATGACCTAAAGGTCACGTGACCTGAGGTCAACCTTTGACCTTGACCTTTCGAGGTCAACATATATATCATTCGATGCGGATTGACGAGAGGATCACGATGATGCCCTTAGTTTGTTCCTATCTTGACTACTTCGAAAGTTATTCGAGAAAAACCCTCTCCATATCTAGCGCCGCCATTTTGACTTTTTCGACCCCTGTGACGTCATCTTTGACCTGACCTGAAAATGACCTTAGTAAAAATTGTAGACCTTGTCCGTGCGTATCCGATGCCGTTTGCCGCTTGTCGCTATCTTGCTTCGTTCTCGAGATCTCAGGGGGGGGGGGCGGTCATCCGCCCCCCCCCCCCCGTCGGTACTAAGTTGGCGCAGACCCCCGTCGGTGCGCGGGTTAAGGTCTGGTCACCAGAGGTCACCGAAGGTAATATTTCGCCACTTTCCAGGCCAACCTTCGATAATTTTCGACAAACCGGCTTGTAACTCAAGAACAAATAGAGCTACAGCGCCGCGGAAGGCGCATTTGATAGTTTTTTACGCGCTTTCTGTCCTTTAGTTTTGACCTAAGATCAACGGTTCAGACTGCAGGAAGCAAAAGCTGCCAAAACTAGACGATTTTAGCGCAAAGTTTTTCTTCAATACCTTTTGACTCGAAACTTGCACTAGCTTGCTTTTAGCAGCATCGTGTTCCTGTCGTCAAGACGCATCGAACGAACTATAACTTAACCTTGAAATGTCAACTTGAAAATTTGACCTCAGATCAAGTTCATGACCTGACTGGGAAAGGTCCTACTCCTGACGCATATCAGTCGATCCGTATCGTCGATCTGAACAAATCTAAGGCGTTTTCATCGCTGTAGCATGCCTCCATCAAAAGTTATTAGTACATAAAAAGCTGTTAGATGCCATTCGTGACCTGATATGACCTCAGGGACACAACGAGGGGTCACAGGTGCCATTTTTCAATTATGTGTGTCACGTTTGCTTGTATTTTGGTGTTTGAAAATGTTCAGGATGGCGTTCGTCCAAAAGAGACGCCTTTCAATATTTTCCCGTTGACTTGTAATGGAGAGGGCACAAAATTGGCCTGACCAATTTTTGGTACCAATTTTTCAGTTACCAATTTTTGAAAATTGGTAACTGATATAAAATTCCGAGATATACATTTTGTACATGCTGTTGCTTTCATCAATTGCTGAAAGTTTTTAAAGCGATCGGTCACTCTGCGTAGCAATGGCAGGCATTGAAACTTTTTATGAGGTGAGGTCAATTGACGTGACCTGGTGACCTGACCTTTGGTGACCTTGGTCGGACATTTTCACAGAATGTGCAGAAAAGAGGTATGATAAGGGTGCCGCCGTTTTTATTCGCGAAAAAACGCAAAGGGTGTTTACCCCCCCCCCCCCCCCCCCCCCAGCAGGGCGCGGGAAAGATAAGCACCTAATGTGATTGCCTATTGGAAATTCACTCTTGAAATGTGGAACCATTGGCCGCTTTTTATAGATAAACTGTCCGTTTTTCTCCATTAGTACCACGGGGTGGTTTTTAAAAAGCAGATGAGGTATGTTACCTATAACTTTTTTTCGAAAAGCCTGCCTTCGCTTCCAAGTTCCAATCGATATGACTGCATTTTGAGCTATTTGGATAGTCGTTGCGGGTCGTCATTCGACTAGGTAACAGTTTCCAAGTCACTGTGACGGTAAACACAAGTTGAGTCTTTTATCGTAAAAACGATCGCGTCAAATGTTATGTCTCTTATGCGGCCAAAGCCCAGACGAACAAATAGACGAATAAAAAGGTAAATGCAGTAGCTCAGTTCACGCTGCGCCCCAAAAGGCCATTGCTTGCTTGCTTGCCTTCTTCAAAATGGCTTGCGTGGATAGTTATATTTGTACGGTGACAAGAATGTTTAAACCGCTGCTTAACAATTCACTCCGTGGTAGCGACTGACGTGGGCAGCGGGCAGTGGCAGATCAGTGCCGAATCCAGAAAGGTATGGACGCTTCGAGGGTGCACTTCCCAAAAGACTGCTCTGATCATGGGCGTAGGAACGGCTGGAACATTGTGGGTGCATGGGTGCAGAAATCCAGCCATGGCCGGTGAAGCGGGGGGGGGGGGGGTAGGGAGCGGCTTTGAGGGTGTACCATGTCGAAAGGTACCGACCGATAAGTGCATTTGGAAGCATTGACCCTCGCATGTGTAGTGGGGTCGGATGAACCCCCCATGGTTGTTCGCAAATAACTCGCGCAAAAAGCGGCCGATCGCGACGAAACTTTTAGTACCCTCGAGTTGATCAGTTTTACACCTACTCTGAAAATTTCATGACCCTGACCCAAAAGACCTTTGACCTGTGACCTGATTCTCGAGACCATGTTCGGCCGGGATCGCGATTTGGCGTATGTCAGCTCACATTATCCGCGCGTTTCCAGTCTTTTTGTGATTTTAGACGTCCAAACATGTGAAATTATGTTCTTCCCATGCATCACGGTGGGTGTGAAGGTAACCTGAAGGTCAGGTCAGGTCATTGACCTTTGATAACCTCGGTTCACTTTTTCGAGTTTTACATGTTTCTAGGGTAGTTTATAGGGCTGATTTCGAATTTAGCATCCATTTGAACGTTTACGCGGCGAAGTAGTTTTAGTGCTTTCGTGACATGCTACGACGCCGTCAGTGGTAGTTGACACCTACTATGGATAGCCGGTAGGACGCCTAATGGTTGACCTGACCTGACCTGACCCGATCTGGCCTAAATGCAGAAGAAATCATCTGTGATCAAAACTAACATCAGATATTCGTGATCAGCACCCCGAAAAACCCGATAACAGCTTCACTTTACGCAGTTCTAGCAGGTCCAGATTTTCCCGACTTTTGGAATATTGACCTGACCTGGAAGGTCAACCAATGAAGTAGGACCTTAAAATTGGGTATCATCGGCTTCCTCTCGTCACGGGCAACACCCTCGTTTTTTCCGCGAAGCTCTTCATTATAGCTCGATCAGGGGCCGAACGGCAGGGGGGTCCGACCGACCCCCCTCCCCCTACACATTAGAAGCTGGAAAACGCTGTGCACACGCGAGGGCTAATATTGTCAATATTGACTACCGCAAAAAGTAAAAGCGGCCAACTTAGCCATTTTCGAAGATATCGGGCTAAAATTTTTGACAATGGGTCATCGGTTCGGTATGTGTTCAATCACATGCTCCATTTCCCTTTTTTAGCACAAATGTAAGTTTTGAAGACCATCACAGTAGCCAATGCTTCGAAAGATGGATAGTAGGCAACATATCCTGAATTTGCCATGCTGCATGGGAAGTAGTGTTGATTGAAAAAAGGGGTTTTTGGTTCAGATTATTGTGGGTGCAGAATACATTGTCTGCACCCACTGGATAAATATTGTGGGTGCAGCTGCACCCTTGCACCCATGGACCATGGTTCCTACGCTTATGGCTCTGATATCTAAAAACGCGTCAGATTTCACTTCCGCTGCTTTGCAGTTAAATACTCGCTTTCTAAATTCTAATAAAAAGTGTTAAATTTTGTTTTGTGAGGATAGCGACAAAACTTCGTCAATTTCACACGCAGTAGGGGAGTCGTGTGCCTTATACGTCTCACCTTTTTCTCCATTGGCTACTATCGGCGATAAGTTGTCCCTCCTCCCCAAAAGGTAATAACCGCCCGGTTGTCCCCGTCAATGGGCACACGGCTGTACTCACCGTACAAAACTGCTGCTGGGACCGTGTCCTTCTGCTGATCAGCTGCTCCGTCGCTCGTTTCTTCGTCATAAGCTGCTGCATCTGAGCCCGTTTCTCCGTCGTACTGTCCTGCTGTTGAGGCCTCATCCGCACTATTTAGTCCTCCCGTTAAGGCCGCTGCTCCTCCAGTGGTTTGCACCATCCCATGGGCGGCCTCAGTTCCCCGCACCAGCACCAGCGTCAGCCCCAGCACCAGCAGTGCCGTCAGCGCCCTCATGGCTGCCGCCCTCGCCGCCCGCCGCCGCGGCCTGCTCGCCCGGTCACCGTCGCGCGCCCACTGACCGCCGGTGACGGTGACGGAGGCCGGTGACGCCGCCGCCGCCGCCACCGCTGATGACGGAGGCGTCACTCAGGTGACGTTGCGACCCCTCCCCGTGACGGTGGAGAAACTGGACTCTGCGCGACGGCGGCGGCAGCTGACGCCAGGAGACGACATTGGACATGAGGAGACGGCGCTGGACCGGGGGGAGACGACATTGCACCGGGAGATATTGGACCAGGAGACGATTCGGATAGGGGAGACGACATCAGACCGGGAGGAGACATTGGACCAGGAGGAGATGGCATTGGACCGAGGGAGACCACATCGGAACGGGGGGGACGATATTGGACCAGCAGGAGACATTGGACCAAGGAGACCGGCATTGGACCAGGAGGAGATGACATTGGACCGGGAGGAGGCATTGGACCAGGGGAGACCGGCATTGGACCAGGGGAGACCGGCATTGGACCGGGAGGAAATGACATTGGTTAGGGGGAAATGGTATTGAATCGGGAGGAGACGACGTTGTACTGGGGGAGACGGCACCAGACCAGGAAGAGACTTAATTGTACCGGGAAAAGATCGGAGCGGGACTCGATGCCAGACCAGATGGAGCCGACATTTGACCAGGGGAGACAGCACTTGATCTACTTTTACAGACGGTACTACATAAGATGTTCCAAAAAGCACGACTGTGCGCTCCTGTTTTAACTGTATTTGCGAAAACGTGGAGAGTGAAGGATTTTTTTTTTTTTTTTTTGAATACCGCACAACAATATATCTACATGTATCGGTTAGACACAGTCTGACTAGTCGGGCATACAGACTGCATAGTACGAACTGCAGATCGCATGTGTGTGATAGACGGCCGTCAGTCGTCGGTCACGCCAGTACCAGCTTGACTGACTGTGCGAGAGTTGCGGCGAGAAAAATCGCATCTCCAGGGAATATCCTGGGAACAGACACCGCGATAAAGCCCGTGCTGGCTCCCATTGAGGCGGTCAGCAGTCGATCGTCTCGGGAGAGCGCCGCGGGCAGCACAGATCTGCCGCTGCCGGCACGGGATGATCGCGAACGGCGCCGCTACACTGCCGGCACGGGTCACATGACACGTCTCGCCCATGTTTACAAGAAGCGCAATGTTTGGTCAACAAAGGACAAGGACACCGCTGCATGTGGATTGCCGACTGACACGTGATTGCCCAATATCGATGACATTCGTATCACCGCCTCCGATTCGCCTTAGCTGTCGCTGGATATTGTTTTTGTGGTTGCCGCAATTAGGCTGCTGATGACAGAACAATGTACCGAGTCGCCTTGCTTGCACGGCAGGCAGCGTCACACATGATGGAGCGCGCGCTATGGATGTGCACGCGCTGGTGGCGGCAGAGGCGCCGGGCCGGCTCTCACTCTCTCGGAGGCCCCGCCCCTGACCAGTGACCGGTCGACCGAGCACGTCTCGTCTTCCCCCGGCGGGGCGACCGTGGGGCCGCTGGACCACAACTTAACCGGCAAAATACGTCCAGGGCAGGGCCCACTGGCATCGTAGAGCGCAATCAGAAGGACTAAAGCAAACTCCTTTGACGGTTCAAGGATAACTTTACCTCATCAAGTGTTTTCTCTCGGTACGTAGGCATCAGCAGCACGGCGGCTTGCTCACATTATGAGAAGCCACTCTGCAGTCTGCACCGAGTCTCACCCGCTCAGTCACACTTGTTTTCGTCACCGGGCGGCTCCCATGCCCTCGGCCGTCCTGTCATTGGCATACCCAGTTTGGCAAGGCGGCCAATTACGCACGGCCATGCCATCTGGTACTATTGCCACTCGGCGCCGGCCGCCCTCGGTTCTGCTCCGCTGGGCCCGAAAACGGTCGCTCGCACTGCCTCCGTCATCACGGGCCGCGAAGGTGCCGCCTCACCGGGGCCGTGCAGACCGGCGGCATTGTTAGCGTTGCATCTGTCACCACGGACAGTGGCGCAACGGCGCCCCGTGCAGAGCCGCCGGACGGGCGCACACAATACTCTGACCGCTGTAACAGCACGACGGCCGCAGCGCAACGCCGCGCTAATTACAAAGGTTTGAGTTGGCGCAGCCGAATCGCCGATCATCGAAGTTGGTCGGATCAGGTCTACGAGCTTTTGCAAGAAGAAAGCTCGTCTAGAGCATGCAAAATAAGGCCATGCTATGACTTACGTTGCGTGCCTAGATGCTTGCCGATGGATCGGGTTAAATACTAAATTAGCAGCATGGGTTTCTCACAGTTGAACATAAGTTCACACGGTTCAGTTTTCCTCACAGACCAGTTGAATGGCACGGGAATACTCCCAGCTAAAATACACATGGAGCCAGCGAACCCAGCATTAGACGCTGGACGGCCGGCATCTCCGGGTCAGCACTGCACCGGGCGTCAGCTTGGGACGGCACCACCGGGCGTCAGCTAGGGACGGCACCATCGGACACTAGACTTTGTTCAGCACCATTTGACATAAACTGTGTCTGTGTGCGGACAGCAACTGCATTAAATATCATTTTAAACTCTCAAGTCTCAATTTGTAGCTAGCAGCAATCAGACTAATGAAGGCGTCAAAAGCTGAATAACCTGCCGTTTTTTATACATAACGGTGAGAAGGGTATCGTCGTTTCTCACCACGCCTTTGAACCCTTTTGTGCGTGCCGCGCGGGGCGGATGACTCGTCCAGCGGCCTCGTCCACCAGATGTCCAGTCCGGGGCGCGGTGAGAGCGATTGGCGACTGGACACGTCGGTGATGTAACAGTAGCAGCGGGGCGCCGCCGGCGGACCGGGAGCCTCTCCGAGACCCGCGCAGATGAGTCTCCCGGGCGGCGGACGAAGAAATAGTCCGACTGACTCTGATACGCTATGCGCGCAAGGATAGAAGTGGTGAAAAATGTGTAAGAGCGCCGGTGGGTCGGGCTGGCCGCTGTCGGCGCGGCCGGCCCGCTGATCAGCTATTGACGCTGCTGAGAGGAGGCCGCTGCTTCTCAATGGGGCTGGATTACCGGGGGCCGGTACGATTTGTTACGGTGTGCTGGAACGTAACCGAGCCATGTGAATTATAGCACGGACTCGAGTCGCGGCACGTCCCGCGTCGGTCATGCCTCATTGCGTCTCGGTGTCGAAACGGTAAAACGATAACATATCAATTGATATTGCTAAGTGAAAGTATTGAGCAACACGATGGATATACCGGGTGGCCCAGAAAAAACGTTCCCAACTTTGAATCAATATTTCTCAGAAAGTGATAAAGATGCAACACTGAAACTTCCAATAGTCAATGCGGCCTATATTTTCCGTGAATGGTATGATTTTTATGTTATTCGGTCAATTACTTTTTAAACGGTTCGTGTTTCTAGCATGCCATGTAAAAATTACTTTTTTGCTCAGATGTTTACTAAAAACTGTGAGTGAACGGGCCACTTCCATCTCGGCACCACGGCCTGCAGCCATGACTGCTACTGACAGCTAGACTCATTGATGGTTCAGGCCGCAGGGTGATACATTCCGGCTAGCTTTTTTCTTTATTCGGTCGATTTACTGTTTGATCTTCTTGAAGGGAGGGCGATGAGCAGTAACCCATGCACCGTGCCACTCCTTCTGCTCGAAACAGGACTTAGCGTTGAAACGAATGGCATCCATTAACACCATTTTGGCTCATTATTTGAATATTTGGCACATAAGTGGGATAAAAAAATATTTAAAATAACAACATACGTGCTGGTTTCATTCACGTGCTCTATTTTACTATCTTTTTCTAACGTAGTACGTCCAAGCCAATCATCACTTCCGTTCAACATCGGCAAAAAAAGCAAAAACATCTTACTTGATTCAACATAAGATTGCTGGCTTGAAAATGATGGTACAGTGTTACAATTTAGTATGCCAATGCGCAAAGAAGTGATGCAAACTTGATGAAAATTTTGGCTCGTTATTTGCACTCCAATTTGAGATATAGGCCTCCAAAGTTGGGAACGTTTTTTTTTTTGGGCCACCCGGTATGACCTGTGACTTCACTCATGCGCACAAACTTTCAAATGACGCAGTTCCGATTACTCCTGAATGGTCCTCGCCCCTCGGCTGTTTATCATGACATTTTTGCGTCACCACTGGTCACCATCTCCTGCTGGGTCTCCAGGCGGAATTAGGGATGGGGATATGGATCCATCGATTCGAATTAACTTATCGTGGGGCGGGCGTAACTGCTCTTACGCCGGCACTGCTCGTTACGCGATCATTCTGGAGTTGTCTCGTTCAGGGCGACAGGTTGTCGCCCGTGTTTGTATTGACAAGAGACATGACCATGTATGTAAGTCAGTATATTTTCCATCGTTTATTGTTGTTACGCTGTTGGACGATGACCACCTCACAAAGTTCACAGGTCGCCTGACATCACTGACAGCTAATTGCCACTGGCCACACCGCCGATGATGCCTTTCTGAACACGCTCGGACACTAGGGCCACTGTCGTCATGCTGGACCGTTCCAACATCCCAGCGTTTCATAAATTCTGCCCCGACGTTAACAGCTCACCAGCCAGGTTAGGTCAGACGATATAACGTCACAGAGGTCACGGGTGTTGCGCTCAGAAGGGCGGGAAGGCGTCGTAGCGACAGTCGACGTTGTACCACCAGTCGCAGGTGCGACTGATGGGACTGAAGACGGTGCCGGCCACGCAGAGGAACCGGTGGTGGCCGTTCTCGTGACAAAAGTGCCACACCTGCCGACACAGGGGGAGCTGTCGCTCAGACACAACGCTATAGCACGTCAGTACTCAGTTGTGGGCAGCGGCTGGGTACTAACCCAAAACTCCATAAACAGATCTGTCCTCTGATAATTCACAGAAATTAGAGAAATGAGTGTGGCTGAGTCTCACCTGACAGCGAGTCTCGAAGTCGGCGTACATGCCGGGCACCTTGCCGCGGCAGCTGAACCCCGTGACCGGAGGCTTTGAGAAGGTCGGGTAGTCGCGGCCCGGCCGGCCCGGCACGTTATCTTTGCCGGCAGGGGTCGAGGTGGCCGTGCTGCCGTCGTCAGCGACTCCGGCGCTACCTGTGTCGGCTTTGCTGCCGAATCGGGCGCCACCTGTCCCAGGCCGCATAGTGGGGCTGAAGGTGGCGGAGGGCGACCGCTTGCGCCCGCCAGAGGCGCGGCTGTCGGCGGTAGTAGAGGAAAGGGCTACAATGGGCAGACCCCAGAGTGGGATCGTTCCGGACGGCACTGCAGCCGTCGTCTTACGCTCGGCTGTAACAGACGAGGAACTTGCTTCGTACGAGGTGTAGGACGACTCATGGGCCAAGATATCCTGATCGTCTTCGAACTTGGTCAGCAGCTTTGGTTCGTCTTCACCAATGCCAGATTTGGATGTAACGGTACTGTCGAGTTTACGCCAAACATGCACACCGCCACTCGCTCTTGGGCTTAGGGTTTGGTCCAGAAAATTGCTTTGTTTATCTGCAGCTAGAAACGTGCTGTGCTCCTGTGGTCGGTTTTCCCTACCGCTATCATTTGCACTATTCCCAGTGCTGGCTTTGGCCGCTCGGTCCGCCAGCCCTGCAGCTGGGTAGAGGGCAGCACTGAGGTAGGTGGCGCCACCCGCTCCGGCCGGTACCCTCCCTGGCCCGGCCCGACGTGCGGCCGTCCGCTGCTGTCCTCCCTGGCTGTGTCCGCGCCGCGCCAGCAGCCGTCGGGACTCGGAGAGCAGCACGCTGAGCTCATCCACCAGCGGCAGGGTGTGCGCCGGTGACCGGGGTGGGGGTCGGGTGCTGCCGGCGGCGGTCCGGTCCCGCAGAGGGCGGCCCAGATAGGTCACCGTCTGGGCCGAGCTGACCGCCAACGTCCCCGCAGTCACTGAAACAGCAGACAGGGTTCAGGGAGTGAACTGAGAAGGTATTCGCACGCTGCTTTATCATGGATTTCATACGCAGTGCAAGAAATGCGCAAAACAATATCGTTGCCATGTCAAGATCATGTAGGTAGGTATACCTAATTCATTGCGATTTGCTTGAGTGGAAAGCACAAAAATGTAGGCTGTCAAAAAATGTATGATTTTGTTTGACAACGCCTCGTTTTTTACACCAGTGGATCGTCTTTTACCTCTTTATTTATCATTTGTTCCATGTTTATGTGCTGTTATTTGATACGCCGACGATTATACCGGCGGAGTCTGACGGATGGATGGAATAACGGTGGCGGTGACGTAATGGTGTGATCCGGGGCGTGATAGCAAAACAATGACGGCGATAAGGGCCGGCTGACGAGTGTCGAGAGCGCGGCACGTATTACGCGCTGTCTGGCCAGCCGGTTACTGCTAATTGTCCAGAGTGGGGCCACCGCAGGCTGTGCGCCTGCGATGGCCCCATATCAGGAGGCCGTTTTATACGGCTCTCCGGCTCCGCCCACAGCGTCAGATTGAGATGTTTTCATGTTTCATTAATGACGGTCGTTGCGGTCCCTTAGTTCCTACCACTGACACTGCTTGGATACTGTAATTTTCTGTTCATGCCTATTTTTTAGTTATCCAGGTCTCCATCCCCGTTTCTCGGTCAGGATCAGATTACCGCCTCGGTCCGTCAGACTGCAGGGCCTACCCCTCGCTGTCGGCGAGTCTATCAGGCAAAGGAGCCCCACAGCGAGTCGAGTTGGTCTATCGGTCATATATGGAGCCCCTCACTCAATGACACACGTCGACTCGTTCCGGTGACAGGATACCTACCAGCCAATCCATCGGGATGCCATTTTGTCCGCAGGTCTGTATGTAGGTAGGTCTGTCGGTCCGCAAAGAATCTCTCCTTGTCTGTCGGTCTGTCGATCCGCTGTAAACGTCTCCCTATCAGTCAGTCTGACGGTTCGGGAGCTGCCCCCCGCTGTCCACCGGGAGCCCTCCGGGCACCTGTGACCTTACCCCGGATCGCCGGCCGGCCGGCCGCCATCAGCCCGGTATCTGATGGCCACTGAGGTGGTTATCAGACCCGCGCCCCAGGGGACCCGCCGCCACCGAATGCCGCTCAGCTATAACTCGGCCCCGGGCTCAGTTATGAGCGGTAGGATCACTTTTGTTCGAGTTTAATGTACTGAAAACATGGCAATATTATGTGAGTCACATGGAGGTGCTGATTAGCACGTGCCCAAAACCGATGCCAACATGAGCTACGATCTAACGTTAGCTCGCCTGCCCTCGGTGGATAATCACCAGAACATATCGCTAGCAGATGGAGGGTCTTACAAGCGAGATACAACCGCTCATGTTATGAATTGTGGTATTTAGGGGCCACTTTATGACACTGTGAGTGTGACATATTTATATTCACTTCTCCGCCCACTGCACTGCGTAATGCGTATCATTTAGGCCACTTGCTAGGTTCAGGCGCCAAACAGCCGATTCCATTCGAAATATTTATGTCAAGACATGTATCTAATTAATGATTATTTGTTTTATCAAGCATCTGTAAAAGGGGCGCACGACTGTGTTGTCCAACTAATTTATGAATTCGAAATCCCTGTCAAACCACTTTCAGTGTTCGGACATTTCAATGGGACGCTTCGTTAGCATACCATGTTCTTGCCTGGTATATCGCATTGAAATATGTCTCATATATACTACATGGGTAATCACCATATATCAGCTTTCAGGCTTCAGATCAGGGCCCAATTCAAACGGAAATGCCAGCCGACAAGTGCCACTTTTCCAAATTGTCAGTTTTCAAAGGGACACTTTTGGTAACATTGGTGTCGGTGTGTAAGGATGGCTATATGAACCCGTTTTCTGGGTCCCCCTTTCCAATAAGAGTCCCTTAGCAGCAAATGGGTTCTATATATGAACTGGGCCCAGGTCGGCCGGAGCCGCGTCAGTGAGGAGAGCAGCCGCGTGAGTCTCACTCAGGAGGGAGCTATCGGTGGTGAGGGGAGCCCCATGAGCCCGGCTGCACCCGTCCTTCCCAGCCCCGAGCGTGAGCGGCCGGTAGTTCCGGGAGCACGACACCATCCGACAACTTACCCAGGCAGAGGTGGAGCAGTGCAAAGGTCATGGCGACCCGACCCCTCTCAGTCTGCGCTCTGAAGGTCGGGGAGCAGGCCGAGGTGCACTGCAGGTCCGGGCCTGGTCCAGATCACCGTCTTCGGGACCACCCGAGTCTGAATCTGGTCCACCGGGTCCAGAACTAGCTGAGGGACCGCCTGGGTCCAGGTTGGATCCACAGAGTCCGAATCCCCGTCCGCAGATCACTTTGGGCCCGCGTTAGGTCCACAGGGTACACCCTCCGCCGGCGACTGACAACTGCGCCCGCGGCGTTCTTTCAGGGGGCTTATCACCGGCCGGCGATACCATTGTGATGCTAACTGCAGAGTCCACAAGCACAAAAAGTCGCCACGTTGGCGGAGCCGGGCGACACTCGGAGAGAGCAGGGGTGACGGTCCTTTGAGACTCGAACATATGACCATTTTACGTTATGGGTGTCGCTAAGTTATGGCGAGATCGTATTCGTCGATAACGCGACACCTTCGCGTAGTCCTTTCTAAAGGCGGACCAACCTCCTGATTATAAAGACAAAAGAATGTCTTCCTATACTACAAACAAACTATAAAAGAACTTAAGAAGTGTTAATTCGTCGACAGATAAAGCAGAGAGATAACACCCAGCCGCCGCGTCAGCACGAGGCGATTACTTGTGTGCACCAGTTGGGACAGATGTCCCCGTCCCCGTCCGGTGTCCCCGTTCCGGGCGCGTGCCACGAATTGTTTCCAGCTCTGAGACAATGGCCGCTGCTCTAAAGCTGAACTAACTTTCAAATTAGTGGAGACTTGTCTGACCTTGAAGAACTTGTTATTTGCTAATGTTAATTGTGTGACGTATCCTGTCAGTTTGAACCGGCTGACGGATATGATATGCCTAAAACAGTCCGCACAGCAACTGGTTTAGCAATGACAACATTGTGCCGGCGTGATGTTAGGAGTTAGCCATAGTGATAATTCGTCATAAATACGGCATTAACATTCCCTTTATTTTGAAGTAGGGTGTAATACTATATAATTTGACCGGTCACGTAGCTCAGTCGGTAGAGCGCTGGACTCCGCGTAGTGAGAGCACGCGTTCCTGGTTATAACAGTCCGGGTTCGAAGCGCGACGGGCTATGCTCCGTTCCGTCGTTTCCATCCTCAGGATACTGAAATCCTTCCCCTCCACGCCGCAACCCCCCACTCCGGGCTGGACAGGCACCTTTATCTCATGCGAGCTGCTCCCTTGGAGCGGCACCGCTGCTCCCGAGGGGGCGCACCCCGTAGCCGGGTGCAGTGAGTGCTTGGGGGGCTGGTCGGCCTGTCCATTCGGACGGGCTCAGCCCCGGCGACTCTCTAGGGTGCCTGCCCAGACCAATGTCTCCCCCTAATTCCTATCAATCTTCCTGCTCTGAAATGGTTTTGTCAGACCGAAAGGGCCTAACCCAACAAAACAAACAAGCAAACAGCGCGACGGGCGCTTGACGTTTATAAGCCTCCTGAAAGGTATGTTGCGGTTGGTGGCATCCGGGGGGACCGGGACTGGCCGTGCGCGGCTATGTGCGCACGTTAAACTTTAGACTACAAATTCTGCCATAGAATCGGAATTGCGCGATCGGAGGGTGAGGGCAGGGCAGGGTAGGGTCAACGCAACAAGCTTCGCTCAGCATGGACCTTGTGAATCCTTGTCCTTGGCATTCAAAAGGTTCGGACTATTTTTTTTTTAATGCAGGCGGCAGGTTGAACACAAAGCAGTCTGAAATGCCCCCGGTAACATGACATATATGACTAGCGAAGCTAATAACAATGTGCTCCTATCCTGTAGCAATATGTCTATGTTCATAACTGCCAGCGGTTCAGTGATTTTTCTAGACTTACCGGCTGGATCGCTGGTTGACTAATTTAGACCAACATTTCGATAGACTTGACCTTCCAGATCGCCGCAGCCCCGCGCTGCCCTTTAGCAATGGTGAATTCCAGCTCAGTATCAGTGTGTGAGAGCGGCGGAGGTCACTCCCAGGGGTTTCGCTCGCTCCCATCGGCCCCTGTCACCGGCCTTGGCGGCTGTCCGCAGACTGGCCCTGGCTTCAGACAGAGCCCGGAACTGTGCACTGCACCGGGCCGGACTGCCGAGATTAGGATGAACTGTCGGCACCGGGGATGTGTCACCACATTCCAGAGCAGGGGTGATCATTCAGTCATTAATTAACTTGACGTCCTTATAAACTGGTTAATGGTCATTGTAGCCCCCGTTTCCTGAGGTGAAACGTCATAATTTCTGAGTTCTTACAGTTAATACCAAAATCCCAGTGAATTGAACAAATGAGTGCAATGATGTTACAATGGGCATTTTTCTGATATTTTTTAACAAGTTCAATAGAGGATCTCTCGAGACACGGCTCTGGAACTGGGTCAGCGGCTGGTGGGCGGTCTGGGCGCGGTGCGGGCGGGGGCGGGGGCGGCCCCTCCCAGGGCGCGGTCGGCCGCCGCCGCGGGCGTCTCCGCGCGGGGTCGCCCCGCCGACGAGCCCGGCCGCCTCTCCCACGGCGATCGGCAGAAAGTGAAAGTGGACCATATACTGAGTCGGAGCCGGCGCTGCTCAGCTCGGTGCGCGCTCCCAGCTGATTGGCTGCTCGGCGGAGGCTGCTCCCGAACGGTGTTAGGTGCCGGTGCGTCGGAGCAGTCTGGGTCGCAGTGTGTCTGTGGCCAGTCGCAGTCTCGGCCGCAGCAGCAGACGCAGCAGCTCAGGATGAGGTGCTGTTTGGTGATAACCGCCCTGGTGGCCGCCGCCGCAGGCCAGGTGAGACCGGTACAGCAGGGTGAGTGCCGCGGCGTGACCTGACCCTGCAGCGGTGACCCGGCGCGCCTTTGCATGTGCCGTTTACGTTTGACGTTTGGAGTTGTTATACAATTGATTGATATGTATTGTATTGTAGGTACTCGTAGGGGAAGTTGGGGCAATGCCGGAGTTGGGGCAAAGCCGAAATTCGAGATATTTCGAAAACCGTAAGACATGGATGCCACCTGTCAGTGATGCTCTGAAGCTTAAGTGACTACAATTATCGCATGTTTGTTACGAGTCGTCATTCGGAATACTTCGACTGTGAGGGCGCCAAGAGCGTTTTCAAGGTACGTTTCCCTTGTACTACATGCGCCTTTGAAGCTGCATTTCTTACTCATTATGCTACCGTTTGTCTGGCCAATTCGGTCAAGTAATCTTTAGCATGTCTTTGCATAAGTGTGCTGCCTATTTGAAATTTATACAGCACGTTGAAAAGTTATGGGCCTACAAATGAAAGTATGGCAGGCTGGGGTAATGCCGAAAACGTGCGATTACGCACGTGTTAAAAGCACGCTACGTGGACTTTACTGCTGTAGAATAGCAACGCGTATTTTTAGTCACACAAATTACACTTTCAACCGACACAACGGCCTGTTACCTATAAGGAATGATTTACCTGGCATGTTCTTATTATATCACACAATTATAACTTCCAGTGTGCACCGCGTCCTCAAGCTCTTAAAACGCGTGTCAGCTTTGATCAATTCTGGATAAAGTTTGAGATAAAATGGCAAAACATCAATGTCGGCATTCCCCGTAGATCATTTCTCCCATTTTCGGCTTTCCCCGCAGTCCGGGGCAACGCCGAAAAAGTCACTTCTTTGATATTTTTAGTTTGTGCGCTTAACGGTATGCGAATTCATCAAATGCGCCTGGTATGTTTGAAAGGCAAAAGACTGGCCTCTCGAATGACGCCAACAAGAATAGCTTATGTTGTCTACCTTGCGTGCTACGGGCGTCAGAAAAAAAGTCTTCGGCGTTCCCCCAACTTCCCCTACTTAGCCAATTGATCTGTATGTTTTTAACTCAGTAATGAGTTCAAACAAGCATCACGCATATTGCATTAGGTCGAGTCGTTCTGATAAGTACGCAATGCTTTGCTCAACATCAATAAGCTTTGTATCAATCAATGGTTTTGTTGATCAACAAAAAGCTCCGTTTGTATACTCCCAGGTCAGGTGCTGTTACCTGGCAACCGGGTGCATGCATCATGCTAAAATTGCTATTGCTAAAACAGGGGGCAGTTAATGCAGAGTAAATTCCGTTTAACCGTTTAAGTTTCATCCTTATAAATAAAGAGATTGCACTACTATTTTTACGATAGGCGTCAAGCTGCACAGTGCTCATGGTTCTAAATTTGTCAATTTCTTCGACGAGGCAAATTTGAGTATATGGTCGTTTCTCGTTACATTGTGATAGCTTAGCATGGACACTCGTTTCTT
Source organism: Amphibalanus amphitrite (assembly GCF_019059575.1). Taxonomy (NCBI): domain Eukaryota; kingdom Metazoa; phylum Arthropoda; class Thecostraca; order Balanomorpha; family Balanidae; genus Amphibalanus; species Amphibalanus amphitrite. Next base: position 386,852 of record NW_024881514.1, read on the forward strand.
CGATGGGCGATAACATATGTATATGTTATCGGGTTGACAGCTTCAGTGGTCGCCATAGATGCATACCTAACAGTTTGTGTAAGGCACATATAAAAGCAACGACTGTGCGCCTTTTGAATCGTCTTACCATGTATGTTTTCGCTTTATCGGCTTATGAACTGTAGCCACGGCAATGCTATTTATTCATCAGATTTCCAAATTTAGGCGTTGCTGGGAATTTATTATGCGCCCCTGATGCCAGTGCTAGTGTAGCATACGAGTATCATCCTGTTTGCATGCGGTGCTACCCGAATTCATATAAATTCTATAAGAACTAATTGATAATTAGCTGTGCCAGACACTTATAGTAAAATGAGCTCCAGCTCGCGGTCATGCGACATGCTTGCTCGCTGGCGCGTGTTTATATGCTGAGCACTGAGCGGCCATGGCTGTTCACTTCCGATGAAAGTGATCTGTCGCTTGTGTGACCCGAGCCAGTTTGTTACGACTTCTGGCCTGTGAATGGAAGGGTATGGGACTCGCTTGTTGGCGTTTTCTCCTCTCGCCATTGAACGAACGGGAACAGAATGTCACTCATTCTTTCAATGGTTACCGTATTTTCTCGTTGATGTTTGCTTACGCTGTAAATGTTTTGATCAAAATAGTTTCTCGACTGCGTTAGAAGTGTAACAATTTGACTTCGATTATTAGGCAGTCGTCGTCTAAGATAGCCTCACTAAACTAGACATTATTGGATTGAGATAATGTTTTTTTCTTCTTCAAACGCCTTTGATAAAAATTTACGCAATATAGGTACATACCTATGTAGTCTTGCAACATTACCAAAGGTCGCAGAATATCACGAGTTTTAAGAAATATTCTAAATTAATTGACACAATGAATTGTTTCACAATCCGCTCAACCTGAACTGCCGAAGTGCTCTTGCCCTCTATACGTCATCACGCCGTCGGCCTCTGTGCCGGGCGGCGGTGCCTTCAAACGCGCGCGCTGCCGGTCAAGGTCAGGCCACCGCCCGCGCCGCGGAGTGTGGGCGTGACGCTCCCGGGCGGCGGACAAAAACTCCCGGCCCGCCGCCCTGGGACGTCGGCGGCACGCCGGTTGGGTAACCTGTTTGCGTAAAGTGCCGTCTCCGAGCAGCTGGAGAGAGTGACGGACGAAACGGTACCGCCCTCATACCAGCGACACTTGGGCAGCTAACGCAGACCAATGGAGCATTGCTCACTCCACATACTTCATCTATTGTAACAATTACTCATTGCAATATTGTGACATATGCATTGGACGTAATCCAATACAAGAAGTATTCGGCTCAGTGTAACATACAGGCAATATCTGTCAGCTTACCACATATTCCGAATATATCGTCGATGATCAAAGACAATCGTTCATCAAGCTGGGTGTGCTATAGGGGAAGCTATGCAGTGCAGGCATAACTTGGCTGTGTAAAGTGGACATATGTATTATGTATTTAACGTATGATACTTCCATGTAAGTATGGAGCAGAAAGTATGGAACAGAGACACTGATAGGTCAGCTCATAACCTACGCCTACCTACGTTTAATGTCTGTCATAATTCCGTGCAGGGCCGATGGCATCTTCAGCGTGCCGTTTTCAACATGTTACCTACTAATTGCATGCAGAGGCGGTCGCAGGGGGGGGGGGGGCCATCAGGGCCATGCCCCCCCCCCCCAAAGGCAAATCAGGGGGGGCCATCATATCATTTGGCCCCCCCAAACAACCGATGCATCGGTTGTTTGGGTTGATCGGTTGATGGGCCCCCATGGCCGTATGGCGCCCTGGCCCGTATTCGATTGTCACGAGGCTCGAGAAACCCACGCCAGCTGTTAACAGCTCCATACGGTCTTCGAGGGTCCTACACTGACCTCTGAGGGCCCTTCAGTGGCGGTCAAGCGTCCACATTGACCGCTGAGGACCCGTGTTGACCTCTGAGGGCCCTCCACTGGCCTTTGAGGGCCCCTAAACCGGCCTCAGGGGCCCAACCGGCGTCTGAGAGCCTCACACCGGCCTCTGGTGGCCTCATTTCTGTCTCTCGAGTCCCAAGACTAGCCTTTAAGTGTCTCTGAGGGCCCCGCACTGGATTCTGAAGACCCGATGTCGAGCCAGCATCGGCCTCTGGGGCCCATCTTGGCCTTTGAGGGCCATCCGCTGGTCTCTGGGGTCCGACGCCGGCCCATGCCGGCCTTTTAGGGTCCCACACTGACCTTTAAGGGCCCATGCTGGCCTGTAAGGACCCACATTAGCCTCTAAGGGCCCCCCGCACTGGATTCTGATGACCCAATGCCGGCCGCTCAGGGCCCGCATCGGCGTCTGAGGGCCCACCTTGGCCTTTGAGGGCCCTCCGCTGGCCTCTGGGGTCCAACGCCGGCCCATGCCGGTCTTTTAGGGCCCCACACTGACCTCTGAGGGCCCATGCCGGCCTGTAAGGATACACATTAGCCTCTATGGGCCCCACACTGGATTCTGAAGACCCGATGCCGGCCTCTAAGGGTCCGCATCGGCCTCTGAAGGCCCATCTTGGCCTTTGGCCTTTGAGGGCCCTTTGCTGGCCTCTGGGGTCCAACGCCGGCCAATGCCAGTCTTTAAGGGTCCCATTCTGATCTTTGAGGGCCCCATGTTGGCCTGTAATGGCCCATATTAGCCTCCGAGAGCCCCCCGCACTGGATTCTGAAGACCCGATGCCGGCCTCTAAGGGTCAGCATCGGCTTCTGCGGGACCATCTTGGCCTTTGAGGGCCTTCTGTTGGCCTCTGGGGTCCAACGCCGGCCCATGCCGGTCTTTTAGGGCCCCACACTGACCTCTGAGGGCCCGTGCTGGCCTGTAAGGACCCACCTTAGCCTCTGAGGGCCCCGCACGGGCTTCTGAAGACCTGATGCCGGCCTCTAAGGGCCCGCATCGGTCTAGTCTGAGGACCCATCTTGGCCTTTAAGGGCCCTCTTCTGGCCTCTGGGGTCCAACGCCGGCCCATGTCGGTCTTTTAGGGCCCCACCCTAACCTCTGAGGGCTCCATGCTGGCCTGTAAGGACCCATATTAACCTCTGAGTGCCCAATTCGGTCTCTGATGGTCTCAAACTGCCCTTTGCATGCCCTGTACTGGTCTCTGAGGGCTCTAAACTGGCCCCTAAGAGCCCTAACCAGCCTCTAAAGGTCCCACGACCCACACCGGCCTCTGATGGTCCCATTTCTGTCTCTGGGACCGAAACTGCCCTTATGTGCCTCTGAGGGCCCCGTACTGGCTTCTGAAGGATCGATGCCGGCTTCTGAGGACCCATACCGGTCTTTAAGTGCCTCATAGCGACACCTGAGGCCCCACACTAGCCTCTGAGGGGCCCGCAAACTGGCCTATGAGGTCTCTACATCGGCCACTGATGGCCCTATTATGTTCTCTGGGGGGCTCAAGCCTTACCTTTGGGCGTCACGCACTTGCTTATGAAGGCCCACATCAGCCTCTGGGGCCCTACCTGGGGCCTTTGAGGCCCTTCGCTGACCCTTGGGTCCAACGCCGGCCTCTGGGGGGTCTGACACCGTACTCAAGGGCCCCATTGCAGCCTCTAGGCGATAGGTATCGCCGAAGTGCTATCGATGGGCCCATAAGTGTAGGAACCATGGGTGCAGTGGGCGCAGTTGCACCAACAATAATTCTGCAGTGAGTGCATACAATGTATTCTCATCCACAATAATATGGAACAAAACCCCCTTTCCTCAGCAACACTACTTTCCATGCAGCACGACAAATTTAGGGTATTTTGCCCACTATCCGTCTTTCGAAGCATTTGCTGCTGTAATGGTCTTCAAAACTTACATTTGTGCTCAAGTGAAAAAAAAGATTAAACGGAAGTCGGAACACATGTGTGAACAGATACCGATGAGCCACTGTTAAAAGTTTTAGCACGATGATCTTAAAAATGGCAATTTTTTTTTGCAAAGAAAATTGCAAAGTTAGCCGCCTTTACTTTTGCGGTAGTCCATTCACAGTTGCGTGAATTATTGACATAATCAATGCTTCAAAATGCACTTTTCGGTACCTTTTCGACATGGTGCACCCTCAAAGCTCTCAATGAGCCTCCGCTCGGGTGCCGCTCCCTACCCCCCCCCCCGCTTCACCGGCCATGGCCTAGATTTCTGCACCCGTGCACTACGCCCGTGGGCCCCTTTAACCCGCGCCGTGCTGGGGGGGGGGGCCGTTTTTACGCCCCCCTCAGGTTTTTTCGCGAATATCTCAAAAACGGCGGCGCGCAGCGCCGCCGTTTTTGGTACACGTGTTCCTACATCATTTCCGCACATGTTGTGAAAATTTCAGACCTAGGCCGTTCAAGGTCAGGTCACCAGGTCACGTCAAGTGACCTTACCTCAGAAAAAGTTCAAAGGCTCGCTATAGCTACACCGACTGAACGATCACTTTGAAACTTTCAGCGATTGATATGAGTAACAGTATGTATAAAATGTATATCTCGGATTTTTGATATCTGTGACCTAAGGTCAGGTCAATTTTGCGACCTCTCCATTATAAGTCAATGGGAGAAAATTGAAATGCGCCTCTTTTGGACGAATATCGTTCAAAACGCTCTCAAACATCGGTTCATAGGTAAACATGACACACTGAATAGGAAAAATGCACCTGTGACCCCTCTGTGTGCCCCTGAGGTCATCTCAGGTCATGAACGGTCGCCAGCAGTTTTTTGGCTATAACTTTTGATAGAGACGTGCTAGAGCGGTGAAAACACGTCAGATGTGTTCAGCTCGACGATACGGATCGACTGATATGCAACATGACCCTTTTCGGTCAGGTCATGACCTTGACCTGAGGTCAAATTTTCAAAATGACCTTTCAAGGTCAACAAATAGTTCATTCGACGCGTCTTGACGAGAGGAACACGATGCTGGCAAAAGTAATGTCATGGCGCTTATGAGTCAAAAGTTATTGACGAAAAAACGTTTTTCGTAAAAACGGCTATTTTTGGAGTTTTTGCCCTCTGGAGGCTAAACCGTTGACCTGAGGTCAAATCTGAGAACATTACTCAGAAAGGTCTGTAAAAGGGCTATCGAATGCGCTTTTCCGCGGCGCTGTAGCTCTATCGGTTCCCGAGATAGCCGTTGGCAGTTTCCAAAATGTTGAAATAGTCAACATTTTACCTTTGGTGACCTCTGGTGACCTGACCTTTGACCTGACCCAAAAAATGACCGAAGTGTTTTCGTCCTTATTTTTGACGCTCTTTCGATTGCCGCTTACCGCGTGTCGCTACGTGGCCCAGGAGCCGAGTTAGACGGGGGGCGTGAAAACGCCCCCCCCCCCCCCCCCCAGCACTCGGCGGAAAGTTCAGGCCACCAGCACGGCGCGGGTTAAGATAGCACCGGGCCCCCCGGGTCAGCGCAGGGGCCCCTTTGCCAAGTTGCCCCCCCCAAACTCCAAGTCTGCGACCGCCCCTGATTGCATGCTTAAAAATGAATAAATCTAGATAAAAATAAACTAATTGCAGTAAACCAAGTGGAACAATTCCGCAATTAATCATCAAGCGTGTAAATAGATAAATACAGAATAAACGGATAAAATCCACCTTCAAACTTCGAGGTAAGTAAGTAATGCCATGCATGATACCTATAAACTAATCCTACATTTCTTAATCAGCATGCAAAACAGAAAATAAATGCTCAATTTAACAAAAGATTACCTTTAAGATAATAATGAAAGCTAAAGAATTTGTTCAATCTGATGATCTGATCGATGGAGTGCATGCCTCTCCGAATTCACACCATTTCTGTTTATACCTAAATAATGCATACCTAACTGTGTAACGATTGTAAATAGGCGACTGCTCCGCCAACGATAAAACTAATTAAAAATTATAAATAAAGTTTTTATTACGTTGCATTATCTATGACGTATAAAACATACTGTATAAAGCTCAACAACGCATAAGCTGCCAGCATGCGTAATAAGCTGCATCCCCTTATAGTCGTTCTACTGAGATTTAAACGCGATATTAATTTGCAACCTGCTTTAAATTATAAAGCTGAGCTAATTCGTAACTGCTCACAAATAACAACACAAAACACAAATATGAGAATATGTAGGTGAAAGCCGTGCAACTCCGTTTTAATCGATCATATGCATTGTTCTGGTGCTGCCATGTGCCAAGCAGCCAGGAGCGTGTATGCTCATATATGTATTGTATAGAGTCCGAGCCCCTCACATGTTTCCGGATGGTCTCGTGCAGTCGTGTCCCCCGTTAGCGGGTCAGCCGGACGTCGGCCGGACAGGGAGAGTCTGTCCGGGCCGGAGCGGCCCCTCTCGGCGCGCACTGCCGGGCCATTTGTCCGTCACGGCCGGCCGCACGCCTCTCGCCGAGGAAGGGCTCAGTGCCGACCGGACGGGACCGATGGAGCGCCGGTCACACTCCATTGACCCGCCGCCGGCCACGGGGACGTCCCGGCATCGGTGCAGCCGCGACAGAGCAGCCCGCGGCCTTTCTCCGCGCCGGCTGTGACCGGGCTGTCGCAGCTCGCAGCCGATCGACTGAGCTGCGACCGGGTCGGCGCAGCTCTCGACCGTCCCCCTGAGCTGCGGCTGTTACTGGCGCAGCCGGTCCCCTGAGCTGGCTGCAGCCCCGTCAGCCGTCATCTGACCGGCTATCGACAGGGCGGTCCGAGTCATCCAGATTCCGGAGACAGCCGTCATCTGTCCGACTAACCATCCCTCCGTGACGGACGCCCCTGACGGAGAGTTGTGGGTCAGAAAGGCGGCAGATGTGAAGAACCGTTCCGGCTCTGCGGCGAAGAGTGAAGGCGCAACCCGGCTCGGCCCAATTCGTCATCTTGCGTCATCTTGCGTCTTGAAACATTCGTCATCTTGCAGAAATACGGTCCAGTAATAAGCGCTTCACTGTATTGCCCCCAATGAGGTATCATCTCCGACCCTTTTCGGTATCATTATACTATGTTTCTGGCACTTTCATAAACTGAGGTCTAATTAATTACCTCTTTTGATCGATGACACTAGCACCTTTTAAGCGTGCACATTTTTTTTGCGTTCTTTGTCCCTTATCGCCGGTTTCCCTCTATTGAGAGTCAAGCGTACCTACCTATTAGATACGTCGAAGAAGTTGCATCTAAATATGAGGAAGGTAGCATCTCAATCGGTCGTCCCCAGGTCCCTAACCTCTCCGGACATGAGGCGGTTGATTGGTCGTTGCGGTCTCCGATTGAAAGAGATGTGGTGCTAGTTGCTTGTGTGTCGTTGCAGTCTCGAACGAGAAATGGTGTTACTTGCCTGTGCGTCGCTGTAGTCTTCTAAACAAAATGGGGCGCTAGTTAGGTATTTGTGAATTGCTGCAGTCTCCACTGAACAAAAAGTGGTGCTAGTTACTTGTGCGTCGCTGCAGTTACTAAACAGGCTATGTTAGTTACTTGTGCGTCCCTGCAGTCTCCACTGAACAAAAGGTGGTGTTGGTTACCTGCGACTCGCCGCAGTCTCTGAGAAATGAGAGACGCTGATCGTTTGTGTACCATTGCAGTTTCTTGTGGACGAGAGCAGTCGTGTTCGTTTGTAATGGCAGTCAACGCTACGGGAGTATTGCTTTAGCACTAGTTTTTCGGTTGTTCTTTGGAGAATCGTTTGCATCCAACCGAGTCGCGAAATCTCCGAAGATCCTCCAGGACTAATGAAGTCTCTGTTTCGGCACGGTTCTCCCGGTTACACCGATAGTTGTGTTACCTGAAAGTGGTTATATAGCGAACACCCAGTCTGGATGAGCCGTGGGAACTTCACGGAACAGGCGGATCTTGGTGAGGGTCCGACCTTGGGCCCTGCAGAGGAGACTGGTGACACGGCAGCCACAGGAGAAGGAGCCACTGAGCCGTGCAGCGCGTGAGACTGCACCAAACGCAGAAATAATGTCCCAACCGTCAGAACGGTCAGAGCTGTCAGCAGGCAATTGATGGCAGATAAAATGCCAGTCACGATGTTACCAGTTTCAAGGTTTCAGGATCTCCAAGCGAAAAACTTGGCGACTGTAAGAAATAGGGACCACAGTATCATGCTCTGTTAGGATAAATGTCAAATGAAGCTGCAATGTGCTCTCAGTTTCAGCGATAACTTTTGACTGGTGCTCTTTATTTCCAGAATTGTGCCGATCTGAACACTTTCCAGCTCTTCGGAAATCGACAAAGACACATTCTTACCGATATGTGAATGTTCTGCCCCTCCCTCCCGGCCCCCCGGTCATAATCGCTGTACCGTTCTGTCGTATCTGAAACCATCCCCATCCCCGTCTGCGACTGGCCGAATGATCTGGCCTGTCCTCTTCTGTGACTGACCCGGTCATATTATTCGGCCAGATGAGATAATTCCATTTCCGTTCCATTCTAAGATCATCACTGTCTGTGACTGTCCCCGTCTGTATGTACATACATAATCGCTGCGGTCTAGTCTGTGACAGCTTGCCCCTCTCTGTGGTCATTCCGCCCCATTCTGGAACCGCCCCTGTCTGTGTCTGTGTCCGTCTGTTACCGCTCCGGTCTCACCTGTGACAGCCCGCCCCCTGTCTGTGTCTGTGTCCGTCTGTTACCGCTCCGGTCTCACCTGTGACAGCCCAGCCCGCCCCTGTCTGTGTCTGTGTCCGTCTGTTACCGCTCCGGTTTCACCTGTGACAGCCCAGCCCGCCCCTGTCTGTGTCTGTGTCCGTCTGTTACCGCTCCGGTCTCACCTGTGACAGCCCGCCCCCGTCTGTGTCCGTTGCGCGCAGCACGTCCTGCCTCCAGTGGTCAACAGCGACACGCTGTACCGGGACCAGGTACCGACGCGGTACCGGCCCGCCGACAAACCCCAGGTCGACGACCCGGCCGACTACGATGTCTACTTCGACCCAGGTCAGACGTACAGCGGCCCGGCCGTTGTCGAACCCGTCGTCGTCGACACCAAGCCCAAGTACCAGCCCAAGCCGTTCGTGCCGCGTGAGCGTAAACAGGTGAGCGAGGACGACTCCGGCGAAACGAGCGCTTCTCGGGTTGGGTCAGGATCGTTGGCCGAAGGCGTGTTAGAGGATCGGAGGCAGTCAATGCATGTGGACCTAATGAACATGTTCATTTTCTGGCCAAGAGCTCAGGTATAGAGCGACAGTGTGCGGTTTAGGTTGCCGTGTATCTGCTTACGCCCTCTTTGTAGTGCCTATCAGTGACTAAGTGCGTGAAGGGATGCTGGGCATGAGTGGGCAGCCACACCTTGATCCCCCCTCCCTTTCACCTTCGTCCTTCCCTCAGGTGCAGAAGCTGCAGGAGTGCTGTGGTTATCGTTAAATGACCCATCCTTCCCTCTCTCTCTCCCCCGGGAGCAGAAGCTGAGTTCACCTGAAGTAACTCCTCCCTCTCCGTCCCCAGGTTCAGAAGCTGCAGCCGGCCGGGCCGCTGCTCTACCCCGTCCCGGAGCAGAGCTACGCCGCCGAGTCGCGCTACGCGCCCGCCGAGCCGGTCCAGGACCTGAGCAAGGTCCCCGGCTACCCCGGAAAGGACTACCCCGTGTACGCCGCCGTAAGTGACCGTGGGTTCGGGTGGCAGCGATAAATATGTTTCTTTTTTCTCCGTGACAAATAAAGCTCGTGTCTGTCCTGATGTACGAGTATAGCAGATAACCCATATCTGTCACCAGAAATGCCCATATCCGAGCCGAATTGACTCCAGTGTGTGTTTCCGTGTGCCGCAGGTGCCCGACACCAAGTTCACGTGCGAGTCGGTGCCGTACCGGCCCGGCCTGTACGCTGATGTCGAAGCCGGCTGTCAGGTCAGTGTCAGCTGTCAGATGTCAGGGTCAGCGGTCAGGTCAGTGTCAGATGCGAGGTTGCTCTCCGGGTGCTCATCTGCACAGCAGAGTGAAAGGCCTCAGCCCACTGGGTCGGATCGGGGCCAGCTATCAGTGCCTAGTCTCTCGGTGCACGTTTTCCATCTCCCAACCAGTCTACCGATACATGCCAATCAGCCCGGCTATCGAACTGATCCCGTTCGGTGAACGCTGGTCATGCGCGTCTCGCCTCAGCGCCCAGCCGAATCGATATGGGTTATGAGACGCATCATGGGCCTGCCACGCGCTAGCCGCTGGGCTGAGAGGGCTGCATTCCGTGACCTTGCCGCACTGAAAACTTTTTTACCATTTCCTGAAGGGTAAACCCGCCATAGCATGGTAGCTTGACACACAGACGTTTTTTACCACCTTCCAGATGGTAAATTTTACTCTTTCATGAAGAGTAAACTCGCCAGGGAGGGGTAACATGACACACAGACGTTTTTTACCATCTTCTGAATGGTAAACTCTTTTGATTTACTCTTGTCTAGAGTGTAACATTTTTTGGATTACACTCTTTGAAAGGGTAAATCTTAAACGGAACCCTTTTCTAGGGAGTAACGCATCATCTACTCTGTGCTTTACCCTCCTACAGAGAGTATATTCTTCTGGCCTACCCTTTGTCACATGGTAATGTTTACTCTTTCCTTTAGTGTGAACCCCCCAGAGGATGGTAACAGACTCACAGACGCTTGCTTCAGAAGCTTCACGAAGCTTCTGTTAACCGGAGCTCACCAACTAAAAAAACATGCTTCAAGAGCAACAATGTATATTTGGCTTCCGTACAAACAATACGAGGGGCACACCAGCCATGAACATTGTGAGACTCTTCACTTATGCATACGAATTTATACGAAGCGTTCAGCAATGCACAAACGGTCAATAAACACCACGATACAACTTGAATGCATTTTGAATGTGAATACAAGACATTCAGCGCCCTCATATTGGATAAGGCACAGCGCACAATATTTGAAGAGAGCGACGGCGTTCCTGGGTGGTCGCCCGTCTGCGTGAGATAATGAGACTGGATCACTACAGTGCAAGGCTTTTTCAAAGTCAACAACAAAATGCATAAACTTGTAGCATCACAACAAAATTAATGTACGTACTCACAACCTAGGCCACGTGGCCGTGCACGGGGTCCTGTTAACCAGGTCAAATTAGCACCACTCAACGGCACGCAATGCTCTAGCACATCGGTACTTACAACAAAATGTCCATAGAGGCTCTATGTATATGGCGATGAACAACACACAAGCACAATCACCAACGGCCACGCCGCGCGGCACCGACACAGCTCACATCCGCTCTCGGAGACCAACGGCCGAAAACTGACAGATGCGCGCGGCCTTCAAACCGCAAACGGCCGATCTTGTTTCTGATTGGCTGATTGGTTCCATTTCAAATATCATCTTCACGAGGGTAAACAAGATCCACGCATGAAACGACTATCTGTACACGAGTCACGATACCCAGAAGGAAAGAGTTTTCATGATGTTCTGGATCGCGAGAGTAATATTGATATTTACATGGTAATAATACTCTTCGCTGGCGAATAAGTTCATATTAACCACGTACCGTTACTATGCACATAATGGTAGCAGCGAGTTACCCTTTCAATATACTCTTATCTTGCGGGTTTGATGAAAATGAACCCTCCAGGACGTAGTAAAAAAGTTTTGAGTGCGGAGTAGCGGAGTAACTTGATAAACCCCCTGACCACGGATGCTACTTGACCTAACCCAACTCCGACAGGCGTACCACATCTGCGAGGAGGACAACCGTCACGGCTACACGGGCGCCGACTTCCTCTGCACCAACGGCACCATCTTCAACCAGTACGAGCTGACGTGCGACTGGTGGTACAACGTCGACTGTGCCAGCGCCGCCAAGCAGTACGAGTAAGTCATAGGGACGGGGCTGCGGCCGTCGAACCGAGGGGCGCAGCGGCACAGTGCGGCAGGGTGGGCCGCGGCGGTGAAAACGATCATATCGCGGTCGGTTCGGTTCGCTGGATGAACGAACAGCGCCGGCTACTGCGACTTTTTGTGGAGAGAGTGAGAGTTGAAGTAATTCATTGCTCTAGTTATGACACAGGAACGGCATGACTACTGATGTTATCTTGAAGTACGATTTCCCGCCTGGAGAGGCTTTGTAGCTTAGATAAAAAGGCGGGAGACACCAATAAACCGGAAGTAATGAATAGCTTACGCTGTCATGCTGCGACAAGTTGCGTCAGTATGAATTAGTTATTCCCTACTATGCTGTCAAGTCGTGCCATATGCACCCATGCAGTGCGGTGTGCGCCCAGGCCTGGGATGGCCACTGATTCTACGCAACCCCTCTATCACACTGTCCCCTTCTCTCCATTCCACAGCGTCAACCTGGACCCGTACAAGAACCCGTACCTGCCAACTCCTGAGGAGGAGGCCAAGAAGAAGGCCGAGCAGAAGTACGGCCCGCAGCCGCAGTACGCCCCCGAGCCCCAGTACGCCCCGCAGCGCTACGCCCCGGAGCCCCAGTACGCTCCTCAGCCCCAGCGGTACGCCCCGCAGCCCCAGCGGTACGCCCCGCAGCCCCAGCGCTACGCCCCGGAGCCCCAGTATGCCCAGCCGCAGTACACGTACGGCCCGGGCTTCGGCGCGAGGCGTGACTACCGTCGTCAGTAGTGAATGAGTGGTGACCAGCGACTGCTGTCAGCTGTGCTCCGGAGAATGAGTTAAGAGTGTTGGGAGAGTGAGGGAGGAGTGGTGGGTGGTCCGAGTGTCGACAGAGTTAGATGGAGAGTAGCGAGAAAGGGAGAGTGCTTGGAATGTGCCGGTGTGACTGGTGAGTGAATGCTATTTATATACTGGTGTGTGATCATCTTTGAGCCAATTCGTGATCGGTCGTTCGTGCCAACTCGAATGAATGGATAGATCGGTGTGGAATACACGCTGCTCCGAGTGGACCGGGTTCTGTTACCGACCCCCTGCGGGGTGCTGTGGGCACGTGCCCGTCCGACCGGCCGGGGGAGATACCATCGCCGCCGGGCCGGGCGGTCCGTTAGGGACCATGGTCAGTGCGGCCGGCCGACGCTGCCCCAGATTCCACCGACCTTGGTGACGTCACCGCTGGCCAGGGTCGGCAGGACAATTAACCCGGCGCACGGCCGCGCCCATGGCCCTGTGGCCGGCCCACTGGTATGTACCGCGCCCGGCGGCGGTACCGAGCCCGACCGAATACATAGACACGTATACAAAGGGCACTAAGCCCGGCCAATAGACACATGGGGCGTTCCACGACAAATCGACAAATGAAAAATTAAATTTGCACCCTCATATTTTATTCTTCGTTGAAAACTGGTGTATGGGGTTGTGATGGGCGGGGAAGCCAGCTGTGGCAAGGATTTTTTTCTTCGAACAACGGTTTCCGAGATATAGCCTCGGGCAATTCCTGGATTTCGCGCTGCAGCCCTATGTTTGGCGGCCTATAACTCAGAAACTATTGTCTTTTTATGATAAAAACTTTATATGGTTCAACTCACAATCAGCCAACAAACATTTTGGCTATCTCGGATTTTCAATTTTTGAAAATTTTGATCACGTGACCTTTTGTCCTATTTTTCGAAGAGTGACCTTGATATTTTCCCCACTGAAAGTTGCAATTTTGTCTGATGACGATTAAAACCTTATCGATTGTCATTCATATGCGATAATAAAAAAAGTGGTTATCGCCCTGCGTTGGCCTCAGGTCAGGTCATTTTTATGACCTGTCCATTATTACGAGCGGGAGCGACAGCGAGATCTCGAGAATAAAGCAAGATAGCGACAAGCGGTAAATGGTAAAGGGTACACACGGATAAGGTCTATAATTTTTACTGAGGTCATTTTCAGGTCAGGTCAAAGATGACGTCACAGGAGCTAAAAGGAAGTCAAAATGCGGCACTATACATATATATGAAGTTTTTCTCAAATAACTTTCAAGGTATCCCAGCTAGGAACAAACTAATAGCACCATCGTGATCCTCTCGTCGATCCGCATCGAAACATATGGATGTTGACCTCGAAAGGTCGAAAGGTCAAAAGTTGACCTTAGATCACGTGACCTAAGGTAAACCTTTGACCTTTCGACCTTTCGAGGTCAACAAACATATGTTTCGATGCGGATCGACGAGAGAATCACGATGGTGCTATTAGTTTGTTCCTAGCTGGGATACCTTGAAAGTTATTCGAGAAAAACTTCATATATATGTATAGTGCCGCTATTTTGACTTCCTTTTAGCTCCTGTGACGTCATCTTTGACCTGACCTGAAAATGACCTCAGTAAAAATGATAGACCTTATCCGTGTGTACCCTTTACCGTTTACCGCTTGTCGCTATCTTGCTTTATTCTCGAGATCTCGCTGTCGCTCCCGCTCGTAATAATGGACAGGTCATAAAAATGACCTTACCTGAAGTCAACTCAGGGCGATAACCACTTTTTTTATTATCGCATATGAATGACAATTGATAAGGCTTTAATCGTGATCAGACAAAATTGCAACTTTCAGTGGGGAAAATATCAACGTCACTCTTCGAGAAATAGGACAAAAGGTCACGTGATCAAAATTTTCAAAAATTGAAAATCCGAGATAGCTTAAATGTTTGTTGGTTGATTGTGAGTTGAACCATATAAAGTTTTTATCGTAAAAAGCCAATAGTTTCTGAGTTATAGGCCGCCAAACATAGGGCTGCAGCGCGAACTCCAAGAATTGCCCGAGGCTATATCTCGGAAACCGTTGTTCGAAGAAAAAAATCCTTGCCACAGCTGGCTTCCCCGCCCATCACAACCCATTAGACCAATTCTAAGCAAAAAATAAAATATGAGGGTGCAGGGCACTTGTCGATTTGTCGTGGAACGCCCCACATGTAGACCACAGGCCCCGGCCAATACACTTACCGGCGGTACTTGACACAGAAAGCGACGGTCAAAAAGTGCTAATGAATCACTCAACATGCCAGAGATGAACGAGTGAACGTCAAAGCCGTAGAGCAGGTTACTTTGCATCTCGCAATGACCCGCGGGATCGGAAGGGAATTCGAAAAATAACCTATGATGTTCAGAATGAACTTGGAGCGAGCCAGCGAATAGCTCCACTTCATCCGGCAGCTTAGATTCAGGAAACTTCGGTTACCTGATCAGTGCAACCCAGTGTAATCACCCAGCAAGAGCGGACGGTCGCAAATGGCGGAACCACGAAATAATAGGACATTATTACACCAAACCAAGGTTGATCAAAGCACGGGTTTCAAATCAAAATTAAATACTTCAAGATTTCCCATCAGCACCGAGCAAGTGCGATCTATTATTCCACACCGACTAGAAGACCAGAGCATATGACAGACAGGACATACACGTACGAACAATATGGTGGATTACAGTGCGGGTCGGTGCTCGCCTATGAAGTCTTTCAGCAAAGACAATGACTCGGACAACGCCATAATAAGAGCGTGAGTGGTGAAAATGCAATATGGCAATACAAATGAAACTAAAGTAGGATTTACAGCGACATCTGACATGATTGATTATCCATAAATGATTACGAACATTTGGGCACAATTTGAATGAGAACACCAGCTAGAAATTCACCCAAGATGGTCTCCACCCCTCCGCTACTGCCCAGTCTGGGCAGCACCAAACTATCAGTGAGCACAAACCATTGATCGACTTCGAGTGAACACGGCCGTATCACAGTAGCTGACACTTGGTCTGACTGTATCGCAGTGTGGCACTGTACAGCGAAGAAACGGCCATGCCTGGGGACTGGGAGGTGTCCATGGCATCCGACGGACGGGCGAGAGGTGTGTTACGCCGGGCCGGTACTGCAGTCCCCAGACACCGGTCCTCCACTGACCACCTTTGTCCCGGCCCTCCCGGCCTGGTCCTTAGGCCACTTTAGCGCGGGACAAGGCGCCAACCCTGACCACGGAGCTCCCTTTCCGCTGGACAGTGGACACTCCAAGTCACCGTCAGTGTCGTACCCTCACGGGTCCCCATCATGGGGTCTCAGAGCGGCTGGGTCGCCTAGAATCCGGCGAAGTCTCAGGCTCCGGACCCTACCTGTGCCACCCCGGCTCCAGTCTGTCCCGCTGTGGCCACCGTTCCCTGAGCTGGGACCGGCACAACACTCACGACATGACGGGAAACTGGGCCACGTATCGGTACGACCCGGCAGGTGCCGGAGCTGCCGTCTCCACCCTGAAACGGAGCAGTTGCAGCAGGTCAGAGCAGTGGTGACGAATGGGCATAAGACGTCACGTAACAACGTGTAAATTAAAAATTAAACTTAACTTTCCAAATTAAAAATTAAATTAAAATTAAATTAAAAATTAATTTTAAAAAATTAATTTTAATTAAAATTTATAAAAAATAATTTAATTACATAATATAAATTTTAATTAATTTAATTAAAATTTATAAAAAATTAAAATTAAAATAAAATTATTAAATTAAAATTAAACTTTTCAACGCCTCCAGCTGTTACATAATACCAGACCGCGGGCGAAATTATATGCATGCGACTATCTCACAATATTACGTCGTTAATGCTAATAAATACCCTAATTTCTACAATCAACCGGTAAATATGATGGATATTTTGGTCTGTTAGCTGCACTCCCCTACGGCACACATACATCTACTATATGTAGATATGCATATCTCCCCGGAATTCCCCCTCCCCCTTCCTCTCTGCGGCCACACTGCCGCCACTGACCGGGTTCCGACTGTTACCGGCGTCTCCGTGTCACCGTCTCCCAGGTCCACCAGCCGATCGGTACGCTCCACGTGACGGACGGAGCCGAAAAACTCTGTGACGCGCACATCGGCCGGGTTCCGCGGAAACAGGTCACTGCGGACGCCCACCGTAGAGACGCACTGGTGCCGCGGGCATACCCGCAGCTGGGGAAACGGAACGGTCAGATCACGTCAGTCAGGCACCGAAACTGGGGAAGCTCAGGACGGGAGACAGTCACAACTTTGCAATGGGAGTTACGTAAACATGCTAAGGTGTAATATCAAGAGATAGTTATCAAAAGATAGCACGACTCTAAGTCAAGGCATACTAAACCGAGCGTTCAGACAGCAGATTACCTGTCCATTGGACTGTCAACAGTGATGCACTTACGAAGTCGGCCATGGACTTTTTGCTGTCCTTTCTCAGTTTTTCCATGAAGTCGAGGGCGTGGTAGGTGTATTTGTCGATGACATACACGCCCAAAGAGGAGTCCAGGTGGTGCTGTCGCGGAGAGCGGGGCGACGGGCGTCAGTCAAGTCGCCACTGTTCAATACATACCGTGACTACAGTTACAAGACGCATCAGCCACGAGACGACAACGCCTGACCAATAACCCAGCTGGAGTCGCCAACATGGAGACTGGAGAGTCATGGCACCGAACAACAGTAGGGGAGCTTTTGAGGACACATCTGTTATAACTTATAAGTCCAGGGATCTAGTGTCATCAGGTGATCGCTATCATAGCTCCAATAGAGAGTAGAGACGTTTCCATCAAGTATGCGCTGGACGTCGAGTTAGAGATCACGGGAGAGAGGAAGGGGAGAGGGGTCTCCGCAGTCTCACCGAGAGCGAGTCCTCGCCGACCTGGCTGCTGGCCACCGCCAGGATGTTGGGAGAGTAAAACTTTTCGTACATCGACGCCGCCTGACACGTGTCAATCATGAAAAATATGTTGTTGTACCTGCGGAAAAGATAACAACTATGACGCCCATTCATTATTGTCTGAGAGAGAAGCATGATACGATAAAAAAAATCCGGTGAAATGCAAACGTTTCTTTTTTTCAGATAACTTTTATCTTTCCTCTTGCAACATTGATAAGATATCGAGCTGGTCGGTGGATGTCACAACACCAGTGACATCTGCAGCCTGACGTGCACCACAACCAAACCTGCCCTTCCACCCGCCAGATCGCTCTTCTAACATGTCACACCTCCCCTCTGAATTCTGAGCTGCTGCCGCATCTGTCAACGTCCTGTCACTAAGCCGTGCCACCATTCCCCAGCTGACCTGCGCTGCTGCCACATTTGCTCGAAGGCGTCGGCCAGCTCTGTGCTGGTGATCTCCTCGGCGTCCTGGAACTTGAGGAAGCCGTCGCCGCCGTGGCCCGTCATGTAGATGAGCACGTTGCTGCGGTCGTCGGTGAGCAGTCGCTTGGTGGGCGGCGTGGAGGGCTCCAGACGGCCGGTCAGCAGCCGCACCAGCCGCTCCACCGTCACCTGGGGATGGAGACGTGACGGTCGCATACTCAGTCTGTGACGGCCGGACGCGCGGTTCGTGAATCGTGACGGCCAGTGACACACGGTCAGTGCCTCCTGTGACACACCGTCAGTGCAGACCCCGACCGGTCACTTATTGATCAGGCAGTGCACCAGCACACCATCAACGTAGTGAATGGCCAACATGCGCAGTTCAGCTTCCGAGTCTCGCAGCACACAAAGTATATTGACGACACTCGAGTCTCGCAGCACACAAAGTATATTGACGACACTCGAGTCTCGCAGCACACAAAGTATATTGACGACACTATCAAAAACCCCATAGTTCAGTTAATAATTTTAACGAGAGTGTGCGTGTTCAGGCATTTTCGATTGACAGATCCGCGTCCCATCTCCTTTTCGCGCGTTCGTTGTGCTCCGTGGCACAACAGTTGGCCGTGATTCAGCCTTTCGCGAGGCGCTCCGTACTTTCGTAACATCGCAGCCGCCTGGACAGGTCCGTAATGTTCGACAAAATAGCAGAGAGGCAGTGAGCGAGCCGTCACCCCAGCCTCACCCCTCGCTGCAGGGAGCGAGCCGCCACCTCGCCCGTCGCTCCGCGAAGCCGAGCGTCACCCACCTCGTCGCCGCGGTAGTCGACCTCGACGTCGCTGCCGTACACGTTGATGTGCTGGTTGGCGTTGTTAAAGACCGTGGCCGGCCGCGGGTTCCGCGGGTTGCAGGCCATGTCGTCGGCCAACATCAGGATAATGTGACTGAGGCAGACAGACGTAAATAATCAGTCCATGAAAACAGAAACACATCAGTAATATACCAACTCCCCTGTCAAATCAACATATCATGGCCCAGCTTTACTGTCAAAGCAGACATCACAAAGCTCACAGAACTGCTCACCATCTCATTGGCTAAAACTGAGCAGCACTGCTCAAATGAGTGTATCAAGTGTAACTGATCATCATAGATAACATTACAATATGACTGTCTGCTACCTGTCTGGGATTCCCAGTTTCTTGACACTTCTGTAGACAGACAGGACGTTGGCCACATGGCGGTAGTTGAACCAAAACCGGGAGGCATCAACCAGCACAGCCCAGTTGTTGGTGTGGTTTGTGAAAAACCCAGCTGGTATCTGAGAACAGAAATGTGTCAGACTATCAGACTCTCTCAATGCAATTGATTGAAGTCACCACAGCTACCACACTGAATAACAATTGGGTCAAGCTATCACTCTAATATAGGTTAACATGTATCTTTAAAAAAATAGTACAAAACATATATTATATCATTAATACAGTGAAGACAGTGTTAAGAAGGGGATGTTGGGTCCAGAATCCAATAGAAGCATCTGCACTTTCCTAGCTTCTGAGCTAGAACATTTTCTATCAGTAGATCTCTACTTCTCTACTGTGAGTGCGATGGGACACACAGGAGCCTTCATCGTACACAGTTATTTGAGGCCCATTAAACTAAGAACTGCTTAAGTTGATCATACAGATAAATGGTTTACTTTGATACAAAATAAAAGTAATTGACTATGGGGCCATGTACAAGGCTTTAGTATGCACCTACCTATAGGTAGTGGGTATACCCACTAAGTAGGCACACATATTAATTATAATAAAAAGGACCCACTTTTGCATCTGATTGCAAGAATAACAGAATTGACCAATTTCACATTTGTCATTGTAGGGGCTCAGTCATTTTCTTTTGAACTTTTCATTGCAATATTTGTGAGAAATGATAATGGGCTTTAATATCTATTTTATTCTTAAACTAGGTACATCTTTGGATAGTTTAGACCCATTCAGCTCCACCTTTTGTGCTATTTTTGCTGGTTCCAAAGATGTCACAAGTATGAAGCATCTAAAATTTATAGAAAATACATCAATATGTGTAGGTATACCAAAGTCAATAATATCACAATATTAATTATTTCTCCCACTATTACAAAAATATTTCAATTTCAATTTGTCATTAACTTACTTCACTACAATCAGCATGATTCAGAAGCAATGTAATGCACAGAGGAAATACAAATAGTTTCATGACTTGGGCTTGAAACGAGGAACATCAAATGAAAACAAGTCTTTCTATATTTGAAGGTTCCTAGTGACTTTGGTGACTGTCACGCTTTGCATAAAATTTCTGAAATTTTCTAAGCATTTGAGTAAGTACGCCCCTATCGTGTGCACTCGCGACTCATGGCTGCCTTATATTTATTTTGAAGCAGCTGCGTCAGAAATGAAACAATAGCTATAACCACTATAACACTGCAAAATCTTGAAGACAACTGCCGTCAGGAATGTAAAAGGCGATTATTTATTAAGCTTTTATTTATCTTTTAAAACGATAGATTATGATATATAAATATTTCCTAAAATATATTCAATGATTTATTAATAAAATGACAACTGTCAGGGAAGAACAGTGAAAGTTGAGTTGCAAACTAGCAACTTTTTACGTCATTTGGTCTTTTCACTCACGCTGTCAACAAAAACACTGCCAGAAGAGCAAATTCACTCGCAGGCACGGTATATAGAATACTAGGTAACACCGGTTTGTCCGCTCAACACAGGGCCAATGGTGATCACTTTCTTCAGCTGACGTCTGTGACCTTGAGCTGACCTAGGATGATAAACAGCTGACAATTTAGGCCATTTGGAACTCACTTGACAGTTGAAGAGCGTGATTTAAAATATAAATGTTTGTCAGATACTGACAAAAGATATTATTCACCAGTCATTTTTTAAGCACATTCTGTCATAAATTAGCTGACTCCCTCTGGTCTTCCACACGGCAGAAAATTCAAGTGCAAATTCTGCAGTCTTGAAGTGAACCAAACGCTATGATACACATGGTCGTTTCTCTCAGAGCACAACGGGAACTGCGAGAAAACAAGAGAGAGTCGGACTCTACAAATGAATGAGTTTGGAAGAAAAATAGCTGTATTTTTTTCCTGTAAAAATGTTGACTTTGAAAACATTGGCCATCAACTTGAAAATTGCCCCCAAATCTGAAAATGTGTGAATCGACAAAACAGGCAATCTTGCTGTTTTTACCCAAGTTTGCTCATGATTGAGAGAGATTCGATGCGAAAATGCACTGATATATACTTCTGAAAGCGAGGTCTCGATCAGTGTATTAATTTTGATTTTTAACTTAACGCTTGTCCCACTTTTCCTCCCAAGAAAATATTGTTGTCAATTTTTCAATAATCCTTTTATGCGTCATTGCTTTAAAAATAAGGAGAGTCGGACCGTAATTCTTTCAAAATGACTGATCGTGCTCAATATCTATCGGAATATATCAACAGATTGGCCAAACTCATTGGCTAAATATGTTTAAATTGCATTTTTCTTACTTTCTGCAGATTTTCCTGCAAAATTTTACTGTAGTTTAAGCTGCGTTTCCTGCAGATTGTGTTCACAGACCAATGGGAGACAAGTATTTCTTCATCAACAGGTTCGTTCGCCATCAATTGGTCTAGCGGGTGTTTTTCGCATGCGCAGCTTATGTCACAGCTGCGTAAGAACACGTTCGCTTAAATCATTGTGGATATTGTGGCGGCGTGATTATCGTCATTAACTAGTTACTTGATATGAGATTTTAATGGGGAGTGGTGTAATGCCCGCACGATTGTTGACTTTCATTGTAATTGCCTGAGCTGGTTCCTGGGCCGCCTCAGATAGCAGGATGGTGTGTCGGGTGTGTCAAGTATCTTGACCTGACACTTGACAGGAAGGTGGGTACCCTGACCCCTAGCTCAATATTAATCTCAGATGAAGCCCGTATATATGTCTTAGAGCTTGTTTAAGTTTTAATCTCACCTACATATAACCTAACATAATCTGAAATCAAATAACCAGACATGCTAGAAGCCTAATTTTGGTCAAATGCAGATGAGCAGAAAAATATTGTTTTTTTACGATATTCCATGCCTACCTATGTCTTGACGAGGGTTTGTTGGTTACTGTGTAGATAAACTATGGTGAAGATAATAAACATCATCTACCTTAGCCTAACCTTGCGTGCTAACCTACACTACAACTTTTGGTAAATGCTCAGAAAGAGTGCGATTCACTTTTCAGGCATACATTTTGTACATTCTTACGCGCTATTCGACATCCTGAATCCAGATAGGTATGATGATGCAAATACAAAACAAAAATCAAACCTTACCTAACCCCATGTTGCATATTCATATCAACTGTAAATCAGATATTTTTGTGAACAAATATGCATCTTTCATCCTTTCAGCATACATACGACCTACTAAACAGCCTAGGTATCAACCTACCATTCATACTTTATCTACACATAGATGCATATTGATATGTGGGGTATGTTTTGTTCAGTAGGTTATAGTAGGTCGGGTGCCTACATGCTATCATTTGTCATGCGACATGCTTCGCTTTCAGGTGGTGTCTTGTGGGCTTTATAGTGGGCTTTGTGGCCCTCTCTAAGTGCAAGGGTTAAGTGTTGATGCACATAATGTAATGTGTTTTTTTCCATGGGCGGAGGAACCTCACGAAAGTGGGGGGGGGGGGGCAGAGAACTTCAATGTCACTTTGTGGGAACCCCAATACCCCTATGAACAAATTCTTTGCAGTTTTGTGCTCATCTCACCTTGTCGAACCATTTCTCACTCTTAGTGTTGACTTTAAATGAAAAATATTTTACTTTAAAAATTAGCTTAGCTGAAAAGTGCCCCCCCCCCCGCTCCTACGCCTATGTTTTTTTCCTTAATGGCACAAATCATCCAGATTCATATGAGAAGGGTAGGTAGCTAGCTACAAAACCAATGCCTCAATTGTTTATTGTTTTCTTACAATAAGTCCCTCCTCTGCCAATCGCACTAAACTATCTACTGTCACAATGCAGTGTGCGTCATGATTTCTCAACTCTGTGCATACAATATGTTTCCATTTGTCAATCACACATTGTTTTTTTTTTTACAGGCTGTCCGGTTATGACTGAGGCCGGCATCTCACCTGTCCTGGCTACGCCAAATCGCTGTGGATGCCGGATGCCGAGGACCGGAGAGCCAACCGCTTTGAGGCGTGAGCTCTGTGGCGTGACTCGAGTGATCACCAGGTTCTGACGGCTACGGCGCCGTCGACCTGGTTGAATAGCTGGGGCCTGAACGAGGGTGACCTCAGTACGGTGGCCAATCGGTTACGTCCGAGGGGCGCTCGAACACGCTGCCGTCGCGTGGCTGCCGGCGGCCGCCCCCTCGCATGTGGATCTCCTGGAGCGAGGACTGTGAGAGGCGGCCGCATCATCACCTGTGTCCGCGCTCAACACCGTGCCACGCACTAATGGCGGAAGCCCGACTTTCTCCGATGGAGGAGAGAAGCTGGACGCTGGCTGCCAGGCTGCTGGGGAGGGCGCTGGGTCTGCCATCAGGGGACCCCCTGCGCGCGACCGCCGAGGCCTCGGCACCGGCGCGCCTGTCTTCGGTCCGAGGCTGGAGATTGCGAGGCCGCCAGGCCTGGGCGAGAGCGAGAATCCCACCGTGGCAACAGACGACTGGCGTCACCTTCCGGTTGGACGTGTGCCCGATCCGGGCTGGGGCCACGGCGGCGGAAAGGGAAAGCGTGGCTACGCTGCACCTCGCGTCCCTGCCCCTGTGTGCTGTCGGGTTTTGGACGGACGGATCTGCGGAGGGCGGAGTCTTCAGGCGCTGGGTGGGAGCCGTGCTGGTCTGGCTGGACGAAGAGGCCGAGGAACTGCGGGCCCCGGCCGGAGAGCTGTGCTATGGCTACCGCGCGGAGATGATGGCGCTGGTGACCGGTCCGGAGACCCTACTCGGAAGAGACAGAGACCAGGACTTGCGTTCCGTACCTATCTGCTAACTGTGCGGTGGTGCTGGTGTAGTGCAGCATTTTTGGATGGATAGCTACATTTCACGATTAACTAGCTGTTACGTTTCAGTGCAGGTGGCGTGACGAACAATGTGGTATCTGTTGGCCACTTCTGCGGCCGCTGCTCCTACTCGAAGGCGGGCGCGCTGTTTGGCTGGGCCGGCAGGATGTTCCCATTATGTGTCGAGGACAAATCGTGTATATTCATGTTCTTTTAATGCACAGATGTCTGTTGTATATTTGTCTGAAGTTTTATTTTAAGTTGACGGTTGCGTAGGGCAGATTCATCTTCTCTCTTTCATTTTTGTTGCCACTTTAGCGTTCATGTTTGTTATGTGTCCTGGTCCGGCTTGGTTGTCATCGTTATTCGTGATGTATTTTATTTTACGAACATGCTGGTGATCAATGCAATACACTTTTGGTTAATAATGCTGCTTTAGCTCTGATCTTTTTTATTTAGGCCTCAATCCAACGGGCTCTGGTTGTCCCATTTACAGGAGGGCTCCTCCTCCCGGCCCTTTGTGGTATGTCTTGATTGTACGACTGCGATAGTGATTTTTCCTCACCAAAATATGCAGGTAACCAATGTAAATGCTGCCAAAAGTTTGTCATTACGTGATATGTCTAAAAAAACATCAAGTTCCTGAACGTGGTCGTGTACTACGTAACCGGAAACTCAATAGGACGTGGAATTCTGTGAAGCAAAACTACAGAAGCGAGGCTGGTCACGCCAAAATCAAGTGAGGTATGTCTAGCCTTTCTTCCGCCGCCAAGGCTTCGACAGACTATCCCCGGGTTCGGTGTCTCTCGAACTACGAAGATTCAACGTCGTCCGGCCAATCCTGGTTATTTAAGGTCAGCGGGGACTTAGCTGTGGTTATGGAACAGGATTGGCCGTCCGAGAGACTCCGAACCTGGGGTATGTTGCAGCACAGCTATGTCGACCGAGTGTCGTCGCAAGCTGCCCCACTCGACGAGAAAAAGTAAAACCGTCCCGTCCTAGGCTGACTAGGCTTAGCTAGGTGGCAGCACAGTCGCGCCGGCAGGGGGCAGTGCCACAACCAGCCGACTGACATTTTCGTGTGACGTCAGAAACGGTGCCTCCCTGCTCGCAGGGTGACCGCAGGTCATCGCATTGCAATAGATTTTTGCTAAGGGATTTTGCAACGTTCTGCACTGCATTGCTTTGTAGATAACGAGGCTGAGGCTGAATGGGGGAAAGCCGGGGATGGCCTGGGAAAATTGTAGCACTTGATCAGACCTGACTGTCTGAAAATGTCTGAAAATCTTAGGAAGACATTTGGCTTGGATTTTGATTTTGAAAAGTTTGTTGGGGACGATGACAGGTAAGCCGATTTCTTTTGATGAAAAAAGTGGCCTTCACTATGGAGCCCTTATTAAAAATCACAGCTGCAATTGCTCTTTTATATGGTGCCAGTGGTAACAGCTTCAATTCATTTTGTATTGATTCATTTTTATAAATTTATTATTTTTCGTGCTACTCTTTTGTGCTACTACTGGGACACTTTGTGGTCTGCTGCGTAGAAGATGTAGGTAGGTATTCCATGGAAAGATTGGTAGGTAATTATCTATCTCCAATCAGAAAGGCCTACGTGTTATATGTATTCAATGAAGTCGCATGGTTGTCTTCCAGTTACTAGTGCAATGCAATGACATTAAAAGCAAATGTGAAAAAAAATTCAAAGATGGTGTTGCTATGATTAGAGTGAAATCCCTCTTTTGCACCCTATGCTCACAAAAGGAGGAAATCACCATGATAGAAAATTACAAAGGAAAGATTTAAGGTGCTGTGAGCTATCAGTTCCTTCTTTAGGGTGTTTGGCTCTAGCATGACAGAACTAGTGGCTGATTTATGGTGGCTTTAATGTCTTTCAACCCCTTCAAACCAAACTTTTGGACATCATAAACATCCTTCTGTAACATGCCTATATATCCCTTGACCTTAGAAGGGAGTTAACTGTCACAAGCCATGCTCCCCATATTCCCCTTCCATCTTATTAAGAATCCAACTTAATGATTGTGTGATTAGATTATGAATATTTGGAAATAATAAATGTTCTAGGTAGTTGAGGCTCAGTTTATGAGCTAGCAGGGGTCTATGCAGTGCTCAAATGACAAATGGTGCTAATCTTATAAAGGAATGCTTTATTTTAAGACATTTGCGTCCAGACTGATCTAATCCTCTGACTGCTGACCCTGAGCTTTGTGAGTGGGTAGTGGTCATTGTCTGAATGTTTGTTATAGGCTCAATGCAGTACCTAGCATGTATCCATTGGCCCAAGCACCTGCTCCCTACCACCTGCAGAAGCTATCCCTGTCCATCAAATTGCCCTGACCTGTCCTGACCCTATCATGTCCCTACAGTCCACTGAGCTCATCTGCTCTGTCCACCAACCTGTCCTGATATCTGACCCTCCCTGCTCTGCTGAGGTCTGACCTCCCCTGCCCATTCTGACCCTCCTCTGTCCCCTCTGACCCTCCCCTGTCCCCTCTGACCCTGTCCTGTCCTTCTGGACCTTCCTGTCCCCTCTGACCCCCTTCTCTCCCCTCTGTCCCACTAGCCCTCTGTCTTTTCTGACCCTCCAATCTCTTCTGACTTTCCTGTTTCCTCTGACCCTCCCCTGTTCCTTCTGACTCTCATCTCCCCTCTAACCCTTCCTCTCCCCCTCTAGCCTTTCAATCCCCTGTCTTTTATGACCCTCCTGGCCTTCTGACCCTGCCATCTCCCTTCCGATCCCCTCCTGTCCTTATGACCCTTCATTTACAATCGGCGGCTGCCCCTCTGAGTTCTGACCCTCCCCTATCTCTTTGAATTGATTACTCCCTGTCTTTTTGACCCTCCCCTGTCCATCTGACACTCCCTTTCCCTACAGCCCACTGTGAAATACTTGCCCTGCTCAGCAGTTGGCTGACACTCCCCTGTACCCCCAGCGAGGGCGCAGATGGCGGAGAGGAGGACCCGACCGCTGGGCCAGATGCCACCTCCCCGGTGCCGGTACCCGGGCAGAGCTCCCCCGAGGACGAGGACCGGTTCGACTCCATGGGAATCTCGGCTGATCACGTGCTCGCCGAGTACATGGAAATGGCCAAAACGCCGCCGCGCGCCACGCGACGGCAGAAGGAGAAAAAAGCGTACAGGTGAGTACGACGCTGCGCATTCTTAGGCGCAGACCAGGTATGTACCCCTCATTCCTAGGTTCCTAGACTTTTTTTCGAAATGGTGCACCTTGGCCGCTGTTTTTAAGACACCTTTCATTGATTGACAACTGGAGGAGGACAATCTGGCTATCGGCTGAAATATAAAACTACTTATATGAAGTAGCTTTTCATTTATTTCGATTATTATTAACGTTTTTGCGCGCTTCCCCGCTTACAGCAGCGCTTGTAGCTTTGATTCCGGATGTTTGTCTTATCACATTGATTTGCGTCGATCAGTCTTAAGTGACTAACGGCGCCCGGAAATGCCGATAGTGACACTATCGAGTGACGAGTGGTGTCAGTGTGCTGAGTGCTGACATCTATCGCAACACACACTTTAAGGTTCACAAACATGTCAAAAGGTGTAGGTACGCCAGAGGGCCCGTTTACGTAAGGCCAGATGTGAGTTTGGTTGGTGAGTTTACTTGCTGAGATCTTGCTGGTCATGCGTCTGCTAAAAGTTACCGTTTTGTTTTTCCTGGTCATTGTGCGCGATTTACCGACATCTAGCCAGCGAGCTTCTCGTCAATGATTTATATTTTCCTCTCTCCATCGAGCTCGTCGAATCCATCGTAGTCCCACCGGACGGCGCATTCCAAACGAAACGTTGCTGATAGGTTCAGACATAGACTGCGCCATATCATAAATTACCCAGGACAGTCATGAATGATGGTCAAAATACACCGTGCCGAGTTTTAGCGGTCTCCGGCGGTCTTCTTCCGGTCTTTTCGACGAGTGCTCGGCGCCACCGCTGCAAGGCACGACAACTGCTCAGCGCAGGGGCGGCGCTTCCGCAACCAGTCTAGGCCTGTCAAGAACTCAACTGATTCAACATAAGAAAATTACCACGTAGCCATAGTGGGGGACGCAAAGATCGTGTAAGAAAGCGTAAAACTTGTCTGATCTGCTCATTGCTTACTATCAGGTGATCCGCTTTTTTCTCCGCTTACTGGTAGGTATTCCTCCCGCTCTGCCCGTCGCCCACTGATGTATCTCACTGGTCTGCCCGTCGCCCACTGAATATGTATCTATCGCTCTGGTCGCTTAATCTCCCACCAATATCTCTCGGCCGCCCGCTGATGTGTCTATCCGGTCTGCGTTACCGTCAGGAACCAGGCACAGGCGGCCAGTAAGAACCTGAAGGCCAGTCTGAAGCGGCGCTCGTCGATGGACCGCTACCTCTCACTGCCAGTGTTCATGGAGGGCTCCGACGAGCCGCCGGCAGAAGACACGGTGGACTGGCATAGAGGCGAGTCGGCGAGGGATAATGGGTGGTAATTTTTAGACGAATATGTGGTTCGGTGTTTTCGAAATGTGTTTGACTCATTCCCTTGATGCTATGTTCGCCAGACGTCTTGCGTTGCATGTTACCCTTCTTGTGCATGTTTCATTTCTCAAATCAGTAATTATCCACTTAAAATGAATTAGTGTTAGTCCACTAATAACCTGATAGAAACCACATTCAGCAATGGGTGCCCTTTGAAAACGGCTCCAGCCTTAGTTGCTCCCTTTAATGGCCTGCTCGTCTCCCTTGTTCGGTACTTTGTTCAACACTGACATGTTCTCGCCACATTTTCTCTCCTACGCTTTCCGTGGGTATAAGAAATTAACCGGCTAGCCGCGCAGCATAACCGATGAATGGCGCGCTGCTGAAAATGCTCTGGGAGCTGCATTTCTGTGATCGGTTCGCTGACTCTGGTCTAACCGGTGGTCTGACGGTGGTCTAATGACGTTGGTCTGACGGTGGTCTAATGGTGACCAGATGGTGGTCTGATGGTGGTCGGACGGTGATCTAACGGTGGTCTAACGGTGGTCGGACGATGGTTTGGCTGTGGTTTGACCGTGGTCCGACTGTGGCTTGTGTGACCGTGGTCTGTTTGACTGGTCTGGTGGTAGTCTGAACTCGTTCTGTGTTCTGACGACGCTGGTCTGAAGCGCGGTCTGTCTGTTGTCGGAAGGTGGTCTGACTGTGGCCATGGTCTGACAGTGGTGTGTGACTGTGCCTGTGGTCTGTGTCACTGTGGCCTAACGGTGGTGATCACCGTTACGAGATAAATTACGACAATTACAAAATGCAATTGTGTGGTCGTGGTCTAACTATGGTCTGTGTGCTCGCTGCTGGCAGACCGTCTGCCGTCTGCCGATATTTCCTCTGGCGGTGACGGTAAGCTGCGCGCCGCCAGCTTGCTTTGGGGTGGGTGGCCGGGGTGCGACCGAACGCTTCTCACAGCCACGGCTCGCCTGTTCTCAGTCTTTTACGCTCGGCACTATTTATCTTACACTAGCTCCGCACTTTGCCGCCGTGTTCTGTTGGCCGCCATTTTCATATCTTCTTCTATAAATAGTCGAGTTCCCCCGTACTTTTCCATAAATTTCGTTTCTGCTTGTTATTCGTCCACATACACACATTATCCAACCTTTCTCCATTTTTTTTTTCGAAGCGTTAGTGTGTAAGTCCTTTTACCTGGGTTTATTTTAAGTTGACTTTGCTTTGGTCACGCGTAACTCTCTTATTCATAGTAAACGCATGCCACTGACCCTGCTGTAATTGCCGGGGCCATGGCAGTTGGCACGCTCGCTGGCTGGTGCATGTGCGGCTGCGCGGATGTGGCTGCTGATATACCTTTCGGGGTTTACCCGCTTCAGAGTTGTTATTTTCGACAATGCCTGCTTTTGTAACCGCACACAGATTGCTTATCACGTGCTACTGGTGTTGCATGTCCGCTTATTCGTGGCAGTATTTGCTTCTATCGTGAATGCTATACCGCCGTTACTCCTTTAGAGGTCTAGCTTTTGGAGGGATATAATCCAGCAATGGCGAGATACATCCAGGAACATGAAAGTCACCTTCATAACATTAAAGGGCGAACCGTGAGACCCCGCTCTCCGTGTAAATGATATATCGGTCTAGTGCTGCCCTGTGCTATAGCCGGCCTGTGCAGACGTCCCCCTCGCTCTCCCCGCAGGCGGCGGCGAGGAGCGCTCGCGCCACTCGGACCAGCGGCGCCGGCACCGACAGCTGCAGCGGGAGAGACGCGCCGAGCGGCAGCACAAGCAGCGCGCCGCCGCCGGCGACTTCAAGTTCGTGGTGGGCGCGCCTGGCGCCGACGCCGACCCGGACGTCACCGATGACCACTGCGCCAGCATGAAGGTGACAAGGGCGGTATCGAGGCTGCCGACAGCGGGAGATGTTCACAGTTCAAGGATACGGTATCTGCATTTGATTACGCTGAGTAACTTGTTCGGCCTATGGAATTTGACGATCTTGGTTTGATATTTGTAGTTCACTACAGCTGTAGATTTTTTTTTTTTGCGAACATTAACGATGCTTTTCTACACAAGCAGTTTGGCTGCCAGCAGAGCTGTTATCGGGTCGGGATGCCTCGTGTTGCCAGCCTGCCATCCTGTAGGTACCAGATCTGACCGTTCGGTTGTGTTGTGCGGTCCCTCTCCAGGTGGAGATGAGCAGCTGTTTCCAGTCGCTCTCCTCGAAGCCGGTCAGTCAGATGGAGTCGCCGCGGCCCCCTCCGCGGCAGCGCGCGCCGTCGGCAGACAGAGCCGTCAGCCACCCGGCGGCCGGCGGAGAGCGGGTGTCGACCGGAGACGACCGGGTCGACTTCCACCGGCAGCTGGCCAGGCTTGTGCGGATGGGCAGCAGCGAGCACCTCTCCTCGGCGGAGCACCAGAGAAAGGTGAGCACCTCTCCTCGGCAGAGCACCAGAGAAAGGTGAGCACCTCTCCTCGGCAGAGCACCAGAGAAAGGTGAGCACCTCTGCTCGGCAGAGCACCAGAGAAAGGTATGTGTATGTATTTGTATGTATTTATTTGAACGCCCACAGGTATGACACCCATTTACAGACGCAGTCCGATACTAAAACCTATAAATACATGTGCTCATGGGTTGTCAAATATAGGTACGTATAGTCATGTCAGAGAGATTAAGAAGGCTCTAAGAGACTTCATAAAAGTTCCTCGACTGGCGAATAGGTCCGCAGATGCCACATGTTCGTACATGCCGTTCACTTGCCTCGGTAAGCGACAAAACATTCCGGCCCTTATCGTTTCCACCCTTGCGGTGGGTTCGTGCAGTATCGCCCGTCCTCGAGTCCGCCTACATGGAACACACAATCCAAACATCCCAACAATATCGGTGGACCTAATGCGACCAGAGAACACCGAATGAAGAAAAGTGAGATCGCGCTGCACCAACCTTGCCCGAATACAACTCACACCAAAATGAGACAGAAGCTGATGGTAATCGAGAGACTGAGATGGCCGTGTGGAATGAGTTGCCAGCCAGATGAGCATCTTATGCTGGATCCGTTCCAGACGCTGTATATGTGTTTTTGAGGCCCCAGCCCATACTATGCTACCGAATTCTATCACAGAGCGAACGTGGGCATTAAAAGCAGTGATAAGAGGCTCAGGTCGAAACCGTCTCCCCCTCGCAGCACGAGAGGTCTGCAGCGAGCGCAAGTACACGCCAAGCGCCCGGTTCGCACTCCTGACGACGCCGTCGACGTGAGGCCCAAAAGTTAATTTTGAGTCCATGAGCACACCCAGATCGCGCATCACAGATACACGATCTAAGGTGATCCCATGGATGGAGTAGTCGAAATGGACTGGTTTAGTGCGGAGAGTGAATGTAATCTGTTTACATTTTGTGGGATTCAATTGCAGCTTCCAAGTAGTTGACCATGTACAGAATTTATGTATATCGTTTTGAAGGGCGACAGCGTCATCAAGCGTGCGAACCGGGCGGAGCAGTTTCATGTCATCAGCATACATGAGGCACGACGAGTTCAGGTAAGATGGTAAATCGTTGCAGAATAAAATAAACAAGATCGGCCCACATATGCTGCCTTCCGGCACGCCCGACCCAACACGGGCCCAGCCAGACGTCTTCCCGTTGACCACCACTCGCTGCTCTCTCCCACAGAGGTAAGACTCAAACCACCGCAGGGCAGAACCGGAAAGATGATAGGAGTGACGAAGTTTGTGCAGGAGAAGAGAATGGTCAACGCTGGTAAAGGCAGAGGAGTAATCGGTGTAAATAACATCAGTCTGATGGCCCGAGGCGATAGCGTCCCACAACTGCTTGACGAGGCAGGTCAGGTTGGTCTCACAGGAGCGTCCGGCCAGGAACCCGTGCTGAGCCGGAGACAACACAGGGGCCACGTGTACAAGTAACTGGTCACACACTACTCGCTCGAGAAGTTTGGAGCAAATTGACAAAAGTGACACAGGGCGGTAATTGGCCGGGTCTTTCCTGTCACCTTTCTTAAAAATCGGCACCACATTAGCCCGTTTCCAGACCAAGGGGAACTTTCCCTGGGCAAAAGACAAAGTACAGAGCTTGGTTAATGGCACTGAAAATTCGTCTGCACACTCTGATAAAATTCGTGCACTAAGACCGTCCGGCCCGCATGCCTTGTGTACGTCTAATGATAAAAGAATACCGCGCACCGTCTCATGGATCACAGTAAAACGATCGAGATTGTCAATGTCATACGATACACAGTCGGGGAATACATGCACACGCGGGTCAGAAAATTTGGCAGCGAATGACCGGCTAAAACATTCAGCACGCTCAGTGTCGTCAGTCACGATGCGACCGTCACATTTCAAGGCCGGTACACCACGCCCTGCGTACTTGATGGACTTAAGAAGCGACCAAAAACGTTTCGAGTTACTTTTAAAATCGTCCACTAAGTGTAAAATATTCTGCCTGTACTTCGACGAGACGATACTTTTGAAGCGCGCCCTGCGATCGGAAAAAAGTGCTAAATTGTCCGCTGTGGGCGCCCTTTTTCTTCTGGCGGTGGGCGGACTCCTTCTCACGCAGAGCACGTTTAACATCGGAGTCAACCAGGGCGGGAACTTAGCTTTCAATGTCACTGTCGGAACAAAATCAGCAACAGCTGCCTCTACCCACTGATAAAATAGCCCTGCAGCGTCATCCACATCCATGTCATCCAACACGTTCCATGGTAAAAGACGCAAACATTCCTTTAGTCCAGGGAAGTCCGCTCGGCGATAGTTGAGCGCCGTGCTACGGGTAACACGTACAGGAGTCTGACGTGGGATAGAGAGTGTTACTACGGTCTGCATGTGGTCTGACTCAAACAGACCAGCATCCACCTCGCACTCACAAAGGTGAGCAGCGAGCGCCAGAAGAAGGTGAGCACTCCCTCCCAGGCAACAGAAAGCGCACGAAATGTAATGCAATTGCGTTGAATACAAGTAGTGTATGAATTATGTCGTGCCCAAGTGCTGAGTGTGACCGTCGTCTCTGCTGTCCTCCAGCGCTCCCGGGAGGACGTGCGCTACCAGAGCGAGCTCCAGGACGTGCTGTGGCTGGCGCTGCAGGCCTACCTCAGCGGCGACACCATGCACGCCACCGACCAGGCGCTGTGTCTGCAGCGCGCCCAGCTGCCGGCGCTGGTGCAGCGCGTGCTGGCGTTCCGGTTCGAGCGGCAGCCGGCGGCCGGCGCCGAGCCGCGCTGTGATGGTTGCCTGGACGTCTGGTGCCGCACCTGTCTGGACGCTCAGCGGCGCGCGCTCAGCGAGGTGTCCACCCTGATGGAGGCCGTGGACGGCGCCGAGCGCCTCTACCCGTCCGGAAAGAAACTGCGCGAGCAGCAGCCGGCCTTCTGCGACCCCGAGTTCCGGCGCCGGCTGAAGACGCTGTTTGTGTGGCACAACCTGACCAGTCAGCTGTGGATGCGGATGCGTATAATCCGTCAGTACCTGAAGGGCATGGGTGCCGGTCACCTGCCGTGGCCCGAACTGGAACCGACCCAGTCGCCGCCGGCTCCCAGTCCCAGCGACAGTGTCAGCAGCCGCGAGCACCCGCCGCCGGCTGCCGGGCGGGAGGTGTTCTCACCTCCCCAGGACCGGCCGCCGCCGGCAGCCGCCCCGGTCCCCCCGCCGCGGGTGAAATTCGAACTGAGCGTCTCCGAGTCCTCTGCCAGCGCCAACCCGTCCGACTCGAGCAGCAGCAACACGTCGGAGGGCCGCGCCATGGAGCGCGAGCCGGCGGCGGCGCCGCTGCACTGGTCCGTCAGCTCGACCTCCGTCTGCTCCGCCTCCGAGACCACCGCCGACGGAGACAGCAAGACGCCCTACCGACGCTGCGTCGAGAAACTGCTCAAAACCAAGGGCCTGAAGAAGACCATCACCAAGCTGATCAGCCACCTGGGCAGCGCGCTGAACCAGACTCAGGCGGCGCTGCTGCCGCCGGAGGAGCAGCGCGGCGGCGGCTCGCCCGGCGCCGGCGAGGTGCTCACCAGCGGCGACGCCTCCTCGCTGGGTCTGGACGACCACACGGCCGCCGAGCTGCGCGAGTTCGGCGAGGGCTCCGTCACGGCCGCCCAGCTGGCGCTGCCCTCCTTTAAGGCCGTCTACGTGTGGCTCAGCCTGGTGCCGCTAGAGGTCACCCACGAGTGCGTCAAAATCCGCCTGCAGCAGCAGCCCAAGGAGCCGTCTCCGCTCAGCATTAGACAGGTCAGTCGCCGCCACCGTCACCGGACGATTCGGACCGGTCACGGCTCAGTCACCGACGGGTCACTATTACAACCATGATGTTTTGGTGCAGGTGCTAGTCAGTCGACTGTCGTGGTTTCCTGCGGCGTTTTTGTTGACTGCTCAAAATGCGGTATAAGCGTAAAACATTCGTAGTAGTGGGCTGAGACAAACTTGTTATATTGTGTAGTGAGGCGCTGACCCTGTCCGCCCCGTTCCCAGCTGATAGCCGAGTGTAAGGAGGCGCTGAAGGCGGCCGTGCTCGTGCGCGGCGTGTTCGTGCGCCGGATGCGCGCCATCCGACCGCAGGCCGGGGCAGAGCGCTGCGTGGCTAGACTCGACCAGGCCGTGGAGACGTTCGACGCCGACGTCAAGGAAATGCTCGAGGTATCGTAGCTAACAGGAATAATTATCAACCCCTTGCATATCTTTGTCGGCTTTTTTCTTACCTGTCCTTGTTACTGCATTGTACTGAAAATATTGTTGGTGATTTTATGGTATTCAATGCCAGTTGTGTCGCTCTATTCCATTATGACTCAGTTGATGAAAGCCGTAGGCATGCTTTTAGAAACTGAGCCATACGTCATACGTCGTCGTCATATTCAATCGTCGTTCTTTTCTGAAGTCTCCTTATCCCTGGGCTCTATCGAGACAACACCTTCCATTCCGCTTTGACCGGTCCGTCCGTGCTCAGGTGTACCTGCGCTACATCAAGCAGCTGCTGCTGATGATGCAGGGCGAGATCGAGGTATCGGCCGCCCAGAAGAGCCTGCTGGAGGAGGAGTGGACGCTCTGCAAACACATCTGTCCGCACATCGCCGGCGGAGAGGCCATCGCCGGCAGAAACTTCTGGTGAGCACTGCTGACGCCGTCAGGGGCGCTAATATCGGGACATTGATACTGCCTCATTGTAAGGTGACGGCTGGCGCTATATACTGCGATCTGTGACTGTGTCGCAAAAGCCTGTACCGTGGTCAATGATTTGTGCATTGTGTTCGGCGGCTTTGTCTGTGCCGGGGCCTGTGATTTCTGTGTTTTGCTCGGCAGTTTCGTCTGCGCGATGATCTGAGGTCTCTGTATTTCTTTCGGCAGTTTTCTAGTGAGCGACATCCTGCCGACGATCGGAGACCTGTTGGAGAACGGCATAGACGCGTGCATCGCCAGTCTGCAGCGGTCTTCGAGCGGTGACGGCGGCCGAGAGCCGCTCTACGGCAGCAGGTGAGCTGGCTTGGAGCGTGAACCCCTGTCCCGTCCCCGTACCCGAGTCCGACTCGCTCCGATCCCGTCCCAGACGGTGCCGGGCATGGTTGGGGACCTGGGTATTTATCACATAATACAATATAGTGTGAGACCACGAATAGGGTGTAAATTGCTCATCATGGTTATCCGGTGTGTAAATTGCTCATCATAGTTATTCGCAGCCAAATATGTGTTCTACCACAGACTTCTTTATCTATAGAGAAGTATATATAGAGAAGTCTGTGGTTCTACAAAGCGATGCCGTCCATGTTGGAATGGAATATACCTTTCCGGCCAGTGGTGGATTAGCGTGGTTCGGCCCCTCTCCATGACAAGTCGCTTACTTACGTCCCTCTCCCTCATCTCCCTCTCCGACGGGTCATCCTCTGACCCGCCTGCCCCCCTCTCCCCGACAGATCATCATCTGACGCCCGTCCCCCTCTCCGTCCGCCAGGTCGTCCACGCTGAACACGCTCCGGGAGTTCCGGGTCCTGTTCCAGGAGGCTCAGGACCGCGCGCTCAAGGTGCTGCTGTTCGCCAAACTGCTGCGCCGAGATCTGGAGATCGCCGCCGAGTTCTCGATACAGTGCGGCGCGCAGGCCATTCTGGACCGGCTGGCCGAGACGGGTCACGTGCGCGTCATAGCGCCGCACAGCCAGGACCACATCATCTTTATACCAGGTACGGCAACGGCGTGGTCGGGCCGAGATAGACAGCGAATAGTCACTGAATTAAAATGGGCTTTGACCATAACATTGTGCTATTGCACCAGCTTTATGCATGCAGTTTATAAGCAGTTTTGTTTCCTCTTATTTTTGGGAGTATCTATATGGGGCGGCAGTTCGTTACTACCGTCTGCCGAGCTGCCCATAGTCGCCTAGTTACTGCCGCCTTCCGTGCAGCCGGGTGTTCACTAAAAATTGAGACAAAGTTTAGCAGGCTGTATCTTCGGTAAAAATGTACCGATTTAAACAAACGAGGCATTGTTGTAATGCACATTGCATCTGCTGCAAGCCGTAGAGCGTCAACAGATTTGCCTGATCCCTGTAGGTCATTTTTTGGACATTTCCTTGGAAGTGTTGTCACAAGCTCTGGCACCAGTGGACCGTGATGTTGGCCAGTTGATGGTGGTAATGAGCAACCAGTTGATATTTTGTATGAAATCGAAAGACACCAACATACGTTATAGCTTTAGGCAAATCACATTTGATACTCATTTGTTACATTTCAGGCGTGGAAAATGGCTTATCGGGTCTCGTTCCAATGGGAATTTTTTACATCGGCCGGGGCCCTCAAGGCGCCCCTTGGTTAGTGTGCTGGCGCGAGGTCGGACCAGAAAATCACCTTCTGGTTACATATGTTGTTCTGCATGAACCTCTAGTGCTTAATAATACACTTGGCTCAAAAAGTATCATATTGTAAAGGACCAGTCTGGAGGAATAAAGTCGAACTGTGATGATATTCTCTGAAATAACACATACACCACGGCATCCAGCGTTAGCTTGCATGCTGACACTTAAATGGACGTTAGCCCTTGTATCATCGATCACATCACAACAGAACACTCCATTGTATAATTAATTGTCGCCCTTTAACTAAAAACATGATTTTTCTACCTTAAATAGTTCAACCTTTTTTCTGCATTTTTTGTCCCTTTTTGACCATAGCATATTTACTTATCTGGCCTTATGTTGTTCCCAGTCGCTTCGAGAAGTCATTTGCGCCGGTTGTAACTCGGCCTAGTCTCAGGTGTGATATATCTTCTTCGCTTAGGCACAGTTAATACCTTACTGATCAGCAGCATTGCGCCGTGAGGTGTCAAAAAGCCCCTCCACGTGCATTTTTGGGGCCCCGGCCCTTCCTCAGGTCATTATCTTCACAATTATACCACTTCAGCTTTTCGGACTCCCACACCCTCTAGAACTTTCGTCCCACTGTACGGTATGTGACTAATTTTGACATTTTAAGTTTTCATTAGGTATTTGTACGTGCCAAACTCTCCCATCGACGTGCTATTTTGGGAATGCCTGCCAATGGGCTTTTGGTAGTCCTTGTTTAAAACGACCTCCAACGCCACTGTTTTCATTACATCCGTGAAATTTTATGCTCGATATGATAAAAACGTCCCTTTTATGTCTATGCTAAGTTGCATCGTAATAGCTTGCTTCACTTTTGATATGCAGCCATTCAAAGTTTGTGTCAATTTTTAGTGAACACCCTATGTTTTAGACATTATTCTTACTTATGTCTGTCGGTGTGTTTCAGGCAGTATCTGTATGTTGTGTTTCCGGTTCAGGCAGTATCTGTATGTTGTGTTTCCGTTCCAGGCTGTATCTGTATGTTGTGTTTCCGTTCCAGGCAGTATCTGTATGGAGCGGCAGTACGTGTGGCAGCTGCTGGACATGACGCTCAGCCGGCAGGACAGCCGGCGGCCGGTCGACGTCGGCTACCTGGTGCTGATGGCCTGTGACGACTGCGGGGATGTGGAACAGCTGTGGCGCGGCACCACCATCCACCTGGAGCCCACCGCAGAGACCACCATCACTCTCAGCTACGTGGAGGTACGGTAACACCATCAGACCACCATCACTCTCAGCTACGTGGAGGTAAGATAACACAATCACACTCAGCTACATGTAGGTAGGTACGGGACCACCATCACACTCAGCTACGCAGAGGTAGGCGACCCGACCACATTTCGACACAGATGGAGGAACGTATCTACTGACACCGCCGGGAGGGTATTGAGCCTGTGTCCTGTGCTAGAGCTTTGCCTGTGCATTTCGATGCTGAAAAGTACGTTCGAATGTACTATTTGCCTCATTGCTCACCAGAATAGTTTGTGTACCCTTTATCACTGCCTTCCTCATAATATCACAGCCTGGAGTGTATTGAATTGTGTTTCCCCTTTATCACCAGGTGAAGGGTCTTCTGTTGGTGGTGAACAACACTAGTCACCTGGCGCGCGCCCGCGAGCCGTTCCAGCGGGCTATGGGCGCCTGTCTGACTCTGGAGAGGGACGAGACGCCGCCCAACCGAGCCATCACCGACGCTCTCGAGGAGCTCAAGGTAGGCTGCAGGCCGATCCAAATTTGTGGGTGCGTGCGTGCGTGTCAATATATGCGCTTTCCGTCTTGTTTTTCCTTTGTCCTTTCATTTTGTTTTGATGTGTGATGTGTCTCTTTTGCTTGGGTGTTTGTTCGATACTCTCTGATAGTCGGTATGTTTGTCCATCTATCTGTTGTTGACTGGCTGTCTGGTGTCTACCCACCCCGTCCCGCCCGTCTGTTTACCGTCAGGAGGAGGCTCTAAAACTGCGTCTGGTGGTGGCTGACAGTGTCGCGCTCGTCGAGGAAAAGTGCTCAGCGATCCTGGCCGACCCGGGCGCCACCTCCCTGGCCGCCCGCTGCCGCGAGGTGGTCCAGCAGTGCTTCAAGTTCGCGTTCGAGTACCACCGCGAGCTGGTGCGCCTGATCACGGGCTCGCGCCGGCCCGAGGTGGCGCCGGCGCTCATCTCCGTGGCGCGCCAGTGGATGCGCTACGTGGTGGAGTACTGCCCGCGCGGCCAGGGGCTGCGGCCGCGCTGGGCCAAGGACGGGTTCGACTTCGTCAGTCTGTGCACCGAGCCGCAGCACACGCTGCACCTGGAGGAGGAGGAGTTCAAGACGCTCCAGCGCGAGGTCACCCACTGCATGCGGCACATCAAGGGCCTGGCCTGGTCGGTGTCGTCCTCTCCGCTGGGCACCGCCGCCGCCGCCGCCGCCGCCGCCGTCGGCTCCCGCTCATCGTCTCCGTCCGACCCGAGCCGGCCGCTGTACCGGTCGTCGCGCTCGCTGCCGCCGCCGGGCGAGACGCCGCGGCCCGACGCACGGACGGCGGTCGGAGTGCCGGCGGAGCTGCACTCGCCGACGGCCAGCCGGCGGGACTCCGCCGACCGGCCGCTGGGGTGAGCGGGGCGCCCGGCGTGTGATGGCCGGCCGGGGACGGACGGAGGGAGGGCTCAACAGAAAATAGTAGAATAGCATTGCAGAATAACATTCCCCAATAATTACGAATACCCGTAGGATAGCATTGTAACGTGTCACAATGGCATCGACGATTCCAGTGTAACAATGTGACAGATTCGTGCGTTGTCTCTCATCTAACTTGACTGATGTATGTCCCCAGCGAGCTGGGCAGCCCGGTGGGGTCGGCGCCCAGTCTGACGCCCGGCTCCCCGGTCGTGTCTCGCGCGGCCGGCCTGGGACACCGGACCGGCTCTGTGTCTCCTAGTCGACTGTCTCTGGATGGTAAGTGACATGCGCACTGATAAACCGCTCACCGATCCACCGCACTGTATTGTGACCGCTGCGTCTTTCTAACTGGTCGGATGTGTGCGTAATCGGTTCGCTGAGTTTGTCTGTGTGTATGACCAATCCGTGGGCCTCATAATGTGACCGGTCTGTCACGTCTATCCCAGGTCTGTCTCTAGTCAGTCCTCTAGAGCGCGCCCGTCCTCCCTGTGTACCAGGTATGTCTGTTCACTAATCTCTGTGTGCCTGACCCGTCCTCTGTCGTTGCCAGGTCTATCTCTAGTCAGTCCTCTGGAGCGCGCCCGTCTGGCCGTGCTGGAGCTGGACGAGCGGCGGGACGAGGCGCTCCGCGACCACCGGCGCATCGGACACGTCAGCGAGCGGCGCGCCGACCGCGTGCACATCAAGGCCAAGACTGTCGGCTTCACCTGGCAGATGGGCTTCCTCATTGGTGAGTGGCTGTGCTCTGCGGACTGGCAGACAGGCGGCGGCAGTAATTAGTGGGTCCATCTACTGCCCGGTGGGCCCTTTCCATGCCGAAGTTGGTACTCCATACTCAGTTGACAGTGTTGTTCATATTGCACTGCGCGCGGATGCTTTTATTTCGTTCTTTTTTTTCGAGCCTTTTCACTTCTTCATTAATTGTCATTTTTAGTCCTATGAATCTAAAATGGGAGATACATTGTAATTTAGAAAACGGCCATTCCTGTCGATATTCGCCTCGATTAGTAGGTCCATCGAATAGGAGAAGCAACCAGAGACGGTGTTTTCTTGAGCACCACGGTCGAAGTTAATTTGGCGGAGCTGCACGTATTTGGTTACATTCAGCCGGGTCCATTCGATGCAATATTTATGTTGAAGAAGCGATGCGATTTTTTGTCGGTTTGTATTAGTAAATATTACGATAAAAACATGTCCAGATCATTTCACTGGTAAGCTCGCTGACTTGCGAACATACTGTGGCGAGCATGGCCATTCATCTGGCAGTATTGAAGCTCGATACCTTTCCAAAGCTATTCGCGTCACCACTTTTGCGTGTGACAATGCCTATCCCCGTTGCCAGCAGGTTCTGACAGCATTCCTCGCCGCCGCCAGGCTCCGCACTTACCGACGGTTTTCGCGCTCAATATCTTTAACACTGACTCAATCTTACACAGTGCCGCATTAAAAGTACAAAATTTGGCATAGAAATTAAATTATCGTTGACACATACGTACAGCACGCTGTTTAATCTAGTTGTGGATGCCAAATTACACAACTGCTTTGGACTAAATTAAGGCTGTGCTGTGGAACATTGACAGCTTCTGTCGTCGTCCGTCTTCCCGGACGAGGACGTATGAAGCGGCCTCTGCCCCCGTCGCCCGCCCCTCGGTGAGGTGAGCAGCGCCGACTCGGTATCTGTTCAGGGCCCGGCGCGGCGCCCCCGCCGGCGTCTCTGGCGGCGCCGCCGGCCGCGGCCGCGCACCGTCTGCGTGCCCAGGCGCCGCTGGGCGGCCGTCTTCCCGTCCTCGGCGGCTCGGCCGGCCCCTGCTGCGGGAGACTGGGTCAGACTCGATACTGCTGCGGGAGACTGGGTCAGACTGCTGCGGGAGACTCGGTCAGACTCGGTACTGCTGCAGGAGACTGGGTCAGACTCGGTACTGCTGCAGGAGACTGGGTCAGACTCGGTACTGCTGCGGGAGACTAGGTCAGACTCGGTACTGCTGCGGGAGACTAGGTCAGACTCGGTACTGCTGCGGGAGACTCGGTCAGACTCGGTACTGCTGCGGGAGACTCGGTCAGACTCGGTACTGCTGCGGGAGACTGGGTCAGACTGCTGGGGGAGACTGGGTCAGACGGGGCACGGACTCACACTCACCCACTGAATACTGATACTGCTCGTACGAATGTAAACGGCAGCATATGTAGAGACTTGGATCGGATATTGAGAACAACGCAATATTCCAACGAAGTCAAACATTTAAAAATGCATGTTCCACCAGCCGATACTGCTTCATTGTTACTCATGCAGTTATGGTTCAAAAAGTAAATGCGAACGCTAGAAGGAAGATGAAGATTGAAGATGAAATTGAAACGAAGAATTAGAAAATGCAACAAAAGCTGTCTAGTCATTCATCTTTTATGTTCGTGCATCTTTTATGTGCCCCATGTATGTTATGTGACTGCAGCCGTAAGTGGGCCTGGAGCCTGTGGTTGTTTCGTGCGTAATAAACTAATAAGCGTCATAAACCACACAAGTAATCCGCATGTAGTTTGACTGAGCCACGCGAGTGAGAGTGGCTCAATTTCTATTCCGTTCCGGGTCTGTGCGCTCAGTTGTGTCACGCTG
Source organism: Amphibalanus amphitrite (assembly GCF_019059575.1). Classification (NCBI taxonomy): domain Eukaryota; kingdom Metazoa; phylum Arthropoda; class Thecostraca; order Balanomorpha; family Balanidae; genus Amphibalanus; species Amphibalanus amphitrite. The sequence goes on from NW_024881514.1 coordinate 429,425, forward strand.
ACCCACATCCCTGGCTCTCGTCCCCCTGTCAGCCGTCCCCGCTCCGTCCCCGTCCTTACGTCTGCGCCCTTTGGCGGCGGCCGCGGCGGCTCGCTCGGCGTGGTCGGCCGGCCGGACCATCATCTGTGTGCGGTACAGCGAGTACAGCGGGCCGCGCCAGTCGTACCAGTACGCCACCTGGTACTCGTACTCGCTCGGTACCGGCCCGCTCAGGTACAGGCCGTTCAGGTTACTGCGGGACCAGCGGGTGATGGTTAGAACACGGTCACAGAAGTCAGCCAGACTGAGCAGCAGCGTCCACATAAACAGTAACTGAAGATTGGTTCGGTTTACTTCTCTATGAATCATCCTACACATTTACTGTGCTAATTACGGCCAGGAGAGATGTGCGTCTAATGCTAACACCGACTAATGCTTCCAGTATTGGCCAGCAATTGGTTTGTTAATCTATTCTCAACAACCTGGGCGACTCTCTTGCCCGTGGCTCATTGGGTGAACCGTGTGTGACTCAGCGGGCCGTGTATGGCTCAGTGGGCCGCTTGTGACTCAGTGGGCCCGGCTCTAGTGACAGTGGGCTGCGTGTGGCTCTGGGCCGCCGGTACTGACCTGGAGTCGCAGCCCTTGTACCACCAGCCGCCCTTGTGGTTGAGCGCGCAGCTGTCCTCCTTCCACAGGTCGTTGTCCACGTCTTTGGTGGAGAACTTCATACCGGCGTGGTACTTGAGCGAATCACCTGCAAAGGGTACGGAGGGCACAAATCACAATCGGCCTTGTCTTATATTCACTACCATAGAGATGCCAACTAAATTATAGTTGTCCGGTTCTAGACTCTTCTAGTTTCTGATCATAGGCTATCACGTGGCAATGACACAGCCTGCAGATCACCTTCGGCACCCTCCCCGGGCCGTATTTCGGCCCCGTCCCGCCCGCCCGTCCGTCGCCACGTACCGGCGTCTCCGGAGTAGTTGTCGAGCACCTTCAGCGCGTATCCCTCGGTCTCCGCGCCGATGGCGAACGCGCCGTAGCGGGCGGTGGCGTTGGAGCCGGGGTAGTCCTGGTGGCCGGACCGCTGGCGCGGGAAGTCGGACAGCTCCACGCGGAGCTCGTTCAGCTGGGGAGGGGAGGGGAGGGTGTTAGTCGGAAATTGTCGGTCTTCGTACATCCTGACATTGGGTTTTGCCGACGTGGCTATATGGTGCATAGTGTTTTCTCACCCGATGGCTGGTCAGTAGGTGGATGTTCTCGTTCCCCAGCCAGAACTCCCCGGCCAGGTTCCCGAAGCCGTACTTGTACGAGATCCAGTCCCGGAAAAAGTCCTCGTCGCCGTTCGTACGCCGCTGGATCACCTGAACCACAAACGGGGGGTTTGAGCTGGTGCTCACTTCTATCGGATGCCTGAATATTTGGTTGTCTGCTACGCATGCAAGGATGTGCTTATTTTCCGTGGTCTTATACTGGTCTCGACTCCAAAATCGTCGACTCCGACGATTTTGTCTGCGTTTCTAGATCTCGCATCCGTTTATCCTTGTTCACACCCTACCTCAGCTCCCTTCTCTCACCACTTCTCGCATCCCCCTGCTCTCGCCATACTTACCTCGCCTCCCGCCCCATGCCGGACTCACCGCCCATCCGCCGCCGTCGGTCTTCTGGTCGCAGTAGACGAAGATGGGCTGGGTGGCGTGTCGCGGCCGCACGTGGTAGATGCCCGAGGTGGCGCCCTGCTCGCCCGACAGCAGCACGTCCGAACAGTCGGCCGGCAGCGACTCGTCACCTGCCGGCAGTAGCACGGACTCGATCACCGACTCAACTGACTCAGCTGGACAAAGGACATTGACTCAGCCGACTACTCGAGCGGCACAGTCGGCGTCGGACGGTCCAGCATCAACGTGAACTTGAGTTCCCCATTCAGCTGCAACGCTGATTAATGTAGGGTTTAGTTTCAGACGTAAAACTCCAAATGCTGATAGATACTGTAGTTTTCCAGGCTGATTTTTTTCTTCCATAAATCTCCAAGTGTTCATCCGTGGAGACCCTTCCGAAGGGTTCCTATTCCCTCTACTATCTTCCTCGTCCTCCGTCCGCGCCCACACAGTCACACCCAGGGTATATTGAGACTAGAGACAGCTTTACCCACCTGTGGAGGCGGTGACGGTAGGCCGCCGCTGTTGTCGGTCCAGGTAGGCGCGCATCTCGGTCAGACTGGTGGCCAGACCCACCTTGGTGGCAAACTGCTCGGCCTGCTCGCTCAGCTCACTGTCACAGACATACACGGGCAGTGAGAAATGGACGCAGGCATAGTCAATTACTGACTATTAGCGGCGGAGACAGACATCGACAAGACACTGAGACAGGTCGACAGGCGCAGGGCCGGAGATGCCTTTGAAATTAAATACCAAATCGATATATGCCTGAGTAGGTTTCACGTTTCCGTGATGGTGTGTTCCAATATATCTCGGCTGCCTACAGAAGTTGTGTCGCACATTTACTTATACTGGGTGGGTATTTAATGCATTGACGCAGTTTTACTCACTATAAGAAGTGATCTAATGTGAGTACACTCTGAAAATTGATAGTTTATTTTTTCCGTTGTGCCCTAGTAGAGTGTTGTCGTTCTAGCTACCGCGGCGAGTGATTTACGACTGGATGAATCATGTGTTCTGAGTGTCGTCCGTCTTCAGTTCGGTGTATAATGTACATTCCCTGTGTATAACAGTGTCCCCCGCGCCGGTAATATGTTCTGACGTGCAGTTCGGACGGGCGGGGTGGGGACGTGACTCACGCCGACCTCGCGAACCCACTCGGCTGTCCGCGGCTGAAGGGTCCCAGAGCAGTGGGGGCCGGCTCAGTTTATCCTAATGAAGGACCGCTGGCTGCCGATCGCATCATACTTTACCGAGAACGGCCTCTGAGTGCCTGAGTGGTCCCGCATCAGGGCGGGGACGGCCACTCACAGCGGGGGACGGCGACTCACAGCGGGGGATGGCGACTCATAGCCAAACACTCCACCACCGGCTTATAGCCATCGACCCTGTTCAAATTTGCATAAGTACTACGGTGGATTAACGCCGGGCGCATTTAGATCGAAATCCAAAGTTTGCATATCGTCGGTGCTACTCCCTCTGTGCGGAGCCCCTCAATCGGTGGTCGCGCCGCCACTCACCTGGTTCGGTTCTCCACGGTGCGCACGTGCGCGTCCAGTCGGCGCTGGCCGCCCTTCAGCAGCTCCGTGTTCACCACCAGCTGACCGAGCTTCTTGTCCAGCTGGGCCACACTCTCCTCCAGCTGGGCGGTGGAGGGGTCGGCCCCGGTGGGCCGGCGCGCCGCCCGCTCCCGCGCCGCCCGACGGCCGGCCTGCACCTCTGCCAGCACCGTCTCCAGCAGCGAGGTCACCTGGAGTACAGGGAGAGAGGTCACCCGGGGATAGAGGTCACAGTCGGAGCACAGTGACCGAGGTCACCTGAAACACGACAGGGTCACCTGAAGTACACGGACAGAGGCTACTTAAAACAAGGACACAATACATCACAAAGGTCACCTGGAACATGGCTCGGAAATTATACTGGGCCGAAACTCAATGGCTCCACCGTTGATGCAAATTTGGCTAGTTGTGCTTCTTGCTGCCATATAGGCTAATCTCCAGGTGGCATGCGACCAAAGTTGGTCAAGGCTATAGGTACCAAATATTTACGTAGATTTCCGGCAACCCATATCTGAGCTACTCAGAAGTCGGGAAGCTAGGTTTGCCTTTTGGTGGTAATCAATGTAGCACATATCAATACATTTATACCCGGTGACCCTGAATGTTCAGTTTGTGAAGTTCGTGGGTACTACCCACTCTGTGCGTACAGAGCCCGTGGGTTATCCCAAAGTCCCACGAATCGCACAGCGCAACTGTACAGCCTACGACGGCTGTCTCTCGAAACTGAGTTTTGTTTTCACCATCTGCCTCCAACCCATTTACACCGCACGGTGCATCGTTTTACCATGTGCGGTGTGGAGGGTCTGTTTTTGGTGGCGGTCTCGCCCTATCAGCGTTAGTAAACACGTGGCAGCGCTGAGGGCTGCCGGTGACGGCACCGGCCCGGGCCGCCGCCCGCCTCCGCTCCCGGAGCCGGCCCTCGAGGGACGGGCGCCGGCCGGCCGCTGACTCTGCTTTACGTCAGCGCCGTCTGGAGGTTTTGAGACTGTTTTAAGCCCAAATCGATCCCAGGAATGTGAAACGGGTTGCATGTAGAGCTGTTTGATCGATGATCTCAGAATTCGCTTACTCTGATTGGCCCATCTCAGAATCCTGTGTGAATTGCATGCTCAGCACAATTATCTGCTGTGTCCCGGCCCGTGTCGAAGGCGCACAGCTCCCGCTCCTCGGTTCCTCACCCTTCCGACATCCGACTGCATCCCGTCCAGTCGGGTGTTGAGCTGCTGAAACTCGCTGCGGATGGCTGCCTGGCTCTCAGCGGCTACTACCTCCGCCTTACGCTGACTGTGGGGGACGGTCAGGTCAGGTCAGGTCAGCGGCACGTCCCAGTCAACACCCAGATATCCACAGCTCCCAGCAGACACACAGTCACCCGGCCAGGCTCGTAGTAGCTGCTTAGTACCGGTAGCGTCTGTATATATCTCCGCGTAACAAAGGTCACTGACATGGTTTATATATCAACGTGGCAACTAGCACTGAAGAGACTGTCATTTCCGGCGGCGGTAGGCGTGGCGCCAGTGCTCACAACAGACTTTAGTTGCGTCCTTAATGGGCCTGGCCTGAACACTGACATTCTCCCTATCTGACTCAGCCTGTTGCTCCTGATGTCGGGCTGGTTACCTGTGCTGGGCGGTCCTCAGCAGTGTGGTGTGGCGCTGCATCTGGGTCTCTCCGGCCACCATCCGCTCCTCCAGTCGCTGCAGCAGCACGGCCAGCGCTCCGGGTGGCATGGACCCGCCCCCGCCCCCGGCTCCGTCCGCCACGGACGCCGCCGGGGTCTTCTCCTGGGCGAGCAGCCGCGGCGCCAGCGGAGACGGGGCCCCGGTCGCGGTCAGAACGGCGCCGTCCCCATACTCGGAACTCTGTGGGCCGGTCTCGTCAGACAGGAACTGGGTATCCTGAGGGCCGGGCTGACTCAGGGCCTCCGGCTGCCTCTGGACAGGGTATTCCTGCTCGGGCTGCCTCGGGGCGGGATACTCGAGCTGCTCATGGATGGGATACTCGGCCGGCGGTTCGAGAGGGTTTTCTGAAGGCTTTGGGACGGGTTGTTGGGGCGGTTGTTGGACAGGGTGTTGCGTTGGTTTCAGGACTGGATATTGAAACTGTTTAGTGGGTTGTGGGGCAGAGTATTCAGCCGGCTGCGGGACGGAATATTGTGATCGTTTGGTCGGTTCTGGGACGGGGTATTCTGATGGTTTTGGGGTAGGGTATTGAGCCTGCTGCTGCTGTGCTTGCTGGGGCTGGTTTCCAGCCGCTTGCTGTGCGGCGTTCTGGGCCGAGTATTTGGGCAGTGGCTGGGCGGAGTGTGTAGCCGGCAGTTGGTCGGTGTATTGATACGGCTGCTCTGGGCTCTGGGTGGGCCGCGGGGCCTGCTGATAAGGCCGCCGCTCGCTGCGGTCCCTGGCTGACGGGCTGTGGGCGGCGGTGACGGGCGGCGAGCCGGCGGCGCGCAGCTGCGCCGGCGGCGGCTGCTGATCGTAGTCCTCTATCTCGGGCGGCTGGTAGCGCTCCCTCTCGTCGGTCGGCAGCAACATGATTGGGGCGGCGCTGGGCTCGGCGCTGGCGGCCGGCGGCGGCTCAGTGGTCGGCTCCGGCTGGTGGGCGCCCGGCGCGTCCGCCGGTAGCAGCGACTCGCCGCGCTGCAGCTCCGGGAAGGTGGGCCGCAGCGCCGCCTGTTCGCGCTGGATGAGCGCCGGCGGCGGCTGCGGCACCAGCGCCGCCGGCGGCACCAGCTGGGGCCACTGCGGCCGCCACGAGGCCGGCGCGGACGGCGGCGGGGCGCCGGGCACCAGGGCTGGTCCGGGCACCACGGGCCGCCACTGAGGGCCCGGCGGGGTCCGAGCCGGCGGCGGCTCGGTCGGGGCGGCGGACGGGACCGCCGGCTGGTCCTGCTGCGTATGCCGTGGAGACGCTGCTCTGCTGGTGATGATCGGGTCGACCGGCCGGGGCGGCAGTGCGTGGTGTTGCGAGCCGGCGTCCACAGAAAACCGACTCTACTCCGCAGCGGTAGCGGTGGGAGGGGCACAACGGGTGTCAGTCAGCAGCCTAATGCTCAGCGCACTGGTGAAACTGACGCCGTGGTGCCATACTTTACGGCACCGGCCATTGTAATGAGAAGCTTTGCTGTGGCATGTTTTGTGCTGTACAGTTGTCAAATAACAATCTTTTTCCTCAACACCTTTCCACAACACTCTAGGATCCATTTTAATCATGAAGCTAGAATTATTTGTTGGGCCGGAATAACCGACTGATGTTCCCAATTAGGCATCATTCTGCCTTGACTTGCCATTTGAACCTACACGGCAAAAAAGTGTTGGACATCTGTTTGAACAAGCCATCGCTGTTTTGTTTATCCGCAAAATCACTGTAGGACTGGTAAGTTTGTTTTAATACGCCGGCAGGCTGGTCATTTGTATATCCCCTTTCAGCTCATAATGTGGAAAGCAGCGTCTCATAAGTTGTTAGCATTTGGTTGTTTCGGTACCATGAGTCCTTTGGTCGTGTATCGGTTCGTCGGTCCGATGTGTCCTTTGGTCGTGTATAGGTGCGGTGTGTCCTTTGGCCGGGACTGGCCGGACGCCGTCCCACTCTGGGTCTCACCTGCTCCATCCAGCGAGTGATCTGGTTCCAGTCGAGCTCCTCGTCCGGCTGTAGGACCAGTGTTAGGTCGGGGAACTCGGGGCGCGCCGCGACCGCCGCGGCCAGGCCGGCCGCCAGCAGCCACCGCACAGGGACCGCCATCGTGCGAGACTGACGGCGAGCGGCGCGGCGCGGCGGTCCGGCGGGGCTGCCGATCGGGGAGGGGCGGGATCCAACCGAGCTGCCGACGGGGGAGGGGGCGGTCCGCCGCAGAGGCTGACTGAGGAGAGGGCGATCTAGCGAGGGCTGCCTGCGGAGGAGAGGGCGATCTAGCGGGGGTCGTCTGCGGAGAAAGGGGTGACGCTGCACCCACCCACTGCCGCTCGATGGTGTGGTCGGTGACGCCCACCAGTTCTTGTGTGTTTGCGATGATAACTTTCTTCGTATATGATGATGAGATTATGAACGATCCACGTTATCGTCCCATGGGGACGAGGATAGCGAATTTTCTTATTCTCGTCTTGTAGTAAAGTCGTATTGACGCCTGAGACCTTGGAAGCTGAAGGACGGCACTACCAGGCCGTCAATGTGCTGGCAGGAACTATAAGAGCCACTTAGAATCGCGGACGCGAAATAAACGCACATTCAGAAAGACAATGCTCAGACTGTGATACCGCTGGCGACGACAGGCGATCGTATGTTATCTCCTTCAAAACTTTCTGCGAGTCTGCTGTTCGAGTGGGTTCAGTGATTTTTCACGCTGCTTGCTGCGTGTTTCTTCTCTGGTCACTAATTATTGCTCTGTATCTTAATTGCAGGTGTCATGTGACTGTACGGGGGATACGACCAGCTAGGGAGTTTATCGTGATGAACATAAGCTGGATGAGCCTAGTTGCCGGGCTCGAACGTAGTCGTCTTTCTGCTTTTCACGAGACGTATACCTCGTATGCATCTGCAGTAGGCTGGATGCAGTTGGGAAACACCAGCGGGTGGTCCAGTGGCGCTGTCTTTACAGGAGTAGGACCTGTGTTTCATTGAACCTGTGACCCGTGTTGAGTTAAGTCCGCTAATTTTAAGCTGCATTGCTCGTCATTCCTGCCTTTGGTTGCATCACCTCACCGGAGATCTTTTCAAAATAAACAGGGTGGTGACTGGAATAGTTGGGAGGCCAGTCATCAATTTCATCGTATTTTCGCTTGGCTCTGGGCCGGGGCCGAATAGATGACAGCGCTGGCGAGTGACCGGCTCGAAAAGAACGTGCAAACCAAACACTGCCGCCAACGCTCTCCGCCCTTGACCAACTTGGGAGCGAATCAGTGTGTTCCATTTCAAGCCCACTGGCTGGCTGAGTTCAAATCGGGTCGCAGGACTCCCTATTTTACCTAACTTTGCAGGCTTGGAAGTCAGCCCTTAGAATCGCTCATTGTTTGCAATATTGCTGTCTTCAGTTATTGTTAGCACTAGCACGTTGTGAAGGTATCGCTAGAATGACACGTTCATCAGTCGTGTTGTTTTCTGCCTTGTCATATCCCCAAGTCATTTGCCGTGCCTTTGAATCGGCAATACATTCTTGCCTCTGATACGTGTCTGACTGCTCATCTGACTCATCCAACAACAAAACTCTGACGTCCCATTTATAAGTCTGTTTTTCCTGATCTCCCGTGTTCCCTCGTTCGTCGCCGATCCCTGATAGCATGTCTGTTTCCTTGTGGCAGGTCAGGGCCGGTTCGGCCGGGTGTACACGGCCGTCAACAACAAGACGGGCGACCTGATGGCCATGAAGGAGATCCACCTGCAGCCCAACGACCACCGCACCATCCGCTCCGTGGCCGAGGAGCTGAAAATACTCGAGGGCATCAACCACAGACACCTGGTCAAGTACTTCGGCGTCGAGATACACCGGGTGAGTAGGTGTTCATCGGTCGGTCGGGGTGTGCCGGGGCGGAATCCGGCTCACACCGGGGGACGGCGCCGAGGTGATGTCCGTCGCTCAGTAGGAGGGTTTCAGGCGGGCGCCGACTCATACCGGGTGCCGGTCGTATGGAGCCCGGGCGGGGCCCGCCGGTCGTGTGGTGCCGGGCGGGGCTCGCCGGTCGTGTGGAGCTCGGGCGGGGCCCGCCGGTCGTGTGGAGCCCGGGCGGGGCCCGCCGGTCGTGTGGTGCCGGGGCGGGGCACGACGCCGGCCGGCTCTGGCAGCAGGGCGCGGGTCGGCGGCGGCCGAGATTAAGCCAGCATAAACAGCTCTCGGCGGGGGGACATGCCGCGCACATGACTGATGGCTGGTATACACGTGTACCGGGTTCCGGGCGGCGGCCGCCGGACACGGTCCGTCGCTGCCGCCGCTGCCCGGGTTACGTGCCGCACGGCGCGCGACAGCCAGCTGGAATCTTGTCTGATTGTGTGAAAACCTAAAACGACAGGATGACAGTAGCCGATGACAGCATGAAATGATTTGATGTTGGAAATGGCTTGTTTCTGACTTGTTTAGCCTTTAGGGCTTAACATGTTGCAGTCATAAGTGGTTGTTTTTTGTGGCATTTGATGTGGGATTTGTATGTTTATTTTGACATGTGCGTGCGCCTGTGCTGCAGGAGGAGATGTTTATATTTATGGAGTTTTGCGGCGAGGGGACGCTGGAGAGTCTGTCGGCCTCTGTCGACTGTGGACTGCCCGAGCACCTGATCCGCCGCTACACCAAACAGCTCCTGTCGGCCATCACCTGTCTGCACGACCACCACATCATACACCGGGATATCAAAGGTAAGGTAAACGACAGCATACGTCGGAACATCAAAGGTTACTCTTCTTACTCCACATTATGCACCGAGATATCATAGGTCAGTTCACAGCACACACACCACGACATCGGAGAGAGTTCACGTTTTACGGTTTGCCAAAGATAAATCATTTTTTCTAGACCGAACCTCTTAGCCGAGTTTTGAACGAAGCTATCCCGAAATATTGGTTGGGCGCATACTGGTTTAACATTTTTGACCGTGTCAGTTTGTTTACACCAGTTTACACCACACCTCTCCGGCTAATGTATTTGAATTGGCCGGGCACACAGTAAAAACGCATATACCGTGGCACCAAAGTTCAGTGGTAAAAGCGCATCGTACACCGAGACATCAAAAGCTAGCTTGTGACGAGCGTTGCCATGTCGGAGGATTACTCATATCGTCCGCTGTCATGTCTTACACCGCAGCATCATTACGAGAGCTGTCACATACTGTGAGTGCTAGCCCATGTCGCGCTCCAGACTGGCCCACGTCACACGCCACCCTATCAAATGTCAGTCCACAGTTTACATCGTATAACATGGACATCGATGATAACGATGTAATAATATGATAATCGACTGAGTCATGGCCTTTTTGCTCCGCGGCTCGTAAGGCTAATCGAGTCATGCTAGAATGCAGTACACAATCCTTGTTGCGTAGGGTGAAGGCATTACGACCACCCCGGTTGTCTAGGTCTCGACCTGACATGCTAGGCCACTCTCCTCTAAAAGTCCGGTCTTTACTATAAGCTCGGGCTGCTGCCAGCTCTCCACTTGTCACCTTTACTCGCCGGACTTTATATAGGTATTTCGGATTCCCGTTCTACCCTGTCTGCCCAGTGCCATGCCCGTGCCAGCAATCACAGAACAGAGACAGTGCCGGGGGGCGGGCTAAGGCGGGCTGGAGAGGGTAATGGGCTGAGCTGGACTGGAGACAGGCTGGAAGAGGCAGTGGGCTAAGGTGGGCTAGAGCCGTACTGGAGGGGGCGGCGGGCTAACCTGGGCTGGCGACGGGCGGGGACATACGGCGCCGTGCGGCGGCCGGCCGCTGGCGCCGGACGCCGCCGGACGCCGTGTCATCTATCATCGTACCACGCTGTGGGCTGTTTATGTCGGCCCGGCCGGCTCGCGCCGACCAGCTTTGATTCGGTAATTAATGTGCTTTCGGCTGGTGATACGTCGGATATGACCACTAATTGACCACGGAGCGTGTTTGTATTTCGTCAAGTGTTTAGAGCGGCTGTTTCAGTGATGTTTTCGACAGACTCGGAAATAGCTCTATCATATTTCAACTACGATTCGTTACTTATCGAAACGTAGATAGATGATCTGGCCTGACAGATGATAACTCTGCCAACAATTTACGACTCATTTATGTTGACGTATTTCGATGTGAAGCATGTTAGACAACGATCATTTCGGACTGGAAAAAATGTAAACGTCGATTAATTTAGGCGTGCAGTGAATTCCTTTACGGTTCGCAGTTGCTCTGTACCGTGTATTGTTCACTTCGAGCCACTCTAATCCACCTCCCACTCTATCTTCCTCAGGCGCCAACATATTCCTGACGGACGAGTGCCGCTGTCTGAAGCTGGGCGACTTTGGCTGCTCGGTGAAGATAGTGGCCCACACCACCATGCAGGGCGAGGTCAAAGGACTGGTCGGCACACCAGGTATGTAAGGACTCTCACCACACAGTGTGAGGGGAATGGTGGGGAGCCGGACCATCTAATCAACCTGAGTAAAGCTCTCCCACTGTGCAGGGTGGAACGTCGCACTCGCCTCTGACGAGGGTTGTATCTGAATCAGGGATGCGGAGTCGTGGTAGCGATTTCCGACTCCGACTCCGACTCCGGGCTCCTGGTCGGCTCCGACTGCGACTCCGACTCCGACTCCGACTCCGACTCCGGGTCTGATGCGAAATACGACGCAATCATTAACATTACAAACCATTGCGAAACCGAAGCGTCCGGCGTCCGTTGCATTCAGCGTCGGAGGCGGCCGGAAGTTTTCCAAGGTCTTCTGATTTTCCAAACGTAAACAAACTAGCAGACAGCTGATGGCCTTGAAAGTATGCGGCTATAAAATTATAATATAAAGGCTAGCAGTTGTTATTGTTGAGGAAACAAAACAAAACATTTCCGAAAGTTATTTCCAGAAAATTTATTTCTAGATATAAATTTATTTCCAGCAAGCAACGCCACAAATTTTAATAAGCTTCCCGGAGTCGGAATCAAGGCAGCCTGGTCGACTCCGACTCCAACTCCGACTCCGGGCTCGCTACCACGACTCCGGGCGACTCCGACTCCGACTCCGACTCCGACTCCGCATCCCTGTCTGAAATGGCCTTAACTATGAGATGTAACCCACCATCAAACTTTCGCTCAATAACAATATTGTGAGGAAGCATCTGGTTATTTAATATTTATTCAGAATTCGCTTTTTTCGTTTTATTTGTTGCTGCTAGGTGTGTCCGCCGTTACCCGACCGACTGGGCTGTGACTGTGTGATAGGTCCCGTAGTCTGCCTCTCCGCCGCTACTCCACTGACAGTGACCGGACGTCTGTCGGCAGCGTTCATGGCCCCGGAGGTGTACACCAGCTCGAGCGGCGAGGGTCAGGGCCGCGCCGCCGACATCTGGTCACTGGCCTGCTGTGTGGTGGAGATGGCCACCGGAAAGGTATGGCTCCGTCGCTCATTGTCATAGCTCTCCCTCCCGAGATGTCTAGATACCCACGGCTCCTTTCTTGGGATGCCGTGGTACCGCTCCCTCCCCGAGATCGCCAACAGTGAGACACGGTTTATTCCTTCCTCGCACCTTTCCTACATGTTCGACCACGTCGCGACCTTGTATCTTTGTAACGAGAAACGCGTCCCCTTCCTCTCGACCCGTTCCACCCCGCCGCCATCCGTCTAACATTGACCCGTCCTCGTGTGACGCTCCAACTGTCCCCCGTCTGACGCCCTGGCCGTCCCACAACGTCCGTTCCCCGACCTGATAATGTGACTCTTCCACAGCGTCCGTTCCCCGACCTGGAGGACACGTACCAGATCATGTTCCGGGTGGGCATGGGCGGCAGCCCGGCGGTCCCCGAGAAACTCTCCGCCGAGGGCGGACACTTCCTGGAGCTGTGCTTCGTGCACGACCCCAAGCTGCGCGCCTCGGCCCAGCAGCTGGATGACCATCCATTTGTAAAGGTACGGTCTCACCTAGACGACCACCTGTTCGTAAATGTATGTAGTGTAACTTCACGGCGCCTTAGCTTTACTTCGTAAAGGTACGGGTTCACGACACCCGTTATTTGAAGTATTCCCTCATATCACCATTGCCAAAGTGCGGTCTCGCAGCAACCAAGCATGCAGTTTGTCACGCGCCGGTACTGTGCCGTGTCTCATCCCCCCGAAGATACTTCGGTTTGTTTTACGTCATTTTCTCTGTTCTGCCCTGTTAACCCTTTACCTTTAATCACTTTATGTACACTCTGCAGGTGGATCTGGGCGGTAACGAGTACTTTAGCTCGCTGCCCCAGTCGCTGAAGGCTGGTCTGTGTTCTGTCTCTGTTAACCGGTCTATGTTCCGTCCCTGATGGCTGGTCTATGTTCTGCCGGCAGGTGGAGTTGGACGGTGACGAGTACTTTAGCTCGCTGCCCCAGTCGCTGATGGCCGGGTTCACCCGCCAGGACTACGGAGTGACGTGATAGCGTCTGCCGGCGGACCGGGGCCGGACTCGGGGCGGGACTCGGTGTGTTGTCGCATGTGCCGGCCGCGGGCCGCGTCTCAGACTGTCCCACTGTCCTGTGTCGTGTGCTGTGTGTGCGGCTCCGCGCTGCGAGACACCGAGGCACTGAGACACTGAGACAGGCGCGCCGCGGCCGGCCAGCTCATTACTCGCAGACAGGGAAACGCGTTAGCGCCAGCCAGTTGTGAAGGCCAGACCGTGTCTGGTGATGCAATCATACGGCCTCGCCAGCCCAACAGTAGCACCGTTTTAGTTGCTGTTTTCAGATGAAATACCTATATCCGAGTCACGACGTTTCAGGTCCGCATTTACGTTGTTTTAGCTATGGAATACGACATGCCGGTAACGTGGGTACAGTCTCAAGGATTAGCATTTGCCAGTGTTCATTGCCGTGGATTGGAGTTGAGTCCTAGAGCCGGCGTTGGCTGTGCCTGGTGGTCAGTTAGGTGCGTTGGTAGGTAGACGGGCGGGGTCGCCCGCGCCGTGGGACGGGAATCTGCCGCGTCCGAACCCACGTGTCAGTATGTCTGTCTGTCCGGCTGTTGTCCCAATGTTTACTGTGGCTGTCAGCAATCCTGTTCAGGGGGATGTTTTACCTTCGCCCCTAAACTGGCTCCCGGACCGAGATTGGGAGACAAGTCAACGCAGCTATTTTAGGTACCAGAGCTATCAGGGTCACTAGACGGCGACCACGCATCAATTTTAGAACGGCTGATATTTTATTGGAAACGATATTATGTGAGGGTTGAATTGAAGCGTCTAAAACTAGTTAAAAACTAGGAAAGCATAAATATTGTGTTATTTGTAGCCTTTCGTTACTTTAATTTGGCTTGACGTCAAAGAGGATTCCTAAAGGCCGTGGGCCAATTTCATATTTTAATCTCATTTAATTTTTATGGTATTTACTTTAGTCGGATCGTGCTATTTACTATGTAATTATTATATTTGGTGAATGTGAGCAGTAGCAGTGTTTTTATCTGGCCATGTAAAATCGACCGTTTTCATTTTACCACCACAAACCACCGTCCCAATATTACAATCATGTGCTGTTGCAAAATGACTCGGGGGCTCGTCTGGTAATGTCATGTTTAACCTCCATAGCACTCGAGGAGGCCACTGGTGCTGTGTACACTTGTATCTCCAATAAAGACCAAATATCGAATACTAACTGTTTGGTGATGACATCCAGAGCTAAGTGCAAAGTTTCCAAAGCGGCGTGACTCTGCAGGCGGCAGGGAATGGAAACGAACCAATTCAAAGACAATCAACTCATAAAGCGAACACTTTATTAAAACCTTATTTGATAATGGAGAATGGAGGCAAAACACGCGCCATACATTAGCTCATGGAAAATGCATGTTGACGCGCAGCGCGTGAGTGCCGATTTGAGAAGCGGCTCTGGCGCGGCGCGGCAGCCCGCCGGCCTGAACTGGCCGCTCCCGGAGCGAGGAGCGCCGTCTAGGGACGCTCGAGAAGTGACTGGAAAACGCGGTGCGCAGTTGTGAGAAAAGACTGAACGACGCGGCGCCGCCGCCGTCCGCTGACTAGATATGTCTGACGCGGCCGGCTGTCCGGGCGGCCGCGCACGATTTGTGGAGATCAGCTGAAGGCGCTGAGGCAGGTGGGAGGCGAGGCAGAGGCAAGGGAGAGGGGAAAAGGGCAGGAAAAGGTAAAAAGAGAAGGGGAATGGGAAAGAAGACAGGGAAAGAGCAGATCATACACGAATTGAACGAGAAGACTAAGAAGAAAGAGACTGGAAGTAAGATGCAAAACAAAAACATTTGAGAGTGATACCGTTACAACAAATAAAAGGAACGAACAGAGGGGAAATTCGAAGGATTCTAACAACTGGAATAGAAGCGCAGAAGCGCCAGAGCAGCTGGTCGCGCCCGGGCCCGGGCCCGCTCCGTATCACAGGAGTCGGGGGGCGGGTCGGCGGCTGCCCGGCTGCGCGGGGCCGCCTCCGGAGCAGTCTGCGGCGCAGAGGGGCGCACAGCCAGCAGACCGGCGCGCGGCTCGTCAGCAAAGGCAGAAGATATCACATAGAACGTAAACGATCCGGGAGCCCGGCAGGGAGGCGGTCGGGCGCCTAGCGCGGGCCCCAGGAGACGTTGTTGAGTCCGTGGAACTGGCGTTTGAGGGCGCCACTGTCGGCCCACGGCGAGCTCAGGTGGGTGTCGTCCAGATCACGCTCCAGACGCTGGAACATGGGGGAGGGCGGCCGTCAGGGCGACACGGCCGAATAAAGTAGGAAACATCGCTGGGGACTGAAAACAGATGAGACATCACCGGTGCAATCTAACGTTATGCATCGTGCGACCAAATATCGTCGCCATCGCCGCTTCAAAACATGCGTGAAGTATCCAGCTCTCATCAAGATTAGGCTGCTCAGCTACGCAGGAAGGTTTCTCTAGGAGATATTATAATGACAAGCAACGGCTGTCTCCGCGGCCCAGCGCAATATCCCGCGATGGTGTTGGGCTGATGGGCGCCAGTTCCCGAGTGGGTAGGGACGAAGGAGATGAGGCCCTCGGATCCCACGGGGTAGGGATGGGAGAGATGATGGCCCCGCGGATCTCCAGCGTGAGAGGATGTGAGGAGTAACGACCCCTCGACTCCAGTAGGGTAAGGGAGGGGTGACCAGGCACGGCCGGTCAGTGTCAGACAGCATACAGCGGCTCACACGCACACAGACACATACACAGCCAGGCACCTGGCTCGCCGAGCGACATCGCGTCAGCCTGGAAACATAGACTGTGCCGGCGCACACGGGAGTGCTGCGGTCGGCCTACCTTTCCGTAAACCACCGGCGTTCGCCAGCACCACGGATCACATAACCCACGAGCCGCTGGGGGGGGGGGCATAAAGTTGCCCCCCCCTTTACGTTTTGTGAAATATCTCCGAAACCTGATGAGCTACGAACGTGAAACTTGGCATAGCTTCAAATGAATACCTAGGCAATGTTTGAGGAAAGTTTGGTGGTTGTAGTACCTAAGATGACGTCACAGTGACGTCATAAAGTTTTGTCGTTTTCCGATAAGGACCGTTTCTGTAAAAGACATAAAACCGCGTTCATGAGGTTGTGATCATTATTCAAGTCAGACCGGTTTCGTTCCACAGTGAGAACATCTTCAGTGACAATATAAACAGATATGTAAGTTACAAGTTTTGATGGGATGATAACCCTGACACGATATCGAAATTATTTGCACACACATATGCACACATGCAAAATTCAGTAAGTACACTTCTTCCAGGTGGAGAATTGTTCTACTTAATGATGACGACGCGCGACGGTGATACAAAAGCACAGTGCACATGAGAGCAGTTGCACACCATTGGATACACACATCATAGAGCTAAGCGGTGACATTGAGAGGATATGCCGATGAAATGTCGTTTATTTTTGGTCGCAACCGAAAGATGTATAGTGATTCTAAAATTCTTAAATCAGGGAACGAGCTGTTCGTACCAAGAATTTCAAAATTATCAATCGTAAACGGAGCGTCACATGATAACGCATGATCTCTAATGGACGAAACTGCTGGGGTTGATGACATCAGTCCGGTACGAGGAGATCTGCCTTGGTGTTGAGCCACTCTGGTGAATAAACGTTGATACGTGGAACCAACGTATGACGCCTGGCATGAGGCGCAACTAAATTTGTAAATGACACCAGAGCGACTCGGCTTGGGCAGTTTGTCCTTGTAACGGAACAAGGCAGATCTCCTCAACACCAAGGCAGATCTCCTCGTACCGGACTGATGTCATCAACCCCAGCAGTTTCGTCCATTAGAGATCATGCGTTATCATGTGACGCTCCGTTTACGATTGATAATTTTGAAATTCTTGGTACGAACAGCTCGTTCCCTGATTTAAGAATTTTAGAATCACTATACATCTTTCGGTTGCGACCAAAAATAAACGACATTTCATCGGCATATCCTCTCAATGTCACCGCTTAGCTCTATGATGTGTGTATCCAATGGTGTGCAACTGCTCTCATGTGCACTGTGCATTTGTATCACCGTCGCGCGTCGTCATCATTAAGTAGAACAATTCTCCACCTGGAAGAAGTGTACTTACTGAATTTTGCATGTGTGCATATGTGTGTGCAAATAATTTCGATATCGTGTCAGGGTTATCATCCCATCAAAACTTGTAACTTACATATCTGTTTATATTGTCACTGAAGATGTTCTCACTGTGGAACGAAACCGGTCTGACTTGAATAATGATCACAACCTCATGAACGCGGTTTTATGTCTTTTACTTAAGTTTATTCTACTTCTAAAACCATCAAAGGACCGTTTCTGATGACGCTGAGCATGAAACTCAACTGTAAATGAACTAGACAGCACCTGCTGTCATCCTAAAACATCTAACTACACTTCCATCTAGTTTCTGACCAATAATCGACCCTTTATATTCGGTCCCATATATCTGATGTATCGTGAGGAATATGAGAGTCGCAAATCTATAATTTCACTTATGACGTCACTGTGACGTCATTTCAAATGGGATCGACACCAAATTTGGACACAACCTCGGCTAGGTATTCAGGAAGATGTGTGCAAAGTTTCGCTTCTCTATCTCTTCGCGTTGCGACGATATCGTCGCAGAAGTAAAGGGGGGGGCAACTATATGCCCCCCCCCCCCCCCCAGCGGCCGGCGGGTGGCGCGGAGGCCCAGCGGCCGCCGGGATAAGGTGATCACATTAGGTGATCCGTGCCAGCGCTATCACATTTCATAGCAGATTGGGATAAACCGAGGTGACATTGTTATTTTGGAATCACCGTGAGCCGTCAAACTAAACCTAGACAGACTATAACACACTTACAAGGAAAATCACAAACTACGTCGCGGATACGTACGGACCGGTGCAGACCACTCCATCGGTGACGCACCTGTCGGCAGCGGTACCGCTACGTCTCCACCGGCGAGATGGTGCTGTTGGCGCTGTCGGCAGACACGAGTCCAGCGTCAGAGGTGGACGCACTGCGTGCTACATAACACAGACACAAGGGTCTTGCCCACTTGCCACTCAAACACTTGCCCAATGTCAGAATGCGTGTCAGATAGTCCACAGACACAGCTAATTTCAGACATCGTAGATTTATCAGGCAGTATAGATACCCGAGACAAACATACCATACATATCGGTACAGGTGCATGCAAATCCCTCCCTCCAGGAACGACTCTATTCTACTGTAATTAGAGCACTTCACGGATAGGCTTTTTAGGATCCGGCCCGGCCCATATCCGGCAAGTCATATCCAGATCCGCCCATTATCCGCCTTTCTTTGAATATCAGAATCCGGCCCACCCATGGCCCGTATTGCAGCCAAACTTCCAAAAAATATCCGTAATAATCCGTTTCACCAATAACTGGTTTCACCCAAAACTGGACTAACAAATTCAATCTAAGGGACCAGACAGCCATACATCTCATAGACCATCATGGTTCCAAAAACCATGCATACATTGCATACATTATCCACTTGAAGACAAGTCTTGTGACAAGTGTGTGGTGTCGCGAGCTGCTCCCCCCCTGCCCCGGGGCCTGGCGACGCCAGTTGCTCCCCCCTGCCCGGGGGCCTGGCGACGCCATTGGCGGCGCCGGCGCGCAGACGCGGGGTTCGAGAGGAGTCGGCCGCCGGCCCGCGCGGAGCGCGGTTGTGGTAGTAGCGATCGGTGTTTGGCGCTCTAGGAAGTTTAACGCAATGCGGCTTTGGTTGTGAATAAAGAGCTCACGTTATAACATCCTGGCGACGAGGATGAGATCAAGGTGAAGCCTTGGAGCTGTGATTGCGAGTGATGGCGAAACGGGCCAGTGATCAGTGCGCGGTGGTCAGCGAGGGCGGACAGGCCACGGACGGTGAGGGCGCAAACGTTGCTTAGTACGAATGCTTAGTGCTTAGTATTGCTTAGTATTTTTATTTTCGCGCTGCTGCTGGTAGTGTGCCTGTCGCGCGGCGGCCGTTGTCCTGGCAGGGTTTCCCATGTGATCGCCGAAATTCGTGGCGGCCATGATGCCTCGGCAGTGTGGTGTGCGTGGCGCATGCGTCGGCGTCCTGCACGCTGATTGGTCGGCCGGGGGTGACGCGCAGCTGTGGTAGCGCGTGTGATTGGCCGATCGGTGCGGCGGAGAGGGCCTCAATGCGGTTTGAGGCGCCTGGTCCCCGAAGCGGGCAATTTCGGCGGGAAGCTGGCGCGCGGCCGGGCGGTGTGGGGCGAGTGCGCATGCGCGCGCGGTGACGTGCGTGTGACGTCACTACCACGTGACGCCCCCGTCGAGAAAAGCGCGGGAAACCGGAGCTGCAGCGCCAAGTACAGGCGCAGGGCGGCGCGGTGAGCGGTGACCGGTCGGCGTGAGCGGTGGCCGACCGGCGTGTGCGGTGACCGACCGGCGTGTGCGGTGACCGGCCGGTGTGAGCGGTGACCGGCCGGTGTGAGCGGTGACGCCCGGCTGCGGGCCGACCGGTGGAGCGGCTGCGGGCCGCCGGTGGAGCGGCTGCGGGCCGACGGTGGAGCGGCGGCGAGCCGACCGGAGAAACGACGTGCTGGTGAGAGGGCGGCGGCACGATGGATCCAACGGGGATGCAGATAGTGTCTGCGGTGCCGTACCGTCCAGGCACGGACTTTGAAAAGTGGCTCCGGGCATTGGAGCGGTATATGATCGCTGTTGACATTCAAGGGCCTGCGAGACGGTGTGCAGTCCTGTTGCACCTGGTGGGCCCGGACCTCGCCGATGTCAGCGATTCACTGCCTGAGGAGGACGCCGAGAGACAGGGAGAAGACGAGTTTGCTCGCCTGAAAAGGAAGCTAACACGGTATCTGGTGCCGAAGAATAATGTGGTGGCGGAAAGAGGAAAGTTTCAAGGGATGAAAATGGAGCAGGAAGAGAGTCTGGAGGAGTTCCTGGGCAGACTACGGACGCAAATCCTGCGCTGCGGCTACGAGCCGGCGCAGGTGGACCGTGAGTTGAGAGACCGATGCGTCCTGGGCAGCCGAGGTGAGCTACAGAGGAAGCTGGTCCGGGAGGCGGCGCTAAAGGGTGACGACCTCTCTCTGGAGGACGTCCGGCGGACGGCACGGGCGCACAGGGACGTGATGGATCTGACGACGCGGCTGTCAGGGGCGCCGGCGCCGGCCGAGACGGACGGGGAGGCAGTTCACCTGGTGCGACGCCCGCAGCGGACGGAGAGGGTCAGGCCGACCGAGCCCCCGGGGCCAGGCACGTGCTTCCGCTGTGGCGGCCGGGGCCACTGGCGGCGCCACTGTCCCAGCGCGCAGTCGCGGCAGGCCGGCGCGCGGCCCCGGCAGGACGGTGCGCAGCCGCGGCAGGACAGCGGGCAGCCACGGCAGGACAGCGGGCAGCCGCGGCAGGCCGGCGCGCGGCCATGGCGGGCCGGCGCGCCGCGCTGCTATCGGTGCGGAGAGCGTGGGCATCTGCAGCGTGACTGCGGCAAACAGCGAACTGGCGTGAAGCTGGTTCAGGACGGCGACCAGGCTGACTGGCAAGTCAGCGCCGTGCAGCCAGCCGCAGCTGAGTGGGCGACGGTCAGGGTGAACGGCCAGGAGTTCACCATGCTGATCGACACTGGCTCACCGGTGACTATAATCAGCGCGGAGACTCACATCCCCGGTCTGACGCTGCGGCCGAGTGAGCTGCACCTCACGTCATTCACCGGCCAGCAAATCCGTCTGCGAGGCGAGGCCGACGTCAACGTGGAGACGGACGGCCGAGCGACACGGCTGCGACTCGTCGTGTCCGACATGGGCTCTCACCGACCTCTCATGGGACGAGAGTGGATCAAGGCGCTGAGGACGGCGTCGGGTCTGGAGACGCTGAACGTGTGCCCGGTGGCGACTCAGCCGACGCTGAAGGAGGTGATGGACAAACACCGTGAGGTGTTCAAAGAAGAACTGGGCAGAATCCCGGTGAAGGTGGCGCTCAGACTGAAGGAAGGCGCCAAACCGGTCTATCGACGCGCCAGACCGGTGCCGTTTGCGCTACAGCAAGATATCGAGCGGGAGCTCGACAAGTGGCTGGATCAAGGGATCGCCGAGAAGGTGCCTCCTGGACACTTCTCCGGATGGGGTACGCCGCTCGTACCCATCCCCAAGAAGGACGGCGTGCGGCTGTGCGCGGACTATCGGATCACGGTGAACCCGCAGCTGCAGCCTCTGAAGTATCCGATGCGCACGCCGGAGGAGCTATTCGCCAGCATACGAGGGAAAAAGTTCTGCAAGCTGGACTGCAGGAACGCCTATCTCCAGTGTGAGCTGGACGAAGAGAGCCGAGAGATGACCACCGTGACCACACACCGTGGTGCGATGCGGATGAACCGTCTCCCGTACGGGATCAGCACCTGTGGAGCGCAGTTCCAGGCGATCATGGACCAGGTGCTGGATGGTCTTCCAGGAGTCGTCTGTTACCTGGACGACGTGCTGATCGGCGCCGACAGTGACCGTGAGCTGATGGACAGGCTGGACCGGGTGCTGGAGCGGCTGAAGGACAACGGCGTCCGCCTCAAGAAAGAGAAGTGCCAGTTCGGAGTCCGAGAAGTGGTGTATCTCGGTTGGCGACTGTCTGAGGCGGGTCTGCGCCCGGTGCAAGAGAAGACGGCGGCCGTCACAGCAGCACCTGACCCTCGGAACGTGCAGGAGCTGCGATCTCTGATCGGGTCAGTCAGCTATTATCAGCGGCTGCTGCCCAACCTGTCTACCGTGCTAGCGCCGCTCTACGCGCTACTGAAGACGGGCGTCAAATGGGCATGGACGGCGGAGTGCGCCGCGGCAGTGCGCCGTGTGAAGGACATGCTGTCCACGGCGCCGGTCCTGATGCGGTACGACCCCGTGCTGCCGCTGCGGCTCGTCACGGACGCCAGTGCGACAGGAGTCGGAGCGGCTCTGATGCAAGTGACGCCCGAGGGGCTCGAGCGGCCGGTACAGTACGCCTCCCGAACGCTCACTCCGACGGAGAGGAAGTACGCCCAAGTGGAGAGGGAAGCCGCAGCCGTCTCGTTCGGAGTGCGGCGGTTCCCCCAGTTCCTGTTTGGTCGGCCGTTCACCCTGGTGGTCGACAACAGGACGCTCTCCAGGATCCTAAACCCGGACCGTGAGCTGCCATCTCTGGCGGCGGCTCGCATGCAAAGGTATGCGCTGCAGCTCGCGGCGTATCAGTACAAGATCGAGCTGCGCCGGACGGAGGACATGAGGCTGGCGGACACGATGTCCCGTCTGTCGGTGCCGGACGAGGCGGAGAACCGGCTGTCGGCAGAAGAGGAGGCGGCGTACGGCGGAGGCGGCGTAATGTTCATCGCCGAGCAGGGGCCGTGTCTGACCGCGCAGCAGATAGCAGTGGCCACGCGCCGAGACCCGGCGCTCGCCCGCGCTCTGGCGGCGGTGCGATCGGGCTGGCCGGCGGTGGTGGACCCGGACCTGGCTCCCTTCAAGAATCGCCGAGAGGAGCTGACGACTGAGGCCGACTGTCTGCTCTGGGGCGGCCGAGTCGTCATCCCGAGCAACCTGCGCGACACCGTCAAGCGGGAGCTGCATGAGGGTCACTTCGGCTGCACTCGCATGAAGCAGCTGGCGAGGCGCTTTGTGTGGTGGCCGGGACTCGATGCTGAGCTGGAGGCGCTGGCTCGCGGGTGTCAGGCGTGCGTCTCAAAGCGAGCTGAGCCGCCGCAGGCGACACGGCACCCGTGGGAGCCGACGGACGGCCCGTGGCAGCGGGTGCATGCCGATTTTGCCGGACCTCTGAAGGGCACCTGGTTCCTGGTGATGGTGGATAGTTTCTCCAAGTGGGCTGAAATGATCCCAATGAAGACGACCACGTCCGAGCGGACCGTAGCGGTGATGAGGACGGTTTTTGCTCGTCTCGGACTACCACTGGTGCTGGTAACGGACAATGGCCCACAGTTCACGAGCCAGGAATTCGCCCAGTTCGCCAGCTCTAACGGGATCCGACATGTCAGAGTGGCGCCCCATCACCCATCGTCTAATGGGATGGCGGAGCGAGCGGTCGGCTCGCTAAAAAACTCACTGAAGGCGACTCTGGCAGCAGACGACAGCGGAGGCATGGAACTGGCGCTCGCCCGAGTTCTGATGGCGTACAGAGTGACGCCCCACGCCGCGACCGCACGGACTCCCGCTGAGATGCTGTTCGGGCGGAACCTCCGCACTCGTATGAACCTCATGGTTCCGAGCGCCGAGACAGCTCTGCAGGCGGCTCGGGACCGGCAGCGTGAGACGGCCGGCGGACGGAGCAGGGAATTCGCCGTGGGAGCTACAGTGTGGGCCCGCTCGTATGACGGTCGTCAGAAGTGGGTCCGCGGCACGGTGGTCGCCCGCCCCGGTCCCGTGTCGTATGAAGTGGACGTGGGACACGTGATCTGGTCGCGCCACGTTGACCAGCTGTTGGCGGCGGCGGCGGACCCAGGGAACAGCGCCGGCGGTGACGTCAGAGCGGCCACCGGCGGTAGTGTCCGAGCGGCGACCAGTGGTGACGTCAGAGCGACGACCGGCGGTGACGTCAGAGCGACGACCGGCGGTGACGTCAGAGCGACGACCGGCGGTGACGTCAGAGCGACGACCGGCGGTGACGTCAGAGCGACGACCGGCGGTGACGTCAGAGCGACGACCGGCGGTGACGTCAGAGCGACGACCGGCGGTGACGTCAGAGCGACGACCGGCGGTGACCGGGCTGGTGGCGCCGGCGGCAGCGCCGGGCGCCCTGTCGGAGACGATCGCGCCAATGGCCTCGGTGACGGCAGCCGCGCCGGCGTCGCCGGTCAGGCCTGTGACCGGGGAGCAGTCGGCCTCGGCCGTGCCGGTGATCTCGGCGGCGGCGGGGATGCCGGTGACCCCGGTGGCTACGGCCGTGCTGGTGACCCCGGCGGCGGCGGTAGTGCCGGTGACCTCAGCGGCGGCGGTGATGCCGTCAGCAGCGGCGGTAGTGCCGGTGACCTCGGCGGCGGCGGTGATACCGGTGACCTCAGCGGCTACAGTCACACCGGCGGTGGCGGTGACGGCGGCGGCAGGGGCGGCGGGGACACTGAGGGCCCCTCGCAACGCCGTTCCGCTCGGCGCCGGAGGTGCCCGAGGCGACTGATCGCCGAGGTTTAAAATGTGTTTGTTTCCACGTTCCGACGCGTAATGTGTTTGTTTCCACGTTCCGACGCGTAATGTGTTTGTTTCCACGTTCCGACGCGTAATGTGTTTGTTTCCACGTTCCGGTTTAAAATGTGTTCCGTTTTAAGGGCGGCAGGTTAAAGTGAATGTGTTCCGTTTTAAGGGCGGCAGGGTGTGGTGTCGCGAGCTGCTCCCCCCCTGCCCCGGGGCCTGGCGACGCCAGTTGCTCCCCCCTGCCCGGGGGCCTGGCGACGCCATTGGCGGCGCCGGCGCGCAGACGCGGGGTTCGAGAGGAGTCGGCCGCCGGCCCGCGCGGAGCGCGGTTGTGGTAGTAGCGATCGGTGTTTGGCGCTCTAGGAAGTTTAACGCAATGCGGCTTTGGTTGTGAATAAAGAGCTCACGTTATAACAAAGTGAGTGTCATAAAATGATGCCTATTACTTTAATCAAACCTCTGCTGCCGCTGAACACATTAGGTTAATTTTTAACTTCAATGTTGAATGTTAAAATTTTGATCCGTTTTGATCCGGGTTCAACCTTCAATTCCCAAATCCGGCCCGCCCATATCCGTTCTTTTTTAACAAATTTAGAATCCAATCCTATCCGGTCCGCGGATTTATCCGTGGATAACGGATTTATCCGGCCCATGAAGTGCTCTAACTGTAATCCTTGAAATTATTCGCGGTTGAACGCAACTGTTCAGTTGATTCAACTGTGTAAACCCTCTGAGAATGTGTCGCTCGGTTGCTCTGTCGGCAGTAGAGCTCAATTGTTCAGTTCGCTCCCGCGTAAATCGTTTTGAGAATGCGCAGATCGGTCATTCTATCGGCAGTATGACGCGGTTGCTCAGTTGGCTCCTGTGTAAACCCTGTGAGAATGTGACGACAGTCGTTCTACCGCCTGTAGGACGCGGTTGCACAGTTGGCTCCTGTGTAAACCCTGTGAGAATGCGCCGGCGGCCGCTCGCCATTGACACACTTCAGGTGGGCGCCGGCAGCAGCGGGGTGGGTCATGCCGGTGGCACGCCGGTCTGACGCCGCCGGCCGACGCCAGACGGACGGGTCGATCGATGAGGCGAGGTGCGGGCCGTGTGCCGCTGCGGCACACGGCACACGGCACACGGCTGCTGAGGTGGGCGGCCCGCCACCGCCACAACGCAGGCCAGAAAAAGCCGCCCTTTGCCGGGGCATTGATAAAGGAAATACGTGATCCGTTATCCATCACGACACTTATAGCACTGAAATAAGGGGCTAGTTACCGCCATAGTTACCGCCCTCTTGTCTTCGAGATCGAAGCCAGCTACCAAGACAAGAATAAACACATTGATTGAACTTGGATCGATTACCCACTAATCAGCCTAACAATGCCGTTGAACGGTATCTCACCTCGCCGAGCGGTCAGGACCGGTAAGCGTTTCTCACAAAGTTGACGTGGGAGCCGCGGCCGGAGAGCGCTCTCACCTGACTGTCGCGGGCCGGTCAAGGTCAAGGTGCAGTGAGCGTTTCTTACCAGGCAGTCTGGGACCGGTGAGGTCCTCTCACCTGGTGGTAGCCGTGGAGCTGGCGGCCGGCGCCGGAGCCGGCTCGGGCGCCGCGCCGGCCGGCGGCTCGAGCGCGATGGGCGGCAGCAGGTGGCGTCGGGCGCCGCCGCTGGGCAGCCGGCCCGGCTGCAGGTACCGGCTGGGCGGCCGCGCCTCGCCGCCAACCTCCTCCATCTCAATCTCATCGCCGCTCCTGCCGCGCGCCCACACCGGTCACAGCGGAACGCAGAGACGGGGGGAGGGGGGTGAGAGAGGGGGAACACGCAAACACGCACTATACTCCCGCCCGAGCGGCCGTCCAGCGCTCGGAGCTATGTAAACCCAGTGTGTTGACATATCGTGCAAATACTCTGCAAACATACACGATGAAAACGCTACTTCCCCGTGGCATGACATTACCCAGCGCAATTATGGTCATACACTGTACTAATTACACGAGCAGCTAACTGCGCAGGCACCCCGCACCGCAGACGGACCCAGACGCACGCTTTTTCTGGGGGCTGGGGACTGAGTGACAAGAGTTGCTCAGCACTTCCATGCACTGCTATAGATGTTAGGTAACAGAAACATTGACCTTTGGTAGATGGCCCCGTGCCCGTCTGGATCCGTCAGTGCCTCACACTACCGATACTGTCGACGAAACTAGCGACGCGCGACTACCCAGCGATACGCTGCTACCGGACGATATGCTACCGAACGATATGCTACCATCGAGCACACCCCGCTACCGAGCGATACGCGGCTACCGAGCACTCGAGCACGTCCTGCTACCGAACGATACGTGGTTACTTTCTAGCACGGCTAGTCCTGCCAGTACCTACACACCAATCAGCAGCACAGCAGCCCGAATGATCGGCTCGATACTGGCTACTGGGAAACAGGCAAGCCAGTCCGCTGTTAGCGAGCCCGTGGCAGGCCGCCCGGTCCGAGGCAGGCCACGATTAGCGACTCGCAATGTCAGACGCCAGTGACGCCTCTGACGCGCTGGTCACCCAACTACAGGCCAATAGCGCCAGGCAGTATAGCCCCCACTGGCCACTGCCCGACAATCACTGAACTAACATATCCGGCACCAGTCTATCAGCTAATCTTCTACTTTAACTACATCTCTGCTCTACTACCACTGGACAAAACTACGCTACTTGAGGCACGTATAGCGCCCCAACCGATACGGAACTCGCCTTGAGTAACCACTCTGTCTGGTCTATACTATCGGCCCAACTAGCCGCCGAGGCAGGGTCGGTCCACCTGTGTAATACAGAGGACTGAGTCAGGGTGGATGGTCGGATCGTCCAGCGGCTAACGGGCCCGTCAGGGACGAAGGCAGGGCTAACTGGACAGCCCGGCGCCACTGCAGGAGCGGGCAGGGGTAGCCTTGCTACCCACCGGCGCCCGCTCCGCTCTCCCCGTGTCGCTGAGGCCGCGGAGATACAGGAGACGCGACTGACTGACCCCTCTGTAACGCACGGCCCCAGCTCGGGTCACGGGTCACCTTGGGTTCGACCGGGGCAGCGGCAGGTCAGGCGGACACCGGTAAGGGATGGATAAGGTCACAGACGACACTGTGGGGCTGGGTCAGGACTCAGGTCACGGGAGACCCAGCAGTGTCGGATCATGCCAAGCCGGGTCGGCCAGGGTCAAACCATGTCGGACACGGACTGCCTGGGTCCAGTCTCACAGTGGATCGGCCCAGGTTGGGGTCGATGAGAACTTACGTTCGGGATGGAAACAAGGTCAGGCAACCACTCATAGTTTCCAGTCTTGCTAAGCGGTTCGGTTCTGCCGGAGCGGCTCGGTCAAAGCTCGCCTCACTCCTCAGTCTTCCGGCCTCCAACAGGTGACGAGGCTAACTCTTGGGGGAGAGCCCTAACTCTTTTATCAATATTTCCGGAAAACGCCACACGGCGAGATGCAGAAGCGTTTGAACTTCTGAAAAATATATGATTTTCGAGCCTATCATGCAGCCGGCCGATTCTGGCTAGTCGCGAGTATTTATCGCCAGTAGGTTTAGCGGACTACGCCCGCTGAATCTAGCTGCCAGCACAAACGGCGGTCCGCTAAAACTCACTAAGCAGGTGTCGCAGAGCTTATCAGTGGGGTAAGGGTTACTGGTTAGCAGACAGAAGTAACGTTAGCAAACACGGAAAACAGTGCACAGGAATCGGCAGAACGGGCGAACCACGTCTACATAGTGGCATAGCCAGCAGGGTACAAAGACGAAAATGACGCGAGAGCGCAAGAAAAAAATAAGTGTAAGGTCATAACAATTAAGCTGATCAATACTGACAGGAGGAGTTTTCTACTCTTACATAACATCAGCTTACAAGAATAAAAAAGAAGCGACAATTCGCAACGGCCAAGTAGGACATATCACCATCATGGGATGTGTCGCTCGGCTGTTTGCTGGCATCAAAAATGAGTAAAGAAGAATGGAGTGAGCAGAATAGTGGAACAAAGCGGGCGTGTCATGGCATGCTGCACGCTCCCTGTTGTTTGCACAGGGTCCACTGTGCAGCCCATTGACGGCGCGCGGCGCCACTCACCCGCTGCCCGAGCGACAGTCGCGGCCCTGCTTCAGCCGCACCACGGTCGAGTTGATTTTGCTGGTGATGGATTTGAGCGAGTAGTTACTGCCGGGGTGGCTGCGGCCGGGCGGCTCGTGCGCGCTGCCGCCGCACCCCTCCTCGTCCTCTCCCTCCTCTCCCTCCTCGGCATCGAGCAGCGCCTGGGTGCGCTGCGCCAGCGCGTCGGCCGCCGCCGCCTCGGCCTCTTTCCGCTTCATGCGGTGGTAGGCGTACACGAGGAAGGCGATGGAGACGGCCAGCGACACGAACGGCACGACGAACGCCACCACCAGGTCGGAGCGCACCTGGTGCGGGTCCAGCTCTGTGATCACCAGCGTGGCGTCCAGCCGGCTGTAGTGACACGAAAACGTCACGTTCGGCTCGCGGAAGCGCTCACGGAACACGGTGCAGTTGAGCGACGGCGGGTAGCCGCACCCCTTCACGTTCGGGTAGAGGTACGCCTCATTGTGCAGCCACTGGTGGTTGGGCGGCCGCGCCGCGCACGAAAAGTCCTTCACGTCCGTGTACGCCACCAGGATCTTCACACACTCGTATATCTCTCGCGTGCAGCCCTCGCGGCACGAGCTCCAGTCGGAGCAGTTGTCCTTTCCGGCCAGCTCTGTGAACGAGACCACACAGCAGGTGACGGGATCCACCTCAAAGTCCATCTGGATGGTCGTCACGGCCGGCTCGATCACGAACGGCACCAGGAATAGGAAGCCGAAGAAGGCGCCGATCGCCACCAGACTGAACAGCACCGTGGCGTAGAACATAACCTTGTCGGCGTTCTGGTCGCGCTTCTCTCGCAGTACGTCGAGGAAGGAGCGTTTGCCGTCGCCCTCGGCCAGCTGGTCGGCGTCCAGCGGCTCCTCGCAGGCCGAGACCGGCCGGGCGGCCTGCTCGCCCATCGCGGCGGCCCTGACGTCCCAGCGCGCCGGCCGCCCTTCAGCTCATCTGAAACAACGCCGGCCGTCAGACGTCCGCCTGGGTCATGTCTGTCAGACGTCTATAGTCATCCGTCAAGCGTCAGTCGCCATTGGTTCACCATGGGCCGTGCCAAGGCTTGACCGACCAACCGGCGAAACACGAAACTTTTGTCAGTGACAAATCCAATCTCGTCGACAGTGACCAAGTGATACCATTACACGGGAATTTATGAAACACGGAACGCCATGACACCGAACTCGTCAGACTGACACTGCTAGTTATGGGCTCGTTTACTTACTAATTTCGACCGTATGGGTCTGAAAACACTGCAATACCATATTCGTGAGACGCGCAGTGGCTCCTGCGACCAACCAACCTGCCATTAACCTGGTATACCATATTAATATCCATTAACTTTGATTAAACCAAAACCCATTAATCAGTCCACCAGGAAATTGCCGTCGATTGAATCGTTTCAAAACGCGCGACAATGAGGCGACGATGAGGATTGAGTTTCCTTCATGGCAATTGGTATTTGAATAGTAATTAGAACAGAAAACTGAATCAAATTACCGCACGAAGACAACGTAACATTTGCTATACTGATATTCATAGTATCTATGGCGTCAACTATTTGCATACGCAGCACGCCACGTTTTGATGCATTTGGAACCAAGAGTTGACAGAGACCCGTATGACTGGTTGCTAAGAAATGCCTCTTCGAGCTAAATGCCCGATAAATTCGGAATCGCACGCCGAAATAGCCATCTCAAATGCCATTTCGCGGAGTGGTGCTGATCGCGGCAGACCAGAATTGTGAAGCATCATACGCGTCCTGTCAGAAGCCTGACCGCTGCATATGAGCTCAGAGTGTGACCCAGCCAACACAACCGCCGGCTGTGAGTCCCACAGAAGCCCGTTCCACCACAGTAGCCGGCTGTGAGCCCCGCCGTGGCCCGGGCAATACAGCCGCTGGCTGTGAGCCCCACAGTGGCCCCGGCGATACAGGCGCTGGCTGTGTGCCCCGCAGTGGCCCGTTCCACCACAATCGCCGGCTGTGAGCCCCGCAGTGGCCCGTTCCACCACAGTAGCCGGCTGTGAGCCCCGCAGTGGCCCGTTCCACCACAGTAGCCGGCTGTGAGCCCCGCAGTGGCCCGTTCCACCACAGTAGCCGGCTGTGAGCCCCGCAGTGGCCCCGGCGATACAGGCGCTGGCCGTCTGCCCCGCAGTGGCCCAGTTTACAGCACACTGGCTGACTGTGAACCCCCGTAATGACACAGCCACCACAGTAGCCGGCTGTGAGCGCCGCAGTGGCCCCGGCGATACAGGCGCTGGCTGTGTGCCCCGCAGTGGCCGGGTCGATGCCGCCGGCGGCGACTGGCGTGTGACACCCGACCGACACCGGGACGCCGGCCGACGGCCCCATCGGTCCCGACGGCCACTGGCGTGCCGGCCCATCCGTGCCGCGACGGAACGCAGCAGCTGCGACACCGGCACGCCGAAAATACGGCGCACACAGGCGCCGTCGACATTGAGGGAAGGACGGCAGAAGTCAATGTTAAAACTAAGGCTCACTGCTCAGTTATGCAACAGTGGCCTCCGAGGAGCCACACCTCGTCCATTCGAGTGCGTGAACATCAAACAAAGCTCGTATATGCTGACCAATCGCCGCCTCATACCGACCACTGACCCGAGGTCAGCTGGTCACGTGACCGGCTCTGAGCCAATGAAGCACGCGGCCGTTCCCGACACACCAGGCGCGGTACGGCCGAAAATCCTACAAGGGCGCTCAGCTTAATTTGACCTTCCATTTTCGAGACATTTCATGTTCCCACACCTTATGAACAGCTAATCCTCCAGAGCTGTAGCTATTTATGAACCTAGCTTCGATAGACAACGATGGTGACAGAACATTTACCGTAGTGCCTCACTCAGCCGAGTGGGTATCCCTGTCGAGCAAAGGATCGCCCTCACTTTCTAGTTGCATATATTTACCATAGGTCAATGGCCACCACGCTATAGGATGGCCAGGCTGAAGGCTCCCCGCCGGCCAGCACGGCGGCCCCTCAGCCGACCGCGCCCTGCCCGCCCCTCAGGGTAGCTGTCTGTAGGAGCTCTTATCGGCTGACACATTGGCCACTCGGTGTCTGGGCCACCAATGACCTCTGTGATGGAGGACCAGTAATCGCCATTTAGTGCGACACAATACGCACTTGTGTAATGTGTAGGTTAACAGCCTTCCATTCAGTGGCGGTTACACTGGTGGACGCATATGGATGCTCCAACATGGGCTGACAAGAATTCAACTGTTAGTGATTCTGTCCATTAGGCAGGATGCTAGATCGAGGATACAAAGTTGGCAAAATGCACAGCAGAGCTACGCCTCAACTGTGTCTGAAGGCTATGCTAAAGTGCTAAACACTGGCTATGTTCGGTTACAATAGTTGCGCCATAACTCCTCCGCAGACTCGAGCACATGACGTCAATGACACGTCAATGACACCCACCACGGGTAAGGTCCCGAGGATCGAGCACACATACCTCCGGCAGCTGGGGCGTCCGTCCCGCGCGGTCCCCTGGACGTGCCCCGCCGGCGCCGAGCACTAGCGCCCTCCAGAGCGGCCCATGGCGCGTCTCCCGGTGTGGGTCTGACCCGGCCGGGTCCACACCGCTCGGTCCTCCGCCCCGCCGGCCACCACTGGCGCCGCACGGCCCGGCCGGCCGCCGACGGACCGGTCATATTGAATAGTGCAGCGCGGCGGCGCGGCGCCGGCCATCGATCCAGGAGAGCCGGCGGCCGGCCGGGCGACCCCAGTCCGGGCCGGCGGCCGGACCCGGCACCTCGTCACCACCTGCCGTCCAACCAGGTACGAGCCAGCGCCGGTCACATCCGCATCATCAGCAGGACGCCCGCGCAGCGTTCTAACATGTAGTTGATGGTCAGCCCTCTTTGGTTGTATACCGGCCTATAGTTCACCTTCCATCACCCATGCTGTGCAACAACCTGTGGCTTCCGAGCGCCAGCCTATATGAAAAGTCGCTTGTGCCTTCCGCAAGGCTTTTTGTTAGCCCTTTGTCAACCTTCTCCGCCAGTTTCTATGTTCTGTGTCGACATATGACCAACTTTCTCCGTTATTTGCCAGGCTATGAGCAGCAATACCCAACCCATATGGCCAGACTATCGTACCGCATG
Source organism: Amphibalanus amphitrite (assembly GCF_019059575.1). Classification (NCBI taxonomy): domain Eukaryota; kingdom Metazoa; phylum Arthropoda; class Thecostraca; order Balanomorpha; family Balanidae; genus Amphibalanus; species Amphibalanus amphitrite. The sequence continues at coordinate 462,087 of NW_024881514.1, forward strand.
GTTCTGCATAACATAACTGCATAACCGGTGACGTCTGAGGTCAGGTCCCAAGTGACCCAAGATCGGGTTCGGTTTTTGATCAATAACTTCGCAAAAATGGCCGCAGAGCCCCGATTTTGGCACCATCGTGGTCGCCCTGCTCAGGTGCGTCGAATGGTATACTTTTTGTTTGGGTGACGTCAACTTCAAATGTTGACCTTAGGCCAGGGTCAGGTCAGAGCCCCCAGGTCACGAAGTTGGTCGAAGGAGGTCATATCGCATATCATTCGATTCGGCAGGTCTTCCTGAGTCCATTGGTGGCTTTCCAGACTCGCTAGCTTGATTTGATCGGGAGTTCATGGCAAAAAACTCTTATGACCCTAGAAACGTCATAAATGACGTCACGCAAGGTCAACCATGCAAAAAAGAAGCATCAAATCTTGCAAGGAGTGCATGAAATCACTATTCCGTGCGCTTGGGATAGTTTGAGATCGTTTCCGGTGCCAAAATAGCAATGTTCATTTTCTCCATTGACTAGTAGGTAGTGGTGAGGTAACGTGACCGACCTGACCTCATGTGACCTTTAGAAAAAAAAAATCCGAGATATACAAGTTTTGAAACTTCTAGAGGATACTAGTTACTACATCCTAAAGCTTCATCTCTCTGTGAAAGTTCCTCTGGCACTGAGGGCGTTGCGAAGTTACGACATCTGAGGACCGTGCAGAGGTTCACTTATGACGGCATAGGTCAGTGACCCGACCTGACCTGAAAATGCAGTTGGTGTCGTCACAAGATCCGGCTTGAAGCAAAGATCAGGTACGCCAAGTTTCAGCTCTCTACCGCCATGTTCAGTCGAGTGTTCGGAGCTATCGCGAAAAAAAACTTGCCCCCCCCCCCCCCCCCCCAGGGCCTGAGAAGTGAGAAGGTTGAGGTATCGGTCACAGACGCACCGGCACGGCTATGTACGAACTACGAGGTCCATTCATTTGACGTCAACGACGAACGAAGCGGGGGAGCCGGCCGTGCGATTCCTCACCAGCACCTCTCGAAAAGGTATCTTTTGGAAATCTCAAGACGGTCCTTCTAGAAATCCGGAACGCAGACAGAAGACCGACCACTTGCCACGGGGAAAACGTCTGATCCACGTATGATGCTTTCGTGAGCATGTTACACAGCTTCAGGGGGAAAAAGGCAGGCTGTCCAGAAACGCCGAATGTCAGGAAGGTGTCAGGATTGGAAAGTGATATGCAAGAAAACCGCTGACAAGGGAGACGACAAGCGCAAGAAATATTATCCATTTGTTTGTTTGTTTGTTTTTTACCTAGGTTTTATTAAGCCCGATCTCGCAGGATTTGTTCGGTTAGTGGATAGCCGCGTCCCCGACATATCCTCTGGGTTTTTAGGCCGATTTATTTCCCGATTTAGTCGTTTCTTGATCGAGCCACAATCAGTGTCCGTGATTTACAGCCGTTAAATGATTCCCTCGTCAAATAACTCGACGTTTTCCTGATTCGAACCCATTTTACATCAACCGCATGTCCGAAGTTGACAAGGTCAGTCGCTTCAATCAGCTATTACTCATTTGACGGATCTCAGACACGTAACCCACATTAATCGTATCCGAGCATCAACTCCAATACGGATGTTCGATTCGGTAGAATCTGTTGATTGGGACAGTGCCTGTCCGAGTTATTGAAGATGCCTATCATTGCGAAAAGCGACTTGAAATCGGTCACAAATCGGTTACAAATGGCGAATGGGCATAACACGCCCCTGCGGGGAACACGGACATTAACCCGCGACCTGGTGGGGGGGGGGGGCTATTTTTTGCCCCCCTCCAGACTTTTCGATATATCTCCAGAACCGCTGCGCCGATCGTCACCAAACTTTCAGTACCCTCCCGGACATCAATTTTACACATGGTGACCAAAAATTTTTCCAAAGGCTATGATAGGTTGGCCGGAAATGACGTCAGAGTGACGTCATGTTCTGCCGTTTTCGACCCAAAAAAGGGTTTCGCGGGAAGAGCTGTCAGGCCTATAGCTTTGCAAATACAGAAAAATGATAAGGACATAAAAGCTGTAGAATTGACAGGGCTACAAAACTGCTATCTCGTATTTTTGAAATTTTTGGATTTTAACCCCCAAAAATCAAAAAATAAATTTTTTGGATATAATGATCGAAAAATCCAAAAAGTTTTTTGAATTTCGCAAAAACCGGAATATATGTGATAGTCCTTACCGCCTTCCATCCACATACCAAATTTGAGATTGATACCTCTTTTTTTGGCGAAGTTATAGTGAAAAAACTGTTCAAAATTGATGACGTCAAATTTTCAAACTCAATTTTTAGCCATTCTAGACCCCGTAGCGCAAAACAAAGACCACCATTGGACTCCCCGTGACGAGCTGCATCGAATCAATACCCATTTTATGCAAAACTATCAACTTTAAAATTTGACCTTTTTTGGCCTGACCTTGACCTGACCTTGACCTGAACTTCACCAGAAAGTGACCTAAGCCGTACCTGATAGTCTTATAACCAACACCATTGAGTTGGAAATGAAAAATTGGCCATAAAACATGCATCACACAACCTTAGTAAAGTTGGGCTCATGTGACCTGACCTGTGACCCTTGGTGACCTGACCTGTGACGTGACCTGGTATTGTCAGTGACCTCTAATAGCAACATATCTACTAGGCAACTGACGCCCTATCGCTGATTCTCGACAAAATGCGTTTTCCTCGGTGTTATAGCGCATTCCCTAGAAGACCCGTGAACGGTGAAACATTTCATCTTTGACCTGACCTGTGACGTCATCGGTAACCCCGAGGTCAATGAAATTTGGTTTTCTTCGATAAATTTGACAGGCCTTTCGAACGCCGTTTGAATTTTGCGGATCCGTCCAGTAGTTTCGGAGATACGAGGGGGGGGGGGGCAAAAAATAGCCCCCCCCCCCCACCAGGTCGCGTTATAAACAGACCCCACCAGGGCGCGGGTTAACGCTGCACGGACCGCGTACCACTCTTGCAAGACATTGTTCTGGTACCGGCAGCCAATCCAGCCATAAGATCCGCCACCGAGTCATATCTCTCTTCTTCTTTCCTCCCCCCCCCCCCCCACACACACACACACCTCGTACTCCGTTCGTAATCGATAGACGTCTATCCCTCCCTCGAGCGAGAGGTACAGCTAGGGGATCAACCGACCAAACAATACGTTTTGTCAACTCTCTATCTCCATCGAACATATGGGCTAGGGCCTTGATATGGGCGATGTGATGGTTTTATCAGCAAAAGGATGGTTCTAACTGATCCTCTCCTCCACTTCAGCTCTCGGGGAGCATAGCAACAAGGGCCAAGCGACCTTTCATGACTAAGCCAGCTCGAATGTATTGAAAACGTCAAGAGATGTGTACTGTGTCGTATACGTGGTGGCAGGCGGAGCCCGGGGTGGTGACAGGCGGAGACAACGGGCGGCAGCCGAACAACAGGCGTCAGGGAGAAGCCGAAACGGCTCAGGCCGGTGGGCGTCACTGGCAGTCCTTTTGCCATCCCGTCCCTGACACTGTCTCACGAAGGGTGACAACACCCGCAAAACCAGGGTGTGGGTAAACTGTCCTCGTTTTTGGCTAAATGCTTCGGATTCGACGCTTTACCCTCGCTGTCCGAAAGAATATCATTTTTATCAGACCACTTTCCATCAGAAAGGGAAGGGAATGATGCACTGATGCAGAAAAGTGGGATGCACCCGACCCTTCGATGCTTATTGCGTGAGGGTGAAATTGAAAGTAAGAGTAAGAGTGAATGATAAAGAGTGAGTAAGTGAGTGAGTGAGTGAGTGAGTGAGTGAGTGAGTGAGTGAGTGAAAGAGTGAGTGAGTGAGTAAATGAGTGCGAGGGAGAGAGAGAGAGAGAGAGAGAGAGAGAGAGAGAGAGAGAGAGAGAGAGAGAGAGAGAGAGAGAGAGAGAGAGAGAGAGAGAGAGAGAGAGAGAGAGAGAGAGAGAGAGAGAGAGAGAGAGAGAGAGAGAGAGAGAGAGAGAGAGAGAGAGAGAGAGAGAGAGAGAGAGAGAGAGAGAGAGAGAGAGAGAGAGAGAGAGAGAGAGAGAGAGAGAGAGAGAGAGAGAGAGAGAGAGAGAGAGAGAGAGAGAGAGAGAGAGAGAGAGAGAGAGAGAGAGAGAGAGAGAGAGAGAGAGAGAGAGAGAGAGAGAGAGAGAGAGAGAGAGAGAGAGAGAGAGAGAGAGAGAGAGAGAGAGAGAGAGAGAGAGAGAGAGAGAGAGAGAGAGAGAGAGAGAGAGAGAGAGAGAGAGAGGAGAGAGAGAGAGAGAGAGAGAGAGAGAGAGAGAGAGAGAGAGAGAGAGAGAGAGAGAGAGAGAGAGAGAGAGAGAGAGAGAGAGAGGAGAGAGAGAGAGAGAGAGAGAGAGAGAGAGAGAGAGAGAGAGAGAGAGAGAGAGAGAGAGAGAGAGAGAGAGAGAGAGAGAGAGAGAGAGAGAGAGAGAGAGAGAGAGAGAGAGAGAGAGAGAGAGAGAGAGAGAGAGAGAGAGAGAGAGAGAGAGAGAGAGAGAGAGAGAGAGAGAGAGAGAGAGAGAGAGAGAGAGAGAGAGAGAGAGAGAGAGAGAGAGAGAGAGAGAGAGAGAGAGAGAGAGAGAGAGAGAGGAGAGAGAGAGAGAGAGAGAGAGAGAGAGAGAGAGAGAGAGAGAGAGAGAGAGAGAGATGGTCCGCACAATGGACTGTGCAGACCACCGACGTGGTGCGCCGCAGCAGCAGAGACCCCGGCGGGACGGGGATGTGTCAATGGGACAGGCGCTCAAAAGGTCACCCCGGAGTGGGTGTAGTCCGCTGAAGACTGGCCCTCGACACCGGTTGTCTGGTGGGGAGCGACCACCAGCCCGGAAAGGGAAGCATGAGGGAGGATGTGGATGGGCTTGTCCTGAGGAAGGTAAGGGCAGTTAAAGTGATATTGGGTCCCATTCGCGTTAAGATCGGTTCTGACCATTTGTGGCAAGATTCGCGGGTTCATGGACCACCTCAAGTAAATATCCATTCGATAAATTAGGACTTAGGTCATCTTTACCATTGCTCTGGTTTGGTTCATTCCAACGTCGTTCATTCTAAACTCCAAGTTCATACAAGCGGGGCGGTGCTGGCGCACACCTCAAACTTGGATCGTCGGTGGACACAATGGAATCTGAGGATCAGGGTCGGTCGATAGTTCGGGCGTCGGCCACCGCCGGTCGCGGCGCCACTGTCGCCATGACAACGGCACCCACCACAGCAGTAGCCGGATCAATGCAGCGGACCCGCGCCGGCGGCGGCCCGCCCTGCAGTGGTGACCGAGTGACCGCCCGGCCAGCGCCGCACCGCCGCCAGCCATGGGGAAGAAAAAGGAGCCACCGAAGCCGACCGGCGGCCTGGAGCAGAGCGGCATCGAGAAGCGGCTGTGCAACTGCATCTGCCTGTGCCAGCTGATGTCCATCATCTCGGGCGTGGCGCTGCTCTACCTCAGTGTGATCGTCGTGTCGCCGGCCAAGCAGACGCTGGACGCCCAGTTCGTGGAGCCGTCGGTGGTGTGCACCACGCTGCGCGTCGAGGACGGCGACTGCGAGCTGCCCTCCTGCGGCGAGTGGTGCATGTCCAAGGGCGGCACCAACTGCCCCATCGTGTACGCCAAGGTGCGTCACAAGGGCACCACCGTGCGCTTCAGCCAGTGCAGCGGCATGCAGAGCCGCTTCTGCTCGGCGCAAAAGTTCAACGAGACGCAGAGCTTCGTCTGCTCCGAGAAGGACAAAAAGGACGATAAGCGCGGCCAGTGCGACCGGCTGAACCGCATCATGGACTGCCGGCCGACCAGGATGGAGAAGAAGCTGGAGGGCCTGCGCACCAACATGACCTCACTGTGCCGCAACATCACCGCCATCAAGGAGTGCGTCGGCAAGAACAGCTCCTCGTCGGCCGTCACGCCGCAGGGCATCATGGCGTGCTCGCAGTACACGTGCAACGACTTGAAAGGCATCTACGAGTGCATCAACGGCAACTGCAAAAAGTACGAGGACCCCGTCTGCACCGACCGCTGCACCTCGCTCAAGATGGGCAACGTCGGCATCGTGACGCCGAACCTGTTCCGCTGGGGCACCTGTGAGCAAGCCGAGGTGAACGGCACCGTCGTCTGGAACGACGAGGACAAGCCGCTCTCGCTGTACTGCTCGCGGATGGAGGAAAACGAGTCGGGCACCGAGCTGACCGGCGAGGACTGTCTGAACGGCACGCTCGACAACCCCGACCACTTCAGCGACATCACCAACTACACAGAGATCCTGGCGCTGCTGGACGAGAACGCCGAACCGCTGGACGTGACGCACACGGCGCTGCCCAGCGAGCGCTCGGTGCTCATCTCGAACGGCACCAAGGTGATGATTAACATCCAGGGGTGCGTCAACACGCTGCAGAAGGAGTGCACCGCCTGGCTGGACGAAAAGTCTCGCGACGGCAACGACGGCATGCACCCGGCCGTCTACCCGTGCTACGTGACGCCCGAGTCGACCAGCTACGTGGTGACCAACTACAACCGCAGCAAGACCGTGTTCCAGATGGTGCTGGCCACCGTGGTGCCCAGCGCGCTGCTCATACTCTCCTGCTGCTGCCTCGTCCTCTGCGGAAAGACGGTCGGCGTCAACGAGTTCGGACTGTTTTTCTGTAAGCCGTGTCACAAGCAAGAGGGCGACGGAGGTAAACAGCCGGCCAAGCAGAGCGCGCCGTGACAAGTACAGTACCCTCCGGGTTTCGCCAGCACGGCTCGAGACGTCCGCCTTGCACTCGCACGACCCGCCCGGCGGCACGGGGCTACCCCCGGTCAGGTCGGAGGGGTCGGACGGATGGGCAAAGGGTCCTTAACCGGCACGGCCTTTCATATGCATGTCCCTATGCATTTACGTATCCATATTTCGGTTTCCGGACTTTGCTACAGCTTTGAAGATTATTTAATTGCTTTGGCAACGAATAGGTTATCTAAAATACAACAGTACGTTGCAATTGCCATTGCGTAGCGTTCGCCTATAAATGAGCGGACGCGTAACATGTACGAATATTCTCCAGATAAAACTGACCAACTGTAAAATTAAGCACCTTTCATCTTGCCCAAAAGCAGAGGTACTCAATTTCAGCTATATTTAATAATTCGCCCCTGATTCGTCCTCCTATCAATGCTAAACTCTGCTAAACAATGCTAAACGTCCCGACCCTTATTTGTGCTTTTGGCTTTACAGTCCCGATGCATGGTGCCTTATTGAATTTTTTACTTTAAAAGGATCCAAAAGAAAGGCTCAACAGCCCCGAGCTGTGCGTCCGTCTACCCTCGCCCTGTCGTCCGACGCCCGCCGACCTGACCGGGTGCGCCCCGGCTCGGCCGCCGGCCGTGGCCCGTTTGGTCTCAACTCTCACAGCATGGCGCCGGCCCCTGGCGACTCCTGAGAGTGGCTGCCACTTGGCACTGCTTCTGTGACGGACGACCCCGCCCCCGAGCCGTCGGACCGACTGCCGTCGCCGGACGCAGTCGGTTCCTCCGACCACTGTGGGCCGCAGCCACCTAACCCAGTGCTGACCAATCCGTGCCGCTCAATCCGCCCGTGTGCTGTGGTGACTGCTAATCATGGTGGATGGTAAACGCTCGCCCTCACGGCATTCATCTCACGCCTCACAAGGCTTAACGGAGTGATATTCAACTGCATGTTGGCTGATAATTGTGTTCACACCCTTTTTCAATTAGCATGGCCAACTGACGGATGAGAGAAACGACATTATCTCTCGCCGTTTTGGTGTTTTCTTATTGTTCCCACACAAAGGTTACCACCAGAGCAGTTTGGTGTGGCTTCCTTTTGGCTCCCCTACCGATTACTCTCTCCCAGTTCAACTGTGCCGTCACTAACCAATCACCGGTCACTACCTCTGACCGGTCACCTCTGACCCGTCTCCGTCCGCTGTCTAACGCGCCGCCCCGTCCGCCGTTGCAGGGAAGCCACAGCTGGACGCCCTTTGACAGAGCGCGCGGCGACCGTACCGGAGGGCCAGTGCGGGTGGCGAGTCGGACTGCCTGCTCAGCGGCCGGGACGCCTAGTCGCCGCCGCCGCCCCCGCTCAGCTGTCGCTCTGCCGATCTGCCCGACGCCGCCCAGCAGTAGGCCGCCTGCACTCGTTCTCTCTCCGCTTTTACCCTCCCCGCCCGCTAATGTAGTCCGCCTGTCCACTGCTTCCTCTCAAGATGCCTAAGAAGAAGCCGCATCCGCTGTCGCGGCTGCGCTACTACGTGACGCTGCTGGCCAGCGTGGTGGCCATTGTCTCGTTTTGCGCGCTGCTCTTTCTGGTGCCGTTCGTGTTCGACCCGGCCATCTCGACGCTGTCGGCCGGCTTTCCGGAGCAGCCGGCCACCTGTCGGCTGGCGGCGCTGCGCATTGGCGAGCGGCTCTCCTCCTGCAACTGGACGTCGTGCAGCGAGGGCTGCACGGCGCCGCTGGTCACCTGCGTCCAGCTGCTGGTCGACGTGTCGCACGTGCCGTACGAGCAGTTCGACCGCGCGCCGGCCGCCTACGACCAGTCGGTCTGGCAGCTCAGCCAGGTGCCGCTCAAAATCAACATCCAGAGCTGCGGCTACCCGCCGCGCGTCAACTGCACAGTCTTCTGGCGCCAGCTGCTGGAGGCCGCCGACGGGCCCGGGGGTGCCACCGACGGGCCGGGGAATGCCGCCCAGCCGCCCACCAAGCTGACCCCTCTGGAGCGGCTGCAGCGCCGGCTGGCCGACGGGCCGTTTCCGGTGCCCTGCTTCCCCAGCCGAGAGATGCCCGACATGGTCATCTTCAGCTACGACTACAGCCGGGAGCTGACGACGCTAGTGCTGGCGGGCGCGGTGCCGGCCGGCGCCATACTGCTGACGGTCGGCTTCCTGTGCTACTGCTACTGCGGCTGGTGCCGCCGCTCGTGTCCGCAGCTCCACATACCCGGCGAGACGGACCGGTGAGTGACCAGCACAGAGTATCTGCTTCATACGGTGTACTGTACTGCTGACGGACAGAGAGGATAAACTTCGTACCGTACCGCTATCCCTAGCACGCACATGCTATTTCTCCATCCCGTAAAATACGCATGAGCCATGTCGATTGCCATATCACGGTCAGTTTCATTCCTAATGCCGATTTCATCTAAACTTTTTTTTACCAATGTCTGGCCATCCCAAGCCAGGTCAGAGGTAAAACTTTGCTTTTGTGGATTGGTGAACCATTACTATTTCGGAAGAAACGTCGCAGTGGTTTCTTGGCTGGCAGATTTGTCCCACCGACCGGCCGGGACTCTGTTGCGTCGCCGACTGACCTCTGTCTTCACCGCAGGCCCAGCATGGTACCGCCGGAGCTCACGGTCTCCATGGCGTCCAGTGTCACCGAGAAGCAGTAGCCTGACTGCGGTCACCAGGACCGAGTCTTACAGCAGCCGGCCCCAGCCGCCAGCCGTCCTTCATCTGCAGCTTTCAGCCCGTTGCCTCACGTCCCATGTGGTGCCTTAGTTGGCGCGTCGGCGCTCGTTCTGCCCCCTTTCCTTCTTGGTGGCCAGTCTGAGTGAGCGGCGGCGATCGGCAGTACAAAGCGACAGCGGTGCCTCCGTCGGCCGCCGCGTGAACGACTCTGCGCGGTTAGTTTAGTTGCGCTGTAGCGCTAGATTGGTTTCGCCATGCCAGACTGACCAGGGTCGCTCGCGGATAAGGTAGGGTCAGGTCTTGGGGTCAGGTCTTGGTCTGCACCGCAGGATTGGGGTACAGAGCAGGTGGGGTGCGCACGGCTCGCTACCGGCAGTGACTATCTCTGTCGCCCTTGCAGTCCACGCCGACCGCATAGTTTGTCGCGTTTTTAAGTCTGAGCGACAGGCCTGCAGCTGCTGCCCTGCCGCCGCAGCGCACAGTATTACGGCGGCTCGCCGCAGTCCGCTCAGCTCGCCGCCTGCCGTCCCGCCGCTGCGCTGGCTAGTCGAGCAGTGCTCAGAGCTGCCCGCTGCAGCGCAGACAGCCTACGCACCGTACTGATATTAGCAGCGCCCTCGGAGGGCTGCCACCAGCGGCTCTCAATCATCCGGCAATATCGCGTGCGCGCCACGTTTTCGACTGTGATACTAGCGCGTAATACGCACGGTGCCTCGTTATCCCGTTTACGCACAGCCCGAGCATTATTTCACCCTTCCAACGATCGCGCTTAGAGGGTCGCTATGGGGAAAACGTGGGTATGCATCTTTAAGATTTTGCTTACATATGTAAGCGTGGTGTGAACTTTTTCATATTTTGTCTGAATGCAATAAGTCATTATCAATAAACGGAGCGACTATCTTTGTTGGCTGTGGACTACACTTCCCGTGTATCAAGTCTCTCATGCAGCGTGAGGTTCGGTGCTTTAACCCTATTAGTGGCAGGGGGGGGTTGTTTTTATCCACCCCTCAGGTTTTTCGGGAATATCTCCGAAACCGCTGAAGCTACGATGCTGAAATTTTCTGACTTTTCCTAAAACTAAATTGGGCACATTCCCTGAAAATTTCAAGTTCATAACTTTACCAGGGGCGGCTCCAGAGCACTGGGAATTGGGGGTCCTATTCGTGAAGCGAGTCATTTGGGCGAAGATCACGATGCTGCACCAGTTTTACGAACAGTGAATGAAAGGTATCATGTGATAACATATACAAAGTTATTGTGCATCCTCTTTTGACACGTTTTTGCTATAATAGGCGGATCCAGGCGTCCAAAAAGGGGGTTATTTTTTACCTCCCAACATAGGTGCCCTGACACCGCCTATGCATGACCAATACAATTTTAGTCGTTCTCTCATAAGAAAATTGTAACATAACAAGACCATTGCCACCCTTTTTAAAAACAGTACCAACAAAAACCTTATTTACTATACTTTTTGTGCACCCCCAATTTCAATGATCTGTATCCGCCTATGATTTTTGAAAATGCATATTTTTAGGATCCATGTGAATTCCTGGTTCATTCTCTATCGATCGGCAAAAGTTGCGTTAAGATTGGTTCAGAAACCTGGCCGTGATAAACAGTCTAAAATGTATCTGCAATTTGCCCGTTTTTACCCCCCTCTACCCCCCTATTGACATTTTTTAATTTTATTTTTTTTAGAAATGTAGATCTCGTTGAGCCAAATCGAATGCCGTTTGAATTTTGAAAATCGGCCGGTTAGATCTCGAGATATCAAGGGGGGGTCGTAAACAGCCCCCCCCCCTGCCACTAATATGGGGTAGCCAGGAGCCTGCCACTAATAGGGTTAACCGAAACGGATAGCACTAAAGTACGGTTTACTGACAAGTTTGATGCTAAACTCACCGTGCATGGGCCGTCTGTCGAGCGCAGTGCTGTCCAGCCGGGCGTCGGTGGGCTCTGATGGGTTGACAGGCCTCCCGGCGACTCTCGATGGCCTCACTAGTACACCGCCTCAATGGCCGGGTGGGCAGTGTCCCAGCACCACACTGGCCTCCGCACCGCTTCCCCTCCCTCACACAGGGGAGGCGAGGGGAGGACGAGAGGCTGTGTAACCTGAAACAGAGCTCCGGCCGTGCCTGGCCATTCCCGGGGAGTGGGGGGGGGGGGGGGACGGACACGGGGAAGGATTCGCAAGTGCGCAGTGAATTCTGAGGCTGAAGGCAGGGAGCTGGGAAACCCTGACATGTACCCCGAGGTTCCCACCAGGGTCTATCCCAAAGGCTGACCCCGGCCAGGGACTGGCCCCAATCAGGGGACTGACCTTGAGCTCCTCCTGACGTCGGAACTCGGCGGCCATCAGTTTCTTCTGCTCCTCCTCAGTCATCAGCGGCTCACGGCCCGGCGCGCCCTGGCCTACAGGCAGAGACACGGTGACAGATATACACAGGATGGTCACAGAGTGGCCATCAGCGGCTCACGGCCCGGCGCGCCTTGGCCTACGAGTATAGATGCCTACGGACACAGGTCACAGAGTGGTTGCACCCCGGTATTTCATCACACCCTAATGCCTGTTGACTGTGTAAAAAAGTGAGCGTAACAATCCCGGTAATCAGGGAGGATACTTAAATTCTTATTTTATTAGCCCAAACTTTTGCTCCGAAACGGTAAATACATACCTTTCTTCTGCAGTTTGACGACCACTTTGGTTTTCTCATTTTTCCCGATGTAGTCTGCCAGGGTCTTGCCTCTAAGCATTTCTTTCCCAGAGAACCAGAGCTGCGCGAGACCTGGATCCATCACCTGGCGAGATCCGGCGGCCAATGAGTCATTATGATCCCCTATCAATATGTAAGTACTGCTGAGGTCCCGAGCCTCAGTGAGTGTCCCTTGAAAAAGCAGTGCATCTTTTGTTTTGATGGGTTAGGCCCTTTCGGTATAACAAGACCATTTCAGGGCCGGAACGATGATAGGAATTAGGGGGAGACATTGGCCTGGGCGGTCACCCTAGAGAGTCACCGGGGCCGAGCCCGCCCGAATGGACAGGCCGACCAGCCCCCCCCCCCACGCACTCTCTGCACCCAGCTACGGGTGTGCTCCCTCAGGAGCAGCGGTACCGCCCCAAGGGAGCAGCCCGCATGAGATAAAGTTGCCTGTCCAGCCCGGAGGGCGTTGCAGCGTGCAGGAGAAGGATTTCGGTATCCTGAGGATGCGATGGAACGGTGTTGTCTCCCTTCGTATCTGCGTGCCACTGAGCTCCCAGTGGGTGCCGAGGTCTCGGTAGGTAGCTATTAATGTCACGATAGGTACCTGCAGTGAGGCCTGCGTGCCGCTGAGGTCCTCCCGGTTCTCCAGCTCCATGCGGACCGGGTCGTAGGGCGGCAGGCCCATCGGGTACACGATCATGGTGGCGCCGCGCAGGATGGAGAGCGCCTCGGCCACCAGCCGCTCCGTCAGCGGCACGCCGGCGCGCGCCTGGTCCTGGTGACACGGGTGAGAAGTTACGGACAGTACAGGAACGCCGGCAGACCAGGCATTGTGACACGGAACAACCAGGTACACGGACGTCGGACAGGTAACACCTCAATACCGACAGTGAGATCCAACACCCACAGAACATTCGCAGTACATGTTGTTACCAGCCCTGTGGCCTGTGGTGCGGTAGGTAGCGCCTACCTTGGCCACGATGGCGGCGGCCTCGTCCCTGGCCTTGGTGAGCACCTGGGCCATATTGTCCTTGGGCGCTCGGCCGTTCCGCCGCCCGAGCGGGTCAGCGCGCATCTGGAAGCCCCCCGAGGGCACGGCGATATCGGCCTGCGAGTCCTGCAGCTTCAGGTCTGTCACTTGATCCTCTGTGAGGCCAACCATCTCTGGCGGCAGCGCAATGCCATGCTGCGCCAGTTCCGAGAACTCTGCACAAACAGCCGACACACACCGTTATACAGGATGTCCAGAAAAAAAGATACTACGGAAATTAAGTCGCATTCATTGACGCACGTGCCGATTTTGTTCCAAATTCATGTGCTTTTAGTGCAAGATTTGGCAAAACTCATGAGCACTGTAATGCGTCGTTGGAAAGTTGTCTGCCTGCCCTCCGAGATGGTCAACATGACCATCAGTCACCTGCAGACTGTGCTAGTGCTGGAGCTGATCCGCCGTAAGGCCGCTCACATTGAGTATCTGCTTTGAGGAGCTGCCGCAACTAACCAAAGAGTTTACATGCCATGTGGCACCTGCTGTCTGTTTTGCCATATTTTGGCGAATACAAGCATGTGCCATTTTAAAATGTAAGGTGTTTATTTTCGGAATTACAGCAAAAAATAATAGTATCCGTTTTTTCTGGACACCCTGTATAATGGAAACTCCGTTAACTATGCACAGCCAGCCGACACGACATCATATTACGGTAGCTCTGAGAGCTGAGCACCGACAGCTGAACCACACCATCACAATATAGGTCATGGAAGATCAACATAGTTCATAAACAATTGCAACACCTGCATCGCACGTCTGAGCTTACTTCCATAACTGCTGGCTCAGCACATGTTTGAAGCACGTAAAAATGACTAAAATTCAAGTATTCAAAATCACATTATTACGGAGCGAGCGAAGCGAGCGTAGTCTTTACGGAGCGAGCGAGGCGAGCGTAGTCTTTCCTTAGATGAACGGAAATTTCTGAGTATGAGCGGCCGGCCGGCCGGCCGGCCGTGGTCACGCTTTTGCGAGGCTTATATCTCAGCAACCACTTGACCGATTTACACGCGGTAATTTTTGTAGGGTAGCTTCATTCCTTCTACCAAGTATTGGACTATTGCCGATGCATGTGGGTGACCCCTTATGCACGTGCCACGTGCAAAACGAAGAGGTGTCACTTTTGTAATTGTTGCAATATCTCGGTAATTACTTGGCCGATTGCGCTGAAAGTTGGCATGTAGGTAGGCACCCACTAGGCAATGCATATCCATGTGCCAGAGTTGGGGTGCTGCTGCACGTGCGCACGTGCAGGGGTCGATTCCAAATATCGAGAACGGCTGGACCGATGGCGCTCAAATTTGGCACATGGTTAGGGACTGGTTAGTAGGGTGGCGTGCAAAAGTCAGTTGGGACCCATTTTGCACGTGCGCACGTGCAGGGTGCCGATTCCAGATCTCGAGAACGGCTGGGCCGATTGTGCTCAAATTTGGCACATCGCTAGAGACCGGTTAGTAGGGTGCCGTGCACAAGTCAGCTGGAGGTACCCCTCGAAATTTCGCACGTGCAAGGCTCACCCTCTCGCTCGCTTCGTTAGTCGCCCATAAGGCGTTATACTGGTTCCTTAGATTAACGGAAATTTCTGAGTATGAGCGGCCGGCCGGCCGGCCGTGGTCACGCTTTTGCGAGGCTTATATCTCAGCAACCACTTGACCGATTTACGCGCAGTAATTTTTGTACGGTAGCTTCATTCCTTCTACCAAGTATTGGACTATTGCCGATGCATGTGGGTGACCCCTTATGCACGTGCCACGTGCAAAACGAAGAGGTGTCACTTTTGTAATTGTTGCAATATCTCGGTAACTACTTGGCCGATTGCGCTGAAAGTTGGCATGTAGGTAGGCACCCACTAGGCAATGCATATCCATGTGCCAGAGTTGGGGTGCTGCTGCACGTGTGCACGTGCAGGGGTCGATTCCAAATCTCGAGAACGGCTGGACCGATGGCGCTCAAATTTGGCACATGGTTAGGGACCGGTTAGTAGGGTGCCGTGCACAAGCCAGCTGGAGGTACCCCCTCGAAATTTCGCACGTGCAAGGCTCACCCTCTCGCTCGCTCCGTTAGTCGCCCATAAGGCGTTATACTGGTTTTGATCAATTCTTTTCTTTTTGCAATATAAATTCATGTTGCAAATGAAGCCCATATTGTAGATCAACATTTTGTTGATTAGCCCTCCACATATTAGGCAATGTTTGCACCGTAAACAAGGCAAAGGAACCCAGTTCTTACCTGACACTAGCCTCAGTACTTTAAGTCTTCCATTGAATATGGTGCAGATATTATATATTGTATCATCAAGTTTTTCTGATATGCTGGTTTCATAGAGAAATTGCTCATCATCACCTCGCTTGATCACAAGACGAACCATTGCACCTGTGGTCTGGTAAAAAGACAAAAGTGTGATTTTTGTAGTCTGATGATGCCCAAGCTTTACATGAAAATACTTTGAGAATTGCTTTATTGAAATTTGAATGTATAACTATTCATTGTTGTATTCTTCATTTGAAAAGCTGTTATATTTTGAGTAGTGAACTGTCTTTCAACAATGTTACTTATAGAACAATAAGCAATGCACTCGTTCACTCTTGCCTGGCATGAGCATGAATATCAGCATAGGAAGCAGGAACAGCTGGAGGCTCCAGCCCCATGAGTGCTGGACTCGGTTGCTAAATACTTTCAACACCTACTTTGGTAAACTGAACAGAGATAGATAATTATATAGTTTTTATGAACTTAGTTCAAATGTCTGGATGAAAGGACTGACAGGACAGAGCCAGAGCACACGCTAAGCAGAGCTTGTTTGTTACCTACATTATGCGTAGACCTCCACCCGTGCCATCAAATTTGAATTGCGCAATTCTGGGTAAGGGGAGAATTATCAACTGACTTCAATTGGCTGCGGAAGTTCCCACCAAGCGCAGACCACCACCGTCAAGTCTGAAATAGGTATTGAGGGCCTGAGCGACTCGAACCCGGTCTCTTACGACTGGGAGTCCAACGCTCGACCAACTGAGCAGCCTAGCTATGGAACAGCCTAGCTCAATGTTGATGTGGTCGCTAGCTCAAGGCTTTATAAACCTAGCTTGAGCTGTAAGAATCTTGGCTTGAGCTAGCTTATGGTCAGCCTGACAATGGCAATGAAACCATTTATCCACGGTAGCTACCTAGCCAAATTTACACGTTGGTTCGAACTTCGAGGTGTTTTGACTTTTCTTCAATTCGTGGGGTCCATTACTCTGATACACAGGGAAACGCACTGAACTCGGGAAACGCCAGTGACTGCCAAAGCGACTGCTCAAAAGCCTAATCAGCAGCTATGAAATGGAGTTGCCATAGCAACCGTCCGAAGTTTGATCAACTATTGACCGTCTACTTATCGTACTGATATTAATTTTTGATAGATATTGTTACCTCAAATCAAGTTTCTTTTGAAAGGTAAAAATCAACGTTAAAGAAGCAAAAATCTATCAATTTAAAGTGCAAATATACAACGATAAAACCTCATACCCTGTATTTGCCCTGTATAAAACAAAAGAACTGTCACAGCAGCGCCAGTATTTGGCTTCTGTCTTTTTGTTTATTTTTTCTTCGTTTCTCTGGTGACCCTGATGATGAGTTTCGAAAAAAAATTGTCTCAGTTTTTTACGAATGCTTACCTAATATGCATTTGTGGTAGATAACTATTCATTTTCCCTGCTGGAAGAAAGAAGTAGTTCGGGGATCGCTTTTATCTGTGGACTTTACTTAGGTAGGTATCTGTGGACAAGATCGGGTAGAAAAAAATGCGCCCGCTGGCCGCTGTCTTCTGTCGTGTTGTTTGTTGAGTTGAGTTTGTGTCGGTGTGTCGCAGGGTTACCGCTGCAAGGGAAATTTCCCTTTTCTATGGAAGTCAGCGAAGATCTAGGGATATATGGATTTCACACGAAATCTAGGGAAATGCCACAAACCCGAAAAATTGTTGTTTTTTCAACAATCGAAATCATTATTGTCATAAATTATTCTTCCGCATGCCATATCAAAAAATATGAGAACATTTTTCACAAAATTAACGTTTGATGCTCTAATTTTAAAGATATAAAGTGAATTACATATGCATGCATGTAGTTATATATAATTCTTGCTATTATTTCAAAACGAACTGCTGCTTTGTACCATTTCGGGTGCGGCTAATTTTTTACATCAAAGTTTTTGTTTTGGCGTGATTTTTACAATGTCTAGCGCATATCACTTCCTTTCCCGCGTCTCGAGTCGCAACACACCACAATTTGCGATATCAGTTGGGCAAACTAGGCGGCGGGAATCAAAATATGGAGGCATCAAAATATTGATTCTAGTGGGCGGAGCTTTGACCATATATGGGCATAGAATCAATATTTTGATTCAATTTGGGACATTCCCACCTTCAGACGACCCGTTACGGCGGAAATAACCCCCATGACGGCGAGATTTTTTGACAAGTCAAAACAAAAAACTTCCCCGCTTCAATTTTTCGCTGCATGGCTATCAGCCGTTTGTCGCGCGTACCTTTACGAATGGCACAGAGATTTCGCCGCCATAATTCAACAAAAACGTGCTGTTAAAACTTGCTCTGTTTATCATTAACGACGAGCCTTTGTAATTTTTTCATAATTTTGTCTAAAAGAAAATAAAAAATGAGTTATTTAGTTGTATAATTCATTTATAAGAAATATTCTTTTACTTTGCATCTAGCCACGATTTCCGGTTCCCGCCATTTCGCGCCGGCGTCGTGGGTGTGTGGATGCAACGTAGTGCTCCCGGTTTTATTTTGTTTAAGCGACCTTTTCTGAAGTGTAAGTAACAATGGATCATATTTTAAGATACTTTGAAGTGTGTTTTTCAATTTCAGGCATGTGATCTTAACGTTTCTTACCGAAAACTCGTTTTAAGAGATGGTTTTAGGAACATGGCGCGGTAGCGACGTCAGCGGCGCGGGACGCCTTCGCACTCTTCTATTGTCTTTTTAAGCTATATTTTTTTGAAAATGATGTCTTAGGTGTAGTATTTCAGTGAAATATGATGTCCTTTAAAAGTTACGGTATAAATTAGTTACAAGAAGCCTAATGTTTTGTCTCACATGATAGAATTGTTGGGTGGACTCATGAAATGGGGGCAGTGCATGTCCAGTATTTTACATAATTTGGATGTTTTAGCCTCTGCTTGTGTCTCACTCATCCAATTGTTGCTACAACTTTAATTTGTAGCATTTAAATTTTTAATGGCAACTAGGTTATTGACTTGTTCCGAGTTAAGATTGAAAGGTCGTAGTGCATGTTCGTGTTTGCCTTATCTAAATAGTAGGTATGTATGCTTGGCTTGTAATTGCTTTGCCCATTTTTGCTACATATTTAATGATGCTTACTTTAAGTGTAACAAAAGCAAGTTGCTGAATGGTGTAAGCCATATTTACATTATGCGTGATCTTCAAGAAAATTGTGTCTAATGTACGGCTGTCCAGGGAATGCTGGATAGTTAATTTTCAGGATTGTCCATGCCAAAGTTAATTTTAGAGGCCAGTTTTATCATCACAAATAGCTGCCTGCTAGAATTTTTTTGCCTAAAGACTGCTTCACATATGGAGCGTTAACATGATGGGCACGTAAACGGATAGGGCTGTACCGTTCATGCTCTGTATGTGAAGTAACTTTAAGACAAAAAAAAATCCAGCAGCCACCTATTTTTCTGTTGGTACAACTGGCCTCAGGGCTCAGATCTACTTTTTTGGCAGAATTTATATAACTGCATGAGATGACAGTTGTTGGCGCACCTGGTGGCGTTCAGTGGAAATTTAAGTGACATTAAGTATTTAATTTTTTATTGAATACATTCTAAAATTAATAGTTGCTGAACAAGGGGAATAATAACACATATAGTTTCCTAATTTATTGTCCACAAAAGTCCTAATTATTGTGTTCTGTTGTTTGCTGCAGGTCAACCAAGGATCAAACACTGGTCGTTGCGGGGATCGGCTTCAGAGGGCCAAGGAATGTCTTGAATCGCTGTTCAGTCGACAGGCAACTGTATGACAACGCCATCCCTGTCAACCAGAGCGTCGACCGAAGTAGGGTGGCGTTGCGCGGACCTGGCCGCACCCGACCAACCGGCGGAGTACCTGACTCGGGCTGGGCGGAGACTACCTACATCACGACCTTTTGAACTTTGATCTCGTGGCGAGAAACAATATGACTTAAGGAAGTGTGTATGTGGCTGGCGGGGCCGAGGGTGAAATGCGCCACGTGTTTATCCTGCCGGATGACGACAGTGTCACCAACCTGTCAAAGAACGAGCTGGTGCAGCGCGTGATGACTGCTATCTCGTCCCTAGAACCGGAGTAGAAAAACGTGCGCATAGCCCAGATGAAGCGAACCAAAACACAGACAGGACTGATAGCGTTTCGGTCGAGAATGTTCTGAAGATGCTGATCAGTAGACCAATTGGTGACCGTTTTCGGTGGTAATATGGGATCTTGGGGACTGGGGTGTTCCAAAGCGACCTGCTTTGGGTGTGGACATAAGTGGCTCAACCTGACAGGATTGATGTTTTAGGTAGCCGTGCTAATCATAAACCCTATATTGAGTGTATCTGTACAAATTTTGTTTATATTTATTTCATGTATTTGATTCGAAACCGAAAATTGCTCTTTGTAATTAGGCAACATCGAGACGTTGAGGTCATTCTCCAGACGTTTATTTGTTTTTTTCTTACCTGTCCACGGTATGTCTTATTGGTTAGGTCTCAGTTTCAAATATTATTAACTGCATGTTTTGCAAATACGTAGCTATATTGAATTAGAGACGTGTCCTAAAAGTGAGTATTGCTTTGCATGGGGTGTGAGCGTCAACGACAAGGCTTTGTGATGGTAAATGTGTGGCAATTGCAGGGATCGTTGTGAAATGTGTTATGAATATCATCGTATTATTTGCGAATGCAAATACATCCGTGTATCATATTTTCATTCAAATTGTGCAATTTGTGCAACGGGCTTGAGGATATTGTTCGGCGAAATATCTCCTACTGTACTCCACAGAAATGGGACGGGATACAGATGCGTAGAAACACATTCATGAACACGTGAAAGACGATAAGTTAACTTTTTTTTTACTCAAAATCAATGCTACAAAGCAGGGATGTGGAGCCGTGAAAATGTCAGACGGCTTCGGCTCCGGAGGAAAAAATCGGCTCCAGCTCCTGCTCCGGCTCCGAGTAAAATGGTCGGGCTTCGGTTCCGGCTCCGACTCGGTACAACCCCTATACAAAGGTCAGCACGGCTCCCTTAACGCATTCCCTCGAAGGCTTGCAGCTTTGAGCAGGGAGCCAGGGTGAGTGCTGAAAATCCCTGGTCTACCGTGGGAATAAGGTCAAGAAAAAAATTACACGATCCTGTGCTGATAATATCTTCATGAATTTATTGAATTTGCATTATTTGCACACAAGAAACATCTCGTAAATCAATTTGAAGGGTGAAGTACGTCTGCAGAAAGTATGTTCGCAGAATCAATATATTGATAAACCAGCTGATTTCAGAATCAAAATAATGATTAGCCAGCTGTTTGCGGAATCAAAATATTGATTCTCGCCGGGATTAGCCGCCGTGATGAATCAATATCTTGATTATTTTCAAGACGCTTTCCTAAACTAACCAAAGAGGTTAGAGCTATTGTTTCGTGACTGGCGGGTAGCTTCAACGTTGCTCTTCATTTTGTGAAGAAACTATTTTGAAATTGTAGCCGGTTGCTGAATAATTGACGTTTCTGTGATGGTCTGCACGTATGCCCATATATGGTCAAAGCTCCGCCCACTAGAATCAATATTTTGATGCCTCCATATTTTGATTCCCGCCGCCTAGTTTGCCCAACTGATATACCACTCAATTATATTATACCACGTACAATAATTTGCGTGTGACCAAAAAGGAACGAGTCTGTGTCCGCTAGGGACACGGTTCAATATCTACACACCGATTACCTATACCATAGTGATGCGGAGCATTTCAGCACCATATGAGCGAAGTTTCAATTTTTCTGGCCCATTGTCCTTCCTTCCACGGTCGTTTCTCTAAACTCCTGCAGTGCCCCGTGTCATGTGCTCTTGCATGTCCTCAATCTCTTCAAAAAGTGATCCCTTGAGGACGCCCTTGGTGTTCGGGGATAGCCAGAAGTCACATAGTGTTCAATCTGGCGAGGACGGGTGATGTTTCACTCTGGGTTCCACTGTGGGCTGCCCTCCGGCTGCTCAAAGACTACCGTGTCACTTCCACACAGCGAGCCTTTTGATCATTGGAGAACACTGGGCACCCCCTTCACGCGAATCCTTCCTCGTGCCCAAATCCACCGTCAGGATGGTACTCACCGACTCTGTTCCCATTCATAGCCCCTCAGCCAGCATCCTTACTGTCCATCTGCGATCGCTGTGCGTCAGGCTCGTGGATGTTTTCGACCCCCACCGGACACGATTTGGTAGCCGGGGTCTGTGACGTCAGCCGGGCGTGAAGTTTTCCCTTCACCATAGGCTTCACACACAAACCGGCCGAAGTTCATGCCAGGATAGCCCGGCTTGAAAGTGCAAAAATGATTAAATTTTGCCCTCAATAGATTCATTGCTTCATTTTATAACTAAAAACGTCCGTTATTAGGACTCAATGAAGGTAAAAAGTACTCAAAATCGAAGTTCAAGAAGATGCTGTCCGAGCACAATCTGGTAACATCACGTGACCTCTTTTAAGCAGAATGTATATAATTCAAGGATGTTATTACACGATTGCTGCCTAAAACATCATAAATAATACGCTTGTAACATTTATTGCTTCTGTTTAAGTCATAACATTGCAAAACGCAAAGTTTATCATGGAAGTCACGTGACCAAAGGTATAGCAGGGGTTGGGACAAGCACTCAAAGGATTTCAAGTTTTTTAATTAAATTATATAAGTTTCATGATGAAATTGAAAGAATGTATTTTTTCCTAATGAAATACAAATTTCCG
Source organism: Amphibalanus amphitrite (assembly GCF_019059575.1). NCBI lineage: Eukaryota > Metazoa > Arthropoda > Thecostraca > Balanomorpha > Balanidae > Amphibalanus > Amphibalanus amphitrite. The sequence continues at coordinate 484,267 of NW_024881514.1, forward strand.
TATGTAAAATATTTTCCTTATGGGCGAAATTCTCCATATAAGAAATGTCAGTGACGTCACCAGGGCTTTACTGGGCTTTACTCAAAACATCGGACCTACCTGTTTCTTATAGGTATCTTGGATGTTTTCTTCATTTCTGGATTGTATTGTAATCCTCCACATCATCTCGTTCACTCTCAAACCTTTTGTGGGCTCTCTCTATCGTCTGGAGGTTTCGAAAGATGCTCTCCAGAGATGGCGCTAGTAAATTTGGCTGACATGACGTCATGCTAAAAAGTGATGGATTTTGTGAGAGCAAATGTAATAAAAGTTGAAAATTTTGTACTTTTGCTTAATTAAGAAAAAATAAATATACAATTGTTCAAAACAGCGTTTTCCTCATTCATCCTTCATTGTTTTAAGAGGAATATAGACAATTTAAATATTTTTTCTTGACCGCAATTCGCACACGCACTAAATTAAAAGCTGGAGTTTTGTGCGTTCGTAAATTGTGATTTGAGAAAATAAATTGACAATTATCTTTTGCACTTTTGCTTTACAATCATTTTTCAATGCAGATGAATGCATAAATTATTCAAAAATAGGCATATCTTTGAAATATTATGATTTTCCACAAGCAAATTTTCCCAAAAACTTGAACTACTTACAACTGACGAACGCATCCAATAATCTGGATGTCTTAGGATGAGTTCGTCATTTTTTCCCAAGGAAATACGATACAGTTCAAGCTATTTTACCGATTTATTAGGGTACTTTTGCCAATGAATTAATAAATAAATGACAACAATTAATCTCATTATCAACCATACTCGGAAGCATTTTTTTCGCATAAGCGCGAACACATCCGCGCTTTCATGAAAAGTCACGCCTGTAGATGTCAGGACTGCTGCTTTATGTTTCGCAAGGTGGCGCAGCGCGCAGGGTGCCGACTACCGAGGCTGAGGTCTCCAGACTCTCCACCACGATTTAACTTGGAAATGGCCGATGGGGAAGGTCTCACCCAAAAACGGACGCCCTTTTACACAGCTGCATAAAGAGAATGAATTATTGGCATAGCTGACCACACGTCCCCTCCCCCTCTCCGCCCCAGCTCAATAGGAAATATCGCCTATTTTCCTTAGTCAGTTATATTCTGACTAATTTCTCACTCTTCCCAGTAAACCTTAACATGCATGATGCAGATGTCCACTGCGTAAGTCGTGTGCTTCCGTATGTGTGCCAACTATATAGTGTTGCCTACACTCTACAGTACAGCCTACTGCTTCCCCATTGTCGTTATAATTGGTGATTCTCAGGTCAAAAGTTACACAGTGGTCTCAGAGAACAATCGTTTCAACAAATTAACGATTCAAACCATTGCATTCTACTTATATTCCGGTCAGTTCTGCTACTAAACGATTCCGGCAAAACACTCTTTAGGTTATGTATTAGCGAACCACCACACAAAATTCGCCCAATCAATGGTCAGTTATTACTGCTGGGCTGAACCGTCATACGCTATATAGCCTATTGCAGTCAATATTTTCAGAACGATACTGACTGACGAAACACAACGTATTCGCGGATTCGCACATACGTTGGCACCCAGGTGGCCTGTCAGCAGCCGCACAAATCCGCACAGCGCAGCCGGGATTTGACATTGAGATGGTACACCGTAAAGCATGCCTTTCCACACAGGCACAAGCACAGGGACACAAATTCTCAAAATCCAAACTTATTCCAATACTGGTCAATTGCGAATAGGCATAAAGTTTTGAGGTTTTCTCATGTTCATTCTTCTTTCACTAACACACGCGGCAGACTGCAGCAGCTGCAGAACATCTCACAGAGCTGCGCTGGATGCAGTCATGAGCTGGGACACGGTTTGTGACCAATGACCGATCGGGGGTGCCAGCCTCCTCCCGGCACGCGATGCACTGGCCGCCGCGCAGTCGATGTCGGGGCACCGCCGGCATTCGCCGACAGGGTTCCATCCGATTCGGTGTATTGGTGGCAGCCCGAACAGTGACCCACGCGAAGCTGGCGGACGTCGATGGCCGATGAGCGATGCCCTTCCGCGACCGGCGGTGGCAGTCGGTCCCACATCAAGAACAGATACCAGTCATGCGGTCAGTCGGCGACGGCGCTGTCGCGAGCCGATCTGATGGTCGCGCGGTGGGCGTCGCCGACGTCCACCGGGACCGTCGACTGGGGGAGCGCGGCCGCCTCTTGGCCGCCGCCTCTGGTCGGCGAGCTCGTTGCGCTGTGGGACGGCATCCACTGCAAGTCGTTCACTGTGAAGCGGTCGTTTGACCGGACCTGGCAGGCGGGGAAAGGGGGCCTCAGATGAAGTAAAACCATCCCTCAGGCCAGCTTGAACTGGCTCTCCACCTCACCATGTTAGATAAGCGGACACCCTCGTGATCATCGCAGCGATGATTGCCAATTGGTGTGTCATTATGGGAGAGGATGCCAGCCTCCTTTGCAAGATAGTCTGCCTTTAATATAGTGCAGCCCGACCCATTGCCTGTGGCGCAGACTGGGCTTGATAATGCAGTGCAGGACACACCAAACGTAAGCGGCCATCTGTACCCCCTGTGCAGTAGGGCTGACTCAAGAGCCCAGAGTTGCCCTCCCCCCACCATTCTGTGCACGTGATAACTGGATGGGACATGCCATGGTCAGCATCTGTTCAAAAGCTGCCCTAAGCATGTAAAGCTCCACTGGCATGCTCAAGCATGGTCACAGTCAGTTCTCACTTCTCAGTTGAACCTCCAATGGAAACCTATCACAAAGTAGAGATCAGGGCGCCTCTCACACTGCAGCACACTCAACGACTGAGGCACCATCTCATTCTCATCACTTGCAGGTGGTTCTTGCCAGGAGCAATGCCAGCCATGCACATCAGGTGATAACAGCAGTGTACAACTGCAATCTACAAGCATCCATGTTCTTTCTGGTTTTCTCCTGTTGAGATCCACTGCCATGCATGAACTTGATGGGCTTTTGTTGAGCTCCTCCCATGTGCAGACAGGTTTCTGCTGAAACAAAGCAAAGCAAATGTGATTAATAATGGCCCTGTTTCACCATCCAGACACTGTGTGCACTGGTAGCTACGGCATACCATAGCATCACTCAAATGACGTTGCATGTGATCTCTTAGTTTATGATCAATCGCGTTTGGAACAGAGTGAGAGGTTCTGAAAAACCGTACCAAGAACAGAGGTTTGAGTTCAAATACTGCTAGCATGCTGCTGGTGCTGGTACCGCAGCGTGCTAGCGTTCTGGGATGCTGTCATAGCTTAGCGTCACAGTGAAGTTTGTTGACACTGCCATGGAAACCCAATGCTCTGACACACGCAGCGCACTGCAGTGCTGAGCACTGCAGTGCGTGCTCTGCCGTGAAACACCACCCATGAACGTTGGTTGCATGACCAGGATGGAGCAGTGTGGCAGACAGTGATTTTAATTTTAATTGCACTTCCTAGAGATTAAAATGTTGTTGGTGAAATTGCTATTCATTATTCCTATAACCATTGTCTAAATTTCACATTTCAAGACAGCATCAGCATTGACATGTTATATAAAATAAGGTTTAGACTTCAGGTGGTCCCGGGTTCAGCTTAAGTAAAACAAGGGCAAAAAATTGTCAAAAAAATATTTAAAAAAAATACCTGCCTTCATCAACACCTCATCTAATCTAACCTCATCCTCATCTAACAAGGCCCTAAAAGCAAAAACCGTTTGAATAACAATGTAATATTTTGCAACCGCTGCACCATTACTGTCACGTACGCTATCCCTAGATTGGTTGCTGGTAAGTAGTGGTTGTCGTCATCAACTCGTCATGCAGCAGCTGATTGGGATGGGCGGGGCCTATTTTTATCCAGGCGATAGAGAGAGCCGCGTTCGTGCCACTCGAACACTCGTGCAGGAGACATTGCTTCGTCTCCATACACATAATTTGACATCGGAAGTGTTTCTGTAGCAGTTTTCCCCAGTTTCACTGAGAACTTGATGTTTGTCCCGTCTGTTCAGAACCCATATTGTGACATGGGGTATTGCAGGGGTTTAGAGAAACGACCGTGGAAAGAAGGACAATGGGCCAGAAAAATTGAAACTTCGCTCATATGGTGCTGAAATGCTCCGCATCACTATGGTATAGGTAATCGGTGTGTGCTGAACCGTGTCCTCAGCGGACACAGTCTCGTTTCTTTTTGGTCACACCTCGTATGCCAGCAATTTCATTAGAATCTCTTACGTTAACGTCACAGAATGTAGTAAATTGCTGTTTTGGGAAGCAGCGACTATAACACGAATGGTTAGAATGAGGATCAAGTACAGTACGTCAAATTCCATGAAAATAACCGTATCTAGGGAAATGATTTTTAAAATAGGGAAATTTTCGTGAGAATCTGGGGAAACCGGCGAGACGCCAGCGGTAACGCTGGTGTGTCGGTGTCGTGTCGGTGGGGAGACTGAACTCGTCGGCGCGGTGGGTCACGCTGGGTCGATTATCTGCTCGGGACTGCGACACGGCGCTGGCAGAGTGCCGGTGCCAGCCGACGCCACCGTGCCGTCGTCTTTGGCTGACTGGAGGGCCAGCTGGTCGCGGCGGCGGCCGGCAGTGCGCGTTACGGTGGGTGCCGGGTGGTCGCCAGATGGCTGGTGTACGGCAGCGAAGCTGCGCAACAGCGACTCCATATTGTGCAATATTCGGCGATCGAGGATAGGATTATGCTGGGGAAGGTTATTTGGTATTTAGTAGAATCCTACATTGAGCGTAATAACGAAGTGTGTTTGCACTTCAACTTGTGTTTATCAACAGATAACACCAGTGTGCAAACGCGGCAGTGTACACAGTGTGGTAAGGTGGCGGCCACGCGGGCGTCAGTGAGTCAATTGAGTTTGTTCCTGCCCACAGGGGATCTAACGGCGCTCCCACAGTCCGCTGCAGACCGCAGCGCCTCACGATGCGGCTGCTGCTGCTCTGCTGTGCGCTGGCGGCCGCGGGCGCCGAGCCGTCCGTGTGGACGTGGCGCTGTGAGTCGGGGAGCTGCGTGCGCCGCCCAGCCGCCGGTGTCACCGACGGCATGCAGTTCGGCACGTGCAAGTTGACCTGCGGCGAGCTGTCGGTGGTGTGGCCGCGTCCCACCGGGCCGGCCGCGTTCGGCTCCGAGACGGTGCCGTTCCTTATCGACAACATCCAGTTCCAGCTGGTGGCGCCCGACCCGGTGAAGCCGATGCTGCAGACTGCCACTGAGATATTCCTGGACAGCCTGCGGGCGCTGCAGCCGTCGGGCCTGGGCGGCCGGCGGGCCGGCTGCCGGCCGGACGGCGCCTGTGAGCCGGCCGTGGCCGAGCAGGCCGTGAAGGTGACTGTGGCCGTGGAGTCGGCCGGCACCGCGCTGACGCTGGAGACGAGCGAGTACCACCAGCTGCTGGTCAACCACACGGCCGGCGGCGAGGTCAGCGTCCTGCTGTACGCCACCACCTTCTTCGGCGCGCGCCACGGACTGGAGACGGTGTCGCAGCTCATCGAGTACGACGACGAGAACGCCTGTCTGCAGGTAAGTGGCGCCTGATCGAGGATGGAATGCCCCATCCTGGACACGGACAGTCCTGCACTGCTGATTGTTCTTACTTGTTAATGTACCATTACCCGTGGGTCATTACTCTGTAGCGATAGTACGCATGCGATAATGGTATGTCTGAGTATCTATAGTTACATTCGAGCATGTGCATATGTAATCCATCAGTCTGATATTCTAGTGACGCTGTGAAGTATAATCTATCGTCAGTCCCGGTTGTACTGTGTAGTGCGCCATTCTCCGACCACCTGACACTGACTGTCGCTGTCTGTCTGTCTGTCTGTCTGTCTGTCCCCAGATCCTGGGCTCGGCGACGCTCAGTGACGCGCCGGTATACCCGATCCGGGCCCTGACCATCGACACATCGCGCAGCTTCATCCCTCTATCTGCCCTGCGGCGCACCATCGACGCCATGGCCATGAACAAGCTGAACACGCTCCACTGGCACGTGACGGACACGCACAGTTTCCCGATCGAGGTGGTCAGCGAGCCGCGTCTGGTGCAGTACGGCGCCTACTCGCCGGAGAAGGTGTACTCAGCCCGGGAGGTGGCCGAGCTGGTCCGGTACGGCCGGCAGCGCGGCGTCCGACTGCTGCCCGAGCTGGACGCGCCGGCCCACGTCGGCTACGGCTGGCAGTGGGGCGAGGACGCCGGACTCGGCAGGCTGGCCGTCTGCGTCGGAGAGGTCAGTCGGCAGTGCATGAATGGGCTACCTGCTGCTAGTTGTCTAAGCCGCGAAGGGACAGGTTCTGCTTCATGAATTTGGCATTACACTGATCTAAGATTTTCAACTTCTTTATTTTTCGACCACATGAACACAAGGAATTACAAAACTCTGATACGCACGCTAATTAAAGCAGTAGTTAGAGCAGTAGTTGACATCATTGTAACACGACGTTTAACATTGATGCCATTTTATGCTACTAGCCCCCTGAGCCCCTGTTTGAATGCCATTGGACATTGGTGCTGTGTCACGGACCGTGTGGTTGGCCTCCGTCCCCAGGAGCCGTGGCAGTCGTACTGCGTGGAGCCGCCCTGTGGCCAGATGAACATTGTCAACGAGAACATGTACACCGTGCTGGGGAAGATCTACAAGGACTTCAACGCCCTCTTCCAGCCGGATATCTTCCACATGGGAGGCGACGAGGTAGGAGTCGAGGTCCAGGGGGCTATAGGGTGCTCCGGCCGCCGTGTCCCTCCCGGGTCCCCGCGTGAGTCCCATCTTGTTCGCTCTGCTCGCCGCTGGCGACTCGTTACGTACGTTGCTTTTGATTTTATTGACTAGGAAGCCAACAGGATTACAGAGCTTGAGCTAATTCTCTATCACGCATCGCCAGATCAACTTCAACTGCTGGAAGTCCTCCCCCGAGATCGCTGAGCACGTGAAGGACCGCGGCGGCGACCCGTCTGACGACTCGGAGTACATGCGGCTGTGGGCTCAGTACCAGGTCCGCGCCGCCGGCCTCTGGAGGAACGTGACTGGCCGGAGCACGCCGCTGTTACTGTGGACCAGCGACCTCACCAAACAGGAGGCGGTCCGCCCCTCGGCGCTGAAACCGTCGCAGTATATTATCCAGGTGAGAGAGCAGCGGACTTGTGATGTTCCTAACGCACGTATGAATCGCTGCGTACGTGTGATATGGCTAGGGGTCTTCTTAGGCTCTGGTTTCTTAACTTCACGCCCCCCCCCCCCCCCCTGTCGGCAGGTGTGGACCACCGGCACCGACCAGCAGATCGGGGACCTCCTCCGTCAGGGCTTCCCGCTGCTGCTCTCCAACTACGACGCCTGGTACCTGGACTGCGGCTTCTCGGCCTGGGTCGGCGTCGGAAACAACTGGTGTTCGCCCTACAAGAGCTGGCAGACCGTGTACGACAACAGCCCGCGCGCCATCGCCCGGAGTTTCGAGCCGGCCGGCGCCGACTACGCGTCCCTGGTGCGGGGCGGCTCGGCGGCACTGTGGTCGGAGCAGTCGGACGCCCAGACGCTGGACAGCCGGCTGTGGCCGCGCGGTGCCGCGCTGGCCGAGCGGCTCTGGGCGGAGCCGGACACGGACTCGGCGGCGGCACTCACCCGGCTGGTGCACCACCGCGAGCGGATGGTGCAGCGCGGCATCGGCGCCGAGCCGCTGCAGCCCGAGTACTGCCACCTCAACGACGGCGTGTGCACTACCTAGCGGTGGGCGGCGCGGGGCGGGCCGGGGCGACGGGCACCGCCGCTCGGCTGCTGCAGGTCGCCGCCCTGCCGCTGCTGCTGCCGCTGCTATTGCTGCTCGTAGTGCGTTCGGCTTAACGTGTGCGTCCGATAGCGCCGTCGTCTCTTCAGCTACAGAACCAGGATCGTCTCTGGCTGGAGAAGCTCGGGCATTATGAAACATAGATGAACTTTGCATTGGTTGTGGAGCGAACCCAAAAGAGGAGGTACGGTGTAATTGTCGCACAGACTGGACAGTGGACACCGCTTTCAACTCTACGTTTGGAACATTTGTGATCAAGATACAGTTACGAGTATATCATCAAAAAGACACACGGCAATAGTACAGCTATTTCCAGAGTATATGGCAGCAGGATACTCGCGCAAGTAAGTGCTATAATGGGGTTTCTGGGACGCAAGAAGCCAGAATGTGTTACCGGTTAGCCTAACGGAAGATGTAAGACCGATTTATTTATCGTTGTAGCCTTTTTAGTGCTGTGGATCGATGATCCTACAAGTGTGAGAACGCTTTTGACCTAGTCTTAACCGTAAGTGATGTCGAATGTCAGGCGTGGGATATTGCTGATTGGTCGCAAAGCATAAGGAGGCGGAAACTAGTATGTGATTGTTGCGGTAACGGTTAGTCGACGATTCGATGTTAATCGATGCTCCGTTCTGAATAATAGATGAGCTGATTTTGACAGATCGCCTCGGGATATGCATTAGGCACAGACGCTGGGATAATGGCGTGGACACTCGATGCCGCATGACCTATCATCTGACAGCACCGCAGTTCCCTCGGCGGCTGTCCGTGCGAGCGCTGCGGCGCCTGAGTCTGCAGACTCCCTGCCTCCAGCTGGCCGCGCCCTACCCGCCGCGCCGGTGGCTATTTCAGGTAGCTCCGTATTGGAAGGGAGGCCCCTGCCGAAGGGGGAGAGCCACTATCGGCGCGCTCGGTCGGTAACGATCTGGGCCCCGCTCACTAGGAGCTGCCTTATTGCCGGCGCGCCACATCAATGTACGATCAATCTCAGCGGAGACGCCCTTCATAAAGCGGTGTCTACCAGCTATGGGAACTTCGGCGGAATTGGATGAGCAGTAGCCAGAGTGGGGTATGAACATCGGCCACAGGTCAGGTGTAAACCGTTTCATTTTCTAGGCAATTCCCTGTTCATATATTGGGGGTGACGCGCGATATATTTGTCAAAAAGGTCGTTTATGAAGAAACACTAGGAAGTATCCATACTAGATCGCCACGAGGAGAGGCGCCTGTTTTTTATCCTATTCAGTCACCGTGCTTTTCATATCGCTTCAAAAGTGGCGACTTATGCATTCTTTGCATTCTGAATATTGACAGAGATACTTTAGACACTTATGATTTATACCCCAATATGAAAATGGATCCTATCAGCAAATTGCTTAGTGTCGCTACAATATTTCTCTTGGCATCCCTTGAGTTTCAGGTAATGTGCATCCAGTCAGTCGTATTATCCGAGAGACAGGCAGGGAACCAGACAGAGCCAGTACCAACAAACGAAACAAATAGGCCACACAATACTACGGAAGCCAAAGAAACACAGAACTCCACCAAAAACGGGCACGAATCGCCAGCGAAGCTACTCACGAAGCCAGGATATGACATTCGCCGGCCGCCGCAAGACCCCATCTCTGGGAGGCCAGTGCTCGTGCACATGATGGCCTTTGCCGACTTCATCGAGACGGTCAACGAGCAAGCCGGAGAAATGGTGGTGGCCTTCTTTTTCCGGGCCGAGTGGAACGACAGCAGGGTTCGGGATGTGTCCGAGATCCTGCATGACAAGCCTGGCTATCGGAAAGACATGCTGCCTATGTCCGGTAGGCTCAAAGAGACCCTGTGGGTGCCCGACCTTTACATGCCGATGGCCAGGCGAGTTGTCATCCCAACCATTCACGAGCCGGCAGAGAGCGTGACAGTCATGAAACATGGAAGCGTTGCGTACTCAGCCTTCTTCGTTATTGCTCTCAAGTGCGAGATGGCCTACGTCGACTATCCAATGGACGTCCAGTCTTGCTTTTTGGACGTAATGAGCTACAAATATTCCCTGTCAGAGATGGAGCTCAAGTGGCACCCCGACAGCCTCCAGGGACATACGGAGATCGTCACCAAACATTTCCGCGTGACCATTTCCATCCCGAGGGTGAACAGCTCCTACATAATTGAGAATGCCGACGGCAGCAAACGGTACGTCATCCGGCTGCAGATTTTCATGAAGCGCCACCTGGCGTTCCACCTGGTTCAGACCTACCTGCCGTCGGCCATGCTGGTGCTGATCGGCTGGCTGTCGCTGCTGGTGCCGCTCGACTTTGCCTACGGCCGAATGGTGCTCTCGGTCACCACGCTGCTGGTGCTGGTGTCCATCTTCGTCACCAACAGCCAGATGGCTCCTGGCGTGAACGAGGTGAGCCAGGGTGCTTCTATGCTGGTATGTATGCTGGTATGTATGCTGGTCTGTATGCTGCGGTATGCGTGATATCGTTGAAATTTGACCTCATCACATCCGGTGGAGGAAGTCATAAGTTTAAGTTTGAGTGTTGTGCCCTTATTTTGTATGGTTGTCGAACTACATATTTTGGTTTTCCAGGTGAAGGCGCTCGACATCTGGCTGTTCATGTGCATCATATTCGTGTTCTCTGCCATCGTGGACTGCATCGCCGACCTGCGCTTCCTCTCGATGGTGGAGAAGGAGTCGCAGATCGCCGGCGAGGAGCGTCCCGAGGCCGAGCTGGCGCCGGTGGTGGACGAGCGTGCCTCGTCCGCCAGCCCGGTGGGCCAGCGCCAGTCGCTGGCCGGCGGCGGGTCCAGTGCATACATCCGCTTCCACGGCAGCAACACGCCGTTCCAGGTGAGAATCCTATGGAACGCTGAAACGTATGTAACGTCTGGGACATCTGGAATTCGCCTCCGGGACTTGTAATTTCAGGCTGTGGCTTAGCGATTACGTGCTTGCGGATAGCAAATGGTCACTGATCAGTCTGTCACAAATAGTTGAAAGACATCAGTTCATATGCGCCTGTTCAAGGCTCGAGACGACATGTGTTACTGGCGCTTCAGCTAGCTTTTTAGTGAACTTGGTAATCAAAGGGTTACCTACGTGACCAATGACCATAATATGTACGTTGTTACTGAGACAGTCAGGTGACAGCTGGTACGTGTTTACTGCCGCAGGCGGACAAGGAGGTCCTCATCGCTACGCCAGCGGTGCTGAAGTGGCTGCGAATGGCAGTGTTTCTGGAGAGAAGCATGACGATCGTTTACCCCACGCTGTTCATCCTACTGGTGGCCATCTACTGGTCAATCTTTTTAACGTCCTACAACTCACAGACAGCCGAATCGCGGACGGCGGACCAGTGGTGACTGGCGACATTTCGTGCGGTGAGTGGTGAAAACAGTTACATACCTGAGTCTTCGAACTCAATTCACACAAATCTCGCAACTGGGTGTATTTCCACTAGAAATGTTCCACCTGTATTGAGTTCATCCAGCAGTGAGCAGTTGTAGCAATGGGTGCGGCTTCGACGTTGTTTGATGCTAGTGATCGATTTTCACACTCGGCTTTGTTCGTTGCCGAGCGATGCAGGTGCCCCTTGTGTGATTGTTATTTGTATGTGGCCGCAGTTGATCAATGCGAATAGATGTATTGCTGCGAATAACATACAAGGTGCATTTAATGTCGCTTTCTGGATTTCCCAAGAATTTTCAGTTCAACGGCTTAAACGATGAATGTTTTCATTTTTATGCGAGGTCGTATGTGAATACATGATAACCCAGAAGTTGAGCCAAGTGGTACGGTGTCTGTAAGAATGCATGATGGGTGCGTGTCGATCAATTCTTTCTAACAACATAGTTATTAAGTTAACTTAGAAGCTGTTTCATTTATTGGATGTAGTGGAATGATACATGTTCGCGGGACTTGTGTGAGTTTGTGCATAATCTAACTATGTGCCTTCTAGCACTTACATGTAACTATGAAGCACTTATGACGGGCCCAGCGCTGGGCGAGATCAGTGATGAAGACTACGGGAATCGGGCGACCGCCGACCTCCGACTGGACGGATGAGATCACTGGGTTGGCCCCTGACGGCCGGGCTCACTCGCTCTTCTGCTGCTGGCGGGCGGCGCTGGCGGCGTGGAACTTGCTGACCTGGTGCTGGGCCAGCCGGCGGGCGGCCGCGTACCCGAGCACCAGCTCGGCAGTGACGAACACGGCCTGCGGCCAGAGCACGGCCAGCTCGGGCGCCAGCTGCAGCGCGCCCCGGTTCAGCAGCAGCAGGCCGTGCAGCGGACACGCCAGCAGCAGCGTGATCAGCCAGAAGCCGGCCAGGTCGGGCACGTCCTCACGTAGACTGCCCATGTAGCCGACGTAGAGCCGCGCGGCCTCCATCAGTAGTGCGCCCACCACCACCGTCACGTAGATGTACCGGTTCAGAAAGTCCATCCGATCCAGCTTGGCGTGGAACACGACTGCTAGCACCGCTGACCAGCACGGCAGGTACAGGATGTTGAAGTAGAGGCACATTTGGAGGGGCAGGCTGGCCACCAGCTCAGCGCCCAGAGCGGGCCGCGGTGGCCGGCCGCTGGCCACAGGCTCCAGACCAATGCCCGGGAACATGGCCTCAGTCAGGATGTTGACGCTCCAGCGCCTGCTGCTGTGACTCATCGTAACTGGCCTCTGTTAACCAAAAGTAGGGGCAGGTCAACAAAATGCTTCAGTGATCACTGTGTAACATGTCTACAGGGTAGTGCCTGGGCCCTGGTACATGCTTCATTTTCGTAACAGCATGTTTTGTGACAACAAATAAGATTAAGCATTTAAGTTTGAACAAATCCTTTTGATTTAATTGCCATTCTGGACAGTGGCGGATCCAGGGGAGGGCAAATAGGGAAATTGCCCCTCCCAAATGGCATAATTAACATTACGCCTATGGACAGTCTGCATGGAAAGAACCGATAAATGGTTATGGTTTGACAGGTTTGCCCCTCCGAAAACTCTGAGCTGGATCTGCCAGTGATTTTGGAGGGCGTCTGGAGAATATATTTAGGGTCACATTTCTGGTTATAAGATGTTGTGACACTAATCAGATTGAATTAACTACAAGAAAATGTAAGCTACTTCAGCCTCTCCGACCATGGCACGGGTTCGTGTGCTCTGAGGGAGTCGTTTTTGCATTGATTTTTCTAGTGTTTCAAGGTAAGATATTGCAGGAAACTTGGTGTAAATGTGAAGATTAAGTGTTTTATAACATGTTGTGACACCAATCGGATTGAATTAACTACAATGAAAACGCTAGGTTACTTCGGCCTCTCCGACCTAAATTTAGCCAACATCTCATCTCTGATCTCTCGCCCATGAAGGGCGAGAGATGTTGGGCATTGCAAGCCCTTGTGTCAATTTTTAAGTGTCAATAGTAGGTATACCATATACCCTGGGTATACCACTGAATTTTGACTTGTTTGGCTAGTCCAAGGCTATATATAAAAGGCACATTGGCATAGCACACGGGACACAGGAGTCAGGAACCACACAACCTTGCACGCACAGAACCTTTGAACCTAAGTCATCGCGGAAAAGAGCAGGGCAAGAACAGTGAGCTGCGAGAAAAAATAAAATTGCCCCACACAAATGCATACATTATTTACGCCGTGCATCACAATGCAATGCAAATGAAAGGAAAAGGAATCTTACACTATTTTGTATTTGCTGCGCTGTTGATGCCCTAGTGTGTTGCTTCCATATCATCAAAGTGGTGTTAAACAAAATAGCAGATTTTTTTTGTAATTTACAAGTTAACGAACTTGAAATATGTAGGTCAAATTTCATCTTCAAAATTTCTGCAAAGATAATGAAAATTTCGAATGGTTTTGTCACAAAAAATGCCAAGCTTTTAATAAATTTTAGCATTAATTTGGAAGATAAATTGAAGTAAAAAAATTAAAAATAGCTAGTCGGTAATATGGTAGCACAACCAGGACCATATCCTGCGCACCTGAGACAATACCTGAATTTCGACTTTCCGTCACGTGGAGAAAACATATTATGTGTGGATTTGTGTTCCAAAAAGGAATTGGAAAGGATGACCTAGAAAAAATTGATTTTCCAATCAGCCCCTTGTGAAACATCTCCTGAAAGCTTAAATTTTTATTCCCTCCTGCTGGATTAGTAGGTAGGTACCGGCGATAGGTACTTCAGTGCACCTTCTAATTTAAGACAATAGTGATAGGTGGTTGGACTTTGCGCCCGCGCATGTTAGGATGTTACTAGTTAGGCTAAAATCAAATGTTCAAGGTGTGGCTCCAGTCTGCAAAGCATGGCACTTTCAATGAGATTGCATCTCATTGGTGTGGGCAGGCAGGGGCCTCTTTGGCTGTTGCAGGTTGGGTGCAGTGTGGTGTAGATTTGGCGATTTGGCTTGGTGAGAGATACATATGATGGACCATAAGAGATCGTTAAGGAAAATGGAAAAACATTGTAGGAGCTTTTACTTGTAATTCAGTTCAGTCTGCTCTCAGGGCAGTGTTTCACGGCACTGCAGCGTGCTGCCGTGCGTTGTTTTATTGGTGCATTTTAAGATGAATTCAGTGCCTTACACCCCAGTGTTGTGAGCATCTGAGTTTGTTGATGTTTCTATGGAAACCCAATACACTGCTACTCACAGCACAGTGTTGTGAAACACCACCCATGGCCAGGTTTGAGTGAGTGTGTGGTGGTCAAAATGGACTTGCCAGCGCCAGCGGCATGTACTGAATATGGTTCTTGTGGTTCTTATCAAGTGATAAGGGACACACTGTAACTAGTTTAAGTAGTCATTTTGTAGTTTGGTCTATTCAGGTCAGATACTTTTTGCTTCACACAGCAGTTGGGCAAACTAGGCGGCGGGAATCAAAATATGGAGGCATCAAAATATTGATTCTGGTGGGCGGAGCTTTGACCATATATGGGCATAGAATCAATATTTTGATTCAATTTGGGACACTCCCACCTTCAGACGACCCGTTACGGCGGAAATAACCCCCATGACGGCGAGATTTTTTGACAAGTCAATACAAAAAACTTCCCCGCTTCAATTTTTCGCTGCATGGCTATCAGCCGTTTGTCGCGCGTACCTTTACGAATGGCATAAAGATTCCGCCGCCATAATTCAACAAAAACGTGCTGTTAAAATTTGCTCTGTTTATCATTAACGACGAGCCTTTGTAATTTTTTCATAATTTTGTCTAAAAGAAAATAAAAAATGCGTTATTTAGTGGTATAATTCATTTATAAGAAATATTCTTTTTCTTTGCATCTAGCCACGATTTCCGGTTCCCGCCATTTCGCGCCGGCGTCGTGGGTGTCCGGATGCAACGTAGTGCTCCCGGTTTTATTTTGTTTAAGCGACCTTTTCTGAAGTGTAAGTAACAATGGATCATATTTTAAGACACTTTGAAGTGTGTTTTTCAATTTCAGGCATGTGATCTTAACGTTTCTTACCGAAAACTCATTTTAAGAGATGGTTTTAGGAACATGGCGCGGTAGCGACGTCAGCGGCGCGGGACGCCTTCTCACTCTTCTATTGTTTTTTTAAGCTATATATTTTTTGAAAATGATGTCTTAGGTGTAGTATTTCAGTGAAATATGATGTCCTCTAAAATTTACGGTATAAATTAGTTACAAGAAGCCTAATGTTTTGTCTCACATTATAGAATTGTTGGGTGGACTCATGAAATTGGGGCAGTGCATGTCCTGTATTTTACATTATTTGGATGTTTTAGCCTCTGCTTGTGTCTCACTCACCCAATTGTTGCTACAACTTTTATTTGTAGCATTTAAATTTTTAAGGGCAACTAGGCTATTGACTTGTTCCAAGTTAAGATTGAAAAGTCGCAGTGCATGTTCGTGTTTGCCTTATCTAAATAGTAGGTATGTAAGCTTGGCTTGTAATTGCTTCGCCCATTTTTGCTACATATTTAATGATGCTTATTTTAAGTGTAACAAAAGCAAGTTGCTGAATGGTGTAAGCCATATTTACATTATGCGTGATCTTCCAGAAAATTATGTGTCTAATGTACGTCAGTCCAGGGAATGCTGGATAGTTAATGTTCAGGATTGTCCATGCCAATGTTAATTTTAGAGGCCAGTTTTATCAACACAAATAGCTGCCTGCTGGATTTTTTTGCCTAAAGACTGCTTCACATATGGAGCGTTAACATGATGGGCACGTAAACGGATAGGGCTGTACCGTTCATGCTCTGTATGTGAAGTAACTTTTAGTCAAAAAAAAGTCCAGCTGCCACCTATTTTTCTGTTGGTACAACTGGCCTCAAATCTACTTTTTTGGCAGAATTTATATAACTGCATGAGATGACAGTTGTTGGTGCACCTGGTGGCATTCAGTGGAAATTTAAGTGACATTAAGTATTTAATTTTTTATTGAATATATTCTAAAATTAATAGTTGCTGAACAAGTAGAATAATAACACATATAGTTTCCTAATTTATTGTTCACAAATGTCCTAATTATTGTGTTCTGTTGTTTGCTGCAGGTCAACCAAGGTTCAAACACTGGTCGTTGCGGGGATCGGCTTCAGAGGGTCAAGGGTGGCGTCTTGAATCGCTGTTCAGTCGACAGGCAGCTGTACGACAACGCCATCCCTGTCAACCAGAGCGTCGACCGAAGTAGGGCGGCGTTGCGCGGACCTGGCCGCACCCGACCAACCGGTGGAGTACCTGACGGGCTGGGCGGAGACTACCTACATCACGACCTTTTGAACTTTGATCTCGTGGCGAGAAACAATATGACGTAAGGAAGTGTGTATGTGGCTGGCGGGGCCGAGGGTGAAATGCGCCACGTGTTTATCCTGCCGGATGACGACAGCGTCACCAACCTGTCAAAGAACGAGCTGGTGCAGCGCGTGATGACTGCCATCTCGTCCCTAGAACCGGAGTAGAAAAACGTGCGCATAGCCCAAATGAAGCGAACCAAAACACAGACAGGACTGATAGCTTTTCGGTCGAGAATGTTCTGAAGATGCTCATCAGTAGACCAATTGGTGACCGCTTTCGGTGGTAATATGGGATCTTGTGGTGTTCCAAAGCGACCTGCTCTGGGTGTGGACATAAGTGGCTCAACCTGACAGGATTGATGTTTTAGGTAGCCGTGCTAATCATAAACCCCATATTGAGTGTATATGTACAAATTTTGTTTATATTTATTTCATGTATTTGATTCGAAACTGAAAATTGCTCTTTGTAATTAGGCAACATCGAGACGTTGAGGTCATTCTCCAGACGTTTATTTGTTTTTTCTTACCTGTCCACGGTATGTCTTATTGGTTAGGTCTCAGTTTCAAATATTATTAACTGCATGTTTTGCAAATACGTAGCCATATTGAATAAGAGACGTCCTAAAAGTGAGTATTGCTTTGCATGGGATGTGAGCATCAACGACAGGGCTTTGTGATGGCAAATGTGTGGCAATTGCAGGGATCGTAGTGAAATGTGTTATGAATATCATCGTATTATTTGCGACTGCAAATACATCCGTGTATATTTTCATTCAAAGTGTGCAATTTGTGCAACGGGCTTGAGTATATTGTTCGGCGAAATATCTCTTACTGTACTCCACAGAAATGGGACGGGATACAGATGCGTAGAAACACATTCATGAACACGTGAAAGACGATAAGTAAACTTTTTTTTTTACTCAAAATCAATGCTACAAAGCAGGGATGTGGAGCCGTGAAAATGGCAGACGGCTTCGGCTCCGGAGGGGAAAATCGGCTCCGGCTCCGAGTAAAATGGTCGGGCTTCGGTTCCGGCTCCGACTCAGTACAACCCCTATACAAAGGTCAGCACGGCTCCCTTCACGCATTCCCTCGAAGGCTTGCGGCTTTGAGCAGGGAGCCAGGGTGAGTGCTGAAAATCCCTGGTCTACCGTGGGAATAAGGTCTAGAAAAAAATTACACGATCCTGTGCTGATAATATCTTCATGAATTTATTGAATTTGCATTATTTGCACACAAGAAACATTCCATAAATCGATTTGAAGAGTGAAGTACGTCTGCAGAAAGTCAGTTCGCAGAATCAATATATTGATAAACCAGCTGATTTCAGAATCAAAATAATGATTAGCCAGCTGTTTGCGGAATCAAAACATTGATTCTCGCCGGGATTAGCCGCCGTGATGAATCAATTTCTTGATTATTTTCAAGACGCTTTCCTAAACTAACCAAAGAGGTTAGGGCTATTGTTTCGTGCCTGGCGGGTAGCTTCAACGTTGTTCTTCATTTTGTGAAGAAACTATCTTGAAATTATAGCCGGTTGCTGAAGAATTGACGTTTCTGTGATGGTCTGCACGTATGCCCATATATGGTCAAAGCTCCGCCCACTAGAATCAATATTTTGATGCCTCCATATTTTGATTCCCGCCGCCTAGTTTGCCCAACTGACAGTGTCTGTCAATCACATTGTCTCCCTATTGTTCACAGTTTGTCAGGTCTCCATTTTGCAGCTGTCTGCAGCCATGGGCCTGACGAAGCAGTACCTACGTTTCGAAGCGGGTCCGGTGTTTGGTGTGATCGGCAGCCGCGACTGCAACATATGCTGGCTGGAGCTGAACAAGGTGTCGCGCCGGTACGTGGCGGCGGCCGCCTGTGAGAAGGTGTGCGTCTGGGACACTGTGACCGGCGAGCGGCTGATGGTGCTGCACGGCGGCGACAGCGAGGTCACCTGTCTGGCGGCGCACCCGGCGCGCGCGCTGCTGGCCGCCGGCTGCGCGGACGGCTCGGTGCGCCTGTTCTCGCTCAGCTCGGGCGACCTGCGCGTCACGCTCACCGGACACCGGTCGGCCGTCAGCTCCGTCAACTTCGACTCGGCCGGCATGCGACTCGTCTCGGGGGGAAAGGTCAGTCTGATTTTGGATATTTTCCTGCAGATGCATTGTACTCGGATGATATACTCGATAGTCGATCGAGTTACTTCTAGTCTTCCTGTACCGTTTATGGTACCTAAGTTTGAAACGTTTTTCCCTGTTTTTAAGAAAAAAGTTATGCAATGCTTATACACTGCAGTGTTCACTTGTAATAACACTGCATTTCTTCATTCATCATTGCTACCACCATTTCAGCCATCTACTTTCGGACGGACCTCGGATCGATAATGTGTGTTCACCCTGTGACTGTGCGTTGTGCGGCGGCAGGACAACGAGATCGTGGTGTGGGACGTGGTGGTCGAGGCCGGCCTGTACCGGCTACTGGGCCATAAGGGCGCCGTCACCCAGGTGCGCTTCATGCACCAGCACAACTGCCTCGTCTCCTCCTCCAAGGACACCTACGTCAAATTCTGGGACCTGGACAACCAGCACTGCTTCAAAACGCTCGCCGGCCACCTGACTGAGGTGAGACACGCTCCAGAATATTTTGGGCGCTTTTGCGCCCTCTTTACATATATGGGTTTCTGAGTCATTTAGCGACATATTGAGAACACCGTGGAAATGCTCTGAAATAGTTTTAAAGAGTGCTGGCTGACTGGTGTCGACTGCCTCAGGTGTGGGACTTTGTGCTCACGGAGAACGACTCGCGGCTGGTGACGGGCTCCGGGGACGCCGAGCTGCGGGTCTACACGCTCCAGTTCACGGAGGGGGACGACGAGCCGCCGGCCAAGGCGGCGCGCGAGGCGCCGGCCGACGGAGACGAGGATGGCCTCGAGTCAGACAGGGTCAGTTTGCCGTTGCGACTCCAGCTCGCCACCGGCTTTGCGTAAATTTTCTGTATGCAAGCGGAATTCAGAATGGGATTTAACGATAACGACGGATCGAAATGGCCATCTGCTATATTTTCCTACACTCATCAGATGAAGTTGCGGCAAGTTTAAAACAAGCCGCCTTATAAATCTGTACTGCGGACTATAACACATTTACTGATATGTATTCAGGCATTGATCTCTGATATGTACATTTGTGTATTTCATAAAAGCACTAGCTGTTTTGTAAATCGGTTGGTCTCCTTTTCAGTCGAACTTGGAGTGCGTCCGCCTGGGCAGCATAGTGCGCCAGGGCAAGGGACGCGTTTCACGGATGGTCATCGATAGGCATTGTCGGCTGGTCGGTTTCCATGGCAATGACAACACGCTGGAGCTGTTCTTCCTGAACACAGAGGAGGACATCGCCAGGCGGCGGCAAAAGCGCATCAAAAAGGAGCAGAAACGTGCCAGGTACGAACTAACCGACCGATGTTCTTGTCGATATGGCTCAGGTTTTGCTCCTATGTCTTGGAAGGATTTGAACTCTCCAAGGAACATTGACAGGTCTCAGACAGAGTATTGGTGTGCAATGTGCTTACTGTCTACTATGCACGTTTTTTAGGGAGGCTGGGAAGGAGGTGACGCCAGCCGCCCAGGCTCTGCAGGATGAGCTGCGCCGACTGCCCAGCATCAACTGCCCCTCTAAGGTCAAGGCGGTGGATGTGTCGCTAGACGGACAACAGGCCAAGGTGAGGTCTGTGGGTCGACCACGGGGTGAGATCCGTGAACACCCGCGGCTCACTGATAACATGACATCGCTCCTGGTACTATCGGCGAGCTCCCACAAAATAACGGCAAATCGTTTGTCATTAAGGTTGCAAGGTTCATAAAGGTTGCATAAAGGAGCAGCGGTGAGTACGATAGAAATCCACCACACATTTCTCAATTCGTCTGAATTTTGCCAATTCAGCTAGGAAGGCTCAAACTTTTGCTGAATGATAGATACCTGACATAGCAAGACACTGCAATCATATGTATGTACTATTATCCAAATGATCCGTGACGAGCTTTCGTAAGCCTGCGGCTTGGCTGGAGTAGCACGGACCCGAAGCACGGCTGTTGAGGCAGGAATCCTTGTCGAGCGGGGATCCAGTGTCGCCCCCAATCTAGTCTGGTGACAGGTGACGAGCGGTGGTGTCTCAGCTGAATGGGCTGCTCGATGTGCGGGCTCTGGGGTCTGTTCAGTACGGTGACGAGCGAGCGGCGGTGTTTCAGCTGACGGTGCTGCTGGCCAACAACTCGCTGTCCGTATACGATGTGCGCGTGGAGGCGCGCTCGGACGGCGCCGTGGTGCAGCCGGGCAGCCAGCTGCTGCTGCCCGGCCACCGCTCCGAGGTGCGCGCGCTCGACTTTTCCTCGGACGGCACCGCGCTGCTCTCGGCCTCCTCGGAGCAGCTCAAAGTCTGGAACAGGTCAGACACTCAGCGGCGGTATTCGGATGAGTTCAGGTAGTTCAGTAACGGGTGTCCTTTGGGATGATGTTTTTTAGAAGGGCTGGGCTTTTTTCGTTTTGGGCAGCTTGCCCGTCCTCGATGACAGGGACTCAGATTCATTTTGTGGATGGACGCTTGCAGGTATAAGAAAAATATTGCACCTATTCATTATTCATCCTTGCATAAAACTTTGTTACGCCATCCGTAATTAGACTGGATGTGTGCAATTATGTCACCAATTAACAGCAACTTGTTGTAGATTTACGATTGCGGGTAGTCAGGGCCTATGTTTATGTGTGCGTTTGTGGTCAGGTCGACCCACCAGTGTATCCGCACGCTGGACTGCGACCCGGCGCTGGCGGCACTGTTCGTCCCCGGCGACCGGCACGTGCTGGTCGCCGGTAAGTCGGGCCGGCTGCAGCTGCTCGAGCTCGCCTCGGGAGCCCTGCTGGAGAACGTGACGGCGCACAGCGGCGAGATCTGGGGCATGGCGCTGACGCCCGACAAGCGCGGCTTCGCCACCGCCTCTGCCGACAAACAGGTCAGTCTAAAAAGGAACAAGTCATTCTACAAAATGCAAGCATAGGACAGTGCACTTGTCAACATTGGGCGGTCTACAGACAAGTAGATATTCTGGCCGTGGACATGAACTGCAGGTCAATCTGACTGTACGAACAAACTGGTCGTTTCGCCGACTCGGAGTCATATCGTGGTTTAGTAAGGAGTACATATTGCCTCCGGAAGGTGAAGCTGTAGCACTTTTTGTATACTGATCGCCTCCCGTTTCTCCAGTTGAAGCTGTGACGGTATTTGGAGACCGACTTCCCTCTCCGCTGTCTCTCAGGTGAAGCTGTGGCGGTTCGAGCTGGTCTCCACCGAACAGGACCGCCGGCGGCTGTCGTTCCTACACACGGCCTCTCACACGCTCTCGGACGACTGCCTGAGCATTCAGTTCTCTCCGGATGGACGGCTGCTAGCCGTGGCGCTGCTCGACTCCACCGTGCAGATCTTCTTCACAGACACCATGAAGGTATATTGTGGCTGCATATCAGCTGTCCCAAAGATTAACACCTTGCCCCATCCGACGCGGCGGTACGAACGCCTGACTCGTCCTCCGGAACATTGTGGTGCTCAAGTTATGGACTTCGTGTCTGAGCCGTGGCGTGCGACGGCTACCCTGTTTAAATGAAACCCGGGAAATTAAAAGGTGCTGAACTATGGTGAAGACTGGTTTGTAGAGATTTAGTTTTCAATAAAAAGAAAAAACTGAGCAGATACTTCAGTGTTCTAACAAAGTTACCCCAGCTGGGGCTGTTGTTGTCCTGTCTTGCACCAGCTTTATCGACTGACCCCACTCGACTCCCTCAGCTGTCCCTGTAGCTATACGGTCTTTGACTGCGGGCGTTCTGTATAAACACAAGTCACGACTCCCGCTCCTACTTCGCTGTCCCTGTACCGACTGACCCCCTCCTCCTCCCCCAGCTGTTCCTGTCGCTATACGGCCACCGTCTGCCCGTCCTCTGTATGGACATCAGCCACGACTCCACGCTGATAGCCACCGGCAGCGGAGACCGCAACGTCAAAATCTGGGGACTCGACTTCGGCGACTGTCACAAGTAAGGAATGCACCATCTCAGTTTCACTGTGCGTTATCTATGTATATACCAACAGCAACATTACAGCTAATGTATCTGGTGATGGCCCGTGTATCCTGCATCGAGCATCTTTGTCAGTCATGTCCATGCATCGATTATTATCATAAGCGTGTTCTATTGTACCGACTACCGTGTTACAATCTGATAGGTCTCGGGCACGTCCTCACCGAAGTGTTTCCCGAAGTGTTGTTAAATCGCTTGTGTTCGTTTGGCAGATCGTTGTTCGCCCACGACGACAGTGTGACTGGTCTCAAGTTCGTCCCTCGCACACACCATTTCTTCACGTGCGGCAAGGATGGCCAGGTGAAGGAATGGGACGCCGACTCTCACCAGCGGATACAGACGCTGCAGGGCCACTGCCGCGAGGTGCTGGCGCTGGCCGTCAGCCCCGACGGTACGTGGGAGGGACGGGATGCCACACGGTCGACACCCACGGTACGCGGGGGAGTTACACTGTCAGCTCTGGCGGCACGCGGGAGGGTAGCAGTCAACCCCAGTGGCACATTTGCAGCTGGGGAGCCAAACGGCAGCCATACTGCCAAGGGTGATTGGTAGATGACTGTGGAGAGGCGTTGGGACGGTCATAGGTACTGTGTTTCGGGTGCTTGACATTCATAACCTCACAAAGAAAATAGGAATATCTGTGTTTGTATTTGTTCAGAACATCAGCTGTGAGTTTGTTGTACTCTCCGCCGCTGAACCGATGTGTTTATTGCTCTCTCCGCCGTGCAACTGAGTCTCGGCGCTGTGTTGCAGGCCGTCACGTGCTGAGCTCGTCTCGGGACCGCTCGCTGCGCCTGTGGGAGAAGACGGACGAGCCTCTGGTGCTGGAGGAGGAGCGGGAGGAGGAGAGAGCGAAGGAGGAGGAGCGGCGTCTGGCCACCGGGCCGGCGGCCGCCGTGCCCGGGGAGACGGACCGGGAGGCGGGCAGGGCCGGACACAAGACGGCAGACACCGAGAGAGCGGTACGTACGCCCGGACCAACCTCCTACACCTGTCCAACTGCCTCCGGCCACAAGACGGCCGGCACAGCGGGCGGTACGGACAGCGAAATGGGACTGAACGCAAACGACTTGTCCCAAACGTGAGCTCCCGATTTGGGACTGAAGTCGGACAAATTATATACCCATTTGTTATAAATCATATCCCTGCATAATTATTGACAAGTACTGAGCATTGACGACGTTTGTTGACTTTGCTGCTACCTGCTCCTAACACACGTTGTGTGTTTGCAGGCGGAGCGTCTGATGGAGGGAATCACCATCTACAAGCAGATGTCGCGGGCACTGCGCCAGTCCAGTACGGCGGAGGTGCACCCGCTGATGCTCGCCTACGGATGCTCCACGCCAGACGCCTTCATGGCTGAGGTGCTGAGGCGCGTCAAATCCAGGTGTGTGGTCGGCGGTATGGGTGACGGGGACGGTGAGTGCCGCGTTTTGTCCGGGTGGTTAGGCGAAGGTCGCTGGGTGGCGGCATTATGACACATGTTTTGAAGCGCAACGACCGATTATCTTTTATGTGCGATTGATTGCCATGGAAAAAGAAACTCACAGTTTTCAGTTGATGTGAGATTTAGAGTAATACATCGTTTTCGTATTGCAGTACTGGTTTCCCGACCCGTATAACCTCTCTTTGCCCCCGGTGCTTGGGTCAGTGAGCTGGAGGAGAGTCTGCTGGTGCTGCCGTTCAGCTACGTGGCCGACCTGCTGTACATCCTGGAGCGGCTGCTGGCAGCCAGCGGCGAGGTGGAGCTCGTCTCGCGCTGCCTCACCTTCCTGCTGCGCGTCCATCACGGACAGATCGTCACCAACGGCGTGCTGGCGCCTGTCATCGAACGGCTGCGGGCCGCGGCGGGCCGGGAGGTCGGCCAGCTCAGGGTGAGTACGGTGGTGTGGTACAGCGGTACTTAGTGGTACAGGGGCTGGCCGAGCCGCGGCGGGGAGGCGGGTCGGCCAGCTCAGGGTGAGTACGGCAGTACAGGCTGAGGTACAGCGGTACAGGGGCCGGCCGAGCCGCGGCGGGGAGGCAGGTCGGCCAGCTCAGGGTGAGTACTGTGGTACAGCGGTGTGTACAGCGGTACGGCTGAGGTGCAACAGCAGCTGCGCCGGTCCGAATGCAGCTCATGCTTCAAGTATCTGTTATCTGCCTTGATGTTATCTATTGTGCAATGCACATACACATTGAACATACTGATGGTTGAATTCGGATGGTTGTGTATGTTACAATAATCTCGCAACTTCATTTTCCACTGTTTCTTCAAGAGACGCGGGCAATAAATACTCTAAAGCCGACAAGCGTTGATCTGACTCCGCCTTTTCTTCCCAGGACCAGATCGGCTTCTCCAGAGCCGGCCTCGAGTACCTGCAGCGGCAGCTCACTGAACGGGAAAACATTTCACTCTTCATCGACGCCTCGGAGCACGTCAAGGACAAGCGCAAAAAGCGGCGGCGGCGGGAGCGAACGGCGCAGCGTGCCGTGCTCCTGATGTAAAGGACTGCGTGGTCTTTCTGAGCTGCTGCTGTCCAATTATGTCCGCGGCGGGGTGGGTGTGTTAACTGTTGACCTTGGTGGTGCATTGTGGAGAACATGTCATCATTTAATAATGATTTTACCATGAATATAGGCGAAATTTTGGTACATTGTGTCCGGAAATAATCGATGACCACGTTGGAGCTTAGGGTAAAAGCTGCACCCACTAAAACTTACTCCAAACGATGGAAGCGGGCTTGAGGGCTTCAATGGCGATGGAGAACGGTGGTAATTGTCGGCGAGCACCGTACAAAAGCAATAATGTCAGCTGTTGACAGTACCATACCTGCTACAAATCCACACCCACTGTCGCTCTGTCATTTCATACCAAAAATGGCCAACCAAGGTCCAATTTGGCCCATTTGTATTCATTTCTTTGTCCATTCCCCGTCTCACAGCACAGCCCGCGATGTTCCAGCCGCAAACACACGCACGTTCCTGTCCTCTGCCTTGAACTGCCTGAGCAGCGCGGCCTCGCCGGGCCGCCGCAGCTCCAGCTCGCCCGTGACCTCTGCGCAGTGACCCGAGCTGAGGCCGCGCACTGTGACGGCGAGGTCGGCGCTGCCCGCCACCGCCGCCGCCAGCTGACACAGAGTCCGGTCGTCGGCGTCCCGAGAGGTGAGCGTGGCCAGCGCGGCGTCCCGCCGGCGGCACCAGCGCTGCAGGTTGTGCACCAGCAGCAGGAGGTCGGCGGGTCGACAGCCGAGCGCCGCCAGCGCCGACAGGTTGTCCAGCACCAGCAGGGAGGCGCTGCGGTCAGCGCTGCCGGTCAGCTGGTCGAACACGGCCCGCACCGGCAGCGGCCCGCCGGCTGTCAGCGCGCCCGAGTCTGAGCGCAGCGCCCGCGCCGTCAGCTGCGCGCCGTCCACAAAGGTCAGCGCGCCGGCCGCCTCCGCCTGGCGCACGTCGGCGCCGCACTTGGCGCACAGGTGCCGGTAGTGCGCGGGCGGCTTGTCCAGCGCCAGTACGCGCACGGCGCCTCCCGCGCGCAGCGCTCGGTTGATGAGGTGGCACAGCACGAAACTGGCGTCAGCGGGCGGCTGCTCGGTGACGGCCAAAAAATGGCCCTGGACTGTGTCTGTGTGAAGCAGGTCCACCAAATCAGTAAACATTGTGAAAACCTGTAATGAACAAAGAAGATACCATTATTGACCAGGAAACATTTACCAATCAATGAGAAATTCACATTGAAATTCACAATTCAGTGCAGCTGACTATAGCTTTGGCCATGTCATCAGAATTGACTAATGACTATGGTCTGGTCTGTATTCAGCTCAGTGGGTAATTGGGTGTTCTACTGGATCACAAATTGAAATACCAATAATGACCATCAAACATCCCTTATGAGTCCCCTCCCCTCTAGATAAATGCCATCTCCACATCTCGTGGTGTGGTTGGGCTAATTGTGCTAAAATTTTGTAAGTTGTTGGGGCGGGTGAGTCTGGCAGACTGCCTTGCATATGACAATTGGGGTCTTTGCCTGCAAAAGGTCTATTGATATAAGTGTGCATATGCGCAGCTCCTGTCAAAAGCATGGCTACGTGAATTGGATCATTTGCTCTTAGAGTTGGTACCTAGTACCAACATTAACTATAGATCAACCAGACTTTGTGCCCTTGTTTTTACCAAGGGCAAGGGTTAGAAAGGTCTCACTCTCAGTGCATGGAACGAGTCCTCTGCTTTGACCCAGAGTCAGGTTCATCAGACATTGCCACTGGTCCTTGGGCACCAGAATAAAGCTAGGACTGATATTATCAAAGTTTGTTAAACATCAGCCAAGCACTAGGCAGTTGCTGGGGTATTGCTGGGAGTGTAATCGCCACGCCGATTGTGGATTGCTCTTGATCGTCAATACATACATACATACATACATATTTCAAGTATTTGAAAGTTCAACTTTGAGGTCACAGGTCCTAGGCCATGCCAAACACCTTGAAGCTGACTTTCAGTAGGATTACAATTTGTTTACACTGTGCACAATCCTTCATATAACCACTACACGAGTGAGTGTCATCCATATAGGGGTCAGGTAAATCCGGTGACCCGTAAGAGCACATCTCCCAATGCAAACAGACTGAGACATTCACAGCATATGGCACATGTTTTCTTGGTGCTTTTAGGCAAATAACGTGATCGTGACACTCATTTAATCAAACTAGTACGTGTTTGATCGAAAAAGATCAATTTATGAAACACATGCAAACCTGACCCTCTGACTTTGGGTAGAATTTCACGACGAAAACAATTGAATAACCTTGATTTGTTTACACTTGCCCAAGCACTTGCCCTTATCGATATCAAGATTTTTAAGCCCTGTACGCTATGAGACAAATCAAAATTCCAAATTTCTTCCGTATGTGAAATATATTGCCATTAGTGATTCAGTGATGAAAAATGAATAAATCTAAATTTTCATAAACGAGCATTGCGTTGATCTTCGGTCTTCACGGACATTTTTATTTGTTGTATACGCTAATGGCGCATGTGCGACATTCCGATCAAAAGTAAACATTTGTGAACAAAGTGTGAAAAAAGCGAAGAGAGTCATAGACTTTGACTTGATATTTTTATTTTTATGAGATTCAAATACATTTTGATGAACTAGCTTTGAATGCCTAGTATCAGTATAAGCTCAAATACACATCCATTTGGCTTCCGCGCTGCCGTTATCTCTGCTGGTGACATATGGCGAGCAATGCCTGGCAATGTGATGTGAAGTGTTGGTGTTGTGTGAGAAATATCGTTTCCGTCTACTCTGAGCGGCATCGGCGACACTCATTAATAGCCGGGTTCACAACGGCATAAACCTGACCGGGCCAGCTAAGCCCTCTAGAGGGCCAGCGAGGCCCGTTTCAGTAGGAAGAAATCTAGTCTAAACTTAGTTGTGTTCAGTTCCTCCTATATTATTCAAAATAAAAGTGAAATGCAAACAAAATACGCATCAATATTGTGCAAACGAGTGTTTACAGATGAAATCATATTCTAAAATATCATTTTTACTCGATAAATCATAAGGAAAAAAGCGAAAACATTAGCATGTATTTCCTACTATTCGTAAAACTAACTTCAGACTATATACACCAAATCAGGCAACTTTCCTATTAGAGATGCATAACGCGGTAACTGTTTTGCCGTCTGTAATACCTATAAGGCCAAATTTTGGCGTTCAGATGCGAACAATTCATTAATTCTACTAATAAATGAACGTCGTATAAGCCACGACAACGTCAAATCTCCCGTTATACACGGAAACTCACAATGCACCATTAACACACGGCAACCTGCATCTCTAATCTTCGTTCAGCATGCTTGGCTGTGACTTCTAGGGACTGGGGTCCGTATGGCTGTGCTGGGACCTCAAACATGGGTCGAAAACTGAGGTCCCTGGACTACTGCGGGCCTTTGGCTACTGGTGGATGAAGGAGAATGCAGAATTATCCTCTGAATATACCCCATTTCTAAGCAGTGTAACACGTGGAATGAATTGAAGAGTACCTACCACCTGCTCTGAGCAGCGAAGTTTGTTGCTGCTCCCCCAACCTCAGCTAGATCTTGACCCTGGCCAGTCGGCTGGTGCTCTTTGCTGGCCCCAGTTTGGTTTGAAAGCATACATATTACATGTCCAAATGATTTTCATGAACCCTTTTCAGCTGAGTGACTCCAACTGCCATGTGCTCTAATTGAATATCTTAAAAAGTAAGCTGTTGGGTCCTGACCTTTCCATCTTGGTTCTCACCTTACATGTACACATGCACCAAACATGTAGATATAATTAATCAAGTTCTATATATTTTTTTCTGAAATTGCACAAGCAACAATTAACCATAGGCACTGCTAGCAAATAATACTAGTGCTAAACAACATGCAACACTCTGCAGGCAAATGTTTCCACTAATCCAACCAGCTCACAACCCATCCTTCGAACATGAACACAGTACAAACAGGAAGAAAATTGAAGAAACTTAAACCTTTTGAAAAATTAGCAGACTAGGGATGAGTCTGAATTTAAGCAACGTTGCTTCAACACTTCGCACAACTATGCACAAAGTCCAACACAGCACATACCATAAGCATTGCCAGCAGTGCTTAACAACATGCAACACTTTGTAGGCAAATGTTTCCACTAATCCAACCAACTCGCAATCCATCCTTGCAACGTGAACACAGTACAATCTGGAAGAAAATTTAAGAACTTTTTAGAAATTAGGAGAGTAGGGATGAATCTAAATTCAAGCCAAGTTACTTCACCACTTCGCACAACTATGCACAAAGTCCAACATATCCATTCACTGATCACTCTATAGTAGTTCACTTCCCAAACTCATGGCTTGATTCATTTAATGAACATCTATTTCCTGTAATTATGTCAATTGAAGAGTCTTAAATCAAAATAAAAAAGAAAACAATGTTTTGAACAATCTTGCAGACATTTCTGTTGGAGGATTATTCTTCACCACTCTCCAGCCTGGAATAGAAGAAGACAAAAATACTTGTTGATGCATATTAATATAAATACAGACAACACACAATTTAATACTTTTTCAAGCCAGAAACTAACCTGCAACAGATGTCCAACAAAGGGAAATACACTGACGCATCTACTGCGTTTTAAGAGTCCACAAACCACAGGCGAGTTCAGAAAGATGGAACAAGAACAGCATAATCAATCTACAAAAGTTCTTCTTTATCATTTTCCTATATTGATAGGCAGTTTCCTTAATCTAAATCAGATTTCAGAGCAAGATGCTGGACATAGCGGTATTGGTTACGCTGGCGTCACGGTCAGCAATAGGAAGGCAGGTAGGTAGGTAAGGTGTAGGTATGTAGGTTGGTAGGTTGTAAGTTTGTAGGTAAGGTTAGGTCAGGTTAGATGTTTTATTATACCCAGTATAAAACATAAATTAAATTGACACATTCGCCGGCTAGCGTCGACAGAGACGCCAGCTTTACCAATACCGCCACAGCCTGCACACAAATACCTATATGTATTTTTAATAGAATAAACAGCCTATTTCATTTCATTCAATAGGTAATACAGAACTGCAGCAATATTATTGAATACATATAAGCACCCAGTATTTCCATGCACTGGCATTAAATGGAAATTAGAGACAAGTATAAATATATTGCATATTTATAAATGCCTTATCAGGTAGAAATTTAGCAGGGAAAAAATCAAAACGAAAGAGCAAGAAAGTAGGTAAGTAAGAGCAGCCAGCAAGCAAACGAACCAGCACATTCATTAAAAACATAAATTCATAACACCTACCTTAGCCACAGACCGTCAAAATACAAATACAGCTTTAGAAACGTTCCATAATTACCTATCTCCCTCTTCTTGACAATAAAATTGGCCTAGATGCGATACACGCGCATGCGCCCAGGTTCTCATTTCGAGGCCGGGATTATTTCCAGCGACGTCAGTCGGCCCGGAGGCCAAAGCCGACCAACCGGCGGCGGCTCGCGCGGTTCCTATCTCGCTGACCTCCACCGTTTGCACCACAACAAAAACACTCGACGAGGGTTAAGCACGTAGTGGTAGACAGGGAACGTGAGAACCTGAATGTAGGATGATCAGTTAACAACTGATAATGAGCTGACGCCTTTATGCAAGACCGGTAAGACCGGTGTAAAAACGCACACACCAAGGACAAACGACTGTCAGAGAGGTATAAAACGGGCGCCAGACGCAGCAGCGACACACTCACAGTCCACACCACACTCAACAACATCCACTCTCCAACACTACACTCGACATGCACACCCTGCCTGCTGTCGTGGAGCTGACGAGAAAGGCCATTGGCACGACTTGGCAGCTGCAGGCTGTTCTTTCGGCACTTCCGGCTTCTTCATCAGCCTGCTCGAGTGCGATAGCAGCTCGTGCAGGACTGATTTTCGGACTTGTTGGTTTCAGTCTCATCTTTCGGCTCATTTCAATATATCTACTTTTTGTTCATGTCTGTGTGCTGGAGGAATGGATAGTGTTAGAAGAAGAGGAAACACACACATACATCGATCTTGTTTTCAGTACAGTAGTTAATACCCCTAGACAACACATAGAGTAACATAGTGAAGGACACAATCCCCTAGACATACCTAGCGATAAGAGCAGCATAGCAGCATATACAAAGGGACAACTTTCAAATTACATTGGGGGCTCAGCCGGGATCTCAAACTCTGTTCTGCTCGAACAGGACCCTGATTATATATGCTTCTGATTCACTGCATGTTCTCGTTTGTGAAGTTTTCATGTTCTTTGTTGTTCCAGGCTGACTCGTTGATCTTCGTTGATGACTGACTTGGTACTTCTTGTAGTCCGTAAGCTTTCTATGCTCGGGGTTACATGAGCAGAGTTAATACGCATTACAAACGGACTACAATGGTGAGCGAATAGGAAAATCCGTTCCTGATACGCATTTACTTGCTCATGTAACCCCGGTATATATTTCGTTCGTGAAACATGAATGGGGATGTTCGGCTTATTTCCTCACCAGGTGGCAGCACTGCCTTCTTTGGACACAGAAACTGTGGCGGCGAATGCGCCACTGTGTTTTGCACTGTGTGGAGTCCGTGCGGTGTCGGTCCGAGGGACTGAATTTCGGTGAATTTGATAGCAATTGATTTGAATTTTGCTCAGATGGGTTGAAAATTTATATTCAGCAAGACGTGTCACAAACATGGAAAGGCAGGTTTACAAAGGACAGGAGACTTAGAAAGGCTTCTATTGACGGAGCCGAAGGGAGGCGAGAAGCCGAAGATAGACCGACTCCAAACGGTAATTCCATCGATGTAACACGTTTCCCGACATTTTTTTTATGGCGAGCATAACTAAGAGTATAAAATAGTCTAACCTAACTCATAGCTGGATCTTGTATTGTCCATATGAAGTAATTTACCTGTATAAGTTTATGGGCATATCAAATCAATATCAGTAGGCGGAACTATGGTCAAGCGTACCCATTTTCGGGAACGCATTTTCGTTCCCATGTTTGGGAACGATAAACCCAAATATGGGAACGCCATGTAGGCATTATTTAAAACAAGAAAAAGAACCGTTAAATGACGTCCAAAAAATATAAAACGATCGTGAACCACCTGATATTTGTCTCAATATTGTTGGGAAAGAGTTTGATATTGTAAGGCCCATCGTAGTTTCAAATCGTTCCCCTATTTCTAAAGCAGTCCATCATCCGGGCCGCGAGCCCAAATTTGGGAACGCTCTCGTACACTGGCGCTGCAAGCGTTCCTTATTATGGGAACGGCGTACCCAAAATTGGGAACGATTTCACCGACGCCTTTCAGGGGCTCTTTTCATTAACAAGCATCACGTCCAACGCCGCAAATTATTGTTAACGCAACAATCATCAGATGACCTTTCCGGCAAGACCGTCGCATGTTTCGCCCGGTCTTCTGCGCTTTTATTCCCGTCGATCTCGCAGCGGGCACGCCCCCCTCTGCAGGATTACGTAATTCACAACGCTCAGCGATGTTCAACAAGGTCTTCCATACCTATATCCACCGTCCGCGCCGAGGGTGGAGACATGTCAAGCACCTGTCTGTTTATCACCGATAGTTGACGTGCACAAGGAAGTATCCAAAAATGGGAACGCTGAATATGTTACACCCTCAAAACACCTAGTCCCAATGAAAATCTAGTTTTTTCCTTTCTTGATGAGTGTAAGTGGCAAAAGGCCTGGTAGGATGGGTACGAGGAATGATCGAAATCAGCATAAAAATTATAAATAAGCCACACAGAGCGACCTATATAAGAGAAATTCCCCCAAAACGATCACGCTTAGGAACACGGAAGACAAAAACCACGCTCATGACGCTCCTTATAAAACAACTCTAAACAGCTAGCATCCAAATAAAATATGTCTATCTGGGATGATATAATACAGCTGAATAATTTTAAACCACTGAAACTGAGTTTACAACAGTAGTTCGGTAAAATCACTGACGTTCCATGCGGTCGTGCGCCCCGACACCAAATGTCACCAATATTACCCCCGGACTGTCCGCGTGTTCGCTTGCATATGTCAGCATCTGGTGTCGCTAGTATGAAACTTCATAACCAGGCGAAAATTATTATACTTGACCTCAAAATGTAAAAAACGCTTCATTTTCCTAAAAATTGCAAGTTAAATGTAGTATAACCCATGTTTTCACCATTCCGTCATTTCAAAAAATCATTAAAAATATCATTCGACGGTCAATTTCCTTGTGCAACGGTCAGATTAAAGATAATTTTATAGAGACTTAGTAGATACTTAAATTAGCGTGCACTTTTTTGAGACGTGATGCACTATTGAGTTTTAGTGGGCGAACGGCCGAAAAATTACCTTCCGTTCCCATAAATGGGAACGCCCGTTCCCATATTTGGGAACTCCGTTCCCAAAAATGGGAACGTTCCTATATTTGGGTACTCATGACCATAGTTCCGCCTACTGATATAGGAAATCGACCTGCCCTTTGAGAAAGGCATTAAAAGATGATACATGCTGCTGAGAATGATTATATAAATTTAATGCATTTTTATAAGATTCATTGCAAGCATTTTAGCAGTGTTCTACTTTGTCTGGTACCAAAGATATTGCATGCAGATAAAGGTTATGATGGAAAAAGACAAATAGGATCTATTTTTCACCAGCAACCAGGAGGTATATGTAATAGAACACTAAGCTACCTACTATTTATGAATTGTTACAAGTATTGATCATCCTACATGGTGTTACAGGTGCCCAGCGCAATCATGCTTCTGGTGCGGAGTTGTCAGGATGGAGTCCGAGGAATCAAGGAAGGCAGAGGACCTGCGTATGAAGGAACCAGCCCTGCGGATGAAGTTCTGAGGTGCATACAGAAGGATCCCACTGAAAGACCAGGTAGGAGTTGTTGAACAGCTTGTGCACTGCAGTATATCATCCAGAAGTATCTGATAGCCTTTCTTGCGAAATGTTTTTTTTTTTAACTCATCACCACCTAAAGCTACTCATTATTGTTATTGATATAATATCTTCATTTCACCAGGTAAATAATTATTAACTCTATGTTTTGATTCACACTGAAGTGAACACTATTTTAGAATATTCACTCAGCTTTTTTAGCAACTAAATACGGGCAAGTTTTTGCTGTTTTTTTTTTAAAATAAATTTTCACCTAGAATATTTGCATAGGTAATTGCAATAAAAGTGCATTTCAAAATTGCAAATACCTACTTTGTGTAAAGTTCATGGGTCTTGATGATGTCACTGTATCCAGTTCATCATATCAGATTTCAACTGTGCTTAAACTGCAATGTTTTGCTAATTGCTTCAGTATATAATGTCCTTTTATCCATGCATGTTAAACATATGCATCTCATTATGACTTGCCAAGATCTTTCCCTACTGTCTTATGCCATTTTTCATTTATTCACAGGTGCAATGCTGCATTGATAAGATCCAGATTCAAGAGCATGGATGCTACCAGATCCTGTGATTTGAAGTTACCAGTGTCACTGCTGCTACAAATGGCATCAGCAACACTTCCTTTGGTGAAAGTTTAGAGGAGCAAACAGTTGGTGCTCTGTGTAGTCAAGCAGTAGAGTTTTGCCACAATCATGAAGTTGATTAAGGTGTCAATTTTTGCTCTGGCTTCTGGGACACCCTGGATCTACATTGCAACCTATGCTAGTGTTCAACATTTCGTGTCATAGTATCACTGATGCAAGGCGTGTTGCATCATACACAAATGAGAGCCAGCAAATTGTCAGATATTTTCTAGTGATAGAGAACTGCATGCCTTTAGCAATTGTTGAAGGTGATAAGTATTAAGTGGTGAATGATAGGGCTCAGCCACTCAGCTCCTTCCTTCAAAAGCTATCAATCAGCTCTAGAAGAGTAGTCATAGCAAATGCTTCATATGTGAAGGCTACTTGCCAGAACAGAACATTGTGGATTTGTTAATTAAGTACCTCTTTATTACAAGTTTGTGCCCATTACAAGCCAAGCTTGTAATCAGATTGTAATCAGTCAGTCGTGTTGGTAGAAGGTACAGTCTATCTTAAAAGTACCGCGCAAAGTGACGGTGGATCCATCAAGCCTGACCGAGGAAGGGCCTGCTATAATTTGAAAGTCACCGAACCAGTTGACCTGGGGAACGGACGAGGATGTCATATAGAGCCACGCAGAAATCGCCGGTGATTCGTTGCCCATCATTACAGAATGAACACATGCCGGATGAAGGGTTAAGTCAATAGTTTGTACAAACTACAGGGATGTGATTGACTTATCTGACAGTGACGAGCGCTAGAGGTCAACTTAAGACCGTAGGTATGCGTTCTTGTCATGGAATGGGTGCTGCAAATCGATTGTTTCATGCGTGTGAATATATGTCTGAATGTAATAAGGTTTTTAATTTCAACTGTTTAAGTTAAAATATGTGATAACATCGTATCTTTCGTACTCCGTAGCTTTTGGTGACCATTCGATCAGCTCCCTTTCCTTCCGCTCAATGACGATGTAGTAGTTTGCCTTTCACACGCGTCATTGTCTTCCTAATATCGAAATCAACTGTAGCTACTCATTTTAGCAAAATGATGAACCTGAAAAAGACATGAAACGCAGTTTCCGTTCGCGGCGCGTCGGCCGCCGTCGCCGCCCGCAGTGTTATCCCCGGCCCGGCCGGCGCCCGGCCGGCGCGTTGTGTCCAAAGCATACCGTGCTGCCACCTGGCGAGACTTTTCGGAACTCTTAGCGCGAACATCCCCATTGACTGGTCAAATTTGTGTATTTCCATTTCCAGTCTATAGATGGCCTTGTTTCCAGTTACCTTTATTTGATGGCGAATGGCTCGAGTTCCAGACTCTACTAGGTTCGCCAGCCCAATTCTTGGTCTGCATGCGGCATTGGCAGTCTCCATTGGATGCATCGTCGAGGTCGCTGCATCTCTGGAAGTTTATTCGATTCAGGTTAGTCTTACTTCTGCGGGTCTACTTACTTTACCTTCTGCTGATACTTGTCCTTTCGAGTTATTCGGTCGTATGCATCGTAAATTAATTCGTTCGCATCGTTGGCAAGGTAAAAGTGACTATTTAACTGGATAGGAGTTGTATAGGAATGTCCAGATATGCTCAATGACTACATTCATTCGGTTCTTAGACTTGAGTTTTGTGTTCGGATGATACCGACTTGGTATCATTGAACTTTAATAAGAAGTTGCCCGTATAAGGCGCTCATATAATGCCGACTTGGTGTCATTGAGCTGGTCCATCTGTTTGATCTGATAACATCGGCTTTGTGTTCTTATTTTTTCATGAATTTTTTCGCTCAGACGTTACTGACTTGGCATTAGGTAGCTAACTCTGACTTCGTTGTCATTGGACGTTCTGATGACACCGACTTGGTGTCATTGAACTCTGGTCTTGTTGCCGTTGGATGTCAATGACCAGTGCACGGCAGCACGGATGGTCAGCCAACGTTGTTCGGGTGCAAATATCCATCCACAGAGGAACTATGGGAGATCAACCTCCTGATCGTCCACCCAGATATACGATTCCATTCCGAGTTTTCAAGAGGGAACAGCCGGAGGTGACAACCATTCATCTTACAGAAAATGTCCCATGATCAAGGTTTCCGGAGTTCAGAGATCCGTTGATATAACCTGACATGGCCTTGACACAGTTCAATGTGTCAATGGGACTGAGTGGATGTACGCCTCGCTGACATGATTAGATATTCATGTGGGATTTCAATTGTTCTCCTGGTTGGTCGCTGATAGAGTCTTATTGCTAAGTTGTTGACAGATGTTGACCAAGTATATTGTACAAGATTGGCTCAGTGTTTCATAACTTGAGATGTCATTTAAATTTGAGAGTACAACCAATTTGTTCGTTGACATTTTCTTGACACAGGAATTTCCATCTTTCAGAGCATGTTACAGGTTTCCGGTAAGTCGATTTCAGGTCAGGTAGTTCTCTCAATGCTAGATATTTTGTCCCGCAGTAAAAATAAGATATCGTTTTAGACGTTTACGGTCAACACTGGATGGCAATATTTTAACTTCACTTTGGCTCAAATAAGTTTGACTGAATGATAAACGCGAGGTATTTGGCGGGTGATGATATGCTGGGCCAGAAGTGTGATTTTCCGTTAATTGAGTAGGTCGTGCCGTCTACCTACGTCCCTGAGAGAAGGGCGAGTGCTAGGTAGGACGGGCAGCCTACTGACGTCTCTCGGAGGAGGGCGTCACAAGACCGTCTGCTCGCGGGGAGCAGGACGGCAGTCGCGGCCCGGACGCGTAGGAGCTGAGGAGAACTGGTGATAGGGCCTGCCCCACCTATCTACCAGAGTGAGTAGCATGGCAGAGGGTGGTCCTCTGGGGGTCCATGCCCACCGAACATACACCGGCCGGGTATGGGTGGAAATTCTCGGTCAGCTTACGCTCTAGGCATAAGGGCTGGGCGTGCAGTGACGGGAGCAGCAGGTCACTGGCACATGCGACAATCCATGCTAATGAGGTGGCATGTGGATAACGGAACCAATGGAGCGTGTAAGGCGGCAAACCCCACCGCAACTGCACTGCTACCGGAGTATGAGAGTCGAGCACTCCGGCGACTGCAGGAAAGATGAGGCCAGCAGCAAACCCGACCAACAATTTACTTGCTTCAGGAGGTGACCGCAGCATCGATAAGGAAGGTGGGTTGTTTTATATCCGAGATAGGATGACTCGGTTGACTTGTTTGGCACTGCTCAGGAGTTGCTGGAGCAGCAACCCGACTTACAGCTTAATGACTTTGGAAGGTAGTCGCAGCAGTCGATCGGAAAGGTGTGATTCACATTCAAGGTTAGATGGTTAGATGATTAATTGGTTGCTTGTTTCATTGCACCGGTGTTGCAGAAGCAGCAAACCCGACCAACACCATAATTACTTTAGGAATGGTACTTCAGGAATTGACCAGTGTCGGATAATTGACCACAGTGTCGATAAGACAGGTGTCTTAGGAAGATGACTCGGTTGCTTTGCTTCGTTTGCACAGGTGTTGCAGAAGCAGCGAAACCGATCGACGTTAACTTGTTTCAGAAGATGACCGCAGCGTCGATAAGAAAGGTGACTTGGTTGCTGTGCTTCGTTGCACAGATGTTGCAAAAACAGCAAACCCGACAAACAGTTGAAATGTGAGTAGACTTCAGGTGACTGCAGAGGGAAAGATAGTGTTTAAGACGGAAAGTGGTTTTCGTCTCGTTTTATCTCCATTCCATGGCAGGAGGTAGTACGACTCGAATCCTTGCTTAGCTGCACTTTGCAAGTCATAGCAAGTGCAAAACTCTTCAGGAGTCCATCCCGTGGCTCATCTCCAGAGTAGGAAGATAGACATAAATGCTTCATGTCCTGCTTCATCGTGAATTACTGCGTGGGTCTTGCAGTTGAGATAACAAGGCAAAGAAAAATAGTAATTCGGCCGTCAGCAGTTACCAAGTGAGCTGACTGAAGCCGAAAGGTTTCGATTTCAGCGCAGGTACGAGGCACGAGACGTCCCGAGGGAAGGTCTTGCCGGTAAAGCTAAACCGAGCAGAACCGCAACGGTAAGGGACAATGCAAAATTTACGAAATATTGGATTGATTTCGTTGTCTCGACTTTCGAGTAACACTTACGTTAATGTTTTATAGCAAGATTCTGGAGTAGCATCAACTGTGCAAACTGACCACACCTTTTCCTGTGGAACGATTTAAATATGAACCCGAAAGCCTATGTAGTTAGAACCTGCAATCCTATGTGAACTCGTTCAGCACTCATGTGAATCATTTGGCAATCCCAAAGCTGAACGAAGGGTCAACGTCATATTGAATGGAAGGTGTACCAGTTACTGTGGTTGACTTTCGTTGTATTGTCTGCAACAGACACCGCGCTGCCGAGTGGAGGTCCTGATGGATTTATCCAACCCTGCATGGAGCGCCACCGTCTCGTGAGTGACCAGCGACGGTGATGTCGGGTCACGAACAAAAGTAAGAACAACCCTTGAGATCAAAAGATCAAAGCCAACGGGCATGTGCTCACTTGTTAAAGTCAAGCAGACGAGTTTGCTACAATCTGCTTCAGCGTATGCATGAAGGTCGTGATAAGGGTCAGTTGGTGCTCGAGGTATAAGTTGTGGTGAAGCAACAATCTTGTGCATTGCCTTGAAACTAGATCCAGCGACATGGATCTGTGCAGACCAAAAGATGCGCGGGCATAGAACCGGCATAGACAATAGGACAAACTGCTCGTGTGCTGCGATGCTCGCATCGTCTGGTCCCTCCCAATGTCCTCAGGTCATTGGAGCCAGCAGCAGAGTGCGTCCTACACAGGTATCTGAGATACCAAAAGGTCTACAAGCACCACCAATCTCTC
Organism: Amphibalanus amphitrite; assembly: GCF_019059575.1. Lineage (NCBI taxonomy): Eukaryota > Metazoa > Arthropoda > Thecostraca > Balanomorpha > Balanidae > Amphibalanus > Amphibalanus amphitrite. Next base: position 523,829 of record NW_024881514.1, read on the forward strand.
GGCATGTCAGATTGACTTCAGCCTCAACACCTCACCCGAGCCCTTAGGACCAACATCTCGATGCTGAGTGCTGCCAGAAGTCGGAAACGCATCCTTCTGTTCTAACGGAGGCAAACGATCACTTGCCCGTCGGTTGTAACTTATCTCCTCCAGGTGTGGCGGCCATAAAGCAGACGGATGGACCCATCACGTTATCACTCGTGAGTTTTTAAAGTCGACGCCCGTATTGGGAATCGTTAACAAGCGTACCCTTTACATTGCACGAACGACGACATGCTCCTTTGTAAATCGTTTCCGGTAAACCACGAAATTCCCATCCCAGAAACAGTCCACAGGTCAGTAGCAAGGAGATGTGGTTCCCAGAATAATATAAATGTAAAGGTGCAGTGATTGCCTTTTTCCAAGATTTTGTATCCAGCAGCACTACCATGGTGCAATGCTATAGCTGAAGCTAAAGTCGTGTGCTCTTATCTATCAAGCTGTAAAGTGATTATGTATTTTGCACTATTGTCATATTTGTCGAAAGGCACAAAACAGTTAAAACAGTTTAAAACGCCGCATTTGCCATTGTCTACAAGTCAAACTCGGTTTGACCCAGTCAGACTGTAAGTCTATTATTACGTACGTATACCCGTTCACCCCCTAAGGTTACAGTTCTTCGTTCGCCATAAAAATGGGAGGGATGTGAGAAATATCGTTTCCGTCTACTCTGAGCGGCATCGGCGACACTCATTATTTCCAGCGACGGGAAGCGCCCCGTCAGTCGGCCCGGAGGCCAAAGCCGACCAACCGGCGGCGGCTCGCGCGGTTCCTATCTCGCTGACCTCCACCGTTTGCACCACAACAAAAACACTCGACGAGGGTTAAGCACGTAGTGGTAGACAGGGAACGTGAGAACCTGAATGTAGGATGATCAGTTAACAACTGATAATGAGCTGACGCCTTTATGCAAGACCGGTAAGACCGGTGTAAAAACGCACACACCAAGGACAAACGACTGTCAGAGAGGTATAAAACGGGCGCCAGACGCAGCAGCGACACACTCACACAGTCCACACCACACTCAACAACATCCACTCTCCAACACTACACTCAACATGCACACCCTGCCTGCTGTCGTGGAGCTGACGAGAAAGGCCATTGGCACGACTTGGCAGCTGCAGGCTGTTCTTTCGGCACTTCCGGCTTCTTCATCAGCCTGCTCGAGTGCGATAGCAGCTCGTGCAGGACTGATTTTCGGACTTGTTGGTTTCAGTCTCATCTTTCGGCTCATTTCAATATATCTACTTTTTGTTCATGTCTGTGTGCTGGAGGAATGGATAGTGTTAGAAGAAGAGGAAACACACACATACATCGATCTTGTTTTCAGTACAGTAGTTAATACCCCTAGACAACACATAGAGTAACATAGTGAAGGACACAATCCCCTAGACATACCTAGCGATAAGAGCAGCATAGCAGCATATACAAAGGGACAACTTTCAAATTACAGTTGTAGTCCAAGATGTTCATGATGTAGGCATTGCAAAGAGGGTTTATATAGCCTTGGTTAAGAGTATAGCTGTGGGTTCATGTGCACATAATTATTGTACTATATGGCCTTTTCTCCTAGGTATAAGTGGACATCATCTTTCCACAATATTATGGAGACTCCAGAATCTAACAAACCAGTAGACACTTGTCAAGATGCTACAGCTAAAGGATCAAATATGGAGGACTTGGCGAAATGTATGGTCTCGTTATATCAACCACCATTGGAAGAAAGCAAAGACCACATCAATGAACTCTTGTAAGTATTTTTGAAATCAATTTATGAATCACCTATGGTTGTTTAGGTGGGCACTAGTTATGTAGGCCAGACTGGAAAAAATACACGTTATGCCGAATATGTCCAGCGTAGTGCGGGATTGCGCCGAAAATTTCAGCGCACGTCCGGCGTAACTTCGCATGCGCCGAATTCAGCGCATGGTGGCGGACGAATTTTTCGGTGCAGGGCGGTCGCATAATTTTTTGGCGAAATACGATCACCGAATTTATGCGGTACGCTGGACCCTCGGCGTGGAGATAGGAAAAGAAGACCTTGTTGAACATCGCCAAGCGTCGTTAAGCAATACCGCAATGGGTTCCTGCCCACTGCGGTATCGAGGGGAATGAGAGCGCGGACGACTTGGCAAAACAGGCGGCCGCCCTGCCCTCAAACGCCCACTCGCTGACCAGGGCGGTTCACTGTGCGGCCTCGCATCGCACTGTCCGGCGCAGAGCGCGACAACTGCTCAGAATCACTATTCATTTCAAGCCCACTCCTCGGGAGCACGCTGCCGCTCCCTATCCCGGGAGAGGACCGAGGATGCCGTTTCGGTGCACGAGATGAGGGCGGGCCACTGGGGCCGCTCGCTCCAATACGAATACGGCACCGAATCGGCTGTCTCCACTCCGCGGCGTGCCAGCAGTGCCCAGACAAGCGGTGCCCCGTATGCCGAGTGCCGTGTGCCGAGAAGAGGGTGATGTGCCGGAGCACTAGCTGTCCCACTGCCCGGCCATCGCTGACTCCCGCCAGCCTCGAACACACTGCTCCGCCGATATTAACATCGGCACAAATTTGTGGCCCCGGAACTCACGGCTCCAGCTTTGTTTCACGGCATGAAGCTAGAGTGCGCTAAGACTATTGAGGTATTGGGTTTCCGTGGAAATCAAAAAGCTCATTCAGACGCTCAAACATGGGAGAGCGTACAAGGCCCCGGAACACTCTGTCTGGTTCATATAGCCTTGATCGGTAGATGTGCACATGACATGTCACATGTGCTTTAGATAAAAAGGGCTTAATTTTGGCACAAATGGGCATTGAGCACCTAACTTTTGGCGCAAATCACAGAAATTGCAGCGCAAAATCGCTTGCGACGAATTTCGGCGCAAGAGGGTCTCACAGGCGTCCGGCGTGATGTATGGATATTTTCCAGTCTGGTTGGCAAGCATAAGAAATGTGCTTGATGATGATAGACAAATATAATATGTTATTATCTTCATGCCTCAGCATAAAATTTATCATAAGGATAACTATTGTCATAATTGGGGGTGGTCTATGAGCTCATGTCCTCACCAAATGCTACATATTAAAGGGATTGACGGTTGTGATAGTTTGCAATAAATATCTCTTCATTTCTGGTTTTTTATATTTTCACATTCACAACATTGCATTGCAGCCACAGCTTGTGTATGCTGCCGATGAGTGTGCTAGAATGCTTATGCCTAATACAGGCAGGGTAATACCTACCTTAGGCTTAGAGGTGACCAGAATAATATCTGCCAGGAATGGACAAGAACGGCTGTTGAAGATTATGGAGCAAGAGAACAGTCGTTTCAAGGAATGTGAATATACCTACAATATACCTGAACTGGTAAGGAACAAAATAGATCCCAGCACTTGAATTGGAATGGCCAGATGGGGGATGAAGTTTCGATCTGCATGAGTGATTATTTGGCATACTTCTAAGTGTGATGATCTGAATTGGCATGTTCAACATTTGATGAATTTGCACATTCAGTTTGAGAACTCAACTATTTATCTGTTTTAAAATTAATCATTATTTTTCTAGAAACAGGAATGGTGGATTTTGATAAACAGGCTCTGCCTTCTTGAAAGATCGCACGATGGTCTATCATCAGTCCCAAAATTTATCCAAACTGTAAATGAGACGGCAGCCAAAGAGTCGATACAGTTAGTTGGTGGTTTAGGAGGCCCTAAGTTCGATATTTCCTAGTGCCGCCTGTCCCCTACTTTCGTTCTCAGGTGCGCCGCCGGGTCCCGAGAGCTAGACTCGGAATGTATGCGCCCTAAACTATTTAGCATGATGGAAGTGGAAGAGCTGTCCCGTATTTGGGCCTGTGAGACGGAGAACTAAATACACGGACAGTAAAACATTTTATACCTATATCAAAAGGACTTGGGTTTCCGGTAGAACTCTAGACGACAGTCGTCGGGATAATCGAAAGTGGTAGCGAAATGAATCGACCTTTAGCGTGCTAGGGATCCAGGTTTCTTGTGAATCAGCAATGGCTCTGGTGTTGGTGATTGTTGTTACCTTGTATCTGTGTTGAGTGTTGACGCACAGATAGCCAGGCTCATTCAAATTATTTTTTTCTAATTCATGGCTCCCCTCTGCAATGTAACCGAACTTTTGCTTGTAATCACTATTGTCATAGTTTCCAACGGACATTTGAGCAACAACATAACAACCTATGTTACAGATGCAACAAGTAAGGGTTTACCAAGGGAAATTGACGAGGATAAAGAAGCAAATGACCAATATCCACGACCGGTGCGTCAAGCTGAAGGTAATGATATCGTTGCTATTTGCTAGTGATAGCTTGGTACGCCCAGTTTCCAAGGAATCGCCCATCTTCAATCTGGGTCCGCATGGTCCGGCTATGAAGCTGCTGCTTATTGTAAAATATTGAGAAAGTATTCATTTATAAATTATGAAGGTGGATGCTGGATACCTCAACGTTCATTTCAAAAGTATTTTCCACGACAATGCTCCCGTCGCTGCAAATTGACAACGGTGCTTTATTTTAGCGCGAGGGTACGTGCTGTGATTTAGACGTTTCGCAAGACGAAGAGCTGTTGTGTGTAAGACTGACTGGCTGGCAGCACTGACCGCTGGGCCTGTTGCAGCGCCGCTCACTGCGGCTCAAGGAGCAGACGGAGGCGCGTGCCGAGCGCAGTCGGCAGGACAAACTGCGCGCCCAGCAGCGCGAGGAGCAGCTGGTGGCACGGTTCGCCGGCGCTGGTCCCTTGTCCCGACCGGACCCGGGCGCCGGCCCGGCGCCCTGACTGCGTACGGCCAGTTCCTTGTATGCACTGACCGAGCGCCGACTTCGCGGGGCGTTCACCGAGGGCACTTGTCATGTACCCATACTGTGATGTGAAGTTTTTATCAGCATGTGCTGCAGTGTGAAGCCTGACCCGACTTCCACCTGACTTCTTTCAGTTCTTTCCCTACATACGGTAAATGTATTTGGAGAGTAACGGGGATACCCGTCCTTGCAATCTGCGCTGATATCGGCTGTTTTAGAGGCTATGCCGATGGGAGATCATTTAGTGGCATGGGTTATAAATTTATTGTAATTATGGATGAGGAAAACCAATAGCGAAAGTGTTATGAAATATATGTACTGTTACAATTGTTCCGTGTTGTCCGCTTTTCTCATCTGCTTCCTCTGGGGTAAAAACCAAGCGATCCGCTCCGCATCTTTCTCCCTTGTTGCCTAGTAAACTCTCAGCAATTATAATCATTCGTCCTACATACCCTGAGGGATAAAAGAAATGACATGACATATTTATATTTTCACCATGGTCTTTACGACTTACGGAAACATACGAATCATGAAGGGAGGAAACCTACGGCTATGAAGATTCTATCCCAGCCTGGGATCTTCACGCCATCGGAAACCCTTTTTATGGCGATGCATACGTGCATACAAACCAAAGGGTCGACCTTCCCTTCTCAGTCGTTGAAAGGTGTACGATGGACTGTCAATTCAATTTCGATGTATACCTATTGTTTGTCAAAATTGTTGAAGCTCAATGGGGGATAAGGCACGATTCTTACGGCACGCTGGCTAAAAATGAGCTGATGAAATGGCTGATCCTCAGTATGCTTCAATGCCTGATTGTAGTATAGATTGTACCTACATCAGCAACTACGTACAAACTACATTTTGCAGGCTGCAGCCGCTCACAATATAAAGGCGGTGTATGGCAGTGGGTGCAATCTGGGTTATAGCAACAGAAAAGCAAGCAGACAAGTATCTGTCGGATCCCTCGGGAAAAAATATCTTATCGGTATGAAATCGGAACCTAGAGAAGCCAAACAGATATCAAATGGATATCCATATCAATCTCATTAATATTCATGTAAACTCAAAATAATTTCTTGCATGGACCTTGAATGACGTCTACGACGAAGTTATGACAAAATAACGCGAACATGTCACTAAGGTTGATCATTGGATTTCGAAGAAGGCTTATCGGTAAACTTTGGTCTCTCAATCTCATCACTATTTTCTATCGCGGCATAAGCGCCGCAGTCAGTCTTTCTTTTCGTCGAACTGGCTGTGGCGGTGTACCATTTCTTTTGGATTGAAGCTTTGGGCTGGTTCCTTCGCATTTAATTACGAAACAATTTCTTTAATCCAGATATGAGGTCCCTCGTGCGCTTGGCGGCTGGAGCGCGCCAGCTTTCCACGTCCGCTGCCAGACAGGGTGGCGTTGCCGATTATGGCGGTATTCCCATGGCGGTGAGTTGGTATTATTTTGGTTCACTCTTTTTTTCTTGATTGTTTCTTTTTGACGACTACCAATTAGTATTATTACTGATTCGAAAATTTGCCCGAAACATTGTTGAGTTCATAAGACAGAAAAGCTTGAAGCTGCCATCCCTTTCATTCTACTACCAACTAAGGCGCGGCACAATGACATGATAGCAGTATATCAGATGCTTTATCTATCAGGTGTTTAGCTGGACTCACATGACTTCTCAGACAACTTAACTGCCCGTGAAAACAGAGGTCACTCATGGGACCTGGTGAAGCGGCATGCGGTCTCCAGAGTGTTGCAATAGGAGCCGTCCCACTCCCAAAGTAAATATTTACCGCACGCTAAGCAGCTGGTTTGGAACGGACATACAGGCCAAGTGGTCTATGAATTTGAAAATTATGTACTACAAAGTAAGGCAAAATGGACTATCACCACAAAGTCTCTTTGTTCGTTTGCACATTAAAAGAACTTCGTTGTCATGACGTTTTAGTTCCAAAATCATTCCCTTACAGAGTAAAACATTCCTCTAAGGAAAAATTCCAAGAACACAGTTCAGTTACTTGTGGAATACGCCAATCCTCAGCCAATCAGCATGCAGCTCTCTGTACTAACTACTAGGTACCTACCTACATAAATTGAGTGGTTGACACATGATCAGCTTCAGCTGCAAACAGTATTTAGCCTGTACCAAAAATGGAAAATAGTTTTTGCTATATGAACTGTTGAATTGTTTTTTAATTGATGATCATTTCCTTTTCTGATCATTTTATGCTTAAAACTCATAAAACTGTAGCAAAAAAGTAATATGAGGAAATTGGTAAATTTCCATTAAGTAGAGATGCTTGACTATATGCTAGGTTAGGTACCTACCAAAGCTTTTATAATACAATTGCTGAGAAGGATATTTAAATACATAAGACTTTTGCCATCCCTGAATTTGCTGCCCCTGGAAGTAGATTCATTGAATGTTTAATAGGAGCAGATTGAAACATTTTTACCTGCTACTGACAACAGACTTCTTGGATATGTCTCCTAGCAGCAGATTTGGGCAGATACCACAGACAATTAATGATGCAGTTGAGACTTGCAGCAGCATCTTCCTGATTTGGTCAGTGACCTGGGCCCTGTTTCACGGCGGAGCGCTGCAGTGCGCTGCGCGCGTCGGCGCGTTGGGTTTCCATGGCAATATCAACAAACTTCCCTCTGACGCTACGCTATGACGTCATCGCAAAACGCTAGCACCCAAGCGCCAGCACCATCAGCACGCTAGCAGCATTCGCACTCAAACCTCTGTTCTCTCTGTACTTGATTCTTTAGGACCTCTGTTCCAAACGCGATTCATTATAAGCTAACGGATCGCACGCAACGTCATTCAAGTGACGTCAGAGGCACGCCTCAGCTCCCAGCGCGCTGTAGCGCGCGCAGCGTCGGGCGGTGAAACAGGGCCCTGATAAAAGTTTGTAACAGGAAACAAACATTAAGCCGCTATGTGCTACTTTGTCATTATGGTAAAACGGGTCATCCAAGGGGTTTGTTTTGTTGTTCACTAACAGAGATTGAGTGGCACAGTCAGGTAGATTATATTTACCTACTTAAGAACTAAAACCATACCTTCTGAAAAAAATGCTATCAAATACACCACTGGACAGGGTAGGTACATGGAAACTCAATGTTGTAAGCAATATGTGTGCTAAGAGTTTGTAAGGTCAATAGGCATTTGTAGTCTGATCTATCAACAAAAAACGTTTTTGCCCTCTGTAGGGTAGCTGGCTAAACCGTTAATCGTACGTCAGATCTGGGGACATTTTAGCGAAAGAGCGTTAAAAGAGCAATTGAATGCGCTTTTCCGCGGCGCTATATAGCTCTATTAATTCCCGAGTTATACGCCGGTTTGTTGAAAAAAAATATAGAAATAGACAAAACATTTCCTTTGCTGACGTCTGGTGACCTGACCTAAAAAATGACCAAAAAATTATCGTCATGATTTTATACGCCCTTTCGAATACCGCTTGCCGCGTATCACTAGGTACGTGGCCCAGGAGTCGAGTTAGATGGGGAGGGGGGGGGGGGGGTGACACCCCCGCCTCGGCGCGGTTGGCGCCGAGCACCGGCCCGGCGGGGGTTTTTGCCACATCTCTGCAACACACCGCAGTTAATTTACATTGACCAGAGATTGTCCGTCTAATTACTGTACCTATGAATGTGTTAACTACGTCAAATAGCCCCAAGATTACTTTAAATAGCCCCATTATTTACTTGCACCTCTTTTTATTTCAGAACTGGCCGTTCAGTGTGAAGAACAGGTTTGCTCTCACCCTGGGATTCGTCCTGTTCTGTGGCAGCGGCTTCTCAGTTCCGTTTGTCATGGTTAGGCATCAGCTGCTGAAGAAGTAAAATGTAAGTGCCTGAACTTTCAGTTGCTATTTAAGCCATTGCTTTTTCAACCAGCTTTAGCTGTGGTTTGGCCAAACTCCTCTAGGGGAGTGTTCAAAGGGGCTGGGGGCCTAGGGGCTGCCTGAAATTGAGTCAAAGCAAGTTGGGACATTCTTGGGTAGAAACAGTCCAAGTAATAACCCATAAAGGGGTTAATTTTCCAAACGGCCACCAGGTGGATAACTGACGGCGCTTCCTTCTCTTTCAGATGTCTGCGGGTATGGTGGAGTGATGAGTAAAAACACATGCAGTGTATATAATCGAACGCTGAGCGATACGCCGATCCAATACATGTCTCCAAACTATATCGGTCTGTTTTTCGTAGAAGTGGTGTGAATACGTCCCATAAGTCTCGCTAATTTTCGTCCATGTTCAGGTGGTACAATTTAATCGATGAATAATTGTTAACTTTTTATGCTGATTATTAACCCGCGCGGGGCTGGGGTCTCCAGCCGAACGCGCGGGGCTGGGGGGGGGGGGGGTAAATTTTACCCCCTGTTATCTCCCGAACTAATGATCCGATTTGGAAAATTCAAACGCCAATCGAAAGCTCTCATCACGAACAACTAAAAACATGTACTTAATTTAAAGTTTGAGGTCAAGGTCAAGGTCAGGTCAAGGGTACAAATTGCAAGTTTCTACAGTATCGGCCTTGCACCGTAGTTGCCGAAGAATGGAGTCATGGACTGAGACTGATCGCCCAAAACGTATTCTTAGGCTACCAAGACAATATTCGTTGCATACAATATCATTCAGAGGTCAAGGTCAAGGTCAGGTCAGGTCAGGTCACCAAAAAACAAAATATAGAAAAGGGCATGTGCGACACATGTTTTATGGGTCATTTTACTCATAGAATTCAATAGGCACACTCAATAAGTGATATGGACCACCTCTGGATGAATTTCAGGTCGAGGTCAGGTCAAGGTCAGGTCAAGTGAGGTCAAATTTTGAAGTTGGTTGATAAGGCCTAAAAAGGTGTCTATCTGATGCAGTTTTTCACGGCAAATCGATTGGTGCTATTTTTGTTTCCGTACGAGGTCTAGAACGTCCAAAAATTCATTTGTCAAAAAATTTGTGTGTCGTGACGTCATAAAATTTTGAATAACTCCTACATTTTTGAACCGATTCTTCTAAAATTTGGTATGTAGGTGCACATAGACCACTTCTCTGACATATATTCCGGTTTTTTCGATAGACTCAAAATTTTGGATTTTATTATCATTTTCCCAAAAAAAGTCAGTTTTTTGAAAAAATTTAGGCCAAAATCCAAAATTTTCAAAAAACCGAGATAGCCATTTGATAGACAAAGTAAAATTACGTATAACCTTTTTTGTTACGTCTTGATTCCTTTAAAAATGAAGATGTTAGCGGCGTTTGAACTTTTGCCGTTTTTGAGGCGAAAATGGCGAACATGACGTCACTAAAACGTCAATTTCTCAAAAAAATTCCGACGGATTTCGCTCAAATTTTCAGGGAACGTGTCAAATTGATGTAAGAAAAGGTACTGAAAGTTTGGCGGTGCTGCGCGCCGCCGTTTTTGAGATATCGCAAAAATTCGCGAGGGGGGGGGGTAAAATTTACCCCCCCCCCAGCCCCGCGCGGGTTAAGTGAGCTCAATTTTTTCTAGAAATGGTTTGAAGATAGAGGTCTTTTCCTGTCGGCATTTGTGTGTTTTGGAAGCATGGTCATGCGATCAGTCATACCGCAACTACATATGTAAGCTCTATTGAACGTAACTGCAGATTGTTTGAAAATCCGTCAAACACTATTCGTTATATCGGTACATCGGCTGCGGCGGCACGCGAACTATGCCATTCAGTTGGAGGGTAAGGTCATGGGCTATGTCACAAAAATTACTGTAGCACGCTGCACGGTCCTTCGCCTTCGGGAGGAGTAAAACTGCTGTATGACTGAGGCGCCAGCGTCTGACAAATGGGTCGAAACAGGTGAAAGCCGGCTAGAGGTTATGCTCGTAAGGCCTCAATGACCTCAATGCATCGATATTTTCAAGGGACTAGTTACACGCCGGCGCAGCGCTTATTATCATCGGCTTCCTGCGAGACGCCTGGGCCCTGTTTCATCGCCCGACGCTGCGCGCGCTGCAGCGCGCTGGGAGCTGAGGCGTACCTCTGACGTCACTCGAATGACGTTGCGTGCGATCCGTTAGCTTATGATGAATCGCGTTTGGAACAGAGGTCCTAAAGAACCAAGTACAGAGAGAACAGAAGTTTGAGTGCGAATGCTGCTAGCGTGCTGATGGTGCAGACTGCAGACGCTTGGGTGCTAGCGCTTTGCGATGACGTCATAGCGTAGCGTCAGAGGGAAGTTTGTTGATATTGCCATGGAAACCCAACGCGCCGACGCGCGCAGCGCACTGCAGCGCTCCGCCGTGAAACAGGGTCCTGGTGTCAATGATTGCATCTGACGTCTGACTGCGCCAGGGTCCAGTTTTTCCTTTCGGTTTGTAAGCATCCGTATTCCGTGTATCGGGAATGCCCGAAAGATGAAGTACCCACCAATACGGCAGACCAGCACCACAATCATTCTAAGCTACGTTGTGACTGTCGGCCTGTCGAAGCATTGCTGTGAGTGTAACGTGATTAAACAGATCACAAGCCTGAAGTATGTCTTACCAGTTACCAGTTTGAGATAACAGGAGCTGGGGGCTATAAGACTTGTGGGACCCATCGAAGTTGCTTTACTTTACGGTACTACAGGTCAGTTGGTGGCGTGCATAGATAGTTCACCCGACGTAGAAGGGGCACAAGCAACCAAGATTCCTTTACTACCATGAAGCAACTTTACTGAAATGGCAGCCAAAAAGATAGTAAAATTTGGAAGCAGTATAATCACACAATCATGGCGCAATAGATCCTCATTTATTTATGTTCCTTAGGCCCGATGATTGTGCTCAAGGGAGCTGATTCTGGCGACGCCTATCGCTGATTTGTCGAAATAGGATCAACAACACTTTAGCTAGCGGCGCGCCGGTAAGTCTGAACAGGGCTACATTGACATGGCAAAGGAGGACGTACGTACGTCGTGGCGTAACGTAATAAACGTATTTAGCAGGGTAGGGGTGAAGGTTACGGAATCAAATGCAAATATCAATATCGACGAAAATAAGATTTGTGATAACCTAGTTTCATTGATTTGTTTGATAATTGATGTGTGGACTTCATTCAACGAGTTTTGCTTTGTACCTAGGTACAGTCCACGGCATAAGTAATGTGCGGTTTCAGTGCTGGGTATGTTATGCTTCTGAAGCTTGGGAATGATAAGCCAGACCACAATGAAACTTTGAATGTAGCTAACCTGTATCGTTACTCTTGCAGCCGCAACTTAATCTATTGACGTCTTTTTTCGATCACTCTGCATTAAAAAATCGCAAGTCAAAGCCATCCGTTGAGATTGGTAAAACTGCACATTACTTTAGCAGTGGGCTGTACCTTGAGCTTAATATGCAGCATTGTATTTTTAAATTGTTTTTTTCAACTTGTTCTGCATTGGAGATGATTCAATCACATTTTGGGCAGTGTTTGTTTATCCACTACCACTATAATAGTTAAGAGAATGAATCTAATGCATGGTACATACTTACCTATGCTTGTAAAATGCAGAATTTTGAAAGGTGACTTGGCCTCAACACCCAAGGATTGGGTCTTATCGATCTCCATGCAGTGTCCTGAATCCTGATTCTATTCAGTTGTTGAAGTGAGTGGTGGATTTTGAATGTGTGCGGTCAGTCAGCAGTGGCGGTGGAACACCTTCAATTAAGGGGGGCACTGCCAACTTTTGGTCCCATTCTCTCCTTGCAATGCCCATAGGGCAGGGGCTAATGTTAAAATGCCAAAATCAAAGGAGGCACGGTGCCCCAGTGCCCCCTAGTTCCGCCGCCTATGTCAATCAGCATTGTTTGTCCAGTTGCTTGGAAGGTGCTTCTCAGTATTAACTGAACTTGGTCTGCGTACCCATTTTATGCAAACCCCATAAAACCAGGACGCACGGTTATGTCCTGGAGGATCACGTACAGGCGACAGTCTAGCTCGGCCTTGACTGTAGGTACACCGGAATAACATCATCCGACCGTGTCTTATCGCTCGTTTGGAACCTCTCCTATGGTGTTGTGCTCCTGGTGATGAGAGCACAGGCTCTAGTTGCTCCCGAGGGTAATCTGTGAGATTCAGGTCTCCTGTTAATCCGTCCATTCCAGCATTCGCCCTAATTATGAAAAAAGTGCCGACTTCCTGCATCATATACGATCGGAAGAAAGAGGTGCTCTAATAATGCTCACGAGCTCTACCTAATGCTCTAATAATGCTCTACCTAATGCTCTAAAAGCACGTAAGAGTATGGATTTAGCCAGCCAAAGCATGGACTTATCTTCCGTCGATAAAAGTCGATTTCGGCGTGTCTTATTTCGCCTATAATTCCAACCAGATCTATGAGGACCCAGCAGACTCCGACTCTGCTCGTGTATTAAGCATTTTATTGAGTTAATATTTTACGTCTATTATAAACCAGTTTGTTTGTCTGTAGGCTTAATTGAAGACCATGGCATTGCTTTTGCGGGGGCTGCGATGGAGGTTCGGGAAGACGTCTGGCCACCAGGCAGCTGGATTGCTCCGAAGCTACCACCTAGATGGGGCGCCCATTATCGGCACTGAGCCCAACAGGAACAGCCAACAGTTTCAGGTGAGCAAATGGGTAAATTTTCTCATCACTTGGCTACACGTTCGCATAGAAAAATGGTGTTGGGGAGTCGGGACATCGCTAGCAGTATGAAGGATTCTGTAGGGCCACTTGTTTACACCGCGCTTTGTTTTGGTGCCCTTCTCTATCATTTCCCGTTATTCACGCTGTATTTCCCTGTCCTGTTGCGACCATCCTCTGCATTCACGCCGTGTGCCCTGCCTGTCTATTGGTCAGGACAAGTCTGGGCAGCGTCGTCCTGCCTGTCCACTGGTTAGGACAAGTCTGGGCAGTGTCGTCCTGCCTGTCCACTGGTTAGGACAAGTCTGGGCAGCGTCCGGACAGGACAGGACCTGGTATTCACGCTGTTCTGCTGTCTGCAGGAGAACCATCAGCGCATGTCCGCGCTGGTCTCGGAGCTCTCCGGGCACGTGGAGCGAATCGTGGCCGGTGGCGGCGAGAAGGCCGTTCAGAGACACACCTCAAAAGGTCAGTGTGCACATCTGAGAGGCCGCACGTGATGGCTGCCTCTGCTGCACTGTTGATTATCAGATTAATAAATCGATCTGAAACATCTTCCATTGAATCGATTAAAAAGGCATAGGTATCATTGCAATAGCTTCGAACTAGTATGATTAAAATGGGACAAGGCGGTTGCGGCTTCGAGAATCGTGTGTAAAAAATCCAACCCTTAATATTTTTGCGTCCGTCAGGTAAGCTGCGTTGTCGTGGGCGGGTGTGTGATTGTAACTGAGTCTGCGGCTGACTGGATCAATGTCTCCAGGTAAGCTGCTGGTCCGGGAGGGTGTCCCTGTGAGACTGTGACTGACTGTGACTGTCTGCCCAGGTAAGCTGCTGGTCCGGGAGCGGATCCAGCGTCTGCTCGACCCCGGCTCGCCGTTCCTGGAGTTGTCCCAGCTGGCCGGCCACCGGCTCTACGGCGCGGAGGAGGTCCCCGCGGCCGGCATCATCACGGGCATCGGACGCATCAGCGGGTCAGTCGGTGCGCCCTGGGGCCGGCGCCGAACACACTGCTGGCCTCCCAGGTCTTGCACTCATAATCGCACTAGCGTCACCCTGTGTGGCAGTACCACCTTTTCTTTGGAGTTGCCACCGTCACTTCGATTCCCCTCCAATTAATACGCCTGCACGGCCACGTACTGTCGTTCTCTCGCTGTCCTCATTTTCTTGTGCATATGGGTAAGCTGTCATCCCTCTGAATTCCGTTCGGCGGCCCCCATCCCCGGTTTCTACCCCGGCGCTGACACTGACTGTCGTTCCCCCTCCGCCCGCAGCGTCGAGTGCATGGTGGTGGCCAACGACGCCACGGTCAAGGGCGGCTCCTACTACCCGATGACGGTGAAGAAGCACCTGCGCGCCCAGGAGGTGGCGCTGGAGAACCACCTGCCCTGCGTCTACCTGGTGGACTCGGGCGGCGCCAACCTGCCGCGACAGGCCGACGTGTTTCCCGACCGCGACCACTTCGGCCGCATCTTCTACAACCAGGCCAACCTGTCGGCGCGCAACATCCCGCAGGTGAGACGACCGGGAGGTGTTAACGCCATGAGCGGTCCGCCGGGGGACATCTCGTCAGGCCGGTCCCGACATCCCGTCGGTTGGCTGACCTGTCCTCAAGGGAGCACTGCTCGTCGACCCTTGGTGGGGCAGATTGTGACACTCTCCTGTGATCTATGTTCTTATAGGAAGGATCAGTAACAGATATGCCCCGCCCATCAATCACCATACTGGGTATATCTTCTGTCACCAGCTGGCCTGGCTCCTGGTTGTATCGTTGAGTTCGTGGTCGCCCCCTTTCCAATGCTCAGCCGTCCCCGTTCTGTCTAAAGGTTCAGTTGTTCCCGTCTGACCGCACTCTCCCTCTCCTCCCTCTCCCTCCCCGTCTGACGGCTCTCCACCCCTCCCTGTCTGACGGCTCTCCACCCCTCCCTGTCTGACGGCTCTCCCACCCCCTCCTCGCTCAGATAGCGGTGGTGATGGGCAGCTGCACGGCCGGCGGCGCCTACATCCCGGCCATGGCCGACGAGTCGGTCATCGTCCGGCGACAGGGCACCATCTTCCTGGCCGGACCGCCGCTGGTGCAGGCCGCAACAGGGGAGAAGATCTCCGCGGAGGACCTGGGCGGCGCCGACCTGCACTGCAGGTGAGAGAGCCGCCGATCAGCGCGGCACCGCGGCAGGTGGTAAACCCCGGAACACTGGGGGCGGTTGTTGGTAATGTCGGAACGCTACCGACATGCTAGCAATGCCAACACTAAAGTACACCGCGACAGCCCGTGAACAACGCAGGCACAGAAACGGTACAACAGGGGATTAAATGGCTGATGCCGACAGCATGTCGAGATTTAAAGCGGAAATCGAGGCGCAGGAGTTTTATTGAATTGTATGCATTAATTTTTCAGTAGGCGTGGTGTCCTGGATTGGTATTACTATTGAGTTGACATGACATTAATAATGTTTTGACGCTATTCCCACCCGCAGCAAGTCCGGCGTGACGGACCATTACGCTGTGGACGACCTGCACGCGCTGCACCTGGTGCGCCGCTCAGTGCGGAACCTGAACCGGCAGAAGACGCCGCCGGTCACCCTGCTGGAGCCGGAGGAGCCGCGCCTGCCCGCCTCCGACCTCTACGGCATCGTCGGCGACAACCTCATGAAGACCTTTGACGTGCGAGAGGTGAGCGGCTTCACTATGTAATATGTATACCTATTACCTACCCACGTCTCCGTCAGGCGATTGCGCTTTGTGTATCGTTATTACACATCTGCAGCACGTCTGACGGTCACCGTCTCCCCTCAGGTGATTGCTCGCGTGGTGGACGGCTCTCAGTTTGACGAGTTCAAGGCGCGCTACGGCGAGACGCTGGTGTGCGGCTTCGCCCGGCTCTACGGCTACCCGGTCGGCATCGTGGGCAACAACGGCGTGCTCTTCTCCGAGTCGGCGCTCAAGGGCACCCACTTCATCGAGCTCTGCTGCCAGCGCAAGATCCCGCTCATCTTTCTGCAGAACATCACAGGTACGAGGCCGGTCGGGATGGAGTGAGGTGTGGTCTCCAGCCAGCTAACACTACGATACTTATCATCAGGGTGGTACCCACACTTGACAACTGTCGCAGATACGTCACCCATGACAGGCCTACCGGCAGTGATGGCTCTTTTTGCTGATATTTTATTATAGGAAGTGGGGAGTCAAATCTGGGCCGGCCGGCAGCAGTTGAATGTGTTCTTGCTATGTCCAGCTATATCTAGCTACTTCCTCGTCTAAGTGTACTGCTTCCCGTAGTTGGGCTCTCACCTCCGCCTCGCGTCACACCCCGCGGTCCGTCCGTCCGGCAGGGTTCATGGTGGGCAAGGACGCCGAGGCCGGCGGAATCGCCAAGAACGGCGCCAAGATGGTGACTGCCGTGGCGTGCGCCCAGGTGCCCAAGCTGACACTGATCATAGG
Organism: Amphibalanus amphitrite; assembly: GCF_019059575.1. Taxonomy (NCBI): domain Eukaryota; kingdom Metazoa; phylum Arthropoda; class Thecostraca; order Balanomorpha; family Balanidae; genus Amphibalanus; species Amphibalanus amphitrite. The sequence goes on from NW_024881514.1 coordinate 540,732, forward strand.
CGGCTCGTACGGCGCCGGCAACTACGGCATGTGCGGCCGCGCCTACAGGTAAGCTATTGTGTGAGTGAATGGAGCTGCAAATGAGTGTGGGACCCGGGATACAGTCGGATGCCCTTAAACCCAATTAGCCTCATCATTGTGACCTTCATATCGGAGAGAGCATCTCCCCACTCCAGTAGATGGATGAGGTGCCGGGGGATTTAGCACCCCTCTGAATTTACTTCTTCTCTCCCAGCCTGACCGCACCACACCCACCCGTCGCTCTACGGTCTCCCGACTCACAACTGACCAAACTCCCCCGACCTCGGTAGTTCCCCGTGAAACTAACCCACCCTCTCTCTCCCTTTCTGCAGTCTGCTCTTCTGTGAGACTGCGCCCCCCCCCCCCCATCGGCCAGCAGCTCCCGGTTCCCCCGACTGACACCTCCCCTTTCTCCGACAGCCCCCGGTTCCTGTACATGTGGCCGAATGCGCGCATCTCCGTTATGGGTGGCGAGCAGGCGGCCGGCGTGCTGGCGCAGATCACCCGGGACCAGCGGGCGCGCGAGGGAAAACCCTGGACGCCCGACGAGGAGGCCGCTCTCAAGGCGCCCATCGTCGAGCGGTTCGAGGCCGAGGGCTCGCCCTACTACAGTTCGGCTCGCCTCTGGGACGACGGCGTCATCGACCCGGTGGACACGCGCCGCGTGCTCGGCCTGTCGCTGTCAGCGGCGCTCAACGCGCCCATCCCTGACGCCAAATTCGGAGTGTTCAGGATGTGAGGTGTCCGGTGGGCCAGAGCGCCCTCGGATCTTCATAGACTGCTCAGTGAGGCCAGCAGTGGAGACTGAGCGAAGACAGGTCTGGAGTCAGTACGGGGGGACGGAGACACGGGTGCAGTCAGCATGAGGACGGAACGGAGACGGGTCTGCGGTCTGCCCCTTGGACTGCTGATCGTAGACGGACCCTCCGTCGGACCGTCCCAGACCAGCCGTCTCGTCCCAGCAGCGGAGTTGGAGCCGCTGCACCGTATGGAGCCGACCAGCTGATGACGGTCAGTCCCGCCCCCTCCCCCGCGCCGGCCGCCGGCCGTCCGGCGCAGATAACTCGTGCAATACCTACCGCGTGTTTTGTATGTCCGTTTGTGTAGAGGTGCTCGGTGGTCGGTCGATGATGGTTGTGCCTCGGTATCGGTGTCTTTTTATAGTGAGTCGTCGCGGAGACGCTGTGATGGTGACGAGTCTTTGTTAGTGATGTGTGATCGCCACGGTACCGGTCGTAGGTCCATCACCTTCGGCAAATAATGAAAACGATAATTGAACGTGTTCTACATAGTGTCTGCCTGCATTTAGATGAATATACGAGTCTATAGTTTGCACCCTTTCATTTATTTACACTTCCAAAACTTATCATTCGTAAAGTAATTAACTTCTCTTGGATCTCCTCTGCATCAGTAAAGAATGTGAAGTTAGGCCCTAATGTCTGAAACGGTTCACTCCACGACACTCGATTCTGGCCATTCACTTTAATTGCCTTGTGTCTGCCTTGAATCAGGCTGCACCTTTGTATCGTAGGCCGTAGCTCCACTTGCAAGTCAAAAAGGCTCGCATTTTCCCACTCCACCATTTCAAACTACCTTTATGCGTACAGCACCCAGCAAAAATTTCGTCTCGGTAGATATTATTGTATGTACTCTTATTGCTGAGTGGCTACTCTCCTCAGACCTGTTGGCAACAAGTAGACGACACAATCAGAAGTCAGTGCGTTTCTGTATTACAGTTCATTGCTTTGGCTTTCGGCTGACAATGGAAGCATGTTATTCCTACCAGCAGGCGACTCACTTCATTTCTATACCTACGATTAGCTGCTATTTGTACACTTTCTAAACGTGCTCGACATTTCGTTCATCGGTTTCGCCACGCACAAGTATCGCGCGCAGGCGGCTCCGACGGCAGACTCGGTCCTGGTGTCGACCGGCGTTAAGGCTGACTTTTTCAGCGCTCTTGTCTCAGACTACCAACTGACCAATCTGGTACAGGCTACCTCGGGCCACGCTGCCCGGCTACAACATATCAGCATCGACCACGTCAATTTCGTCCTGCGAGCCGTCGTCTGGCCGGTCTATTGCAGCGTCATCTATTGCGGACACCGCAGCGCCACCTATGTGGCCGGCGGTGGCGCCATCTATCATATTGCGCAAGGACAGCAGCGGCGGGGAGGCTCGCGCGGCGGGCGGTGAGTGGGGGTTTGGCTGGGAGTAGAGTCGGGTGAGGCCGCGGCGGAGCGCCTCCTCCAGCGCTGAGCTGGTCGGTGGGGTCAGCCGGGCCGCTGGGGCGGAGAGCGGTAGCGGTGGCGGCAGCAGGCGGCCGGCGGCGGCGGAGTAGATGGACGGCAGCAGACCTCCGGCCGGCGGCGGCGGCACCGGCGGGTGCAGCCCCTGGGACACCAGCCTGTCGACACACGGACAGTCACACGTGATTAAAAAAATGTATCTTTGTCGGTTCCAACAACGTCATTTGATGGAAGCGAGTAGCGACGATGTCTCCCTTTGCAAAAGTAGTCACTAGTCTGTTGGTGTATGCTCGGCTGCAGCACTCTGTCAGAGTGGACGGCCACTGAGTGCTGAGGTCACTCACCAAAGCCGGTCGGCGGTGTGTGTATGTGTCATGTGTGTATAGTGGGCGCTGAGGTGGTCTGAGGTGAGGTGTGGTCGGCGAAGTATGTGTGTAGTAAGTAGTGAGTACTGAGGTCACTCACCAGAGCCGGTCGGCGGGGTGCACCGGCCGCGGCGCGTACAGCCCCAAGTGCGCGTAGTACTGCTGGGCCAGCATCTCCAGTTCGTTGGTGTGCTTCCTCTTCCACTTGGTCCGGCGATTTTGGAACCATATCTTTATCTGAAAAGTGGGAGATTTATCAGCACAGCAATTATTTCGCGATGCATGACATACCCCCTGAACAATGCGAACAGCGCACGGTCAGATGCGGTCCCGGCGAACATGAGGCTGCACCAGAACGGCTGATATTAAATGATTGCACCCATACCCACGGCTTTCTGTGGAGGACTCTGCCACTCGTTTGGCTGCACCCATACCCACCGCTTTCTGTGGAGGACTCTGCCACTCGTGTGGTTCACAGCTCACACGGCTGACGCTGACGTTACCTGACGTGACCTCGGCGCGGTCAGCTGGTCGACATTGTGCAATGGATTTCCGTTTTCCCAGCGACACTCACCTGAGTCTCGGTCAGACTGAGCTGCTTGGAGAGCTGTGTCCGCTTACTGACGCTCAGGTATTTGTTTTTCTCAAACTCGGTCTCCAGGGATTTGATTTGGGACGCCGTGAACGCCGTCCGGGGCCGCTTCTTCCGCTCGTCAGCCGAGCAGGCGTCATCTGCAGACAGGGTTATTCCATGGCCAATCAGCACAACGGATTCACACGTTTTTCAATTAGCAGGACGTAGGTACTAGGTATCCATCGCCTTCCTTGACCGCCCGCGCCGTCCCTCGTGTTCCAGGGCCACCGCCGTAAAGGCTACAATTCCAGGATCTCTGCAGAATTTTAACCCGCGCGGGGCTGCATATTTACGTCTGGACAACGAGTTGCGGGGAAAAGTGCTGATTTTGTTGCAGTTTTAGGAGCCGGTGATTAGGCTGGATTTTTGGGTTACTTTTTTGTTCCGATTCATGTATTTCATAGTGTTTGGCTTTTGAATATTTTAGTTCTTTCAGGTAAATATTACTTGCCTTACAACTTTTGTAAAAACGTTTCATTTTTATAAGCCGACCTTCAGAGTCCTAAAAATGCATCAGCACTACAATCATTGTAAACAAGCAAATGGAGGACGACTTGGCTCTGTTCCAAGGCGCTTTTTAAGTTTATCTGGTGGTTTCCGTACTCTTGTACGTCGTTTTGTTGGATGTTTTGGATCCATTAAGATTGACTTATATCATATTTAAGAAGCATGTGACTGAAAACAATCTGAAGTATCCAGGAGGCTGACAGAGGTCCTGACTCCTGAGCAATATCAAGATGAACTTGAAGTTATTAAATTTTGGTTGATAAACGCAAGTTGATCGGGCTCATATATCAGCAAAAAAAGTAAAATTAAAAGAGCTTATTGGCCGAAAACAAGCTATAATATTGCAGATCCTGGAGCAATACTGAAGAGCACGCTGAGGAGGATCATGCCAGAAAATGTTGACTGATGAGTGCATATTGATGTATTGGTATGAATATTGAATGATAACTTACAACAGCAAGATAAATTAGTGCTAACCATCAAGTTAAAAATCTAGAATGAATGGACTTTGGCAGCTTTACTATGCTTAGATGCTGTGCAGATTGTAATGTGCATCAGGTACTCAGTGTCTGGCAAATGAAACTTGCAATCATTCCAATGCTACTGCAACTGGAGGAGAAAGCCTGGATCACCAAATCCACTTAATGTTGATTTTGATGTTAATCATTACTGTATTTCTTGAAAAAAGGATTGTTATAAAATTGTCAATGTGACAATCCATGCAACGATGTGATCATATGATGTGTTCATAGTCATTCATGATAGTGATTCATGATTGTTGGTCCAATATACAATGGCAAAGCTCTCAGTCTCAGCGTTTCTTCCTGTGGATGGCCAGCAGTGACTCAGAGCTTAGAAGTATTAGTTTTCTTCACAGGGCTGGGATAAAAAGTACTGAGGGTAATCTTCCACCAAGGAACTCTACTTTGAGTTTTGACATGGTATGAGCTGTAGGCACAAGTAGGTAGGTGCTTAGTTCCTATAGTCAGCAGTTGTGTAGGTTTAGTCAGGTTAGCTTAGATTAGGTTATGCTAGTTTTTTTAATTTGCCAAGTGTCCGTAAAAATGTGACCTGAGCAATGAGCATACCTGAATAACCTGACAGCTGACCTAACCTCAATCATCACACATATTTGCAGCCTTACCCAAGACCTGCATAGCAGAAGCACCCAGTTATAGGTAGGTACTCACCCTAACTCAATCTTACCTGCGAACCTTAAACTTGCCTATAGTTAGCTCACCTTGCCAAGCTGCTTCCAGGGAAACAGTCAACTGAGGAACTGGCTCATTGGGTGGCTGGTGTGAGTCTGTGCATTTAAAGTGTTTCTTCTCTAAAGCTGCTCTGCACTGCTGTATGTCGTGTTAGATGCTCAGAAAATGTGGGAAATGATTACAAAGCTACTTAAGTGCTTTGTTAATGCTCGAGACATGAACAAGTACAGATCCTGCAGGGTACAGGCTACAGCTATGAGTTAGGTGCTAGGTGAGTATGTTATGTGAATGTGCTGTTCCCTGTTTGACCATAGTAAGTATACAAACAAGCAAAGGGTCACAGTTATATTCAATCTCCACATAAACATACAACAAAAACGGCCATATAGCCTCACTCCGAACACACCACAAATGGCTTAAGCCTTTGCAGGCACAAAAATGTTTTGATTTACGGGACAGGTATACAATATAACCTCTGTCCTTGGGGATCTTGCTGCGAAGTTGAGGTACGATGACTGAACTTCAGGATTGATCAACCTTTTCTTCTTAGCCACTGCTTATATAGGTACGAGAAAGACCAAATGCTTGTTTGTAAACTGCCTTGAAAATTTCATGATCGACCTTCAATTCTGACATGAAGGCACAAATAAAATAGTTCTCACTCCTTTTGGAATACACAAAGCAAAATATTTAATAACTTCTAGTGGATGGACAAGAGCAATTAGCAACACTGACGCTTATTCGCTTCATATTTTGTAACAAACGCGCAAAAATTGCAATATAACAGCACTATATGCTTCTTGACAAAATGCAAAAGTAGTAAAAATTTAGCCCTGATGGCATTCACTCTTGGTGGAAACGTAATCAAAAAAATATTTTGTAGTAACTATTTAATTCCGGCCGAAAACAGTGCACGGTTTCAAAAAGAATCATTCCAATGGCAGTCCATTCTTGCGGTCCTGAAATCGCCACTATTTCCGTCCTCTCCAACGCAACTCGTTGTCCAGACGTAAATATGCCGCGGGGCTGGGGTCTCCAGCCGAACGCGCGGGGCTGGGGGGGGGTAAATTTTACCCCCCCTGTTATCTCCCGAACTAATGGTCCGATTTGGAAAATTCAAACGCCAATCGAAAGCTCTCATTACGAACTACTAAAAACATGTACTTAATTTAAAGTTTGAGGTCAAGGTCAAGGTCAGGTCAAGGGTACAAATTGCAAGTTTCTACAGTATCGGCCTTGCACCGTAGTTGCCGAAGAATGGAGTCATGGACTGAGACTGATCGCCCAAAACGTGTTCTTAGGCTACCAAGACAATATTCGTTGCATACAATATCATTCAGAGGTCAAGGTCAAGGTCAGGTCAGGTCAGGTCAGGTCACCAAAAAACAAAATATAGAAAAGGGCATGTGCGACACATGTTTTATGGGTCATTTTACTCATAGAATTCAATAGGCACACTCAATAAGTGATATGGACCACCTCTGGATAAATTTCAGGTCGAGGTCAGGTCAAGGTCAGGTCAAGTGAGGTCAAATTTTGAAGTTGGTTGTTAAGGCCTAAAAAGGTGTCTATCTGATGCAGTTTTTCACGGCGAATCGAATGGTGCTATTTTTGTTTCCGTACGAGGTCTAGAACTTCCAAAAAAGTCATTTTTCAAAAAAAATTGTGTCGTGACGTCATAAAATTTTGAATAACTCCCACATTTTTGAACCGATTCTTCTAAAATTTGGTATGTAGGTGCACATAGACCACTTCTCTGACATATATTCCGGTTTTTTCGATAGACTCAAAATTTTCGATAGACTCAGTTTTTTGAAAAAATTTAGGCCAAAATCCAAAATTTTCAAAAAACCGAGATAGCCATTTGATAGACACAGTAAAATTACGTATAACCTTTTTTGTTACGTCTTGATTCCTTTAAAAATGAAGATGCTAGCGGCGTTTGAACTTTTGCCGTTTTTTAGGCGAAAATGGCGAACATGACGTCACTAAAACGTCAATTTCTCAAAAATTTTCCGACGGATTTCGCTCAAATTTTCAGGGAACGTGTCAAATTGATGTAAGAAAAGGTACTGAAAGTTTGGCGGCGCTGCGCGCCGCCGTTTTTGAGATATCGCAAAAATTCGCGAGGGGGGGTAAAATTTACCCCCCCCCCCAGCCCCGCGCGGGTTAAATCCCAATTACGATCCTGCCATGCCTGGGATCCCCATAGTACAACCTCGGGACCTTTTAGCCCCCAATCGAGTCACAGCTGAAAAAATGAGCGTGTGTGCCAGTACGAGACGCAGCGACTGTTTTGTACCCAATTTCAATGTCTCGGGTCTACCACATATGTCTGAGGTCAGGTCAAAGACTCAAAGGTCGAGGCGCTGGTTTTGGGGATAACTTGTCAAGATCAACTTATAAGGCAATGAGGAAAAGTGCAAATGCCTCCTGTTTTTAACAAGACGTCAGAGCCACAAGATATTAACCGAAACGTGGCCAATCTATCCATATGCAATGGACAGGGTGCACTTGCTGATGGCCGTTGCTCACTTGAAAGGTCATATTTGGTCATGAAAGGTCACCAGCAGCTTTTTGACGAGAACTGTTGATGGAAACAATATAGATCGATGAAACCACCTGAGACATATTTATTATTTAGGCCATCAATACAGATCGATTGATACGTTATATGATCTTTTCCGGTCAGGTCATTAGCCTGACCTGAGGGCAAAATTTGAAGTTGACCTTTTCAGGTCAAATTATTATTCATTCGATGCTTCTCGAAGAAAGTAACATTATGGTAGCAAAAAGTTGTTGATGTCAAAGTCATTGCAAAAATTGTGAGAAAAAATTGTTTCAGCAGCTTCCTCTATTTTGGTGTTTATTTTGTATTGTATTGTATTGTATTGTATTGTATTGTATTAACATCTTGCAATCATCCATGAACACATGTCTGTTATGATATATCCGATTATATCCGATGCCTATTCACCGCCGTTTTGTCATCTGTGGGCTATAAACCGTTGACCTGAGGTCACAACTGAGGACATGCTAGCGAAAGAGCTTTGAAAGAGCTATCTACTGTGCTTCTGAGTTCTGTGACCCTCTATCTACTGTGGTTCATCAGTTAGGTATACCTACGCCGATTTGTGAAAATGGTCAAAATGACAACAATTATGTGATAATTTATCTTTTAGGATAGTGTGCTGCATTGCCTACGGCGTTAGCCTGACCAACAAAGACCTTTACAATTCCGGTAGATCTAATGCCGATATACCGGGTGGCCCAGAAAAAACGTTCCCAACTTTAAATCAATATTTCTCAGAAAGTGATAAAGATAAAACACTGAAACTTCGAATAGTCAATGCGGCACACATTTTTAGTTAATGGTGTGATTTTCATGGTGTTCGGTAAATAACTTTTTAAACGGTTCGTGTTTCAAGCATGCCATGTAAAAATTACTTTTTTGCTCCGATGTTTACTAAAAAATGTGAGTGAACGGCTCACTTTCACCCCGCGGCGCCGCGGCCTAGAGCCATGACTTCTACTGGCAGCTAGTCCCATTGATGGTTCGGGTCTCAGGATGACACATTCCCTCAGGCAACCACGATGGCTCTGTGCCAGCGGCATCGGAAGAAGTTTCCAGTTTTCTAACCATCTTGTGGCTCAAATGCTTTCCTGGCTAACATTCCTGGGAAAAGGTAGCTTTTCAACCAGTTTTTTTTTTGCCATCTGCTGGCAATGTTGTTTTTCATAAGCTATTCTGTGGTCTTCTGGCATAAGAACCAGTCTGCTTTAGTTTGTTTTCCTTATCCGGTCGATTTACTGTTTGATCTACTGAAAGGATGGTAATCAGCAGTAATCCATGCACCGTGCCACTCCTGCTCGAAACATGATTTGGTGTTGAAACGAATGACATCCATGAGCACCATTTTGGCTCCGTATTTGAATATTTGGCACATCAGTGAGACAAAAATATTTATAATAAGAACATACGTGTTGGTTTCATTCACGTGCTCTATTTTTTATAACATGGGACGTCTAACCCAATCATCACTATCGTTTGACATCGGCAAAAAAAGCAAACACGTCTTGATTAATTCAACTCAAGATTGCCAGCTTGAAAATAATGGTAGGGGAAAGTGGGGTAAGACGGGCACCTTAACTTTGGAGCCATTTTTCGGCCGGTTAGAAACATCATAGAAACGGGAAACTTGGTGAAAACCTTTTGTAGACATTTTACTTCCATTTGCCAGAAGGTGAGACTTAGGCCTGATTCAACAAATAATCTGCAGCTATTTTTGCAAAACCTTGCAAAAACCCGTCTTACCCCACCCCATGGGGTAAGACGGTCACATGGGTAGGGCAAGACGGCCAGCTTCTTTCACTGACCAGCACAGCTCGCAACAAATGTCCGAGATTAGCCGCATTGATACAGTCGGTCGTTGGTCTCAAGTGCTTCGGAAATGGCAGTATACGAGATTCGTGCAGATGGCGTATGCTCGTATATAACTAGGCCCTAGTTCAGAAGCCATGTAGAACCGTTTTCACATTCATTATTCGAGAATAAACTGTGCCGAAGGAATATTGCTAACATGTCTGTGAGTATCGGAATCGAACATATTCTTATTAGAAATGCTTCTATTCTTCCTACAGCAACAAAAATATTTTCACCATTACAGACCCATTGGATTCATACTAGTTGCCCGTCTTACCCCAAACTCAATGTCAGAAGTTCAGCACGATTTTTCTCCGTGGACAATTTGATGCAGACAAAGCAAATCCGCAGTAAATGGACACTGGTGGCATATGAGTGTACCACAAGTGATAGCGAGTTTTTAACTCTATAGTGCTTCATATAAAAGCTTGCCCAATACATTATAAATGTTTTCAATGAAATGAGTGTTTTATAGAAATCAAAATAAAAGATTATCGACTGAACACAAATTCACCAGACTTCAATGGTGGTGTGTAGTGGGAAAGGCAATTCTGGTCCTAATTTTTCTCGCTCGTAGCGCTATTGGTTTGGTCTGCAGAAGGGGTGCCCGTCTTACCTACCCTGACCGTCTTACCCCACTTTCCCCTATAGTATTATAATTTGGCATACCAATGCGCAAGGAAATGACGCAAACTTGATGAAAATTTTGGATCGCTATTTGTACTCGTATTTGATATATAGGCCTCCAAAGTTCGGAACGTTTTTTCTGGGCCACCCGGTATTTCTTGCTGGGCATCACCTCAATTATTGTAACATTGTTTTGTAACTACTTTTCCCCGATTGTCTCACATAAGGTACAGGTCTCGCGAGCTTAAGCGGTAGGTTTTGCACTTTTACATTTCCGGTTATATCTCAGAAACTAATCGATCTACGATGAAGCCATTTTACACGATCATGGCCGGCTTGTTACCCAACAAGTCGATCGCATCTTCAACACTTAAAAGCTTAAGACGACGAAGATATAGCCTGAAGTAGGTACACTAAATTTTCTAGGTGCAAAACCTACCGCTAAAACCCGCGAGACCTGTACCTACGAGGAATCTCATCTCAATCACATTTGCCAGGGACGGTGGAAGACCCCGTCACCGTCCCCGTATTGGAGGAAAATTGATAGGCATTAGCGTCGCTACGGGGGGGCAAGCGGGGCAGCTTGCCCCCCCAACCTCGGACCGGGCACCCCCTGAGATCGATACAGATCCGATGAGATTTTGGAGTCGGGAAAAAATGGGGGTACCTTTCTGAGAATGCCTGTAAGGTCAGACTCGGTTGGAGCGTGCAGTTCAAACCAGAGTCAGAGTCGCAGTCCCAAAAATCTTCAAGACTCCGACTCCAGACTCGGAAATGTCAATGCTGTGATTCATTCCATGTTGTTGGTTCTTTATTAGGTACATGTTATAGCTGATTTTCATAAGTTTTGGATTGCTGACGCATAACACTATGCAACAGTCATTTTGTTCCTGAGTAACGACCGATTTTTTTGGACTCATTGGGTCCCATTATAACCGAAATGGGCATTTGTTTTGATCTGAAAATGCTTTTCCGGTTTTCAGAGACGATTTTTGATTTTTGGCCCCGAAATTCGGTTTTTGGCCCACTGTGTCCTGTGTAATTGAGTAATCGACTCGCGGTAACTTTCATCGCCCTTCCTATCCCACAAGCTTTCGAATGATATCCGGTTTTGCATATTTGCGTGTAAAAATAACGTCATAAATCTATGTTAAAGTAAGAAAATATTGAAATTTTGTAAAAATTTTGACATTTTTTCGATTTCATTTCAAAATAGAGAAAAAACTAAAGGCCCTATCCAAATTCTGAGCCCAGTTCCTTGAAGAGCATTCAATTTCCGTTCGGAAGGTACTATTTTAGTGCATTTTATCGGTTTACTGTGGCGTCCAGATTGAGTCACTTGAAAAACGGGCCCCCAGCCATTTCCATGACAATATGTGTTCAGTGCATGAAGAATCATTCTAACAAATGGAGGTACAGATCAAGATTCTGAGCGACAGGACTGCTCAAAAGTAAGTTCCTGCGTGTGACCCGAGGTCACAAGGGGTCAACAACATACATGACCTCAGTTGACCCCTCGTTGATCCTATGGCGTTAACATACGTTATCAGGTTAATGCAATGTGATATGACATAGGATATGTGTTTAGGTTAACTCAATCTGGACGCCACAGGAATCCGATAAAATGCACTAAAAAGGTACCTTCCGAACGGAAATTGAATGCTCTTCAAGGAACTGGGCTCAGAATTTGGATAGGGCCTTTAGTTTTTCCTCTATATTGAAATGAAATCGAAAAAAATGTCAAATTTTTACAAAATTTCAACATTTTCTTACTTTAACATAGATTTATGACGTTATTTTTGCACGCAAATATGCAAAACCAGATATCATTCGAAAGCTTGTGGCATAGGAAAGGCGATGAAAGTTACCGCGAGTCGATTACTCAATTACATCGGACACGGTGGGCCAAAAACCGAATTTCGGGGCCAAAAATCGAAAATCGTTTCTGAAAACCGGAAAAGCATTTTCAGATCAAAACTAATGCACATTTCGGTTATAATAGGACCCAATGAATAAGAAAAATTCGGTCGCTTTCCAGGAACAAAAAATGTTTCATTTTTTGTTGCATAGTGTAATTTTCGTTCAAAGCGTGACACGAAATCTTCGGGGCCTTTCTCAACTCCTGTCAAATGTCTACGACAGGCTCAAGCACCGGTTAAGTGCCGCAGGGCTCATGAACTTGCTTATCACACAGGCTCCTAAGGAGCTCCACTGAGCTCTAAGAGGTATTCAGAGGGCCAAAACCGGTCTCTGAGAGTCCCACTGGTGTCCATGTTCTCTGAGGGCCCATACAGTGATTTTTGAGGACCTTATACATGCGTCGACCTCTGAAGGGCCACACGAATCTTTGAGGATGCCTTCGAAAATGTCTGAGAACCTTAACTGGCCTCTGATAGTTCAGCCGAACTTTTGAGGAGATAGAGTTTGCTAACCCCATGCCGGCATCTGAGGGGTCACAACTCACGTATCCCTCTCTGTCTCCCTCTGAGGGCCGCAACAAATGTTTCTTATGTCCCTACATAGGGTCCTTAGGGATTTGACACAGACCCAGATGGTGCATACGTTATCCGAGGGCTCCAGGCTCACCCTGGGCCTAGTCTCTTGGCGCCCGCCGCCCACACTGGCTTCTTAGGGCTCCACCTTGGGCTCGGAAAGCCCTAAAGCACCACATACACGTAAATATTTGGGGTGGCCCACGCCGATCTCCGGGATCCTAAGCAGGCTTTTGAGAATCCACATTCCACACTGACCATGAGTGGCCTGAAATGGCCTGGAAGTCCCAAGCCTATTTCTAGGGATCCCTTGGCGCTCTGCCGTGCGTAACTTTTGGTTCCGTTAAACATTTTCGTTCCCGTTTTACGTTTACAGCGCTTCCCTTCACTCGAATAAACGAGAAACTTTTTGTTCACACTCGAGGGAACAAAACACTTCCTCTCATTGGAGCAAAAATGGATAATTTCTTATTCACACTTCCGACATTCACTCTCAGTCTCCGCCGAATGCCCAACTTAGCTACAATCGGCGGCAGGGATAAGGCCTATGCAATATGCATTTCACGTAAAGCCTCTGCATGCATGCGTGAATGGAGGTTTGAGCAGGGTGATGCGATTAAATGGAGCGTTTTTCACCTTTTTCTGGGTAATGATCATGAGCGACGAGTATGCACAGGGGCCCTCTGCATTGCGTCGGCAATCGCAGCCACTGTAATTCTACCGGTCGTTTTTGTCGAGAAATTTCAAAATTTCAAATTTTTCTCTAAACAAAATGACATGTCATAGATAGAAGGAAAACTTTGTCACCATCGGATTCCTCGCACCATTGCGCGTCGAATGATATGTAAAACGAGTGAGGAACGACTGGGGAAAGGCAAGATTTCACACAAAAGTTGATTTTGCCCCCCCAACCGAAAATCTCTGGCGACGCCTATGTTGATAGGGCTCAGAAAAGTAAGAGCCCAATGTGTAGGCCTACCTATCGCAGTGATGTAGGTACCTATACCTATGTTTCCAGGATTTCATTATGAAAGACCTTATAATGGTTAGGTTATAGGTAAGTAGACGTACCGTGTTTGGTACGTTAAAGTGAAATAGGGAATGACTGCCAAACACGAAAGCAAACTATGAGCGTCCGAGCAAAATATATAAACGTTTCTTATATATGAGCCCGTGCATTTGCTTACCTATATCCTGCATGCAGTCTTCGGAATTTGTGTGTGCGTTGATGTAGCGGCGTGAGCCTATACCATGACATAAAACGATTTTCTAAGGTGAACACAGTCACTCCGTTCCTTCGTACCCGAAGGACGTTGTAATGTTCAGAAAGCGAGAACGGAGAAGAGGTCCTTAATCCCAGCCAGCTGGCGCCTCATTTCAGTCGGTAGATCGCTCGTCCCTGCTGGCCGGTCCCGTGGCTCGTTACCCTTTCCAGCCTGAGCCCTCCTCCCATTTCGCCGTCCCATCCCGCCATTCGCCCGTCCAGCTTGGTCCCAGCCAGCTGCTCCCTCGCTCCGGCCTGCCTGGGCTCGGTTCATAATGAATAAGTAACCCGTTGGCCAGTATCCTTTTGCCAAACGCCACTTACTGAAAAAGACACTTTTGGTAGCGTTGGTGAGGTGTGTAAGGTTGGTAGCGTTGGTGAGGCGGCTGTATGAACCCGCCTGTCGGGTCACCCTTTGGCCTTTCCAGCGTCATCTAGCAGGGACGAGGCTCGATGAACCGAGGCCTGTCCCTGTTCCTAAGCCAGCCCACCGGTCGTCCTACGTCCCGTCCCGATGGGCGTGGAGCTTTATCTGTGACGTTGAGGCTTAGTTGGCGGCTCGATATCTCCACCGAACCTTTAATTACATAATAACCCAGACCGCCTTCCCCCAAACTGTGAAACATGCTCGTTGTCTAGGTAGATTTAGTTGGTTGCTCACTTTCTCGGCTGGTTTGGCTTGTGTCTGTCTAAGCAATGTAGGTATAAAATATACATTATTTAACGATGTGCTTATTTAATGTAGTTAGGTTGTGAGAAGCGAAAGTAACTTTCGTTGAATATTATGGCGGGGAAACGAGTAACGTGTAACCAAAGCCACGTTTTGGAGAAGCGGAGGAGGGAGTGACAATTTTTAGAAACGGTGACGGTGGACACCTAGCTAATCTATTTCGATTTAATTCACTACAACGCTATGTAATAATTCCAAGCCTTTTCACGTCTCTGAGTATAATTAGAACACTAACAATTGTGCGTCTCCATGAATAAGAACTGTTTGCATGATTTTAACCCTCGCCGGCACAGGCCATTTTGCGTCTTTCAACGGCACAAGGAGGGGGGAGCGACCCCCCTCGCGTTTCGCCCCTGATTGAGCTAGAGCTTCGCAAAAAACGAGCCTGCTGCCCGTGACGAGAGGAAGCCGATGATACCCAATTTTAACCTGCGCCCCGCTGGGGGGGGGGGCAGAATCTGCCCCCTCCCGTTTTTCGCCAATAACTTCTAAACGCGTTACGACAGCGACGTCAAACTTTTAGTACCTTATCATACATCAATTTGACACGTTCCCTGAAAATTTGAGCGAAATCCGTCGGAAATTTTTGAGAAATTGACGTTTTAGTGACGTCATGTTCGCCATTTTCGCCTCAAAAATGGCAAAATTTCAAACGCCGCTAACATCTTCATTTTTAAAGGAATCAAGACGTAACAAAAAAGGTTATACGTGATTTTGCTTTGTCTATCAAATGGCTATCTCGTTTTTTTGAAAATTTTTGATTTTGGCCCAAATTTAAAAAAAAAGCTGACTTTTTTGGAAAAATATTCATAAAATCCAAAATTTTGAGTGTATAAAAAAAAACCGGAATATATGTCGAAGAAGTGGTCTATGTGCACCTACATACCAATTTTTAGAAGAATCGGTTCAAAAATGTGGAAGTTATTCAAAATTTTATGACGTCAGGACACACAAAATTTTTGAAAAATGATTTTTTAAAAACGTTTTAGACCTCGTACGGAAACAAAAATAGCACTATTCGATTCGCCGTGAAAAACTGCATCAGATAGACACCTTTTTAGGCCTTAACCCGCGCCCCGTAGGGCTACCGGCGGACCCTACCACCCGTAGGGGGGGGCGTTTCGGCCCCCCCTAAGATCTCGGAAAGTTACCGGCCGATTTTCAAAATTCAAACGGCGTTCGATAGCCCCACCCGGGAACTACCTTGTGACCAAATTTCATTGACCTAGGTCAAACCGATGACGTCACAGGTCAGGTCAAAGGTCAGATTTTCACCGTTCACGGGCAATTCAAGAAATGTGCTGTGAAAGCGAGTAAATTGGTAATTTATTGAAAACCATCGATGGTACATTGTTCGTCAAACACATACTTTGCTATCTGAGGTCACTGATACCAGGTCAGGTCACAGCGAGGTCAGGTCACCGGGGGTCACAATATGAATGTGTCGTGTGATACATGTTTTATGGTCCATTTTACATGACAAATGCGATTATGTGGGTTAGGCAGCCTTTGGGGCCAGCCTAGGTCACGTTTTTGTGAAGGTCAGGTCAAGGTCAGGTCAAATTAGGTCAAATTTCAAAGTTGATATTTTTGCATAAAATGGGTATCGATTCGATGCAGCTCGTCACGGGGAGTCTAATGGTGGTCTTCGTTTTGCTCTACGAGTTCTAGAATTGCCAAAAATTGAGTTTGAAAATTTGACGTCATCATTTTTGAACAGTTTTTTCGCTATAACTTGGCCAAAAAACGAGGTATCGATCTGAAATTTGGTATGTAGATAGAAGACGGTAGGCACTATCACATATATTCCGGTTTTTTCGAAACTCAAAAAACTTTTTGGATTTTTTGGCGAATATATCCAAAAAAATGCTTTTTTGATTTTTGGGGGTCAAAACTCAAAAATTTCAAAAATTCGAGATAGCAGTTTTGTAGCCCTGTCAATTCTACACCTTTTATGTCTTGATCATTTTTCTGTATCTTCAAAGCTGTAGGCCTGACAGCTCTCCTCGCGAAGCTCTTTTTTCGGTCGAAAATGGCAGAACATGACGTCACTCTGACGTCATTTGTGGCGAACCTATCATAGCCTCCGGAAAAATTTTTGGTCACAATGTGTAAAATTGATGCCCGGAGGGGTCCTGAAAGTTTGGTGGCGATATCTCCAGCCGTTTAGGAGATATCGACCGAAAAGGACAGGGGGGGGCCGTTTCGCCCCCCCCTACGGGGCGCGGGTTAACAACCAACCTCAAAATTTGACCTCACATGACCTGACCTTGACCTAACCTCGACCTGAAATTCATCCAGAGGTGGTCCATATCACTTATTGAGTGTGCCTTTTGAATTCTATGAGTAAAATGACCCATAAAATATGTGTCGCACATGCCCTTTTCTATATTTTGTTTTTGGTGACCTGACATGACCTGGCCTGACCTTGACCTTGACCTTTGAATGACATTGTATGCAACGAATATTGTCTTGGTAGTCTAAGAACACGTTTTGGGCAATCAGTCTCAGTCCATTCTTTGGCAACTACGGTGCAAGGCCAATACTGTAGAAACTTGCATCTTGTACCCTTGACCTGACCTTGACCTGACCTCTGACCTACTTAAGCAAAAAAATTTGGGCTCTTAAGATCCGCCTTGTTGAGAGCTTTCGATTGCCGTTTTCCCCGTCTTCTACGACCATCGGTTCGGATTCGGAAGTTAGACAGGGGGGGGGGGGCAGAATCTGCCCCCCCCCCCCAGCAGGGCGCGTATGGCTGAATAGCCCAGCGGGGCGCGGGTTAAGGTCCTGGGTCATCGGTTGACCTTCCAGGTCAGATCAATGACCCAAAAGTCGGGAAAATCGGGACCTGTTAGAACGTCGTAAAGTGTGGCTGGCTGACTGCAATGGGGTTTTCGGGGTGCTGATCACAAATATCATGTTAGTTTTGATCACAGATGATGTCTTCATGCATTTAGGCCAGGTCGGGTCAGACCGTCAGGTCAGGTCAACCAGTAGGCGTCCTGCCGGGCATTCGTCCTAAAGTACAGCCCTCTGCAGACTGCGTGGTAGGTATTCTTTTTTCGACAAAACCGATAATAACTCAAAGGTTATGTTATCAGTCAGTCGGAACTCACTGCAAATAGATGCGCCATGCTCCACTCCTTCGATTAGGTCTATCAATAAACAAAGTATACGCCTTGTGTGGCAACAAAATGCAAAAGTTTGTTTTGGGGGCAAATATAAACTTTTGGGTTTAGCTGCCGAACTAGATGAAAAATGGATACGGTGATGATGCCAATCTAAGGGGCGGGGTCTAGCGCGTCTTGCTGTTACGATTTCCGAATGACCGATAGCATAGTATTCGCGTTATTCTCATTTTTGTCGAAAAAAAAGAATACCTACCACGCAGTTTGCAGAGGGCTGTACGTGGCAACCGCTTCTGACAGCTTCGTAACATGTTACGAAGGCTCCAAAACTATTAAGTAAATGTTCAAATAGTTGCTGAATTCGAATTCAGCTAAAAAAAAAAAAACAGCCCAGAAACATCAAAAACTCGAAAAAATGAACCGAGGTCATGAAAGGTCAATGACCTGACCTGACCTTCAGGTGACCTTGACACCCACCCTAATGCATGGGATCAACATCATATCACATGTTTGAACGCCTGAAACCACGAAAAGACTGCAAACGCGCGACTAATGCGGGCTGACATACGCCGAGTCGCGATTCCGGCCAAACGTGGTCTCGAGAAATATGTCACAGGTCAAAGGTCACTTGGGTCAGGGTCATGCAATTTTCAGGGTAGGTGTAAAATTGATTAACCCGAGGGCACTGATAGTTTCGTCGCGATCGTCCGCGTTTTACGTGAGTTATTTTTGAAAAACCTTAGGTGCATCCCCCCACTGTGCCGGCGAGGGTTAAACAATAGTTAAACCGTTGCTAACTATCTCTTTCTAAGGCATGCAGTTTTAACCAGACCGGTTTGAAAACGCATGGCAGATAGATTTTTAGCTAAATTGTCAGTCATTACGACGTTTTACAAGCACTTGTCGGCTGTCGCTGAAAGGAACCCGATGTCGCTAGCTCCTATGAAAAAGGTGGTGACGAACATAAACCTATATATTCATTCTCAAGAGGCGAAACGCTTTATGCATGCAGTTAATGCCGTATCTGCTGTGTGTATGCAAGCTCAAGATTTTAACAAATCATGGATCATCAGCGGTGCGCTGGGATCTAAGCCTATGTAATGTAATAGGTAGACATGTTTGGTTTGTATTCTGATCTTCATCCGTGTTGTCGCGAAAGCAGCCAAATGCGGACGGAAAGATTTGCCTGCATCAATTATCACGAAAAGAACATTCACATCAAGTACCTATACCTACCCAGAAAGGTGATAGGAGGTATGGGATTTTTTCGGGAGCATCCTGCTAAAAAAAATGTAATCTAGAAATGCTCGGATTTTGCGTTATCATGTGCAATTAAAAGTAGACAATAAAATGCAAAATGGCAATGCATGCTTTGATTCTACTCGTATATGCGCAGGCACGGCAAATTTTATGAATGTTGAACGTTGTGTTATGACTTATGATATGAGCTACAATACACATAAGTAATACGTATGAATGCTTTCCCAAGGACCTATCTGTGACCATTCTGCACCAGTAGATATCTGCATATAGGTATTGCTGCTTTCTTCACCACGGAAGCCTTTATAAGACGGCCACAGAGCCTGCCTTCCACAATAATCCCGGGTTGTGTTGCCGACGAGTGAAAAACTAGCAGAATGCACCCGCGCCGCATTGTTATTTAGTGAGCCGACCAGCGGCTGACTTGCGCTCTGCGCACTCTGTACCTGCGTGTCGGCTCTCGCGTTGGTCGCAGTCCTGGACCGAGGTGGACACGCAGTCGGTGCCGCCGCCGTCCGCCTCCGCCTCCGCCTCTGCAGCTGCCGCCGGCTGGTGATGCTGGTTCTGCTGGTGCCGCTGGGGCTGGTGATCGTCGCTGGCGTCAGCGGCGCAGGCGGCCGGACGGTCCGCGCCCGTCTCTGCCGCCCGCGGCGGCCTGCCCAGCAGACTATCAATCGAGAAGCACGTCGTGTGCGGCGTGCCGCGCTCCATGGCCGCCGACCCGCCGAGTCGCCGCGGGGCGCGCACCTGAGGCGGCGCGGCCGGCCGTCGCCGCCGACGGGCAGGCCCCGCCCCCGTCGGCCGGCGCGCGGCGATTGGTGGCGCCGCGGCCGCCGGCGCCGACATAGCTGCCGTGATGAATAGCCGGCCACTGAGCCGGGGTGCGCCGGCGCCCCGTGTAATGGCTCATTAGCTGGCCGGCCCGCGGTGTTTGCGCCGCTGTCGGAAGCGACGCGGCCGGTGCCGTCGGCGGCGACAGAGCGCGGCTCCAGATGCCGCCGGCGGCGCCAGACCAGGCCAGCGGTCCGGCCGGGGGCGGACGTGCCACCGGCCGGGAGCTCCATTGAACGCCTGACTGAAAATGTGGTCGGCTAAAGACCGCCACCGCGTCTGGAAGTAGTGGAGGGCGTGAATCGCGGGAGCCGTGAGGTGGGAACCGGGAGCCAGGACATGGGAGGGGAGACGTTGGATTTTGGATTGGGCACCGGGGTAGAAAAGTTGGGAGGCAGGAGGTGGGAGGTAATTTATGGAAGCCGAGAGGTAGGTGCCTGGAGAAGGGAGCAGGAGGTTATAGCCGAGAGGTATAGGAGCAGCTGCCCTCGCCAGGTCACCGCCAGAACCGGCAGGAGGGGAGCAAGTCGGGCTGAGAATCGGACCAGATGCCGGTCGGGTACCGTTGGTGGAATGTCGGGAGGTGCACCAGACCCACTCGGCACCAGACAAAAATGTGCATCTGGCGATCAACGGCTTTCTGCCAAGCCCATTGTGAAACAGATGCCCGCAGGCCGCAACTGCGAGTTCCGATCAGTTCAGTTCAGTTCAGTTCATTTTATTGAGTGACACAAACAAAATAATAAACAAGTTCAGTGGTGGATCGGCGCAAAAGATAAACTTAAAGTGACCCTCCCACCTTAACATTAGATTTGAGTTGAGATAGCCAAAATGGGGTCTCTGGCTCACAATTACCGGTTTCGGCACTCACAACATAGAGAAATGCCTTAAATCGGAAATATTGAATTTCAAAATTGCAGCATTTGGATTCAGAAGGGCTAATGCTTTTGAATAGGTACCCCTCTGATTGTGTGACGTCAGCGCAGATCTAACGATTTTTAAAGGGACCCTCCCACCTTCAAAAAAGTTTATGAATTGGCATGAAAGTGATGTCGCTCGGTTCAGAAAGAGCGAAAACGAATATCTACTAAATTTCACCGAAAAATATTCACCGGTTTTTAAGATATTAGACTTTTACTTTTGTTTACTTTTTGGGATCTCCGCTGTTCCTAGCGACTTTATTTGGAAGCAATAGTTTGGCAGCTGAAAGTGTGGCACTTATTGCGCGCAAAGCAGCCGGCGTATTTACAAATTGCAACTGAGCTCCGCCGTGGGGTAAGGTGGGCAGGGGTTTTCGCACTACGGCTGCGGTTGAACTACCGTCTGTGGTAGAAACTTCAGGATGATGGCGCGTTTCATACGAAATCTGGCGCAATGTTTATTTGCTTCTTTGTATTGTTATTGCTGTGAACTCTTGAAGTGGGAGTGTTTCAATAACAATTTGTGGATTATTTGGGTTTCTTGATATAAAAATCGAATAATATTATGAAACATTGTGTGGAAACTGCAAATACTGATATAATCAATTGCTTAGTTTGGGAATTGATACACATTTTGTAGAGCTTTGTCTGGCAAATGTTGTAACAAACTTCAAGCCTATCATGAATCATGATCTGAAGCTGTTGTAACAAATCAAAATTGCTTTGATGTTCCATAGTACCTTGTTGGAAAGACGAGCATGTTTCAAGATGATGTGTAAAAATTCAAGATTTGTGCAAAAGCTTATGACTGAAGAGTGAAAACAGTTCTATATGATGGCTCAATCAAACGTGGAAATGGACGACAAAAGTAGAGTTTCAACATTTCAGCATGTGAGAATAACTTCAGGACTTCATAGTTCTTGTAGCATTGCATTCTTCTTTTGTACAGTTCTAGGTTTTGTTAGGGTATTTCAATTTCAATGTGTCAGTTGAGATATACCTAGGTGGATTGCGGTCAAAATTTAGAACCATTGCATGGTAGATAGGTACTTGTTCGGTAAAAAGGTGTGTGATGAATGCCACGAGAAAGTCTTTTATGATTAAATATATGTTCATTGTTGTACCTACAAAAATGCAAGCTTAGGGGAGAGTGGGGAAAGATGCCCAGGGTTTGACTATGTCATATATTATTCGAAAAAGACGATCGGAAAGCCAAAATTTGGAGTTTCAACGGAAGCCGACATCATTTTTCTCCAAAAATATCACACTTTCGTGCCTGAAATATGATAACTTTTTTGCTATTAAGCATTTTCCTGAAGAAGTGAAAGGGGGCATATTACCCCACAGGGTGGAAAAGACGCCCCCTGGCGTTGGGTAAGATGCCCCCCTGCACTATAAGTGACATAAATAGGCACGTGAATCGCCTGAACGAATCAGTAGTCCCTTCGAGCCTGCAGTAGACACCAAACGTCATCGTAATGGCCCTCAAAAGTAGTCGTAAGGGGCTTCAGAGGTCATCGTTAGGGCCATCATAGTCCAGCGTGGCCAAACAAGCCTCCGTGGTGGCGTTCGGAGACCACTGTGGGGCCCTTATAGGTCTTCATGATGCTTGAGGGCCCTCGAGCCCATCGTGGGGACCTCAGATGCCAGCGCGGCCCGTGGAGCCAACGTGGGAGGTCGTGAGGGGCCCTGGAACCAATAATGGGGCCCACAGAGGCCGTCGTGAGGGCTCTCAGAGTCAGATGCCGCCCAAAAAGTCGCTGTGTGGGCCGAGAGACCGGCATGGGGAGCACTCGACCGTACCGGACTCTCAGTAGTCCCAGATCGGCTTTTGTCTCTCATCACAAGTATGTAATAAATGATTTGACGGGCTGCTTGAAGGACAGCCTACGGATTTAGGGGGGCGTCTTTCCCCATCAGGACAGGGGGCATCTTACCCCAAGGTACCGAAGTAACATTAAATCAGCACAATTTGTTAGCCATAAAGCTACACCCTGAAACAAACTGTTTGGGACACAGTACACGCATGTTAATGTATCACGACTATAGCAAGGGACGCAAAAATTATCTACCTTCTTTGATATTTACAATGTTTTGACGCCAAAATATTTTTTGAAAGCAGCAAATAAAAAACATGCAATCACCAGCCAGCCGTTGCCCAACTGAGCTTCGCAAATTTTTGTGCAGTTAACAAGGCAGGCTTCCGCTTTACGCTAAGAACATTAATTTCCAGGTCCGATTCTTTGTTTCCCCGCTAGAGGGGGTGGGGCGTCTTTCCCACCCTGGGCATCTTACCCCACTCTCCCCTACTAGCACCTAGTTATTGAATCAAATTGAAAGTACCTATTTGCTATGAATCATGAATGTAAATATGTACCTGCAAAGTATGTCAATAAATTTGTGTGATGTTGACCAGAGAGCTGTGCACAGCATTGTACCGTGATTATTTGAATATTCTGATCACTCAACAGTCAGGATACCATTTTTGAATGTCACATTTATTATACATCACTTGTCAAACAAGAGCATGATGACACACATTTTGACAAGCAATCATGGTAATATTCCAATAAGTTGGACACCTCCCTGGGCGTCATTTTCCAGGAAGGTACCTCTGCAGGTGTTGTGGTGGTAGGTTAGGTTGAATCGGGTTAAGTTAGGTGAAGTAAGGGGGTTAGGATCAGGTCAGACCGTAAGGCGTAAGACCTGGTCAGGTTGATTTAAATCTTTCATTCTAATTTGACATAGATACCTATTACCTATGTTTTTGCTCCAGACTAAACTTCATTAGGTAATGAGTCCATTTTGTTTTGTTTTTTATCTGTCTTGTTTTGTGTTTTTGTCCCTTATGTTTTGCCCCACAGGCAAGGGTGGAGCTTTTCCAGGGAAGGTGGTGCTGACTGCTGGTGGGGCAAAAAGCTGTCAAACCTGCAATGCTCGGTTGTTAAGTTAGATTATGTGCAACACTGAATCAATTCTTTTAATTATACATCTTTGTTTGCTAAGCAACGAAGTTCTACAAATAAGCAAAAGTTGGAGGGGCAGAACGCTATTTTTTCTCTGACAGCTTCGTAACATGTTACGAAGGCACTAAAACTACTTCAGTACAGGGTGTAACGAAATTATCCGGAGTCCGGACATCTATTTTTTCGCCATATCTGTTTGCACAGTTTTCTAATCCTTTCTGATGTTAGAAGTGGGAATATTGGATGAATACGTGCCTCTGCTATCGCTTTTCAACTCAGCAGTGACCTGACCTTGTCATGTGACTGTTGCTCTGAGTAGGAGTCGATTCACAGACGGATTCACATGGTAGTTTTCGTCCAAGGCAGTTGCGAGAAGGGGTTACAATCTCTCCTTTCGTGGTAAAATTGCATGGCGGCATCCACGGCGTCATGAGCCAGAAGCTGGTCTGCCAGCAGCTGGACATCAGCAGCAGCCAATTGCACATTTGCCTGAGGTGTAATAAGCTGGGGCTTCGGTGGCAGACTCAGCCCGGTCGCGACCACAAAAGCCGCCCTTTGTCAAGTGGTGAGGAGAGTCATCAAGATAGCGGCAAGGAAACGGCACCAATCAATCCGCAAATTGACTCGAATTCTTACCAAGTCAGATAATAAGAGATCCCATATCATGGTTTACCGCTACCCGCCCTTTAACTTGGTTCTAGTGCCCTTCAAACTGAAAAAGACAACGAAACTGACGGGAAAACAACCAGTTCACCACCTTTCGCCTCACGCCAGATCGCGTCCATTGGTTGAAGAATGATAAGGGTGAGGTGGTCTGGTTGGATGGTTAGCCGTTCGAGCTGTATTATCCTTTGAACCGTCAAATCGGCCATGTATGGGCGGCCAGCCGCTCGAACTTGCTGGCCTTCTCCGCCGTCAAACATCCGGACAATATCCAGAACTGGAGCATGTTCAGCTGCCTAGCGATCCTCCAATAGGACATAGTGTCACATAATACCGCCATCAACGTAAGTATTACCGGAGAAACATACTGGCCAATGAATAGTCGGAGGCGCTCAACCAGACGGTATAGGAGGGCTCGGTTTCTGAACGCGCACTGATGCCTGATTCAAGCCACGCTGTCTTCATGCGGGGCGGCGCGCTACTTAAAAGTCCCTTAAAGAACGGGAAGTGATGCCGATAATTAGAACCTTCAATCATTCTGGGCTAACGCTTATGACTTGGAAAAAGTCGCGATCCCAATTCAATCGAAAACCTGTGGGCTCTTGTTCAGCAGGTGACTGAAGAGACGTCCGCCACAAGCACCGCCCAACTGCAGGCACAGGTTTAGACGGCGTTGGTCCGCATCAAAGCCAGTGTGCTGGAGAATCCATTGGCTGAAATGCTCCAAAACATTCGCCACTGTGTTTTTATGAAAGGTGGCTACATGCTCAGTCAAAATAAAAAGTACCACAATGTTTGCTTTTAATTACAGCGGGAAGAAAGATGTCCGGATAATTTCGTTACACCCCCTGTAATGTTCAAATGGTTGCTAAATTCGAAATCAGCTCCAAGAACTAGCCTAGAGACATGCTAAACTCGAAAAAGTGAACCAAGGTCATCAAAGGTCATTGAGCTGACCTGACCTTCATGTGACACCCACCCTAATGCATGGGACCAGCGTCATAATTCATATCACATGTTTCAACGCTTGAAACCACGTAAAGACAGAAGACTGCAAACGCGCGGCTAATGCGAGCCGACATACGCCGAATCGCGATTCGGGCCAAACATGGTCTCAAGAAATAGGTCACAGGTCAAAGGTCATTTGGGTCAGGGTCATGAAATTTTCAGGGTAGGAGTAAAATTGATAACATCGGGGGTATTGAAAGTTTCGTCGCGATCGGTCGGTTTTTACGCGAGTTACTCACGAAAAACCGATGGGGTCCGCTCAACGCCTCCCCCTATACGGGCGAGGGAAAAGCGCAACCAAAAAGGCAAAAATATGCACACGCGATATTGCGATAACCTATACTGCGAAAAAAGGTGCATCATTTTTTAACGTCGCCGACAAATTGTAATTACCCCAAGCTCAGGCAGATGTATGGTAGAAAATACCCCAACTGAAATATACTACGGCGGAAATAAAATACCCTACGGCGGAGCTCGGTTGCAATTTGTAAATACGCGTACCACCGCGTGCTACAAAACGTTTTAGTCAAACATTTAAAAATCGTTAGATATCTGCGCTGACGTCACACATTCAGATGGGTATTCCTATACATTAGCCCCTCTGAATCAAAATGCTGCAATTTTGAAATTCAATATTTCCGATTCAAGGCATTTCTCGATGTTGTGAGTGCCGAAACCGGTAATTGTGAGCCAGGGACCCCATTTTGGCTATCTCAACTCAAATCTCATGTAAAGGTGGGAGGGTCCCTTTAAATGTTTAACTAAAACGTTTTGTAGCATGCGGTGGTATATGCTGCTTTGCGCGCAACAAGTGCCGCACTTTCAGCTGTCAAACTTTTGCTTCCAAATAAAGTTGCTAGGAACAGCGGTGATACCAAAAAGTAAACAAAAGTAAAAGTCTAATATCTTGAAAACCGGTGGATATTTTTCGGTGAAAGTTGGTATATATTCGTTTTCGCTCTTTCTGAACCGAGCGACATCACTTTCATGCCAATTCATTAACTTTTTTGAAGGTGGGAGGGTCCCTTTAAATTAAAGCGCCTCTCCAAAATCAAAACGAAACTGACAATAATCGCGCAACTGGTGTCAGCCAGCAACGACCCCACCAGCAGCCCGCCGAGCAACCCCCTGGACCGGTAGGGCTACTGGACGCCGGACGGCCCCAGCCCGGTCAGCCGGTGATGAAGGTGGATGTGGTCCGATTGAACCGGTCAACACATGACAAAAATGTTGCCAAAATGTTTTTTGAACGGGCCTGGATCTCCGTCAATCAAAGCTTGCTGCACAGCACGCACGAACGCATCACCCAATCTTTGCGTGCGCCGAGTTCAAACGGCATGAATTTAGACTGGGTGTAAATCATTAACACCCTTACTATACAATCTATCAATCAACACCTTAAATTAACACCTACTGCAGTTCAATACCGAACGGTTCGCATGGTCAGTGTTTCTATTATTTTATGATATTAATGATAAAGACTCTCAGCCTCGTCGTGTCACACTCAGTAGCGGCGGAACACCTTCAATTAAGGGGGGGGGGGGCACTGCCGACTTTTGGTCTCATTCTTTCCATGCAACGCCCATAGGGCTAATGTTGAAATAGATAGATGGATAGATAAGCCTTTAATCCCCCCCCCCGCTTAACAACTTAGCCCTGGCCCTGCTGCTGGATTTTTTCACCCCCCCCGCTCAACAACTTTTTTATCGGAGTCAATTTTGAGTCAACCCACTTGACTCAACAAAAAAAAATTAGTCAAGTTTGAGTCAACTCATATTTTCATTCAGCCGCTTGAGTCTTGAGTCGAGTCAAGGGAAAAATCAGCTCCTTGTTTGAGTCAGAGTTGAGTCAGGGCTTTCTGAAGTTGAATGATGAGTCGAGTCGGCATTTTTTTTTTTTTAGTCGAGCACAACCCTGGTAGCAATGTTTATAATTTAAAAACTTACCAATAGAACGAGTTGATGGCAAGACTGGAAATGCGCAATGCTATATGTAGGTACTGCCTTTCCCAACGGAGTTTGAAGCGAAAGTGCCGTGGATACCGATGACTATGCACATAAAAAATGTCACGGCGTGACGGGGACAATTGTAACATTTTTTGCAGGCATGAAATGTAACAGGCTATAGGCCAAAAGCCATTAGACCAAGGTCAGCAAATTTTCAAGGTAGGTGTGAAATTGATAAAGTTAACCCTATTAGTGGCAGGGGAAGGGTTGTTTTCATCCACCCCTCACTCCTCAGGTTTTTTCGGGAATATCTTCAAAACGGCTGGAGCTAGGAAAGTGAGAATTTTCTGACTTTTCTTAAAACTAAACTGGGTAGGTAGGTACATTCCTGGAAAATTTCAAGTTGATACCTTTATCAGGGGCGGTTTGAGGGCATGGGGAATTGGGAGGTCCTATTCATGTAGCGAGTCATTTGGGTGAAGATCACGATGCTGATGCATTATACCTGTAGTTATTCATTCTGTAGGTACCTATATCAACATTATTTGTATGTATTACAAGTTCATAAGTGAATAAGGGATGGATCAAAGGCGGTTCCACGAAAAAGAAAGGGAGGTCGATTTCACCTCCCAAGTTCGGTGCCCTGACGCCGACTATGAATATCAAATCTAATTTTACTCATTTTATCACACCTTTCTGTAACATAATAACACCATTGCCAGCCCGTCTCGGTAACAGCACCAGCAAAACACCCGACTAATTATGTATTCTATGTACCTCACAAATTCAATCACCTGTATCCGCCTTTTTCGAAATGCTTATTTTTGTGATGCATGTCAATTTCTGATTCACGCTGCATCGATCGGCAGTTGTTGCGTCAAAATGGTTGAAAAACATGGCTGTGGTGGGCAGTTGAAAAAATCTAAAATTTGCAGTTTTTACCCACCACTATTTGCGTTTTTTTTTAAATGTAGATCTCGTTAGTGGAATCGAGTACCCTTCGAATTTTGAAAATCGCCCGGTTAGATCTCGAGACATCAAGAGGGGTCTTAAACAGCCCTCCCTGCCAATAATAGGGGGTAGCCAGGAGCCTGCCACTAATAGGGTTAAGATAACCGTAAGTTTTGTCGCAATCGGCAGCTTTTTACGCGATTTATTCGCAAAAAAAGAGGAAAAGAGGACCCATCGAACCTCCGTATAAGTGCGGGGTTTAAAGTCTGTTTTCCTTAGAAGAGCCGTACCATGTCTGAGGAGATGAACATGTGTTACACGTTTGATAAATCAAAGTTTTTGAAAAAAAAATCCTTTCTGTAACCTGCAAGTTAATATGTAGGGTAGACCGGGGCAAGTCGCCCCGCCGAGGTAAAACGCCTCACCGATGTTTCTCGGAACTGGCAGGGTTCTGGGGAAACATCATCTCTTCTATAAAACGTGCACTATATGATCATTATATGAGCAGACTGGAAAGAAATTGTGATGACTCTTTCGGGAGATATAGCCAAAAATGTGTTTTTTGAGTGATTTTTATGTTTTGTTGTCAGATTATGAATCATGGCGTTCTTTTATGGTCCACATTAGGTTAACGACTTTTATGTATTTTGAACAACTATTGTCTAACGCTTATCATGCCGGGTTGGTTCGTGTTAAATTATGTCTTACTGGAGTGCAAGGCGTTGTTCTCTGACCGAACTACGTGATGGGGTAAAACGCCCCAGTAGGTCGCGGGGCAAAAAGCCCCTGGGGCGTTTTACCTCTTGTGTTGTTGGGGCTACCCACTTTCTAATGTTCGGTAGCTGGCGAACAGTAAGTTTCTGTGCCTTTATGTGTATTTTTCTCAGCAACTGGATGGCAAAGGAAGTATTTTGTTAACGTTTGCATTGTAATAATTTATCATTTGGTCTTATGAGGTAGGTGAAAAACCTGCTCATACAACAGTGTCATATGCTGAGCACCTGACAGGATGGAATGTGCTAACTTCAGTGCCGTGCCTCCAGAGGTCTAACGGACCTCTCACATAAGATTTAGCCAACTACCATGTTAAATCTTTAATCTAAGGTATGGGGCTACTTGCCCCAGGCCGTGGGGCGTTTTGCCCTGGGGTTGGGGCAAAATGCCCCATTTGCAGTTGCTTCACAAATTACTTCCTAGCTTGGAGTCCGATCATAAGTGAATCAATTTGAGGGGTGCAATTTAAAGGAAAATGTCCAAAGAACGCATTGAGCACAAATTTGGCCTTTCAGGTGATGTGGGACAAAATTTATGTAGCAAAATAAATTATCTGGGGCGTCTTGCCCCAGGCTACCCTAACAATTGTCCCCGGGTGGTGTTACTTTTACCCCGTATCCGGGATGAAATGCAACAGCTGAACTGACTTTTTCGGACGACAATGTCGACCCAAAAAAGATGCCATTTCGGAAATGTTTCAACTACATTTGAAAGACAAACCTTATTCATAGTCTCTGAAAATAAAAGAAAGAGCTTGATAGACCGCAAAAGTAGATATTTGTACCATATAATAAAATACAAAAACTGTTAAAATCAACCTCAGTCTCCCTTATTTCAAAAAGACCTGGGCGAAACTACTCGAGTCGTGCTATCAACGTTCAGTCGCAACGTTCAAGAACTTAACAGTGTTTCAGATTCGGTAGCTGAAGACCACCAGGCACAGTTTCGTATCAGTTTAGCGTGGAGAGAATATCTGGTAGTGCAGCTGCCCGAACTTCGCCGTCCTGACCAGACGGAGAACTAATAAAACCCGCAAATTTAGTGTCAGTTGGCGATATATCCGGTGCGTTTCTGTCGACCGCTGACTGCTGTCTAGACACATCGCCTCGCAGTGAAACACTGATACACCAGCGGAGATGTATCATCATAAACCAGCGATAACAAACCGAACAACCCATGAATGTCATCACGTGCAGCCCCCGCCGGAGTCTCGGGGCTGCGGTGTCGCGGTTTAATTGGCGCCGGGCCGTGCCAAATGACGGTCGCTACCATCAAATCAATCAGACGCTAACCAAACAGCTGTAACCGACCTGCACCCGTCGGTGGGTGCTGCGGGTGCCGGTCCCGGCGGCAGCGCGCGGCACCCGGCACTGCACCGGCCTGCCGCTAAATCACCGGCTGTATAAATAGTGCGGTGATCTGGGCGCGATCATCTGTCGCAGCTCGCGCGCCGCAGTCGCTCCGCACACGGTCCCGTGGCGGCTCGTTATAACAATGAGTAGCATCGTCTGTCTCCGCGACAGCCGACAGCGTCACCGACGGAGGGGGAGGGGGGGGGGCGACCGACGGCGAACGAACCGTACCCCCGGCCTCTGCGGAGGGCGGCTCAAATGGGCGGGTGGCGGTCCACAATATCAAACAATATTTTCAATCTGTGACAACGAGTAGTGAGTGATACAAAAGCAAAAGCAACAACATTGAAGGCGACGAATTCGCAATTTCAAACCACATTTAGGTGGAAATTCGTCGGTCGAGCACGATGCTGGCGTGAGACACGATGAAGTATGTAGGTAGTTTTGATCTGTACCTATACCTATAGATTTTAATCGCAAAGATCCATGAAAAATGTCCCATGATCTCCTCAGCTACATACATCCCGCGCATTATGACTACACCACTTATAAGAGTTTTAATTTATCTCTTATTATGGACAACATATGTCAGCAACACCTATTTTATATCGCTGGTTATTTACGGTATAAGTATAGGAACCGATCATATATCATTCGGAGCCCGGTTCTTTGAACTGCCAGCTCCCCACGCGGCGATAAATGCTGGTCATTTCCACGACACTGTCGGGACTGATCATATTTGTCACCCACGGAAATTTACCGTCAAAACAGACTATAAATCCCTTCGTGGTGCATAGGCTTGCCATTCCTGTAGGGAAGGGAGGGAGAAGATGAGGAGAGAAAGAGAGAGAGAGAGAGAGAGAGAGAGAGAGAGAGAGAGAGAGAGAGAGAGAGAGAGAGAGAGAGAGAGAGAGAGAGAGAGAGAGAGAGAGAGAGAGAGAGAGAGAGAGAGAGAGAGAGAGAGAGAGAGAGAGAGAGAGAGAGAGAGAGAGAGAGAGAGAGAGAGAGAGAGAGAGAGAGAGAGAGAGAGAGAGAGAGAGAGAGAGAGAGAGAGAGAGAGAGAGAGAGAGAGAGAGAGAGAGAGAGAGAGAGAGAGAGAGAGAGAGGCGAACATCTTTGATAGCTCGCAGGCGCGTAACCACCACTGGGGACACTGGGGACCGGTCCCCAGTAACATTTGGGTTACTGGGGACCGTCCCCAGTAAAACTGACGACCTCAATTTGCTTAAATAGTGAAATATTGTCTCTAAATCGACGTGAAGAGTAAAGGCGGCCGCACACTAGGCCATTCGGCGGGCGACATTCCACAAAAACGCAATTCCGTGGCGACATTACGCTTTCGTGGACGCCGAATCAGCTGCCGAAACGACAAAATTATCAGCCGACCGCTGCCAGCTAGCTGTCCGCGGGTAGAGTGCGCATGCGCGCGAACAGCCGCGGAGTTGCGGAAAAAGCTGGACCGGCTCAGCTTTTTCCGCGGCGACGCCGCGGACACCCGAAATTGTGGAAGTTGAAACTCACCAACTATTGATGGAGCAGCCGAGAAATAGACTTCACTTGATAAAAAATCGTAGCGGCACTTTTTTCCCATATTAAATGGTTTTTATACACTTCATTGGTTATTCCAATAATGGGTTACTATGTGCCCACAGGGGAGCAATGCCGCTTCAACCCTATTGGCCGTAGTGTCTAACGGTGGCGGCCATATTGCGCAGACCAGAAACCGGCTGCCGCCTGTGTTGAGGAATAGGGAATTCGGGACCTCGATTTACGTTTGCGGCCGCCGTATCCGTTACGTTCAAGTTACGTAGATACGGAACCCGGCATCTTACGCAGAATTGAGTGGGGAACACGATCGTATCTTCAGAATTCCTCAAATTCACTCGCCTGACCTACATTTGCCCCGGCCGAGGGGGTTGATTGAACCCACCTCGCTAATGCACCGCTAATTAAACTAGAATTAAGCGGTAAAGTGGTCGTATGCGGCAAAGTATAATGCAGAGTGACTGGTAGGAACCCGCTGTAAGGGTCTCAGGTCAACCGGTGACCTCTGAGGTCAGGTCAAGTGATCTAAGGCACGGGTTCGGTTTTTGGTAAATAACTTCGCCAAAAATGGCCGTAGAGCCGCGATTTTGGCGTCATCGTGTTCAGCTAGCTCAGGCGCATCGAGTGATATACTTTTTGTTCGGGTCAGGTCAACTTAGGGTGTTGACCTCAGGTCAAGTCAGGTCAGCACCCCCAGGTCACGAAGTTGGTCGAAAGAGGTCATGTCGCATATCATTCGATTCGGCAGGTCTTCCTGAGTCCATTGGTGGCTTTCCCGACTCGCTAGCTCAATTTGATCGGGAGTTATTGAAGAAAAATTGTGACCCTTGTGACGTCACAGATGACGTCACGCAAGGGCAACAATGCAAATATGAAGCATAGAACCTTGCAAAAAGTGCATGAAATCATGATTCTATATGCTTGAGATAGTTTCAGATCATTCTCGGCGCCAAAATAGCAATTTTCATATTTCCCCATTGACTTATAAGGGTTTAACGTATTAGTTCCTTGTAGCTGAGGATTTTTTAGGATTTCATCTTGTTCTCCACTCAATTCTGCGTAAGATGCCGGGTTCCGTGTCCACATAGCTTGAGCGTAACGGATGCAGCGACCGCAAACGTAAATCGAGGTCCCGAATTCCCTATTCCCCAGCACAGGCGGCGGCCGCTTTCTGGTCTGCGCAACATGGCGGCACCGTTGGACACCATTTGGCGGCCGATGCGCATTCCACATTATAGAGTTCAGTGTATGTGCCTCTCCACAATTGTCTTTAGGTTTCTTGCATTTGTCGACAAACACGGTTGTTTACATTAATCACGAGCTTTATTTTTTTGCAACTTCCTCCAGAAATTATGTCAAATTAATAGATATTCAAAACTTTATTGTACAGAAATATAGCATAATCGCATTAAATAAGCAAATATTGTATTTGCTTAAATGTATTTAGTTTGGATTCGTTTATATTTATCATAAAATGTTTCACATAAAGTTCCTGAAAATACTAAGTAGAAAATCGCACCGCCGAATGGTCCTGTAAACTGCTGAAAACAAGCGGAAAGCCGCTGTAGGAATGTCGCCCGCGACATTCCGCTTTTGCGGAATCTCGCCCGCCGAATGGCCCAGTGTGCGGCCGCCTTAAGTAATATGTAGCCAACGTAAGACATAACCATGGATGTTTTGTTTAACCAGCAGCGCCCGGCCTCTCAACCAACTTCGCCATGGGGAGTGGGGGGGGGGGGGGGCTTTTTGGCCACACCAGGTTATCTCGGAAAGTAAGCAAGCTAGAAAGACGAGGTAAAAAGCAACAGATAGCTCGCTACAGTATCTTTCCGAATTACCTTCATCATTTTTTGATCAGGTCATCGCTGAGGTCACTACAGGTCACCAAATGAACTTTTCACGAAATTTTGTTCCTAATTTTGTAAACTTTTCACAAGTCGTCGCATAAGTCAGGAACCAGTAGAGCTGTAATGCTGCGGGAAAAAAGCGCATTCGATAGCGCTTTTAAAGGACTTTCTGAGTAATGCTCTCAGATTTGACCTACGGTCAACGTTTTAGCTTCCAGGCTGGTGTTTTTGCGGAAAAGGGTTTTGCATCATAGCTTTGGACTTCAAACTTGTACGACGCTGATTTTACCGGCATCGCATTTGTCTCGTCGAGACGCGTCGAATGGACTGTGTCAACTTCAAAATTTGGCTCCTAGGTCATATTGCATGTCATTTGATTGGTATTGTTGAGCTGAACACATTCATGTTTTCAGCGCTCTAGCATGGTTCTGCCTAAAGTTGTGGTAAAAAACTGTTGGAGATGTTTCATGACCTAAGATGAGCTGAGGGGCATAGAGCGGTCACAGGTGCAATTTTCCGGTTCAGTGTGTCATGTTTACCTGTGTCACGGTGTTTGAATGTGTTTTCTTTCGGCCAAAGAAAAGCATTTCAATTTTCTTCCAATGACATATAATGAAGAGGTCGTAAAATTGACCTGACATTAGGTCACCGATGTGAAAACTTTGAGATAGGTATACGAATTTGTCATACTGATTTCCTCAAGTAAAAGCTCGAGTTTCAAACTTCTGGGATGTAAACTATAGGAATGACAAAGTCACAAAGTTTTTTAGAGGCATGGTTACATAACTTGCCCTGGTGACCTGACCTTAGGTGACCTGGGGTCATTTTTGTCACACACGATGCGAAATTGAGGTATCATAAGCTATACCAAGTTTCACGGCGGTGCGCGCCGCGTTTTTCCTTACACGCGCAAAAAAACTGGCAGGTGTGGCCAAAAACGCCCCCCCCCCGCCCCCCACACACACTCCGGCGAAGGCTGATCCTGAAATATCATATTTTGTCTTCGTGGCCCTCCATGTGGTCCCCAGTAACTTCAGACTCGTGGTTACGCGCCTGATAGCTCGCTGTTTAATATAGGTGCCATCCGCCATCTCTTATGGACCCCCCCCTCCCTCGTACCTATCTGGAAGCTCCCTGTTTAGGAACCTCCAGACTCCAGCGCACAAGTCGTATGTGGTCGCGATTTGCTGAAGTGCTCTGGGTTGTGTAAATAAAACAGCGGTGCAGGCTGCAGAGGGCTCTGGCTCACAAATCACGACACGCTTATCACGCATGGCTTGAGCACACCGCGAGTCTGATACTCGAGTCACTCGTCATTTATCAGACGAAATGTAAAACGTGCTAGGTCTGACTTATTATGTTTTCAACATATTTCATTGTACTAACTTGTAAGCTTTTTGATAAGGATGCTGGAGTGCCGGCTGGGGACTTTGAAATTCGTTTTCAGGAAAGGTAAAATAATTTCTGCTGATGAGATGCTCCTCACTTTATCAAATTAAATTGCCGATGGGCTCATCTAATAAAGCAGCGTTATACAGCACGGTTTGTGTGTCAATGCGCGACCTGAAGTTGTGGTAGGGTCTGTCGTTTGGGAACGACGGACGGGTGTGTTCACCGAGGCGACGCACCGTGCGCGCCCCGGGCCACCCACCGACGCCGCCGCCGCCGCCGCCACCGACGCGCTGTTGTGACAGAATGGCAGCTGATGGGCCGCTAAAAGACGGATCGCGCTCCATCCGACCCGGAACGCTAAATGCGGCGGCTCGGAGCCGGCCGGGGAGCGGACGGAGCCGCCCGGTCCACCCGGTGCCACCCGCTCGCGCCCCGTCGGTGGACGGACGCCCGGTGCGGTGCGGTGGCCGCCGGCCCATTACCCTTTGTTGGCGCCGGCCATCACCTGCGCTCCATCACCGGGCGGCGGCGGCGCTAACCCGCCGTGGCCGCGTCGGCACCGACAGCGCCCCGTCGGACCCGACAGAAACAATGCGCGCCGAGCAAATGTCTCATCCGTCAGCGTAACGAGCCGCAGAGCCATTGTCGCGTTTTCCGGGCGATCGCCTTTCGGCGCGGCCTGCGAGCGGCGCGCGCCAATTAGCGCGCGGCGCGCCACAGACGTCTGGCGCCAACGACGCGCCGCGCGCGCACCGGCACGGCCGGCGGGTGGCGGGAACGGCCGACGGTGGCGCGTCGGAGTGATACGGCATAGCAAAGAGAGGGATCTGGTCCACCCGAATCTCAGAATACAGAGATGAGACGGGACGGGAAGATATCTGGACCGGCCGTATCAGAGATGAAAGGTCTGCTCCGCAAGCATCTCGGGGGTATCTGGCATGAAGTCGTATCAGCGATGTGAGAAGGAGCCATCAGTGCGTGTATCAGAGAAATGAAGGGGCCCTCCGTACTCCACCTGCTGCCCACCTAGTCCTGCCGCTCTCTGTCTGCTGCCCTCCTAGTCCTG
The DNA here is from genome assembly GCF_019059575.1 of Amphibalanus amphitrite. Classification (NCBI taxonomy): domain Eukaryota; kingdom Metazoa; phylum Arthropoda; class Thecostraca; order Balanomorpha; family Balanidae; genus Amphibalanus; species Amphibalanus amphitrite. The sequence goes on from NW_024881514.1 coordinate 576,904, forward strand.
CCGCTCTCCGGCTGCTGGCCGTACTCATATGTACGAGCGAGCCCGCGCCGCGCCACGTCCGCGGTCCATGCTCATGGACCGCGGACGTGGCGCGGCGCGGGCTCGCTCGTTAGTGAGTGCCTGTTTAACAGAACTCGTCCGTCCGGTGGGTACCAGGCATTCCAGCCACCCCCGCCCCTGCCCCGCCCTCGGCCTCGCCCCTAGCCCGCTCTCAGTCTCGCTTCGCCAACATCGGCAGCCGGGAGCGGCGGGAATGTCTCCGCGGATACTCGGACCAACACAGCGCCTACAACAAAACTCGGTGTCAAGCAACATCGAACTCAAGTCTCTTATACAGGGATGTTTGAAAGGTTATGTGGCCGTCGGCCGAACGTTGCAGACACTGGGTGTGAATATAATATCCCACTGGCCATGTTCTCGTGGTAAATAGTAAATACCTGTCATGCCTCGCACTGACCCCCCGTGATAAATCATCCTTCTTATACGACCGGACGTCGCATGGCGCCGGCTGGACCGGCGGGCACTGACCGACACGACCCCGCAGCCTCCGTGGCGCCCCGTCCAGCCCAGACCAGCTCCGTCTACCCTATGACCAGCTCTGCTCCAGCCCAGTGGCGCCCCGTCTGCCCTGTGGCCAGCTGTGTCTGCCCTGTGACCAGCTATGTTTGCCCTGCGACCATCTCCACCCGTCCTGTGACCAGCTCCGTCCGCCCGCTGTGACCACCTCCCGCCAGCCTGTCACCAGCTCCTCCCAGCCTATCACCATCTCTGTCTGGCCTGTGACCGTCTCCGTTTGCCCGCTGTGACCAGCTCCGTCCGTCCTGTGACCAGCTCCGTCTCCAACGGTTCTCACTGGTCCCGGCGCCAGCTCGGTCCCCTTGTGACGGTCTCCGTCCCCACCGGTCCTCTCGTCAGGCGGCGCCAGCTCGTCCGCCGCAGCCCGAGACAAGTCGCCGTTCTAAATGCGTCACTGAGCGCGGTATTAATCACCCGCTATTCCAATTAGTTTCGCGCCAAATTCTGTTATCTGGCGCCACTCGCGGTAATTAGCCCAGATGTTTTGCACTCTTTAATTTGTCTGGCCTGTCTCGTTATTACATTCCGGCGGCGGTAAGGGCCCGCCACTATCTGTCCGATGTCTCATTTAGACGGCGCTCTGCCGTGGGAGGTGTCGTCAGGTAGGCGGTGTGTCGTCAGGTAGACACTAGGCACTAGGCAGAACGTCACCAGGTAGGCGAGCTGAGATCAGTGGTGTAAGTTAGGCAAGTAGAGGTAGGCGGTGTGTCGACATGTAGGCGGTGTGCCGTCAGGTAGGCGGTGAGAGGTAGGTAGCGTGTCGTCAGGTAGGCATTAGGCAGTATGTTGTCAGGTAGGAAGTGAGATCAGCGGTGTTAGGCGAGGTGAGGTAGGCGATGTGAGGTAGGCACTTTAGGCAATGTGTCGTCAAGTAGCTAGTGTGAGGTAGGCGTTTATGTCCTCAGGTAGGCGTCAGGTGAGGTAGGCGTCTAGGTGTATAGGCGATGCGTCATCAGATAGGCAATGGCCTACCCCAGGCGGAAGCTACCGGCTCTTCCCGCTGTGAGTCAGGTTGGCGATGACTCCCTAGTGACTCAGGTAGGCTGTGACCCCTCCTCAGTGACGACTCCACCCGTTTCTTTCTCCCTCGACACTCTCCATGGAGGAGGGAAGGTAGGGAAAAGTGTGCAGGCGCAGAATCTCGGTCCTATATCCGACTGCAAAATGCAACAAACACCGGATACAGACTACATTCGAATTCAGACAGTGGTATTCCAGGGCGTGTTAGGACCCATGCATCCGTATCCTTTCCGTGTATAATTTTATATATCATGTATATTGTATCTGTTGGCGTCAGTATGTGTCGGTCTGTGTCAGTCTCTCCAACTCTCTTACTCCGGGTTCGTCCATGCTTTGTTTGTTTTATTGGGTTAGGCCCTTTCGGTCGACAAGACCATTGCAGAGCCGGAAGGATGATAGGAATTAGGGGGAGACATTGGTCTGGGCAGGCACCCTAGAGAGTCGCCGGGGCTGAGCCCGTCCATAGGACAGGCCGACCAGCCCCCCAAGCACTCTCTGCACCCGGCTACGGGGTGCAGCTCCCTCGGGAGCAGCGGTGCCGCTCCAAGGGAGCAGCCCGCATGAGATAAGTTGCCTGTCCAGCCCGGAAGGGGGTTGTGGCGTGGAGGAGAAGGATTTCAGTATCCTGAGGATAGAAGCACGGATATGTGTTCGTCCATGCTGCCTTATGCCTACCGTCATCCATCACGTCCTCAGTCCGGCTCTCTCCGTGTAGCGCCGTCTCTTATGACAGGGCCGTGCCGTCTCGAGTCGGGGCAATGTCTCGCCGTATCGCGCCGTTTCGTGTCTGGGGCCGTGTCGAGGGCAGTGTCGGTCCGTGTCGAGTCGCGGCCGGCCGATATGGTCGCGGCTAATGACGCGCGGCCGGCACATTTCGCGGTGGTGCGCTGCGGCGCGGCGCATAGCTGGCGCGCCGTCCCTCGGCAGCTGCGGCCGGCGGCGATCGGGCGGCGCCGGGTGAGGTGACAGACGGGTCAGGGCCGGCGCCCCAGCTCTGATGGAGTGGCCGACCGGCGTGTCACACCGACCGGCCCGACAGGCCAGGACGAGCGCGGTAACACCTCAATTATTGGAGCTCACAACATTGCTGACATTTTCGCCATGTGGATGCCATTCAAGCATAATTTTAATATAATATTTGAGTTTAACTGTACATTTTTAACAACACTGGCTTCAACTCATATCTTAGACATATAACTCCTAGTGAGTCAGAGTCGTTTAGTGAGTCAGAGTCAGAGTCAGTGAGTCAGAGTCAGGGGTAGGGTGTTTTCACGCCCCTCTCCTGTCTAAATCTAACTCGGCTCCTGGGCCACGTAGCGATACGCGGTAAGCGGAATTCGAAAGAGCGACACAAAAATAATGAATAAAATACTTCCGTCATTTCTTAGGTCGAGTCAAAGGTCAGGTCGCTATAGGTCATCAAAGGTCAAATTTTGCCTATGTCAACAACTTAAAAAAACGGCGCATAACTCGGTAACCAAAGAGCTACAGCGCCGCGGAAAAGCGCACTTGCTAGCCCATTTAACGATCTTTCTGGGTTGTGTCCTCAGATAAGACCTCAGGCCAACGGTTTAGCCAGCAGAGGGCAAGAACTAAAAAAAAAATCCGTTGTTACGAACAATGTTTTTTGTTGTTGTTGTAAGAATTACTTCCTCAAGATAGTCACAACATTAATTTTGCCAGCATCGTGTTCCTCTCGCGTCGAGACACGTCGAGTAAACTATAGCTTAACTTTGAAAGGTCATTTTGAAAATTTGACCTCAGGTCAAGGTCCTGACCTGACCACAAAAGCTCATGTTGCATATCAGTTGGTTTGTGTCGTCGAGCTGAACACCTCTGCAAGGTGTTTTCACCGCATTAGCATGTCTCTATCAAAAGTTATTGTCAAACAGCTGCCGGGACCTTTCATTACCTGAGATGACCTCAGGGGCACAAAGAAGGGTCACATGTGCAATTTGCCTATTCGTTGTGTCATGTTTACCCATATACCGATGTTAAAGTGTTTAGAACGACCTTCCTCCAAAAGAGGCGCATTTCAATTTTCTTCCATTAACTTAACCCGCGCCCCACTGGGGTCTGCGTATAACACGCCCTACTGGGGGGGGGGGGGGGGAGGGGGCTCTTCATAGCCCCCCCTCCTAACTCCGAAACTACTGTGCCGATCGTCAAAATTCAAACGGGGTCTGATAGCCCCGGAAAAACTGTCGAGCGCGAACCTAATTTCATTGACCTCGAAGTCACCGATGACGTCACAGGTCAGGTCAAAGTAAAAATTATTAGCATTTTGGCTTGTTCACATTTTGGGCTCTGGCCACCGTCTTACTAGTCAGATCAGGCTCATTTTTGGTTTACACACTCGTGAACGGGTGCTCTAGATACCCTGAGGGTACCAAACTTGTAGGTACTTTGATTTTCAGGTCAGGGTCAGGTCATCACAGGTCACGGAAATATTATATCATGCATCGGTCACGTGACACATGTTTTATGGTCCATTTAGGCCATATATTTCGAATTTGATGTCGTCTGTGTCATTCGAGGTCATTTTGAGTCGAATTTAGCTTAGTTCAGGTCACGTTCAGGTCAAAAAAGGTCAAATTTTGAACTTTGAAGTTGAAAATTTTCAACAAAAAAGGTGTCTTTTGGATGCAGTTGGAGCTCAGGAACACGATGGTGCTATTTATATTGGTGTACAATGTCAAATACGTACTGAAAATTGATTTGAAAAATTAATAATTGTGTTTTTTTTGCAATAATGCGTAGGGTAGAGTGGGGCAAAGGGCCCAGGGCGGGTCAAACGCCCACCCCTCTTTTTTATGAAGTGCTCGACTTTTCGAAGAATTCTCGATAGCCATTTTCAAGAACGAGCAGGAATCTACTTTTGCCCCCTTTTTCGGATCTACAAGTGGGTTGTTCTGGACGTAAGATAAAGATTAGTTTATTTCAGACAATTTTTAGATATTACATGTTTTCATACTACTAAAACTTTGTCTGACAGAGATTAAAGTAGGCAATGAAATTTAGCTACGCAGAACCTGCGGATTTAAGCTACGTTTTGAGCATTTACTGGTTTGCAACACAATCGTCACACGCTTAATTTTGGTGGACTTCGTTTTGAATGTGCTGTTGGGGTAATACGCCCACTTTGGTGTGGGACAAAACGCCCATCATGGGCGTTTTACCCCTAATGGGAGTTATACAGTACGGGTATTTGCGAACATTTTTGGCTGAAAGTGAGTGTCGGGATACGTTTCTACTGCTCAGGATTCTTATGAAATATGCAATATACTGGTTAGTATCGCCTGGAACAATTTATTCGCACGAACTAATCTCCGCTCTTTAAGGCGGTGACAGCCCGTTGACTGAATGAGGAGTGGGGTGGTAACAACAGTGTTCAAGATGTGTTTGGTGGTGTAATCTATTGATTTAAAGTCAAACGAAATGAGAATGGATAAATACTGCATTCTTTTGTCAGAGTACCGAGCGTGTAATGAAACGTTCAGGACTGGGCGTTATGCCCCACTCATATGAGCGTTATGCCCCATGGGTGGGGCAAAACGCCCGATTTGTAGTCCTCTCAATTCGGATGGCATATCTCAAAAACCATGCATGCCACTTGTTTCTGATGTGTTATTCGAAGAAAGCCAAGGTAATGAGCTACCAGATCAGCTACCTAGTTGTCTTTCAAATTTGTAAGATAAAGAGATACTGGGGCTGGAAAGTTAGGGTGGGCGCTTTGCCCCACTCTACCCTATAACTTGGCCATTTTTGAAGATATTTAGCTAATACTTGCTAGAGTTAGTCATAAGCATGCGTTCTGTCTCATATATTCCGTTTTTTCGAAAAGTCAAAACATTTTTGAAAAAAATATAAAAAATTAAATTTATTTTATTATATAAAATTTTCAAAATTTTCAAAATTTCGAAAATCCGAGAAAGCAGTTTGATAGCGTAGTCAATTCTGAGTCCTTTCATGCAAAGAAATTGGATCTAGCTTAAAGACTGAGCTCTTGAGAGCGATTGCCGTGGTTCAATTTTTGCGTCGAAATCGGCCGAACATGACATCACTCTGACGTCATTTCCGGCCGACCTATGGTAGCTACGAAGTTCAAATTTTGACACAAGGTGTCAAATTGATGCATCCGAAGGTACTGAAAGTTTGGCGTTGATAGGTCAAGCGGTTTGGAAGTTATTGCAGAAAAATGGGAGGGGGGCTATGAATAGCCCCCCCCCAGTGGGGCGTGGGTTAAAATAGAGGTCGCAAAATTGACCTGACTTTAGGTCACATGTATGGAAATTCCGATACGTTCATTATGCATACTGCGTCTGTTATCAATCGCTGAAAGTTTCAAAGCGATTGTTCAGCCGGTGCAGCTATAGCGAGCATTGGAACTTTTTGTGAGATAGGTAACTTGACGTGACCTGGTGACCTAACCTTAAACGATCCGAGTCTGAAATTTTCACAGCATGTGCAGCAATGATATATGAATAGGTGTGTCAAGCATGGCGCGGGTTAACAGTTGTGAACTAGTTTTGCGCCAAATGCCAATACAACATGCTGCAAAGCTTCAGTGGTGGTTGACACCTACGATGGACATCCTCCTGGACGCCTTCCATGGTTGGCTTGACCTGACCTGTCCCGACCTACCCCACATGTTGAAATAGGGCATCAATGATCGGCACAAATGCAAAATTGGAGATCAAGATCCCGAAAGCCTCTACAAGAAGTTCTTGCAGGCTCCGAATTCTGTGACATTTGTGTCACTGACCTGACGTGCAGGTCGACCAATAGCTTAGGACGACACGCTCGTTTTTTCCTCGAAGCTCTAGCTCGATCGGGAGCCGAGTTGTTATATGCACCTACATTTTAGACGTAAAACACTTATATGCAACTGGCTGTAGAAAAAAACGCCAGCACCTACGTAACCGCAAGGGCTTAGGTTCAAATAAACTTTTCCCCCCGAATACCTGAACCTCGCGTAGTTAGGTTAAGGTACCTAATTATTTTATGTGAAGCTTCGTCAATTTTGGAGCTGTGGGAGGGGACGTGGGGATTATGCTCAAAATGCCCCCTTCCCTGGATCCATCAGTGCCCTACCAAATTTAGAAGATCTTCTAAACGGGCAGACCGGGCTCAGACCACTCCGTGATGACGGCTGCAGCGCTGCTAGCGCCGCTATCGGTGACGGCTCACAGCCGACAAGCGTTAGTGCTGTTGTCTGACGTTAGATGGCAGGAGAGCCGCTGTCGAGAGTGACTACCGCAGTGCGGGGTCGGGATCGGACACGTCGGTAACAACAGATCTTCTTTGATGTCATAGTTCACGCAGGTAAGAGATGTAGCAGAAAGCAGCGATATAAGAGGCGCCAGGCATGGGATAATGCTGGTGCAGTACATGTCTTCCAGCCTTCAGTCACTTCAATCGGTGGTCGATCACCCGTCCTTTTTAATCTCATTCATAAGTCATGACTCCAGTATCAGGACTTATCTTCCTTATCACACTTCACTGTTTCAGGCGGACAGCCACCCTACCTAAACGTCTGGAGAAGAAAGCTTTGGCATGGCAGCAGCTTGCTCCTCCGTGGTGTCCGTTTGAGCGGCTGGACGGCCTGTCCCACCATACCGGCTAGCTGGTCCCAGCTATAGATAACTGGTCCCGGCCTGCAGCTGGTCTCAGCTAGGTTACTCGTCTCGGATAGGTAGCTCATCCCGGACAGGCAGCTGCTATCGGCTAGGCAGCTAGGTCTCGGATTAGCTGGGTAAAATTGGTCCCACCCCCGCAGCTGGCACATCCTTCACGTCAAACCAATGGGTAGCCCATCGGCCCCAGCACATCGGCAACCAGTCCCAGCTCCCCATTTGAGCTGGCCTGGAACTCTGTTAGGTAAAGTAAGAAACATTTATTGAAAAATGCAGAGCTGAATATGATAACAACGGGCACTTTTCCAAACAATAGAAGTGAATAACTGTCCAAGCCGTCTTTTTTTTTAACCCGTTTACTTCAAGTAACCGCAGGCAGAGCACAGAAATAGCCAAATAGTGTAATTTCATCAGCTTTATATATGTTACAGGGAGTATGAGAAATCAGTTAGTTTGCAAACTACCTAGGGAGTTTGCAAACTCCCTGAACGATCAGCTAGTTTGCAAACTCCCTAGGTAGTTTGCAAAGTACCTGGTCGAACAGGTAGTTTGCAAACTCCCTAGGTAGTTTGCAAAGTCCCTAGTTAGTTTGCAAACTCCCTAGGGTTGTTGCAAACTACCTAGGTAAAATACGAAAACGACGAAACAACAGCCATATACGAGTACATTTGTAGAAGACGCGATAAATTGGTTCAGAGCTCAGTAATGAAGCTTGGCAGCAATGGTGCATAACGAGACGATGTGGTGTTTTGATGACGCTCTTTCGCAGCTTACTATTTATTTTGTCTTGCTCGCAAATATCACCTTACAGATTAATATCTGCCCTTTTTCTTGTAGTTGACAACATGTCACGTTGCCATCCACCGCCTTTCCTTGGACGTCAGCGGCCTCTCCTCCACCGGTCTGGCGTCCATCAGAAAGCGGATGACGTCGCCATGCTCGGCGTCTTCAGGGGCGGTCGCAGACTTGGAGTTTGGGGGGGGGGGGCAACTTGGCAAAGGGGCCCCTGCGCTGACCCGGGGGGCCCGGTGCTAGCTCAAAGGGGCCCACGGGCGTAGTGCACGGGTACAGAAATCCAGGCCATGACCGGTGAAGCGGGGGGGGGGGGGTAGGGAGCGGCACCCGAGCGGAGGCTCATTGCGAGCTTTGAGGGTGTACAATGTCGAAAAGGTACCGATAAGTGCATTTTGAATTATTGATATTGTCTATAATTCACGCAACTGTGAATGGACTACCGCAAAAGTAAAGGCGGCATAGGCGGCTAACTTTGCTATTTTCTAAGATCATCGTGCTAAAACTTTTGACAGTAGGTCCTCGGTATCTGTTCACTGTTCAATCACATGTGTTCCGTTTCATCTTCTCTCTTTTTTTACTGGGCACAAATGTAAGTTTTGAAGACCATTACAGTATCAAATGCTTCGAAAGATGGATAGTGGGCAAAATATCCTAAATTTGTCGTGCTGCATGGAAAGTAGTGTTGCTGAGAAAAGGGGGTTTTGTTCTAGATTATTGTGGATGCAGAATACATTGTCTGCACCCACTGCAGAATTGTGTTTGGTGCAACTGCGCCCACTGCACCCATGGTTCCTACACTTATGGGCCCATCGATAGCTCTTAGGCGATACCTATCGCCTAGAGGCTGCAATGGGGCCCTTAGAGTACGGTGTCAGACCCCCCAGAGGCCGGCGTTGGACCCAAGGGTCAGCGAAGGGTCTCAAAGGCCCCAGGTAGGACCCCAGAGGCTGATGTGGGCCTTCAGAGGCAAGTGCGTGACCCCCGAAGGTAAGGCTTGAGCCCCCCAGAGAACATAATACGACCATCAGTGGCCGGTGTAGAGACCTCATAGGCGGCCAGTTTGGGGCCCCTCAGAGGCTAGTGTGGGGCCTGAGGTGTCGGCATGAGACACTTAAAGACCGTTATGGGTCCTCAGAAGCCGGCATCGATCCTTCAGAAGCCAGTACGGGGCCCTCAGAGGCACATAAGGGTCAGTTTGGGTCCCAGAGACAGAAATGGGACCATCAGAGGCCGGTGTGGGACCTAGGCTGGTTTGGGCCCTTAGGGGCCAGTTTAGGGCCCTCAGAGACCAGTACAGGGCCTGCAAAAGGCAGTTTGAGACCATCAGAGACCGAATTGGGCACTCAGAGGCAAATGTGGGTCCTTACAGGCCAGCATGGAGCCCTCAGAGGTTAGCGTGGTGCCCTAAAAGACCGACATGGGCCGGCGTTGGACCCCAGAGGCCAGTAGAGGGCCCTTAAAGGCCAAGATGGGCCCTCAGAGGCCGATGCGGGCCCTTACAGACCGGCATCGGGTCTTTAGAAGCTCGTGCGGGGTCCTCAGAGGCTAAGGTGGGTACTTACAGGCCAGCACGAGCTGTCAGAGGTCAGTGTGTGGCCCTAAAAGACCGGCATGGGCCGGCGTTGGACCCCAGAGGCCAACAGAAGGCCCTCAAAGGCCAAGATGGGTCCTCAGAAGCCGATGCTGACCCTTAGAGGCCGGCATCGGGTCTTCAGAATCCAGTGCGGGGGCCCTCAGAGGCTAATGTGGGCCCTTACAGGCCAGCATGGGGCCCTCAAAGGTCAGAATGGGACCCTAAAAGACTGGCATTTGCCGGCGTTATGCCCCAGAGGCCAGTAGAGGGCCCTCAAAAGTCAAGATGGGCCCTCAGAGGCCGATGCTGGCCCTTAGAGGCCGGCATCGGGTCTTCAGAATTCAGTGCGGGGCCCATAGAGGCTAATGTGTGTCCTTACAGGCCAGCATGGAGCCCTCAGAGGTCAGTGTGGGGCCCTAAAAGACTGGCATGGGCCGGCGTTGGACCCCAAAGGCCAGCGGAGGGCCCTCAAAGGCCAAGGTGGGCCCTCAGACGCCGATGCGGGCCCTGAGCGGCCGGCATTGGGTCTTCAGAATCCAGTGCGGGGGGCCTCAGAGGCTAATGTGGGTCCTTACAGGCCAGCATGGGCCCTTAGAGGTCAGTTTTGGACCCTAAAAGGCCGGCAAGGGCCGGCATTGGACCCCAGAGACCAGCGGTGGGCCCTCAAAGGCCAAGATGGGCCCCCAGAGGCCGATGCGGACTCTTAGAGACCAACATCGGGTCTTCAGAATCCAGTGCGGGGCCCTCAGAGACACTTAGAGGCTGGTCTTGGGACTCGAGAGACAGAAACGAGGCCATCAGAGGCCGGAATGAGGCTCTCAGACGCCGGTTGGGCCCCTGAGACCGGTTTAGGGGCCCTCAAAGGCCAGTGGAGGGCCCTCAGAGGTCAATTTGGGTCCTCAGCGGTCAATGTGGACGCTTGACCGCCACTGAAGGGCCCTCCGACGTCAGTGTAGGACCCTCAAAGACTGGTTTGGGAGCTGTTAATAGCTGGCGTGGGTTTCTCGAGCCTCGTGACAATCGAATACGGGCCAGGGCCCCATACGGCCATGGGGGCCCATCGGTTGTTTGGGGGGGGGGGGGCCAAATGATATGATGCCCCCCCCCTGATTTGACTTTGGGGAGGCCATGGCCCTGATGCCCCCCCCCCCCTGCGACCGCCACTGGGCGTCTTCCACGACTCGAGAATTATTGCCGCTCAACGCTTCCTCCCACTCCCGGAACCTCTGATCGAACAGTTCGCTAGACATCCCCACAGAACCACAGAGCAACCACAGAACAGAAATTGCGATCACTATGCTGCCTCTTCACACTCTGCTCAGCATTGATGACCCGCCTGCACTAGGAGCACCGTCCACCAGCCGTGACGAGACAGCGCCTTTCATCCGTATCCCGCAGGCACACACTGACCTGACCTGTCAAGCTCAGGGCAGTCGACTGCTGGCTACCAGGATCGGGTGGAAGCGGGGGGGTTGGGTTGAGTAAAGATGACATCCTGATTTCTAGCCCGCGTCCCGTAGGGGGGGGGGGGGAGCGGGGCCGAAACGGACCCCCTGTCCCTTTTCCGTCAATATCTCCTGAACGGCTGCAGCTAACGCCACCAAACATTCAGGACTTCTCCGGGCATCAATTTTACACATTTTGGCCAAAATTTTACAGAGGCTATGATAGGTTGGCCACAAATGACGTCAGAGTGACGTAATGTCCTGCCATTTTCGACCGAAAAAAGAGCTTCGCGAGAAGAGCTGTCAGACCTACAGCTTTGAAGATACGGGGCGCGGGCTAGAAATCAGGATGTTATCTTTAGTCAACCCAACACCCCGCTTCCACCCGATCCTGGTAGCCAGCAGTCGACTGCCCTGAGCTTGACAGGTCAGGTCAGTGTGTGCCTGCGGGATACGGATGAAAGGCGCTGTCGGGTCACGGCTGGTGGATGGTGCTCAGTGCACGCGGGTCATCACTCATCAGTGCTGAGCGGAGGGCGGAGAGGCAGCATAGTGATCGCAATTTCTGCTCTGTGGTTGCTCTGTGGTTCTAAGGGGATGTCTCGCGAACTGTTCGATCAGAGGTTCCGGGAGTGGGAGGAAGCGTTGAGCGGCAATAACTCGAGTCGTGGAAGACGCCGAACATGGCAACGTCATCCGCTTTCTGATGGACGCCAGACCGGTGGAGGACAGGCCGCTGACGTCCAAGGAAAGGCGGTGGATGGCAACGTAACATGCTGTCGACTACAAGAAAAAATGCAGACATTAATCTGTAAGGTGATATTTGCGAGCAAGACAAAATAAATAGTAAGCTGCGAAAGAGCGTCATCGAAACACCACATTGTCTCGTTTATATGCACCATTGCTGCCAAGCCTCATTCTGAGCTCTGAACCAATTCATCGAGTCTTATCTACATATGTAGGTACTCGTATATGGCTGTTGTTTCGTCGTTTTCGCATTTTACCTAGGTAGTTTGCAACAACCCTAGGGAGTTTGCAAACTACCTGTTCGACCAGGTACTTTGCAAACTACCTAGGGAGTTTGCAAACTACCTGATCGTTCAGGGAGTTTGCAAACTCCCTAGGTAGTTTGCAAACTAACTGATTTCTCATACTCCCTGTAACATATACACTCGGAATCTATGGTTTGTTAGTGTTACATCGTTAAGGATAATCAAAAGATACTTATGATGATACGAAATCTTATGTCAGTAGCGGCGGAACACCTTCAATTAACCCTCGCCCTGGCAGGGGGGGGTCGATGCGACCCCCCCTAAGGTTTTTCGAAGATAGCGTAAAAACGGCGCCGCCAAATTTGGCACAGCCTATGGGGCAACCTTTTTACATATGACCTGAAAATTTCAGGTCCGGGTGACCTTGGGTCAGGTCACCAGGTCAGAAAAACCGGTACAAGGTCATTGTCAAATTTCAATTTTCTTTTTGCACCTGTCCAACTCACAGTTTTGGACTGATTTCCTTCAAACTTTCAGGATGTGCTAAGTTCACCGAGTTGTATAACATATAGTTCGGGTTTTTTGAGGTCACTGACCTGAGGTCAGTCAGAGGTCATTACGTCGTAATGTTGAGCCTATGGGAAAATACTAAATTCTGAAAATACTGGAGATATCCGCTTCGTTCTATCACTTTTGTGCTTTGAAACCACATTACTTAAAGGAAAAGTGCCACCTTCGTGAAATATGAAGATATCGTTGCTTTTCATTTTGACATTATTATTTTTCATGTTCTTTTTAAATCTGGTGCCAGAAGTGCATAATTCGCAAAAAAGTATGTCGAACTATTTAACATATCTATATTACTATTTGTGGTGACGTAGTTTCTGTCTGTTACCGAGGTCGCGACATGGTGCGCTACGTAGCGCGGGTTACAGGTCAGACCGTTGCACCCAGCGCGCTGAAATTCGCACTACTTATAGATCAAGGATGGACAACGTGACTTTGGGGGGTCTCGGCTCGATCGGATCGATAGCGAGCGCGTGGCGCGTGCCCAAAAAGTGCAAATTCGCGTCATAGACTTTACATGTATAAATCGGCTTGCAAAATCGGGCAAAAATGGCTAAATTTGCCCGACACGGGTCCGGTCCCCGTGCAATATCTCGGTAACCGTGCGCCCGATCGTCACGGGGAAAACAGCATCGTGTAGAGAATCGAACGGGCTATCGAATGGTGTGCGGTGCAGGGGATGGCACGCACCACGTGCACAGGTGAGGGCAATTTCATTTCAAAAAGTGCCGTTTTAAATGGATTTTGGATTTTATTTTATTTTTACGTGGCCGTCGGACTGAAAGAGTTAAAACAATGCCTATAGGCAAGCGAAATGTACCGTCTCTCATGGAAAAATTGTGAAAAGCTAATTGATCAAAAACAAGGAGGAACAAATCGCTGGAGAAAATGGTATTTGTCCATAATGTGCCACTAAATAATTACACGGGGTTTGCTGCTTAACCCGCGCCCCACTGGGGTCTGCGTATAACACGCCCTACTGGGGGGGGGGGGGGGGGGGGGCTATTCATAGCCCCCCCCCTCCTAACTCCGAAACTACTGGGCCGATCGTCAAAATTCAAACGGCGTCTGATAGCCCCGGAAAAACTGTCGAACGAAACCTAATTTCATTGACGTCGAGGTCACCGATGACGTCACAGGTCAGGTCAAAGTAAAAATTATTAGCATTTTCGCTTCTTCACGTTTTGGGCTCTGGCCGCCGTCTTACAAGTCAGATCAGGCTCATTTTGGGTTCACACACTCGTGAACAGATGCTCTAGATACTCTGAGGGTACCAAACTTGTACTTTGATTTTCAGGTCAAGGTCAGGTCATCACAGGTCACGAAAATATTATATCATCCATCGGTCACGTGACACATGTTTTATGGCTCATTTAGGTCAGAGATTTCGAATTTGATGTCGTTTGTGTCATTCGAGGTCATTTTGAGTCAAATTTAGCTCAGGTCAGGTCACTTTCAGGTCAAAAAAGGTCAAATTTTGAAGTTGAAAATTTTCAACAAAAAGGTGTCTATTGGATGCAGTTTGAGCTCAGGAACACGATGGTGCTATTTATATTGGCGTACGATGTCAAATTCATGCTGAAAAATTGATTTGAAGAATTAATAATCGTTAATTTTTTTGCAATAATGCGTATAACTTGGCCATTTTTGAAGATTTTTAGCTAAAACTTGCTAGAGTTAGTCATAATAATGCGTTCTATCACATATATTCCGGTCTTTTCGAAAAGTCAAAAAATTTCTGAAAAAATGTAAAAATATAAATTTTGAGTTTTATTATATAAAATTTTCGAAATTTTCAAAATTTCGAAAATCCGAGATAGCAGTTTGATAGTGCAGTCTATTCTGAGTCCTCTCATGCAAAGAAATTGGATCTAGCTTAAAAACTGAGCTCTTGGGAGCGATTGCCGTGGTTCAATGTTTTGCGTCGAAATCGGCCGAACATGACGTCACTCTGACGTCATTTCTGGGCGACCTATGGTAGGTACGAAGTTCAAATTTTGATACAAGGTGTCAAATTGATGCAGCCGAAGGTACTGAAAGTTTGGCGTCGATACGTCAAGCGGTTTGGAAGTTATTGCAGAAAAACGGGAGGGGGGGCTATAAATAGCCCCCCCCCCCAGTGGGGCGCGGGTTAACCTGATACGGTTGACAATTGAAAATGCTATCATTAGAAACACTATTCAATTTCCTTCAAGATCCAATTATCACGTTTGCATGACAAGCAACGGTATTCTTAAAAATATAAATGTTTCAAACCTCTGCAAATCCATTTTTAGCGAAAATTATCTACGCCTTTCATTTGTCATAAAACTACGCACCTCAATTATAAAACACATTTGACAGATTCTGAAGTGGAAAGCATGCTTATCAGACACGGGAACCTCGATGCGGTGGATATTTTTTCCAAACCAAAACGTTTAGCCGTCAAAAAGCAATCGACCGAAATGGATATATAACCCAACCGACACAAGAACAGCCAAACACCCACCGATCGAAAATACCCCTTTTCGCGTTGCGGAGCACGCGGGTCACCCTAGTTGGTACTATGTTTGTACTCTACCGCACCTTCTGTATGATGTCATAGCGATGACATCACACTCAAGCCAATCAGCCTTCAGAAGACAGTCTCGTCGGCTTGTGTCAGATTAGACTGAGCTGATTGGAGCTGATTGGCTAAAAACCAAAGCCTCGCCGCGCCCGCGGGTGGCTGTATTACAGGATAAGAACGCATTCCTGGGATAAGGACGCATTCCTGGCATATTTTCTTTTAAAATTGCCGATACCTACAAATGGAGGTCGAAATCGGCCGTAAGGTGGGACACTCTCGGGGTTTTCGGACACGGGCTACAAGATGGCCATCTCAGATTCAAACCCCATGTTAAAGGTGACCCTTTTCCTTTAACAGCAGGTCACTTGGTGCTTCTTTGTTTGGGGTACTTATCCATGGGTCAGGTCAAATGAGGTCAACTGAGGTCAAATGACGTTTTTGCCAATAACTTGGCACATAGTGACGCTAGAGCTTAAAAAATGGTGTCGTTGTGTTCCTGGTGATCAGCCGAATCGAATGATATGCGATATGATGCAAGTTGGTTGACTTGAACTTAATTAAGTAATGAAAGTTTACTTAAAAATTAGCAAGCTAAAAATTAAGCAAGCTAAAAAGTATATCATTCGACGCGCCTTGACGTGCTGAGTTCACTGGTGCTTTTATTTTTGCTCTATCTTAATTAGATCAAAAGGTATAAGCGAAAAACTTTTGACCTGTTTTTAAACTTATACCCCCCCAAACCCCGCTAAATATTGACCTAGAGCATCCAAATTTGCACAGGGGCGAGAACTCCAGGGGGCCCACCTACCTACCAAATTTGGTGTTTCTAGGTGCCATAGGAGCCAATCGCGAGGGGGGGGGGGGGGTCGCATCGACCCCCCTGCCAGGCCGTGTTATGAAAAATTCCCTGCCAGGGCGAGGGTTAAGGGGGGGGGGGGCATTGCCGACTTTTGGTCCCATTCTTACCATGCAACGCCCATAGGGCTAATGTTAAA
Organism: Amphibalanus amphitrite; assembly: GCF_019059575.1. NCBI lineage: Eukaryota > Metazoa > Arthropoda > Thecostraca > Balanomorpha > Balanidae > Amphibalanus > Amphibalanus amphitrite. Next base: position 593,051 of record NW_024881514.1, read on the forward strand.
ATGCCAAAATCAAAGGGGGGTACGGTGCCCCGGTGCCCTCCCCGTTCCGCCGCCTATGATATATGATATGATATTGAGTTTCATTATAGCAATAATTAATACCTACTCACGAAATTACCGTTTCTACCTCACATTTCACATTCACAGCAGTTCACAAGCCTCCCAGGAATCAAAGCACGATTATTTCAAGTATTTTTCGACACACATTTGAAGCAGCATAGACCTTATCATTGACGTAAATCACTTGTCAGCAAATTTTTAGTCTGCTCTCTTTAGCCATGTTCAAAAATTTTGCACACATAGGTATTTATTCAATCGGCCTTTTATAACCCGGCATTTTTACGAATTCCCAAAATGATAACTTAATGCAGACAGGAAGGCTGGTTGACGGTTGTTCTCATCACAATGCAATATCAGAAATGAAAATTTACTCTTCAACAATGAAAATACTAACTACCACTGTGGAAATAAGTGTGGATTTGGATATGCGGGTGATCTGCGCTACGTTCGCTATTGCTCTACTCCTTCCACTTCTGTTCAGCTACTTGCGAAGATATCTCTACGGCATCGCATTTCGGGAATAGTAAGTACAGTCATACAGTGAGTGGCACACAATTTCGCAACACGTGAGTGGTGATTATAGAAGTAAGAAGCAATGTCCCTCTCGTGCTGGGCACAGCATATAGCAGCAGATATGTTTTACGCCCACTTGTTCACTACGTTTTCATGACACGTATATAAATCTATTTAGAGAAATTTCACGTGCATTTTTCGGATGCTATTCAACTTATGCAAAAATCGAACGTATATATGGCTTTAGCTAGGACCTAATCCTATATTTACATTTTTAAATGTCGCCTAAATGCTATGATCGAGCAAATCCATTTTACAAAATCGGCTTGCCTTGTGTCATGGAAACGTAGCCATTTATGCTCACCGCTGGCCAGTGGTCATGTTGACGTTTCAACCTTGTGATAGAATGTCGTCATGTCGTCAAAATAAGAGCAGTCTTTGGCTTTCATTCGATATTTTAGTCTTTACCAGTAGCTGCTCTATTTTTATGACTAGGTATATAGGTTCCATGCTCATTTCAACCACAAACAGTTAATTTAAGTCTTAAAGGAAGACTGCCACCTTCAAAAAGTTTTCTCAGATCGGCCTATGATTTATTGCCTGGACAAAACAAAATTTTAGAATTCACCTGACAAAGTATCATCACGTGAATCGCGAAAAAAATTGTCAATTATCATACAATTATCAATCGGTTAATGTCTAGCGACAATGTTTACACATCACTAGACTTCAAGGTCATAAGATTATTACATTTTATTTGAAAAAGTAAGGTATTTTATGATTTACTAATATATGATTTCATAAGAAATTGGCCATGTTTAATTTATTTTGCATTTAAGTTCGTAAAACATTTAAAAATCATGGCTGATTTGGAATGGGTCTGGCCCATGTTAAACCCCATTTCCCACACTTTTTTTTGGAAAAAATGAACTGCTGAATATATAAGTTTAACTTTTATTTTGACACTCCAAAATTCTTCTCTGATCTCGAAACAATCAAAGTTTTGACATATATTTACCAAAAGATAAGAAAATTCATGTTTCAAAGTTATCGATAAACAGTAGAGATGTCGGTTTTCTTGGACTAAAAAAATGGCATCAAACTGAACTTTGGTCTCCGATTTCTCGCAAACGGGTTCGAATTTCGGAAAACCGACTTCAGTCTGGGACATAGGTGGCTCAGCTCTAGTGAAAACCGTTTTGTGGAAAAAAGGTTTTTTTTTATAAATTTAGTCCGAATGGTTGAATGGGTGGATTTGAGGAATCAGAGCCCGCACTAAGCATAGCTTGTTGTGCTGACCCTGACCCCACCACCCGATCGCGCAATTCCAGTTGTATGGCAGAATTTTGTCCGAACGTTTAACGTGCCCTCACGACTGGACACGGCCCCCTCCGCTCACTCACGTTACCTGGCTACTGTGCGGCCCCTGCCACAGACACGCACGCCATTACACGTAGGAGATAAATGTGGCCGCCCGCACCGGGGCTTGAACCGGGCTCTCACTACCGGCTAAGCGTCGAATTCCGGCGCTTCAATCCACTCGGCCACGGAGGGGACTGTCGAAAGGAAAGGACGAAAGGTGGCAGTCTACCTTTAACAATATTTTTACTTTTACTTTGATAAGAGTAGATAATGCATCGGAATTATTTTGAAATATAATAAAACCGTTACACGTTGCAAAACGGCTTGGAGCATCACATTTGCAGCTTGTCACAGCAGAAACCTATTTATAACCTGGTGACGGTACAAATCGAGAGCATCCGCAATTAGCATGACTTTCTGCAATGCACACTTTGCTTCTCACCGTGCATGTACCCACCGGAATATAATGGGCCATTTCGGCAAGTAGCGCCTACGTCGGCGGAGACTGATGCGATTCATCTGTGCAGCAGCGGCTGCGCTACTGCGGTCGGGAGAGAAAATCACCGGCCTGTCCGTGCCCAGAGGACGTGTCGAGTTGTAAATCCCAGCGTGTGTCTGAGAGCTACCGCCGTCCCACTCTGTTCCCAGATGGTCGCAGTTCGTCACTGCATGCACGGTTCAGTTAGAGGATGATTACAGCCACCGCCGGATCTTAGCGGACAGCAGTGAACAACCATAGACACCGCTGGACAATAGCAGATACTATCCGGACAACACGGACGGCGGGTACCGGACTACAGCAAATATCACCGGCAGGACAGCAGTGGACACCGGACAACAGCAGACAGTGGACAGCAATGGACACTGCCGAACAGCGGTGAACATATTGGACAGCAGCGGACAAAGGGCAGCACCAGACAGAAGCGAACACCGAAAAGTGACGGACACTGGATAGAAGTGGACACCGGCAAGATGTGGGCACCCGTCCGACGAAAAACGGACACCAGTCGCTGCTGACCGAGTACCGACCGAGGGTCCATGGGTTAGTTCGACCCATGCAGCTACTGCCGCTGACGCCGTGTTTCTGAGCTCCAGACAGGGAACGCACAGTCTTTTATGTCGAATTTCTTGCAACAACTAAATAGCTTGGATATATTACTTTGAGGTGATTGATCCATCCGTCATATCTACATTTTCTCCACGGATTAGCACGTTTCTGATGACCGTCACCCGTCAGGTCAGGTTACTAAAATCATCCGCTGCCGGGACGGTCACGAGTCTAATAGTGAAAGCCCATGGCATACCTTCATCCGCTTTCCGTTGACGATATTTCAGCCTCAACGCAATTAGAACACTGAAACAATAGAAATGAGAGGACGAGGAATCTGTTGTTTTTATCTCAATGTCTGATGGCACGAAAGGAGCAAGCATTTATGAAACGGTCCTACATCTAACGCGATGTCTTCAACGACGAACCGTTTCAGGGCTTGTGTAGTGTGCACCCCGCGGACCGTTGGCTATGGGACGGCTCAGTGCACGGCAGACGATTACCGGGGTATGTAGACGGGTCGTGACCCTATATGGCGCCGCGCCGCGCGCTCCGTCGCCACCGGCGCCACCGTTCCGCCGGCGGCGACGCGGCCCACCGCCGGCGGCACATCGTCGGCGTCGGCTTTCAGGCCGGGCGCGGCGCCAATTAGTGGTCGGGGCGCGGCGGCGGTGATTTACCGGCGCTGGAGGAGGTGTCGCGCCGCGGCGGCACCGTTTGTCGTCGTCGTGCCGCTCTGCTGCCATATGCTGCCAGATGGGCGTGTCTCCTGCGGGGGGGGGGGGGGGGGGTCCCACGCAGGCGGGATACCGACTGATGAGCAGATGTCAGATAGTTGACCGTTAATGATTCGCTGCGCTGCGTTAAGGCAAATTAACAACTCAAACAATGTGTAAGATCCCATATCAATGTTTGGCTTCAACGGTCCCAGAGGGAATTACATCATGGTAGAAGGGGTTAAGCTCAACTGAATTCGCGCCTCCGACTATACCTACCCGGGACTGAATTTGCTATTTACAGAGCAAATGCAAAGGATCGGTTTTATCGTACGATTACCTACCAAATTTGAGTCGTCTTATAAAACAGTTCTTTGCTTATCTACTTAGAATGATCAAAATGATAAATCAGCGTACCGGGAGCCCAGGTCAAGGCTATGTCAAAGACGATAAAAGCCCGAAGCTGGTCGAGGAAGGTCATGCGGTTTATCATTTGATTTGGCAACTTATCCTGTGTTTACCCCTTGCTGCCTTTTCAGACTCATGCAGTCACTTATGTAGGTACTCAATTTGATCGGGAGAGTCGGAGACTATCTTCCATTTCGGTTTCGGGCTAGAGACTGAGCGGAAAAATTATCAAAACCAATTATTTCGGCTTTACCGTGTTGCCTTGTTCACAGTCTGGTTCACTGGTTTACCGGTTTTCACTGGTTCAAAGCAGTAAACAAGGCAAGTGAATAAAGCCAAAATATTCGGTTTTAATATTTTTTTTTTTCGCCTTAGTGCATCCCGAAACTACAACAAAAGATAGGTAAAGCCATTTTCACGACGACCATCTGGTACACATTTCGTGCAGATTAGGAGCAGATTAGGTGCAGATTTAGTCAAATTAGGTTCAGTGTGTTTCTTAAAAGTTATCAGTTTGGGCTGAACATGTGCTTAGTGCTTACCTACTTATAGGGGAAGCCGGGGGAAGCCCGGCATAGTAAGCTCTTTTTCATTTTTATTACATACCATACGTGCTGTATAAAATGTTGATATCCTGTTAGCTAGCTAAGTTCATTGGCCGTGTCTTCCCAAAAATTCGGTTTCGTGGAACAAGTATAAGGTTGAGAAAATCGAGTTTTAAAAAAGTGTTGATTTTTCTGGGGTAAGCCCGGCATAGGGGTAACGCCGGCCACCTCCCCAGCGCTTTACAACGAGTTGATGAATGATGAAACCATTATCTGTCTTCCAGATATTAACGGAAAGTGAAATATTAAGGTACTAATTAGCTCTGGACATCTTAGAGTTTATGTCACTACTGGTATTTTAGCTAGCGTCTACCACATATACAGTACAGGTCGATGAAAATCGTGATGCAAAATTGACAAAAAAATGTGTATTTCAAAATTCCTTAAAATTTATTTTTCTTTTTACCTTAATGCATCATATTACATATCATTCGACTCGGCTGATAAAGAAGAACACAACGACACCATTTTTGAAGCTCTAGCTTCATTGTCTGTCGCGTTATCTGCAAAAACGTAGATTGACCCTAGTTGACCTTAAGTGACATGACTGGCTTTGTCTATGATAACATGTTTATTTTCGAAATTTATCTTTGATCTAGGTGTAAACCAAACCTGCTCAGTACCTACCTATTATCTCATGGAAAACAGTGGTTTAGTGGCATTGCTCTCGGTTGGGGGTAGGCTTGGCCACTCGCCCGGGGTTACCCCAATGTGCTAATTTTTATTTTAGAACAGCGATGTTCGAAAAAATGTCATACTTAAGCCAGCCTGCCTCGTCACCCCTCACTACAAACACTTAAACGATCCTTACAAAACATTCGTATAAATATTAGTACGGTATGGTATAACATTAACAGTGCAACACATCTCACTTTTTAGCTAAAAATCCTTTAAATATCATTTTTGCTCTATAACTTTAACAATATGCAATTTTTGTTAGCCTTAACTTTTTTGCTGGCGTTACCTTAGCTGCCACGCTGAAAGGACAAACAGTTGAGCATTTTATTGTGAATAATTTAGCCGGAAACGGGGTGGCCGGGCTTCCCCCGCGCCCGGGCTTCCCCCGGCTTCCCCTATACCTCACTTTTCAAATTATCAGACTTTATTTTCTATTAGAACACCGAAACAAATTCATGATACGAAGATATTTATTGTAAAAGAGATTTGGTGCAGATTTGGTCAAATTAGGTGCATAATACATTCGCCAGACAACCCGTCGTGAAAACGGCTTATCATTCAGGTACCCAAAGAAAATATAAAAATGAGACTGCGTCAACGGTCGGGAGGTATTGACGACATTTACGGTTCCATGAACAGTGAACAGTGAATTTAGCAGGGCTGCGGAGTCTTGGAGTCGGAGTGGGAGTCGGTCGGAGTTGACAGTTCTGGCCGGAGTCGGGGTTGATTTTGGAAGCCGGAGCTGGAGTCGGAGTCGAAGCTATATCAAAAATTAATCGACTCCGTAGCAGACTTGTGCCATGACCAAAAATCAAGATCCAGGATCCTCAAGGTCCCCCGGCAAATTCAATTTCTAGAATCCAAGGTTTCGAAGGTCCCACGGCAAATTCAATTTCTAGAATCCAAGGTTTCCAAGGTCCCACGGCAAATTCAATTTCTAGAATCCAAGGTTTCCAAGGTCCCACGGCAAATTCAATTTCTAGAATCCAAGGTTTCCAAGGTCCCACGGCAAATTCAATTTCTAGAATCCAAGGTTTCCAAGGTCCCATGGCAAATTCAATTTCTAGAATCAAGGTTTCCAAGGTCCCACGGCAAATTCAATTTCTAGAATCCAAGGTTTCCAAGGTCCCACGGCAAGTATACATTGCAGGATCCAGAGTCCCCAAGGTCCCATAACAAGTATACACTTCAGAGTTCAGGGTCCACAGTCCTCAAGGTCCCACGGCAAGAACACCTACATCTCAGGATCCAAAGTATTCAGGGTCCCACAACAAGAACTTGAACTAACATTCTGATGAGCAGACTTACTTCTAAATATGCCAACGGATGCCCAGCAATGAGCAACATTGAAAGGGGCAGAACCTATGCAAACCTGTGGTGGTTTTATCATTTACCAACATAGGTAGGGGGAGCTTCAACACAAGTTAAAGATAAATCAAAATATCAATCTCTCCTTCTTTAGCCTGACAAATTCATAAAAATATAGGTAGGTAATAGGTACCTTGCATTTTGTATGATTTTGTATTGTCATGCCCCTTTCAAATCAATCTTACGCTTACCTGATCATTAAGAATGTAGGATAGCACCTTGACCTTACAGTTATTGAAGACATACATCCAAGTATTCTTTCAGGCAATATAAAAAACCAGAAATAAAACCTACAGGCTTCAAAAAATGGAAACATTGAATTGGATAGGTATATGCTCTTTCGATTTTCTGCACATTACGTAATACCTTGGATAAAAACTCAAATATGTTCTAAGTCTTGTTTGCGCGAGCGCTAACAGAAAAACTGATCGACAAAGCCAATAGAATTAGAGCATCAGCGAGCGCAAACCTTACTTACTGCTCATTCACATTGACTTGAAGGCTCTGAACAAAATCCCACCTGACAATTTTTCTCGTCAGACGGTTCTTCGTCGACAGATTTTCGTCCGACTTTTTCGTCTTGCATTTTTTCGTCTGTACGAATTGATTTGGTGCATTTTTCGTCTGAGTATTTTTCTGTCCGGGATTTTTTCGTCTATACGAGGCGGAAAATGTCCTTACGAAAAAATGCGCGAACCTAAAAATGCACAGACGAAAAAATGCATAGACGAAACGAAAGTCTGCGGACGAAAATCTGCAGACGAAAAATTTAAAATTGTCCGACGAAAACCTGCTAAACGAAAAAGCTGAACTGACATGGAATCATTGCTTATATTGGATGCCCATTGCTCAATGATGATTTGATGACTTGCAAATCAAATAAGTTTGACACTTGGTCAAGTGGGTAGCTTCCAAGTAGCTTCAAGCCCGGCATATCACAACCCAGAAAATATGTGAGGTGAGATTAGAAAAGAGTTTTCCAAACCACCACTGTCCACTGTTTGCCGTTTGGCAGTTTCATAATCCATAACATTGATAATGTAAAAAGCTACCAGGTCTCTTGTTCCAGTTCTGCCTCACAGCCATGACAACCATTTGGCTCTATATATGTCTACACAGTCTGGTTCATTTTCTCTTCATGTATCTATCTTAGCCCCCTGCAGCTGGTCGCTCAACCATAGATATTTATTGAAGTGTCTACAGACAAAATCTAGTGCAGGGTCCTTAGTGGCCCATGTGCAAAATAAACCTCATGGTTCAGCTTCCAGGATTCTTGAGATCCGTAAGTCCCGGCCCTTCTCCTAAGATCCCATGACAAATAATAAAACTGGGACTGAAGTTCTGCATTCTGCAGGGTCTTGCAGCATACCAAAATTTTGAGGTCCTGTCCCCTGGGTTTCCATGGTTTCACGGCATATGAAATGTTGAGGTCCTGGGTTTCTAAGGTCTCATGTCACATGAAATGTTGATGTCCTGGGATTCCAAGGTCTCGCGGCATATGCAAATGTTGAGGTCCTGGGATTCCAAGGTCTCGCGACATATGCAGATGTTGAGGTCCTGGGATTCCAAGGTCTCGCGGCATATGGATGTTTTAAGGTCCTGGGTTTCCAAGGTCTCACGACAAAAATGACAATGCAAGGTCCAGGATCCATCAAGGTCCCGGACCTTGGACTCTGCGAACCCTGGATCTCGGACCTTATTGGGACCTTGGCACAAGTCTGCTCCGTAGACCTGCTAGAGATGTGGAGGTGGAATCGGAGTCGGAGTCGGTCAGAGTCGACAGTGTTGCCCGGAGCTGCTATAATGATCCATGTCATTGCGGTCGAACTGAAAAAAAACGAACCATATGTAGGTATAAAAACGAGCCATAGGTTTCCTAACTACGCATTCATTTGATATACCTACCTACAGATTACCTATTTGTTTCGCTTAGTGGTAGGCTCCTGGATACGGCTCAACATAGGTACCCTTAAAATCCATAGTTTAAAATTATAGACATTTAGGCAATACAATGCTATAGTGAGCCGTGATTTCATAAATTTGGCTCGGCCAGAACGGTGACTGCGCGTGCTGATATCGCCCAACGGGCCCTGTCACCGTCTACCCAACCAACCATAAACACCTGAGCCGCCTCTGAGGCCGTCAGTCAGCTATGGGCACCCGGTCATATATTCAGTGATCTGCTACTATACTGCGCCGATGATTAATCCGCTCCAATGGATGAATGGACAGCTCGCCATTCATTGCGGCCGGCCGCGGCGGACCGATGCGGCAGCTCCTGCCATCTAGCGGTGGGTGGCCGAACTACAGACAAACATGGCAGTGCCGTGGGTGCCCTGGAGCCGACCGCCGCGCCGCCCGGGGCCGCCGACCGACCGACCCGTCACCGACAAACTAATGGCACTGCACTGCCAAATACGCCCTAATGGCTGCTGCACAGTGGGGGCTGAGCTGCAGAGCTGCATTATGAGTCCATCCCCATTGGCTATTGGTCAGCCCTCGATTCTGTTTGTAGGTCTGAGGAGCTGCCAGAGGAGGAGCTTCGGCAGCTCTGGCTGATTTATCACCAGACGAGTACTGGATACCGGTGGTCCGTTCTCAAAGAGGTCCCAGACCGGAATTGTGACAGCATTGATAGCTGGTACAAAAAAACATAATTAAATGAAATAAAGACGAAACTTTCTACGCCTTACTTAGGTACATGACATTTAAATGTCTTATAAAAAACAAATTTGTGATCATTTTTTTTTAATCAACCTTTTATCCAACATTGTCTCTCTGAAATAGATAGACCTAGGTGCCTACAATACCTAAAATACCTAAAGCTTTCGTTATTCAAACAAAATTAGCACTGTTTCCGGTAGGATAAAAGAAGGTAAGTACCTACTGAGAGCCAATAGTTGGTCGCCTACCTTGTGATTTATGAACGGAACGAACACATGGCTGGAAAATATCTGAATCTGATGCCAGGGTGAAGCGGTGGTCAGTACCTACATATTAAGATGTGCTTTTCTACCCATAAAAGTCATGACAAATAATCAAACGGCTTGGTATGTCCTCTTCTTCAGCGCAAATGTACACACATCATTCAAATAAAGCATTACCAGCTTACGTGCGAGCTTTTCATTGTTCTATGAAATCGGGTTTTGTGGCTTCTGGTCTTTATTTGTTTCACAGTAAGGCTTTTTTCGTTCTTTATCATCGTCAAATCATGTTTTTTAATTTCATTTATTGAAATAATAAAACTGTCGCCGATGCGGTACCTATCGAGCAGGTAGGGGAGACCGGGGCAAAGCGGCCACCTGGGACAAAGCGGCCGCCCTTCGTTTAAACCCAGCACAACTGACGTCAGCTCCAGTTTATGATTGCCAATTATGCTTCTCCTCGCTGTCGTTCGAACGAGCTAGATCAGAGTTTCCGACCCATTGTCATTTTCCCGTTACAGACGAAAAGGTATATATTTTCCCAGGTTATTATTTGTATCCCAATATTCTTACGCTTTTTAAATACTGTAATATTTCATAATCGTTTGGAAATTTCTTTAAGTATTCTCATTCCTGCATTCAGTGGATATCGCAAATATGATCTGCCAATTTTAATGCGTTTTGCCGCGCTGCTACCAGAGCTGGAAGATGATTAGTCTCAGGTGGGATACGCGGGACAAAGTTAACGGAGCAGAGTTAACAGCTCCTTATTCCGTAAATTGGTTCCGCTTGGACAACAAACGTTATTTATGTTGAAATGTATCGTCATGCGTTCATCTCGGCCACATTTTGATTACATAAGCTAGGTACCCAAATAATGCAATTCAATGTTTTTCCATAAATATCCTTGAATGTTTACCTACAGGTAAACGATGTCAAAATAAACATTCATCCTCTTTTAAACCTTTTTCCATCAAAAACTGTATTCCTACCTGAGTCAACTATCCTGTATCTCACATTGAGGTAAGGAAGTTGCAGGTAACCACTTTGCCGCGCGGTCCGGGACAAAGCGGTCAATATGCAAAGGTTTAAAGTTTTGCCGATATCTCCTATATGTGAACACCTTTAAAAATGAAATGAGGTTAAAATAAAAGCCAGGATCACATTGGCATAAAGATAATCCTTCAAAGTTAAACTATCAAGCGTCGACATCGTAAGAAACGTAAGGGTGGCCGCTTTGCCCCGGCCTCCCTACATAACTATAGTTTTGAGCTCGTTGTTTGTGTTTTTGCCGTTAGTTTTCGGGGGCAGAATTAGGAGGGGGATGTCACGGCCCAGCAGCAGCGTGCCTTGCTTAGACTTACAGCACGGCACATAATGTAGTCGGCCGGCGGCCCAACAGGCTCGAACTCACGGCACGGCACATTAGCTGGTAGTCCAACAGGCTCGGACCAACAGCACGGCACATTATGTAGTCGGTCGGCCCAACAGGCTCGGACTCACAGCACGGCACATTATGTAGCCGGTCGGCCCAACAGGCTCGGACTCACAGCACGGCACATTATGTAGCCGGTCGGCCCAACAGGCTCGGACTCACAGTCACGGCACGGTACATTAGCCGGTCGGCTGCGTCTGTGGCCGGGTCCCTGCCACGGATCGGCTGCCGGTGTCCCTGTCTCGCCAGAGGTAATTTCACTCGGCTACAGCTTACGTCGTTAGAACTCCATCAGTGTGCGTGCTACGGCCGAGTTCGCGGCAGCAGCTGACCGCAGGACTCAGAACTGTGCGGCAGTGCTGACTGTAAGAGTCTGTCCGCAGGAGGCGAGCTGACAGAAGTGGTTGGCCACTTTGCTTCACGTGTCTGCACGATTCCCATGACAGCCATCAACAGTCATCAATGGCCGTACAGGACACTATTTCCTAATCAAAGACCAAATCCGTATTGATCACCAGCTCCCATATCAGTTGACTGTCCGCGCGGCGGTCACACTTTCAGTCAGTTTGTCCGATTACTCGTTTGTCATCGAAACGTTTTCTGAGTCTTTGGCAACATTTCGATATTCGGTTACGTTGCAATGTAGTAGGCAAATATCTAACATCTGCAGAACTTGTCACATCCTTGAATAGCTATTTTTCATGTGATGTTCGTATGACTCTTGCACCTGCACTTGCAGTGGTGGGCCCTTGCTCTTTGTGCTGGCTGGCCGGCGGTTCGGACCCGTCCCCCCGCCCCGGTGCCGTACCCGGGTACGCGCCAGGCCGTTGGGCCGCAGCAGGTTGGCTCGAAGCCGTTTGCAGTCGGCCGAGCGCGGCTCACATCCCGTGCACTGTGTAATTAGCGGCCATTCAGACGGGGTGCCGACAGCGGCGCGCCGGCTCCGGCCGCCGCGTCGCGCCGACCGCCACGAATGCCACTCTCATAATTTACACATTTCGTGGTTTTACTTTACTGGCCTGCTGTGAATTATGAATGTGCGTCACATAAAACCGACACTGCCAGCCGTGACAATAGTTTCCGGCGCGCAGCAGCTTCAAACGTAATGCCTATCCTTCCCTGCGCCAGGTAGGTAGGTATGTATGTCATCAGCATGGAATCACTGTTATGAAGCGGTGCGCGCTTGCGCCGAAAGAGTCTCCGCATGTGACTGTCGTTATCATGAACGCATGCTGCAGTAGGGTGTCTGTACTCGTAGCTAGTATGCTGGGTGCCTGCGGGTATGGCGTCCGGTGCGGTACGTCGTTTGCCGGTTGTGCTCACTGTGCAGTGCGCAGGGTCTGTCAGCGGTTCAGCGCGAGCGGTCAGGCGGACGCTCGCCCCTGCACCGCCCAGCGCCCGACCTCGCCTGGCTGCATGTTTGATGGCCATTGCGGCACCATTTGTACTCGGTACGGACCGTTTATACACATTGAACGGCCGTATTGACAGATGGCCAGTAGCCGTCGCTGCCGGCGCCGGGCCCCGAGGGAGGGGAGGGTGCGCTCTGATGGGGTGGGGGTGCGGGCATAGCCGAATGGTGCAGGACAGAGCGATCATTATGTACCGTCTATATTGAGATAGGAAATATAATTATTAACATCTTGAAGCCGAGTTGCATGCTTAGAAACAAATGATATGTAGGTAAAGCTTGCGATGCTAGATATCGATTTAGTACCTATATTACCCAACCACAGAACCTACCCAACTCACCCAAACCGTGACGAACTTAGAGGACACAAAGCTCCTTGGAGGCAGTCCATACCCGCAGCTATTACAGACCATACACGACGTCGTCACCGTTTTCATGGTGGTGTCCTGGTCGTTTTCTAGTTATTTTAGTCACAGCGACGTTTGGTGACGGCGCTTTACCTACTCGTTGTCCATTATTTCACACCATACACAGCGCCTCTTGGTGACAGTGGCATGTCCAACGCTCCCAGACCCGGCATTCCGTCTCACTGTGAGTGCGGTCCAAGCGGCTCGGGGTAGTGGTTAGCGGCGGCTGGATTTCAGCCGACTCGGCGCGCCGGCCGACCACACGTGGGAGACAGACGGACCACGGCGAGCGCACCGCGACCTCGCGCTCAGAGGGCCGGTCACACGGCGGCGGCGACCGGCGATCAGTGCATCAGTCGCAGTCAGTCAGTCAGCCAGTCAGTCAGTCAGCCACAGTCAGTCCCTCAGTCACCGTCCTTCACAATCATTCAGTCTCTCAGACACTTTCAGACACTCTGTGCATTGCTGTGCCACTTAGTTATCCCGCGCCGTGCTGGTGGCCTGAACTTTCCGCCGAGTGCTGGGGGGGGGGGGGGGCGTTTTCACGCCCCCCCCGTCTAACTCGGCTCCTGGGCCACGTAGCGACACGCGGTAAGCGGCAATCGAAAGAGTGTCAAAAATAAGGACGAAAACACTTCGGTCATTTTTTGGGTCAGGTCAAAGGTCAGGTCACCAGAGGTCACCAAAGGTAAAATGTTGACTATTTCAACATTTTGGAAACTGCCAACGGCTATCTCGGGAACCGATAGAGCTACAGCGCCGCGGAAAAGCGCATTCGATAGCCCTTTTACAGACCTTTCTGAGTAATGTTCTCAGATTTGACCTCAGGTCAACGGTTTAGCCTCCAGAGGGCAAAAACTCCAAAAATAGCCGTTTTTACGAAAAACGTTTTTTCGTCAATAACTTTTGACTCATAAGCGCCATGACATTACTTATGCCAGCATCGTGTTCCTCTCGTCGAGACGCGTCGAATGAACTATTTGTTGACCTTGAAAGGTCATTTTGAAAATTTGACCTCAGGTCAAGGTCATGACCTGACCGAAAAGGGTCATGTTGCATATCAGTCGATCCGTATCGTCGAGCTGAACACATCTGACGTGTTTTCACCGCTCTAGCACGTCTCTATCAAAAGTTATAGCCAAAAAACTGCTGGCGACCGTTCATGACCTGAGATGACCTCAGGGGCACACAGAGGGGTCACAGGTGCATTTTTCCTATTCAGTGTGTCATGTTTACCTATGAACCGATGTTTGAGAGCGTTTTGAACGATATTCGTCCAAAAGAGGCGCATTTCAATTTTCTCCCATTGACTTATAATGGAGAGGTCGCAAAATTGACCTGACCTTAGGTCACAGATATCAAAAATCCGAGATATACATTTTATACATACTGTTACTCATATCAATCGCTGAAAGTTTCAAAGTGATCGTTCAGTCGGTGTAGCTATAGCGAGCCTTTGAACTTTTTCTGAGGTAAGGTCACTTGACGTGACCTGGTGACCTGACCTTGAACGGCCTAGGTCTGAAATTTTCACAACATGTGCGGAAATGATGTAGGAACACGTGTACCAAAAACGGCGGCGCTGCGCGCCGCCGTTTTTGAGATATTCGCGAAAAACCTGAGGGGGGGGCGTAAAAACGCCCCCCCCCAGCACGGCGCGGGTTATATGCATGACAGAAAGTAGTAGGCCATCGTTCCCACCGCAGTGACTCTGAAACAATTGGCAAATTCATCTTTTTCAATCACTCAATAATTCGAGATTGATCTTTTGACCATTCGTTTATCTTTCATCACTGTAAGCATATGTCAATGTAGCCTAATTTAGTGCAGTGTATTAGCCTAATTTACCACGGCGCCGTGTGTGGGGCGCTGAGCGGCGGTGACGGGCTCGCTATCGGTCCGCTCCCTCACACCCGACCGCTGCACTATCGACACCCCGCCGGTCGGCGGCGCTCACAGCAGATTATCCCCGGCGATAAGAAACAACCGCAATTTCAGCCGGCCTCCACCGGGTAATGAATCCATTATGGGCGGCACGTGGCTCTCAATTGGCCTAATTGGACGGGAAAGATCGGCCCGGTGCAGTGTCGCCGGTTGAGTGAGGCAGCGGGACGGCAGCGGGACGTGAGTGGGGTGACGGACAGGGCGACAGTGGGTCAGAGCCGGCGGGTCAGAGGTGGGGCGGCAACGGGCGACAGAGAGCGACTGTGACAGGGGATACCTGAGCAGGATAAAAACGGATTAAAAGAGATTTTAATGCTAAGATATAAGAAAGTTCATTCAAATATTTTTTTGTTCATTTATTCTTGGTCAGTGGGACGTTGCTCTCAGGGCCTCAGGCGATGGCGGGACAGGGCTGGGGCTAGTGCTGGTGGAACGGTCGTGGGACAGGGCTGGGGCTAGTGCTGGTGGAACGGTCGT
Organism: Amphibalanus amphitrite; assembly: GCF_019059575.1. NCBI lineage: Eukaryota > Metazoa > Arthropoda > Thecostraca > Balanomorpha > Balanidae > Amphibalanus > Amphibalanus amphitrite. The sequence goes on from NW_024881514.1 coordinate 608,407, forward strand.
GGGACAGGGCTGGGGCTAGTGCTGGTGGGATGGTCGTGGGACAGGGCTGGGCGCTGGTGAGTCGGAGGTGTGACAGAATGGGGTGATTTTGGTGTGGAGCTGGGGCCATACGGTGACTCAGAGGTGACGCGGATCTGACGCGGTATGCTGGAGTGGCAGTGTGCTGTGTGTGTGGGCGAGTCGCCGCTGAGAAGTGAAGACCGCCGTACCCACGGTGGTGACTGGGCTCGCCACGGCCACCGCACGGCTCAGTCAGCGGCGCCACTCCCTGGGACTGACGGGAAACCCGGCCGTTCAGCGGCCCCCGGGCACTGACGCACATACGTGCACCGGGGCAGGGCGCGCCGTGAGCCGCCGCAAATTTCGGCACCGCAGGCGGAACAGGCGTTCCACTGGCCGGATTTACGAGGGAAAAGTGGGCTGCTCGGCGGTTATGCGTGTGCGCGCTGCTGTTTCACGGACGTTTTCCTCCCAGGTGTTATTGCGCATAGAGCTGGCACTGCGTGAGGAATACTCACGACACAGGTTCATTTCCGCTCTCAGTCAATGTTGAAGTGTGCAGGCAAAATTCAAACTTCCATGAATTCGATCACAACAAGACCTGTTGCCAACCCATTCGCCCGCAATGTTAGAAATTTTCTATATAAATTTGTATTTCTTTGAATTAGACAAATACGAAATATGAAACATGAACTATGCGCATTGACATTGTGCAATGTGCATCATATGGCATGCATGCCACTCTGTATGGCGCAGGGAGCTCACGGAATAGCATGTGGGAATAAGACCCAGCCGTCTTCAGCGTCTATACAACGGAGTGTCAGCTGGGATATCGCACAGAGCGCACAGAGCTGAGGAGGAAAAATGGCACCAAGTCACGAGCACTGACGCTGACAGGTAAAAACGCCAGTGAAACGGGAGAACAATAGGAGTTGGCAGCACCTCACCTCCTCACCTTTCATTTTTCGGTGTTTCAACAGTTGCATAGTCGGCAGTCGCATGAGAGCAGAATTTTAAAGACTCCGACAGCTGTTTCACAAGCAGGCTCTTTCGTTTACTGATTTTATTAACATCCTCACTGTTGGATGTCACAGGGCCTCGGCTAAGGAATTTTGACTACTGGGGCAAATCGGCGAAGCGTGTTGGCGCCCTGCTGGGGGGGGGGGGGGGGGGTATTTGAACACCTGCGGTTTTTCCTGCGGTTTTTTGCGGATATCTAAAAAACGGCTGCGCTCCATCATCCATCAATTCTACACGTGTTGTAAAAATGTCAGACCAAGGTCATTCAAGATCAGGTCACCAGGTCAATTCAAGTGACCTCACCTCATAAAATGTTTCAATGTATGCCGTAGCTACACCGAGTGACCGATCACTTTGAAACTTTCAGCGAATGATAAGAGCAACAGCATGTACAAAATTTATATCTCGGAATTTTCATATCGGTGACCTAAGGTCAGCTCAATTTTGCGACCTCTTTTATAAGTCCATGGGAGAAAATTCAAAACCACCTCTTTTGGACGAAAGTTATTTTAAACACTATAAAACACTGTACGGCCCTCCAGGTACCTAGTGGTTGGTTGCCAACATCACAATAACCTATCTTGAGTATCTGCATTGATGAATACGTCTAATGGCTGTTGAAAACCATTGCCGAAGAGTGTGCAAGAACCCTCTTCTCATTTCTATTGAGTCATTTTACAGGAGTGTCTCTGTCATTCAAAGTTATTACACCAAAAGCACACAGGCTAACCAACCACTCTTTTTCTGGAGGGCCGTACGTGACTTTGACACCCTGAACATGAAAGTAGCATCCGTGACCCTTCTTTATGCCCCTGAGGTCATCTCAGTTCACGAATGGTATCTAACAGTTTTTCGCGAATAACTTTTGAAAGAGGCATGCTAGAGCAATGAAAATGCCTTATTGTGTTTGTCTCGACGATGCAGATCCACTGATATGCAACATGACAATTTCCGGTCATGAGTAAAAAGTTATTGCAGAAAAACTGTTCCCGAAAAAAAAACGTCTATTTTGGTAGTTTTTGCCCCTTGCAGGCAAAACCGTTGACGTTAGGTCAAATCTAAGAGAAATAACCAGAAAGCATGCTAATATGGCTATCAAATGCGCTTTTCCGCGGTGCTGTAGCTCTAATTGGTTCCCGAGTTATGCGTCGGCATCCTGTAAACTGTCCATATTCGGCCTGAAAATCGGCGAAATTTGGCCTTCACCATGACCGTCCTGACCTTTGACCTGACCAAAAAAGTGGCCGAAGTAATTTCGTCATTATTTTTGACGCTCTTTCGAATGAAGATGGAAGATGGATTATGGGGTGCAAAAAGATATGTTTGCCAATGCACGTCTATGTTTTTGCCTTTTGGATGGAAATTGAGGATGCAGCTGCAAGTGCACACCGCGCACTCCTCTTCCGCCGCCCCTGATTTCTTGCCACAAACGTCTTCAACCGCTCCCGAATGAAAGAATGTACGTTAACCCGGCAGGCGGTGGGCCTCCCAGCCACCTTCCGCGCGGTGGGGGGGGGGGGGGGGCATTTTTTTGCCCCCCCCCCCGAATCTCCGAAACTACTGGACGGATCCGGAAAATTCAAACGGCGTTCGATAGCCCTGTCAAATTTGTCGAGGAAAATCAAATTTCATTGACCTCGGGGTCACCGATGACGTCACAGGTCAGGTCAAAGATAAAATGTTTCACCGTTCACGGGGCTTCTAGGGAAAGCGCTAAACACCGAGTAAAACGCATTTTGTCGAAAATCAGCGATAAGGCGTCAGTTGTCTAGTACATATGTTGCTATTAGAGGTCACTGGTCATACCAGGTCAGGTCACAGGTCAGGTCACCAAAGGTCACCAAGGGTCACCACATGAGCCCAACTTTACTAAGGTTATGTGATGCATGTTTTATGGCCAGTTTTTCATTTCCAACTCAATGGTGTTGTTTATAAGACAATCAGGTACGGTTTAGGTCACTTTCTGGTGGAGGTCAGGTCAAGGTCAGGTCAAAAAATGTCAAATTTCAAAGTTGATATTTTTGCATAAAATGGGTATCGATTCGATGCAACTCGGCACGGGGAGTCTAATGGTGGTCTTTGTTTTGCGCTACGAGGTCTAGAATTGCGAAAAATTGAGTTTGAAAATTTGACGTCATCAATTTTGAACAGTTTTTTCGCTATAACTTGGCCAAAAAAAGAGGTATCGATCTCAAATTTGGTATGTAGATGGAAGGCGGTAGGGACTATGACAAGTTTTCCGTTTTTTTCGAAATTCAAAAAACTTTTTGGATTTTTTGGCTATTATATTGAAAAAATATATTTTTGGGGGGGTCAAAATCCACAAAATTCGAAAAACCGAAAGAACAGTTTTGTAGCCCTTTTAATTCCACACCTTTTATGTCTGAAATATTTTTCTGTATCTCTAAAGCTGTAGGCCTGACAGCTCTTCCCGCGAAACCTTTTTTCGGTCGAAAATGGCAAAAATGACGTCACTCTGACGTCATTAGCGGCCAACCTATCATAACCTTTGGAAAAATTTTTGGTCACCAAGTGCGCTAGCTGCTCCCGGGAGGGTACTGAAAGTTCGGTGACGATCGGCGCAGCGGTTCTCGAGATATATTGAAAAAACTAAAGGGGGGCAAAAAATGACCCCCCCCACCGCCTGGAAGGTTAATATTGATATATTCTCATTTTGTGGAGGTTGGGCAAAGCCTGACCACTACTGGGGCATTCCTCGACTCTACTGGGGCATTTGCCCCAGTAGTTAACATGTTAGCCGAGGCCCTGGGATGTCATGTTTCATTCTTCGCATGGTCATTCATTGCCTCTTTGCATTTTCTCCACTGGCTGTCGTGCTTTTTATCCCTGACAGAGTTAGCCCTCAGAGTTGGTCTGTGTGGTTGGAAGATCACATTGGAAGATGATCCCTGCTGATTGGAATCAAGCTTTATAGCATTGAGTCTCCCTGAAGGTATATGTATATCGGCTCCATGAGTAGCCACCTCCTTCAAAAAAATTATGGCTTTATAGATCCGTCAGAAAGTCTGTCTGCTTTATTACTTTTTTTTTTTTGCTTCAGCTGTTTGTACCGATGCCCGTACCTGCCTTGTAGGTGTCCTCAAAGTGAGCCTCATCTTTTGGTTGGGTACTGCAGTTCGCCGCATTATAGATTTACATCAGGGACCCCAATAAGCTCTGCTCCACGGATGTCTGCCTCCCCGGGTCGGTAGCAAGCAGCAAGCAGTGTGACCGTTTTTCCAGACCGGCTCTGTGGGGACCGCGCACCGGACCGAGCCCGACTCATATGACCGAACTGCCGCCGTGCTCCGGTTGCTCTTGGAGACTCAAATGGTTGGCCGGATGGCAACGATTAATGGATTTTTCACTTGTACTGGCCGGGAGTTCGCGTCGCGATCGGGCCGCCATTTATCAGCTCAGATTAATGGCAAGCGTGTAATGGTGGCGCGCGAGCTGGCGACTCGCCGGCCGGCCGTCCACAGGTGCACATTACCGGCGCTACCGCAGCTGCGGGCGCGCACAGCGCCGCCGGAGCTGTCACGCTCGGCGGGGCGGCCTGAAACGGGACGCGCCGGTAACCACGGGTCCGAGCGAGTCACAGAGCCGCCCGGCTCGGACCGCAGTGTCGCAACGTCGCATTGCGCCGCCGCCAGTTCCCAGACAGCATCCGGCCTGTGTCAGCCGAGCTTCCCCGCTCCCGGCGCGTCCCCGCTGTCTCCCTGGCGATGGGGAAGAGGCGCTCCCTCCCGTCCCGCGCGTCAGCAGGCCTGTGTCAATACGACACCGGCTCCACCACCGCCCACGGCCGCGCGACTCGTGCAGAGCCGCCGGGGTCGATCGGCCCGGCCCGGACGGCTGGCTGGCTGACCCGGCGCTCCGCATCCGGCGCGTGTGTTATCGGAGCACCGACTGTGTTACCCGACCCGACACGGCGCCAGGTCACCAGACCCCGTATAATGCCGGCAGATCGGCGGTGTCCGATGGCCGCCGGCCGCCGACCGGCCGCCGAGTGACCAAATTACACCACTTATACCTGTGTAAACAGATAATGAGGCTGAAAATCAGGATAATATCCATAATAACGTCCGAAAAGAAAATAATGAACTTCTAATTTTTCGGGGGCGGGTCAGGTCGCTGCATAGGGGAAGTTGGGGGAACGCCGAATACTTTTTTTCTGACGCCCGTAGCACGCAAGGTAGACAACATAAGCTATTCTTGTTGGCGTCATTCGAGAGGCCAGTCTTTTGCCTTTCAAACATACCAGGCGCATTTGATGAATTCGCATACCGTTAAGCGCACAAACTAAAAATATCACAGAAGTGACTTTTTCGGCGTTGCCCTAGACTGCGGGGAAAGCCGAAAATGGGAGAAATGATCTACGGGGAATGCCGACATTGATGTTTTGCCACTTTATCTCAAACTTTATCCAGAATTTATCAAAGCTGACACGCGTTTTAAGAGCTTGAGGACGCTTGGTGCACACTGGAAGTTAAAATTGTGTGATATAATAAGAAAATGCCAGGTAAATAATTCCTTATAGGTAACAGGCCGTTGTGTCGGTTGAAAGTGTAATTTGTGTGACTAAAAATTCGCGTTGCTATTCTACAGCAGTAAAGTCCACGTAGCGTGCTTTAACGTGCGTAATTGCACGTTTTCGGCATTACCCCAGCCAGCCATACTTTCATTTGCAGGCCCATAACTTTTCAACATGCCGTATAAATTTCAAATAGGCAGCCTTATGCAAAGACATGCTGAAGATTACTTGACCGAATTGGCCAGACAAACGGTAGCATAATGAGTAAGAAATGCAGCTTCAAAGGCGCATGTAGTACAAGGAACGCGTACCTTGAAAACGCTCTTGGCGCCCTCACAGCCGAAGTATTCCGAATGACGACTCGTAACAAACATGCGATAATTGTAGTCACTTAAGCTTCAGAGCATCACTGACAGGTGGCATCCATGTCTTACGGTTTTCGAAATATCTCGAATTTCGGCTTTGCCCCAACTCCGGCATTGCCCCAACTTCCCCTATAGATCATGCCGTCAACGGGGCGCGTTTCTTACCGTTCTAAAATCACCGACAGTAACACTGAATAGCGAACGCCGATGCATCGAAGCTGGAGCAGCTGAGCATGGGAAAATGGTCGGATCGTGTCGTGCTGTTGAGCAGAGTTCTTGTTTATGCTATGCTTGCCGGTATTATAATTGTATCTGGTTGATAAGTGTTTCCAAAACATGTGTGAACATGAGAGTTTTAGTGTGTCATGACATAACGTTATCTGCAAATATCCGTCAAAGGGGTTTGTCTGATTTAACCATGCTCCCACCACTCGTACACTGTAATTATGTGCTTTACGTTAATCACATATGTAGCTACATATAAAAACAAAGTGCAGCTAACCGTGAATAAACGACGCGCAGCTAAATGAAGAGGGCTGGTTTCCTATGACATGGATGTGACCATTTCGGCACCAATTCATTACACGTCTGGCGTTCAAAACGGCCTATTGTGCTGATACCATCAGTTATGGAACTCGCCCAAAGAATAGCGGTATAGATTATGCATTACAATTCTCCTGACAGGCTGGACACCGTCAAAGGCAGTTCCGTAGAGACAATGAGCTCCGGGACCAAAGGAATCTACAGCGGGCGGGCCGCCGCCACTGAATGAATGGGAGCCGCCGACCGGCCGCTGCCAGGCCACCGCTGATGTTCTCGCTCCAAAGGATAATCTAGACCTTGCATGTGCCACGTCCTTATGCTAAAATCTCTTCTCTTCCCATCACGCTTTTTAATTTTGGCTTAGGAATATCTCATTACGGCGCGGTCCAACCCTGCAGTTTAGCCCGCTCGGTCATCGCCATTAAATTGTCATTTGCCGCGCTGCACCATATTTTATGGCGCCAGGCCCCGGAACAATAAGTCAGTGCGAATGTTTCACTTCTCGAGTAGGGCTCGTCGCGCCGGCGCGGCGCGGCGGTCAGGGAGCCTCTGATGGACGTCAGAACCTGGGAGCGAATCATGTATACAGCTGGGAGCGGACTCTCTGTATATCCATAGCTCGTCTGCAGTGACACCGACAGGCCTGCAGGGACCGCGGCGGTGGCAGAATCACTTGTGTTGTGACATGGCACACAGTGACAGTTTCGGCACAGACATTACCTGAGTGACCACACTGACACCACGCAGGCTGCTGCTGCCGCCACTGCTACTGCTGCTACTGTTGCTGCCGCCGTCACTGCTGCTACTTCTGCTGCTGCTGCTGCTGCTGCTGCTGGCCTCTGTCACCTCAGCCACAATCGCACTCCTTCCGTCCCTCTTACACGAGACATTGCGCTGTCGAGCGGCCGACACAAAACTAATGTGATGAGTCGCTGCTCTGTAATTAAAATGTTGACTTTAGCCCGGCTGCAGTAATGTTCTCGAACACGGAAAGCCGCTTGTCGCTGCAATAATTACAGACGGCGCCGCCAGCGACATGATGGGGCAGTTGTGTTCACGCGCTAAAAGAAACTGCTGTGAGATTAGCGCTATCACAGGACGGACATGGCGTGCTGAGATCCTTGAAATCAGAAGGCCGTTTAAGAACATACGTATTCACTGGTGCCAGATATTGTTGTTGCCTCAAGGAAAGAGATACCTTCCTGGGATCTTGAGCAGCAGCTATAATAAGGTGGTATTCGAATGGAGAGTGGCCGAAGGGTGCACCTGACGATATGGGTGGGGTGGAGGCGGGGAAGTGGTGAGAGGCGCCCTCCCCCCCCCCGGCGACCCGCCGATGTGGGTGGGAGGGGGGGGGGGCGAGTGAGGTGGCCGGTGGGTTGCCGAGGTGGCGAGAGGCGCCCCCGTCGACCCGCCGATGTGGGTGGGGTGGTGGTAGGTTGCCGAGGTGGCGAGAGGCGCCCCCCGTCGACTCGCCGATGGCCCGTGACGCCTCCGCCGGCCGCCGCTCGCCGCCGTCGGCCGACACAAAGGCGGGGTCGGCGCGAGAGGCGCGCTCTGACCGACACTGACCGATGGGTGACCGATGGGTGACCGATGGGTGACCGATCGGAGGTCGCCGGTGGCCCGGCGGACACAATGCGGTCAGTCGCCATCAATCAGACCGGCCGGACACCTCCGACAATGTGTCCACGGTGCCCAGCCACGGCAAACAACGGCTCGCGGGCACTCACAAACACTGCACACACGGACAGAAATACACAGAAACATAGAAACACACACACAAAGACACACAGGCAGACAGACAGGCTACGCCGATAACACGGGAGACAGACAAATTCACACCTAACATACAAACCCTCTGAAGACCGACCGACCGACAGACGGACAGACAGACAGACAGACAGACAGACAGACAGACAGACAGACAGACAGACAGACAGACAGACAGACAGACAGACAGACAGACAGACAGACAGACAGACAGACAGACAGACAGACAGACCACAGACTCAGGTAAGGTGCTCAGGTCACCGTGGGCAGTCAGAAGAGGCCGTTTGCATTGTTTGCGGCTTTATGTTTCACGCTGGGCGAAGTTATGAGCGTCTGGGATTAATGACCAGTTACCGTGCAGTACGTCTTTACCTAACAACGAACCGCATCCGCCGTGAATGCCGCATTCTTGCCAGACATAGTCACGAGGTCTAAAAATAGACGCGACTCTCACGAACCACTTGTAGGTGTCACAGTGAGTAATTATTTTACTTATGAACGGTTGGTGACTCGTTTCGCACGGTCCTAGGTTCTAAGTATTACGACAATGTCAGGATTAATGGTGGAACTGTTACTGACACTGAAGGCTTTATTTTAGCTCGAGGAGACAATGTGTTGATGGGTAGGCAGGCACTCAAAATAGACAATAAATTCACCCAGACGCATAACGCAAGACTCATTTACACACTCGCTGTAGCATAACCATTGACCATTGGTCACGGTATGTTACAATGTTATACAATGTGACTTCAGACTGTTGGTCAGAAGTCACCGCATATTACTGTGACTGTGTCTGCCGCTGTCCGATTGTGTCTGCTCGTGACATTGTCGGATTGTGCCTGTATGTGCCGTTGTTCCATTGTGCCTGTATGTGCCGTTGTTCCATTGTGTCTGTGTCTGTCGCTGTCGGATCGCGTCTTTCTCTGTCGCTGTCGGATTGTGTCTGTATGTGTCGCTGTCGGATTGTGTCTGTATCTGTCGCTGTCGGATTGTGTCTGCCCCGCTGCGCGCCTGCCGAGGTTTCTGCGGTGCCGCGCCCGTGAGCCCCGGCTCCTCTCCCGGCTCCGGTCGCTCACAGAATCAGCTCCCGGCTCCGGCCGCTCCCAGTGGCTCCGTCTGTGGCAGGACATGCTGCTGTATCGGCTCCCGGCTCGGGTTTCCGCTCGCAGCGCGGCCGACGCCGCCCCCGACATCCGATTACCAATTCAAACACGGCCAATGCGCCGTATTCATCACACATAAGCTGGTGTAATCTGGAGCGCACCCGGCGCTCGGCCGGCGCTCGCCAGCGCCGCTTTTGTTGTCGCTTTGTATGACGAAAATATTGGAAAATCCTCTTAGAGTTTGTATGCATTGTGGCAGTGGAGTACCGAAAAGTCCTGAAGGCCGGCTCGCGGAGAGTGAGGACCGGTGGAACGGGAAGGAGGATAACGGAGGACGAGAGGACCGATGGAATACAGTGAAGATGGGTTTGTGGTGATGACAAAGGCGCAGACAGGTAGGCTGTCTTTGCGATGACCGCAAAAAAGACGCTCGTGAAGAGGCATGGGATACATCAGTTGCATTTTCTTTGAAAAGAGTGACGTTCATAATAGCAAATTTGCCACTTTGTAAGTTTTTAAACTGGGGAAAGCGAATGCAGTCGGTAATGCGCAATGCATCAACATAAAAGAATCCAAAGATGCGTTATTGCTCGTGATGCTAACCTAAACATCAGCCAACTAGGGCTGGTGTTTAGGGCCGGAACGTTGTGTGCTCGCGACATATATGGCATGAGTTGGTATGTAAGGTCGGGGCGCTTGGCGCTTGTAGCGTACTCGGATGTGGCCCGCTGGCCCGATGTGTAGTGTAGGGCTGGAACACTTGGCGCTCGTTTCTGTTGGACTGGGGCATTGGGCGCTCTGCGCGACGCTGAGCGCTCGTGGCCGTAGGGCCGGGGCGCGGGGTGCTCGTTACCGTAGGGTCGGGGCGCTGGGCGCTCATCACTTCAGGCCGGGGCGCTGAACTGGGCGCTCGTCAGTAGGGCTGGTCTGCCGGCCGCTCGTTACCGTCACGTCACGCGGTGACGCCGCGTCACGGCGGCGCGGGCAGCGGTCGGCTCCGACTGCACCACCCCGCTTTATCGATGACCGTAAAAAGACAATCTGGAAAATGAAAAGGGTTAAATCACTGTCGGCCGTAAACGAGAGGGCGGACATGGTCCGGGGAACTGGAGAAATGGGGGCCATCCGGGCCGCTACCGCCCCGCCGCCCGCGCCGCTCTGCTGGAGCACTGCTCAGTGCCCTGCCGCCCTGCCGCGCGCGCCGGTCTGCTGGAATACTGCCGACTGCCCTGCCGCTCCCCACCGCGCTGAACCGGCGTATAAATCACCGTATATACCTCCGTACCGCCGTACCATCGTACCGCGCCGTACTGGCGTACCGCAGGACTGTCGCACCGCCACACTATATCGTCCATCGTACCGTGCCGTGCCATCACCTCATCGAAAGTCGAAACAGCACACCACCTCACTGCCCCACCAGCCTTTTAAATCATCACCTCCCCCCCGATCATCTCACCACCGCTCCACTCATCACCACCACCCACCCCGCTCTCTCCCCCTCCCCTCTCTCTCAGCAGTTCGGAGGCGCTGACCGCGATAGCAGGCTGTCAAAGACGCAGCGGTCTGCCTGCGGCGTCCTCACTAAATTAATCCAGTTAAGGCGGCCCTATTACCGGCGCGGAGGTTCATTCATAAATCCGGCGAGGTAGCGGTGCGCGGCCCGGCGCGCCGCCAGGATGGTAGCGCAGACTGCGGGAGGTCGGATGGATCATCGGAGGGAGGGGAGGGCCGGGGCAGGTCGGTAGGGTCTTCCGCAAGGAGAGGAGGCTGGGTCATTGGACGGGTAGGTAAATTTGTGGTATAGTTTATTTGCTGAGATGTAAAGGATGCCGGTCAGGTCAAACAATAAGCAGGACTTTTTAGGTTTCCCTTTGGACAATGCATGCAAGGTATCGACACAGTTTTGTGTTTTCATGAGAAAATTGAAAATTACAGATAACTGACTGACAGGTCAAAATGACGCCATATCGTAACAGAGTCATATGCTCCAGAGCGCATTTCCCTCCTACCAGTGGCTCCATAGAGTTGACGGTTGATTCCGAAGTATTGACGCCGCAAAAGTGACCCCCAAGCATTGACTGCCCAGCAGTAGCACTACATAGGGACTCCGCAGCACTGACCCGGCGTTTGACATGATTCTGTACCGGTGACCCGTACAGAAGTGACCTCCCCAGCAGTCTGTGATGTGATCCATACAGTAGTGACCTCTCCAGCAATGACCGGCCGTGGGAGTGTGACCCGCCGCCGCGCCGGGGTCACTCTGGCAGCTGCGGAGTGCAGCGGCCGCCTCCTTCCGACCGCCGCTCCGTCACCGCCGCGCAGCTGACACTGCCGACTGCAGGCTCATTTCGGACCGGCTCACCCAGTTAATGAACAGGAGCATCCTCTAAAACAATCAGCAATAACTCGTGCGGCCGTCCGTGTCTGCAGAGCGGCGGACGGTGCAGCGCCGGCAGGCCGTGTCTCTGCGCCGGCCGTCGGCGGCTGCCATTACGGCGCGCAGCCGCAGCGCGGTGGTCCCGCTCACAAACAGGAAACCTGCGGTCAGCGCGGCGGCATCCTCAAAGTGAAGGTCACTCCCAGCGAATAACAATGAGCCGGCGTCTGACAGAAATGCGCCCGAGATGAACGATGCGCGGCGCACAGGGCGCCGGCCGGCGGCGCGGCGTGTGGCGACCCGGGGGCGCCGCCACGTCTTCATCGGTTACCGCCTACCGGACCGGGGGCCGCTCCGGGCTGAGGTCGGTCCCCATCACACCTTGGTTCGGCGTCACTCACAGACAATGGTGCTGTCGGCACTGAACGCCCGACCATTGCTCGCCTCCTCTCCTCCACAGATAGTCGTTCAACAACAACAGTCAGCAGCTGTCTCTGGTGGGTGAAACTGAGCGTACCGCCTGACACCGTCCTCCGCCTCCTCTCCTCCACAGATAGTCGTTCAACAACAACAGTCAGCAGCTGTCTCTGGTGGGTGAAACTGAGCGTACCGCCTGACACCGTCCTCCGCCACCCGCCCACCTCTACCCACCACTTTTACCTTTCGCCACCGCCTTCCACCGCATTTGGCTGCCTACCACAGCTCTCAAAGACTCTGTATGAGCAAAACCCTCTGTATTCACAAGCCTGTACCACCCTGTAGTACCTTCTGTACCACCCTGTACCGGCTGACACCGCCCCGTACCTCGCTGTGCCGCCCGCTCGAGCCCGCGTCACACTATCATTACGTTGGCGATTCACATTATTCATCACGACGATTCGGTGGCGCCACCGCCGTATCCATTATTTTAGCTTTTCCATTTTCTCTGGCTGGCTGCGTTCGGATTACATGGCTGTGGCGGAAGTGGCGCGGGCGCGGCGATCGTGGCTGACCCGGCGCGGCGCGCCACCTCATCGCTCTGCGCCTGCGACGCATCACCCGGCGGCGCCGCCCGCGGCGGGCTGCGAGTCGGCCGGGGCACCGGCGGCCGAAAATTAAACGTAACGGCTGGCTGGCCGTCGGAGCGGCGGGTAATGGGAGTGTCCTCTGTGTGCGGCAACAGTATGATTGACACCAAGGTGAGGGCGCACCGAGCCGTGGATGGGTAACAGAGTCCGCGGCGCCGTGTGCACCCGCCCGCTCATGGCTCACTGTTGATTTATGGTTTGCAACATCATCATAAGCCTCAAACATAGCTGCGACCACCAAGCGGGGACGGCTCCGGTCCTAAATCTAGTCGCCCGTTTATCAGCTCGACTGCTGCAGTGAGCTGTGGGTGGTGTGAAGGGTCGGCGAGTGCGATCGGTGAGCGCAATGGTCAGCTAGAGGAAGGACTGGTGAGTAGGGCTAGTGAGACGGTCGGTCAGATGGCCATCCACCAATACAAAACGGGATTGTCAACTAACGAGGCGGTGGGGGATCGCGAAACTGCTTCTGCCTGATTACCGATTAACACGCGCACTGCAGCGGGTCTGAGCCGAACACGAACTGCAGGGGGGGGGGGGGGTTGAAAACAACCCCCCTGAGATCTCGAAAACGGCGCAACGTAGCGACAAGCGGTAAACGGCGTTGGATTGGTTAAGATGAGATCGACAAGAAATACTAAGATCATTTTGGGGTTAGGTCAAAAACGAGGTCACCAGAGGTCACCGAAGACAAAATGTTACGATTTTCACAACAGGAATTTCGCGGTAGTTTTTCTTGAATAACTTGTCTTGCTCACAAGACAGAGGATCGATTCGAACGCCATCGTTCTTAGCTCGTCAAGGCGCATCGAATGATATATAATATGACCTCGAAAGGTCAAGTTGAAAATTTGACCTTAGGTCAAGGTCATGACCTGACCGAAATAGGTCATGTTGCATATCATTCGATCCGCATTGACGAGAAAAACACGATAAACGTCGAACGGAGTCTCTATCTCTACTCAATCTCAAGTTATTGAAGAAAAACCGCTGGTGACCTCAGGTGACCTAAGATGACCTGGAGATCACCTTCCAAAGGTCATAAGTGATATGTTTCGGTGAAATCACCAACAGGGACCTGTAATACTATGATCCTGAGCGTATTGAAGTCATAGGATGGCATTCAGAGTAAGTTGAAATTTCTCCCATTGACTTATAATGGGCCGGTCGCAAAAATGACCTGACCTTAGGTCATCGATATAAAAATTCCGAGATATACAAGTTGTAGCTCGTGATGACTTTACTATTTCCTGTGGGTTTCAAGATCATATCTCAACAACTGTGGGCTTGGTGGGATTGCAAACCTCGAAATTTACGTTTCGAGGTAGGGTCACTTGACCTGACCTGGTGACCTGACCATAGGTCACCTGGGGTCAAAATTTTTACTCAAGGTGTGCAAAAAATTGTGAGAACAGGTATGCAAAATTTGGCGGCGCTACGCGCCGCCGTTTTCTCGCAATTTGCGAAAAACCACAGAGGGGGGTTGAAAACAACCCCCCCTGCAGTGCGCGTGTTAAAGGGACCCTCCCACCTTAACATTAGATTTGAGTTGAGATAGCCGGCCAAAATGGGGTCCCTGGCTCACAATTACCGGTTTCGGCACTCACAACATCGAGAAATGCCTTAAATCGGAAATATTGAATTTCAAAATTGCAGCATTTTGATTCAGAGGGGCTAATGCTTAGGAATACCCCTCTGAATGTGTGGCGTCAGCGCAAATATCTAACGATTTTTAAATGTTTGACTAAAACGTTTTGTAGCACGCGGTGGTATATGCTATTTGCGCGCAACATCTGCCGCAAACGCCGCACTTCTAAAATAAAGTCGCTAGAAACAGCGGAGATCCCAAAAAAGTAAACAAAAGTAAAAGTCTAATATCTTGAAAACCGGTGAACATTTTTCGGTGAAATTTGGTAGACATTCGTTTTCGCTCTTTCTGAACCGAGCGACATCACTTTCATGCCAATTCATAAACTTTTTTGAAGGTGGGAGGGTCCCTTTAATGGATGACTTCAGCGACTGCACTGAAAAGAATTAAAACGTTTCTGACACTTAATGACAGGCCTAAGCATTGGGACAAATTCAGAACATAAAGATCTCAACTAAAAATCGTGATTAAAAGGTACATGCTGCGTAGCAACTTTCGGCAAGAGCTGCTTCATACACTCGAGTTCAGAGCTGTCATCTCTGGTATCAGACGGCAGTGCGAGTGCGTGATTTCTCCGCGCCTGCCGCGGGCCCCGCTGGATGGGGCGTGAACGGGCGCTCGGCGGGTGTCGGGCACGTGTGGACAGCGGCGCCGACACGGTCGGCCGGCCGTTCAATGTCGCCACGGGGCGGCCGGGCGCCGCCGCTGGCGCAATGGCACGCCCGGCGAGTGTCAAGGTCCCGCGGCGCGTCCATGGGAACCGAGCGTCACGGCTGCGCGCTGCGGGACAGCAGCCAGGGCGCCCGAGGGTCGTGATTTGGCCCATGGATCGTGGTATGGTCGGAGGACTGCTCTTTTGTCCGACGGCCAGCCACCGCTCACTTTCAATCCACCTCCGATCGACTCTCTGCCCATGTCCGGTCCACCGCCCGCCCGTTGCCGCCATGTCACATCACCAGCAACGTTCGGCCACCCAGGACCACCAACATTGGATCACCCACCGCCCACCACCTACCACCCACCAGCCTCCCACTCCATCCCATCCCGTCCCTTTTCGTCCTGCCGCGCTGGCCCGCGCGGCCGAGCTGGCGTTCTGTGCGGCGCTGCAGTCACCAAGAGTCGCGCGGGTTGCACTGTGCCGCAGGACACTCGGGGACAGCGGCACAGCCTACCAGTCCAGGCGGCCGCGCGCCGCCGCGTCAATCACGCCGGCTCTAATTGAATTAGCCGGCCGGTCGCCGGTCAGCCGTCTGGAGGCCGCCACCAACGAGCTCTGTGGTTGAGGGGAGCTCCATTCGACTGCTGGTGAAACAGCAGACAGCTACGGGAGTAAGAGGGGCCCGGGAGCGATCCAGAGACCGGGGGCGCTCGTGCCTAATGGGCCGGGCGGCTACCGCTGACCTCCGCCGCCCGCGCCGGTCGCCTCTCGGCGCTCCTAGCGTGATTTTGCAACGTTCTGCTGTGAGATGGTCCATTGCTGTCTCCGGTAATGAGGGCGTCCATCAGGGCTAATCGGCGCGATCTGGCGCGGCGGCCGATTGCAGTGGCCCAGATGGCCGGCGCCGAGATGCGCGCCGTTCCCACGGCAGCGCCGGCGCCACTTCCGACCGACCCGGCCGGCTAACGGGTCCACTCGCTGATGGCACGGCCATTTAGAAACGGGGCTAGCAGCCGCCGGCCCGCCCCTACACAGTGGCCAAATGAGCTCCGGCCCTGCAACGCAACACTCCAGTCGGACATGACACTTTCAAATACGTTATGTAACCATTCATTTAAAGTGGGGCCACTATAAGCGCAACTCATGCTTTCCTGGCATTAACACAAATATATCTTATCTCTCAGCATTATTTTTTGTCTGCTGCAATTAAAGCTCTAAAAATATAACTACGATCACGTTTATTTTCTCTTTTATCATAATCTTTTATCATATTATATCATTATGTTTGCTTGGCTTAAAATTAGCTTAGGACGTAATATAAACGTACAATTAAAAAAGTAATATGTGAAAATATAAACGAAATGATATAAAAAACAAAAATGTTTGATACATACATACTCACACCCTGTCCCAATGCCGTCCTATCCCAGTCCTGTTTTCATTGTCCTGTCCTGTCCCAGTCCTGTGTCAGGTCAGGTCCGTCCCTTCCATCCTGTTCTGTTCCAGTCTTAACCTGTCCCATCCCAGTCCCATCCCGTCCTGTCATTGTGCTGTCCCAGTCCCGCCCTGTCCCAGTCCGGTCCTGTCCCAGTCCCATCCTGTCCCAGTCCATTCCTGTCCCAGTCCATTCCTGTCCCAGTCCTGTCCTGTCCCAGTCCCGTCCTGTCATTGTCCTGTCCCAGTCCGGTCCTGTCCCAGTCCATTCCTGTCCCAGTTCCGTCCCAGTCTCATCACCTCCTGTCCGAGTCCCGTCCTGTCCCAGTCCCATCCCGTATTGTCCTGTCCCAGTCCCATCCTGTCCCAGTCCCATCCTGTCCCAGTCCCATCCTGTCCCAGTCCCATCCTGTCCTGTCATTGCCCTGTCCCAGTCCCAGCCTGTCCCAGTCCCGTCCTGTCCCAGTCCCGTCCTGTCCCAGTCCCGTCCTGTCCCAGTCCCGTCCTGTCCCAGTCCTGTCCCAGTCACGCCCCAGTCCCGCCCCAGTCCCGTCCCAGTCCCGTCCCAGTCCTGTCCCAGTCCTGTCCCAGTCCTGTCCCAGTCCCGTCCCCGGCGGCGCTGGCGGTGTTCCCAGGCAGTCAGTCGGCCGTCTCTCGGCCCCGCCACGCTCGTGGCCACCGACACCACACGTCTCCCATCAGGCGATCCACGTCGGCCGCAAATCGTTAAAAGCGCATCAGCGCTATTCTTGAATGGTTACCGATTTGATGACGTTTTAATGTCATCCATCAGACGGTTCTCAGTGCGGCGAGGACAGGGGATGTCTGGACGAGTACGGCAGAGGGCGACAGGTGCTGTGGAGCCCCAGCTGCCGAACTGCTCTACAGAACCGGGACGGATGCTTCGGGTGTGCTTGTTTGCGAACGGTGAAACGGTTCAGTAGTTACTGAAAGGTTTAGAGAAAATATGAGACAAATTGCGAAGTGACGTAAATCAAAGTAGCACCCACATTGTTCGAATAAGTCTATTGTGCACAAACATATGCAGATATGTTGATATTGAAAATGCATTTGCTGATGGCTACCGGATGAATGTGTGGTGTGAATATTTGTGTTTGTGTGTTCGATGTGGATTTTCGAAGAGATAGAAATGAGGATTGCCCCACAACGTGATTGCAGCAACGCTTGTTATGTGTGTGCATAATGTGCAATTGCTCACATTGCACACAGATACATGCACAGTGCACATTGTGCATGCATCCATTAGCGATCGCTCTGATTACTTTAGTGCACTCGGATGCATCCTGATTGCAAAATTAGATGCTGAGCGCATAGCTTTATATTAAAAAACATTGTATGATTGTAAAACAAAATAAGTGTACCCCGGCTTGAGCTTCATGACCCGGGGAAATGGCTTCAACTTGTGCCTGATGAGCCTCGCTTGTGCCTTCCCAAAATTTCGTCGATGCCCGTCTCCGGTCGCCATCGCTTCTGCATTGAATGTTCCGCAGCCATGGTCGTCACAGCTCCTGTCCCTATAGTTGCTACGCTGCCGACTAGCCACAGCTCCTGCTGCTGAAGGTTCGGCAGCCGGTCACCGGTACGTCGCAGCAGTTCCGTTTGAGTCGGCATTATTCATCATTAATTACCAGTTGGCTGTGACGGTGCGGCGGCTCCCGGCCTGCGCCGACCATAACTCAGAGCCGCCGTCCGTCGGCACCCCCCCCCCCCATCCTCCTCCCCCCGACCGGGATCGACGCACTAATGATGCTTTGTGACACGGCGGCCTTCACCCTAATCACTAGCCTTGATCCGTGGCGGCGGCGGAGCCCAGGAGAGCTAGTGGGGCGACGGACCGGCGCCACAAGGACCGCCCCGACCGCAGCCCGACCGTCCGACCGCCGACCGCCGACCGCCGACCGCAGTCCGACCCGGCGGTGACCCCAGCCAGCCCGGCACCGCCAGCCGACAGCTCCGCCGGCAGACACAGCACTGACACAGAGATGGTGTCGGAGATACGGACCGCGGGCCTTTGATGTGCCGCCGACTGAGATCGACGACAGGTAATCGCACAACAGACCACCGACCATATAGCAGATCACATCGAACGGGTAGGGAAACTGGGCTACTGGAGGCTCAGCAGCATCATATCACCTTGAGAGTTCCAGGGCTGCAGTCACCGGTCGGAGACAGTCTCACCGACAGCTCGGCCGGACATGCGATGTGTCTTCTGTCCGGGGACTGGGTGGCCGGCGGCGGCGGCGGTGCGTAGCAGAGGTAGCGGCCGGCCGGGCGCGACGGCCAGCGTCGGCTGGCTCTGATAGATCACCGGCGCCCGACGCCGCCAGCGCCGCCACACAGACTCCCATAATTGATCAGTGTAATTATGTTGTGCCGGTATATGTGCCGCGCCGTTCTAGCTGTGATCGCGCATGACCGATGGCGGCCCGCCGGCCGGCAAATTATAATTCAGCGGCGCCGGCGGCGGCGACGGTGCGGTGACGCGGCCGGCCGGCTGTGTCACTGAACCCCTTGTGAGAGGGCAGGGGACCGGCTGAGTGGCAGGTGAGCAGAGGAGGGTGCTCAGAGCCGGACCGACGGACCGCGCGCTCGGAGCTCAGAGCCGAACGGCGCTGGACTGGATAGAGCCGGGCCTTACTTTGTGTCGCCGAGTGGGCGTGTGACTTTCAATGGCGATTGACAATAGAATGAAACACAAGTCGATGGAGAGGAATCAGATCAGCCATGAAGTGGCTTGTATTAACTGTACGCTACCCTGTTCGGTTTGAAGAGAGAACAACTCATATGAAATAATGCGGAGCAACTAGTTTATAATCAAGAACTCTCCATCGATGCCACATTCAATTGTTAGCGTTGCCGACACAAGCTCGAATAAAGGAAAAATTAACAGTCAGATATGATCTGTTGTGAGCTGATGTGAGCTACTGTGAGCTAATACGGCTGCTCGGAGACACAGTGAGCTAACATGAGCCGCTGTGAGCTAATATGAGCCGCTGCGGGCTGCTGTGAGCTAATATGAGCGGCTGTGAGCCGACGGGGCGCTGTGCGGGTCGTTACGGGGCGCCGGCAGAGAGGGCGCCGCCGGCCTGGCCGCGGGCCCGGAGGTAGGGTCGCGGGGTCAGCCGGCCGCGATGACGGATCGCCGCTCGGCTCTGTTTTACCCGCCATTACGGGACGCCACGATGGATGGAGCTCGCAGCGGGAGCAGTGCCAACGGGAGCACGCCGCGGGCTGGGGCGGCCGCCGGCGGTGACAGCGGCCCGCTCCGCGCCGCGACAACGGCAGACCAGACTGCATGTGTGTGGGTATTCATAAATCACCAGGAAATACATGATACATGAATATGCTTATAAACTGCAAGGTCATGAGAAACCCATTGTCACGCAAATATCGTTACATAAAATGACGACAAGCTTGAATTGAAATGATTGATTTGGGCTTGATGTAACCTTTAGTTCTTTGGATCGCACACCGTTTCGCGTTAAATTGTTAACACTGATAGGTATACCTACAACTAAAAATGTTTTTGATATTTTTTAAGAGCTGGTAAATGGTATCGACTGCCGTTACCACTCGCACAAACGTTTAACCCTCGCACGACCAGGGGCCGTATTCACGTCGACTTCGTAAGTCAATTTTCTTTCGTAAGTATAATTTGGTATTCATGTCCACACTTCTTAAGTTTTTTCTTACGAAATGTCTGGATATCTACAAAAATCGGTATTCACGTCAAAATTCGTAGGAATATCTTAAGAAATTCGTAAGAAGCGTTTGGTGCATTGACCTTTGCCTTAATAATTGAGATTTAGGCATCCTCCTTGTAGGGATTTACACAACTATCCATTGTATATAATTGATAGAGACAAGTAGAAAAACACGGAACAAATAGTGCATGGACGCGTTTCGATTATTAAATCTTCATCATCTTTTTTATAAAAAAAGTCAATTTTTTGAATTTTTGGGGTCAAAACCCCAAAATTATGAAAATCCGAGATAGCAGTTTTGTAGCGCCGCTTTTTGTCTACTAGACCATATAAGGAACTTTGAAATTGCTTGATAACTGTAGATTTGGTGAGCGTTTCAAGATTGCATGTTTTTTGCTCATTTTTGCTCGAACATGACCTCAGTTTGACCTCAATAACTCCTGACCTAAGGTGACCTAAGACTTGAAATTTGGTGTGAAGGTGTCAAATTTATGCCCGGGAAGGTACTGAAAATTTGGCGGCGCGCCGCCGCTTTCTTGCTATTCAGGAAAAACCACACTTAACCCTCGCCCCCAACGGGGCGAGGGTTAAGTGTTGGGGGCGCCCCTCTTCTACTGGGCAAGCCCAACTTCTGTATGAGGTGCCTTATTTCTTGACATTGATGGACATGCACTTTTAGTGGATGGGGAAGCACCTGTACCCCCATACATATAGAAAGTTACAAGAAAGCCTTTTTGAAGGCTTTCTTGCCTTTTTTAAGCCTTTTTTAGAAAGAAAGCCTTTTTGCCGCTGATCGGCTTGGCCACTGACCAAACTTGAGCGCAATCAGCCCAGCTGTTC
This sequence comes from Amphibalanus amphitrite, assembly GCF_019059575.1. Taxonomy (NCBI): domain Eukaryota; kingdom Metazoa; phylum Arthropoda; class Thecostraca; order Balanomorpha; family Balanidae; genus Amphibalanus; species Amphibalanus amphitrite. Next base: position 629,491 of record NW_024881514.1, read on the forward strand.
TTGAGATGAAGAAGCGGCACCCTGCACGTGCGCACGTGTAAAATGGTTCAAACTGGATTTTGCCCGGCACCCTTCGCACCGGTCCCTATAACCGTGTGCCAAGTTTGAGTGCAAACGGTCCAGGCGTTCTCGACATCTGGAAGCGACCCCTGCTCGTGCGCACGTGCAGTAGCACCTCAACCGTGACATATGACAACGCATTTCCCGGTAGGTGCCTACCCACATGCCAAGTTTCAACACAATCGGGCCGGTAATTGCCGAGTTATTGTAATAAGAACAAACGTGACACCTGTTTGTACTTTGCACGTGCAGCGGGTGGTCACTCACATGAATCAAGAGTACCCGATGTTTAGTAGAAGGGCTACAGCTACCCTATAAAAATTACAGCAAGTCAAACGTCCTAATGCAGTGGTTGCTGAGATATAAGCCCACTTTGAGAAATTGGTAGTCTCAAAAGCGCTACTTCTGCAAAACAGCTTGGACGCCCTTGACTTTTCACGTGGCACGTGCCACGATGGTCAATTAGATGCATCAAGATAGTAAATTGCGGGTTAGAAGGGATGGGGCAGCCCAACAAAAAGACCACAGGTCTATCAGTCCAGCGGTTGATGAGATATAGGCCTCCAAAAGCATTACAGGCCGGGCCGGGCCGCTCATACTGATATTTTCCCGTTTTATTGAAAAGACTTCGCTTCACTCGCTCGCTGGTAATAATTTTGCTCAGTAATAACAGCCATTCTTAGTCCAGACAACCATTAGTGTCAATTCTTAAAATAATTCGTCATTTTAGTCTTAGCCTACTGCACTGATTTATCGTTGCGTCAGTTTACGACAGCTCGGTGACCGTTAACATTATGTTCTTACGAAAAACTTAAGAAATGCTTAAGATGACACGACGTGAATCGCACTTACGACATTCTTACGAGAATTCTTAAGAAAAGGTCGACGTGAATCGCAAACTGTCTACGAGAATTTTTTTATTCGTAAGATATTTTTGCTGTCGACGTGAATACCAAATTTTCGTAAGAAGTAGGTCGTGCGTAAGAAAATTCTTACGAAAATGATCGACGTGAATACGGCCCCAGGCCATTTCTCATAACACGAACGACCAGGGGGGGGGGGGTTGTTACGACCCGCCCCCTGGCGTTTCGAACCGGAAGGTCGTAGAGCTTAGAGGAAAAAACCAAAGGATTGCTCTCAACGAGATCTCGCGATTGGTGGTATATTTTTTGGTCCTAGGTCAACATTTGACCTACTTATGACCGGTCAAAGGTCAAATTTTCCGAAAAAATCAAACTTTTTCAACTTTCCGCGGCGATTGCGGCAAAACGGTGGGAGATATCGACTTGAAACCTTCACTATCGTGTTCCTTGATCAATTTTCTATCGTTTGGTATGTATTTCGTTTCTCTAGCTCTAAAAATGGCGCGTTGGGAGCGCCGGAAGTCGGCAAGGTCACAGTCGGCGGCAGAAATTCGAAAAATCAAAATTTAAATTTTTGAAATCTGATTGTATTTTTGGATTTGGGAGGTCCATTTGCTCCCTATAGAAGCTAATATTACTGCATATTCCCATTGAGGTGACAAGAATTAGCAAAATAGTGGTTCGGGCGCTTTTCAAAAATAGTACCGGACGCTGTTCCTCTTGTGACGTCATAGCTCCGTGACCTGACCTGACCCGGTCAATTTTCTTGCACCACACGATAGCCAATGCTTGCCCCAACATGCATGGGAAGTTTCATCATGATCCATCAAACAATGTGGGTATCACCGGCAGAAAACCTAGGGATTCGGCGCACACGTTTGGTAACTGTCGGCCGGAGGCTGTACCTCTTATGACGTCATAACTCCGTGACCTGACATGACCCGATCAATTTTTTTTCGGCAAAAGATGCGCAAAGGTTGCCCCAGAGGGTATTGAAAATTTCAGCCCGCTACGACAAGCCGTTTAGCGTGCACTTCGAAAAAACCTCAAGGGGGGGGGGTTGATACAACCCCCCCCCCCTAGGCGTTCTAGGGTTAAAGCATTAAATGGATCCCGAATATGTTTCGATTGGGAGCAATTTAATTTTACGTTTTTACTCAAGCATTATGTCCACAGCGTAGGCTGTAAGTACCTATACTCGCGCTTCTTTATTTCAAAGCCGAATAATGAAGGAAAAACGCAATTCCCATGGCGATAAATCAGAGAGGTAGGATGGCAGGGTACGCCGCGTCGTGATAACTCTTGGCATAATGAGATTGTTTGATGTATGACATCAAGTCATGTTGTATGCATCGTTAGACGCCATTTTTGCCACATTTAAGTGGCTAATTGCCGACTATTTATTTGATTAACAGTCATTTTTAAGTGATGCAATGTCATTAAAAAGGTAAACATTGATGGTGCATTTCGAGCACCAGTGTTTCCTGTGGTTAAGTAGCACGACCGCAGCTCAGTATCCATGAAATGGGACTTGGCTGCGTCACAGTTGCTGCTGGATGGCTCGGCTGCGTCATATTTGCCGCTCCTGGCTATGTCCCCTAACCTGCATGGGATGGAGTGTTGCGGGAACAGCCCTCCAGTCCACTCTCGACACAGTGATGGAATTACAACTTAGCAGCCCACCCCACACATTCCGAAATAATCGAGCCGATTGACAATTCCTCTGCCTTCCGCTGTTTTTCCGTGGAACAAAGCCCCTGATTGGAGCATTGTGTCTGATTCCTCGTCAGACAGGCCACGAGTAGACTCATCCGTAAATACTGGATGTAAATTTGACAAATCCCCTCTCAGGCGGTTAACCAAGCATGAGCGATTCTGTGCAGGCGTCCGCGGGGAATTGATTTCGGCCACGAGCCAGCGCGGCGGTGCGCCGGCCGGCCGGGCTCTCCGACCGGCCGGGCGCGCACGTGCCCTCATTGTCGGCGCCCCCGAGCCGCATTACTCGGCTCAACGGGCGGCGCGCAGCGCCCTGCTAACACAGCCCAGATACGGTCCCTTACTGCAGACCCGTCACGGCGCCCTTCCTGCTACATATACAGGACGGTCATGGCATCTAGGAAAAATGCCGGCTTGTACCGGATGGCGGCTTCTGTTGCCAGTTGCCTCAGGACGACTTCTTGGGAAACCTTGTCTTGCGATAAAGCTGTGCCACTGTCTGACCAAGCCTGGTGAGGAAGCTGGGAGACGACCGGCACTATATCTAGCTGACCTGTCTCTCAGAAAGTGCTGTGGCCGCTGCCGGTTGAAATGACCTTGCCAGATCTAAGGAGGTGGTGCCACTGATGGAAAACATTTAAAATGACCATTATCTTGCAGCAGCAGTTTCAACGTGTTTCATGACACATTTCATGTGTCAGCCCAATGTAGCGTTTAACCCGCGCGGAGCTGGGGGGGTAAATTTTACCCCCCTCGCGAATTTTTGCAATATCTCAAAAACGGCGGCGCGCAGCGCCGCCAAACTTTCAGTACCTTTTCTTACATCAATTTGACATGTTCCCTGAAAATTTGAGCGAAATCCGTCGGAAAATTTTGGAGAAATTGACGTTTTAGTGACGTCATGTTCGCCATTTTCGCCTCAAAAACGGCAAAAGTTCAAACGCCGCTACATCTTCATTTTTAAAGGAATCAAGACGTAACAAAAAAGGATATACGTAATTTTACTTTGTCTATCAAATGGCTATCTCGGTTTTTTGAAAATTTTGGATTTTGGCCCAAATTTTTTTTTTTCAAAAAACTGACTTTTTTGGGAAAATAGCTACAAAATCCAAAATTTTGAGTGTATCGAAAAAAACCGGAATATATGTCAGAGAAGTGGTCTATTTGCACCTACATACCAAGTTTTAGAAGAATCGGTTCAAAAATGTGGGAGTTATTCAAAATTGTATGACGTCACGACACACAAAAATTTTGAAAAATGACTTTTTTGGAAGTTCTAGACCTCGTACGGAAACAAAAGTAGCACCATTCGATTTGCCGTGAAAAACTGCATCAGATAGACACCTTTTTAGGCCTTAACAACCAACTTCGAAATTTGACCTCACTTGACCTGACCTTGACCTGACCTCGACCTGAAATTCATCCAGAGGTGGTCCATATCACTTATTGAGTGTGCCTATGGAATTCTATGAGTAAAATGACCCATAAAACATGTGTCGCACATGCCCTTTTCTATATTTTGTTTTTGGTGACCTGACCTGACCTGACCTGACCTTGACCTTGACCTCTCAATGATATTGTATGTAACGAATATTGTCTTGGTAGCCTAAGAACACGTTTTGGGCGATCAGTCTCAGTCCATGACTCCATTCTTCGGCAGCTACGGTGCAAGGCCGATACTGTAGGAACTTGCAATTTGTACCCTTGATCTGACCTTGACCTTGACCTCAAACTTAAAATTAAGTACATGTTTTTAGTTGTTCGTGATGAGATCTTTCGATTGGCGTTTGAATTTTCCAAATCGGACCATTAGTTCGGGAGATAACAGGGGGGTAAAATTTACCCCCCCCCCCAGCCCCGCGCGTTCGGCTGGAGACCCCAGCCCCGCGCGGGTTAAACGACTGAGCTGACTGTCCCAGCTATTGGGGCTTCCCATTCAGAGAGCTGTTAATTAGAGGTCAATTTTCCTGAAGTGATCTGCTCGTCACTGTGTTAACTACTACAGGCCTGCGCTGACCGACCTCATGGCAAGGCCGCGCTCCTCGACTGCCGCTCTCACCCGATGAGTGAGCAACTGCCGATGACTGCTCTCCCCTGCTCGCCTGCTCACCGTTGGCAGCGCTCCCGTGCTGACCCGTCGGCCGGCGTCGGCTTCTGCCATTGCCGGCTGGATCGTCCATCTCGTCTGCGGTCGTCAGTTGGCCGATCACCCCGGCTCATCCATAGTGACCGGCCCGGCGGCGCGCCGACACGGCTCAGCTCAGCGGTACCAGCCGCCGGCCGATGATCCTTATTGGAGGGCGCCGGGCGACCGGGGCGGGTCCCGAACGGGCCGCGCGCCCGCCGCCGAGACGCACCGAATACATTACCATAGATTATCGGGCGCAGCGCGGCACACATGTGGCGGCGTGGATGACGGCGTCATCCGTCCGTCACCGGTCCGGCGGCGGACCGCCCCCGCCACCGGGACTGTTCGTCAGGTCACCTGTGATCGGTGACCGGTCACCCGTGACAGGTGACCGGTGACCGGAGGCCGTGTCGGCGTGTCAGTCACAGAAGTCCCCTGAGGATCCTCTCATGGTCTCTGTTACTATTCGCGTAACTCGAGCCTTCCAGAGCAGTTCGGAGATGCGGTCCGCTTTGTGATCTCGCAGTCAATACCGGCTTCCCGCGGCGCCTCCGGCTGTCACGTGGCCTGTCCGTCATTCCGGGTACATCAGTCGGCGGGGCCCGGTCCCGCGCCGTGTCCGTCATTCTCGGTACATCTCGGCGGGACGCGCCGGCGGCTTTTTGCGGCGCTGAGCGGGCCGGCGGCGGTCGTGCCGTGCAACTGGCCGGTCCCGGTGTAGTGGCGGCGGCCGGCGGCGGCGGCCGGCGGCGACTCCGCCCCCGCCGCCGGCCGCGGCCGGCTCACCCCGCCCTAATCAGCGGGTAGCGCGGCCGGCCGCCACACCGAGCGCCGCGTAAAAAATACGTCAACAGACGCCCGGTGGGCCGGCGGCCAGAGGTCCGGCCGACCGACCGCGCCGCGGCCGCCATCCATAATAATCCATCAGGGCCCGCCGGTAATGGCCGGCCAGTGCCGCCGCCGGGCACACCGGTTCCGCCCCAGTCCCAGTCCTAGTCGGAGTCGGAGTCAGGGTCGGTGTCGGAGTCGAGGCAGGAGTTGACGTCGGAGTCAGGGTGGCCAGCATCAGGGTCAGAAACTGCGTCGGGGCTTACTCGATTTTGAGTTATAATATTTGGGCTGACTCGACCGAATTTATCTACCATGAACTGCTCTGAATCAACTGAGTGTGACACGCGAGACCAGCCTCAAGTCCTCTCCTCTTACTACCCTGGTGAGACACCTTCCCCGTGAGAACTACCCCCACCCCCCGATTCGGTGGTCACTTCTCACTCAGCTGGCACGGTTATCGCGCTGTCATCACGAGCCCACTTTTGTCGAGCGGCAGACACCCGACTACAGACACCAGCACCGTCCACAATAGCGCGGCTATCACCGGACCACTCGACACAGGCAGCTCGAGAAGCCCGTGTGCAGGTCGCTTGTGGAGCCGCCTGGTCCGGCGAAAATGAGCCTTCTTTAGTTGATATGAATTGAAGGTGTTGCATGCAGCGCTGCGTGCTGCCACCCGGATCCGGTCTGGCTTCGGTATGGCACCGTCTGGCGACCACTGCGGCGCTTGGTGCCACTTCAACACCTGCTTCTGGTGAGCCTGGGACAGCAGCAAACGTGCGAGCACATCCCATCAGTGATTTGGTAGTTGCTAGCTGCTTTTCACTAGTTCTAACTCTCGTTCACGTCGTTGTAGATCTCTGAACGTGTATCAATGTTTGCACTTAACGAGTGGCTTCGTGGTGGGTCTTGATCGATGATCAGCTTGATGTAGAGGTACTGCCCTGTACGTGTAGGTCATGTTCTGGGTGGGGTCGCTCCCGATGACCACGCCCCCCCCCCCTCCTCGGTCAGCGCGGCCACCGGAACCCAGCAACTTCCGGCGCCTTTCACCGTCCACCGGTAGGGCGGCTGCTTACAGCAAGCGGTCATCTCGGCCAGCTCTGGACACGCCACAGGGTCCCCTCTGGCCGCGCCGGCGGGCCTCCGCTGGCCAGCGCCGGCGGCCCGTCAGCTGGAGCGACCTCGGCGCCGCCGCGAATTAAACCTGTCGGCCCATTTGGGCTGCGTTCATTCATAAAGGAGCGCGGCCGGCGCGCCGGCGCCGGCCACCGACCGCTCGTTATTGCGACAACAGCAATCGTCTGCATGATGTATGTGTGCATAAACATGATGATTAGCCGGGGAGAGCGAGTTGGTGCCGGTGGCGGCCGGCGGTCAGCTCCGGGAAGCCGGGCGACTGGTGGCCATCAGCCGGAGCCACGAGATACCATCAGCGGACGGCGGCTAACGCGCCGGAGACATGCACGACCCGGAGAGAGAGAGAGAGAGGGAGAGAGAGAGAGAGAGAGAGAGAGAGAGAGAGAGAGAGAGAGAGAGAGAGAGAGAGAGAGAGAGAGAGAGAGAGAGGGAGAGTAGAGCTGATTCTGCTGTCGATGCTGTTCAACCGGTCCGCATCATCACCTCTGACGCTCGGAGCAAGGCCGTCCGTGATGAGCCCGGTCCGACTGAAGGGTGTGCCGGATCCATTGGCGCACCTCCGATAGGCGCCCGAGGTGATGTTGACGGCGAGCGCTTCGTGGAGTCGTCTATAATCTCTGGTAACCGAGTAGTAACAGGGGAGCCTTGCGGTCACTTGAGGTATGCAGCCATGGACTTGAGTCCTCTTCCTATCCCAGCAGATCTAAGTACAGTCATTCTCTTCCTCATCTGTCAGTTCAGTCGGCTTCAATCAGCTCACTTGCAGTAACGAGCTGATCCAGTCGGCCTAAACCGTTCCAGTCAGTCAAACTCCGTCCCAGTCAACTCCATTCAGTCCCACCCCAGCCACTCCCACTCAGTCCCACTCAGTCCCACTCAGTCCCACTCCGTCCCAGTCATCTCCATTCAGTCCCACCCCAGCCACTCCCACTCAGTCGCGGTCAGTCCCAGTCGCCGCCGGCAGCGACACTCGTCGGGCCTCTGAGATGGCCGTGTCATGGTGTGACCTCTCGCCGGCGCCTCTCACCGACCGGACTCGAGTGTCCTGTGGCAAACAGCCCTTCACTCACGACCCAGCTGCCGGCTACCGTGACTGGACAGTGGACATATGACCCGGCCGGCGCGGCGGCTAAAGTTACTGGACAGTGGACATATGACCCGCGGCCGGCGGCTACCGTGACTGGACAGTGGACATATGACCCGGCCGGCGGCTAAAGTGACTGGACTGTGGACATTTGGACATAGGACCTCATGACTGGAAAGATGGACACGTGACCTCATGGCTATACGGTGAGACATGTGACCTCATCAAAAGAGAGATAAACATTGGATATGTGACTTTTATCTTGTAACAGACATCTGTCACTCGAAAATCAGAACCCTCGTCACTTCTGCGACGGTGTCGAAGGTGTGAACGACTTAGTTAAAACCGGAGTAGTTCGGAGGGCACTGGGTCCAAATGTCCGAATGAAGCGCCCACCTACCAATCAGATCATCATCGCTGTCCGCTCCGTGTCCGGTCTGTCGGCTGTCCGGACTGTCCGGCGGGGGGGGGGGGCGTGTCGGCCGCTGTCGGGCGGCCGGCGGCGGGGGGCGGGCCGCCCGGACCTGGCCGCCGCGCTGGCGCCATCTGCTGGTCGCCGCTCGGCCCTCAGCCCCGCCGGGCCGGCCTCCACGTCTTACGGCTTTCTAAAGATGTAATTATCGTCGGAGCGGCCGGCGAGATCAAAGCCGAGGCCGTGGGGCACGGCGATGGACAGCTGATTGATGGGGGCAGACCAACGGACACGGGGGGGGGGGGGGGTGACCCGGGCCGACACTCGCCGCCAAAATAATGGGGGGTGGCGCATTTGCACCGGTGTACAAGCCTTTTTATCACCACCCGCGCGATGTCGGTCGAAAGAAAGGAGAGCATTGTCCTCACGTAAAACATGGAACAAAAAATACTCGGCGGTGTAATGCGGTACGTTTTTTTTTTTTTGTGAAGTTGGCTTCTGGGATACGGCCTCGCAGCGGGGGACCTGTCGGAAGCTGTTTTTGCTCATATCCTTACAAGCGTTTGAACAAATCGCTTCTCTTTTTTTTTTGAAGTAGCACAATGTGTCTTTTAGCTAAGCATATGCAAACACTCATGCATTTACAAAGTTACATCGCAGATACAAGGACGAAGAACAGGCATGGTGCAAGCTACATATAACTTTTTTAAAACAATTTTTGGGCATTACACTTATGTCATTTGGTGTCAGAAACGGAGTTTTTAACAACTTTATCGGTCAGTCATATGCACTGCACACTGCACAGTGCGCAATGCTCACGCCGTGACTCGCGAGCGGACAGGCCTCGTGGCGGGCCGTCAAGGGGTGACAGCAGCGGAGGTATACGACAGGAGCTCCATGTTGGGAGACAGACACCGGGTCAGTCCTCCGGAGACACGTGAGACGGACTCATTAGCTCCCTGAATATTCAAAGCCTGAAGCCCAAAATTCAGGAGCTGACGTTTGAGCTCAATCGTCACAATCGTCACAACTACGACGTCATGCTTCTGGCTGAGACCTGGCTGCGCTCGACCACCCCGAACCGCCTCCTGGTCATTCCTGGATACACGCTTTGTCGTGTGGACCGCCCAGATGGTAGCGGTTACGGAGGTGTCGCAATTATCACCAAGGCTAAAATCACGTCAACCGCACTCAAGATCCCGGGCAGTGGGAGCTCTGCCAGCAGCCTGGAGTCACTGTGGGCGCTGCTAAAGCTTGAACAGGGCCGGCAGCTGATTATCTGCTCCCTGTATCGGCCACCCCGACACAGTGAGGCTGCTCTGCTTGCCGACTTCACGGACCTCGAGGCCCAACTGCAACGAGTTATAATCGATTACCCCAGTGTTCCGCTTGTCATCTGCGGCGACCTCAACTGTGATTTATTGAAAGAGCCTAATTTCCGCGCGCGTCAACACCTAAGCAGCTTCCTATCAAATTACTCATTAGATCAATTAGTGACCACTGCAACATTTTCCTCCGGCTCGCTCCTGGATGTGTGTATTGTTAACAACCGTGAGCTCGTTTGCGACACCCGTGTTAAATATTGTCACTTCAGTCCTCACAAATTTATCGATGTCGTTGTGAATGTGCCGAAACTGCGTCAAAAGCCCACTGTTATCTCGTCTCGCTCCTTTAAGCGTTTAGATCACCCTGCACTGCATCATGACTTACTCGATGTTGACTGGGATTATGTATTCTCCGCCGAAACCGTCAGTGATAAGTGGGATGCTTTCTTGTCTTTCTTCGTACCTGTTTTTGATGCCCATGCCCCAATTAAGCGTGTGTCTATCCGTAACCCGACTGCTCCTCCCGTCTCCGTCGCCACTCGTGATCTCATGTCCCAACGTCGCGCTGCGCTCCGCCATTTAGGCCGCAACTCGAGCGAGTACAAAAACCTTAACCGCTCTGTCCGGGCGGCTTTGCGTCGCGACCGGCGGGTGGAACTACAGAGGGAAATCGGGGAACGGGGCCCCAACAAAGTTTGGCAATGTATCAGGTCGGTGGTTGCCGGTAAGAAGGATGGTTCTGATGTTCAGCCTGACCTATCTGCCAATGACTTAAATTCTTTCTTTGTATCCGTCGGTCCTCGTGTCGCTGCCGAGATCCGAGCCCAAAACGCACCTACCAATTTGAATGTACGTCTTACCCGTGTTGGCGCATGCATTTTTCAACTTCGAGAAATCACACTTGCCGAGCTTGAGCGGACGATTTTCAGCATGCGTAGCTCGGGTGCTTGCGGTACCGACAGTGTCTGCGTTCGCATGCTGAAAGCCGGATTCCGAGCTATTGGTGGTGTCATCCTGCATATTATCAATACCTGCTTAATTCAATCCGATATCCCCGATTCATGGAAACATTCCATAGTTCACCCTCTGTTCAAATCCGGCAATCCTTCAGACCCCGCAAACTTCCGGCCCATTTCCCTGGTTCCTGTGATCATGAAAGTGGTTGAGCGCATTGTCCATCAGCAGCTCTACACCTACCTCTCTCACAATCACCTTCTGGCATCCTCACAGCACGGCTTCCGCCCCCGGCACTCTACTGAAACCGCGTTGTTGTCCGTCACTGAACGCATCCTGGCCGCCACCGACAGGGGGGAGATCTCAATGCTATGCCTTCTCGATCTTAGTAAATGTTTTGACGTGATAGACCACGAGCTTCTGATGCAAAAACTTATGCTGCACGGTATCGAAATTTCCTGGTTCGCTGCCTATCTTCATGGGCACACCCAGAGCGTGTCGTTGAAAAATGGGTCCGGAAGTAGAGTGCTGTCTCGGCCTCTTCCTAATACCATGGGTGTCTTCCAGGGCTCTGCGTTAGGGCCGTTACTTTTCACCATCTTCTCTAACAACTTATCGCTGTACGCGGGTGATGCAGTAGTCTTTCAATATGCCGACGACACCCAAGTATTGCTTAGCGGTCCTGCCAGGGACCTTGAAGTTCTCATCTCGCGCATGGAGGTTTCGCTCGCGTCACTCAACGAATGGTTCTGCGCTAACGCCCTGAAGGTCAACGCCAGTAAAACACAGCTCATTGTCTTCGGCAGTCGTCAAAATTTACGCAAATTGCCAGATTTCAGGGTATCGTTCCGTGACGCAGCGTTGCAGCCGTGCGCGCAGGTTGGGAACCTGGGCGTCACTTTTGACAGTACTCTATCCTGGGACGCTCACGTCTCCGAACTCAGCCGCCGGTGTACGGGACTGTTGATCGGTCTCTCCCATGCGCGCCACAGTCTCCCGGATGGCATCATTAGAACGCTCGTGACAGCACTCGTTATCTCACGCATCCAGTACTGCCTCTCAGTTTATGGCAATGGGTCCCAAAAAAATTTCGATCGTCTCCAAAAAATTTTGAACTTCGCTGCTAGAGTCATTTTCGGTCGCCGTAAATTTGCCCATGTCTCTGACCTGCGAAAAAAGCTCGGGTGGTTGTCCCCGCGTCATATGGCTGATTACCAAACCCTTGTTATCGCCCACAAAGCCATTCAGCGCGGCGAACCCGAGGAATTGGCAACCATGTTCGTCACAAACAGCGCTGTCCGGGAGAGACACTCCAGGCAAGATCACCTCTTTCACCTTCCGCGACCACGGCTGGAAACGGGTAGGCGGCGGTTCGGCTATCGAGCCGCTGCTCTACTCAACAGTCTCCCAACTCAGCTGTCGCAGCTGTCTCCCGCCCCCTTTGCCCGATCTGTTAAAGCCGCGATAGTGGATGGGACACCAACTGATCGTCGCTGACCAACGGGTTGGTGGGTGGGTGAGTTGTACCAGTGTTACTACGAAAGTGTCTCTGTCCTTGCTTTGACGTGAGTGAATGTGTGAATGCTGTGAATGTTTAGATTAGTAACCGCGGATACGGATTCTGAGCAGTAATCGCCACGCACTTTCAGAATGTGGATCGCTCATGATTGTTCAATACAATACAATACGGACAGCAGCGGAGGTAGACGGGGAACACCTCCGAGGACTGATGGACAGACGGACAGCAGCTCTGCTTCTATAGGTGTATCTGGCAGAGTGCGGAGGGCGGGTCAGAGCGGCGGAGGAGGCGGTGCCGGCGGCGCGGCGCGCAGTGGCGCGGCTGTTTGCCGCCTCAGCTCGCCGCCGGCGCGCCATAAATGTGGACGGCGCCGGATGCGAGGCGGCCCTGCAGGCGGCGCCGTCCGGCTGCAGGGCGGGCGACGCCGCTGAATGGACCGGTCAGGTGGAGGTCGGACGACGGCCGGACGACGCCGGCGACCCGACCTCGACCGGACAGCAGCCCGACATCGACCGGACAGCGACCCGACCTCGACCGGACAGCGACCCGACCTCGGCTGGACACCGACCCGACCTCGGCTGGATAGTGGATAGTGACCAACAGGATTGAGCGACGGACAGCTGGTGATGACAACGGACAGATGGGGATAGACGGAAAACCAAATGAAGGACAAGGATTGGCAACGGATACCCGACGAGGTTTGACAACAAACGGACGGGAGTTTTAACATGATAGGTACCAAATGGACGAGGGTGAACAACAAGCAGACAGTGCTGCAAAAGGGTCGAACAGGGATCAATGTCTACGGAGATTTATCATTACACTAAGACTTGAGCCCAAACCATATCTACTTACCATACCTCAAAGGTGACATAACTGCGACCAACTGCAAAAGAGGCTGCTCAATAGTCAATTTATCTTCCTATCCCTCGATCCCGGAAATATGAACAAGGTTAATCTAACCATCTTCTGAAATTCTGAATGGATACACATAAGTGCATTGCGCCCTATTAACCCTCGCACGACCAGGCCATTTCTCATAACACGAACGACCAGGGGGGGGGGGGTTGTTACGACCCCCCCCCCTGGCGTTTCGAAACGGAAGGTCGTAGAGCTTAGCGGAAAAAACCAACGGATTGCTCTTAACGAGATCTCGCGATTGGTGGTATATTTTTTGGTCCTAAGTCAACATTTGACCTACTTTTGACCGGTCAAAGGTCAAATTTTCGGAAAAATATACTTTTTTCAACTTCCGGCGGCGATTGCGGCAAAACGGTGGGAGATATCGACTTGAAACCTTCACTATCGTGTTCCTTGATCAATTCTCTATCGTTTGGTATGTATTTCGTTTCCCTAGCTCTAAAAATGGCGCGTTGGGAGCGCCGGAAGTCGGCAAGGTCACAGTCGGCGGCAGAAATTCGAAAAATCAAAATTTAAATTTTTGAAATCTGATTGCATTTTTGGATTTGGGAGGTCCATTTGCTCCCTATATAAGCTAATATTGCTGCATATTCCCATTGAGGTGACAAGAATTAGCAAAATAGTGGTTCGGGCGCTTTTCAAAAATAGTACCGGACGCTGTTCCTCTTGTGACGTCATAGCTCCGTGACCTGACCTGACCCGGTCAAATTTCTTATACCATATGATAGCCAATACTTGCCCCAACATGCATGGGAAGTTTCATCACGATCCATCAACCGATGTCCGTACCACCGGCAGGAAACCTCGGGCGTTGGCACTCAGTTTGTGAAAATCCGGCCGGAGGCTGTACCTCTTATGACGTCATAACTCCGTGACCTGACATGACCCGATCAATTTTTTTCGGCAAAAGATGCGCAAAGGTTGCCCCAGAGGGTATTGAAAATTTCAGCCCGCTACGACAAGCCGTTTAGCGTGCACTTCGAAAAAACCTCAGGGGGGGTTGATACAACCCCCCCCAGGCGTTCTAGGGTTAAAAAAAAAAACTCACCGAACCTGCATCGACCCAAAGTTGCTTCTCGACATCTGTGGCTTTGTAACCAGCTGCAGTTCGGTTCAATGCACTTTCGTTGTTCGAGTGCATATGCCGTTTGTTGTGGGCTACTGCGTGCTGACATTCCCTTTTACAGTTAGGAATATTGGGCAACATGGGGTCGGTTTGATATCTATGCATCTTTACGGTTGCGTCCGACCCGTGGGAACAGCGGAGTGCGGGCGGAGGCGGCCCAACCGCCTGCTGGGGGTTCCCGCCGCCGTCGGCCGGTGCGGCGTCACATGCGGGCCGACTGATGACACCGATGGGGCTGCACCGGGGCTGGTGACCTCAGGGACGTACCCGGTCACCGACTACTGTCAGCGGTGACGGACCCGGTCACCGGCAACTGTCAGCGGTGATGGACCCAGTCACTGTCAGTGGTGACGGACCCAGTCACTGTCAGCGGTGACGGACCCGGTTACCGACTACTGTCAGCGGTGACGGACTCGCTCACTGACGGCAGTGACGGACCCGGTATACCTGTCCATTCAACATGAGCGTGCTGGATATGGAGCTCGAAAACTTCTGTATTTGTTTACTGTGACTGAAAGAATGCAGCCAGCCGTTTGTAGATCTTTTCAATCACGAAGGGGTTAGAGAAGTGAAGCGAAACAATGTTGCATTGTTTTTGTCCGATGGCAATCTATGAGAGGATACCCATAGGCCCGGTGGGCAGATAGATGGATAGCCGATGTCCGTATGCATGTAAATATTTCCCATACATGCCTAACTCGGAGAGATAACCGCAGCGCCCGATGCCGAGGTGGCTCTATGTTTGGAGGGATTAACCGACGTGCCAATTCGGCGGTAAGGTGGCGTGCCGGCCGGCCGATGACGTGATAGGTTCGACCGCATACGCCGGTTGTAATTACAGGCCAATATCGCCGTGCTGTAACGGGCCGTCACCGGAGCCTTTCTCGGTACTCGAACCGGACCTGCAGTCAGACTGACACTGGCCGCTGCCGACACGCCACTGCAGCGCGGCCATCTCGAAACAACGCCGAACTTTTACATGCCTTCTCCCCCGCACCAGCCAGGAATAATACATATTCCTAGCCACATAAAACTTATCATCCTTACTATATCACCCCGGTAACTGGGGCGATATGACGTCCCTGTCGCTATTGCCGCCACGGTATCCGTCAATGGGCCATTAGCGGAAGTAGCTGGTGTGTCGGACGGCCCCGGCGGATCTGTTTGTTTCCACCCCCTGACGCTGTTACCCGGCTCCGGCCCCAGCCCCAGCCGTTCCCACACCCGTCCGTGGCAGCCTTTTTGTGCCGCGTTATTAGATCAAGATTCTATTTAGATTGTCGGCGCGTCGCTGTTGACAGCTCCCCAGAGGCGGGCAGCGGAACTACTGCCGGTCTCCGGGGTGGCCGAGCGCCGCCGCTCCGCCGCTACGCTCTGCATTAATTATACAGCCCAGCGTAGAACAGTGTGCTGGGCTAGATATAGGCATGTTTTGGGGTCTGTTAAATCGTGTGCTTAGGTTTGTCTCTTAGGCTGGGGGGATCCAGAGCGTCGTAAGCCTCGTCGCAGCTGCGACGTGTCGCAAGTTGTGTAGTAAGTCGTTTTTGGAGGGATCAATTGATGAGTAGCGTTACATAAGAAGTAAAGTCTATCGCAAAGTGCCTGATTTACGACACAACTTACGAATTTGAAATAGCAGTCGTAAGTTGTGTCGCAAGTTGATATGGCCTTGAGGGAGAGGTCACAGGTCACAGGTCATTGGGGTCATGGTCACGAAATTTGCATGGTACGTGGAAAATTGTTGAAACTTGAGATCCTGAAAATTTCGTTGCAATCCGTTGCCGCTAACGCGAGTTATAAAGCAAGAACCAACGGTTCGTCTATGAGGCCTCAATCCGCGCCAGCGAGAGTGTTGAACATGGTGCATAATATGTTATATTCACATTTATTGGGGTATTCATGGATATGAAGTAGCCTAACACCATTCCAGCAACTACTGGCGAATCCAGAAAGGCGGTCTTGGACGTTGCGAGGGGCATCCCCCAAAAGATTCTCCAAATTCTAAAAACGATGTGTCCCAGATGACCCCCTTGACCTCGAATTGATCTCTGTGATGACCCCAAGTTGACCTCTGTGACCTGACGTGTCCCAGATGACCTCCAATTGAGCTTTGTGATGACCCCAAGTTGACCTCTGTAACCTGACGTGTCCCAGATGACCTCCGTGACCTCCAATAGAGCTCTGTGATGACCCCAAGTTGACCTCTGTGACCTGACGTGTCCCTTGATGACTCCCATGACCTCCAATAGAGCTCTGTGATGACCCCAAGTTGACCTCTGTTACCTGAAGTGTCCCAGATGACCTCCGTACCTTCAATTGAGCTCTCTGATGACTCCAAGCTGACCTCTGTGACCTGATGTGTCCCAGATGACCTCCAATTGAGCTCTGTGATGACCCCAAGTTGACCTCTGTAGCCTGACGTGTCACAGATGACCTGCGTGATCTCCAATAGAGCTCTGTGGTGACCCCAAGTTGACCTCTGTGACCTGACGTGTCCCAGATGACCTCCAATTGAGCTCTGTGATGACCCCAAGTTGACCTCTGTAACCTGATGTGTCCCAGATGACCTCCGTGACCTCCAATTGAGCTCTGTGATGATCTCAAGTTGACCTCTGTGACCTGACGTGTCCCATATGACCTCTGTAACCTCTATGTAAGTGACCCCTCTGATGACTCCAAGCTGACCTATCTGACCTGATGTGCCCCAGATAACCGCCATGACCTTCAATTGAGCTCTGTGATGACCCCAAGTTGACCTCTGTGACTTGACGTGTCCCAGATGACCTCCGTGACCTCCAATTGAGCTCTTTGATGACCTCAAGCTGACCTCTGTGACCTGGCGTGTCCCAGATGACCCCCAATTGAGCTCTGTGATGGCCCCGAGTTGACCTCTGTAACCTGACGTGCCCCCAAGTTGCCTTCTGTGACCTGACGTGTCTCAGATTACTTCCGTGGTCTCCAATTGAGCTCTGTGATGACCCCAAATTGACCTCCGTGACCTGAAGTGTCCCAGATGACCTCTGTAACTTCCAATTGTGACCTCAATCTCCAACTCTACTAACTCTCTGTGACCTCATACTCTCTTAACTCATTTCTTCTAAAGCATCGCTTCTAGATGCCCTATAGCGCCACGAATCTCCTGTGATCGATCCCAAAATTCATGGCAACTCACGTGAGCGTTAGCAACCACAAGTCACCCAGTTGAGACAAAGCTTCAGAATCAGAGAACATGCTTGAACTGGCTGTCTCATAAGCTCGCAAACCAGAAGGGCGAATGTTCCTTTATGCTTGATAGAGTTTTCGACCTTACTGACGCTTACTACGGGATCAGCTGATCGTGTAGCCTTTTAAATTCTCGAGTAAAGCGGGTATTTAAACCTTGTCGCAGCTACGTTCTGTCGTATCCTCCGACAAACCCCTCTTTCCTCAACATCCCTCCTTTTTCGCTACGACACAACTTGCGACGGGAGATGTGTCGTAACTTGCGACGTGTCGTAGATGGACTTGCGACGCCCTGGATCCCCCCGGCCTTAGTGTGCTTGTGTATGTTGTGTGCGCATACATTGACGGAGGGTGCGCTTAGTAACCCACGCAATCACAACTGAACATATCTAGGCTATTTCGCATTCTTACCTGGGTCAGACGCGGCCAGTCAGTTGGCGGACAGGAAGCGGTGCGGCCGGGAGGTGCTCGGCCGGCCACCGACCGGCTGCCAATTGAGAGATCAGCCAGTGATCCATCAGAGGCCGACCGGCTGCGGTCGGTGCCGCTTCCTCGGTCAGCCGCAGCGCGTCCGGCCGGCGCACACTGCGTGAACACCTCCCACGGGCGGGGAGAGGGAGAGAGGGAGAGAGGAGAGAGAGAGAGAGAGAGAGAGAGAGAGAGAGAGAGAGAGAGAGAGAGAGAGGAGAGAGGAGAGATGGAGAGAGAAAGAGAGGGCAGCGGTCTGACGTCTCCCACAAAAAAAGAAAGTTATATAAGGGTGTCGGGCGTCCCAGAGCCTCCGAATTTCTAAGGACAGTGTGGGGCAAAAAATACCCGCGCTTTGCGTGAACGCCTCCCACGCCTTGTGAGCGGAGGATGGGAAGGGTGTCAGGGGTTGTCCACTGGCCGTCAACAGAAGTCGAGAGAGCTGGCGCCTTTTTGCTGGCGCCGCGCGGGCACACTGTTTTATGGCGGTAATTGGTCTGCAATAATGACCTGTCATACGGGGGAGGCGCGGGCGCCGCGTGCTGCCGGACTGTGATAATGTCCACGTCTGAGCGCGGCTCCTGGCGCGCTGGATAAGCCGCACATGCTGCGTCGTGGAAGAATCACCCTCGGTAGCGGCTACTAAAACACAAAACACTCACGGATATCGATCAATCCATCGTTTTTTTTTTTTTTACGGAAGTTTCTTACCATTCGACACCGAACATATTTGTGGTATAGGAGTATCCGTGGAAGCCGCTAGAACTATCATACAAATGATGCGCGATAGAGTTTTTAATATCCATCAATTCAAATTGCGACTTAAGTCAAGTGCTTTTATATTGAAATCATTTATCTCGTCGAAACGTACAAATGTCAAGTGTGCTTCATCTAGTCAAAATATAGGCACTTGTAGGTAGATACTGATTTTTCTCGCATGAGATACGGCAACACAAATACCGAAAAATTGCAGCCATTTCGGTCATCAAGGCGTGTTCATCATTACTGATCCAGCATTCTCTTTTTCAGTTTTCATCAGATTAATGGATTTACTTGGGATTTATCATATACCTGCTGTAAATTTTCAGACATGCTTTGTAGTGAAAAGATCACACGTTTTGAGACCGTCTGGGTCGACTGCCTTATCGTAGATTTGAGCCATCTTGCAAAGACTGCGCCCGCTGATGGTAAGGTATGGCCGATATGACTCAAAGTTCGCCGTTGCTCTGCCTTCATGAGTATGTTTAATGCAATTTATCGTTTGACATGGCAAACGGATATTAATCACCCAATAGCAGCGTATGCTTTTCCCACGACTTTGATGTGTGAGCTTGAATACTTACGCACAACATTGCGTGTGGGAGATAGCATGCAAGCTCATGCCAAAACTCCATCAATTGTCGTAGTTCCGATTTAATTTGATTTATGGACATTCATCGTGAATGCATTCAGTCTCCACATTATACTCGTCTTCGGTCTTCCTGTAAACTTTGAACGTACCTATACTTATTGTCATCGTTTAATCAGTACTTCCCTTCTTTGTTTCTTTTCCCCCCACCTAATCCTTAACCCGCGCCCCACTGGGGTCTGTGTATAACACGCCCTACTGGGGGGGGGGCTATTCATAGCCCCCCCTCCTAACTCCGAAACTACTGGGCCGATCGTCAAAATTCAAACGGCGTCTGATAGCCCCGGAAAAACTGTCGAGCGAAACCTAATTTCATTGACCTCGAGGTCACCGATGACGTCACAGGTCAGGTCAAAGTAAAAATTATTAGCATTTTTGCTTGTTCACATTTTGGGCTCTGGCCGCCGTCTTACAAGTCAGATCAGGCTCATTTTTGGTTTCCAAACTCGTGAACAGATGCTCTAGATACCTTGAGGGTACCAAACTTGTACTTTGATTTTCAGGTCAGGGTCAGGTCATCACAGGTCACGAAAATATTATATCATGCGTCGGTCACGTGACACATGTTTTATGGTCCATTTAGGCCATAGATTTCGAATTTGATGTCGTCTGTGTCATTCGAGGTCATTTTGAGTCGAATTTAGCTTAGGTCAGGTCACTTTTAGGTCAAAAAAGGTCAAATTTTGAAGTTAAAATTTTTCAACAAAAAAGGTGTCTATTGGATGCAGTTTGAGCTCAGGAACACGATGGTGCCATTTATATTGGTGTACGATGTCAAATACGTACTGAAAAATTGATTTGAAAAATTAATAATTGTGAATTTTTTGCAATAATGCGTATAACTTGGCCATTTTTGAAGATATTTAGCTAAAACTTGCTAGAGTTAGTCATAATCATGCATTCTGTCACATATATTCCGGTTTTTTTCGAAAAGTCAAAAACTTTTTGAAAAAAATATAAAAATATAAATTTTGAATATTATTATATACAATTTTCGAAATTTTCAAAATTTTGAAAATCCGAGATAGCAGTTTGATAGCGCGGTCAATTCTGAGTCCTTTCATGCAAAGAAATTGGATTTAGCTCAAAAACTGAGCTCTTGGGAGCGATTGCCGTGGTTCAATGTTTTGCGTCGAAATCGGACGAACATGACGTCACTCTGACGTCATTTCCGGCCGACCTATGGTAGCTACGAAGTTTAAATTTTGACACAAGGTGTCAAATTGATGCAGCCGAAGGTACTGAAAGTTTGGCGTCGATCCGTCAAGGGGTTTGGAAGTTATTGCAGAAAAACGGGAGGGGGGGCTATAAATAGCCCCCCCCCCCAGTGGGGCGCGGGTTAATCGCCAGCAATTTTCTAATTCGTCGTACAGCAAGCTCAGGCGCTTAACAAAAAAGGTACCTAACCCTTACCGTTTTTTTTGAAAATCAAAAACATGTTTATTTATTCAAACTTGATGATGGCGTAATGCCAAAAGCTTGTTTTACTGTTTTAGATATTTATTTTGCCTAAAATAAAAAAAAAAACACTTTGACATGCGTGAGATCATTTCAAGCCTCCTTACCGGTTTGCTTGATGTTTCTTATTGGACTTTTTTATTTCGTTGAACCAATGTCTCATATTGCTTACTTCTGTATTGCCTTTCATGTAAGTACATCATGAGTATTTCGTCAATCAGCTAAAGCTACATAATCATGTTTCATCGGATACACATTACTTTGGTTTATTTGATAATAGACAACGCGAGTCAGGCAGGATAAAGTTATTACGAACCCACCCATATCGAATTTATCGACCCACACCTTTTCAAAGGCAGTAATTAAATAAGCCAGGCTTTATTCCTCAGACATCAGAACAATGTACCCTGTATGATTTCGGATTGTAAAATTTGCACGCTGACTATAACGCCTTGCTGCGAAGCACGAGCTGCAATTGAGGCGAAATTTATGACTGATTGCAATGCTGTCGAGCTGGACGGATATATGTGTGGGAAAGGCGACTTTCCCATTCACTGCGGGCCGCGGTGTCCTGGCGCGGCCGCCGGCGCGTCGGCCATGATTGCCGGACAGGGGACCCACCCGGTGCAGTGGTGGCCCCGGCCCTGCCGCCGCGCGCCGTGCAACAGTCGCTGCCGTGGGGCCCACTCAGTTCGGCCGTCCGCCGCCAGGGGCGCTGGGGTCGCGCGACGGAAGCCGTTTCGCCACTCGATGTGGGGGCCGGCCCCGTCGCTCGGGCCGTCTAGTCCGTCCGTCTTTGTCTCGTCAGTCGAATTCAGTCAGCGCGCCCCTCACATAGCTGCCTGAGATCCTCCGAACGTCCTGTTCGATCGACGCTGATCGAGCTTCATCGAACAATGGTCAACTCAAGACCCGATGGATGCTCTGGCTTTGTACGCGTTTATATTGTTATTATCATGTGTAGGTAAGAAATAGTTCGACTTCAATACGAATTCGGATTGTTTTATTACCATGTGCAGTATGTACAATATAACGATATCATTTGGGTTAAATTAACCCTCGCCCCGTTGGGGGGGGGGGCATTTTGGTCCCCCCTGTGGTTTTTCCTGAATAGCAAGAAAACGGCGGCGCGCAGCGCCGCTAAATTTTCAGTACCTTCCCGGGCATCAATTTGACATCTTCACACCAAATTTCAAGTCTTAGGTCACCTTAGGTCAGGAGTTATTGAGGTCAAACTGAGGTCAAGTTCGAGCAAAAATGAGCAAAAAACATGCAATCTTGAAACGCTCTCCAAATCTACAGTTATCAAGCAATTTCTAAGTTCTTTATATGGTCTAGTAGACAAAAAGCGGCGCTACAAAACTGTTATCTCGGATTTTCAAAATTTTTGGTTTTTGACCCAAAAAAATCAAAAAATTGATTTTTTTAGAAAAACAAAAAAAAATCAAAAAATTTCCGAATTTCGAAAAAACCGGAATATATGTGATAGTCCCAGCACTCTTCTATATACATACCAAATTTCAGATCGATATCTCGTTTTTTGGCCAAGTTATAAAGAAAAAACTGTTCAAAAATGATGACGTCAAATTTTTGAACTCAATTTTTAGCGATTCTAGACCACGTACGGCAAAACAAAGACCACCATTGAACTCCCCGTGACGAGCTGCATCGATTCGATACCCATTTTATGCAGAAATATAAACTTTGAAATTTGACCTAATTTGACCTGACCTTGACCTGACCTTGACCTGACCTTGACCAAAACGTGACCTAAGCTGGCCCCAAAGGCTGCCTGACCCACATAATCGCATTTGTCATGTAAAATGGACCATAAAACACATGTATCACAGGACACTTTCATATTGTGACCCCCCCGTGACCTGACCTCTGTGACCTGACCTGGTATCAGTGACCTCAAATAGCAAAATATGTGTTTGAAGAACATTTCCCCATCGATGATTTTCAATGAAATGCATTTTACTCGATTTAACAACGCATTTCTTGAAATGCCTGTAAACGGTGAAAATTGGACCTTTGACCTGACCTGTGACGTCATCGGTTTGACCTAGGTCAATAAAATTGGGTCACAAGGTAGTTCCCCGTTGGGGCTATCCAACGCCGTTTACCGCTTGTCGCTATGTTGCGTGGTTCTCGAGATATTAGGGGGGGGGGCAAAATGGCCCCCCCCCCAACCGGGCGCGTTGCTCGGCAGAGCCCAACGGGGCGCGGGTTAAGATGCTAACTGCATCGAGGAATTTCAATTTGTTTTGTGATATCATATTTGCTGTTTAGGTACCCGCGTCATTTCAGTGCCAATGTTGATATTCTCGCGAATCATTTCGTTAACTCGGTTACGCCTTTGTCCACACCGGCATTATGATACACGCTACCAAATGCCGTATATAGGGAAGTGTGACATCAATAAGATTGGGCCCAGGTGGGGGACAAGGTGCCGCCAAAGTCTACTGCCGATCCTCCGTCCACCGCTGGTGTCCGCCGGTGTCCGCCGGTGTCCGCTGGTGTCCGGCGTTCATTGTCCGGTGTCCAGTGGACTGGAGCGGCGTTACAGCGGTGCGGCGGCGGTCCCCCGCAGTTCCCGCGTTCGGAGCGCCCCCAGGGGGTCTGACAGACTGCTTCCCTTCCTGCCGCTCCACACCTTGCATATGCTACATGAGTGCATATTTATTATGCGGGTAATATGTGTTATCAACAGGCTCATGAGCCTTTGGGTGACGGCTACGGGCTTAAACCCACAGATATCAAATAATTGGCTCATATCTATCAAGTTCTGATGACTTCTCATCACTACCCAGCCATGCTGCAACAGCTTGGAATTTGGTGGCGACCCAAACGGCGCACCCTACAAATTGGTACTTGCCTGTTGCGCGCCACACTCGAGTAAATCATACCTGAATTTGTCCGAGTCCGCCTCGTCATGAGCGATGCTGGGAGTTCGTTACACATAATTGTAATTCGGGCCATTTTTTACCTCAGAAAGAACACATCATCCGCCCGGCGCGGTGTGCCCACCCGTTGGGTAGCGTGTCACGGTCGGCGGCGCTGTCCGTGAGTGGTAGTGAGAAGTCGCGCGGTGATGGCACACTATGTCAGCCGGCGGTTACACCTGTCCAAGGCAGTGGGCTGATTTATTATCGTCAGGTGGCTATCTCCTGTGTCAGCTCAAAAACCGCCAATAGCTCTGTGGCAGTGTTCAGTTCTCATTAATTGAACCAAACTTGCGAGCTTCTTGTTTCTAATCGCACTACTTATTACAAGGTGCCGCAAAATCATCCCATCTACCACAAAATGCACCAAATGCCACCTTAGCAACTATAGATCACAGTGCATGTAGTATTCTGTTCACTGCAACAGCGAACACAAAACCCTGAAACCACAAAATAAAACGAGGCACCGTTTAAACACCAACCCTATAAACACTTCTACATAAACACAGCAAACCGTTCCATTGGCCACAAACACAGCAAAAAGTGACTCGCTGTTAGTGGCAATACTGCCTACCACACAATGCCCAATGCCCATAGGATTCTAGCCATCACACCATACAACGATGCATCTGTATTTCAACACGCTCGCGGGATGCAAATCATCAACCAGTTAAAGATTTTCTGGCGAGCTTCTGGGCACAAACTCAAAACAGCGGATCAGAAGATGCATAAAAGCCGCTGAATGATGCGTCATCATTCGACACCAAGGCCCTGGCGGTCCGTCACCTCACTCACATCACGTCACCATCACGACCCGTCA
Source organism: Amphibalanus amphitrite (assembly GCF_019059575.1). NCBI lineage: Eukaryota > Metazoa > Arthropoda > Thecostraca > Balanomorpha > Balanidae > Amphibalanus > Amphibalanus amphitrite. The sequence continues at coordinate 653,891 of NW_024881514.1, forward strand.
CGGGACCCGCGTCACGACCCACGGCTCCCGTCCGTGCTCCGTCCGTGTGACCTGGCCCGATCTGTCCAGTACCGCTGCCTCAGCCGGCGGTCCACCCGCTGTCCATACCACACACCGCTTCTCGTCTATCCCAATCAGACACCCTCGCCCCGATCTGTCAGTGAGTTATCTTCACATCGTCAGAGGGCCCGGACCGGTGGCGGCGGCGGCGGCGCACGTGCGGCCACCGGCTCCCCGCCGCCCCCTGCCGGGCGGCTCTCGTTCATCAGCGCTACCACGCTGCTTTATGCTAATTGGACCGACCGACTTTATTAGTGCGGAATTCATATGTCGCTAAGTGTGAAGATAGTGTAACTCACTCGGCGGGCTGCGGGGCGGGGAGGGCGGGAGGTAGGGAGGGTGTCACAGTCCAGAGACGGAGGCACGGATGCACGCTCAAAGGCCGGCGGAAATGGGGACGCAGGAGCTGCAGCCGCGCTGATACATGCCGCCGGAGGTGTCGGCCGCCCGGGACGCCGGCGCCCTAACCAACAGTCGGCAAAGGAGGCCGATTTATTGGACGTTTAATTATCTGCATTGTCCGCGCAGAGCGGCCGGTGGCCTCTGGGTGGCGGGCGGCACAGAGCGGCGGCGCTGCCGACATCCGGAGCAGGAGTTCAACTCCAACTAATCGCCGCATTGGCCCGGATGTTACGGCTCGCTGCAATGGAAACTGCAGCGGCTCTGTATAGAGTATACGGCTCTACATGCAGACATACGGTGGCGAGACAAGAGGCCCGACAAAGAGTGGTCTCTAACGCCCGACGGTGCTCCAGATGGTCCCGAGTTGTTCATCATCTACCTCTGTTTCAGCAGAGAGCTGTCACCGGCCTCCTCTGCTATTGTTTTAAATGTGGGACCACTAGCAACATTAATCTCGGCCCTTTCTGGTATCGAAAATATTAGCATCGTTGCCTTGCAGTTCATGGCCGCCGCGGAAGTTTGGGGGTTGACCTTCTTTATTACCATTGGGGAATAGAGCGCTGCTCTAAATCAAGTTGTGAAGACATTTTAGGTAACCTTACATACCAAGCTGACCTTTATTCAAGCTAATCCTCTTGCTTCTGCTTCAATTCTCCTATCAAGTTATGTTTCTAACAGCTGGTGATCTGTCACTGAAGTACAATTTTTGAAAGAAAAAATAAAAGTTATTTGTTACTGTTGTCGCCGGCTACCTTTCTGTTCTTCCAATTCTTAGACGGTCAGATCTCTAAACGCACCGACTCATCACTTGTGATTTATTTGAAATGAACTTGACGATATATTTGAACTGAACATGATCGAGTGAGAGTGTAAAAGTGGTTTCTGAAACAAAGCAAAACACAAAAGTAAACAAGCATTCGTCATAACAAATTCTGACACAAATACTGACAATTACTGAGGATATGGAACGTAACGCCGAGGATATGGAACGTAACAGTAGTAGATAGGCAAGTATATGAAATTACTCACCGAGGTTCTGCCCTGTCCACTATAATTATTTAATTTAGCCGTTGACAAAATCTTTCAAAATAACACATAACTAAACTAACTAAGCAAACAAAGACATTTTGCGGAATAACACGGTCAGCTGAGCCAAAGCTGAGCCGGCTGGTTCCACAATACACAAACAAACTCGTTCGTTGTAAACCGCTGGTTCTTCCACTTCCGAGGATCAGTCAGCCGAAGTATCGGCGCCGGATACGCTGCGCCAACACCCTCCCCCTTGAACCAACACAGGTTCAACAACAAGGGCAGGTAAGGACGTCCGGCGCTCACACAATCGCTTCCTGCACCAGTACCAGTTTGGAGATGGGCCGCTTGAATACAGATCTGGCGGTCTTAGCTGTCACAGTCCTGACTTGACCCTGTGCATCTGGGAACACTTCAGTCACCCGACCCAGAGGCCACTGTGGTCGGGGTAGATTCAGATCGACGATCAAGACCAGGTCGCCGACAGACAGATTCCTCTTGACCTTCATCCACTTTTGTCTTTGCTGTAGCTGAGGCAGATATTCTGCCATCCAGCGTCTCCAGAAAACGTCTGCCAGGTACTGCACCTGGCGCCACCGTCGTCTGGAGTACGTGTCCTGCTCATCAAACACGCCACAGGGTTCAGCACATCCTTGGAGCAGCAACAGATGGTTCGGCGTCAGTGGCTCCAGATCTGCTGGATCACTGGAAACTGGTGTCAAGGGTCGACTGTTCATCACAGCCTCGACTTCACACGTCAGCGTACGGAGTGACTCATCAGTCAGGGTCTGCTCTTTGAGAAGCGCGCCTAATATCTTTCTGAAAGTCCTGATAAGCCGCTCCCACACACCCCCATGATGCGAAGCGCCTGGCGCGTTGAATACCCATTTGATGCCTCTTTTCAACAAAAATTCGTGAACCTGGTCTCTGTTCAGGTTCTTTACCGCTTCCTGCAGTTCTCGATCGGAGCCGATGAAGTTAGTTCCGTTGTCAGAGCGGATATGCCTGACTTGACCTCGTCTTGCCTGGAAGCGACGCAGTGCACTGATGAAGGAGCTGATGTCCAGGCTGTCAGCAATCTCGATATGCACAGCGCGGGTTGTGAGACAAGTGAACAGTACGCCGTATCTCTTCATCTGCTTCCTGCCGCTTCTTGTGAAAAATGGCCCGAAGTAGTCAGTACCAACACGCGTAAAAGGAGGTTCGTTTGGGGTTACACGTTCCTCTGGTAGATCAGACATCACCTGGGTGACGACGCCAGCCTGTCGTTTCCGGCACCCAACACACTGGGACAGAACTCTGCGGACAGCTGTGTTCCCGCTCACAATCCAATACTCGCAGCGCAAGGCCGCCAGAACATGTTCCCGTCCCTGATGACCAGTTCTTTCGTGCATGTCACGGATGATCAGGTCTGTGACGTGGCCTTGCTTGGGAAGAATCTTTGGATGTTTCACCAGATCTGAAAGCCCACTGTTCTTCAGACGACCTCCGACGGTCAGAGTCCCATCGACTACGAGTGGACTAAGGCGATACAGAGGGCTGCCTTTCTTCACATGAGTTCTGGTCAACTCCTCAGGGAAGACCCGTCGCTGTACGAATCTGATGATTGCAGACTCTGCGTCCTGAAGGTCGCGCACAGTGAGGCGCGCAGAAACGTTTTTGCTCTGCACGTCTTCCGTGCCATCATTTAACTTCTTTCTCGTTTTCGCTCGGATGAGAAGCGTAGCTCTGATTCGAAGCAGCCATCCAACTGCCTTTTTTAGCCTGTGCCAATCTGAAAATCTGTTCAGGAGCTGTGATGTAGGATCGTCTTCATCTACATGAGCAGCATTCACCGTCACTTTCTTGATCTCTTCGGGTTCTTCGCCTTCTACTGATTGCAGTGCGCTGGTTTGATCAGGCCAGACGTGTATCTGCCCGCTGAGGAACTCAGGGCCATCAGTCCAACGTTTGGAGTCGAGGAACTGTCGCGCCGTGAGACCACGTGACACGTCGTCAGCAGGATTGAGAGATGACGGCACGTACTTCCACTGATCGGGATTCGAGCCAGCATGTATGATCGAGAGGCGGTTCGCCACGAAGGTTTGAAACCTCGAGGTCTTATTCTGTATATATCTGAGGGTTGAGATGCTATCTGTCCAGAAGAAGACGGCGTCCATCGGTACTTCGAGTTCCGATAGCAACAGGGTGTTCATCTGAACGGCTAGGGCAGCTGCGGAGAGTTCGAGCCGAGGGATAGTGCATACTTTTAACGGTGCCACTCTTGCTTTGCTCATCAGCAAATACGTGCGAATCTTCCCCTCTTCGTCCACCAGTCTCATGTAACTGACAGTGCCGTATCCTCTCTCACTGGCGTCCGCAAAGTGGTGCAACTGACGACTCACCGCCTTGCAGTCAGCAGGTGACAGACTCCTGCTCACACTGAACTGTTTCAGCTCCTTCAGGTCGTTGCACCATTGCGTCCATCTCTCAGCATGCTCTTCAGGGATATTGTCATCCCATCCCAAGTTAAGACGACACAGGTCCTGGAGGATGAACTTCGCTGGCAAAATGAATGGAGCACCTAATCCCAAAGGATCATAGGCGGCGCTGACGGTAGACAAGATTCCTCTTCTCGTAGGTGGTCCTGGATCAACCTCGACACGAAAACTCATGGTGTCATTGATGATGTCCCATTGCACTCCGAGTGCCCTCTGTGAAGATGGCGTACCACAAGAGAGGCTCATTGTGCGAGTCAGTGCACAATCTGCCTCCGGGAGACGCGACATGACCTTCTCACTGTTGCTTACAAACCCAGTCAAATTGAAGCCTCCTCTGGCACAACAATCACGAACCTGTAGCGCGATGTCAGCTGCTTCGTCTTCAGTTGCGGCAGATTTCAGAAAATCATCTACATAGAAATTCCTCTCTATGCACCTTGCCACATCAGGTCGATACAGATCACCAAAGTCCTGGGCTGTTCTTCGTAGTGCGAAGTTTGCGCATGATGGTGATGAAGCTGCTCCAAACAGATGGACGTTCATCTGGTATTCCTCCAGCTGTTGAGACAAATCCCCTTCAGCCCACCAAAGGAATCGAAGCAGACTCCTGTCCTGGACAGGTACACGGACTTGATAAAACATCTTCTCCACGTCTCCCATGAGGGCAAACGGTTCTTGGCGAAATCTTAAGAGTACTCCAACTAACGAACTTGTCAAATTGGGTCCTTGCAGAAGCCTGTCGTTCAGCGACACGCCCTTATAGCTCGCAGAACAGTCATATACAACTCTAATCTTCTGCGGCTTCATGGGATGATAGACGCCATGGTGCGGCATGTACCACGTTCTTCCCAAGTGCGCACCCCTATTTTCTTTAGACACCTTCTCTGCATAATCCCTTTCAACCAGCTCATTCACGAACTTCTTGTAGTCAGTCAGATATTTCTCGCTCTGCAGCATCCGCTTCCTCAGACCCTCTGCACGACGCTCCGCTTGTTGTTTATTGCTGGGAAAGGCACCTGCATTCCGAAGTGGAAGTGGAATTTCATAGCGTCCGTTCACGTGCCGCACTCCATTCTCCACCTCTTTCAGCCACAACTGGTCTTCCCTGGACAGACCCACCTCTACAGAGCTGTCATGATCTCTAAAGTCCTGATTGTAAAGGTCGATGAAGCTACGATGCAGATCTGAATTTTCCTTAGCGGCTTGAATGCGGTTTACTTTCACTCCCTCGGCCTCCGCTTGGTAGCCTCGCCTTGGACCCTGGATGACCCATCCAAGCGCAGTACGAACAGCAAATGGTCCACCATTTTCACTACGCCTCACCTCCAGGGGCTGGAGCACTTCAGGACAGTTGCTACCAATCAACAGGCCAACCTCAGCGTCGATTCTTGTCAGCTGGATGTCCTGCAGGTAAGTCCACTGCTTCAGCTCGTCGTTCGATGCCATGTCTCCTGACTTCACGGGAATGGATTTGAGGGTGTATGTCGGAGGCAGCTGAATGCAGATATCGCCATTCATGTCCGAAATCGCAAGGCCCCTGACCACACGGCTGTTTAGCTGTTGATTATCGACGGACGCAGTAGTCATCGACAGCCTGATCTCTTTACTCTCGGCTTTCAGTTGCTTCAATAGAGACTCCGAACAGAAGGTTGCCGAACTTCCATTGTCAAAAAATGCGTAAGTCTCCACAGAACTGCTGTGATCCGAACAGAGCAGTTTTACCGGTAGTACTGCCATCATTGTGGATGTTGACTCAGCGCTAGCCCTTAAAGCGCTATCTAGCTTTACCCTGCCGTTTGTTACCAACTGGCTGGCACTGGAGTTGTCCCGACTGATGTCCCCCTCGTGGTTGTCATTATCATTGCTTGCACCAGGCAATGACGGTGATCTGTTGTGCATCACTGTAGGATGCCGCATCTTGCAGATCGTGCATGTTCTTCTTTTTGCGCATTCCTTAACCAGGTGGCCCTTGCCCAAGCACCCATAACAAAGACCCTTCTCTCTGATGAATTTGTTCTTCTCATGAGGCGCCAAAGTTCTAAGGTCATCACACTGGTCTAGCCAATGGTCTCTGGAGCAGAACAAGCACACTCGCGAGGTCTGATGACGTCCAGAATCTGCTCCGACGACTGTCGCCGACACGGTTTGAACGTTCTTCCGTGAACCGTCAAGCTCACCGCTCTTGCTGTTGTGTTGACGTCCAAACATTGGATTGGTTTGTATTCTTACTTCCTTTTCCACGAAGTTGACGATGTCTTCAAACCTAGCCTTTCTCCTCTCTTCCTCTTGAATCCTGTCAGCCAAACGGCGCCACTGGTCTTGCAGCTGATACGGAAGTTTCCCAAGTATTCTCCGCATCGTCTTCGGGTGGTCGGTTTCCCTCCCTTCTGATGTGATTCCACCCATTGCGTTATGGCAGGACCTGAGCGTCAATGCGAATCTATCCAAGCTCTCTACGTCCCCAGGCTTCACCAGGGGCCACTCCATGAGCATGTCGACGAATGCATTCGTGATAGAGTCGTCGTCTCCATACCTCTGCTCTAGCAGCCGTCTAGCTTCCCGATATCCTGCACCAGGTGACATGTGCAAACAGCCTCTTATAACGTCTCGTGGTTTTCCTCGGGTGTACTGGTCAAGGAAAAACAGCTTCTCCTCGTCATCTTCGGTTTTCGACAAAATGCGACTTTCAAAGGCCCGGATGAAGGATCGGTATTTTGTTATCTCTCCGCTAAACACTGGAATTTCGACATTCGGTAACTGTCCTCTCTGGAGGTGGGTCAGGAGTGCCTGTGTGGTGTCGACATGTTGGTACGTCTCACTGCTCACCTGTCGTTGATCCATGCTTCTTTCTTCTCCAGCTTCCTTCAGCGTGTCTCCTTCCCTGTTATCATTCTTGGGAGAATTGTTTTCTCTGGCCTCTTCTCCTTCTACATCCCACCTTCTAGCTTCTTCCTTGCATGCCACTATGGCTGTACTCTCTTCATGTTCGTTGTCATATGCTGCATGGCTTATGAGTGATGCAGATCTTACCAGATGTGGTTGACTTGTTCTTGCATCGACCGACGTTTCTTCTTCGGCAAAGACCTGCTCCCTTGCTTCAGCCTCTGCGATTTCCATGCGTAGCTTAAATTCTTCCTTCTTCATTTTCATTGCCACTGCTTGCGCCACTGCTTGCTCCTCCAACTTCTGCTTCTCCTTCAGCATGTCGATCCTTGCCCGGAGACCTGCCTTCCTCGCCTGCTCCCTTGCCCTCAGTGACGACACAGAAGCGCGCGAACAAGAGGAGTGCCTCGATGAGGTAGACCCGATTGACACAATAGAGCTGGCTACCTCAGACGCAGCTCGTTTGTGGTTGTCATCTCTCGTGTCAAACCCCTGAGCCTCAGCAGCCTCCTGACTGTCATTGACATTTATACCAGCATCCTTGCAGGGCTTATCAGGAGCACAGTCTTTCTCTGGAGCTACAGTATTAAATCCTAAATTGTCTCTAGATCTACTAGTGAGGCCACGGGTAAATTCAGCAAGATCAGCAGCTTTTGATGCATTGAACTCAGTGAGAAAATCAGCCACGGTAGTGCCTCCCGATTCCAAAACATCTTTCAAACGACTCACTAAAACGTCTTTCTTAATACCCTTGCAGGCTCTGCCCCTTCTTGACAGCTCATTTTTTAGCTCATGAACAGTGAGCTTGTATAATGTCTCCATTTTGTCCATACCTCAATGTAGGTGAACCCTCGAAACTGTTGTCGCCGGCTACCTTTCTGTTCTTCCAATTCTTAGACGGTCAGATCTCTAAACGCACCGACTCATCACTTGTGATTTATTTGAAATGAACTTGACGATATATTTGAACTGAACATGATCGAGTGAGAGTGTAAAAGTGGTTTCTGAAACAAAGCAAAACACAAAAGTAAACAAGCATTCGTCATAACAAATTCTGACACAAATACTGACAATTACTGAGGATATGGAACGTAACGCCGAGGATATGGAACGTAACAGTAGTAGATAGGCAAGTATATGAAATTACTCACCGAGGTTCTGCCCTGTCCACTATAATTATTTAATTTAGCCGTTGACAAAATCTTTCAAAATAACACATAACTAAACTAACTAAGCAAACAAAGACATTTTGCGGAATAACACGGTCAGCTGAGCCAAAGCTGAGCCGGCTGGTTCCACAATACACAAACAAACTCGTTCGTTGTAAACCGCTGGTTCTTCCACTTCCGAGGATCAGTCAGCCGAAGTATCGGCGCCGGATACGCTGCGCCAACAGTTACCGACATTTTACATCTTTTCATGAATTATCCGGAACTATCGTTCAGGGAATGGTGTCGCTCGCATTTTTCGGTAGATACTGAGATTAAGTAGTATTTCATCCCGGCGTCGGGTGACAAATATGGACGCAATTGACGCAAATGACTTGGCTGAGGTGTCGGACCTCTCTGACCGAGCCAGTTGACCCGGCCCGGGTGTCAGTCCCCACGGGACTACCGACAGGCAGCCGATCAGCCCGCCGGCCCCGGGGCCAAGGGTCGCCCGTCACCTCGCCGGGGAATTAAACTACCGTTTCCGCTCCTTTTGTCTCCGCCGACATAAAAAGAAATGACGTAAATTAACGGCGCCATTTCTCGGCCCTCATTGGGGCGCTACGTCTAATTTCCTGTTGACACCACCGGCGGAAGGCATGAGACTGACCGAACGCCCCGAGCAGGGTAAGGAACAAGAGGGAGAGATAGATAGAGAGAGAGAAAGAGAGATAGAGAGAAATAGAGAGAGATAAATAGAGAGAGAGAGAGAGAGAGAGAGGGAGGGAGAGAGAGAGAGAGAGAGAGAGGAGAGAGAGAGAGAGAGAGAGAGAGAGAGAGAGAGAGAGAGAGAGAGAGAGAGAGAGAGAGAGAGAGAGAGAGAGAGAGAGAGAGAGAGAGAGAGAGAAAGAGACAGACAGACAGACAGACAGACAGGTAACAGACAAACAGGCAGACAGGCAGAGACATGAGGCAAAGAGGAGTGAGACAGTGATGTGGATGGCGGATGAGGAGGATATTTGGGTGGGTATGCATGGTCCTGGATTACGCATTATGGAGGGTGCTTGGCGGAGCTGGTAGTACCTAACGAGTAGGGTAGACCGGGGCAAGTCGCCCCGCCGAGGTAAAACGCCTCACCGATGTTTCTCGGAACTGGCAAGGTCCTGAGGAAACATCCTCTCTTCAATAAAACGTGCACTATATGATCATTATCTGAGCAGACTGGAAAGAAATTGTGATAACTCTTTAGGAATATATAGCCAAAAATGTGTTTTTAGAGTGATTTTTTATGTTTTGTTGTCTGATTATGCATCATGGCGTTCTTTTGTGGTCCACATCAGGTTAACGACTTTTATGTATTTTGAACAATTATTGTCTAACGCTTATAATGCCGGGTTGGTTCGTATTAAATTATGTCTTGCTGGAGCGCAAGGCGTTGTTCTCCGACCAAACTACGTAATGGGGTAAAACGCCCCAGAAGGTCGCGGGGCAAAACGCCCCATGGGGCGTTTTACCTCACGTGTTGTTCGGACTACCCACTTCCTAATGTTCGGTAGCTGGCGAACGGTAAGTTCTTATGCATTTATATGCATTTTTCTCAGCAACTGCATGGCAAAGAAAGTATTTGGTTAACATTTGCATTGCAATAATTTATTATTTGGCCTTATGAGGCAGGTGAAAAACCTGCTCATACAATAGCGTCATAACTGAACACCTGATATGATAGAAGGTGCTAACTTCAGTGACGTGCATCCAGAGGTCTAACGAACCTCTCATATAAGATTTATTCATCTACCATGTTAAATCTTTAATTTAGAGTATGGGGCTTCTTGCCCCAGGCCGTGGGGCGTTTTGCCCTGGGGTTGGGGCAAAATGCCCCATTTGCAGTTGTTTCAGAAATCACTTCCTAGCTGGGAGTCCGATCATAAGTAAATGAATTTGAGGGGTGGAATTTAAAGTAAAATGTCCAAAGAACGCATTGAGCACAAATTTGACCTTCCAGATGATGTGGGACAATAGATATGTAGCAAAATAAATTATCTGGGGCGTCTTGCCCCAGGCTACCCTATGCCAGAGTCGTATGTAGTGCAGACGCGGACGCAGTTGCAGCCCCTTTCGTTCACACCGCGTGCGTCGGCTCGGCAGGGTGAATCCGCCCACGGTCGAGCGCGACATAAATCGGCGACTGTCATAAATAGCGGCTCGCCGGCGTCTCAACTCAAACTGACGGTGTGCGCGGCTATAAATACAGGACAAACGACCCGGCTGCAGGCCGACCGCCGCGCGTGACGGCCCGGTTATGGCGGCACGGTGCGCACCGCTCGCACGCACGGGCGCGTCCCCAGCAGTCGGGCCTCCCTCCCCGGCACCAGGATCCAGCGCGTCACTGGCGCATGGTGGACAGGGTCCACCTTGCTCGATGAACACGGGCTGGAGCAGGTACCAAATTTTCTCGGTCCTAATGCTTCTCGACTTTTCGTCCTGCTTCCGAGGGCTACGAGGGCCAATGCCTTCTTCCGGTCTGACGCCTTCTTTACGTCCGTCCACAGTAAAGACACTTCTTTTCCTATTCCAGCCGCTCATACTAATTCAGAGGTCCTATCTGCCACCGGATCACCCCCTACTGGTGGAAACTACACACAAAAAATTACCTACTCCAATAAAAAGTTTAATGTTAATCAAACTAAAGACAGATTACAGCAAATGTAGGTATACCACATACAACATGAACTACTTGGAGAACGATAGCAGCATGGACGAAAGTTGCGCGGCATAGAGACATAAGGGTTGTATCTCAGTGGATATCAATCGGCGCGCTGCCGGACCCGACTCAGCAGTCACCTTCGACAGCTGTAAATCGTGCGGAATCACTGTCTGTCCAAAACCACTCGGGGCCGGCGCGCGGACCTGGCTGATACATGCGGCCCGGTCACTCAAACTGCCTCTGGGCATGCGGCGCGACCCTGCCGGCGGTGGCGGCGGCGCCACCCGGTACCGGTCTCCTCCGGTGCGCCAGCTCCTTCATCAAACCTAATGTGAAATAAAAAGTTTCCGAATGAGCGAGCCGACGCCCAGCTGTTCCTAGTGGCGCCAGGTGACGAGCCGGCCGAGGAGGAAACGGGCGGAGCGGGGGAGAGGAGGGAGGGGGCAGGTGGACAGGACCTCCGGGCGGGCCCTCGGAGACAGCTGCGAGGAGAAACTCCAACAGGACTGACACACCGACACCGGTGGATGTCCTTCAATGGTCCTATAATTGCCAGTTAATGACACGCCACCGTTCAGTGGAATTTCTGCGCAACTCGGACAATACGAGTAAACTGCCTAAATCATGACGGCTCAGTTGACTCGTCTAAATCATAGTCCAGTTGATTCGGCGCACCCGTCCTTCTGAGGTCCGTGGTACCCACTGTTATGTCTCAATCTCCTGACCTGTCTATGAGTTCACAGTCTGCGCCTAGCGGTGGCCGTGACCGGACGCGCGGGGTCAGCTGGTGCGCGCCGCAACTGCTCTGGTGGTCTGGGCCGCGAGTGGTCAGTGGTCACGGGGGCGCTCAGTTGGTTGTGGCTGAATCATACGGCCCATGCCGAGATTTAACAGGAGTGGTAGCAAGTGTTCTGCTGAGAGAGTGGCAGAGACAGTGAGGACGGAACGACGGAGAACTGTGAGGACGGTGTCGTGAGTGCAGCGGACTGGGGCAATTTTAGTGGTCGAGCGACGAGCTCCAGGTTGGAGGACGCTGCAGGATTGGGAGCGAAAATAATGGGCTCAGCCAGGCAGAAGAAAGATGCAAGCGGTCGCGCTCAGGTTCGCGAGGGTTCGCAACGCCGGGCGGCGCCACCGCTGCCGCCTGGTGCGGCGCGTCGGGCCCAGGCGCCGCTGGCGGGCGGGGCCGGTGACCCGGGCCGCTCCAGTGGCGGGCCCAGCCGCGGTCAGGGGTCGGTCAGAGAAATGATCTCCCAGCTCAATTCGAAGAGGGAAGGCTCTGAGCACAGGAGCAAGCGGCCCAGAGATGCGACCGACGACTCGGAGACTGAGGTCGAGACGGACGCGGAGCGGGAGACGGAATCCGGCGTCCTCACGCCGAGACTGCTCCGGGCGGAGCTGGCCGAGCTGACGCGGGTTCTGTCTACCAAGATGGAGGAGTCCGTGGAGAGGCTACGACAGGAGCTCGGCGACATGCGGCAGCGAGTGCTGGACCTCGAGGGACACGTCGAGCGGCAGGGCGTCGAGCTCGACGAGCTCCGCTCGGCGGTCGACCGGCGGGATGTGAGGATCTCGGAGCTGGAGGGAGCGGTCACGGAGCTGGAGATGGATAGGAACCGTCACTTTCTCGTCTTCGATGGGCCCGGCGTTCCTCCTCCTCCGGACGACCGGGAGCCGTGGAAGGAAAACGTCTCGGAAACTGTCGTAAAGACCGTGCGTAAATATCTGCCGGACATTGAGGTGAGGGCGACTGACATTGTGCAGTCGTATCGTGTTGGAAAGGGGAAAAGGATTGTTTGTCAGTTTGTGTCTGTGGGTCAGAGCAGCGTGCGGGAGCGTATTTATCAAAAACGTGTTTCATTAGGAAAAGATGAGAATGGTCGTCGACGAGACAAAAATGATCAGCTTTACGTAAATGAAAGATTATGTGACGCAGCGGAGGCTGCCTACGCTAAACTGCGCAAAGCGAAAAGAGAAGGAACTATTCATAGTGTTTTTACACGTCAGGGACACATCTTTGTTCGGTTGATTGAGCACGGTCAGGTCATAAGAGTGCGTAACTGGAACGACCTGAGTGACGTTCTAAAAACCAGTGAATATCATGACGCTTAGGTCACATGGACATGTTTGTTCGTCATGCTTTTTGTCTTTGCTTGTTTGGATTGGGGCTTTTGTGTTGCGCTGTGTTCTGTGCTCGGTCTCGGACCGTTGCTCGTTGCATTGTGCCGCTCTGGGTCTCGGTGCTCCCGCAGCTGGCTGGCCTGGGTCCGCCGCTGCGTTGTCTCGCCGGCGCCGGCCGCTGCCTGTCGTCTGGGGTGTGCGTGCGTGCGCCGCCCCTGCCCGGTTGGCGGGTGGGGCTGGGGCAGGGGCTCGGGCGGGGGAATGCGGGGAGGGTTTGACGGGCGAGGTGTGGAGAGTGTGCGAGAACGTGTCCGGCGGTGAAAGCGCTAAATTTAGGTGGATTTCGAATGTTACGTGTTGGTATGATTTTTGTCAGTTTCATCTTTAGTCATGGCTGAATTAAGACTTGCCTCATTCAACGTACGAGGTTTAAGGCAGAGAAGTAAGAGACGTGCTATTTTTCATTTCATTCACACAGTATATCCCAATCACATAGTAGCATTACAAGAAACACATTCTTTGGCATCAGATGCTAAGGCATGGAAGGCCGAATGGGGTGGAGAAATCATTTTTGCACACAGTCCGAGCGTAAATGAGTCCGGAGTAGCCGTACTTATTCCCAGATCGTTACAAGCGCGCTGTTCTGTTCTCAGTGCGGAGTCAGATGATCAGGGCCGACTTGTTGTGGCATCCTTACAGATTGAAACATCATGTCTGACATTGCTTGCGGTTTACGCGCCTACGCGAGGGCACGACAGGCAGCAAATGATTTTTTATGAAAATATCCGTGAGAAATTGGAGGCTTTGTCCATAGAAGAACTAAAATATGTTGTTTTATGCGGAGATTTTAACGTACAGTTAAGTAAGCACGATGTCGCAACACAGAGATTTCGACCTACACGAGCCACAAAAGTTTTAGCAGGTATTTTAGAAGACTTGTGTTTGGTGGATGTGTGGAGGGAATTGCACCCGGACACCGTTCAGTATACGTGGCGACGCCTTGAACCTATGCAGCAATCGCGGATTGATTACATAATTGTCAGTAGACACCTGGTCGAGAATCGCATGGTTAGTGGGGCGGATATCCAACCCGGGGTGTTGAGTGATCACAGTGTGGTAACTTTTACGGCAAAGCTTATTTCTCTCAAAAAGGGGCCAGGATTGTGGCGGTTTAATAAGTTGCTCTTAGAGGATAGTGAGTTTGTCTCGGAAGCTAAGCAAGAGATAAGCCAGGCAAGTAGGGCGCAACATATTTATGAGTCAGTTCATGACATGGGCTTAAGATTAGAAATCCTATTAGGTCAAATAAGGACTATAGCTGTGCGTAGGAGCAAGGCGATGGCTAGAGAAAAGCGAGATAGAATAGCGCAGGCCATTAAAACAAAAGAAGAATTAGAAAAGGAGCTTGCTAGTAATCAGTCCGCGGACGTGATATCGAGATATGAAGAAGCAAAAACGGCGTTGGATGAAGTGCAGGAAGAGAATGGGCGACGAGCAATGCTCTTTTCGGGAGCTCGATGGTTAGAGCAGGGTGAGAAGCCCACGAGATATTTTTTCGGACTTTGTGCTAAAAGAAACGCGGGTAAAAACATAACCGTTTTGAGAACAAGTAATGGGGAACTTCTATCAGAAAATAAAGAGGTATTGCGGATGTGTAAGGAATATTTTGAGAAGTTATATACTTCCAGAGTCAGTAGACGGGATGCTAATGATCCTGATGTTTTGGAATTTTGTTGGCCAGTATGCCCGCAGTTGAGTGAGCCCGATAAGGCATCGTGTGAGGGGCTTATTACGCACGAAGAGTGTAAAGACGCCCTCCAATCTATGCTTAACAATAAAGCTCCATCAGTTTCAGGATTTTCCAAAGAATTCTTTTTGTGTTTTTGGGACGAGTTAGGTGATTTAGTTGTCGATTACATAAACCAAGCAAGAGAAAAAGGTCAATTCTTTTGGACGCAACGTAGAGGAGTGATAACTCTCATCCCAAAGAAGGGTGATCAGACTTTGTTGAGGAATAAACGTGCTATATGTCTTTTAGACACGGTTTACAAAATTGTGGCCAAGGTTGTTGCGAATCGTCTTGCGCGGGTTGTGCATGAGCTAGTATCTGAAGATCAGACCGGAGCCATTAGAAATAGATATATTGGAACCAATTTACGGACGATAGCAGATGTAATTGAGCTGTGTGAAAGGGAAGATAAAGAGGGCATTTTAATGGCTTTAGATTTTAGAGATGCGTTTAACTCTGTTGAACATGCGTTTGTATATGAAACGTTGAAGCGTTTTAATTTCGGAGATGATTTCATTGGATGGGTAAAGCTACTTCATAACGGATCTGAATTGTCAGTTATCAATAACGGTTATACCACAGATTGGTTTAAGCCATCTAGAGGATTGCAGCAAGGATGTCCCGCCTCTGCACCAATTTTCGCACTTGTGGTAGAAATTTTGGCTTTAAGTATTAAAGCGAATAATGATATTCAAAGAATACGATGGAAAAGTGAGGAATACATTATAACTCAGTATTGCGACGACACAACCATATTTGTCAAAAATCATGCTTCCGCAGAACGGGTCTGCAGCCTGGTTCAAAATTTTGGAAGTTTTTCAGGTTTGATGCTGAATGTAGATAAGTGTAATTTTATGTGGTTAGGAAAAAGTAAGTTGTCAGAGCGGACAATATGCAGGACGCGTCCTAAATCAGAAGTTAAGATACTTGGAGTTTGGTTTAGCGCTAAACATAATTGTTGTGCTGTTAATGTAGATCCTGTTATAGGCAAAATTAAACGCACTTTGAATATGTGGATGCAAAGGGACCTCACGATAAAAGGGAAGATAACGATAGCGAAATCACTTATAGTATCGCAAATGACGTACCTCATGGCAGCGGGTGAGGTTGATAATGCACGCATCCAAGAGATACAAAAGCTTATTATGAAATTCATCTGGAGGGGGAGGCCACCGAAAGTAGCTGGAAGAGTACTGAGACAGAATGTTGAGGAAGGTGGATTGAATGCACCTGACCTTGACATGATATATAAGGCGCAGCGGGTTGCATGGCTGAACCGAATGATGAAACATTCAGAGCTTACATTTGTGAGAATGTTTTGTCAGAGACTGAAGATCGAATCATTGAAAGATATTTTGAGTGGTCACTACAGTGATAAGTGGGTTAAAGGACTGAATTTGTCACCTTTTTATAGAGATATGCTGCTGTGGTACAAAGATATCATCCCACGGAAGGAGCCCAGCTGCGGCAGAGAGGTGCGGCTGCAGCTAATTTGGCATAACCAGGCAATGAGGATTGGAGGGAAAACTATTTACTGCAACGCGCTCGCCAAAAAAGGGGTACGCTATATTGACGATTTCATTGGAGAAAACGGAAGGATGTTAAGCTATTCGGAATTCGTGAGTAAGCATGGGGTCGGATGCGTTGATCCTCTGACGTATACTGGACTGTGTCAAGCAATTCCTGTACAATGGAAGGCCCTGGCTGTTAATACTGCAAAGTTAACTATGGCAGAAAAGACGGCTACTGCTAAAATTTATTACGGAGATCGTGAGGTCGAATTGTCTGGGTTAAGAACTAGTAACTTTTATGCAATGCAGATGCCAACTTTTATACCTACTGCCCAGGAGCGTTGGACTGCGGAAGGAATCGATTTTGGAGATCGCTGGGCAAAGATCTATAGTTTGCCATTTAAAATAACCAAATCAACTCGTTTACAAAGCCTCCAGCACAGAATAACTCATCGATATTTTCCCACTAAACGATTTTTATTTAGCAGGAAAGTGGTGCCAGACCCCTTTTGCGACGAGTGCGGTGAGGTAGACGATCTGCAGCATTATTTCGTGACGTGTCCGCATTTGAGTGCTTTCGGCCGCTGCCGCCGGCACCGGAAGCCTGCTCGCAGTGCCGAGGCGTGCGGTGCCGATTCTCATCTCGCCTGCGGTCCGACAAATGGGCCGGCTTAGCGCCTCATTGTGCCGAGTGGTATCGGCGATCTCAGCGGGAGATAGCATTAGCGTCGGCCGCCACCGCCGCCGGATCTGTGTCCGATCCATGGAGCTGCCGCCGGATCACCGACCAACGGGACCTCGGAGTCCATTGGAGGGAGGCGATCCTTGTCACGAACTCGTCACTCCACACCGCCCCGCGGCGCTGCGATAGGCGGCGGTGGAGGAACTGAGAGCTGCTGACCCGCACTGCCGCGGCGCGGAGAGGAGCAGAGGAGCAGAGGACAGCCGCCGACCGCCCTCCGGGAGCAGAGCACGGTCCGGAGCAGCACTCGCGCCCTCCACCTCTCCCCGACCGGCAGCTCCTCCAATCAGTCGCTCTGCGCCCCGCCGGCCCCACGTGCCGCTCACAAAACACGCACCGCGGCTCCGGCGCATTTAAACGCTCTTCAGCGCTAATGGTTCATTGTGCGCAGCCCCCTCGGCTCCGGCCGGGCGGCGCGGCAGGCGGCCGCTGCCGGTCCGCATTCAGGGGGCGCGCCCGGTCGTGTGCCAGCGGCACCGGCCCAGTCGGCGCTGCGCCGCCGTGTCACCGCCACAGTCCGTCTCGGTGGTCGCGTAATCGGTAATTACACGGGGGGAGGTTAAAGGCGTCCTGTCTGATTGTAAGGGGGCTGATTGGCCCTCGTTGGTTGCGCGCGCCCCGGCGCCGCACACAGAATAGACGCATTGTCGGGGTGGCGGAGGCGGCGGGGCGCCTCAGCTGGGGGCGACTAATGTGTAACAGAGCTGGTCAGACAGAGCAGCCAATGTGTAACAGAGCTGGTCATTGCTCAACTGGGGCGCGATGCTGCGCGGCTCATTGGCCACTGACCGCTGCACCGACACAGCCGACCCCTTCCCCTGACCACCCACCACGGGCGGCCGGCCCGGCTCCTCCACTGAGCCGTGATACCCCACCGATCGGCTCTAATCGCTTACTTACCTTCGGCCGCCGTCAGTTGGTTACGTATGCATTAGTTCCGCGCCCGCGCCCGCTCCATAACACGTAATGAAGCTGTGAGGACCGGACGTCAAACGGTAGCTGCTCCCGGAGCACCCGTCCGTGTTGTAATTCTACGGACGGCCTGCTGATCTGTGCAATCTACTGAATCTGTGTCAGCAATCTAAAGAAGGGCCGTCCGTGAATACAACAGCGGGCAGAGCCTGGCGGCGCGGACTGGTGTGACTCCCGTTACGCTCGCCTGGAGCGCCCGAATCGCTGCGGCACTTGCGGTGCGGCGAGCGGTATCGGCGGGTGTCAGCAGAACGCTGTTGGGCCCGGCAGACTGGCGGTAGCCGAGCACTCGCTCTTAGGAGAGCGTCTGGACTGGCAGGCGTGTCCGCTAAGACAGCCTGAGCCAGAGCCAGTGGCAAGGTCCGTGTCAGTATACCGGGTCCGACCAGGGGTGCCGGCGTGGCTACAATCAGAGGCGTCTTTAAGGGCGTGTTGCCCACCTCGCTCGACCGTAGCTCGGTGCGACCTTGAAGGTCGGTTGTGCGTGTGTCTCTCCGTCGTCAGCCTTCAGCCTCCTCCGTCTTCCTTCGCCTCTCTTCTTCAAAGTCCTGCTCCGGTTAGAAGTCGAATGTATTTGCACAGAATTGGGCGACCATTGTACTAACAGTACCAAGTGGTAACGAATAGTGCGCATGCGCTATCATGTAGAACGGCACACAGTTCCTGGAGGTCCACACGCGCAGTGGCGGACACATTAGGTACAGAGAATATATACACGATACAAACATATGACAACAAACATAAACAAACAAACATAACATATGTACACTACGCGATCGGGCACAGCTCGTCACTACACTGCCCCCTCCCTAGACGCGTCGCCGATGAAGGTGACGTGTCGAAATCGATCCGGTGGTCGTGACTCGCGTCCGGAGCGAGTGCGGAGAATCGATCTGGGCTGTGCTGGCGTGGTGATGTCCGTGGTCGATGCTGGCCGCGATGGCGCTGCTGGTCGCAGTGTTGTCGGTCGTGTTGTTGGTGCTTCCGTTGGCGCCGGGCGTGGTGTTGGCGCTGCTGGCGGTGCAGGACGTGCGGCCGCCGGAGTGTCGTCATAGAGCAGGAGCTCCGGGCCGCCTGTCTGGGCGGCCGATGACTGCACGTCAGGTGCGCGCTGTGGCTGCTCCTGAGGTTGATCCGGCACCTCGTCCATGAAGGCGGGCTTGCACCGGTCGATGGTGATGACGTCGCGTCGCTGTCGCCGTTGGATGGTGATGGTCTTGTCTGTCCTGTTGATGACTGGGAACGGGCCGTCGTACGGTGCGTCCAGAGGGTAACGGTGGTCGTCCCGCCGAACGAAAACGTACTTTGCCGTCTTCAGCGCCTCCGGGACGTACGTGGCGCGCTTGGATGTCCGTGGCAGAGTGGGTCGAAGCTGAGCCATGGCGCGTCGCAGGTCCTTGACGAAGGAGGCTGGTGATGCGTCTGCTGTGCGGCTGTTGTCGAAGAACTCGGCTGGGAGTCGCAGTGCAGAGCCGTATACCAGTTCAGCTGGGGACGCCTGCAGGTCGGTCTTGATGGTGGCGCGGATGCCCAGCATGACCAGCGGCAGCACGTCTGTCCACGAGGCAGCTTGGTGGGCACGGAGGCTGGCCTTCAGCTGACGGTGGAACCGCTCGACCATGCCGTTGCAGGCCGGGTGGTAGCTGGTTGTCCGAGTCCGCTGGCAGCCGAGGAACCGCTGAAGCTCCGACCAGAGGGCAGACTCGAACTGAGCGCCGCGGTCGGTGGTGATGATGGATGGAACACCGAACCTGGCGATCCAGTGCTCGAGGAAGGCTCGAGCCACCGTGGTGGTGCGAATGTCTGGCAGCGGGATGGCTTCTGGCCACCGAGTGAACCGGTCGACGCACGTCAGAAGGTACGAGTGGCCTCTTGATGGAGGCATCGGGCCGACGAGGTCCACGTGGACGTGGTCGAAGCGTTGCTGAGGCGGCTGGAAGGTGCCGACGTCAGACTTGGTGTGCCGGCCGATCTTGCAGCGCTGGCAGGCGAGGCAGGTTCGGGTCCAGCGGCGCACGTCGCGATCCATACCGGGCCAGACGAACCGCTTGGAGACGAGCTTGACGGTGGCCTCGACGCCAGGGTGCGACAGGTCGTGCAGAGCCTTGGCGAAGGGCCGGCGCAGCGCCTCTGGGAGGACCGGCCGAGGCGATCCGGTGGACTCGTCGCAAAGCAGACGGAGTCCATCGCCGACCGGGATGTGGCGCAGGCGCAGTGAGGTGTCTGAGGCCTCGAGGTTTTCCAGCGAGCCGTCTTCGGACTGGGCCTTGGCGATGGCAGTGAAGTCGGCGAGCGGGGGGGCGCGGCTGGGCCACCATCGAGACCGTGCGCGACAGCGTGTCGGCGACCAGGTTGTCTTTGCCAGGCACATGGCGGATGTCCGACACGAACTGGCCGATATAGTCCAGGTGGCGGACCTCTCGTGGTGAGTAGCGGTCGGACGAGGAGCCGACGGCCGTTACCAGCGGGCGGTGGTCCGTAAAGACAATTGCCGACCGGCCTTCGATAGAGTGCTTGAAATGTCGGACGGCCAGGTAGATGGCGAGCAGCTCGCGCCCGAACGTGCTGTACTTCTTCTCTGCAGGTTGAAGCGTCTTGGAGAAGAAGCTTAGCGGCTGCCACTCGCCAGCTACGTGCTGTTGGAGGACGGCGCCCACTCCGCAGTCTGAGGCGTCGACGAAGAGGGCGAGCGGCGCGTCCGGGACCTGGTGCGCGAGGTGCGTCGCCGCGGCCAGGGCACCCTTGGTGTCTCGGAAGCGCTGGCGTGTCGCGTCCGTCCACGCGACGGGCGCTTTGGAGTTCTTGCCCTTGTTAGTGAGCAGGGCGTGCAGGGGCTGCAAGAGTTCGGCGGCCCGGTGGACGAAGCGGTGATAGTACGCGACCATCCCCAGGAACCTCCGCAGCTGGGACTGCGTGGTCGGCTCTGGGAAGCTCCTGATGGCCTCGACTCGTCCAGGCAGCGGGCGGACGCCGTCGGCGTCCACCGAGTGGCCGAGGAACACCACCTGCTGCTGACCCAGGACGCACTTGTGCCTGTTGACGACGACGCCGTAGGTGTTGAGGCGCTGAAGTACGTGGTCCAGGAGCTGCAGGTGGTGTTCGGCAGTCGGGCTGGCAAGCAGGATGTCGTCGAGGTAAACGAAGCAGCCCGGTATGCCGCGGAGGACCTCATCCATGAAACGCTGGAAGGTCTGTCCAGCGTTCCTGAGGCCGAATGGCATCCGGACGCATTCGTAGAGGCCGAATGGTGTAGTTATGGCGGTCTTGGCGACGTCGGCAGGTTCCACGGGTATCTGGTGAAACGCCTTCACCAAGTCGATCGTGCTGAAGACGGCACACCCGTGCAGGTCGGCCGAGAAGTCTCGCAGGTAGGGAAGCGGGTACCGGTCCGGCAGAGTGCGGGCGTTCAGCGCCCTGTAGTCCCCACAGGGGCGCCACTCGCCGGGAGACTTCTTGGGCGCCATGTGGAGAGGCGAGGCCCAGCTGCTGCTGGACGGGCGGATGGTGCCCTGCCGTAGCATCTTGTCGAATTCTGTTTTGGCGATGTGTGTCCGGTCTGGTCGTAGTCGCCGTGGCCGCTGGTGCACTGGCGGCCCGGTGGTGACGATATGGTGTGTCACACTGTGCTTGACTGGTGCCGGGCCGGGCGCTGGCGATGTTACGTCCGGGTAGCGGGCGAGGACGGCGGCATAACGAGCAGCAGCCTGCTCGTGGATGAGGCGCACGCCGATGGAGCACAGTCGTGACCGCTGGGCGCTGGCGCACACGGTGCCGTCTCGCAGGAGGCGTTGGCTGGCGACGTCGACGACGAGCTGGTGTGCGGCCAAGAAGTCGGTGCCCAGGATCGGTGTGGTGACATCGGTGATAAAAAATCGGTGCTTCAGGCTGTGATGGCGGCTTAACGTGACGTCCAGCAGACAGGTGCCGTAGACGGCGATTGGCGAGCCGTTTGCCGCGACGAGCTGCTGGCCGGCAGGAGCAGGGGTCAACGTGGACTTCTTGGGTAGGCAGCGGCGTGGCAGCACGCTGACCTGCGCTCCAGTGTCAATCAGAAATTGATGATTGGTCTTCGTGTCCCGCACGAAGAGGAGTGGCGCGGCGGTGGGGAGTGCGCCCGCGCATTGCGCCAAGAGCGCGGGGCCGCCTAGTTTTCCGCCCAACTGCATGGCGATTCGCAGCGGCGTGCCCTGCTGCCGAACCGCTGATGGTACCAGCAGAGGTCGTCTTCGTTCGTCGGCGTCGGAGAGCGCGCTGGTGTCGGCGGCCGTGATGAGCTAGGCGCCCGTCGTCGGCGGGATTGGCTCCGGCCACGATCCCGTCGGAGCGCGTCTTGTAGGCGCCGGTTGCTGGCCTCGAGGCCTCGGTGGCTGGCCTGGAGGCTGTCCATCTTGGCGACTAAGGTCGCTACGGCGGCCTCTAGTCCGGCTGAAGGTTGAGCCGGTGCCGGTGTCGCAGGCTGCGGCGGCGGGGCGGTGACGACCGCTACCCTAGGGTCCGGTCCGCTGGCGTCCAGGTATCGGTCTGCCGCTTCTGCCAGCGCGTCCAGTGCGCTGTCGGCCGGCAGTAGGGCCAGGGCAGCGCGGACGGGCTGCGGCAGACGTTGTTTGAAGAGTGTCCGGAACAGCTCCGTGTCCACGGGAGCGTCCCCGGCGGCGGCCAGCTCGTTCCTCATGGAACGGAGGAGCGCCGTCGGCTTTTGGTCGCCGAGCTGCTGTCGGCTGAGTAGCGACTGCAGCCTGTCGGCCCGGGATTGCGCAAGGCGAGACTTCAGCGCGTCGCACAGGGCGGTGAATGACCTTGATGTCCTTATCACGTCCTTAACCTGGACGGCGATAGTCGCTGGCAGGTTGGCGACTAGAAGTTTGTACCGGAGCTCGTCGGAGCTTACGCCGCTGATGTCGAACGCGCATTCGACCTGTAGGAGCCATAGATCGGGCTCTTCTGGTGTGTATGGCGGCAGGCGGAACGAAGCTAGCGGCCGTTGAGCGGTCTCAGCTGGAGGCCCGTTGGACACAGTCGCGGGAGGGGCGCCCCGCGGTGCTGCGTTGTCCAACTCCGTGGCGTCCGGCATGACTGGGTTGGAGTATCACGTCGGGGTCACCAGTGTAATTCTACGGACGGCCTGCTGATCTGTGCAATCTACTGAATCTGTGTCAGCAATCTAAAGAAGGGCCGTCCGTGAATACAACAGCGGGCAGAGCCTGGCGGCGCGGACTGGTGTGACTCCCGTTACGCTCGCCTGGAGCGCCCGAATCGCTGCGGCACTTGCGGTGCGGCGAGCGGTATCGGCGGGTGTCAGCAGAAGTGTAAACTGTGGGGGAGACGGTCGTCCCGGTTTACAGTCATCCGATCGTGGTGATCGGGAAACGTGTTCCTTTCCGAGCACTCGTCAGCCACCAGGGCTCTTCATGTCGCCCTCGCTTCCTTCCGTCTTCCTCCAAAGCCTTGTGCCGATGAGTAGAGAAGTGTGTTTACAAATTTCAGATTTTACTAATGTACAGCACACACGGACGTTAGACGGTATACTAAAACTACGCGCATGCGCTAGACGGTCTATCTAGTAACGTGAGACATGCGCAGCGTGTGTGCGCGGATATACGAGTATACATAAGCAATGTCGCACCGACACATGCGCAGCAGGTGTGCGCGGCTGTAGGGAACTCCTACACTACCCCCTCCCTAGACGGGTCGCGAACGTGACGCGTCGAGATCGCTTTGGGGATCGAACGTCGCGATCGGTGCGAGAGCGCAAGATAGATCGCGGTGGAGCTGGTCCCGGTGCTGCTGCTCTTGGAGATGGTTGTTCTGCAGGCGGCGTGTCTTGTGGCAGCATCAGCTCCAGGCCGTCCGACCGGGCAGCTGATGGTGGCAGAGTCGCAGAGGCAGGAGACTGCTGCGCAGGTAGGTGTGGCGTCTCTTCCGGAGACGCAGGCTCGCAGTGGTCGATGTTGCTGGTTGGTGCGCTGGCGGCCACCGGCTGCTTGTTGGGTGGAGCTGGCGTCGGCGTCGGTCGCTTCGGTAGGTTGCCGCGAGGAGATGCGCTGAGTGAGGCGTCAGCGTCGATCCGTTGCTGTTTGGCAGTCTTCGTGTTCCGCACGAAGAGAAGTGTTGCGGCAGATGCTTTCGACCGGCTGCACGGAGGCTCGCAGCGGCGGGCCTTGTTGCCGAAACGCTGGTGGTACCAGCAGACAGAGCTGTCTGGGTACGTCGGCGTCGGAGGGCGTGACGGGCGAGGCGTCTGACGGCTGCGATGTCGACCTTTGTTGCGGTGGGAGAAACTGCACGGCGCTTTGCAGCGACGCGCTCTGGCACCGAAGCGCTGGTGGTACCAGCAGATCTCGTAGGTTGACGGATGCGCTGGCTTTAGAGGGCGGTTTTCATGGCGTCGTTGATGCTGGCTTCGGCCAAGTTGCGATGCTGCGCCTTTGAGTCGACGCTGGGTGGCCTCCATTTGCTGTACTCGGACGATGAGGGTCGCGATGGTGGCTAGCAGGGCTGTGAGCCGACCTGCTGCCTCGGGTTCGGGTGCCGGCGAGCTGAAGCTGGTTGCGGGAGGAGCGGTGTGCTGCCGGGTGGCTTCGCTTGACTCCATGGTGTGGTCCACGAGTAGCCCGGATCACGTCGGGGTCACCAGTGTAAACTGTGGGGGAGACGGTCGTCCCGGTTTACAGTCATCCGATCGTGGTGATCGGGAAACGTGTTCCTTTCCGAGCACTCGTCAGCCACCAGGGCTCTTCATGTCGCCCTCGCTTCCTTCCGTCTTCCTCCAAAGCCTTGTGCCGATGAGTAGAGAAGTGTGTTTACAAATTTCAGATTTTACTAATGTACAGCACACACGGACGTTAGACGGTATACTAAAACTACGCGCATGCGCTAGACGGTCTATCTAGTAACGTGAGACATGCGCAGCGTGTGTGCGCGGATATACGAGTATACATAAGCAATGTCGCACCGACACATGCGCAGCAGGTGTGCGCGGCTGTAGGGAACTCCTACAGTGTCACTGGGTGAGGCCACCGTCGTGCGTCTGAGCTCAAAGCAATAATAAATCATGGCGATCAGAGCTACAGCTGATGAACCTTTGCCCTGGACAGAGCTCTATCACATGTTGGTGTTCGTCCTAAGTTTCGACCTGAAGGCTGGCTGTGATTTGTGAAACATCTATTCATATTACGAGTAAAGTTGCATGAGCTACGCTGAATACCCCAGATGCTGCCTTGGTCGCAGCAATGTCCAGTGCCGGTGACCATCGTTTTGTACTTCCACCCGTTTCCGGCATCCCGTTGATATGTTTATTATCACACACCGGCAGTAACGCTGAACAGATATACGTCAATGTACCACCCTCTGCATGAAATAAAAATCCCGAGCAATGCCTCAGTGTTCCAAATACGGTTTGAGCGGGCGTGCAATGGCGTGTTGGCCGATGACCTTGATTGTTGCAGCCGCAGTAACAGCTCGGTCACGCTGGGGGAGGCGGCTCGGACGCTTATCCTGCATCTACGTGCCAGCATGCCATGTGTTATAACATGAACACGTAAATTATGCCGCAGTAAATGATGGAAACGCTGAAATGGCCATCATCTCCGGCTCGTTGTAGATGTTGATTTGTCAAACTAAAATGATTTGTATACTTGTATAGACTCGGCACATGATTCGTCATCGCTTCTTATCAAAGAGTCATAGGTGCTGTCGTATCATGAACAGTTATAGCTGATCATGATCCTTGGAGAGATGTGCCTGACAGAACTGAATGGCAAAACGACAGGCAAAACGGCCTAGAAGGTCAGAGTTGATGGCAGACAAGTTTTCTGAATGTCGCAGGGACAGAGGATGGCACGGGGGACTTGAGAGTGGAGAGCAGCTGGGAGGGATGGAAGGGGAGACAGAGCCGGTGTGCCGCCGGGTAGAGTGGGGAGGGCCGGGGAGAGGGCCGGGTGGGCGGCCGGTGCCGGAAGTCGGCCAACAAAGGCGCTCGCCGGGATAAAAGGGAGCACTCGCCGGCCGCCGAGGAGGACGGCGTGCTGAAAGGCGCCGCGCCGCCGCCGACTCCCTCACAATGGAGTTATGAACTGGCTGGAATAGAGGCGGCACACGGCGGGCCGACGCCGAGAGCGGGCGATGACAGCGGGACAACCCTGACCTCAGGTCAGCTGAGGGCGGGGGGACCCTGACCTCGGGTCGGCTGGCATGGATAACCCTGACCTAGGGTCAGCTGAAGCCTGAAGGGGATGATCCTGACCTCGGGTCAGCTGAAGATGAGGGCGGGCTCGATCTCGGGTTGGCTGAGGGCGAAGGGGTGACTGTGACATCAAGTCAGCTGGTGGAGGGAGGGGATCATGACTTCAGATATATTGACGGTATGGGATACTACTCTGTCAATGGTTTGTTTTCATTGCATCATTCATTGACTTAGAACAGAGATGACCACAAAGTCAGTGTTTTGAATAATGAATAGCTATGAACACTGATTCATAGACCCGTCGATTCCAGTGCTGTAATGGACTGCAGATAACGTTTTGCCGACTAACAACACTTTTTGGGTAAAGAAAACAAATATACTTCCACATGGGTAGATGCATAGTGTCCACTGTCCAGGATATTTAAAACTTAAAACAAAATGACGCTTATCCTTGATAATTGCGGTGAGTGTATTGAAGTGGCCTGATTTGAATATGAGCCGGTAGAAATCGATAAAGGCGATGCTATTGCACTATCCTACCTCCTACCCGTCCCGGGCATTTGCAGTGGACGGATCTTCCAGCATATTGCCTGCTATCTGTCTGCATTGGCCCTAATACCGGGGCTGTTGCACTGCTCATTGATTTGGACCGGGGTTGCAGCTTTGTCCATATCAATGAGCCCTGCTTGCCGACTCGCCAGTGACCTATCTGACGCAGATAGCACTGCTCCAGTGTTACTGTACTACGGCCCAGCTCCGGCCGAAAGCCAAAGCCATCAGCCTATAAATGACTCGACCTCCCGGTTGAATGGTCCCTAAATATACAGTCAACAGCGCCGAGTGTCTTATTTCATTATGTAATTAGTCCAGATTACAGCCTGGAGCGCAGGCCCACCGGATGACGATGATTAAACAATAAAGGAGCAATTCGCTCCAAGGAGTTCCATTTGATTTGGGGACGTCCCGGTGCACTCAACGAGTTATTGCATCGTGTACTTACGTCCGCGGCGCCATGAATGCATATGCAAGACTCGTTCATAGACTTCGGCGCCCGATTTGTGCATGCCTACTGCCTAAACTCGAGTGCCTACTCAGAGACATGGCCGAGGCAAGCGAGGCTCGTTTTTAAAGTGTTTGAGATGCTGAGTTTGTAGGCGACATAATTGTGGTCAGTTCTTTTGGCGTTTTCAGTAAAGCGTGGATCTCCGTGTCCTGTTCCTCACTTCATCATACCACCCAATGATGCCGTGTTACGTGTCTCGGTCCCATGAGCACCGTGCCCTGAGTCACGCATGGGTACCGTGTTACGTGTGTCATACCGTGTCTTGTGTTTCAGCTCCCCAACATACCGTGTCTTGTGCCTCAGCTCCCCGACATACCGTGTCTTGTGTTTCAGCTCCCCGACATACCGTGTCTTGTGTTTCAGCTCCCCGACATACCGTGTCTTGTGTTTCAGCTCCCCGACATACCGTGTCTTGTGTTTCAGCTCCGCGACGTACCGTGTCTTGTGCCTCAGCTCCCCGACATACCGTGTCTTGTGTTTCAGCTCCCCGACATACCGTGTCTTGTGTTTCAGCTCCCCGACATACCGTGTCTTGTGTTTCAGCTCCCCGACATACCGTGTCTTGTGTTTCAGCTCCGCGACGTACCGTGTCTTGTGTCTCAGCTCCCCGATACACCGTGTCTTGTGCCTCAGCTCCCCGTCATACCGTGTCTTGTGTCTCAGCTCCCCGATACACCGTGTCTTGTGTCTCAGCTCCCCGATACACCGTGTCTTGTGCCTCAGCTCTCCGATACACAGTGTCTTGTGTCTCAGCTCCCCAACATACCGTGTCTTGTCTCAGCTCCCCGACATACCGTGTCTTGTGTCTCAGCTCCCCGACATACCGTGTATTGGACTTCAGTTCCCCAACGTTCCATGTCTTGTTCCTCAGCTTCCCGATATATACGTGTCTTGTTTCTCAGCTCCCCGACATGCCATTGTCATGTCCTGGGCCTCAACTTCCAGACGTAGGCCTTTTCCCCCTAGCAGCTAGCTTCCCAACATACCACACGTTGTGTCACGCGCCACGCGCCACCCCAGGGGAACTGTGTTTCTTCACGGTCAGTGACGACAGGATGGAGGGTAAGATTGCCATCTGTCTAGAAACGAAATTCAAATTATGAAAGACAGACGAATGAGGGCCAATTGTTGATACGATCTGGCCTGGCCCTTCTCCCCAGCGTAGTCTGTGTAACAGCCCCCAAAAACCTGGGGATACTGGTTTCCGATGGAGGACCCTATGGAGTAAAGGTAAGCATTTATTGTAACATCGTATATCAACTGCTATCCTAATTTGCTCAGTAACATAAGCGTATCAAATGATCGCATTTAACCATGTTTCTTTTTTTTTGCAGCATGCGAAAGTAGGAAGAGGTGAGCGTCGAGTGACCCCATCCCGAAATATACCCGGACTTGGCCCACGCCAGTGGCCTTAATCCGTCAGCAGTGCGCGGTGGCAGGTCACCCACGCGGGTAGTCCGGGCCGGAGACGGTCGGTCGGCAGAGGCCGCGGCCGCTGCAGCCGAGCCGGATCGCGCTGCGGCGACCCGTGCCGGACCTGTCGGCGACCCGTGCCGGACCTGTCGGCGGCCCTGTCAGCGCGACAGCCGCCGACAGCCGGCCGCTGACAGCTGGATCCGTCTGCGGCCGCCCAAACGGCTGCAGCGATCGGCAGGCGGCGAGTCACATCACCGGCCGTCAATGAATGGTGTCACCGAGAGTCCTGACTGACCGAGAGGACCGGCCCCTGCACCGGGGCCGTGTCACCGCCCGGACCCAGCGATCGCGCCAGCCCCTACATACACACGAGCTCCGTCACTACCCTGCGCGCTCCAAACGCTCCAATCACCTCAGAAGGTGGCCAGTCCGTCTAACAGTCCGTGCTAATTATGCTCTTTTTTTAGATAGGTAGGTTGTTCCCAATATGAGACAATTTAATCGTGGAGTTTAGTTGAAAATGAAATGTCATTGATAAATGATCAATGCATTTATGACATCAACACGACTATCCCGGTATGTTTTCGCAAAGTGTTATCCAACTATCAACAAAATAAAATAATCACTTAGTTATGCTCACGCATTACAAATTGTTGCTGTTTATCAATGCTAGTCTATAAGTAATGCTAGTACATACTTATAGTAAGTATCCATTATCTTTTACCGGGTGTCCCAAAAGTAAGGTCATGATTTAAAACTTAAATATCTCGAGAAGTTAGTGTCCGAATCACTTCCAATTTTAACACGTGCAAGGTACATCCATAAAATTATTTTCTTGCATGCTTAAACCATTTTTGATCATAACTGCACCGAGCAGTAGGCATAAAACTGAGAAGGTCGAAATTCAACTCTTAGAGAGGGTCCGTCATTAAAACAAAGGGTAAATACCGCCCAGTTTTCGGCCCTAAGCAGACCCTATCAGCTCGCCCTATCTCTGAACCCATGCATAGTTTCGCCTCAACCGGTAAAACGTCAGAAAAAAAGGTATAATGTACGCACAGGGCAATGTATACTTAGCCACCTGTGCTTCGAGGTCCTGAGGACGACAGCGGGAATCGGGTGACAATAAATCAAGAGAGGTGGCCGAGAGTCCTCCCAGTGGTTCTTCCGCTCGTCGCAACGCAGCTGTGCCGACACCATCAGCCAGCAGTGGTTTCAGCAGGATGGAGACTATGCTTGCACCGTCCTGAAGATCATGCATTGTCTCCGAGAGTGGATGTGAGATCCCGTAATTTTCAGTCAGGGCAACGCCATTGAATGGCCTCCGCGGTCACCTGACGTTACACCTTCATATTTTTATTCTCTGGATACACAACAGAAAGATTGTCTTTTAGGACAACCCAACGAGCCGGGAAGAACTAAAGGATGATCCCTTCGAGCAAACATAGGCGGCATCTCACCAGAGAATCGCTCCAGAATAGTGGAGGAAGTCAAACGTAGTCTATTCATGCACGCGGCCCGAAATGGTAGCCATGTAGAAAAGCAGCAAATGTGGGGCCACGAGCCAATGTATTGACTCATATATATGTCAGAATAAAATTTTATAAAATGCTCTTTCATATGATGTCCTATTTATATCTATCCATCGCGTATTTTTGGCAGTGTGGCCAAAACAAATGATGACCTTACTTTTGGGACACCCCTTCGAAAGTCCTTGTCTTGCGCAGCGGACGTATAATCCACACTCTGTAACGAAGGAAATGGCTTTATATGTTTACACTGCACAATTTGTCAAAGCTGGGTGGGTGGACACACAAGAAGTTACATGAGTAGAATAATTGACATTGTAGTTTAATAGTTGCGTGCATGTTCCATTGTCAGAGCAACAATTAGCAGCCCAAATAACCATTGCGGGTTCCATAACAAGGTAGACGATTATGGGGCTTGCCGTGTAGTCGTAAAAGAAAACGCAATGTCATCACTAAATCTGTCGTAAACCTCTTCAGGTGCAACCGACATTGCTGAAGAAAACGGAACTCGCCAATAAAACCACTGTTGAGTCCGCCGTCGGAACCATAAAGACCACGGCACTGCTTTGTTGCGTCCGCCGGTTCCACGGCGTCCAATAACGCGTCCGACCGTATTGACACGGCACTGAGTCCCCGGCAGGTCACGCTACTCAACAAGGCAAAACACGCTTAGGACCTGCACTGTCTCATTTCATGCTTATTCTAAGCTCCCAGTGAAGAGTTGACAGGTAAAGGCAAACATGAGTCCCAATGCAACCGCAGCAGCCGCAGGACTTGGCCGAGTCTCTGAACGTGGTTCGGCTTGTAATGCTGCTGATACCGAGCTATAAATACCAACATATTAGGGGAAGTTGGGGCAATGCCGGAGTTGGGGCAAAGCCGAAATTCGAGATATTTCGAAAACCGTAAGACATGGATGCCACCTGTCAGTGATGCTCTGAAGCTTAAGTGACTACAATTATCGCATGTTTGTTACGAATCGTCATTCGGAATACTTCGGCTATGAGGGCGCCAAGAGCGTTTTTAAGGTACGCGTTCCTTGTACTACATGCGCCTTTGAAGCTGCATTTCTTACTCATTATGCTACCGTTTGCCTGGCCAATTCGGTCAAGTAATCTTCAGCATGTCTTTGCATAAGTGTGCTGCCTATTTGAAATTAATACGGCACGTTGAAAAGTTATGGGCCTGCGAATGAAAGTATGGCTGGCTGGGGTAATGCCGAAAACGTGCAATTACGCACGTTTAAGCACGCTACGTGGACTTTACTGCTGTAGAATAGCAACGCGAATTTTTAGTCACACAAATTACACTTTCAACCGACACAACGGCCTGTTACCTATAAGGAATTATTTACCTGTCATTTTCTTATTATATCACACAATTATAACTTCCAGTGTGCACCAAGCGTCCTCAAGCTCTTAAAACGCGTGTCAGCTTTGATAAATTCTGGATAAAGTTTGAGATAAAGTGGCAAAACATCAATGTCGGCATTCCCCGTAGATCATTTCTCCCATTTTCGGCTTTCCCCGCAGTCCGGGGCAACGCCGAAAAAGTCACTTCTTTGATATTTTTAGTTTGTGCGCTTAACGGTATGCGAATTCATCAAATGCGCCTGGTATGTTTGAAAGGCAAAAGACTGGCCTCTCGAATGACGCCAACAAGAATAGCTTATGTTGTCCACCTTGCGTGCTACGGGCGTCAGAAAAAAAGTATTCGGCGTTCCCCCAACTTCCCCTACCAACACTGTCTGGCTCCTTTAGAACTCTGCACTGTGCTGTTATATCACCATAAGTTCAAGGACTATTGGTGGAGGTCTCATTTAAATGGTTAGATATATTCGAAGTGATAAAAAGGTTTGAAAAGGTCATCCATCTGGTAAACACCTTCCCCTCCCCGCCCGCAATGATTTGGAAGCGTTTCAACTGTGTTCCTTCTTCCGTAACACTGCTTGTAGCGGATCCTAAGAGCGGTGTTGCGGAGCAGCTTGATCAGCACTGAGCTCACCGCAAATATTCTCCTCCATTCCATGGTCTCGGTCAGGCAGGATGGAGCTGGGCTCAAGGCCCTATATACCGCTGGGCTGACTGCTGAGAAAGACTGCCGGCCGGCGGCCGCAGCATTGGCTGTTGCTTTGCTGGTTTTTGCCCGGCGATACCGATGACCTCCTGCATATACAGCTGAGAGTCAAACTGGCGACTGCCGACAGTCCGTGTAGCTATAGCAGTTATGGGTCCCCGCTGTCGTCTGAATATCGTCTGAATATTGAGTGTCACCGCTGACTACGTACTGACTTCCGTCTGCTGACTAAGGCTCAGCTGATCACTGCCGACTACCATGTGTTCCTTCTGCTGTCAAATCTGACGGCAGATATGCTGACGATAATGCATCATCATGTCATGCTAATGATGATTACCATGCATCAGTGTCGGACCAAGGCAATTTAAACCTGGACGCCACCGCGAGCCGCAGCCTTCGTATTTGGATGAGGTGAGCTACCAATGACCACCGGATCCGGCAAACAATGCCAGTTCACAACCAGGCCGAGAGAGAGAGATTCCTGCTCCATCCGTCAGACCCGGCGCGAAGGACTGGTCCCTTGCGCCAGGCCGGGAGCGGATTGGTCGCTCGCAGGTCGGGCGCGTTTTTACCCCACCGACTTCGGCCGCCGTCGTAAAGCCCAGATGGAACAAAGGCTGTCGATCAAAACATCTCGCCGGCGCCATTACCGCTGGGGCCCGGTGAAAACACTAGCTAACGACGTGATTGCCAGAGCCCTCCAGCGGGAGGCGCAGCAAACAGCCGGCGGCGCGCCGGTGCGCCAAAAAACGCGCGTGCCGCCGGCGCCTTTTTGTCCCGCCGCTCTGAGGACCATCAGTGTTGTGGTGCGTGAGCGCCGACAAAAACGCCTGCAGTCGCCTGGTCACTCACAAAATGCCGCCGGTCGTGGAGCCGGGTGACAGTGACCACCTGCACGGGCAGGTGGTCACTGGTCACAGGTCACTGGTCACTGGTCAATGGTTACAGGCCACTGGCCACTGTTCACAGGGTACAGGTCACCGGTCAGTGGTCACTGGTCACCCCGTCCCTGTCCGTCACCCACGAGGTTAGATTAGAATCATAGGTAAAAAAGCTTGCTTATGTTTTAAAATGGAGGAAATTTAAAACTCTTGAATATCTTGGACATCTTTCTTTTAAATACATAATTACCTATAACTGACCAATGAAAAGAATAAGTCAAACTTACCACCAGTACCAATGATTTAAAGTCAAGGTGACCTTAACTTCTATTAATTTTATAAGCATTCTAATAAAAAATACAACAAAAATAACTTTTGGTCGACAGATAACTACAAGCAAATCAAAAGGAAAATAAACATAGGTAGGTACTGTCGAATAAGTTTAGGAATTGGCTTGCCTGATAGGTAGATGAATACAGATAGAAATGCGATTTTAGCTGAACAGTGTCTGCCACTCTTGATTGTGTACGTTAGGGAATTGTGCTGAGTTACTTAGGATCTCACTGCTGTGATTAACGGTCAACAATACAACACTTTTCCGTAGTAAACCAACCAACCCGCGCGTAGACCACCGGTCATGAGCGGACGCGCCATTGGCCACCTGTCATCTGACACCCGATCCGTCAATTTGGCTGTCGCCGACTTCACTTGAACATAACAGTCAAGATGAGGGATATTGCAGATAAGCAAAGTTGGTATAATGTTGTGAGTGCTAAGGGTTTGCTGGAAGGAAATATTTAGAATTGAATACATTTTGTTCTTGTAATCGTTAGTTAGGTTTCTGTTACTTTCCACACAATTATGCTATAAATAACGAGCAATAACGAGTTTTGTACGGTCAAAGGTAGGTACTTTTCTAAGCCTCTCATAATCCTTATAAAAGATCTACTTAATTCATACATTACACATAATTTTATTAAATGATTGCTTCGTCAAAAAATGTCTCCTTTTCCTGGATTGACCCTAAAGCCGCTCTTTTCTAAAGTTACTGTCAACTGCATTTGCATGTATACCTATTAGACTATTTCCTAACGATCCGAAAAGTGGATTGGGTCTTTGCCCCGTTGCCCTCCCCCCGATACTGTAGACTGGATTGGATTTGTAATTTCCCTGTACCTAATTCAGATACTGAATGGAGATCTAGAAGAATTATAATCCCCGGCATTGCAAGCACATTCGCTACCTATCGCCACCGCCGAGAGGAATCAATCTCGATCCTCGAGACGTTATCCCCAAACGGACTGTTTTGCCACCGGTGAAGGCGTGTGTGCCAGTCTGCCAGATCCGATGAGAAAGTCACGTCGTACGCTGCCGCCCGCTCGCTCCTGAGAGGGCTGGAGGGGGGGGGGGGGGCGCAACAGAGCCCACGTGATCGCTGACGTCACCAGGTCGGTGACAAATGGCAGCGGTGCCAGCGGCGGCCGGCGGCCAGCGCCGCCCTGCCACCGGCCAGGAAGAAATTAATAAAAAGTGAAACGGGCATTGTGCCGATAGACGATGCTAAATTACACGGCCTGACGGGGACGGCGACAGGGAAAAATGATGCGAGTCCTGACCCCGCGTCTCACGACCCCTCCCCCGCTTGGCACCTTCAGACTCTTTGATAGTTGGACTTACCACAGTTGCTTCGGGCTGCCGCTCTTAGGCACTCATTGGACAATAGACCGTTAGCAGATTGCCTTTATTACAATGAAAATATGTAAATATACATTGCACACTCACGGTTCGGCACTGTCACGGAAAACCAGCAAATGTATCACACTAGCCACACGTAACTCAAGCTCATGTTTCGCTATCTTCGCCGGTGTTTTCCAGAACCATTGCCACAATCCGCTATTCTAATCGGGCCCGGTAACTGGCGATTTGGCCCGCTCTGGGGCGCCCGTGTGATGACGGCCCGTCGGACATGACAGGCTGGCTCCCTGCAGAATGGGGAGCCGCATGCAACGGCGGCCCACATCAAAGGCGCCGGCCATTACTCATTACCAGCTGAGAGCGCCGCGCTGCGCCGCCGCGCCGACCGCTGAGCTGACGGGACCGGAGGCTCAGCACGCTGACGGTCTGCCGGGTGACGGTCTGATAGTCTATGGGCACAACGCGGAGGCAACTCTGGAACGGAACACAGCTGAAATCAGCATGAGACAAGTCGGATCTTAGCAAGGGACATGGCGAGCTGAAGCACAAGACACGACTGAGATTATACGATGGGTCGATGACAGCACTCCCTGCCACCCGCTACATCGCGATGCTGGATTGAAACGCATATCGATTCGATCTCCAAATTTCACACACTACATTTATAAGAATCCAAGCATCGGACAGAAAACTGAATAACGCACGCGACAGGACAACTTATGTACAAGTTTGACTACCCCACAAGGCACGGCAGGACAGAGCGCTCGCAGCCGACAGGGAAGGGAACACCTGTACGACAGGACAGGACACGAATAGACGGCAGGACACGGGTGCACGACAGGACAGGGCTCGCGTCCAGCGCGTGGGCGGCTCTCGCCCATTGTGATTGCATGCGCGTGTGAGTGACCAAGTGCGTCTGAAGGGACCCGGGCCACCCAGAATCGACCTATGATTCATGGATGAGCTGACCTTCCGGACCCCGTAGAGCTTACTCAGGAATCACACACCATTTGTTTGCTCATTAATACGCGCGCACTAAGTAGTAAACGGAATGAGCCCCGGCTCTATGCTACGCACTTACAGACGATTCCCTTTTTTCGTTGCATGATCTTCATTCATTTAAGGTAACTACTAACTAACATGTTCTCAACTGTTGTAAGCTTTTAAACCAGACTATCTGATCAGACCAAACTTGGAATGGCGGTATAGCGCATATTTTAACGTTAACAATTGCAAGTGTGCACAAAGTTGATTTATATTTGTTACCTATTTTGGCAGCAATTTATTTTACTTTTGATTGGAACTTGGAAAATTAGATAAAAGTATGAAACTCTGAATCGGTTGTCCATCCTTTATCCGTTCGTTGTTTGTCTCGTGTCCGTCTTATTTCAGCCAGCCATATCCGCCAGACGTATCCACCAGACGCATCCATCAGGTGTGTCCGTCAGGTGTGTCCGTAAGGCAGGTGTCCGTCAGGTATGTCCGTCAGCAATGTCCGTCAGCTATGTCCGAACGTCAGGCAAGTGTCCGTCAGACTGGACAGCCGTGCCCGTCAGCTGCGTCCGTCAGGTATGTCCAAACGTCAGACAGGACAGGTGTCCGTCAGCCGTATCCGTCAGTTGTGTCCGTCAGCCGTGTCCGTCAGACTGGACAGTCGTGCCCGTCAGCTGCGTCCGTCAGGTATGTCCAAACGTCAGACAGGTGTCCGTCAGCCGTGTCCGTCAGACTGGACAGCCGTGTCCGTCAGACTGGACAGCCGTGCCCACCAGACGTCTGACAGACCTGTCCGTCGCCCATGTCCGTCAGTCCGGTGTCCGCCAGCCCGGACAGCCGTGTCCGCCAGTCTGTCCGCCGGTCACCAGTCACCGCCGTCACCAGTCAGCAGACACCCAGCTCGGTCACCACCCGGCCAGCGGGGCGCCCGCATTGTTAAACACGCCGCCAAATTGCGTTTGATTGCTCCAATTTTCCGGCCGGCCCAATTTGGCTGTCAGTGGCTGGGATTCGGTGGCGCACTGCGCCGCGATAGCCTACGTGCGAACCGCGCAGCCTGTTTAACGGAGCGTGCGCCGAGTACGCCGCGCTACCCGCTGAGTGCGCCGTGTTTGTGCGTTATCCGTGTCGGCGGTGACGAGGTAATCCCCAGAGGCCGGCCAGCCGCAGTGGCGACATGATTCTTTAGCAGGGGTGACTGAAAGCTGCTGGCACTTATACGTGACTTCAACTGAAAATGAGTGAAACTGGATCACTGGGGACAGCATGACCTTATTTTTACACCATTCTATGTATCCCTGTCCTGACTACGTCTCCGAGTCCTGCCTCCTGACCAAAACTGTCTGTCCACGAGTGCCCCTCTCCGGCCCGTCTATCTCCAGCTGCAGGTGTGGGGATATCGGTACCGGTCCGATCCCCCCTCCGGCCCTAAACTATCCACGCAGCGGGCTGTCTTCCATCCCGATACCATCGCGCCGCTGGAGTACAGTGCCGAGAGACAATGCACTACCAACGGTGTCGGCCTTCCGGAAAATGCGGCCGCTTTGTTTCGGCGGCCGCAGCGCCGGGCCGGGGCCGCGGTGTCGGGGGCGATAGCCTCGAAATACCCGCTGGCCTGCCGAACTGGCCGGCCAGTCGCGCTCGTCGGATCGTGGCTAATCTACGACATCGCGAGCTGTTTGTTTGGCTGCCGGCATCTCGGAATGCCGGATGTGAGAGAGAACGGCTGGCCGGCAGCGGTTCGGCCTGGGAGCCCCTGATGATGGATCGGTGCTCACTATCCGCCTCCTGCAATTCAAAAACGGAAACGGGGACGAAATACAGCTCCGGATGTTTTAAGTCACTTGGTCTTGTTTTGCTCGGGTGTTTATAGATAAAGGCCGAACCCTCCAGGCTCCAACAAAGGTATTATTATTCTGTTGTTCATCACTTACACGAAGCGCTTTGTTGTGCTGAAGTCATACCTGCTGGTACCTAGCACATGCTCATAATAATAATTAATAAACTCGTTAAAAAGTAACGTAACTAAATTTTAGACTACGGGCCCGACGATTACTTAAAATTTGAAGCCCCTGTGAAGCTGGACATTTGCTTGAAAACACAGGCAAATATAACTATTTTGAATGCTCGTGGCTGTGACAGAGCTGTCAATTTTTTTGTGGATGTTTGAAAAAAAAACTCATCTGGCACTTTCAACCGCTACTCGCTACTCCAAAGCCCGGAAATGCACGCAACCTGAAATACGGTGCTGGATGTTCAGAAATTTTGCCCGGAAGTGCGGCCACACTCCCGGAAACTGGGCAGCTCCAGCGGTTTTCCGGCTGCCCGGAGCAGCTCAGCTGCCCAGTCTGTGGGGATTATGCACTGTGGCGTGGCACCACAGCTCGGCGGGTAGAGCTGCGGGAGACACCACAAGAGCGGCCAATATAGACCGCGTTCACAGCGGCGGGTGGCGGTTCGGTGCCGCCCCCAGAGGCATGCAGAACGGTACCGCACCACCCCCGACAGCCAGCCGCACGGACGTACCGTACCACCGCGGAAAGAGGAAAGTAAATGAATAAATAAATGAGTAAACTAAGTCGAATTAAATTTGACCGTAAGACGGTATGTTCGTTTAACGATACGGTACACGTTGTTTTTCAACGTCAGGTGTAAATCTAGCAAAAGTCTTTTATGATTTTCAATCAACCGTTTTATGCGTTTGCGTTTTATCTGTCAGACAGTATGTCGCTCAGACAGTACCTCCACCAGACAGAGGGTCAGTCAGACAGTGAGTCCGTCAGACAGTGAGTCCGTCAGACAGTGTGTCCATCAGACAGTGTGTCCATCAGACAGTGAGTCCACCAGACAGTGAGTCCACCAGACAGTGAGTCCGTCAGACAGCCCGTTCAGTGAGTCGCGCAGCGCTCGGCCGGCCGCTCGGTGGCATCTGCCGCAGCCCGCGCCCGGTGCATTGTGGCCTGATAAAGAGAGCGGCTGCGGTGCAGCCTGCGCCCGCTCCGTGCCCGGCCGTCAATGGCAGGCCGTCAATGGAGGGACGAGCCGACAACGGTGTCACGTTACCGGCGCAACCAGACGGGACCGAGGTGGAAGGCGAATCGCATTATCCACCGGCGGCGAGCGCTCCGCTAGCGGGGTTCGGAGCAGAGTCCCACAGAGCTGGGATATGGGGACATCAGAGGTCCAAAGCAGAGTCCCAGAGAGGCTGGGTGGAGCGATATAAGGGTTTTGACGAGCTTAATGGAATTTACTTCCGCGTGAGCGTGAGGCATTGCGGCTGCTTATCATAATTAGTAATTTTCTTGCAACAATGAACTTGTTTTCTTTTCAATCGATCCCCTTTTGTATCGAATGAATTGCATAACAAACTTGAATGAAAACGAAAGTGGGAAGCATAGAGTGTTCAGTGCTCACGCTCCAAAATCTCGAAACTGCATCTCACGAGCTGGTCGAGGCAGGACTGGAAACTGATTCACTTCATGCATAGTTGGTTTTTCATATCCGCTGGACTCCCCTTCCCTACTTCTTTCACGGTGTAGTTATTTCGAGTAGCTTCCCCAGGTATCGTTTCCAACAGCGTTGTTCCGACAGCCATTCATCAAGATCTGGTCTATGCAAACGTTTTCCGGCGCACGAGCTCCCGACATTCACACACATGCCGGCGACTCATCCTGTTGGTAATGACGGACGTGTTTAATGGGCTCGCCGAGAGCCCCAGTGGCGCCGGGTGGCCGCCGCCGACAGGCCGGCGGGACAGCCCGGTGGGACAGCCGTGGGGACGCGGTTCCCATGGGGCGCGGTGACTGACGCGCGAATATCGGGCCCGACCAGCCTCTGAAAGGTTTATTACTATTTTATGATGCCGGTGGCGGAAGTGGGTATCAGCCGCCGACGGCAGAGGCCACGGCTGTCACGGAACAGGGGTCGGGCTTCTACTATAGACTCCCCGCCCTCCCCCATCGGCTGACCCCTCATAGCCCCCCCCGCCGCCCGGCCCCTCCCTTACCCTCCCCACCGTCGACTAGCCCCACCCAGCGCCTAAGCACCCTCCCCCCCCCAGTAACAATCCTGCAATGATCTCTCACTTGACCCTTTTTCTTGCGCGACCCAGACCCCGCAGATATTAACGGGAGTGATTTTTAATGACATTATTTTATCGCAATGTAACAGTTACTTATCACTGAAATAAACTGAATTGTTTTTTATACCTGCGTGATGCACATATGTATGTAATGGGTGCATATAAAAACAATAAAAATCAGCTAAATCTCTATTCATCGTCAGCGAAAACGAAGCCTGGGACAATAATTTTATGGAATGACTACGAGCTAGTCAAAGCTCCTGTCATCCTATGCATCATTTCACTTTTAAACTTGTAGACGAATGATGGATTAAATGGATCAGCAAGAGAAGCGTTACATTTTCAATAGGTGAATATTTGATGTGTTTCTTGCACGCACAGTGTTACT
Source organism: Amphibalanus amphitrite (assembly GCF_019059575.1). Taxonomy (NCBI): domain Eukaryota; kingdom Metazoa; phylum Arthropoda; class Thecostraca; order Balanomorpha; family Balanidae; genus Amphibalanus; species Amphibalanus amphitrite. The sequence continues at coordinate 694,036 of NW_024881514.1, forward strand.
AAAAGCTCAGAGAGCAATAAAACTGAGCTGAACTGGCGCGCTGCACGTGAGGCGGCCATTGGCGTGGACCGCGCCCGTCCCCTCCCTCCAACTCGAAACAACTCGGCGCCCGCCCCGCTCCGCCGCGCTGTGGAGCCGGCCGGTCCGGCGGCCGACCGACTCTCTCTGCCATTTTGAGCCACTCCGAGCCAGCCGTGCAATTAAAGCAGCCGGCGCTGTCCAGAACCTGCAGGGACTTCGGCGACCATAAACCAAAGTTCTGAGCCGAGACAGGTCTGCAGAACCCAGAATCGACTTTATTTCGCTGAACCTGAAGAATAGATTGATTAATTAGTTTTGTTGACAGGCTGTTTACTTGACATCACCCGCATTTCAATCATTAATTTCGTCGACATGGTTTACATACGGTAATTTTATTTGGTTTGCTATATACATTTTGCTGTATGTATTTACCAAGTTTATCTACATGCTCGTACGTCTGCTCATTATTTTATCATTGCATGATGATTTTGCCGAAATAGCTTTCGACAGGCGATATTCATCACATTCTTCCATACCCAAAAATCGTGCTTCAATCCTACCTTCGTCCCCGTTCCGTCCCATCCCGTCCCACGTCCTCGTCCCCCGTCCCCGCCTACCGGCCCCGTCCCGTCCCGTCCTGTCCCCGTACCCATATCCTGTCCCCGTCCCTATCCCCTCTCCCATCCTCGTCCCCGCCTCTGTCACCGTCTCCGTCCCGTTCACGTCCCGTCCCCGTCCCCGTCCTGTCCCCGTCCCCGTCCCCGTCCCCGTCCCCGTCCCCGTCCCCGTCCCCGTCCCCGTCCCCGTCCCCGTCCCCGTCCCCGTCCCCGTCCCCGTCCCCGTCCCCGTCCCGTCCCCGTCCCGCCCCCGTGGGTCGCACGCCTGTTGTTCCCAGAAGCTGTCCGGCCGGCCGTTCCACCGGGGCCGAGCAGCTCGGACCATTGTGGACTCCGGCCACCACTTGCGCCCCGCGCCCGCCGCCCCGCGACCGATTTACAAAAACCCAGAATAGGATTCTCAACGCTGTCAAGTAGAAGAAAAGTGAATAGAGTGAGCGGACGCGTCCAACAAAGGGCGTCCGCCGAGAATCTCGTCATGGGGTCCTAAAACCAACGGAAATCCACTCGTAACTGGACGACGCCAGTGGTTTTAATGCACTGTGACTTGGGCGCCAAGTGACATCGGTTCGCCTCAAAGGACGACATTCTGAGCGCGTGATCTCACGGGCACAAAGCATGGTCCAGTGACGATGGAGTGGTGCCATTTGCCGTCGACGTCCCCCCCCCTCACGATGGTCTCTGGTACCACGTGACACGCTGACCGTGGTGACCGCGCCGTCACGTGACCGGGGGGGGGGGGTCTGCGGCGGCGTGACCTTGCTCTGGCGGCGCCACAAAGGGCGGCCGGCCGCCGCGGGCCGCCGCAGGAAGTGGAGACCGCCTTACTGCGGCCGCGCACGAACCGAGCGCCGGCGCAGCCCGCCGCCGCTCCGCCGCCGCCGGCTGCGCTTGCATGTCGGCGTGCCTTTTTGTCCTCCAACCTAATTATCCGCCAAATGGAACGAAAACTCCGAAACGCACAAATCCATCTGGCGTGTAGCGAGCAGAACCTGCAATTTCCCAGCGGAGGCGAGCGCGGCTCACCCCGGGTGTAGTACACGCTCTCAGGGTGACGGACTGGCCACGGCTGTTGGACAGAGCAGTCTGACAGAGCAGTTGAACCGATTGGACTGAGCTTTTTGAAGGGCTGACGGCGGCTGTGGAACTGGCCGATCACGGCAGTTGAACGGACTATAACCGAAGGTTTGTTGTCAATAGTTAAAACACTATTCTTTAGAATTGTGTTTTTCTATTGAAAAACAAATCTGAGTTGAGAGTTCCCTGACAATTTGGCAAAAGCTGTAGCCATTGAAGGTTGACCGACTATATTTGTTTTTGACGCTTCCGCCGCAGACTGACCAGTGACCATTCTTTTCTTTGCACTTGGATAGACAAAGGGCAGCAGTTTGATAAGCCATCCGCTGCGGATTTGTAAATCTGAAGACAGGGACCGTCGCGTCGGTACGGGCATAGTTAACTCACCACTGACCAAAGTAGGGTTATCTCCGACTCAGGGACGGCCCGTACTGCAAGTCAGGTCCCACGGGATGGGCAGGGTCATCCCTGACCCATGGGGACGGTCAGGACCTCCGGTCAGGTTTGATATCTCTCGGGACGGACAGGGTCTCCCAGGACGAACAGGATCACCTCTGACCCCGCGGGACAGCCATGTCTGCTCTCCCGGCCCGGCCCTGGCTACCACCTGTTGCCGGCCGAGCGGAGACGACTCGACAGTGGGAACGGCGACCCATTACCGCCGACCAGCCATTCAATTATCTCCTCCTGGCCGCATTGTGCCGCTCACAAAGGGCCGGTCAATATTTCAACAGCTCTGTCGCGCGACGGCGGCGGTCGGCTCGCGCCCTCGGCGGCCGCTCGGGCGGCGCTCAGTGCCGATAGATCACGGCCCGGTGAAGGTCGTTCCGTCCGGGGAGGGGGACACCTCATGGACAGCGCCGCGCGACAATGGCTGACGGTCGAGGGGGCGTCACCATCCCACGGCGGCAGGGGGGGGGGGGGGGGGGCTCATCGTCTCACGGCCGGCCGCTTCCCGTACGGCAGGCAACCTCGAGTTGTACGGCAGTCGGACTGTGCGACAGGCAGATATGGGAGGGACTGAGCGACATTCAGACCTCGGATTGCCTCTCACGGCGCGACAGGCTCGGTGGGACCTCAGCCAGCGAAAAATGCAATTAGAACGGTGTACTGATGTGAACGTTAGACTGATGTATTTCACTGATAGAATTAGAAAAATGAGCTTTTGCCAGCTATGAATGTTCCACGTGTGTTGCAAAGCTCCACAACGTTTGCACACTATTTTAGCCAGAACGTTCAGTTCAATGAGCAGCGGTGTGGACTCCTGGTGGACTACGAAGTTTGATCAAACTTAAAAAGTGTGGCCTGTCCCTCACAGTCTGAAATTGCAGCCGCTTTCGTCACTGAGCCCCCCCCCCCCCCCTCGGCCTCCCTCAGCTAGCTCGGAGCGGTGCACTGGTGTGCACGGCGCACCTACCTCGGCCGCCATCACCGACCATCCGACCCGGCCCGGCCCGGCGCCGCAGCCTTCCCAGAAGAGTCGCTTTACGAGCTGCCGTCATGCACGGCGTCACGAGGGCTGCAGGAGGGGGGGGGGGGGACTCGACGACCGAGCTGACCGTGGACCGTGCGGACACCGAGGAGACGAGCACACAGTGAACAGTGGTGGCCCATTGTGAAAACTATGCACAGCTCGCCTCTGGAAGATAGAAGGCGTGGCATTACAAAGACGACTCCACAACAAATCTCAAGTTGTTGCAGCTCAATGCAGCCGCTGCTCTGTGAGACAAACCTCTTTGTTGGACCCTCGGCGTGCCGTCTCACCTCAGCTCCAGCCTCCAATGAAGACGTCCGCCCGTCTATGCGTCCCATCAGCACGTCAGCACGACCCCAGCACGTCCAGCACGTCCAGCACGGTCCACAGCACGGTCCTGCACGGCCCGCCGCGCGTCCCCCGCCTGAAGAGCGCCGTCCCGCACTGGCGCCGCCCGCCGCCGCCGCCGCCTGCCCACCAACTCTATCTTTGGTAATTTGGCAATGATTAGGGCGATTTTCTCAATAATGGCTCAGACGTGGCGCGCCGACTGGGCACCGCTGTCGGTGACGTCACAACAGGGGACGGTGACGTCACACGGGGGACGGTGACGTCACCGAGCAGGGTAGGGCGCCCGGCGCTGCCGTGTTGGAGTGGCGCGGCCGGTCGGGCGGCACAGCGGAGGTCGGCGTGACGTGACAATCATGGCGCTCGGCCTGCGGTGCGGCAATCATCGGCGCGCGGCCGGCCGAGCGCGGCGCGGGTGACGCATGGTCTGTTTGTTTTTCGGCGAGCTTTGCCGGCGGAACGAATGCAAACAGGGAGAGAGGCGCCATTACCCGATCGATATACGGTCGGGATAATGACGAGCGGCGTGCCAAAACACCTGTTGACTGGCCGTCACTGCGCATTGAAAATATGTCGCCGGCGCTGTCGGACTGCTGTCGGGCTGCTGTCGGCTCACAAACGGCCGCGGCCGCCGCCCGCTGTCGGACTGACGTGTTTACCTGTCACCCCTGGGGAGGGGGACGGTACACGCCGCCGGCCTGGATACCGGTAATTAGTGATCGCCGCACATGCAGCGCGGCCGGGTGGTAATTTACCGGGCGACGTTACCGCGTCATCATGCAGACTGACGGCAACAGGTAACTGCAGCTTGGTGCTCACACCGAGCTGGTCTTCAGAGTTTCTCAAAACGCCAACATCGAGTCACTAGACCACCACTAAGCCGGTCTTCAGCCTTCATCAAGCCTGTGGCATCAAGTGACTGGTCATTTCCAACGCTACTGAGTCGGTGTTCATTGTCCGCTTCCAGCCTACATCGAGTCACGAGACGTCGCTCCAGACTGGATGAAGTTGTCGCCAATTTCTGGGAAAAGGGCAGGTCCCTGGACAGTGGGCACTACCCCCTTTCTGATCGTTCGTGGAAGTGTGTACAGTCGTGTACAGGTTGATGGTCCCCTACTCTTTATCCACCGGGTTCCTATGGCTCAGCATTGGCAGCAGCCGCCTGGTACCGGTAGGCTGTGCCGCATGACCCGAGAGTGAAGCGGCACAGCCTACCCACACTGTATGACACCGGCTCGGGTCGCCTGGTAGAGCGATTTGACCGGACGCTGCGTTACACCGGCTGGGGGGAGGGGGTGGGGGGGGGGGTAAAGGTCAGGCCTGTCTATTTGGCTCGGCTCGGTGGATGAGGCGGGCTGGAGTGTGGTGTGGGGCGGGGGTGATGATGTGGGGAGGAAGTGAGTGGACCTGGGGCTGGGTGTGTGTGGTCACTTGTCGCATAGAACCGATCGTAATCCACCCTCCAAAAATTCGCTTTAGAGATATTCACAAAACCCAGGGGGGTTCAAACACCCATCTCCCAAGTGGGGTGCGGAAGGACAGGTAAGGGTCCATACGGTCTCCTCATGAATTGCAGCAAAGAAAGAAAACAGACCTGTCACCAAATAATCTTTCTGAAAAGTGGACTAATCGCATAGCCTCGGACACAGAAATAAACATCCAGCACGCGAAGCGTCTCGAACCGGGCCCCTCACTACCGGTCAGTTTGACAGTCTAGCACTCCTACGCTGAGCTACACCGGATGGTGGCCACGGCCGGGGCAAAATCTGGCCGGGCGGGCGGCGGGGCCGGGAGGTCGGCAGCAAAGTCAATGAATGTTTTTGTGGTTTCGGGTGCCGGTCGCTCTAGCTTGGTGGGATGATGATGGATCATTGGCAAAACTTTCAACGTGGAGTCCCGGTTCGAGCCTCATCGGAGCTCCGGCTTCTTTTCCGAGTTAGGATCTGGTTTGATTTTAGTGGTTGCGAGCCATTTATACGGTTTTATATCTACATGTCGGTTGTCGATTGATTGATTCATTCATTCATTCGTTCATTTATTACATGTCGACATTTAACATACTAATTGACATCCAGGATCAATCCGATCAATCTACCATTTTCATAAGCGTATTGCCTAAATATCATGCATATATGTGGCACAAGACCTATGGTTGCCTCGATACCGTGCCAAATCACGTTTTGCACAATGCACAAGTAAATTATATTCGCTGGGTCTTCCGTGCATTGTGCTTAGCAAAAACAGAAATGCAATTGTTAAGCGACGCAAAATGTGCAATGCAGCAAGTGACCACACAACCCGCCCAGCCCCCATGGTCCACCAACACGCCCCACACCACTCTCCAGCCCACGCCAACCACCGAGACGAGCCCCTCCCCCCGCGCTGGTCTGACGTGACAGCTGGTCTACAAAGCGCTCCACCCGGCGACCCGAGCCGATGTCAAACGGCGTGGGTAGACTGTGCCGCTTCACTCTCCGGTCATGCGGCACAGCCTACCGGTACCAGGCGGCTGCTGCCAATGCTGAGCCATAGGAACCCGGTGGATAAAGAGTAGGGGACCATCAACCTGTACACGACTGTACCGTACCCTGGGTACCGTAGCATCCATGCTTGTGTGTGTATGTGTGTGTATGGGGGTCGGTGTGTACCCACTGTCCGGGGGAGCTCGTATCGTGCCGGCGGCGGCGTGACGTCGCCCGGCGCCGCGCCGCCGAGAAAATTACCTCCGTTCGTGCGGCCCGGCGGCGTCCGGCGCCGACACTGCACTGGCCAAAAAACGCCGCCGGCTCGCGTGCTGCGCCGGGCGCCGGTCACGACCAGCCGTCACGGTCCCCGGGGACCGCTGTCGCCGGCCGCCGGTCACCAGGTCGATCGCCGGCCGGCACACCGAGCCAGTTTACACCTCGCTACTCGTCGGCCGCTGAAATATTAAGGCGCGCGGCCGGCGCCGCGGCCCGGCCGCGCACGCAATGTCGCCATCCATCGGCGCAGCGACGCCGTTCGGCGGGCGACGCGGCGCGGCGCCGGTAAACGCCGCCGGTGGCCGCCGGCCCTGGGGACCGCCGGGCGTCGATACGTCATCATCAGCGGCGACGGGAGGTCCAGCCGCGAGTGGCCGCCGAGCTCAGAGCTGCCCGGACACAGGGCACCATAGGTAAGGTCCACCGCTCCCGGTTCGGTCCGTCGGTCCACCGGTCCGGTCTGGTCCTACAGGGTACTGCAATGCAGCTCCGGTCCACCATCCGACGTACCCCGTACCGTACCCCACGAGTCGTCTACAGCTCACCAAAAAGCATAACTGACCAGTCGCAGGCTCTGTGAGCGGCTAGAATGGGGCGAGGTGCCTGCAGGTTTTGCGGCCGTCTCCCGTCTCTCGTGATCCGCAGAGTCGTTTGGAGGCCGCCTGTGGCTGCCGTGAGAAGACTCCCGCTCTGCACCCCTCTCCTCCTCCCCCGTTCTCTCTCCCTCCGCACTGGCGTGTTTACACTCAGAAAATCTCGTGTGGTCTAAACATCGCGTGAGCGGCGCGCCGGCACGAACGCAGCGGCGCAAAAATAGCGGCGGCTCCGGCCGGGGCTGGAGAACCGACAGTGCGTGAGCGGCCGCCACCGGCTGCCGGCACAGCCGCCATCGGCACAGCCATCGCTGCACCGGTGTGCAGCTGTCATCGCACAGGCATATACAGTCGCCATCAGTGCAGCCGCCATCGGTGCAGCCGCCGCTGGTGTGCAGCCGTCATTGGTACAGACACAACCGCCATCGGTGCAGCCGCCACCGGTGTGCAGCCGCCATTAGTACAGCTGCCACCGGTGTGCAGCCGCCACCGGTGTGCAGCCACCATTGGTACAGCTGCCACCGGTGTGCAGCCGCCATTGGTATAGCTCCCACCGGTGTACAGCCGCCATCGGTTCAGTCGTCATCGGTATAACCACCAACGGTGTAGCCGTCTCCGATAAACGGCCACCATTGGTGCCGTACCCACCATCGGCACATTGGCCACTGCACCGGCGCGTTATGCAGTCGTTCCATATCGGCGGAACAGTCCCCCGAATGGAGCCAACTCGCCTTTCAGGAACCGGAACCGCCCCGCTGCGCGGCGTATGACACATTCAGCGCCGCCGAAAGGGCTGGCGCCGACCCGCGTCCGGCTCCGGGGCCCAATCGATGCCCGATTCGGCGCCGCTCGCGGCTCGCTTCGATCGCTGCCGGAAGTGCCCGAGGGCAGGCTCCAAATGGCCCTTTCCAGGGCTACAGTCACCCATTCCACATTTTCAGGGTTAGAATTCTCCCTCGAGGGCTCCATCCCTCGTTTCAGATTTTTTTAGTTTCAACTCCTTTAGCTCTTTTGGTAGCTAGTTGCGTTGGGAGCAAACTTAGTTTTGTGCGGCCTCGTCCCTTTATTCTTGTTCTTGCATTCTGTGGCCCCAGCCCGATGAGCGTTATAATCTTGAGAACGAAGAAATGGAGGCATAAGTTCACTGTAGCGGTTGCTAGTGCGATAGTTAGGTGATAATGTTATGTGACTGTGTTCATCATCAAGCATGTGGTGTTCTATCATAATTTTATGAGACTGTTCAGCGTGTGTCGAGCTTTTTGGAATTTGATATAAAATGCATGCCCAATCCTAATGTCCTCCCTTTATGACTACTAACTGCTTTAAAATACAAGGTGAGCTCCACTTTAAATATGAATTGTTCTAAAAATGGTACACTTGTTCACCAGGCACCTCAGCTCTTACATTGACAACGACGAAGACATTCCAGTAAAATATTCAAGGAGCAAGGGCAAACACTTAGAAGCGATGCAGAGTTCGCTGTTTCAAACGTGGAATACCTAGCCACTCCATATGCTGTTCATGTAACCCTGCTTTATCAGTTGAGTTTGTACCGAGTGACCGTGTGTTATACATAAATTAGCTCGGTCAGCTAAGTGCCAACCGCCAGCTACTAAAGATAACCCGATGTTGATGTACTGTTGGTGCCACTAACTTGCCGCGACCCGTCCACAGCACAGACCGCCGCGGTCCGAACATCCCCGTGGACCCGTCCGTGACACGTACACGGCGCCCGGGACATTCGGGTCACTGTTACGGCCGGTATATTGGCCACGAATAGCAGCCCGTCGCACTCCATATAATTACTGGTGGCGGCGGCGGCCAGGGCGTATAGGCAGCCGCAATGAAAACCGAGTAGATCTCAGCTAGACCTATAACCTATAAGCGGTGTACCGTATAAATATATCCTCGTACCTACTTGCACAATGTATTTATTGACAAATAAGCAAAATGTTCATTTGATGTTTGAACTGTGAATGCAGGTGCTGCTGTCTCCCATTATCAGAGGCGCTTCATAAGAGATTCATCGAGTGCAGAGCTGCGCGCTCCCGTCGATCCGACAGCCGCCTCAGTTCTGGAGAGCACAGCGTGGGGACCGGGGGACTGGATAGGGGGAGGGGGCAGAGCTCCGATCCCGGGCCGACTCCAGAGCAGCCTGCCGCCGCCGAGTCGATACATTTTCCGGACGACTTTTCCGATGGTTGTAATTTAGTGCAATCATTTTCTCTTGTTATTCCGTGGACAATGCGGCATAATGATTGCAGGAGGCTGTCGCTATGGCAACGCAGCTCTGGCCAAAGAAGACATCAATATGGCGTCGGGCGGCGCGCGCGTGACCGGGGACCTCGAGAGCGGAGCACAAAGGGCGCAAATTGCCAGACGCGAAAGTTGGCACTTTTTGGGTAGCGCCGCGTCACCAACGTGTCCTGTGAGCGGGAAAATCAGGCGGCGTGTCGGCGGCTCGGCCGCGCTGACACCCCGCCGCAGAGAGCCCCGGTCAGCAGACGCGGCGGCCGGCGCAGCCAATCAGCGCCGCCGTCTGCGTGTCGTCACCGGCCGGCCGTCTGCCAATCATCTGCCTCTGACGGCCGGGCCGGCCGATCTGTGGGAGCCGCCACTGTCACCAGACGGGCCCACGGGCATAATACACAACTGTCTCCTGACGGACAGCAGACAACTGTCACCAGGCGGACAGCAGACAACTGTCACCTGACAGACAGCAGACAACTGTTACCAGACAGTACACAACTGTCACCAGACAGTAAACAACTGTCACCAGACAGTACACAACTGTCAACAGACGGACAACTGTCAATAAACGTCTGTCACAACTGTCAAGTGTCAAAAGACAGATAGTACCTACATACACAGCTGTCAGACAATGAACTGCAAGGACAGAAGCTAACTGCCATCAGACGCACAGCACGCATTACAAAACCCACACTGTCACGAGACAGAGGCAGATAATACATTTTTAATACCATAAAGATCGGTTGTCAAAGTAAGTGTGCCTTAGTTAATATGAGCTTGCTTTGAGCTATATAGCCATTCCCTATTTGCAAGCTCGTCATTCTAATTGATGCACCTCCGGTATATATTGATGGAGCTCTATTTGTAATAGTTTGTACCTAACATGCAGAAATGGATTGTTTCTTGTAGGTATTCTCACTGTCATAAATGCGAATTGCGTGTAGGTAAGCGATATTGCAAAATAGATAAATAATTATACAAGTCAATAGTAAAAATAAAATCACTATGAATGATGTCGGCGATTGGAGAAAGACGTAGAGGAAAGCGGGGCCAGGTCAGTTGAACCACTTTTTATATATTGCCATGCACAGCGAGATCTACATAGTTGTCATATCAAAAAATGCACAATACCATGAAAAATATACCTACTCTTTTGGCTTTATTTTAAGATATATGAAATCATGTTTCAAACATATTTTGCTGCCAAACGCGTGCTTATAAGACAGCTCCACGCCCGTTTCAAATGACCCCGATGCGAGGGTCAATTGAACCAGCCCATGGGGTCAATTGCACCTATCAGTTGTCAAACTCACCTGTATGGAGATTAAAGTGACGATTTCAGTCGCACCCTGCTGTCCCACGTCTCTCCACGGGCGATGTGTTGAACTGGGGTGGATGAATGGCTCTGGTCTAATCAACTCGGTACAAGGGGTACCGTGTACCGTGCGGCGCTTGTGTCTCTGTGCTAACGCATACTGTGCAACTCTCGAGTCCTCAAACTGTTGTCTACCGAGCTGCGCTGGATTGACTAAATTACGGTGTACCGTTCAGCTCCAGAATCGCTAAATAGCCGTGCACCGTCCTGCTCTGGAGTACCTAAATTACCGTGTACCGAGCAGCTCTGGCGTGCCTAAATTACCGTGTACCGTCCAGTGCTATAGTCCCTGAACTACCGTCTATGACACAGCTCTGGAGTATCTACATCAGGTACCGTGTGTTTCGTGCAGATCCAGAGTCCACACTGCAGCTCTGAAGTTCCGGCGCGGGTTATCGTATTAGTGCGACGCAGCTCGCTGGACCACGGTCAGGGCCGACCACCGGCCGGCACCCCACTACGCCCCATGGACAGCCCCTCCCCCTGCCGTCAGGTGCCAATAAAAGGCCACCGCGTATTGCATCGGCGTCGAACTGCCAGTGCGACGGCCGGGTCCTCAGTAAAATGAAACACCCTCGAGCTATAACGCCGGCGGCAGCAGGGCCGTGACACAGTCAGAGCCGTGCGATGGGACATTTGTACGCGGCCGCGGGGCCATCAGAACAGTGCATTGAGTAATTGACATCGATTTAATCCCCCGGAGTGTCTTGGAAGAAATGAAAGGGCGTTGTAGCTTGAAGGGTTTTTGATACGGTCATAAAGAATAATGTTAGCGTCATGACGTTAAAGTGCAAGTAACAAAAAATATAACATTCGCTCGCAAGATTAGAATGTCGCACCAAAAAGGAAAGAGAAGAATCGAAGTCGTGACCATGCTCCAGCCATCGACCATGTTTTTATCGTGCATATCTACCTATGCATGGTTGTCAAACAACTCATGCGGCTTACGGTTACCAGTTCGTTGTCTTGTGAATGAAACGACTTTCAACTCGCTATCGCGTGCGATTCTGGTTTCCGGTGATCGTTAAGCTTCTGGAAACGATGGGCTTTTCGACTGTACGCTAGCGTTACTGCTATAAAAACCAGAGCTGCTGCATATGCCATTATTAGGTGTAATTTTTTTGTTTCTAGTAGCTGCGTCTTCCTCTAAGGCGTTTTTTAATCTCAGATATCTAAAGAGATGTAGAATAAACATGAGCAGTTTAAATGTGTTTGAGCAATAACACGCCGAATGATTCTGCTGTGTCCACTCCCCGTCGCTTATTGGCACGATTTGTCACCGTCGACCTGCACTTCAAAACCTTTATGTGCTTTGTAACTAGCCTGAGCTTTCTTCATAGTGTGATGGCGAGTATCGTCCCCATTCTATTCCCATCCGATCGCTCCAGTCCTCGCGTCCGGCACGTGAGCTCGGTCCCCGTTTGTGGCCACTGCCATAAAGAGTTGGTTCGCTCCTCCCTATATTCATATACTGGTACATCCTACATGGTAGAGCAGAACATTCAGGATCACGGCGGCCAGGTCGGTCACATCAGATTACAACCCTGTACTCACATTGGGCAGGTATAATGGTATGTACAGGCTACACGCACCACCAAACATCGCAGACGCATGTCGCGGCCGCCGCCACGGATGAATCTATGTACAGTGGCTCACTGCGGGAGAGACAACCTCCCCCTCTGACTCTGGCAACATGAAATCAACGTCAACACTCACACACATACACGCACCCACTCTCTCGGACCGGCTGGCGGCGGGGCGCGAGTCTGGGAGGGGTCGGGCCGGGCCGGCCGCCCCGCCGCCGGCTCCTGCTGGTACATTTAACACAGATACGGCGGGCCGACGGCGCGGCGGGGCGGCCGCGGCGGGCGCGGGCCGGTGGACCGGACGGGACAGGCAGCGGTCGACGCGGCAGCGCGGCTCCACAGGCGGCCGTCGGCGCGCCTATTTACATTTGTACCAGATATGTCGCGCGCGCACACACGGCCGGTGCCTGCTCTGCGGCGAGCGAGCCGGCCACGGAGATCAGTCCGGGACGACAGGGGCGCCCCAGACGGCCGGCTCGGCTGTCCCGGACCCGCACACCTCCACACCGCCGCCCCGCCGCGCCGGCGGCACAGGCAACAACGCAACACTGCAACACGGACGGTCGCGCCGCCGATAAAAACTGTCCGGCGGGCGCACGTTTGACACTGCGCCAGCGCTGGAGTCGCCGGGACGGACGGCCGCGTGTCCGTCATTGACGACTGGAGGTCACGGCGCCGGCCGACCGATAACATTGCACTGCCCCCGGGGCGCGGTGGGCGCCGGGCCGGCGGGCTCGCGCTCGGACGGGACGGATGGACGGAGCCGCTGCGGCGGCGGCGGCGGAGCGCTCTAGGTGAGCAGGCCGTGGTTCATGGCCGACGGGTCGGACGGGTACCACGAGTACTGCGACATGAACGGCGCGTTCATGTTCATCTGACTGGCCTGCGACGCCATAGGCATCATGCCGGGCTGGCTGAGCGGCGGCTTGATGTCCCACTGGGGCGCCGGCGGGGACGCCCCGGACATGACGTGCTGCGGCGGCGGCGGCGGCAGCGGCTGCTGGCTCTGCGGCGGCGGCGGCGGGCCCTGCTGCGGCGGCGGCTGCTGGTGCTGCTGCTGCTGAGGGGGCGGCGGCTGCTGCTGCTGGTGCTGCGATGGCGAGAGGTCGCGCTGAGTCGGCGGCGGCGCCAGCGGCAGGTGCTGCGAGCTGGGCGGCAGCACGCCGGAGCCGCTGACGGGCGGGATGTACGTGTTGCCCTGGGTGATGCCCAGCGGCGACTGGGAGGAGGGCGGCGGCGAGCCGTCCGGCAGGCCCGGCGTGCCCGACGGGTTCGGCTGCGACAGCGGCGACTCGTCCAGCGGCGACTGCGGCGGCACCTGGCCGTTCTGGTGCGCCTTCATGATCTTCTTGTATTTACTCCTCCGGTTCTGGAACCAAATCTTCACCTGCGAATGACAAAAGAGAGGAGATCAGTCATCATTTCGGTGGGCATGGTCGTCATGACTTGTGCATAACAATTGCAGTGCACTAAGGCGCTAGATTGATGTCACTACTTACGAGATTTCGTCAACTGCAATTACTTTCAGGAAATATGACAATCAGCTTTAAGCTTTCTGCTCACGAATATGCAATTGCAACGGCGTATTTGATGCGCCAAGGATGACTACAGCAAGAACAACACTCGCCACTCATTATGCTTGCTTATCAGAAAATGCGGGACTGTCATCACCATTTAAATCAGCTCCGTGTTCTCAGGAGTGGCCATTAGGGTCGGCCGAGCACCCGGAGCTGCTGGCGGCTGCAGTTCTCCGCGCCGCCGAGTCGTATAAGGCCGGCTCTGTCAGCGGCAGCGCCCTAACGCCGCCGCAAACCGCCGCCGCAGATCACCGCGCCGCTCGGCATTCCCGAGCCGTTTTCAATTCCAATTTTCATCAGGCGGCTTCCGGGGGCGGCGACCAGTGCGGTGCCGTGAATCAGCTGCCGTCTGTCGGACGGCCGAGCTCCCAGCAGCGGCGCCGCCCGGCCGTCCCCGCCCGCCGCCGCCGCTCGCGTGCGCCGCCATCGGCGCTGCGCATGCGTGGTGGCCGGCGAACAAAGAGCGGCCGCGGCGCGGGAGGAGTCGGCTTTGATCGGCCGCCGTCGCCGGGAAATTCCGCCGCCGGCCCGGGCCCGCCGACCGACCGGCGAATCAATGCAGGTCGGCCTGCAGGGCGCGCCGCCGCCGCCGTCGGCTTGGACGGCCGCCGAACCGCCCCGTCCCCTACGACCCGGCCGGGCAGCACCGGCCGGCCTAATCGCTCCGTTCCCAGCACCGTGACGAGCCCGGCCCCGGCGACCGAGCCGACAGTCGAAGGACAGAGGTTCTGCCACGCCGCTCCGCTCACAGGGACATGAGCGCGGCTCGGTGGCCCGTGGCGCCGCCCGCGGCCTGTGAGCGCCCCAGGCGCTGCACAGGGGCCCGGGGGCGGCGGCGCGCAAAAAGGCGGCTGTTTTTGCGGGCGGGTTGTGGCCGCCGGCGGCGGTGGCGGCGGCGCGGCGCCGTGGAGTCGCGCGCTGCCACCCTATTGACACGGCGGCCGGCGCGATGGGAGCCAATTGGCGGCGGGACGGCGCGCTGGCACCGACGCACCCGGCGCCGCCGCCGCCGCCGCGGCGTTTCGTGACCCACATTACTTTGCCGCGTCGTTCTCCCAGGCTCGGCGTTTGAAGGTTGCGTTGCGAAAGAGGCGGCCGGCTGGTTCAGCTCGACTGAGCCGTGCCGGCTGACGTCACCAGTTGAATCAGACGAGGGACGGTAGCGGCCCGCACGAATCACTGGTACTGGAATGCTCGAGGTGTTATTCGTTTTCATTCTGCTCGTTCGCTCGGCGTCCTTATTGCCTGAGTCGTAAGCCTCTAGGATGAGTTGACTGGCTACACCCAAACGGTTCACCAGGATATGTATCTGGGACTCTGACGAACCGAGGCGCATCCTCGGTGCTGGCTGCACGCCACCCGGGTGATCCGTGATCCGTGGTCCGTGGTCCGTGGTCCGTGGTCCGTGGTCTGTGGTCCACGGACCACGGTCCATGGTCCGCGGTCCGTGATCCTCTCTTCGGTCTCTCCGGACCACAGGCAGCTATCGTGGCCTAACGAACGACGATACGACTGGCCATGTGGTCGACGAGAGCCTGCCGTAACGCCCGGTCGGGAGCGGCAGGGACAGGGGTGGCACGACGGCCCGCCACCGCAGCACCCCCTCCCCCACTCCCCCGCAGCCCGGGCCGTTTTTACCCGTTCACATCACGCGTGTTTGACAGCGAGTTTGGATAGACCCGAGAGAAGCACGCAACGCTTTTTCCGACATCACGCCAGGAAGTGATACCAAGAATTCGAATTTGGTGTGGCGGCAGCTGGTGTCCGGGTGGGCACGGTGCCTCGGGGCGCTATGTGGCACATCGTGGGCGCCCGGCGGCACATCGGGGCGCCCGGCGGCACATCGGGGCGCCCGCCGGCACATCGGGGCGCCCGGTGCCCGGAGTGTCCACTCGGACAGTCCAGCACGGCACCTGCGCGCCGCGACACGATAGCTCGACTTTTACCCGGTAATTAGTTACAATGTTCGCTGAAAGTTTGAATGAACACTGCCTTTGTGCGCTCTGCTGGGGAATACCTCGGAATATTTTAAACGAGTAATAACGGGCGTGTTTTGTTCAACTGCAACATGATTTCATCTGATCAATCTTGTTTAATGCACCAGGTGGAAGCCTTGGCGATAAAGACTATATAGGGAGTAACCTCCAGGCGCTGCACGAATACGTGTCTTAATGCTGAAAATATCCGTGAGCTCAGTGGCTCCTCCCTGTTCGCGGAAGGTGCCATATTGGCTGGGCAGCGCCATAACCTTCATGCACGGCCTTTGAACAATCGTGTTCGCGGCGGAACCAGTCCGGCTTTTGCATGTTTCAGTAAGCGAGTTTTTCCCGGGCACGGTTCGGTGCGCGCTATGGGCCGGTTCGTTCCGGCGGCCGGCGCTGGCGCCCGTAACTCACGTGAAATGGCCGAGTACCTGTTCGCCCCAGTAAACACGGCCGGCCGCGTCCCTCGGTGACGCACCCTCCGCCCCTCCCCGTCCCCGCGGCCCGAGGCCAGGCCGGCGGCCACCGTGCGCGGCCGGCCGGATTAATCGGGCCTCTCCGGGGGCGCCGGTCGGCCGGCCGTTTGCCGCCTTATTAGGAATGTTGCACGATCACCGGGCTGCCGGGCGGCGGCGATCGGCCGGCGCGGCCCTATCAGCCGACAAAGTGCCGACATCATCAGCGCGGCCGCCGATCGGCGCGGTAGCGCGGAGCGCAGCAGGAGTAGCCGTGCGCCCGGCGCCGCGCTAATGGCCTACCGGGGCAGCGGCGGCCGGCGGCCGGCGGCGGCGGCGGCGGCCGAGCAGTGGCAGCGGCACAGCGCCGTGCAGAGCGGCGTCAGCAGCAGCGCTAATGGCACTGCTATCAGCAACATCAGCACTCTCAGCACCTCCAGCGGCGCCATGGGAGCCGCCGCCACCGGATCAGCGGCGCGCTGACGGCGAGCGGCGGCGCGGCGGTCAGCGGCGGGCTGGGACAGCCAGGGGAGTATATGGGACTGACCGGCGGACCCTGCCGGCTGGTGACGGCCCGCAGCAGGACAGCGGGGCCGAGCTGGTCGGGTGTGACAGCGGCGGCGGCGGGATGACGGCGGTGGAGGGGCGCGGTGCCGACCGGACGCGGAGCGGCGGAAGGAGGCGTCACCGCTCCATAATGTCCTGTCTGTGCGGGGACGGCCGCCGCCACGCACCTGCTCGGCCCACCTGCGTAACGCGCCGCGCCGCGCCGCATCGCGACGGCGCGCGGCTGCCGCGTCACAGGGCCGTCAATTACCCCCGGCCGCGGCCTCGGGCTGTCCCCGGCCCGGCCCCGGCCCGGCCCCGGCCCCTGTCCCGGCCCCGGCCGAGCCGCCGCAGCGCCGGCGGTGGCTCCCACTAGCCCCGTGTGAAGAGGCGCCCTGCGCGTGGCACCACCGCGCCACGCCACCACTCCGGATGAATATTAAAGTATTGGTCATCAATACCGCTGACAGATAATAAATGAATGGACCGTTGGGTAATTACCGAGCATTAATTAATACTTGATGAAGACAACTACTGGGTTTTATCCTTAGGGTGTCGAAGGGATGAATTAATGAACACGGACCCCTGGGTGGCTGCAGGCCGATTGCGGTCAGACTTTGTGTGAGGTCCGAGTGGTCAGGCTATATCCTCTGGGCGACAGGGGCACGCAGAGGCCAAGGTGCGTCACACCACCCCTGCACACAGTCGTCAAAGCGCCATCCACACGTCGCTCCCCGCCATCCTCACATCGCTCCTCGCCATCCACAGCTCCCCGCCACTGGTCTCACTCGGCGTGTGTCTGACAGTCACGGAAACCCCGCCGCCGCCGCCGCCGCCGCGTAGCGACACGTAGCAGCGGCCGTGCTGTGAGCCACGCCTATGCGCCGCACCAGCACGTTGGAGAACGCCAGTGTTCCGGCACGGGGTGAGGCACAGCAGCGGGACTACCACGGCGGACGGGCCACTGTGAGCTGGCCACAGTGGACAAACGTCGGTCGGGGTGGACAAGTCACACGGGCCTCACGCGGTGGACTAGCCACAGTGGACGGACGCCCGCCGGGGTAGACAGGCGATGGCGGTAGCATCAGAGCGTTGATGGCGGCAGCCTGGCATCCACTGTGGTCGACTGTAGCGATCCATCCGATTATCGAACCAGCCAGCGGCGCGAGACACCGCCGCCGCCGGCCGGCGCCACCGGTGTGTTAAACGTATTGCAACCAATTAGGCGCTATCGCACACCATCGTACATCCCATAGCTACCGGATTTAAAAGCCGAACCATCCAGTCATCCCGGTGGATAAAAGCGCTGATCGACTGGAGCGATAGGATCACGGTGGTGACGGGCAGGACTGTATGGTCCGGGCGGCTGTAGGAATGGTCGGCCGTATGGTACGGGTGACTGTGGTCCGTCTGTGACGGCTGTATGGTCCGTGACCCGTGCCGCGAGGGCTGTATGGCCCGTGACCCGTGCCGTGACGGCTGTCGTGCTGGCCGCTGCCGGGCGGTGGGTGAGGGCTGTCTGGGTGCCGGGTGGCGGGGAGCTGGCGTGTGCTACCGCCGGACGTTTGCGCCGGAGCCGGGATTTTCTCTGTCGGCGGAGAGCGCCGATGCCCGGATAAGGCGGCTAGCTCCGGCGGCCGCACATGCAAATGATTCGTATCGAGACTGGCCGACACGGATGCGGCCGGTGGAGGGCAGCTCCGGCCGCCTCTGTCACGCGCCGGCTTCGGCCAGCCCATCTGGCCGCCCGCACCGCTCCGCGCCGAGCCCAGACGAGAGCATCAATTAAACAGCCATCATCCAATTGAGCCAATCGCGGACCATTTGCCGCGAGGGGTGGTCAATGAAGGGAATGGTGCAGCGCCGGCCGGGGCCGAGGGCTGCTGCCGGCGCTGCCCGCAGACGGCCAGTCTAACAGGTGGGCGCAGCTAATCCACCAGTCTGCCGGGCGGCCGTCCAGGTGCCGCCGCCCGGGCCGCACCAGCGCGTCAGGCGCCGTGGACGACCGAGCCGAGCCGCCGGCCGGCCTGTTTTCCATTTGTTTTCCGCCGGTCGGCCGACGAGGGGCGTGTTTGGGCGAAAAACAGCGGCCGGCCGCGCGGCACGGCGCTGCCCACTGCAGGTAATCGGCCGTCTCCGGGGAGCTGCCGCACTCGACTCCACAGCCAGCCACCATTTATTTTTGTCCGCCCGTAAAAACACCTTTATAAAATGAAACACGAAGCGTCGTCATCCATAAAATGCGTCCAACATCGACGCCGTCGCGTGCGCGCGTGTCGTTGTGGCGGTTACACTAAATTCAATAGGGTGAATCGATGCGACGGCTTGTCTGTGCGCCGGGGCCGACTGCGAGCAGCGCTGCTCAAATCCAGCACGCCACGATTTATGACGGAACAAAGGTGCTTGGGTCCAATTTTAGGACCGTTGATACAGTAACGAGAATAGTTATGGCTTCGTGAGACCTGCCCGCGTAGGCTCACTGGTACTGACAGCGAGGCATTAGGGCACGACATTGTCATGACTAAGTTGGCGAACTGCCGATCGATTCTATAAGCTGGCATAACTCATCGAAACTGCATAAAAGTTAGGCCAATGCAGGACCCAGACTATCGGCCGGCAGGGTCCGGGCCCCCATCATCACATTGATCGACCCCAGGGGAGGGGAGGGGACTTCAAACAGCGTCGCACACAATCTGCGTAAGACGCCACGGAGACTGCAGAGGAGATCCACTCACAAGAGCAGATCACCGGAGACTGCAGCAATTAACAGGGCACTAGCACCAGCCATCCTCAGTCGCGCGGATCGCGGTGAGAGGCAGCCCAGTCGGTTTAGCCGGTCGCTTCGATCAGCTGCATGTTTTTACACACATCGAGCAGCAAACAGTTGCCGGCCGACCCACATCGGCCCCGAGGCAGGGTCGGACGGCACGCTACCGACGTAATCGGGCCGACACGCCGCGTGGCCTATTCGCAAAGCCCCGAGAGTCTGTCCGGTGAAATACAAGTGCACTGTGCTGCGGATCAGGCACTGTCCGTCGTTTGACAGTGCGAAATCGTCTGTCCGGCTTACCATGGACCATGGATTGCCCTATATGCTTCAGAGTTTCCATGGTCCGGCGGTCCAGACAGGGAGCTGTTCGGCTGCGAACTGTCGACTGTCCGACAGACACGAGTGCGGGTTGTCCGCCGGAGGACCCGACTGCGAGCTGTCCGACTCTCCGGAGCGGCGCAGCTCGCCGTCCACGCTATCGTTGCGCCATCGCCGGCGCGGCGCCGCCCGCTCGTCGGCCACTGTCATTAGAGCGCCGCCGCGCGGCCGGCCGCCGAGCGTTTGTTCTCGGCCGCCGCCGCCGGCCCCGCCGCGCCGTCCGACGGTGAAAAATTGAACGACAAAGCCGCCCATGCGCCGCGTGCGACTGGAGACAGCGAGAGTGAGTGGGAGAGTGAGTGAGAAAGGGAGAGAGGAGAGGAACAGGACAGGGAGAGAGGGGGTGGAGAGACGGCCGGAGAGCGGGCAGAGTGCCGGAGCGGCGGAGTGACCGCGCCGGCGGCTGCAACTGCCGCCGGGCGACAGGTTCCATTTCGCTGTTTGCTTTATCGCTGGAAGCAGTGCTATTGCAGAGGTCGTCCAGATGGACGGCGATAGGGCGATTTATTCTCGCCGCCGCCGCGCCGGCTGCGAAATGAGGCAGCCCAGTCGGCTGCTGCTCGGCTGCTGCTCGACTGCTGCTGAGAGCGAGTCTTTGCTGCTGCGTGGCTCTCAGATGCTTTCAGCCAGCGTGCAGCCTCTACTAGCAGCGAGAAGCGGAATGTGAACAGCAGCAGCGAGCAGCGAACAGTGGGCAGCGGCAGTAGGCAGTGGCTCCGGCCAGCTGATAAATTCCAGGACCGCTCACGCCCCGTGAACGATTGCCTTCTGTTCCAAACTCGGACCGAACAAACACCGTGAAATCGAGCCGCATGTCCCCCACGTGGCTGGTGACTCGACATGGTGCGCCAGCGGGGACGGGTTCTTACGGGCCGACCGAGCCCATCCCGCACTGTCCGGCTCAGTCCATTGTGCCGCTCAATTGTCTGCTTGTCGTGACTGCAGGCAGGGATGCAGCGGCCGCAGCGAGCCTGTCCAGCGGCAGCAGCACGTGCGTGACTGGCGCCGGACAGCAAGCGGCCAGCGGCGGTCCCGGACCGGAGTCTGTCCCAGAACCGCGCGGTCCGGCCGGCCGGCGAGCGCGGGCCGCGGGGCCGCCGGGGCCGCCGGGCCGCCATCAGATGAGAAGGGCTCTGCTGACGTGTCTCCTCCCACCCCATTGTGGCGGAGAATGAACAGAAAAATAACACAAAATACGCCGGTCATAATGAAAAATAGGAGGCGAGACTGTTATGTATTCACGCGCCCGGTATGGGTACTGTTCGGGCTGGGATGGCTGGAGAGAGAGATAGAGATGGAGAGAGAGAGGAGGGACGGAATGGAGGAAAGGACGGGCGGGTATGGAGGGAGGGCAGACGGAAAGGAGCGGGTGAAGCCATGAAAGGCGCCGGTCGTGTGGGGGCGGTCGGTTGCAGCTGCACGCGCGAGCCGCCGCGTCAGTGAGCGCTCATGAAAGCCAGGGATGTGAACAGAGCAGCTGGTCGCGGCTGGCCCCCATGCTGTACGGAGACACGGGACTGCTGTACGGGGACGGAACGAGTTCCTCCCAGGGACGGCCGTTTCACATCCCAACGGTTTATAACACATCAGCAGACGGACAGGAGAGAGAAAGAAGAGAGGGGAGAGAGAGAGAGAGAGAGAGAGAGAGAGAGAGGGAGAGAGAGAGAGAGAGAGAGAGAGAGAGAGAGAGAGAGAGAGAGAGAGAGAGAGAGAGAGAGAGAGAGAGAGAGAGAGAGAGAGAGAGAGAGAGAGAGAGAGAGAGAGAGAGAGAGAGCAGCGGCGTAACACCTGGAGCCCGCGCCGCGCTATTGCGTCATCTTCAGAGTCCGGCCGCCGTCGCTGGCGATGACATGCCCGTAAATGATGGTACCTGGTGTCCCGGACCACGGCTCTTTGGCCACCGAACACCGTCCACTGGCCTCCTGGAACAGGCGCGGGAGGAGCGGCCGGGCCAGAGGAGCAGTCCCAGCAGAGGAGCGGCCGGGCCAGAGGAGCAGCCCGAGCAGAGGAGCGGCCGGGCCAGAGGAGCGGCCCCGGCAGAGGAGCCGGCGCCGCCGGCCGGGGGCGGCCCCGTTGCACGGTGGCGGCGGCAGCGGACGATAAACTGGCCGCCGCCGTCCAGAGGGCCCTCCTCCCAATCACACTGAGCAGTGTTTACAGTGGCCGCGCCGCCGCTTCCTGGCCGGCCTAAATCAGACGCCGCATTAGCAGCCCTCCCACCGGCGGCGTTCACACGTTTTTTCCCGGTGACTGCCGAGCCTGCTCGGCTGCCGGACGTTTATCTGCTGGCCTCATCTCGCCTGCTGCCTGCCGCCGCTGCAACCAACTCAAATACGGCCTCAGCCGCCGCCGCCGCCACCGCGCCTCCGACTCCAATAAAACCATTATGTGGGAGCCATTAAAGAAGCGAATAAAACTATACAGTCATGATGAGGAGCGGGGC
The DNA here is from genome assembly GCF_019059575.1 of Amphibalanus amphitrite. Taxonomy (NCBI): domain Eukaryota; kingdom Metazoa; phylum Arthropoda; class Thecostraca; order Balanomorpha; family Balanidae; genus Amphibalanus; species Amphibalanus amphitrite. The sequence goes on from NW_024881514.1 coordinate 716,269, forward strand.
CGGTAAAAAGTATTGGACGAGAAGCGGCGCTGGCGGCGGCCGGTGCCGGCGGCGGTGGCGCCGTTTTACAGGATCCCACGGAAACTGTCCGGCAGGCCGCCGCCGGCTCCGGACAAGGCCGACCGCGCGGCGGCAATAACAATAAACCGGCACCAAGAGCAGCTGTAAATGGACACGGCGCCGCGCGGCGGCTCCGGCGGCTCCGGCGGCTCCGGCGGCTGCTGACGGCGCGTTTATGACGCGGCGTACCTCCGGCGGCGGCGGCGGCGGCGACAGCGCCGCGACGCCGGCCCACTGCCGCCGGCAGCGCCGGCCAACAATGAATATTTAGGAAGAACAAAGGGGCCGCCTGTTGATAGATGGGCGGCAGCGGCGCTCGGCGGCCGGCCGCCGGTGGGCGGGGGCGGGGGCGGGGGCGGCCGACCTGTGATCACCGCCGCCCCCCGCCGTCCGCCGCCGCTCGCGCCGCACAACACCGCCGGCGCCGACGACTCGCTCATGGTAATCAGGTCGCGGAGCCACCGGCGACCGTCTTACTGACGCCACCAGTCCGAGCGGCCGGTGGACAGTGTCCGGGAGCCGCGCACAGTCACCCGCCCGCCTCCGGCTCAGCCGCACGCAGCCGCCGTCTCCAGATCGCTGGGACCACCTGGCGCGGCCTCAGCTCCCGCTCGTGGCCGCTTACTCTATTGGAACGCGCCGATCGGCGGCGGCGGCGCGGCGGTGCACGTGACTCTGTCCCGGCGGCTCGTGACGGCGGCGCGGATGTCAGGGCCGGGACGTGAGGCCGCCACCGCCGCCGCCGGCGGCGGCCCGTCGTACCAGCCGCCACTCTGAGACGCCGGCACCTGGCCCAAGTTGGCAAATCCGAGCCGGCCCACTCGCTCCAGTTTCCGAAAAGTTTCAGCTCATTAAATAGAGTTGGTAGAGCTGGAGTTGACAGCGGCCGGTGGTTAATCAGCATTCATGGATTTTCGCGGATCGGTTATGGATCGGAGGGGGCCGCGAGTTGGAGGCGGACGGTTTTACGGCGTCGTAAACACGGTCGGCGCCGGTCGGAGAGTGGACACCGTGTCGCCGTGTCCGCGGGCCGCGGGAGGACGGCGCAGCGGCCCCGAGCTCCTCCCGGGCCCGGCCGGGTCACGGCGGGTCAGGGGCTGCTCCCGGATCCCGCCGGCGCCGGTTCCCACCACCACCCCGAGTTGCTGCGCGCGACGACACCGCAGCGGGCGGCCAGCGCGCCGGGCCGGCCGCTGCCGCCAATGGCCGACAGACACGAAACGGCGGCCCGGCGGCGGCAGCCCGCGCCGCCAACGGCCGGTGACGCGGCATATTCGCCGCACATGCAGCTATGCGCCGAGCTCGGAGTGAGCCGGCGCGGCGCGGCGCCGAGCTCGGGCGGGGGCGGGGGCGGCGGCGGGGGCGGCGGCGCCGCTGAAAGCCGCTTTGTGCCGGGCATGTCGGCGGGCCGTTTCGCTTTGACTGTCGTCTTTTGAGCGGCGCTGCCGACAATGCCGCGCCAGGAGTGGGCCGGCAGGAACAATACACGCGCCGGCCGGCGATCGGGCCGGATCAGGGCACCTTTTTGCCGCGCCTCGGTAGTGCGCCAGCCACCAGCCCCGGCCGGCCCGTCTCGTCTCATCCCTCTGTGGCTCATCTCATCCTCAAACGACAACGGGTGTTCATTGCCGGGAAAATGCTGATCGCTTATCGACCTGTCATCTTACTCGCAGGTACCGAATACGGACCACTAATCAGCGCAAGCAGCTTTAAATATCTCTACAGCCACCATCATCGCGTAATGGATTTAACTACCCAACAGTGCACTGTTGGGCACAGTTGGGCGTATGCCATGGCATACGCATGTATGGAATAATGTTTCGCTTAGCCGCTCGCTTGGCAGTCCCAGCAGCCTACAACAAGACCAGGAAGGTCCAGTAGGCGCATTTGCTTTGACAAGATATCCGTGCGAGTTGATGACTCCATTCAGCTCCACTCATTGGCTGAGAGAGGGCAGTTCGGCCACTGGGTGGTGCAGTGGGGGCCATGGCCCCCACTACACCTCACTGCAGTGAGGTGTAAGGTAGGTACTGACCTGTGTCTGGGTGAAGCCCAGGCTGGCGGTCAGTGAGGTGTAAGTATAGGTACTGACCTGTGTCTGGGTGAGGCCCAGGCTGGCGGCCAGCTCGGCCCGCTCGGGTAGCGCCAGGTACTGCGTCCGCTGGAACCGCCGGTTGAGCTGCTGCAGCTGCAGGGAGGAGTAGATGGTGCGCGGCTTCCGCATCTTCTTGCCCTTGCCGTTCACCCTGACACCGCCCTCGGTCAGCTTGTCGTCTGAGAACGGAAAGGTGAACTGGTGAGTGGGTGAGCGGCAGTTGGTGATCTAGTGAAATGGTTAACTGGTGAGCTGGTGAGGTGGTGAGCTGAGGCAGCCCGGCGGTCGTGGGGGGGGGGGGATAGGGCAGACTGGGCCTCATTACGAGAAACTGTGCAAAACAGTGAAACTGAAGAAAAAGCACAACATAAGAACGTCGATGGGTTGGCTGGAAACGGCAGGCAACGATAAATATCAAAATATTTTGAGATAAATATTTGAATGGCATGCTCAGTGCTTTTAAGGTACGTATGTACATATTTTGTCACACAAGTCAATGACTAGCCCTAAGGAACTGGCTGTTGAGACAAAAGATGGTTTCACGGTAAGCACGGTCAGTGAAAATATATTTTGTGATGCGAAGGCTGTCACGAAGGTTTGGTGAAGTTGCACGATCACATAGTTAAGTTTGGATGGTAGGTAATCTAATTTAAACGTGGCTCCCACACCCGGGTATTATTGTTGATTGCTGACCAAAACAAGCATTGAAGTACGTTAACTGGCACTTGCGGTTAGGAACAATCAGAATATTGCTTTAATGACACCGTTGTGGCGATGGTGTCTGTGCTTTCATGAGAATGTCAGATTTTAATAGGAAGACACCCACAGTGCATACCACTGAAGAAGTCGAACGAAGTATCATCACAATGACACTGCATGAAGTAGTTAAATGAGACTGACTGAGCTAGTAATTTATAGCCGCGGTTATGAAGCTGATGAAAAAAAAATGATCGAAAGAATTGTTGTTTCTGGCCCAGTGGTGAACGTGATGTATTCACATTTCACATGATCGACAGTATAATTTCATGATGCACAGTTCATACAATAGGCATTCACACAAATAGATGTTGAGTTTGGTCATACACCACCTACGTCCAAGCATGCCTAATTTTTCTTCACTAAAACAAATATAAAATGGTTCATAATACTTGGGTTAATACATTTTACACTGGTAAAAACGAAGAGACACAAGTAGGATCTTTTCCTCAATTGTGATAACTTGTGCATATGTCATTCAGGCAAATACTATAAGGATATCATAACTTACATCTATGGTGCCATTGAATTTGAACGGAAAAAGTTACATCCATCTTTTAATTGAAACTAATTAAATTAGGGTATTTTGTCTGCTTCTGATCGCTGTCGTTATCAAAGGCCAACCAACATTTCGTCAACATTATTTTACCTGAGCTGTATGGTGCTTTTTGATATTATTATTGACAGATCGACCTGTTGTGCCCGATGAATAGTTCACGTTAGTGGCAGTGGGTAGTTCTCCCAGCGACCACGCACGACATAGGGGAAGGTGGGGTAAGACGGCCCAGCGGGGCAAGACGGACCACCAGCCCTCCCGGCTGAACCGCTGCTGGTATCTACTGCTTTATGCACCCACTATGTTTGTTTTCCTTCGTAACAATGGCCACCTTGAGCTCATGCTGCTAGGATGCATAGCTTTTGAGTTATTGAGAAAAATGTTGTTTTTCGTCAAACCGATCTAATATAAGAGGTCTACGGGTGATTCAATTACGGCGCCTTTCTTACATGATTAGTTTCTATTTTGCACTTAACTGTGAAGAACAAAGTTATAAACTTAGTTATAGTCACACTTTAGGAAAGGCAAGGCTTTGCAATGTTGGGCTATTTGACATATACGTCATGATAATGACAGAATTTAGATTTGGGGCAAGACGGACCACTGTGGTCCACCTTACCCTGTGGTGGTCCATTGTACCCTGCATATGGAAAGTTCTTTTCCAAAACATTGACACAAGTTTAAGTAAGCTAATTTTTCAGGAAGGAGCCTTTGTTGCATGTGAGCCATGCATGCAAGTGCTCAGTTAGCATGCATTCATGCCAAACGACAATCAACACACATATTCCTAGCTTTTAGCTGCACTTCCATCACATATGAGTAAAGAATAAAGGCTCATTTCGTTATTTTACCATTCTGGTTACTTTTTCTTACAAGAGTACAGAGCAGAAGTGTAACACACATGAACGGATAGCAGGCACTGCTGGGTGGTCCGTCTTACCCCATGTTTTTTCTTGTCTGAGTTTTTGACATGTCCCTCTTTAACAGCATCCACCACCTAGATGTCTTTAATTTGAAATTTAGTCATTACACATATCAACAGAGGAAGGATTGAGCATTCCGAAGACTATAAATAATATGAATTACGAGAGCAGTGTAGCAAGATATGCGGCCTCAAACCTTAGCTGGTCCGTCTTACCCCACCTTCCCCTACCATTGCAGCTACAGATGCAATGGGGTAGTACAGCAAGTGTCGTGGTCGGTAAATCTTACATATGAATGGGGATTTGGACGGTGCAAATAATGCACAATTATCTTATGTTTAACCACAAAATTTTTAACGGCACAGCGAGAGATAATCTGGACATCTGTACCTAGATTGACAGCATTGGTAACAATCAGTCCCATAGGTCTCAAGGCACATGCACATTGCACTATTGGTCACTAGTAATTGGCGATTATGCACTAAATTACCATGGCTGTCAGCTATTGAGCTATGTATAGTTGGAGTCAATGGCTTAGCCCGCTGCTATTGATAGCCAGTGGTGGATCGAACTATGATTCGGTTATTTCGGGTGTCGGTGCCGGCTGAGGGCACCGGTCGTCGGGAGCGGCGCGTGGGTCCTGACGGGCCGGAATGGGTACCGACTATCGATGCCCAGGCCGGGTATGTAGAACAACATCGAGGCCGATCACCCGTGACCATATTCACTCTCACAATCATGGCGCAAAGGAAGTGAGTAGTGACGCATCGAAAGTGAAACAATGACAAAACAAAACTAACTAATCCGTTCGTAAAGTGCAATATTCATATTGCATTGGACAAAGCCATTTTATCGTGTACATATTCTTTTCCTAGATACAATAAGAACATGTCGCCTTTGGGTCATTGGGGCAACAGATCATTCGGGCTACAGGAAGAGGAAAGGTATGGTTGGTAACACTTTCAAATGCATCTTTCCAGACGATGCATTTCATTGAATATGTGGAAACTATTTGCATTTTGACAGAACGATAAGCGCAACATTCGGCTCACAACTCTCCGTTGCTCTAATGTTGACTCTTGGCGATTGATAATTTACGCTATTCGCTAGCTCTCGTGGTGACGATCCCCGTACCATCAAACACTCTTATTTGCACACTAAACACTCGTCTGGGCACTCAAAGGCGGCGTTGTTCATGCCATCCTGTTGTTCTATTGGCGCCTCTGGACTTATTTATGTCCTCATGACATTGGTCAGTCCCGCCGTCATGTTGGTTGGGTCACTGAAGACGACTGTGAGACGCTTCCCTTGACTCTAGCCCAGTTTCCTTTTCAATGCCGACAGCACGGTGCCTTTATACCTATCCTTTCATTGCCTCCTTACCGGGCTCCTTCGTTGACGATTGACATATCATTGGCATGTCAGGCTGGGTTCATTGGATGTTTTGTTGATTAGTAGGTACTGACGTAAAATACATGATGAACAATAATAACATATTTCAAATATGTCCTATTCAGGCCGTAGCTTTGTGAATACGCATGCCTAGTGTATGCAAGACAACTGTAAACTTTGGTATTCGCTCCTACATAAAAACATTGAGAATACTTTTTTTGGCAGTATGCAGAATGGTTGTATGAAGAGCATACCTACAATGTGAAATGTCCCAGCCGCGATTTTCACGGACCCACCATGCCACCCACACTGGCTCATTTACAGCCAGCTAGTTAATACACATTCCCAAATAAAGTCTGGCCATAAGCCATGTGCACAGATTTGGAAACCCAGGAACAGTCGGCTAAAAATAACCGTCTGCTGAATAATGATGGGATTTAACGACACCACATTACGACAATTATATTTTTATGACTCGTTATCGTGTTATCGCTATAACTGGCTAATCTTTCTGAAGCCTACATAATGTGCGGAAAACATGCGCATTATTCAATTAATCAGCAAATCAACATTCCGTCTGTCAGTCACAAGACGCATTCAGCATTTCCATTTCGTTTCACTCATTCAGGTGCTAATCTTATGATTGTGTTTAAATACGTTTATTTATACCTACTGATAGGTACAACATTTATAAACGGTATTTAAGACAATTTAAGCGCTGTCTAGCAAATAACAATGCATCTGCTCCTTCGCATTTGTTTTTATCCAATTTTGGCATTCCGAAGCCTTGTCAAGTGACTCAAAAAAGGAAAACGTCGCACTAGCGCAAATCACGTCTTCAAAACCATATCGCCAAGAAGATAGCACCAGCTGACAACCAGCCTCTCTCCCCCCTCTCTCTCTCTCTCTCTCTCTCTCTCTCTCTCTCTCTTTCCCATCCTAGATTTCTTGAGTAACGTTCTGGCAGGACTGATTATCCGTCCTCCGTCATAGCATATCTCTAGAGTTCACCATATCCGGGCACCACCGAGCGCAGCAGCGGCAACAACGGCAGTAACGGCAAGGCACGACAACAACGACAACAACACATGGCGACACAGCAACAGGACGTGGTGGCAAGAAAACACGGCAACAACACATGACAACACAACAACAGCAACAACAGATGACCGTACGGAAAGAGCGACAATACGGACATGTGAATACGGCAACACGGCTTGACGTCATGGAAACACAGCAAAATGGAACCACACCATGACAAATTCACAACAAACAGCACGGAGGAAGGCGCACCACGTCTCGGTATCACGGCGCTCAACCGTTCGTCATCACGGCCCTATGTTGCATTAGGCACAAGGACACTCCCCTGATATGGCGCGTCACCAGGGCACGGTAGCACTACCACACGACCCAGCAAAAGTCTTATCCCCACACCACAAAGCTTCATCCGTACATATGTGTAATACCTACTACAGACTCTGAGATTGATTCATGACCTGTATCGCTCCTACAAGGTATGACAGACGGACTGCGCGAGCCCTGGGCCCTATGAACCCGTACAGGTTTGACAGGCGAGACTGATCACTGTGCGTGTCTGCCCGTGTGACTGATACCGCTAGGGGCAGCAGACAGCGGCGGGGTGGCCGGGAGACACGGAGCCGACACACCTGACACATGTGGTTCACCTGATACGGCAGACAGCGCCGTGACGCCCGCGGAGGGGCGCCCCGGGCCCGCGCCCCGACTCGGCGGCGCCCACCACCACGCGGCCCGAGGGGCGCCGCGCCGCGCCGACCGGCCGGTCGCCCCATATCCAATCCGACACAACCCGTTCAGCTCATTAGACAATTACTTTCGGCAGTGCTCTGGCGTCAGAGTAATTTCGGGTGGGCGTGAAGGAGCGCACGGGGCCGGCGCGGCGTCCCTGCCCGGCTGACACGGCCCGTCCTGGCCCGGCGCCGGTACAGCCGCGGTGGGCGGGCACGGGAGGAGAGCTGGAGGACGGGAGGGGAGGGGAGCTGGGGTCCAGCAGGGGAGGAGAACTGGGGTCCAGCATGGGAGGAGAGCTCGTGGTCGGCAGCTCGGGACCCGCTCTGGGCCGCACGCTGGCCGACCCAACAGTTGCCACATAAAGTAGGAAGTCGGACTGCGCGGCTCTGAAACAGACGGCTCAGTTCGACAGTTGGTGTGCGCTCGTAAGGGCACCAAGTGCCTCGAGTGGCGCTCGCCTTCCGTCCGCCAGTTCTCGGCTGGTGCCGCATTCTCCGTGCCGCATTTTCCGTTCGGCGCGGGTCACGCTGAGCGTCTCTCCAGTCCAGTCCAGCGGAGCAGCTCGGGCGGGCACCCCGACTCGGGGTTCCCGGCCACGTCAGCGCTGATGGAAACATCCGCCATCGGCCGCCGCAGCAGCTGGCGCCGATGACGGCGGATGACGCGCTGAGTCAGTCCGCCATCCTCCCACGGCCCTGACTCAGGCGTGACTCAGACTCTGACTCTGACACAACGCGGAGGCTACGCTGTGCTACTGGCGCCCGACTGGTTGGGTGGACTACCATGTTCTAGCGATCCAACAATATCTCGAAGCAGGGGATGCACAGCACCGGTCTACATTGGCCAGATACACTGACACATCATAGTGAACGACACGAGCAAGCCAGCGTATGACAGGTGACAAACAGTTGTGTGGTCAAATGTCACCTTGTCGTAAGACACAACGTCTGAGACAGCATGGACTGGGTGTGCAGACCGTTCAGCCAATGCCAAAGGTATTTCGAATAGACTTTTTGTTGTTGCTGTCGGCCTCAGCATTGTGATAAATGGGACCACACAGATGGGCGAAGACGACGATATTGTGTTTTATCTCTCAAACCACTTTACGCCGGACGTAAGTTGCATCCAGGCCCACACACCACAAACATGCTGTACAGTCTGTATTTCAGACCTCTCCTTACAGTCCATGTCAGACCGCACAGTCTGCCGGACCACATGGTCCACGTACGGCCCGGCGCGGTCCTCGTTTGGTTCGGCGGCGTGTGTAGCCGGTCCGTACACGGCCGAGGAATGTGTCGGACCGCGCCGCGATCGGCCGATAACGGCGGCGGCGACAGGTGGGTGCCGCGGAACACGGCCGCCGTCCTCTCCTCCCCGTCCTCTGGTCCCGCCGTCCTCTCCTCCCGCCGTCCTCTCCTCCCGGTCCTCTGGTCCGGGCCGGGCGGTGGGAGCAGCGCGGACCACCATCAATTTGCGTCCGGGGTCAGTTGGCGATAAATCTGCGCCGACGCCGACAGACGCGGCCTCTCGTCCCGTGGGTACTCCAAGCACACGCGGCTTTACCGTCCCGCCGGACTCTGAGACAGTGTACGGCCACCACGTGACCAGCTTGGCTGAGTCAGGCACCCAGTCCTGAGCATGGACCCCGGATTATGACCCGATTACAGCAGATCAGTTCGGGTATCATGTCAGTGTCAGTACTGTGACACATTTGTGACAGGCCGTAATTGGCACCGATAGGCTGATCCGTACCATGTGCTGGTGTAAGTTCAATGATGCTATGACACTAAAATAAAAGTTAGGATGCGGTACTGCGTGCGGATAGAACCGGCCCGGTATCCACTACGTGCAGGGCGGCCACCGGACTGGGGTAAGTACAACACCTCTCACCGGCTTACGTCAATCACTGTCACCTCATCATTCTAAGTGTCCCCAATTTTCCACAGGGACGGCGGGGCACGCTGTGAGATTCCGAGGACCTGCGGGACCCAGCCGGGACCCACCTGGGACATCCAGCCTCCCGTGGGGCGGCGGCGGTCCGGGGTCGGAAAAGTCGGCCGTCCCCGGCCCGTCCGACCCGGTCCAGCGCCGGCCCCGTCCGCCGGCCCGCGGAGGCCGTTAGCCGGTACATTTGTTTTGTTCGCCCGGCCGCGGCCGCCGACCGATCCAAGGGGAAAACAAAGGCGGCGCCGCGCCCAGCCGAGAGAGAGCGGGAGGACATCAACAGCGGCGGGAGGGACGGGAGGGGCGGGAGGGCCGCCTCCCACCGTCCGCCGGACGCAGCAGCCCGGTCCCAGAGACCAGAGCCGATAATGGACCGACTGCAGCGGTCCCCACGGCGAGAGACCCCGATCAGCCCCCCCCCCACCGCCCCCCGGTGACACGGAGCACCCCCCGGTGGGCGGCCGGGGCGCGCGCTGTCACCGACACAAAGGCCCCTACTGATCACCCATCAGGCGGCAATTTTAGGAACGCGGGAAGGGTGGGACAGGTCATGACACCGTTAACCGATCCCCCGATAGGAGGATCACCTGGGTCAGCCCATCGGCCGGCGATCGGGGGCCGCGGGCCGCGCGCCCGGCGGCGGCGGCGGCGGCGGCGGCGGTGGGACTTACCGTCCTCCCGTATGGGCGGCGATGGGCACGGCGGCGTGTGGTACGGCCCCAGCGGCGCGTAGCCCGAGTAGCTGTTCTGTAGCGGCCCGTGCATGGACGGAAAGTGGTAGCTGAGCGTCCGGTTGGCGTGCGTCGGGTCGTACTGGGAGACGTGCTGCTGGCCCGGGTAGCCGAGCGGGCCGCGCCCGTAGGCCGGGTGCATGCCCGGGATGCCCTGTTGTGGCAGCTCCATGAACGAGGGCTGCTTGAGCTCCTCGTGTGCCTCCGGAGTGGCCGACATGCCCGGGTACGGGCTCCCGAGGTCACCGAAATTCAGCGTGGTTGCTGGCCGGGCGTCGGTCGGAGGATAACACCGCACACTCGCACGAAGCAAGGCCAATTCGCAACTGGTGGCCGGCCGGCTGCCGGGCCGCGCCGGCTGCCGGCCCGGCGCCAGACGCCGCCCTCCGCGCGGCAGGACGGCCGCTGATTGGCGCAGCGCGGCCGGCTGCTGTGATGGGAGCGGCGCCGGCGCGGAGCTCCGCCCCCCACCGTCGGCCCCGCCCCTCGCGCCAGCCGGGCGAGGTGGGCGGGCTCTGGCGCACAAAAACACTGGGACCATGCATCAGCGCATGATTGACAGTGGCCGGCCAAATAAAAATTATAACCGCCCATCCGCAGGTGCCCACCATGTAAATCATAGCGCCGCGCCCGGGTCCCGTCGGCGCTGGACAAATAATAATTTGGACGGTGGGCCGTCTCACATTGCAAACAGGGTATCCGGTGTGGTTTGGAGCGGCACCTCGCAGTACCGGGGAACCAGTACCGACACCTGGGCCTCGTTTCATAAAGCTCTGCCGTAACTTACACCTTTCCGTAATTCACACCCTTTCAAACTACGGAGCGCAAATGAAGCCGTTTCACAAAGCCACAACTGGAATTGTTTACACCTCCGTAACTAAGCACATTTGCGTAGTTACCGTAATTTATCAAGCGTCCTACAAATTACAATTTCATGTCAACACTGATTTTTTTACGAGAAATTATAAAACAATTATGTTGAATTTAAATCTTAAAAAATTATTTATGAAAAAACTAAATTGATATTGATGACCATTGACCATCCTTTATTAAATCAATATATTGAAAACCGCAGAAAGCCAGCCAAGCAGAAGTGCCTAACTACGTAAGTGGCGCGGCGCGGCGAATAAACAAAATTCCGATAGTGGCCACAAAAAGCGACTGGTACAGAAGATTTGCAGTTTCTTTGTCTCATTTTGGTTGTTCTTTCTTCCTCACCGGGCTCAACATTATAAAATACATCAAAAATTAGCTTCGAATCTTCACATTAATTCCAATTCACGCAACATTTTCGTGCGTAGTTCACACCACTGATATCAAGAACTTGATAAAATATTTGGCGTTAATTACGTCGTTTTATGAAACCCAAATGGCATCAATTGGTCCGGAATCGAGCATTTGCCGTAAATGAAGCTCCGTAATTTCGATGGCGTGAATTACTCCGGTCTCCGGCTTTATGAAACCGAATTGGCATCAAATACGCCAAATCTGGCATAATTGACGGAACGCCGTAAGTAATTCCTTTTATGAAACGAGGCCCTGGTCACTGCACACCAGTCAGTGCGTCACTGACATCAGTCACTGCACCACTGACCCCTGGTCACTGCACCATTAACATCAATCACTACATCACTGGCACCATTCACTGTACCACTAATACAACAGGCACTGCACCACTGACACCGGTCACTGCACCAATGACAGTCACGGAACCACCGGCACCGACATAAGTCACTATACCATTCACGTGAAGTCAGTGCGAAACTGTCGACGGCCAGATTTGGTTCCGGACTTTAACTTCGTTTTTAGATTTTTTGCTTCGGTCATTATGAATCGGAAAAAATAACTGCGCTTTGAAATAAACGAACTGTCACTGTCTATTTAACTGCTTGTATTTTAAAACTGCGAATCGTGGGTTAACTAGTAAAATCATGCAGGTATCGTAGCACTAGAAAACAGTTTACCTACAGTTTCGCAAGCTTTCTATCCCTAAATTTAGTGGGCATCGATAGAAGGTAGGAAGTTTGTAAAAATGACAAGTTATTAGTAGGTAGGCTTGCCTATTATTAAAAAAAAACAACTAAGCGACACACAAAATAGAAACAACTAAAATAAAGTACTGTATGTTGATTATTTCTCTTATTTGAAGTTTTAATTAGTTAAACATTTTTATATTATTTCCACACTTCTAGCTCGCAATCTTCAACCATTCTATTTGAGCACATAACATACCTACAATTTTACCACACTGTGTCCCTCTCTTCGTTTGCCGGCCGCTCGTATAGGGTCGGCTGGCCGTTGCTTGTGCGTTCTGTGGTTTTCTGGCCGTTGTGCGTTCGGTCTAGCCCGCCCAGGAAACCCTGCTGTTCCCAGGAAACCCTGCCGGCCTCACGCACCCCCTCTGCCCCCCCCCCCCCCCGTCACCTGACCGCAGTCGGCGGGCGGTCACTGCGCGCGCACACGCAACAGCCGCGCCACAAGTGCCGCTCGCAGAGCACGCCGCATCGATTGCCGGGAGAGCGGCGCGGTGAGGCTGGCGTGGCGCAGCGGCGACGTTCGCCCGGCGCGGACCGCCGACGGGCGCTGTATCCACGCAGGATTGCGTCCATTGTGCGGCACAGTCGGCAGCCGTAACAGGGAGCCGTGTTGCGGTCCTGTCATTTTGGACGCATGTAGAACACCGGCAATAAATTTTGTGTGATTTACGCACCCTACCGACTGCCTCGGTGGGCCGCCGCGTATGGACGGCCCTCGCACCCCGCCGCGCCGTCGTGTCATCTGTCATGTCACCTTTTTCTGACACACTGACCGCATCAGGTGGCGCGATTTACCGGAGACCGGCACCACACCGGGATAAGTGGTCAGTCGAGTTCGCACGCCGAAATTGGATGATTGGGGCGAGCGGGTGCGGGCGGCCCGTGTCGTGCTCAGCCATTATATGATTAGCGCGATGAATAGGATTGTTTCTGCCGGCTGCCGAAATGGTGCCGCCGCTGCATTAGAGGCCTAATTGAGCGCCGCCGCCGGCCGCTTACGGCGCCACGTTACGCTGGGCATGGGGCCATAGAGCACAACACGGGAGCTGCACGACACCACAAACAAAGCACTAATGACACTTTACGATTCGTTTAAGGAGTGGCTTAAGTGGTCTCAGATCAACTGGTTGGTTAACCTGATGATTCTGTGTGGTCCATCAGCTCTTACAAAACTTGTAACAAGCCGTAATCGCGACGCTGTATGTGGAAGGCTTGTTATGTCAATACATATGCACATACATACATGCATACAATGCAATTTATACAGCTTTGACACCCCCAGTAGCTGGTATGCACATTAATACGGACACTGAGAGAAATTTCTCCTTCAAATCAAAGCTATTGAAACGTTCCAGGTCACACATTATCCATATGCCAGACACTAACTCAGCCGGTCAAAATAAAGATGCCTATGTGGTTTCATTCAGTTGAGTAATTGGCGAGCCTCTCATGTATTTTTATATCAGCACTATACTCGGCATAGTCAAGTGCAACACGATACTTGCAGGTAAGTTATTGCAGTCGGAACCCAGCGTGACCCGTCAAAGCAACACTTACATAAAACGCCTTTCTCCGCTCCAACTATTCTCGTTAGCATATGTTGAGCGGTGCATGGCTGGGGGCTGTTTGTCAGCCCCTGCCCTCCCCGGCTGACCGGCGCGGTGGGGTGCCAGTTGTGCGGTGCCCGGTCATTGGCGGCACGATCTTCCCATTCTACTGCTGTCGGCCATAGCCGGCCGGTCGGACGGCCGGGAGGCACGAGCAGCACCGGACAGCGTCACGACCCGGACCGGACCGGACCGGACGGGCGCCAACAGTCCCGGGCCGGACAGCGTCACGGTCAGCCCGGGTCGGACCGGCCTCGTCCCTATGTTCTCATGTTTCCTGTCATTGAATACCATTGACGTGGTGACCGCCGCATTCGCGCCGTTTTCAGTTGTGTCTCGGTGAGCAAACTGCAGATGTTATGTTCCCAGCAAGCATTCCAACGACAAATGTCTGGCGAAATGGGTCCTCGGAACTGCGCGGGCCACTTGCTGGTGGTATAATCAGAGCTGCTAGACGGCTCATAACGCCCAGTGATTGAGGAGATTGTCATTGTGACGACGCAATGGCACGGCCTGCATTTCCCACTGTCAGCCGCTCTACAGCAATGGGAAACGGCTTCTGGCAATGTAACTGCGAGCGCAACCACACCGCTGGAACAACGCGACACGGCCATGGGATATGTTCCAGAACGACAGAAACGGGCCACTTAAATGACTTGTCAACAGTGAAATTTGTCCCGTGAGTTCTCCTTTGGGAGCCGTGGAAAGTGGTGCAGCAGTCGGCTGATCTTTTCCCTCGTACCGGTATTTGCCAAGGCCCAAGGTCCTATATGTAGACTCGGCAGTGAAATGGTGAACCTCTTTTAAACGTTAGGCTCCTACCTGAATCGCTGCCCGTGTAGTTTGGACTTGAGAACCACTCTCCTCTGTCCGATTGCTGCTCTTTTCTGTATCAGCCGCGTTCGTCGCTGTCCTACTCTGCCTGCTTGTTGGGTAATCCTTACCGGTACACAGTCCCCAAAGCTGCAGCGCCGCAGATGAAATGGACTCTGGGTGTGGGTGTTAGGGAGAGAGGCGTGACGGCCAGTGCCCCTGTGATAGCGCAAGGGAAATGGGAGTGTGACAAATGGGTGAAGACGCTAAAAACTCGTTACTCAATCTGTCGATACCAGACAGATTGAGAACGTTTCAGAAGGCTCTACATGGCTACAAATAAGACGTTGAATAAATAAATAAATGAAATAGATTAGATTAATGTATTGAATGGTCGGTTTTGCCATGATCAAATGATTAAATATGTAGATGAAATTGACCAATAACCATATTTTATTTTATTTTTCCGTCTATATTTTCGGCCTTGTTTTGTTCTTTAAAATACACCTCGCTGCCATGTTATTGGTCAATTTCATCAACATATTTAGATTAGATTTAGGCAAGTTCCCGGCAAACTATTAGATGCGCTAAAGTAATGTTTTAGTGTCATCAAGCTATAGGTATGTACCAATCTCGATCAATGACACTGCTATACCGACAGTATGTCCATCCGTTATTACATACTTTATTGTGCATTTTTTATGCTAGAATAGTAGTGACGTATCCACGTTGCATGCAGCACACCGACATAATGAGCAGGCATTTTATTACGCGTGAATAAGAATGTAATCCTATTGAAACGTACGAAAGAGCCGTAGTCAGAGTTCAATGGATGACATGTTCATTAGCCATCGAAATGCATGACTCGTGCCCTAAGAAGCTCTACCATGGCTTTGTTGATTTCACATTTTGTTGCAATATTCCTCTTTCATAATATAATTCTCTGGAAGGATAAGAAAAACTATGATGATATCGTACTCGTATTGTGCGAATTTGAGCGGGTCGTACATTTCGGTGGGTCTGGCAATGGGTCCCTCAGTTCATCACTGTGTGTTCCCACACTGGGAGTGTTACTCCGTGTGTGTATGTCTGGCTGGGCGACGGGCGCAACAGTAGGCAGCATTCATCATACTCAGCGGCATCATTTGTTTTCATTCCGTCATAGTCAATGAATGAATCTCACAAAGAGTGCACAGTAATGGGTGGTTATGAAATTTACGGTAGGGTTATCGCCCAAATTACCTTTATTTGGTAACGATCCTCTGTTTCTCAATGTAACGGAGCATATCAGCTGAGTGATTATGCATCAACTCTTGACGGTGCTGTGTGATGCGGTTTCTTGCAATGAATAAGTAAATTGAGTTATTCGGCCTGTCAGACAGGTTTTGGCACTTCTCGGGTAGATCGCACCAGCTCTGGGCGCCAGTTGATTCAGTTCATCCGCCAGTTTAGGTCTGTTCGATGGTCAGTTTGGTGGGTTCATATTGCGCTGTCACCGCCATTTATCATTGGGCGGTCGGTCATATTTTCACGTCGCACAGCCCAACCGATCCGCCCGTGTTTAATTACCGACCGTGCCCAGGTCACATGGTAGGATGAGCACGGCACCCATAAAGAACGACCATCGGGCTGGCTCGGTGCGCCGCACAACGCGACTGTCACGGATGCAGTTGTATAATGTTTAGCGTGTAACATACATGCAATATGGAAGCAGCATTTATAGTATGTAAGCACCTGTAAATGCTCCCGCGCATGTAACAATATCCCAAGAGTACACGGTTTGCGCCTATCAGTCCTAGGCAATGGACATGCCATCGTTTAGGTATATGTATATGGTCATTGATGATAAAAACTGCCTAGTGTCTGAATTGTCCCAGTTTTAGACATTGTTTAATGAAAGCCCGAAAAACATGCATGTCTTCGATACAAATCTCAGAATTAGCATTAACAGATACAAAGGTATGTCTCGATTTTTTTGTGCGATTTTTTATTTTTTTGACCTCTCAAATTGTTATTCTTATTTTCTTACACAAATTATATGTTGAAAAATATTTTTGAGAATGATGTGGACGTTTTCTGCAGGTGCCATGCGTGATCAAGGGATATAATGTTTTTTTTTAGAATGCAATAATGCACAAAAATTAAATTACAGAAAATTATTAGCCTACTTATTTTCCATTAGAATGAATATGTGCATTTTATGACAAGCACAAAACAAATCGTATTTCTTCTTGAATTCGACAAGATAAAAAGGGGATGCCTTGCAAAGTTACCTACATATATGTAGTTACCTGCCCCAAACATGCGTCCGTTGCCGTCCCGTGTTGGGATGTGCGAGTACCGGCTGCCTACCCGAGCCGTACCGTGCTATCGGACTGCCTTCACGGGCCGTATCGTGATATCGGGCTGCCCAGACGAGCTCCCCATAAACCACCGAGCAATGGTGGGCTGTGGAGCGAGCACCGGCTACCAGCCGTGCACAGGCCCAGATGGATGGGACGGCCGCGCCGGGCCAGCCACATACTTAATGGCCGGCTTTCATGGGCAGGCGATGCAAAGTACAACCTGCGAGGCCAGCCCGACGCCAGTTTTTCTACGGGCCATCAATAAAACAATGAGAAATATGAGTGGTTTATCGCACCTGCACGGCGCTGGGCCGGCGGCTCCTCCCGCGGCTGAATCATGAGCTACCTGTCGTGTACACAATGTGCAGTGTGCACACGTAAGCGGAGCTGGGGAGCCGCAGCTGCAGGCCCCAGGGACCATATACTGGAGCGGGGAGCTCTCCAGACCAGACCATAGAGACCAGGCAGTACCGGAACAAAGTGACCAGCTCACTGAAGCGGCAAAGAACCTAATCCCGACAATCAACATTTTTTAACTGCTTTGGTCGAGCATTACGTTCACGTAACGAGCTTTGCGCACCGAATGCTCCCTCCCCTCCAACAGCAAAACCAACCGATTTAATCGATGTTACCCAGGCTGAAATTTGAAATGCGAGTGAAGAGCATCGATAATTTTTTCCTGGATCCAGGAGGAGTATTGACCACAAACCTTCTGCATCGGAAGTGCTTATTCAATTAGATAATAAATAGATGTTTAGTTAGATGAGGTGACGAGACAAAAGCGTGTCCGACTCCAAACGCAAGGTTCACTCCACTCTATCATCGGTCGTCGGAGCCAACGAGTCCTACATCGTTGCCATCGAGAAGGCATTCGAAAATGATAACAAGATGAACAGACGAAAATGATGAAAAGCCGCTCTTCTTCACCAACGGCTGCAGGAACTTCCAATGAAAATGAAGAGCACCCTACTGAAAACAAATTGTCAATCTGCTCCACCTTCAGCCATGATGGTCGCCGCTGAGGTCGATTTCAGGAAATAATGTTGCAGTGTTTTTAACTAGCCTTGCATAATATTTCGCCCATCTCCATAACTTCCTTTTGCTTTTAAAGCCTGTTTTGTCTCAGATTATCAAGATGCCAGGATTCCTGCAACGCCCATATTTGCATATGGCAGATCATCATGAGGCTATCTGCCAGCAGCCGACTGTCATCAGGCTGTCACCAGTCTGACAGCTCCTCTCCGGACTGTCACCAGACCAGTCCTCTCCGCCTGCCCCTCTCCGCGCTCTCCGACGCGTCTCGCGCCGCGCCGCAGGTGCTCTCGCCAGTGACACCGCCAGCTAATGAGGATAATCGGCCGACCAAATTGCCGGCCACGCCGAGACAGGTGGGCGACGCACACGACACAGGCGCAAGTGTCACTTGATACTGATTAAATCGTCCCGGACGGCGGACGCTAATCAGACGGGCACGGGCCGGGAGAGGGGGGCGTGACCTGGGAGGGGGGGGGGGGGGGGCTGCAGCGGTGAGGCGGGGACAGGGACAGGACGGGACGGAACTTGGACAGGGACTGGGACAGGGCGAGACTGGGACGGGACGGGCCGGCCGGCGGTGCTCCGGTACTACAGAGGAGCGGTGTTACCGGTCGCCGGTGTATAATTACCGCGGCCGTGCAGGCCGACTGCCCGCCCCCCGGCCGGCCGAGCCGCCATTGCTCTGTGCCGGGCCTGCAGCCGCGGCGGCCGGCCGGCCGGCTTTTTGCAGGGGGGGCGGGTCGCGCCGAGCAGGGCCGACGCGGCCGCGTGGCCGTCCATCACGCTAATCACAGAGCCGGCGCGTCGCCGGCCGCTCGGAGCGGCGCATATCTCACGGCGCGCCGGCCGTCCGGCCGCTCCCCGCGCTCACCCTCTCGGACCGGATCGGGTCACAGACCCTCTCCCCTGCTCCGGCCGTCAGCCGACCCTCCGCTGACTCTATTGTCCGGCTCCGGCCGCCACATTAAGCCGGCTCCGGCGGACGTCAATGGCCATCCCACGCAGTCTGTCCGACCCGAGAGCCAGCCCCTCCCGCAGATCAGGCGCCTAATGTCCGGCCATTCAGCCCTTTGAGTGCGCGCGGCCTTGGGTCGATGTGAATTATGTCACAACACCTGACGTCTGAAGCTATTGACAAAGTAATTTCGACTTTGATGAATCCATTCCGTAGCCGCGGTGGCAGATGACGTCTTGCTTTGCTAATCACCAAGAGAATTCGTCTCGACAAATTAGTTATGGTATTTGACACAAAATTAATTGAGAGTTCATTGCCGGTCCCGATCATCTTACTTAGGTACTTCCCCATATCGGCTATATGACGTAGCTGCTCCCACCAGCTTCAAATGTCAATCAACGTCTGTCATTCAAGCAATGGATTCACCCAAACTCGACCGCTTTTAGCCAGAGGACGGTTCACAATGTCTCCTGGGTTCCCGGCCATCCCAATCGTTCAGGGTTGAGTCTTTTCCATGAGACCGGATCTCTTGGGATAGTCCTCTTTTGGGACGCTGGTCATCTCATCCACGCCAGAGGATGGTAAGTAACCCTTCATACTCTTGATCTTTGGATACCAGATAATCAATATAGTCCCGTGGTTTGGGAAAAGCGTCTCACAGTCCAGTCCTGTACCGGAGATGAACATTCGTTCAGGAGCAAACCTCTGGGCATCCTCCTTGTTGCTGAAATGACCTGATTTCCCTTGGTTCTTGGTCCTGAACTGATCCGCTGATCATCTTCCCCAGCTGGTGTCCACTGCCGGCAGAGCGGCGGGTCTCGTCGTCTCAGCAGAGCGATGGCCGTCGGCAGGACGGCGGGCCGGTCGTGTCGGCCGCTGGCTGTCGGCGCCGTCGTCCGCGCCCGTCGCCGGCGGCCCACAGAAGGTAGCACTTTGCTGCGGCCTGTCAGCCATCGCTGTCAGCCAGCGCGCTGGTCCAGATGAGTTAGTGGCCCCGCGAGCGGCGCGGCGCCGCCGTAACTCCGAGGTCCGCCGGGGCGACCCGCCAGCACCGGCCGGAGCCCCGCCCCTCGGCCGCAGCACGGGGAGCGCGCCCATCACGGGAACCGTGCATGAAACTGCAAACGTGCTGGTTACTGGAACGGAACCATACCGATCACTAGAATCATGCCGATCACCGGAGCCATACCACCGTCTTCAACCGGAAGCATGCAGGTCACTGGAATCAATCGCTTTGAATCAAGGAAAGCCACTGCGGACCCTGTTGAGCACTCTCCTCCAAAATTTTACCTACGTCACTTTAACAGCCTTTACAGAAAGCTAGAGACTGGACACTAGTCAGTTTGAACTTTGAAGGCACTCTCCGATCAAGCCACTTCAGTGCAAGCTGGCAAAAGTATTATACCGAAAGTGGATAAAGTTGTAATAAATTGTTGCATTTTCTTCAACTAAGTCCAAGTTTGTTTTTCAAACGGAATAGATTTAGCAATCCCTGAACTGAAATGAAGCCCTTCAAGAAGAACGAACTGGAATTGAGTGGGAACCACAACAAAACGTAAGAGCCGGGCGGATCTGCGAGGCGGCCGAGTCGGCGCCGGCAGCAGATCTGACTCGCAGGGCAGCTGGGGCACTTGGTGGGTGCACGATCAACTCCTGCAGTCTGCACAGTTGACCCTCCCCGGCAGGCAGGGAGACCGTCCCTGAGCCTGGACTTGAAGGAGTCCTGGGTGGCCGGTAAGTCTACCCACTGCAGCGGGTACTGATGTGCCGGGGGAGGTACCGACCACCGACCGCCGGACAGGGGCCGTCCCTGGAACCGGCTCGGCGGCCAGGTGTCGGGACATGTCGACACCGCCGACAGCGGTATTACCCGGAGACGGAGCCCAGGAACACGGAGCCGGGGGAGAGCCGCCGACCACGTGCGGCGCTCATTATCGACAGGCTGTGCACGTGTGGGGCCGGGCTAACAACTCGGCGCCCGGACCGCCGGGGAGAGCCGGGTAGCGGCGGCGGCTGATCCGGCCCCACGCCGGGCCGTCAGAGCCCAAATTTGTCAGAGCGCGTCAGTCCAAAGAGACCCTTCTCAGCTCACCGTGCCCGCCCGGGCCATCAGCACGCGACAGGAGACTCCCACGGGTCGGTCAGGGGATGGAGTCGCACAGGGACATTTGACCACGTCGCCGCCTTAATCCCGGATTAGAGCCTGCCACGGGACTGCTTAGCCCCCGCTCGCCTCTGAAATGTTACGGAACATGTGCTGGTCACGGGCGGTCCTCAAAAACACATTCCAGAGGGTGGGCCTCGGAGGTTTAAAGTGACACATCTGCTTCATACCAGACATAATACTGAAACCTGACCACCGGCGCCCCGACTGATAAAATGACATTTTAGTTAAGTGAAAAGGTATCGCAGTGGCCGAATTGTGTGGGTGAAAGGGGTGCCGGACCGGCTCGCAAACGGCGGTCTCTCAGCTGCAGCTGCGGGCTCTCAACCTTTGGTCACAGTTTCCAGATCTCAAACGGCAACTCATACAGCTATCGGGTCTCAAAAAACAGCTGGAAGCTTGCAGCTTCCAGCTTTCATACATCGATCATTGTTGCAGCTTCCGGCTCTCAATCGGCGGTCATTGCTGCAGCTGCAGGCTCTCAAACTGCGATCATTGTTGCAGTTGTCGGCTCTCAAACGGTGGTCACACAGCTGCCGGACCGGCTCTCAAACAGCAGCCACACAACAGCTGCAGCTGCAACCACTGATGGAGAGTCGGCAGCTGTTCCACCGCTGAAAGCTGGCTGGCAGCTGCTGTGTAGCCGTCAGCTGGCAGCCCAACTGACGGCTACACAGCAGCTGCCAGATCTCAAACAGCGAGCGTTGCTGCAGCTGGCTGCTGTCTCTCAAACAGTGATCATAGTTGCAGCTGACGGCGGCTATCAAATGCGATCATTGCTGCAGCTGCCGAGCGCCATTGTTGCAGCTGCCGACTCTTAAACCTTGGTCATTGTTGCAGCTGCCGACTCTCAAACGGCGGTCACACACGCCACCCAGCTATAATGAGAACCAGAGTCAGTGATGTATCATGAACGGTAATGGCTCGTACATGTGATCGTCTACTAATTAATTAGCGCTGCTAAATACAGCGGGAGCGACAGTTAACAGCGGCTTTACGGGTTGTTCGGCTATCACATTTGTTTTCAAATCAGCAACCATGGGCTAACTGAGTGGTCGCACTCGCTGCATGTCGCAGGGACTGCATGTAAATAAGTCTTTTATCACTAACGTGGGGTTGAACCGACTTCCGTATCTGAAGCAGGTTCACTGCGAACACCACGCTGGGCTTTGACTTCCTACATAGGTACCAGTATAACGCCTTTTGGGGCGACTAACGGAGCGAGCGAGAGGGCGACGAGCCTTGCACGTGCGAAATTTCGACGGGGTACCTCCAGCAGACTTGTGCAGGGCACCCTACTACGTATACTAACCACCCTACTAACCGGTCTCTAGCGATGTGCCAAATTTGAGCACAATCGGCCCGGCCGTTCTCGAGATCTGGAGGCGGCACCCTGCACGTGCGCACGTGCAAAATGGGTCCCAACTGACTTTTGCACGGCACCCTACTAACCGGTCCCTAACCATGTGCCAACTTTGAGCGCCATCGGTCCAGCCGTTCTCGAGATCTGGAATCGACCCCTGCACGTGCGCACGTGCAGGAGCACCCCAACTCTGGCACATGGATATGCAGTGCCTAGTGGGTGCCTACCTACATGCCAACTTTCGGCGCAATCGGCCAAGTAGTTACCGAGATATTGCAACAATTACAAAAGTGACACCTCTTCGTTTTGCACGTGGCACGTGCATAAGGGGTCACCCACATGCATCGAGAATAGTCCAATACTTGGTAGAAGGAATGAAGCTACCCTACAAAAATTACCGCGTGTAAATCGGTCAAGTGGTTGCTGAGATATAAGCCTCGCAAAAGCGTGACCACGGCCGGCCGGCCGGCCGGCCCATAGAGATCTTAGGCCGGCCGGCCGCTCATACTCAGAAATTTCCGTTAATCTAAGGAAAGACTACGCTCGCTTCGCTCGCTCCGTAACAAACGTGATGCAGATCAGCCTATGGCCTCTCTAAACGGGAGTATTCATTTAGGGATGACCATCGTATGACAATAAAAAGGTGTGGTGACATCATTGCTTTAATACTTAAGGGACTCAAGTAGTACGTTTTTCGTCACTGTGAAAAGTTCTTGATCAGCCTAGCAGGGTCACTTGATCTCGGCTAATCTATTTCAGATCTTAACGCAAACTGTGATCTTTCCTTATCGCGCCAAACTTGATACCTACATTTAAGCTTTTTATTGTAAGATAAAGAATTGCGGTGGTTTTATCAAAGGATAATCAACAAGTTATTTTAGGCTACATACAGTGGTTTAATGATGAAACAATTAAAAAACATAGAAATTAGAACATGCATCTACCATGGGTGGAGCTTTTCCGGGTAAGTTGGTGGGGTAAACCGCAAAAAGGCATCAAACCTACATTCTCCGAATGTCAAGTTGCATACAATTAACACTGAGTAAATTCCGATCATAACAGATGTAATATTTTGCATTACACAGACATTACAAAGCTCCTCAATGCGCACAAAAATTAATTGCAAAGCAACAAAGTCGTACAAATCAGCTAAAGTTGGTGAGGCAAAACGCTTATTAGTGGGACAAAGTGACAAGTTGGTGGGGCAACCGCCGCACCAACTGTATCGGAAGCTCTGCCCCTGGCATCTACTCATAGGCTCGTATTGGGCAACATTGCTAAGCTTTACGCTTTTTTCCTTCGTGCCGTAAAACGTTGGCATTCATGTAACGACTTATTGACAACATTTCTCACTTTGTCAGCCCGCCTTACAATGAAAGTGATCGAAGTTGTAGCTATGCAATGCAAAGCTGCTGTTGTATTGCTAAAATTCAATTTTTCGTTTTTACCACGCAAACGTCACGACGGAGCCCTGCCCGGTTGTAAAAAGCGTAAAAAGAACTGTCGGCTGCTGGCGTGCTGCGGGACCCCGGTCCGCTCAGCGCTCTCCGCAGGGGCCCGGCTCCCGGCAGCCGTTTTTGCCGCTGAGAAATGGAGCTGGTGTGCGCGCTGCTGGTGGCGAGACGGCCGGCGGGCCAGGACGGCCACAAAATGGGGGCTGGCCGCCGCCGCCCGGTCACCGCGGTCTGCACACTGGCCAGAACGACGGGAACCACACAAATACAGTGAGCGCTGAGTACTGAGCAGGGGAACTGAATATACATGTGAGCAGTTACATTTGTTCATTGACGAGACGATACCGGTCATAATTGATAGTTAGATCATTGAAGCGGCTCAACGTAGATCAATAATTCTAAATCTAATTCACAGGACAGTATTGGTCAATGAGCATCTCTGGTAGCCTATGAAATGTGATGGCGTCAAATTATTTGTAAAAGAGTATCAGTTCTTCGTTTCTTCAATAATTTTTCGTCAGAAGTCAATTGCGGTAACGAACAACGGAACGGATATCACGAAACAAAGGGAACGGATGACTAGATTGTGAGTGGGTTCCTAATTCCTATCACTGGCGGATCCGCGAAGGCGGTCTTGGACGCTGCTGGGGGCATACCCGAAACAAAGTTTCTCCAAATTCCAAAATAAAATTCATCGAATTTCGATTCCTTACGCACTGCTGTGCAGTTTAAGCAAACTTTTCCTCTTGAAAGTTATTTAGTTTTCGTTTTATTCTCAAAAACCGCAAATTTTCGGCCAATTTGGGCGCTGCGGGGGAGGGCATTTGCCGCAAAAAAACGGATACGCCAGTGGTTCAATTGCCCTCAATTGATGATATAATGATACTTATGGCTAGGTGAATACGAATCATGGGCGATGATGCCGATGGCATCATTCACTTAATTCCACATATCACTGTCTATCTTGATCTCGGGTTATCTTAGAAGCATATACGACTACGGTACGCGTGTTTGTTCTTTTGGTCCTTTACTTTGATGTCACATTTACGGGAGAGCGAAGCCCACATTCCAAAAAAGCGATCCACAGGCCTCCATCTATAATCACCGCAGTTAATCCCGCCTGTGACCGACACCTGGTCGGTCGAGGGCGTTAATGGCACGTCGTCAGCACCGATCCGGTCCCCCAGAGATATGGCCCCCCGGGCTGGGTATAAGGCTGAGGATCAGCTACCGACGCTCCAAACGGACCGGAACCCCGCCTGCGCCGCCGTCTCACCCCAAGGAAATTAGGCATACCCGCACAGATGTCGAGCAGCCCATTCGCCGGCCTGAGTGACCGGGCACTGTATCCCCCCCCCCCGTCACCGACCTGAGCAGGGGCGCGGGAACTACTTTCCGACTGGGGGGGGGGGGGCACACCATAATAGAGATCAACCTAGGGTACCCCCAAATCTAGTTTTCTCACCGGTTTTAGGCCACTTATTTTTCACCCCTCGGCTTTTTCAACAAAAAAAGAAAACATTTGCAAAAAAGTGTGTATTCCGTCTCAAAGCTGTGGGGGCACCGCCCCCACGGCCCCAGAGTTGGGGGGCAAGCTGCCCCCACTGCCCCCGGCTCCCGCGCCTATGGACCTGAGTGAACGGACACCGAATCTACCACGTCACCGACCCGACCGACTGAGCCACTGTATCTTCGGTCACACACAGCCCCCCTGTCACTGTCGGGGCGTATTGGGTGACGGATCTTCCTTACCTTGTCTGGATAGCTAAAGGGTGACTGCATAAATTACAGTATTTCCTCAGACTGATAAATAAAAAAGTGATGTAACTACAATGAATAATAACCAGTAAACGCCTTTTGGGCGAAGAACGAGCGAGCGAGATAGTGAGCCCTGCACGTGCAGAAGGGCGAAAGGGTACTTCCAACGGGCTTGTGCAAAGCACCCTTCTAACCGGTCGCTAGCGGTGTACCAAATTTGAACGCAATCGGCCCAGCCGTTCCTGAGATCTGGAAGCGGCATTCTGCACGTGCGCACGTGCAAATGGGGTCCAAAATGACTTTTGCACGGCATCCTACTAACCGGTCCCCAACCATGTACCAAATCTGAGCGCAATCGGCCCAGCCGTTCTCGAGATCTGGAAACGCCCCCTGCACGTGCGCACGTGCAGTAGGACCCTAACCCCAACACATGGGAATGCATTGCCTGGTGGGTGCCTACCTGTATGCCAAGTTTCAGCGAAATCGCCCCAGTAATTACCGAGTTACTGAAATGGGAACAAATTTGGCACCTCTTATTGTTGTATTTTGCACGTGCAGTGGGGGTCACTCACATAGATGAAGAGTATCCGACCTTTGGTAGAAGGGATGCAGCTACCCTATAAAAATGACCGCAAGACAATCGCTCAAGCCGCTGCTGAGATATGGGCCTCTCAAAATCATTAGGGTGAATAGGTCAAAAACGCCCCCCTTAAGCGCGAAACCTTCTGACACTCAACCCAACACAGATTACTTAAACCTTTGGGCACCATCATGTAGCTCATTCTTTTTACTACGCTTTTAGACCAAGAAAAGACACCTGCGTGTGGTATTTAACCCCCCAAAAGGTTTTCGCATACCCTTTCAAAAGGGCGTTTTGCCCCATACCCTGGGTAATACGCCCACACCCATGTGCAAAGCGCCCCCACCCCATCCATCAACAGAAAATGATGAACATGGCAGAACTTGACGTCATTCTGACGTCATTTGTGGTCAACCTATCATAGCCTTTGGAATAAAATTTTGTTGCAATGTGTAAAATGGATGCCCGGAGGAGTCCTGAAAGTTTGGTGACGATATCTGCAGTCGTTTAGGATATATCAGCAAAAAGGGACAGGGACAGGCCTTTTCGGCCCCGACCTACAGGGCGCTACCCTGCACTCTCACCACCGTGCAAAACGCCCCCCTTTCAGAAAACTGGGGGCGTCTTGCCCCATGCATCGAGTAGGCGTCTTGCCCCATCCACTCCATTTCCGGTCAACAAAATATTGACAAAAAACGCGCCACTAACGCCGCAGCATAATACATTCACCAGAATGACAATAAAACGCAG
The DNA here is from genome assembly GCF_019059575.1 of Amphibalanus amphitrite. NCBI lineage: Eukaryota > Metazoa > Arthropoda > Thecostraca > Balanomorpha > Balanidae > Amphibalanus > Amphibalanus amphitrite. The sequence continues at coordinate 743,356 of NW_024881514.1, forward strand.
TTTTGAGTGATGTGCACAATAGCAAGTTTTGTGATATAAAGAGGGCATCAAAATCTTAGGAATCTTCTGTAAAAACAACAAAAACAACACCCAAAACCAACATCAGCACCTACCCACGCTGCTCCTCAAGACGCAGAACCGGAAATAGAGACCTACGTAAACAAGCAGCTGACTGTTCTGAAAGACAGGATAAAACACCTATCCGTCGATAAGAAATACGATTTTTTTAGGGGAGGCGTTTAACCCAGGGGTGCGTTTTCCCCACAGTTACCCTACTTTTGCAAAACTGCTTGAACACCCTTGACTTTTCACGTGGCACGTGCCACGACGGTCACTGAGATGTATCAAAAGTAGTCAGTTACTAGGTAGAAGGGATGGGGCTACCCAGGAAAAAAGACCACAGGCCATTCGGTCCAGCGGTTGCTGAGATATAAGCCTCTCAAAAGCGTTACAGGCCGGGCCGGGCCGGGCCGGGCCGCTCATACTGAGATTTTTCCGTTATATTGAAAAGACTTCGCTTCGCTCGCTGCGCTCGCTCGCTCGTAATAAGCAATGATGGCCAGATTGTTTGTTGATCGGAGCGTCAAATGGTATCATTTTGCACAAGTGATGAATGCCAAACCATTTATTTTCAATGATATAGCCCTGGAAAATACATTGCATTTGTACTGGAGATTGTGGCGTATGAGTCGGAGAATTTATCTGGCCTGGTGACGCCCAGCGCCGCTCCAGCCACCGCTGTGGTCGCCCACAGCCTCCAATGGAGCAAAACACTCAGCGGCTCGGCCATTAGTGGTCCATTGGCGCTATGACCGCACTGTGTTGTAGGAGCCGGACCGGGCGGCTGTGTGGACTGTGAAGGGATAGAGCCCCGAGCCAGCCCGCACCAGCTCACAGAGCTGCATAATGGATCAAACGGATCAATCAGACACAGTTTCACCTGTCAACTGGCAGCGGCACGTTGACCCTAAGGGTGTTCACGCCATGTGAATATATGTTTGTGGACTGTGGTATACTTGTACAGCAACAAATCATTTCAGCTAATCGGAATGACGATCTGCCTGCTCCTCTCCTAGTGTTCCGTGAGGCGTGAAAACTGCTTCTTCTCGCCGCGAGACAAATCACCTGTTAGGGAGCACCAACCAATAAAGAGGACGTTTAAGGCGTTTTTCGGGCAGATTGTTCATGCCCATTACGCTTTGCTTACGCTAATAACACGTGTTCGCTTTGACATTATGTCGCCACACTGTGAAATACGTCTCCTTCACACAATGAATGCACTTTGAGTTGGAGTAAGTTCGCGTGTCAATGTTCTGACCATGTTAATTCTGTAAATTTTACGAGTCACTAAATGCAACAAATCATGCGAGGGCAATCATAGCTACTCGAGCAATACGAGCCCAATTTAGGAGCTTTATAGATCATCTGTTCACTCGGACCGCCACGTTCAAAGCGTCTATCCTCAGGTACCATTGTCATTGTGTAATGGGCCCATCTGAACCTGAGGGCACTCTGCGAATTCATCCCTTTCAGCAAGTAGCTATGACAGATGGCCCAATCCAGGTAAGCCCGCGCGCGCCGTGCATGTGACTGGGTATCTGCTGTTTGTCGTTCTCTCTACTCAGTAAGGGGGGGGGGACAACTCGGTCGTAGGACAAAAATCAATTACAGATCGCCAGCTACTGTGACTCTACACTCTACAGGGAAATGAAAGGAAGGACGAAATAAGGACTGATGAGGATGGAAAAGCTGGGCAAGGGCAAATGGCAAAGGAAGAAATAAAACGGCATAGAAACGAGAACTTATATAGAAGTTGTCGCTAGATTTGAGGGACGTAGGGATAAAGAGGACGGTCGCAATTACAGCGATGAGTGTTACACTGATATATTGGTCTTTTTCATGTGGTCTTACATAGCTGATAGCATCCTCCCTCATAAAGCATCTCTCAACAACAGCTCATGATGTTGAAATCATCCGTCATGGCTCGGAAGTGTTCAAGGCAAGACGCCGTCCAGAACATGGGGTGTGAGCTGCAGGACAGTGCGCCCTGGTTCCCATACGGTCCGAGGCAGTGTGGTCCGAATAGACCCTGGTCCTGCTCCGGGTAGTGTGGTCCAGCTCAGCCGGCAGAATGGTCCGCACAGGCGCCGGTCCTCACTCGGAGTAGCGTGGTCCGCACAGGTCCGAGACGGTGCGGTCGGGGGTCCTGCTCCGGGGCAGCGTGGTCTCGGGCAGTGTGGTCCACGCTACTCCTGTTCTGGCGCCGTGTGGTCCCGGCCGGGTCCCCCTTGTCCTGGTCCGTGGTGCGGCTCCGTGCGGCTCCTGCCACCGGCCGCGGCGGACAGACGGGGGCGGCACGGATCGCGTGAGCCACCCCAGTCACGCCAGTCGTGATCCGCTGACCCCTACGCCGCCGCAGCCGAGAGCGCTGGTATGCACCCGACGCCATTTGCCTCCGCCGGTGTCTCAGCGGGGCCGGGGCAGCGGCGATAGGCAGCGTACCCAGACCGATCACCTGTGCACCCAACTGCAGATGAACTATGAGCCGAGGAGAGAAACGTGAACACGAAAAATGACAGGATCGGTCGCCGTGACGGGTTTTATTTTGTTTATATTTTGAAGCCACTCATCACTCTGGTGCACATGAATTCGTGAATAACTAACTATGCAGCAATTGCAGGCTCACATGGAAATCCTAGTCATTCTGAACAAACCATGTATTTTAGCAAAACACCGTAGGCATTATGTTGCCGTATGGGCCTTCGCATGGGCAGCTGTGGGTTCTCAGCAACTACAATGAAAACAATGGATTGCTTCCTTTGCGAGAACAGGGGCCGAGGTGGCGATCCACAGGTCACCGAGGTGTTGAAAGGCCACCGAGGTCAGTTAGGAGCGGCCGGCCAGGTGACTCAGAAAGCGGACGGTCAGGTAACCACCAGGCGAGGCCCACACCAGAACAGAGGGGTGCCGGTGGCAAAGAACAGACCCCCGCATGGAATGGCGTGGACCGAGCGGGTCAGCTGTGAATGACCGCTTCGCCCAGTCTGCTTGGGTGAGTCCGTTCGGCTCAGTCCATCAGCACAGTCTGTTCAACTCAGTCCGCTCAGCTTAGACCACTCGGCTCAGTCCATCTGGCTCGTTCACCCAGTTCAGTCCACCCGGTTCAGTCCGCCGACTCAGTCCGATGCCCGGGTCGCCGACCAGCCATGCCCCGGGCGCCGGACTGCCACCGGCCGGCCGGGCGTAACGAGCGGTTGGGGAGCGGCGGCCCGCCCGCCGGCCGTCCTGCCCAGCTGTCAATCTCCGCCGCCCGAGCCGTGGGAATCTGTCGCTCATTACGATATTATTATCTCATGTCGGTAATTATAGGTAGCCGACTCTGTTACAGGGATGAGAAAAGTCCACGGCCCGTCGGCCGATAGCCGGCGGCGGTGGCGGAGGGCGGACGGCCCGGGGCCGTAACGAAGCGGCAGCGCTGGCGTCTGACAACTCGAGCGTCTGATATGGCATCCGTGACAGCTGTCTGCTGTAGTGTCTGTGACAGCCCTATATCGATGGCAGCTATACGGTGTTTGACAGCGACCGAACACGCAAAAAAAAAGAATCAAGCCTAAGGCGGATCGCAACGTTCGTCTTTGTGTTTCTCTTTGCCGTTTATCCTAACATTTTGTTGGAATAAACCGGATTTTCATTAAAATTTCGATTATTGCCCCAATAAATGCAGGAATAAATTGATCCACGTGTATTTTGAAAGGATTGATCCGCAAACAAATTTATACCAGCACCGGAGCATGTCGCGATAAAAGGATTTATCCTTACATTCTCAATTGAACAAAAATGAACGATCCGACACTAACGCTACGCTGTTTTCAAGCAAGAATAAAGAAACTCTTCTTCTCTCCCTCTCTCGTGTGTGTTTGTAAATCCGTGGCTCAGCCTTGGATTGCTGTGAGCGGGACGAGACGTCCAAATTCACCGTGAGAACTGCCGTGACCCAAATGACAGCGCGTGTCCTTGCGTACATTTCTCCGTCTCCCAGCCGCGTCGGTACGGGTTTGACCATTTGTGTGGTCATTCCAGGTTCTGATTCCCATCCGGCTGCAGTGCGGCACATAGCGACAGTCGAGTTATAAGCAACTATGATGCACTTGTTGTGTAATAAGCAGTAGGTACCCACAGTCACTGCCAGTTTTTTTTTTCTCCTATTCAGTCTGAGGCACCCCGCTACCAAACACCATTCCGTCGGTCCATCAGTAGTACCATGATACCTTCAGTCGTCACCATGTTACCGGTGCATCAGTGGTGCCCCGGTACCTGTCACCATCCCGTTCATATAACAGTTTTACCCCGGTACCCATCAACTCTGGCGGACGGCGGCCGTCACCCTGTCACCGGCCGGGCGGAGTGGCGTCACGGAGCCGGGCCGGTCGGCCCCGCGCATCAATATTGCACACTCGGCTGGCGACGATAATGGCGCAGCGCGCCGCGCCGCCACTGCCGCCGCCGTATTTTAGCGGGCCGATCGGCGGCCTCGCCCTGTTGCGGCTCGCTCGCGCCCCCGCCCGCTTCCGCTGCGCCCGCCGAGCGCGGCCGAAATCGCTAAATAATTGGGCGGCGGTCCAGGAACTGGTGCCTGGAGCTGTGTGATTGGTAGCGCAGCGGGGCCGGGACCGCCGGCTGACACCGCAGGCAGGACTGACACCGTCAGCTGGGACTGACACCGTCAGCCGGATGACTCCGCAGGCAGGGACACCGCCAGCCGGGACTGACACCGCAGACAAGGACAAGAATGACACCACCGCAGGCAGGACTGACACCGCCAGCCGGGACAGGGCTGACATCGCCGGCCGGGACTTATACCACAGGCCAGGACATTGACATCACAGGCCGGACCCGGCCGCGGCGAGATTGACACCAGAGACCCGGACCGGAGTAGCACCGCAGGCGGGACTGGACCGATAACTGGGACTGACCGAAAGCCGGACCGGGGAATGTAACTGACACCGGGAGCTGGTATAGCGACTGGGCCACAGAGCTGAGGAACAGAACAGCCGGAACACAGTCTCAGCGCGCGATCAGCGGTCACGAGGGTTATTTGCTCGTCAGAACTTCGCTGATGTATTTCACAGACTCGGAAACGGCTTGTGCCGTGCACCGTTTGCCCTCGGATAGTCCGGGAACCCAGAGCAGAAGACAGGTCCCCCTCCACATCCCCGTGCGAGTCGCGATCAGACGCCACGACCAAACCAAACAGAGGACATACTCGTATGTGTACGTGATCGGTAGCAAAGCACAGCACATTTTTTCCTAAAATAGATACGCCAGGCGAGAGCATCCGTGCCATTCAATTTATAATGGTAACATGCAGGTACATATCAATTAGTATATCAAATATTAATTATGCACCTGTTCCTGAAGAATTATTTACGCCAGTGTGAATAAGTTAAGTCGGACCGCATCCAGTGTCACTACAAATGATAAGGTGCGTGTAATCCAGTTTCATATCTTTGCTGGCAATATATCAACGAACCGCACCAGTTCTGCAATTCATGCTTACCTACCACATTAAAGAAAAAATATTATTTGCGGCATACATATTTCAGAGCAGCAACATAAAACCGTAATGTCAGCACAAAACAATCATGATAATTTCATTTGCTTAGTCCGGCCCATGAAAATACGGAATACTTTCTAAGTAGGTATTTGTAACTTTACCTAAAAATCATAGCGAGAAGAGCGAATGAGTTTTAAAAGATTCCTGTCTACGGCACCTGAAGGAATTGTTAACGTCCGCTGCAAAAAGAGATTGGACTTATGATGAGGATGACCAATCGTTTTCATGTGTATGTGTATATTCCGTAGGGGGGAGGGGGGGGGGGGCTTAGAACTACTATAGCCATGTAGCTGCCCTCTTGCTCAGTTTCCCGTATAGGCACATATCTATCAGTCAGCTTCCGTTCTTCGCCAATCTCTCTGTCCCCCGTCCCCCTGCTCAGCTCCCACTCATCCCTCGGGCCTCGGCCGGGCCGAGCGGCGGCTCCGGCGCCTCGGGGGCCGATCTCGGAGTCGGCGCCGCTGATTTATACGCGCTCCTGTAAAATAAGGCGCTGTAAATCGGCACCCGGCCCTAGCTGGGCCGGCAGCGCCTCCGGCGTCCGGCACCGCAGCACAAAGATGGCGGCCGGTGCACAGTAGTCCGGCCCGAGAGCACCGGCGGGTGGGGGGGGGGGGGGGCGGTCCGCCATCGCTGCTCCCAGCGTGCACGAGGATGGTGAGACTGAGACTGAAACTGAGACCGGCTCTGCTGCGTGCACCGGGAGTTGAGATGTGCCGAGGAAGGGCACCACGACCGAGAGAGGATCTTGGGAAGGACATACTGCATGCATTGGTCAATAACAACATTGACGTCCATGTTAAGGCTGAAATCATCCAAAAAGACGGTTCTGCAAGCACATGAGAGCGTTCATCACATTAAGACAGTGCAGCAGAGCCGTCAGTCGTCTTTCAGGTTCTGAAGGTGTTCCTATCACCTCGGTCAAGGGCTGACTTCTCATTACCTGCCATCTCTGATCTCTATGTGTCTTGCAGTGTATTTGCATGACGTTTAGAATGCGCGTTAATGTCTGTTTTCGGCGAACTATGTATGTAGGGTGAGACATCGCATCGCGCTAGAGCACTAGGCATTCCACGAAGCTGTCAGTGGCCGTTTCTCGTGCAGGTACGAGACTATCAGTGCCCGTTATCAGATGATTGGTGCCTTATGTTCCGCTCCGGGTACTATATAAATTCCGTATCGGCCACGGCCAGCCGTTGGCGCTCGCTTATTACAAACACACTAACCAGTAACCTTGCTGGTAGCGTAAAGGCCGATACAGCAATCATGAGCACAGTCCAGCGTAGGGAGAAGAGTTACGTGACATGTCTTTTTACTGTTAGCGCTACACATAAACTGCGAGAAACGTAGGGGAGAGTGGGGAAAGATGCCCAGGGTTTTGCTATGTCATATATTATTCGAAAATGACGATGTGAAGGCAAAAACTTGGAGTTTCAACGGAAGCCGACATCATTTTTCTCCAAAAATATCACACTTTCGTGCCTGAAATATTATAACTTTTTTTGCTATTAAGCATTTTCCTGAAGAAGTGAAAGGGGGCATCTTACCCCACAGGGTGGGAAAGACGCCCCCTGACGTTGGGAAAGATGCCCCCTGCACTATAAGTGACATAAATGGGCACGTGAATCGCCTGAACAAATCAGTAGTCCCTTTGAGCCTGCAGTAGACACCAAACGTCATCATAAGGGCCCTCAAAAGCAGTCGTAAGGGGCTTCAGAGGTCATCGTTAGGGCCATCATAGTCCAGCGCGGCCAAACAAGCCTCCGTGGTGGCGTTCGGAGACCACTGTGGGGCTCTTATAGGTCTTCATGATGCTTGAGGGCCCTCCAGCCCATCGTGGGGACCTCCGATGCCAGCGCGGCCCGTGGGGCCAACGTAGGAGCCCTCAAAGGATGTCGTGAGGGGCCCTGGAGTCAATAATGGGGCCCACAGAGGCCGTCGTGAGGGCTCTCAGAGTCAGATGCCGCCCAAAAAGTCGCTATGTGGGCCGAGAGACCGGCATGGGGAGCACCCGACCGTACTGGACTCTCAATAGCCCCAGATCGGCTTTTGTCTACATCACAAGTATGTAATAAATGATTTGACGGGCTGTTTGAAGGACAGCCTACGGATTTAGGGGGGCGTCTTTCCCCATCAGGACAGGGGGCATCTTACCCCAAGGTACCGAAGTAACATTAAATCAGTACAATTTGTTAGCCATAAAACTACACCCTGAAACAAACTGTTTAGGACACAGTACACGCATGCTAATGTATCACGACTATAGCAAGGGACGCAAAAATTGTTTACCTTCTTTGATATTTACAATGTTTTGACACCAAAATATTTTTTGAAAGCAGCAAATAAAAAACATGCAATTATCAGCCAGCCGTTGCCCAACTGAGCTTCGCAAATTTTTGTGCAGTTAACAAGGCAGGCTTCCGCTTTACGCTAAGAACATTAATTTCCAGGTCCGATTCTTTGTTTCGCCGCTAGAGGGGATGGGGCGTCTTTCCCACCCTGGGCATCTTACCCCACTCTCCCCTAAGTGTAGAGAACGCAAGTTTATTTAGCGAGAAGCCCACGGTATAGCAACAGTAATTTGAAACACCAAGGAAGGAACAAAACCAAATTTGTTTGGACTGCAGGATGCGGCTAAAAACGATAAATAAGTTGACCGGATGAATCCCCTTATATTCGTTGCGAATTTTCACACAAAGCAATTTGGCACCCTGACCCGGAAACGATTTACAGGGCTCATTGTTGCAAATTTTTTTGTTTGTTTATATTATACTTAACAAACAGGGTCAAAATTTGGAATAAAATAGAGTACATAGGGTAGAAAGTAGCAAAGCTCCCATGCTAAGGGAAACTGATCACAACTCGCTTACCTTGGCATGCAAAGAGACATTTTTGCCAGCACCTGATTAACCCGCGACCGCCTGGGGGGGGGGGGTCGGATCCGACCCCCCCCCTCCGTTTTTCTTGAATAACTCATTAACCGCTTGAGTTATCAACTTGAAACTTTGCATACCTTCTCCCCCATCAATTTGACGTCTCCTGTGCAATTTTTAAGAAAAAAATTTCAAATTTTTTTTTTAGATATATCGATTTTAGTGATGTAACTACATGGCGTTTTCAGTAAAAAAAATGGTAAATGTTTAAAAATCGCCAAAAATCGAGGTTTTAAGCAAATTGCAAATTAAGGACATGAAAAGACGCAGCTCAACGAGTTCTTTAAAATGGCTATCTCGGATTTTCCATAAAATGCGTTTTTCACCCCTAAAAATTCAAAAAACTAATTTTTTTGGAAAACAGCTAATAAAATCCAAGATTTTGAGAATTTCCAAAAAAACGGAATATATGTTATAGAGCTCTATTAGAACATTAGATGTCCCGAATTTCAACTTTCTATCTTGATTTTTGACCCCCAAATTGTAAAAATAGCTCCAAGATGCATAGGGCATGGTGACGTCATAAGCATTTTCGCGAATTAGAGGCACTTCTGAACATCGCATGTGAAAACAAATGGCACCACTAGATTCCTGGGACAAAGCTCATCTAGAAAAGTGCATTTTTATGTCAAAAATAAAAAGTTGAAAAATTGACTTTTTTTCTTAGCCCTCGTTTAGTTATGTATGGTATAAACGATTTTTATGCTTTCAATGCACACTTATCACCAGCACAGTGACTTGGGGTCACATATAACCATTACCATCGGATTTGGCGTGAAAAATAAGCCATAAAACATGTGTCGCACGCCCATGTAGCAGAAAGTGAAAACCGTGACCTTTCGTGACCTGACCTGACCTTGACCCGTACTTAGTATGACCCCTATACGCACATGGTACCTTCACTAGGTCTTTGAGTTCATTTATGGTGAGTTTCGAGCAGCAGCTATCGATTCCGCTGTCCGTAAGCCTTATCATGCAAACCCCCTGAATTTGACCTTTGACCTGACCTTGACCCGAAAGTTGACCTCAATCTTAAAATCTTAAGAGTGCTTTGGGAAGGTCTCGTAGAGAGCTTTCGAACGCCGCCTCGCCGGGCTCGATACGACCATTGGTTCTCGAGATAACAGGGGGGGGGGGTCGGATCCGACCCCCCCCCCCCCAGGCTGATGTGGGTACGGAAATAGCCCAGGCGGTGCCGGGTTAATTTGCATTTTGTCTATCAACGACGAGAGGTTTCAGGTCTAGCTTGATTAATTAATAAACCAAATTCTCTTCACTTTTCAATACGTTTACAAATGGTTGCCTTACCATGGTAGATACTGGGTAAAACGCCCAGTCACAAAGAACAGATAAAGGACTTGGCTGGCATTCACTTGATTGACTGCTGTTTGATTGAATAGAGCCAATACAAGTTTAAGCAGTGTATGAAGCCACCATAAGCATACAAAATAAACGTCTAACTCAACAAAGCTAACATCAAAGGTCACTCACAACTCCGAACTTCAATACGCATCTTGTAGATATAAAACTTTATCGGAATTCACTGGGATTGTATTGCGTATGCAAGTCCAAATATTTCGGCCAATATTGTTTGGCCTTGGTCACTGGATTACTACAATAACCCTATAAGTATAGCTCACACTGCAGCGATGAATTCCGATAAAGTTTTATATCTACAAACATAAACCTGGGAAAAATATGACTCTAAAACAGCAAATACGCATCTTCTCAAGACCTGCAGAAGTCACAAATGTATGACGGTTGTTTGGCATCGGTATCGGTGCTGGGTGATGGGCCCAACAACAAAGACCTGTCTACCAGCCTAGCCGAACTAATTGGCGTTATATTTTAAGAATTTCACACAAAAAAAATCGACCTCACTGCAGATGCAGAACACTCACCTGATACCTACGTGTTCCCACCGTCCCTGGCATTGCTATTTCGAAAAGGCTTCTGCTTCGTAAAGAGTAATAAAAAGTAATCATTGTCCGACAGTTTTGGCACAAGGTGCGGTGGGTGTCTTACCACCTCCTACCCTAACATATGATTACCACGATTTGTTTACACTCAGCAGAGTAAGGTAAAACCTCATCGGAAATGCAATTATTGGACATTTGATGAGAAATAAACATCAAATTCGTTCCGCTTCTCTTACGTTCAGGACAGGCACTCGAAACGACAGCTCTTTTTGGGCAGCGCTGCTCGGCCCGGCGCTGGAAGCGGTATGTCGTTCACCGCAGCTGCTCCTCATTGATGTTGCGGGCGACTTCATCCACTATGCCCTTCAGTTGCCTAAAGGATTAGAACCTAACAGTAACGGCTAACCACTTCGACTTGCACTGTAATAAATGTTCCTATAGTTATCCGGCCACTTTTCGCTAACGCTAACAGAATGCGAGTAGGCTTCGCTTTTCACCAACAAAATGTGAATAGCTTGTTTCTAGAAACTTAAATCGAGGCAATTCAGGTCGGAACTACAAGAGATTCAGCAATGTTGCGTTTTTTGGGGGTCGTGGACCAATCGTCCAACTTGGTCGTTGAAAAGTGCATCAAAATCCAGCGTTACTTCGAAAGGTGCGCCTTTCTGCTGTAACAAATACCTTCTCAGTGTTCTAGTCAGCACAGCTACTCGCAGCGGGTCGCGTAAAAGTCTCTAGCATCCTGAACCGCCGTCGCTCCGTTAATCGCTACTTCAAACCAGAGAAGGGCCAACAGGCAAAAATCCCAATCGATAGTGTCCTCTAGTTAAGCCATCATGTTCCCTGATCTCTCTTGGACCAGCCACTGCGCACTTCAAGAGGACTTTGTAAGTTTTTACCCTGTGTACTTTATTTTATCCCAATCAGAATGCTCGACATCATCTGCAAACCCGGTTGCAATTCTCGTTTACTGTCTTTGGCACTTAACCCTCGCCCAGGTGGTGGTGGTGGTGGTGTGTGTGTGGGGGCGGGGGGGGGGGGGGGGTCAGGGTCAGGGTCAGCAGAGCCAAAAAAAAACTGCCATTTTTTGGCGTGTGTAAACGAAACTTGGCCTATCTTATGATATATCGATTTCGTGTCGTGTGTTAATTTTTTCAGGTTATATAAGGTCAGGTCATCAGGTCAAGTTAAGTTGGCCATGCCTTTATTTTTTAATTATGTATGTCATACCTACAATTTACATCCTAGTAGTCTGAAACTCGGGCTATTGCATGAGGAAACCAGTGCCAAGGTGCGTATCTCGGAATTTTGATAGGTATCGGTTACCTAGGGTCAGATCAATTTGCGACCTTTGAACGAAAATTCACTTTTTAACATCGGTGTATGTATGCACAGGTAAGGCCATGGGACGTCTTCAACAGCTTTTTTTTTAAATACTTTAGATATAAACATGCTAGAGCGCTGAAAACACCATGGATGCGTTCAGCACAGCGATACAAATCGATTGATATGCAACATGACCCTTTCTGTGACCTTGACCAGAGGCATGACCTTCTAAGTTGACCAAAAAACCTGCTCCGCAAAAAACGTTAAAGTTTAGGTTTTTGCCCTCTGGAGGTTAAACAGGTAACCTTCGGTTGAATCTAAGAACCTTACTCAGCAGACCCATCGAATGCACTTTTCCTCGGCGCTGTAGCTACATATATCGGTTTTCGAGTTATGCGCCGATTTGTGAGAAGTTGGCAAAATTGGGAACCAAAATAAGTGACAAATTTAAAGGTGATGACCTCCAGTGACATCAGTGATAACCTAATCGAAAATAGCCTTCTTTATAATTCTTACGGATATTACAGCGAGTTAACTATTGCTTTTTCCTGAGGATTTCTAGCTTTCTCGCTTTCCGAGATTACCTGTTGTTGCCGAATAGCCCTCCCCCCACCCCCCACCAGGGCGAAGGTGGCTGAGAATCCCACCAGGGCGCGGGCAAGGGTATTAGTGGCAGGGTACCTGGAGGGCTTGACAGCAGGGCACCAGTCGGGGCGGGCCCCACCGACTGCCCACTTCGGTAGGCCGACACGTCCTGCGCCGACACCGTGACCGGGCCCTGTTCCGTTTTTGTCGGCTGTCCGTCTCGGGGTCTGTCCGTCACGGGGTCTGTCCGTCCCGCGGTCTGCCCGTCTCAGGTCTGTCCGTCTCGGGTCTGTCCGTCACGGGGTCTGTCTGTCTCGGGTCTGCCCGTCTCGGGGTCTGTCAACGGGCGGCGCGGCGGAGTGATGGCTGCTGGTCGGCAGGCCGCCGGGGTCGTGTCAGACCATTGACAGCCCGCTGACGGTCCCCCAGCACCCGGCCGGGCGGCACATTAAAAATGCAAAACAGCTGTCGGCCGACCACAGGGTGGCGACGACTGGCCGGGTGGGGAGGGGTTGTATGGAGCCGGTGATACGGGTGCGGCTCTCCCCGTGTGCTCTATGCCCCCTGTCCCGGCCGGTCCGTCGTCTGGGGGAGGGGGTCCCATGTCAGTGCACTCGGTGTTCCCTGACGGTCCGTTGCATGACTGGCAGCCATCAGCAGGCCCGCAGAACACAGCCGCTCGACATTTATCAATGCAACTGCCCGATCTAGATGATTGAGTGTTTGTTATCACATGCTCAGCGGCATTTACATTTATTTGTTTTAATTTAAACGTTTTGATTAAAAAAGCATCAACGGTAGACATAAACTTTCTTTGCGATTGGAGGCACATCCAATGATGTAATATAAGGATAATTTTAATTGAAATCGCACAGCACAGCTTATGCGGAATCCTATTTTTCAAGTGTTCAGTAAAAAAAAAATCATGGTCCATTATCACTTATTTCTAGTCTGTAAATGGAAAGGAGGAATACAAGTTGTGTCTGACGAGGTATCTCGGTCGGGACAGAGCCGTTTCACGTGTATGGCCGAGTATGACACGGGCGATTAGAGTTATGTTCAAGTCACTAAGCCGCTCACTGTTAGCTCCCAACGGGAGAGAACCTAATGGCCAACCAAGGCCCTAAATGGGTCTAGGGCATATGCTTACGAACATTTTCCATGGCCAACGACAGTGATAGCCTCAAAGGTCTGATGAACTCGGAGAGCACTACTATGCTGCCAATGGCCGTGTCCAGGTATACGTCCACTTCGGACGCTAGAATCTTCAATCCGTTTTATAACCTAAGATTCGTACAAGCAGACGGTAAGGGTCAGGACCCCGAAGCAAGTTTGCTTACCGCGGCCTTTAGCCACAAAAGCTGCCAATCATATCAAGTAGAGTCGAATGCGAGTTTTTATGAAGTAGGCCTGCAGCGGCAATACGGAATGGCATTCATTTTGTTCCAACCGCCAGCAAGTGCAAGCCATTTGATAGCCATGCGATATCCTTCTTCACCATGAGCTAGAATAAGGACATCGCATGCCTATCGAGTGGCTATCAGCTGTTGAAACAAAGGAATGTCATTATGTTATGCCGCTCCATGCCTAGTTCCATGTATGTGTAGCCATCACAATAGCTGTCTCAAAATACGCAGCCGTTTCGTCACCTCTTTAGCAGAATTTTGCCGAAGGACAGATAAACGATCTTCGCGTTGTTTCTATCGATGCGTGCATCTACAAACAGCGCAAGAGCCCATGTTCGGACATAGTCACCGGTTCTCAGCGTTTGTAGTAATTACACCGTAAATTTAATGTATGTGCGGTGGGTGCCGTCGGACCATTTCCCGACATCAAACCACGGGTGTTCTTCTGTTACGGTAAACGGTCTCTTCCACAAGCAGTTGCCATTTGACACGGTTCTGAAAAGTTCCATGGAAATAGATTTAAAATGATGACTGTCGTTTTGCTGGCGGGCCTCAATTGTCTCGACGGTTAATTAAAGACGCACACGGCCACAAATTGTGTGCGCCTGCCATGCAGCTGTGAATACGGGCCCGATCTGATGGCTTTGGCCACATAAATATGTGCCCCGCATACCTTCCGGCCGTTCTGTTGACTAATGTGCACGGCAGGCCCACTTAGCTGTGCTAAAACTAACCACAATTATACAATGGGCGCATTAATCCATTACGACAGCCTCAACACGTGTGAATGACTGGCTATCGTTTTAAACCGCATCCCATTAGGAGTCACAGCGTCAATCACTGTAATGCACAAAATAACTTCCACTTGGATTGAAACCCCTTATTTCCATGTGTAATGTGTGTGCCGTACGGTTGCTACGCTGGTTTCTTTCACATCACGGTAATTACATGCCGGCAGCCCTGATATGTAACTGATTTAATTGTTGTGCTGGATGCGGCTCTGTTTTGTATATGAGGGCGTGACATGCGGCCCACCAGTAGTCTTCTTGAAACAGGTAAATTACAGGTATTTAGGAGGTTAGATAAAGTCGGTGCTACCATTGTTACATAAAGACTCGTTTAGTGATCGTGGAGCATATGATGATGTTCATTTACTCAGGTATATCGTCGAGTGGATTCACGAGCATGGTGTCATAGTACAGAGACTGGGAGCCGGTAAAGCCGAGAGGCCTCCAGGAGGGGCCGGGGAGCCTGTAGGCGGCCGACGGACCCGAGGAGCCTCAGACAGCGGCCGGGGATCATCTCAGAGGGGCCGGCGGGGCCGAGGATCCTCCCGGAGGAGCCGCAGGGGCCGAGGATCCTCCCGGAGGGGCCGCAGGGGCCGAGAATCCTCCCGGAGGGGCCGGCTGCGGCGCGGCGGAAGTGGGCCGGTTTCGGAGTGAAGGGGCGGTGCTCCCAATCACCACATGGGCCCCGCTCTGCAGGCATTAAGGCGTTGGCGGCCGGCGGTGGACTGGCAGGGTATCATCACGGGACCACGGCGGCGCCAGCGGACCAGACGGCCGGCAACCGCGACCAGCCGGCCCCGGACCGCGACCGCGGACTGGGTACCGCCCTATCCCCCAGCACACACAACACACGCTACCCCATACAGCCCAGCCATCATCACTTCAGGGCCAGTACCCTATCCAGTGCACATCCCCAGCCCCGGCAATCGTCACTAACACTCCGACAACAATCGTCACTCCGAGGAAACACCGGTGCTGAACAGAAATTTGTAGTGATACTTCCCCACTTCACCTGAAATGCATTTAATTGTACCCATAAGTGTCTTTTTGGAGCCATTTGGACCCAGTGCAATTTTCCCTCACGACCTGCCTCATTAAATGCCTATTGGCATTGACATGCGGCGACATTACCCGGGTCAGCAACAGACAGGTAAGTGCTTGTCACTCGACAAACTTGAGACGAATAAATAGACGTGTTGAAATGAAGAAAGTATCCGTCGATAGAGCGCTGTGCACTGTGCGGCCGTCACAGAGAGGCCAACGCCGAGCCACTCGCCAGCGTAACTGAGGCAAGCTGATCCTAAGCTAAGCTCGCGCCTCGCTGAATAACTGTCTGAGCCTTAACCAAGGAATGAACCGAATCACTTCAGTGTGGGCTAAACGACGAAAAAAGAACCGGGAGAGGTAGTCTGTTGGGGTGACTGTCTGGTCGAACAAGATGGAGTGAACAAGGATGCTGATGGTGATATCGAGCAAGCAAAGCATGGATGGATGACTGGCTATAATAAATGCTTGGATATAAGGCATGCAATGTAATGATCCGTACTCAGGTTGCTACATAGGTACGTACTACGTATATAGGTAGGTACATGAGAGGCATAATTGTTTGACGACTGCTCTGCATTGCAGTGGCCTCATGCAGATGCGACACTGCAACAGTCAATCTGTCCTCAAGAGCCACAGGACGGCGGAGGATTATTTAGTTTGCACTCCGACCGGCGAGTCCGATGGAGAACAGTTTCAGCGACAGCAGTAACTAGACCACCGGGTGTCCTGCATGTGTCCGGCCGGCGACCTGTGTTCCGTGTCTCCGAACTGAGGTCCTCTGGGCGCCCTGGCGCCCGGGGCGGTGTCGGTGGGCGTCCTGACACTCGAGGCGGGGGCTGTGGGCGCCCTGGCGCCCGGGGCGGAGGCTGTGGGCGCCCTGGCGCCCGGGGCGGTGTCGGCGGCCGGCGGCCGGAGGACACGGGGCCGCCATCCGCCGCCAGCGGGCGGCCGCGGCGCCAGCCGTCTGCTGCCGACCGCCGCCTCTCACGTCCCCTGGGCCGGTGATTACAGGTGCTGCCGCCGACCTGGTCATTAGCCATCCGGGCCGACCGGCCGCGCCGCCGCCGACGCCGCCGGCCACCGACGCGACGCCATTTTTTGCCCGCCCTCAAGTGTTGCCGCGCTCACTCCCCCTGCTCTGGAAAGTCGGCCGCCGATTAGAGGGCAGTGCGCCCCCCCCCCCCGCGGTCAGCCCCGCCCCGGTCCCCTCCAACGCACCGACACCGTCATTTGCATGCCGGCCGGGCGCGCTGACCCGGCCGACCTTTGTTTTCATTCAGGGTCGACAATTGGCGGCTGTGGTGTCGCCGAGGCGCACAATTTGTCTCTGCGCGCCCACTCGCCGGAGCAGACGCACCCTTGCCGCGGTGCCGCCCGGCGCTGTGGGTCGACAGTATCGGCTGGGTGCGCCCCGGTGTGCGGCGGTCTGCCGGCCAGGCAGCGGCCGCCGCGGGGGGCACTGATTACCTTCTAATGACCCGTCCGACTGTCGGCCAAAACAAACACCCGCTCAGTGCGCACGCGCAAATAATGAAATGATCCCGGCGGTCAGAGCCGGCCCTTGATGATGATGATGATGTCCTCATTAAGAAGCCGGTCACTTCTGCCTTTCCAATGGGGCAGCCAGCAGAATTGGCTCTGTGAAGGTGTTTTGTGACGGCGGCACTTCTCACGCCTGTGAATGGGATGATCTCAAGGCTGACGCTGTCACCAGCGTATATGTGCTTACCAAGCACTGCACCTCAGTGGGATTAACTGATTATACAACGAAAGGACAACTTATGCCGGACAAACTAAGGTCTGTACTTTGTATACTATGGGCAATTTGCATCAGGCAGTTACACGATTATATGATATGATTATGCGAGTGCCATTTGTCAACACAATGATCAAGGTTCTGTGATAGTGAGCCTAAAGCTTTAAGTTTTTTTTTTATTCGTTAACTTGGGAAGCAAGTTGTTTTCGATGCAGATCTGGTTAAATGTCCGAAATGGAAAAGACTTAATCAGGACAAATGCCGCTGTTACGTTTAAGTTTTTTTAGACAAATATTTTTGGATGCATTTATCTGGTTATTATTTCCGTTGCAGTATCCAACTCGTCATGGACGATCAGCATCAGTAATAAATTGAGTGACATGAGAGTGATTATCTGATCAAAATAAATAGTTTTGCGGAACTCCGACATGCTAAAGACTTACACGATATAAGATAAAAAGTTTTCGAAATGATAAGTATTTACGTGTCTACCACATCGTTCTAATTCAAATGTAAAATTGGGTATAGGTACCGTGAGCCCACGACGGTAATCAAAAGAAGCACATCGGAGTTTCTAGGCCTATTTGGTCCGGGCATTGTTCGAATGGACAGCAGCTCTCGATTTTCGAGATATACGAGGAGTTCCGCACACCCAACTACAATGACAGGTGATCCCGCGTATCGAACAGTTCACATATTCTAACACTCACTTCACTTCACTACAGACAG
The DNA here is from genome assembly GCF_019059575.1 of Amphibalanus amphitrite. Taxonomy (NCBI): domain Eukaryota; kingdom Metazoa; phylum Arthropoda; class Thecostraca; order Balanomorpha; family Balanidae; genus Amphibalanus; species Amphibalanus amphitrite. Next base: position 761,459 of record NW_024881514.1, read on the forward strand.
CTAACGCGAATACAATGACGGATAGTCCCTTAACCGGACTGGCGGTATTCCTTCAGTCCAGCACAAGCCAGATACAATGACAGATAGCCCTGTGCTAAACACAGTACTGCACACGTCTAACGACAGTTCGGCGCGAGCCCGAAAATCGTCCCGTCATGTCACTTTGTCATCAAAGTAAAAGGTGTGTGACCACTGATTGAGAGGGGGCCGCCGGCCGTATTCCCACGCCGACTGACATGACAGCGGGACTGACAGTACACACTACACACCGTACATACTGTACCTGACTGGCGGTACCTGACAGTGGTCACAGCGTACCTGACCGGCGGTACATGACATTGCGCGCTACACAAGTACACAGTTTTCCCGGACCACTGGCCCGTTCAGTCTTCAGAGAACAGCCGGCTTCGTCGTCTGAGGCAGCGTTTTACCGCTCCACCGGCAACACGCCGGCCGCGTGCCTCTCGGCAATCCATCACAGCGTATGTCTTTGTTCGATGTCGACTAACGTCAGACATTTAAACACCCTCACTGGCGGCGGTTGAAGCATTCACACCGTTTTCCTCGCCAATGTGCTATTCCATCTTACATATGCTTTTTTTAAACCGTTGATAGGTTTTCAGAAGTGATTGGTGACTACAATTGTCGAGTTGCACCCGATCTCCCCATGACGACGGATCGGTACGCGGCCCGACGCTGCGGCCCAAAACTACACCCAGTAGTGAGGTTGGTAACCAACTTCAGGAGTTATCGCTCCCCTCTACGGTTTTAAATGATATTGCAAATTAAACATCACACTTGATATGACTTCATGATTTGTTTTAGGCAGCCGGAGCACATGAACGTCGGCCCTCAGGCCACGCCGATGGTAGGTAATGATTCCATGAATTCGGCTATTTTCACCATTCTAACTCGCTTATTTATGAAGTTGTGCTTCTAGGTTAAATAAGTCGAGTGTCATAAAATAAATTTAAACTGGCAAAAGGTCGCATAAAGTGTACTTTCATATTTCCAGGCTTGGAGAAAATTACGAGATACTTTTGCATTGCAATGACTCCTGTCCGCCCCCCCCCCCCCCCTACGATAGTCATTACAATGCAAAAGTAAAAGGCGAGTTCAAGATATGGAACAGACCCCCAATAACCATAATATTGCCTTCAAATGACCAGCGTAGCCTTTCAATAACGAGTATAAAAAAATCTATGAAATAGTTGTTTGAGTTGAGCAGCTGCTTTCAGATATATATAGTTGTTCCCGGTACGGTGAGTCTATAGTTCATACGGCAGTAGGTATGTAATATGCAGTTGGTGCCGCCGATTTCGGGGACCGGATGCAATGTGCATTCCAGCGGACCGTTTTCGGTGAGCGCCAGCGGCCACTGTGCGCCGCACTGCGCGGAGGACAGCGCGATGGCCGCCACGGGGGCTGGGCGAAGGGGGTGAGGCGAGGGGACAGCACGTGCAGCATTCGGAATAACCAACACAAACTACCAACAGTCAGAGCGTTCTGACCCCAACGCTGTTCAAACTAGGATTCGCTGTTCAAACAGCTCCAGAAGACCCGAGGCGACCATTCAATGACCATTGAATGATTACATTTACAGAACTGATTCGCTCTCCAGTCAATGTGTGATGGAATGCAATGGATGAAAGAACAAACACAAATAATTACTGGTGAAAGATTTGCTAAGAGCATTCAATGATAAGCTGAATCAGACGACGGATAGGCACTAGGCACAATGCAATCGTGCATTTTTGTGAGGCTAGGTATACCTACTGTAACGAGACCCACGAAATGTATGAATGAAAACGCACCAAATACCTATCATTTAATTTGTCCTACAGTTAGCATAAAATGACAATGAATGTGCCAGTACGGCGAGCAGAATTCGATAATTCCGGAATACACAAATCGGTTAAGTGTCTCAGTCCCTCTCTTATTTCTGCCAGTAGGATTGGGGGGGGGGGGCATTTGAAGCAAAAGTTCCCTCCCGCAGCGTCCGAAATCGATAAAAAATTTCGGTTTTTCGGTAATAAAACGAAAACTTAACAGTTTTATAAGGACAAGTTTAAAACTTCACAACAGTGCGTAAGGAATCGAAATCCGACAAGTCTTTGGAATTTGGAGAAACCTTTTTTGAGGGTACGCCCCCCCGCAGCGTCAAAACCACCTTCCTCATCCACCAGTGGAGATATTAACAGCTTCGTGGCTATCTCCCAAAATTAATATAGTATGGTAGTCAGACAACGGTACCTTTCCTTTCGGCATGCCTCATTCAGCACATCTTAACCCGCGCACCGACGGGGGTCTGCGCCAACTTCGTACCGACGCGACGGCGGAAGGGGGGGGGGGGATGACCGCCCCCCCCCCCTGAGATCTCGAGAACGAAGCAAGATAGCGACAAGCGGTAAACGGCATCGGATACGCACGGACAAGGTCTACAATTTTTACTAAGGTCATTTTCAGGTCAGGTCAAAGATGACGTCACAGGGGTCAAAAAAGTCAAAATGGCGGCGCTAGATATGTAGAGAGTTTTTCTCCAATAGCTTTCGAATTAGTCAAGCTAGGAACAAACTAAGGGCATCATCGTGATCCTCTCGTCAATCCGCATCGAATGACATATATGTTGACCTCGAAAGGTCAAGGTCAAAGGTTGACCTCAGGTCACGTGACCTCGAGGTCATCATGTATATCATTCGATGCGTCTTGACGAGCTGAGCACAATGAGACCATCCGCGCGGCTGTATCTTGTTCCTGTACGGAGTTATTGGCAAAAAACCTTTGGTGACCTTTGATGACGTCACATGACCTTACAGCTGCCCAACAGCAAAACTGACCTCAAGGTAGTGAAGGTTGATCGTATATGAAGTCATGTATGGTATATGGGGCCATTCTGACCCGTTTTAGTGGTAAAAACAGGGAGTTGATTTTTCCCCCATTGGCTTATAATGGGGAGGTCGAGAAATTGGCCTGAACTTAGGTCACAGATATCAAAATTCCGAGATATACGAATTGTAGCTACTAATGACCTAATAACATCCTGCGAGTTTCAAAGGCCTCCGACATCTACGGTAGCTCTGGCACGGTGACAAAGTTGCCAAAAAGTGACTTGAGGTTAGGTCATTCAAAGTGACCTGGTGACGTGACCTTAAAAGTTAGGAGGTTCAAACTTGCACACCATGTGTAAAATTGATGAGAGAATAGTCATACCAAATTTCGCGTTCCCGCTATTCGCAAAAAAACCTCAGGGGGGGGGGGGGCGGATTTCCGCCCCCCCCCCCTGTTGGTGCGCGTGTTAAACAAATTTGGACGAACGGTCCGATAGCCCACATTGCTCGGGTAGTATTGCGTGCATCGCCGACATTCGATATTTCACGGCCGAGTATAAAGTGCAATCCATGTGCGCGCGAACGGTGCTCTATCTGATGAACGGCCCACCCAGCGGCGGTGAAGACGGGAGGGGAGAGTGCCGCGCTGAATGACTGCGATACTCATCACAAACTCATCCGAAGCTTTCGTGAATGTTCATCCTACACTCGCCACCTTCAGCCGTCGAAGTCTCGTATATAAATTGAAGGATCCAGGACGGCGGTATTGGCTTAGTCGCTACGGAAGGGCGTACTTTTCATAAAGTTCGCCAACTAAAAAAAAACTGATTTCAGTTCTTCACGCTGTGCAACTCAATGCGTTGTTTATCAAGGCTGCTCTTCTTTCAATGCAAGTAATAGGACAACACCTAATCACATTCGGACGCTGAAAGAGTAGCGAAGGCTTCTTTGCATCCAGATGACCCTACCTATCTGCCGTCTACCCTCAGCACGATGGTTCGCTTCAGCCGGGTGACGGTGGGGTTTTGGTGGATAAGATAAGCCTCGTCTCAGTGTGCCGTCTCCTGCCGTACCGTACCCGGTGACACGATGGGCCGCAGTTCTGACAGACCCCCCCCCCCCTCCCCCCGGGTCCGGGCACTCTCAGAGTACGAGGAACGGCTCAACTGCGCCCGGTCATGACAGCGGGCCGGCCGGTCGGCGTGGTGGCCGCGCCAATAACAGGGCTGCTCGGCGCGCACCGCTCCGGCGCGGCCATTACGGAGACACAACGGCCGGCCGGCACGCAGGGAAGCCCGCCGCCGCGCCGGTACGGCGAACGGCGCCGGCCGCACCGCCCCTGGTGGGCCCACACTCACACAGAGACACGAGGGTGCCACAGGCGGCGGGGCCGGGGGCCGGGACCCACCCTAGTCTCAGAGCCCCTGATGGGCCCACACACACAGTGAGAGACACGGGGAGTCGGGAGAGCCACTGACGGCAATATCAGGGCCTGTCTTAGTCTCAGAATCGAGCATCTCCCCCAGAGGTGCTGGCCAGACGGCGACCCGATAAACAGCGTTCCCAATGCGCGTTCATTTGTCTCATCCGTCCACAATTGAACACCTGCAATTTAGCACGCTCACAACAAAGAAAGCATGCGCACATATATTTCCCAAAATAACGATATATGCCCGATGATTGGGATATCGAATATCCCAATAACAGAGTCGTCCTAGTATAATGGACTTCTAGGCTGGCACAGGAATGTGTTGAACGGGAGGCGTCCCCTATCCCACTGGAGGCCTACTAAAGCTCCCTCGCACACGACTGAAATCGACTGGTGCGTCCAGTGACTAGAATGGCTACTAACTACTGGACACCACGCACCATTCAACACTGCCAGACATGGGCCCGGCCCTCTTCTCGTTCCCACATGGACACGCGAAATACTTAATAACAGTAAACAGATAATTTATAGTTGGTAAGCACCAGCTCAATGCAATAGGAAAATAGAATGTAGTTTGAAGCCCCATTATAGAAAAAGCACAAGGGAGATTGTTCCTCAGATACAAGTATAGAGCACGTGGAAACGAAGCAGTTACTCCAGCCACCAGTCTTCTGAGCCTCAGGAGTTAAAAGGGAGGGAGGCACATCGACACTACAGACGGACAGATCTGCCCGTCAGTCACTGACGGCAGCCTATCAGCCCTCACGATAGTCGTCAGCCCTTCACGGCAGCCAGACAGCCCCTCAATCCGCGGGGGTCTGCCTGGTACAGCACACGAGCAGGGCAGCCCGAGTCCACTGTACGGGCCTCTTGTCTCGGCCTGGCTGTTCCTGACGGATAGACTACCGGACAGACTGATTGACAGACTGGTGGACTGATTTACTAAGAGACTGACCAGCTGACAGGCCGTTCGCCTCTGACTGACCGGACCGTGCTCCGTGCCCGCCGTACGGTCGGTCTATCTCAGCAGCTGGGTCTTCAGCTCCTTGAGCAGCATGTTGCCCACCACCATCTTCTCGCAGTTGACGGTGACGGTGACGGCGGCCCCGTCTCCGGCGTCGGCGGCCGGCAGGCCCACCGTGATGAGCACCAGCGTGCCGGACGACATTGTCTGGCCGGCGAACCTGTGAGCAGCGACAGCAGCGCGCGTCAGCGAGGAGCGAACACGGGGTAACAGGCGGGCATCGGATAATGGATATCCACACACCACTCGTTGGCTTAGAACGAACACCGCCTCTTACCAAAGCCTGAATCCGTCCCCCGTGTCTGTACCCGCCCCTCCCTCCTATATCCCGATTCCCGACTCTCACCTGAGCTGTCTCTCGTTGTCCCCGGTGTCTGAGGAGAGGGCCGCCACGTTGACAGCAGCCAGCACCAGTTTCCGGACGTCGCTCGGGGTCGGACAGCAGGCGGGCGTCACAGAGCCGCCGGCCTCGTTCATACCGCGCAGCTGGGCTGGAAGGGCGAAAAGGGGGTCATACATGCAGTCATGGTTGAACGCTAGACACTGCAGGAATTGCCTGGAGCTGCATACGAGCTCCGCTCTATTCACAACAGCGCCACCTGTCCCTCTCACTCGACCGGCGCCACCGTCAGTGTCGCTGCAGCTGGTGAGGACTGGAGGGATGCAGGTGGCGCTAGTTCGGCGGTGCTGGTCCCCACTGCAGACCCATACCGGCAGGTTCCCATCCGCCTGTGTCCCTGCCCCGCAGTGATTTCTGCTTCGGTGTAACGGTTCCCCACTGAAATCTGATTGAAACATGCTCTAACTAACCTCTGCGCCGCTGGAACAGGTCGTCACTCATGGTAACGGGCCGCAGGATCTCCCCCATGGGCGCCGCCAGGCTGACGGGTACCGTGCGGCTGCCGCCCGTCACAATGTCGAAGCGCGCCGCGTGCGTCGAGTCGCGGAAGTCGACCCCCAGCGTGGAGCCCACGGTGCCGCCGGGAGCGAGCAGCGACACCGGCGCGAACTCGTGCAGAGTTAGACCGGCCGTCAGAGTCTGTGGGGAGAGGGGTGGGTACGTCAGAGACTGGGGTTGGTGCGTCAGTCGGCAGGGGACGTGATCAGTGGCTAGGGACCGGCACGTTCGGGTCAGGTGCCAGTGACCGACATGACAGGACTGAAATCAGTAATACAGGACCAGCACCTCAGCTGGTGCACAGCCAATTACTGAATTTGTGAATTTGTGCAACTCAAAGGGATAGCAGTAGTAACTCAGCTACAAGGCATCACAGTTACAGTTACATCATCACAGTCAGGGGTGATAGAGCCAACCATATTTCAGCATTTCACTCAACTGCTGAAGCCGAGGTACAGCGGCTCGCCAGCCGCCGAGGGCCCGCGTTCACCCACCTTCTGTCCGACGTGTATGTCGGTCATCTCCTGCTGGGTGGTGTTTGTGAAGCTCAGCTCCACGGAGGTCATAGCGGCCGAGTAGAGGTGCGGCGCGCGCGTGTACCGGTAGCGCACCTGCAGACCCGAGCCCGTGATCGGGTTCACCAGCTCACGGTACTCGGAGGGCACGAACTGCGCCGACACCAGCTGAAAACGGACGGGGGACAGTGAGACCAACGGCAGGCGGTAGAAGGACAGACCACCGAGGGACCAAAGAGGCCGGATGGCGGGGGACGGGGATAAAGAACGAATAGAGAATTCGTGGCACGGGCGGGAGGATGCGAGAAAGACCACTAGGGGAAAGGGCACGGCACAAGATTACATTGTGGTGTTTCGTGGTTCATTCTCACTACGCAGCTTTGGAGAAACACAAGCATTCGTCTTGCATACATGCTTGCAATGCATCACATTACTACGTAAATTTCAGTAGTAAGCTCTCCCTGCCTCTCACCGACTATTCATCTCACCTCGATAGTATCCGCCTTGGCGGTGGCGGGGGCGGCTCCTGACGCCGCCACGGGACTCAGGAGGCCGCCCAGAGAAGGCGTCAGCAGCTCTGTACCCAGGGGCGCCGGTACTGCGGGGACGGGGGACCGGCGTCAGTCTACCGCACACCGCCGCCGGCCAGAGCGAAACGCAATAGCTAACAAACAGCGCCATACGGCCTTAGCCGTTAGAAATATTACACTGTGTGAAACCAGCCGCACCATATTCAGGCATCCAATCATTTTATGTTCAATGCTCATTTAGTTTAGGCACATAATTATAGTGGCCAGAAAAATGGCAGCGTGACTCAAATGGAGGTAGGCATAGACCTCTGGTGTACAGACATAAAAAATTATCCAACACATTATTAAAAATAAGTAAAAACATCAAAATGCAAACATCAAACACATAATACAGCAAAGAAACTTACCTTAAATAATATGTCTTCATAACATATTTAAAAAGGAAAAGTCCCGCTCACGAAAACAAAACAAGACAAAACAAAACAAAGCAAAAGACCGACCAAACCTGTATTTACAAATCGACATAACAGGCGATAATCATGTATCCCCGAACAGGCACGTTTGATACTCCCTCCGAAGGCACGAGCAGACACATTCCGTCCAGCATTGCCGAGCTAAACAGCTCTAGTCCACCCGCCCGCCAACCCCATAACCATGCAGATATGGGGCATTCCACGATAGATCGACCAAAGCTGTGCACCCTCATATTTTATTTTTCGCTCAAAATTCGTCTAGAGGGTTGTTTTGGGCCGGAAAGCCAGCTGTGGCGATGATTTTTTTTTTCGACGAACGGTTAACGAGATATAGCCTCGGGCAATTTCTGGAGGTCACGCTTCAACCCTATGTTTGGCGGCTCATAACTAAAAAACTATTGACTTTTGTATAAGGATAACTTTATGTCTTACAACTCAAAATCAACCAAGGAAACTTTTGGCTATCTCGGATTTTCGATTTTCGAAAATTTTGGTCACGTGACCTCTTGACCTATTTTTTGAAGAGTGACCTTGACACTTTCCCACCTGAAAGTTAAAATTTGGTCTGATGACGATTCAAGCCTTATCAATGGTCGTTCATATGCGACAATAAAAAACATGGCTATCGGCCTGCATTGACCTCAGGTCAGGTCATCTTTGTGACCTGCCCATTATAAGTCAATGGCAAAAGTACCGGCTAGGCCACTAAAACGCATCGGACTGGTACAGTTACTTCATAATCATACCATATTAGGTTATTATTGATCACTCTGGTGCAATTTTGCATCAGTGACCCGCGGAAAGGTCATCCGAGGTCACATTATGACTCACGACATTCATATGCCTTTTATGTCTATATCTTTTGATAGAATAGGTATAGGGATTTGGGAAACACATCAATTAGTTCACTTTGGCCAGGCGCATCATGCCATACGCAGCCTTATATGTTAAGGTCATTTCGTGACCTTGACCTAGGGTCAAATTTTGGTCAAATTTCATATTTGACCTTTCGAAATAAAAACTTATACAATTCGATCCGACTGGAAAAAGCAAACACGATGGCGCTATTTTATACATCTGACTTCATAAACATAATAAGATATTGGCGAAAAACGTTTTTATTCCGTGAAAAATGTTTATTTTCAGCCAGATTAAATAACAATATTTTGGCGTGGTAAAGGCATTCGAGGTGCATAGACACGTTGGCGTAAGTACTTGTACCTAAGCAATTCACGCTCATATGACTCGGTGTTGCGGTCATTTCTACAGGTACCAATCTAAAAAAAAAAAAATAGCATAGGTAGATATGTGATGATCAGCAGTTTCGTACATTTGGCATGAATAATAATCACTCACATAAAACATTTTCCTATGTACACCCTAATCGGCACGCACGGCACACAGCAAACCGACAACATATTCACAACAACACAACACAACATTGGTCCGATCCAACAGTGCAACTTTCCAAGCTCGTCTACTTTGTATGTGCTTATCTAAGACACTTTGACTTCCTTGCCCTCCCGATCTTCTGAAAGCTCGTGGACGCGGACTGTGGTCAGGTCAACTGGACAGAATCTGTGGTACTGTCTCGTCCCCTTCACAGTTTTGGCCCTGGCGAAGCGAGCTTGTGAGTGATTTATGTGAGTGATTATTATTCATGCCAAATGTACGAAACTGCTGATCATCACATATCTACCTATGCTATTTTTTTTTTAGATTGGTACCTGTAGAAATGACCGCAACACCGAGTCATATGAGCGTGAATTGCTTAGGTACAAGTACTTACGCCAACGTGTCTATGCACCTCGAATGCCTTTACCACGCCAAAATATTGTTATTTAATCTGGCTGAAAATAAACATTTTTCACGGAATAAAAACGTTTTTCGCCAATATCTTATTATGTTTATGAAGTCAGATGTATAAAATAGCGCCATCGTGTTTGCTTTTTCCAGTCGGATCGAATTGTATAAGTTTTTATTTCGAAAGGTCAAATATGAAATTTGACCAAAATTTGACCCTAGGTCAAGGTCACGAAATGACCTTAACATATAAGGCTGCGTATGGCATGATGCGCCTGGCCAAAGTGAACTAATTGATGTGTTTCCCAAATCCCTATACCTATTCTATCAAAAGATATAGACATAAAAGGCATATGAATGTCGTGTCATAATGTGACCTCGGATGACCTTTCCGCGGGTCACTGATGCAAAATTGCACCAGAGTGATCAATAATAACCTAATATGGTATGATTATGAAGTAACTGTACCAGTCCGATGCGTTTTAGTGGCCTAGCCGGTACTTTTGCCATTGACTTATAATGGGCAGGTCACAAAGATGACCTGACCTGAGGTCAATGCAGGCCGATAGCCATGTTTTTTATTGTCGCATATGAACGACCATTGATAAGGCTTGAATCGTCATCAGACCAAATTTTAACTTTCAGGTGGGAAAGTGTCAAGGTCACTCTTCAAAAAATAGGTCAAGAGGTCACGTGACCAAAATTTTCGAAAATCGAAAATCCGAGATAGCCAAAAGTTTCCTTGGTTAATTTTGAGTTGGAAGACATAAAGTTATTCTTATACAAAAATCAATAGTTTCTGAGTTATGAGCCGCCAAACATAGGGTTGCTGCGTGACCTCCAGGAATTGCCCGAGGCTATATCTCGAAAACTGTAGGTCAAAAAAAAAATTATCCTTGCCACAGCTGGCTTTCCCGCCCATTTCTACCCTATACACCAATTTTGAGCGAAAAATAAAATATGAGGGTGTCAATTTAATTTTTTTTTGGTCGATCTATCGTGGAATGCCCCATATAGTATTTTATAAATATCTGCAGACCAAACTCCCCAACAAGTTAATTACAATAAGTGGCACGTAACCGGACGGAGAACCGTACCGGTCCATCCCGGCACTCCCAACTGGGCGGCCCAGGACGGGCAGAGCAAGTATAGACATGCAGCCCAACGAGCAACTGAACCATGCAGCGTGCTACCCGGGACTAAAACGTCACAGAGTGAGCCGTGATTGTTGGACAGGGTTTGCGATACTGGTAACAAATGGCTGAGAACTAATGAACGACAAGTACTCTGCACTGCAAGGTGCTCCGAAAATCGCAATGTTTTAAAAGGCTTGAAAGTTAGTTCAGGAAAAAAGAATGTGGAAAAAGTCACTTGCTCTCATATATAGGACTCATTGTTTAATAACGAAAAGCTACCATCATACAGTTAAACTTCTATAAATATAGTCTACAATGCCTCTAACTAATCAATAGTGCCTTTGTGGGTAGAGCTTCAAAGAATCTAGCAAAATTAACACTTCAATCTCAAATTAATCATTTCACGATACCATCTTAAAATAGCAAAACATCACATGGAATTAAAGATACGAATAGAACAAAAAGGTTTAATGCAAATCTCTTTTCTCCAGCGTGAATAGTAGTATCTGCAGTCTGCACCACTTGTCTTTCAACTAACCAATTAATTTACTCTTCTTCAGAATCTTCTACATAAGTAGTAGCTTTTGAGACTGCATCCAAAGCAAACATTTCAGGGCTGGGCTAGCGCGGCAGGCTCCTTTGCTGATACTGTGTGCACTTTGTAAAGTACGCGAATGTTTCGGTGTCGTTGATAAAAAAGCTCACCTCGCTGCATATGTAACTTGCGTGTAAATAGCATAATTGATAAAGATGGAAAAAAATCTGATGGCAGCAAGGTGCGGGGGAACATAAAAAGCTCAAGGGACAATTCGAGATGTGTGTGTTCGTTAAAACGAAACTCCAAATAGCAAACACTGATCGGACAAGCGCATTCAGCTTAGCATACCATCTCAGCATACTGCCCGAACAGAACTGAGCAGAACAGAACGAACCAAACAGACCAGAGCGGGCTGGCCGCTGTTGGGCTAAACAGACGAGCTGAACTAGCCCAGTTCAGATCAGTTCAGCTCAGCTAGGCAGCCCCAGCGGCCCGCCCGACATCCCCGACGAGCGCAGCTACGGTACCCCGCGGCGGCCCGGCGCGGCCCGGTGCGGTTACAGACCCGAGTCGAGCTCCAGCAGCAGATCCACGCTGTTACCACCGCCGCCGCCGGCCGGGGCCGGAGCGGCGGGAGGCGGGGCGGCCGGCGCGGCGGCGCTGCTGGCGCTGCCGTCCGACTCGGACCCGGAGTCGGACCCGGACCCGGACCCGGAGGTGGACCCCTCCTCGTCCGAGTCCTCCTCGTCTGAATCGCTGGAGGAGGCCTGCGGCGGGCGGAGCGCCGACACGCCGCGGGTCGGCGGCGGTGCGCGCGCCCGCGCCTGGAGGAGGCGGAGCGGCGATCAGACGACACAAGGCACAGACGGACGGATCAGTTGTTGAACGAAACGGTTAACGACAGACCGACACTTTACGCATGCACGGTAAGACAGATACACGGCATAGGAGAACACTTCCACGGGACTAAATAAACTCCCCCGACAGCTGCTGAGTCTATCGCTAGCCCCGCCCACCTTGTTCCGTGCCGGTGCAGCGTCCTCCGAGCTGCTGCTCTCCCCGGAGCTGCTTTCTCCGCTACTCTCTCCGCTGCCGGACGAGCTGCTGTCGCTGTCAGAGTCCTCAGACTCTGTGGACGTGGGAGACGGCACAGGGTCAGTAATTAGCGAAAATTATGACTCCTTCACCAGCACCACCTACCTACAATAGACATACGTACATCTGTGCTGAGTCGGGTCACGCCGACTCACTCACAGCCGGCCTAAGAAGTCTCCCCTCCCCACCATCCTCTCTGAGGACCTTCCCTCACCCACCGTCCTCTAAAGAGTCCCTCCGAAACCCACCGTCCCCGGAGAACCCTCCCCTATCACCCACCGTCCCCGGAGAACCCTCCCCTATCACCCACCGTCCCCGGAGAACCCTCCCCTATCACCCACCGTCCTCTGACGAGGAGTCCGAGTAGAAGCCGCGCTGCCGGGTCGGCTGAAGCGCCGGCTCGGGCGGCCGCTCCGGCAGAGGCACCACGCTGTTGCGCACCGTCGGGTCGGGCGCCTCTGCGGGGAAGCTGGCCAGCTCGCGGTAGCCGGTGGCGCGGGCGTTGATGTAGTGGGACAGCGAGCCAAGCTGGAACTGGTCACGGTCTGTGGATGGATAGAAAGTTTGGGGTAAGTCGTTGACACATACCGCGGACAAACGCCGAAAACACACAAAGGGAGAACAATAAAATTATATTAGCTGTTGGGTTCTATTGCACTTCCGTTCAGCCATTGCAGAGCCCCAGCCGCTCATCCCGCGTTCACCTTTGAAGCTGCTCTCCAGGCGGGGCGCCGGTTTGGTGGCCATGAAGATGCGTCTGGCGTACTTTCCCAGCCGCGAGTTGGGCCCGTCGGCCGGGAACACCAGGTGGCGCATGAGGCGGACGCGGTCGCGCAGGTCGTAGCTGGGGTCGTAGCGCGCCAGGCTGTAGACGTACTGAGCCAGTAGCTCCGTCTGCTCGGGGTTGGTCAAACACAGCTTCGAGGCCAGATTCACGATCTGCAGCTTCACAATGTCCTCCTGGAGAGAAAGGAATGACGTGAGCGAAGAGCCGGCACCACGAGATCCACATCATAGAAGCATTGCTCTGGGTTGGCAAGATGCACACTGCGCACCGGAGGTCAACTAAGGGACGTCCATTATTCAAAAAAGGTCACAGTGAGATAATAAGCACAATATCATTAGCTGAAGACAAAATGAGTCGCGGGAACCGGCATAGTGTCCACCCACCTCGTTGATGAATGTTTTGGCCATTTTGCGGAGGACGTCGGGCGCGATCCGGGGGATGCGGTCGCAGTACTCGCCGATCAGCCACAGGATGCTGGCGCGCGCCATCGGGATCTTGATGTGGTCCACCAGCCTGGCGGAGGGCAGGACGGCGTCAGCAAAAAGTCAGCACACATCCAATCCTAAGCTTGAGCGCTCAGCATTAACATCCACGAATGACAGCTTCCGTTTCGCCCAGTCACCCCCAATAGGGTGTGCTATTGGCGATGCAGAGAAGTAGCCATCCCAACTTAACGTGCGAGCGAAAGGGATAGGGATCATAGTCTCTTACCTGGCCATGTGGCGGATAATCTCCTTGTGTTCGCCAGGCTGGGTCTGAAGGAGCTTCTTGATCACTACCACGCTCTCGGCCACCACAGACTCTGCGCAGACGACAAAAAAAAAAACGTCAGACACATAGACATAGGCTAGGCACAGTGTTACGGCGAACTCTTCATAGACGAGAAAAAACGTCAGAGGCGCATACTTCTCTGATCATCTCTGTTGACACATATCGTCTCTGTCGGAGAGGAGCGCCACCAACCCCTGCAGGCAGGTCTCACGTACCGTCTCTGGAGCGTCACGTTCCGTATCTGTTGGAGAGGAGCGCCACGTACCGTCTCTGTTGGAGAGGAGCGCCACCAGGCCCTGCAGACTGGTGTGTTGCGTACCGTCTAGTCTGAGAAGAGCGCCACGTACCGTCCCTGTTGGAGAGGAGCGCCACCAGGCCCTGCAGACAGGTGTCGGTCACGTCGGCAATGTTGGAGGCGCACCGGCCGATGGCCTGGATGGTGGCCGCCACAAACGTCTTGTCGTGGCTGGCGATGTACGTCTGGAACTCCCTGTGAAGTCAGTGAAATTGACTGGTGAGCGGGGATGGGCAGTGAGAGGGGAAATATTTAATTAAAAAAAGAAAGAAAAAAGCTGTAATAACTTCTATTTGTTGGAAAATTTAATACACCCAAGTCTTGTTAAAAAAGAAGTGTGCTAGACATAAAAGAGGACTTGCTGCTTGCAACGTGGTCACCAGCGGGCTTCTGACCTGAGCACGATCGAGATGCTGGACTCGGTGGCCAGGTTGGTCAGAATCTCCAGCTTCAGGATCTTGATATGGCTCGAGTCGCACGATCGGACGAAGAAGCTCTTCAGGTACGGGTCGAACATACCCTGCGAAACACGGGCCCAGATCAGTTAATTCACTCACTAAGCGCTTCCTGGCAACTATACAAGCAACTTCTAGCACTCCTAAAATTTTCCAGATAGTTGGTAGCCGACTGGGGATAAAAAGTCATCATCTACATGTAAGCGATGCCCAAAGCATGCCATCAGCTCCAGAGACACTGGTTAGTCATGAAGCTGCATTTATTTATGTCGAGCTAACAGATCGCGTAATACCCATTAGTTTAAGTCCTTCATAAGTGCGGTGTGCAAAAGTACGCCGACATCTGAGAGCCCAGTGATAATTGAGGGGCAGTAGCGGACCGAGTCACGCCGCCGCCACCCGCGTGGTCAGCGCTGGTCCGACACCTAACGCTGGAGGCTGTCAGCCGGGAGCTACAAACGGTATCTGGCTACTGATGGTCCAGACTGTCAGCGTGCGATCTCCGCCTGTCGCTCTGCGATGTTTTTTTTTTAGCTCTCAAATACTTACCCTGACCTGGGGGGTCACAGCAACGGCAGCAGGGATAGAGAAACGGAACATCAGAACAGCACACGAGGCATGGCGTTTGCGGTATCCCAGATCCGGCTGGGAGGCACACACCACGGCATGGCATGGGAGGCACACACACACACACACACACACCACGGCATGGCATGGGAGGCACACAGCACCGCAAGGCGAGGGAGGCGCACACCACGGAACGGCAAGGAAGGAACACCCGGGACGGGAGCAAAGAGCACGTCAGTCAAGCAGCACACCGGCGGCATATTGGACGAGCAGTGTTGCACACTTGCACAGCACACCGGGCGACCATGTGCTAAATAGCAGAGCGCACAGGCGTTGATTGTCAGATCTCTCAGACCAAGCGGTCTCACGGCACACAGGGACAGCGGCCGCAGCCCGCAGGCGGACCCATGCCGGGACGGCGGCCACCCCACAGACGGACCAGTGGCCACCCCGTCTGCCGGGCGGAGCACTCACCTTTCGCTGCGTGGTCATGGAAGCGATGCAGGTGAGGACGACGCTCTGCACCTCACGGTGGGAGCGCAGCAGGCGGATCATCGCCTTCGTCACGAGGCTGACCTCCGAGCGGGGGGCCAGGTGATGGTACAGCTGAGCAACGCCCATCACCACCTGAGGGTCACAGGTCACAGGTCACCAGACAATTCACCGCCCACAGGTCACAGAGCTCACAGGTAACCGGCTGCCACACTGGAAAGGTCCCAAACCGACAGATCACTACCAGAAAGGAATGAAACTTCCTTCTTCAATACTACCCAACCGAAATGTAAGCGATCCGTCAAACAGTCCCGTTTTCTCTCTCCCCACCAAGTACCCATCTCTCCCCACTTCGTCATGCACTCACCGCGGCGTTCCGGCTCTGCAGGAGCGGTTTGGTGCTCCTCAGCAGAAGCGCGTGATCCTGGTCCATCACGTACGGCTTCCGCTTCTGCCCCTCAGCGTCGCTGCCCTCCGACTCCGACTCCGACTCCGAGTCGTCGTAGAACGGCCGCTCCGGCTGGTCACCGGGGCCGTCCTGAGGGAGGGAATAATACTGTCACTGACGAGGACGGCGACAGTACTCTAAGACACCCATGGAGAATGTGATAGCACACTGACAGAATGGTAACGCTGTCAACGACAGGAGACTTCGGTCGCCACTCGCCACACGGACATTACATGAACTACAATCAAAAGGGAAACACAAATAAGCCTCAGCCTGATAACCAATGACAGGGTCACTCCTAACGAACCGTGCCAATCCCCCTCCCCCGGGCGGGCGGCGGGGCTCACCTGCAGGTTGGGGTCGATGAACTGGGTCCTGGCGTAGTGGGTGAGCATGTTGATGATGATCACCTGGCCCCACTCCTCGATGTCCACCAGGACGTTGCACAGCTTGCGGAAGTTCTTGTGCACCAGATCAATCCGCTCTGGACACACCTGAATTCAGACAGGCAGAATGATCGACTTTAAGGACACTGAACATTTGTAGTTACAGGCAGACTGAGTGTTCAATGCCCAGTCCAACAGGCAACTCATATTCAACGTAAACTAAAGACCTTGCAGACTGTATGCCACGAATCCCCCAAAACCTCGACACTGAGCAGACAGCGGGGATCATCCCCGGCAGCATTACTGACCTCCTCAAAGGCCATGACCGCGGATCCGACCACCAACGTGGTGCGATCAGCCAGCAGCTTCTCAATGACCGTCACCAGCTCCTCCTTCTGGTCCGGGTCCAGGCTGCGGCAGACGGACGCCGCAGAGGTCAGCGAGCACACAGAACATGGCACACAGACTGACACGACACGCCGGGCGCCCAGAGGTCAGTCGGGACACTACACACTACACGGGCTGTATCTCACCTGTAGAGCTTGGGAATGGCGTGGGCGGCCGTTTTGCGCACGTAGGGCGACATGTCGACCACCGAGTCGTTAATGGCCAGCATCATGATGGGCACGATGACGGGCACTCGGATCGAGGAAAGCACCCGCAGCGCGTTGGCCCGGATCAGCTGGTTCGGGTCCTGTGGCGGCGGAGACGGGAGGGGTGTCAGCCAGTCGGCGGAGGGGGACTGCTGGGTGAACGGCAGCTGTGAGCTGGGTCTGCGGTGCCGTCTCGGCAGGGCTCGACGGCCCCTTCTCCTCCCTCTCCCACACCTATCCCACAACGCCAATGAACCACCTCAAAAGGGCAATGCCTCTCCTTTCCTTACATGGTGTGCTAGATATCTCCCCTACGCTGACCGCGGTACCTCCCTCTGCATCACGCCCCTCCCCCCCCCCCCCCATTCACCGTACCTTGAGGGCGCGCTGGAATGTGGAGATGGAGAGGAGCGCCAGGTCCTGTTTCTCTTCTGCGTAGCGCACCAGGTACGTGTACACCAGCTTCTTCACCTCAATGTTCTTCGAGACAACGTTCTTGACGACGGCCGGGAACAGGTCGGACGCGTCCCGACCCTTGGCCACCATCTGGTAGGGTAATAGAAGTAGAGCAGGGTTAGAAAGAGTGAGTGGGGCAGACACTGGGATATTTTTCATCAGGCATCCCTGAAACGGGTGGGTTAATTAGTTCGCACATATACAGAAATCCTTGCTGAGGTTAATGGTCAAATACATAAACACAAAACATGAGCAATACAACACAAATGAATAGAACAGGCCGGTCCCGTAGCTCAGTCGGTGGAGCGTTGGACTCAGCGTGGTGAGAGCACGCGTTCCCGGTTACAACAGTCCGGGTTCGAAGCGCGACGGGCGCTTGACGTTTATGGGCCTCCTGACAGGTGTGGTTGCGGTTGGTAGCAGGTCGTAGCCAAGCGAAGTCAGTGAGGGGACTGGCCGTGCGAGGCTATGTGCGCACGTTAAAATTTGGACTCTAAATTCTGCCATAGAACTGGAATTGCGTGATCAGAGGGTAGAGGGCAGGGTCAAAGCAACAAGTTTCGCTTAGCTCTGTCCTTGTGAATCCTTCCAATCAAAAGGTTCGGACTAAATTTATAAAAAAAGAATGAATAAAACAATACAAAATGGTGCAAAATGACGATGTTTCTGACGGACAATCAGATAGTCAGTGATGACGTCACTGGAGTCAATTGACGTCACACTTACCCCGATGATGCGCTTCATGGCCTCCAGCTTGAGGTTGTCCTTGCTGGAGTCCAGCATCTGTTTCAGGTCGTCATGTCTGCCGGCAGGGCGGTGGTCAGGTTGCAACACAGAGGACAGTCAAATGACGTCGACAGGACAGGCTATAAACCACGATTGGGTCAGTTGCGGAGACCGAAAGTTCGAGACAAAGACACGCATCAACCGATGGTCTTCTGACTTCTGAGTGAGACTGAGAGAGACAGCGAGTGCGAGACAGAACAGACACATCGGTGCTCCACAGCCAGGTAGGTCGACACAAGTCCGAGACACAGACGCACATATAACGGTGGTCTACGGAGACAGGAGTATGAGAGCTACGATTGCCGGACGAACCGTTTGAAGTCGGCGCTGAAGAATCCGGCCGGGGTGGCCTCGTTGCCGTACTCGATGTCGCCGCCGCCGCCGCCGCCGCCGGCCGCCATGCCGGAGCGCACGTCCGCGCCGAACCCGGCCGCGCCCACCGAGGTCGCCATCGGAGCGATCTGGCGCGCACACGACACGAGCTGTGAGGGCGGCCATCACAGCGGGCGCTGGGACGACGGCAAGTTCAGATTCCTCAATACCACATAAGAGAAAGCGGCATGGTATGATCACATGCCTTAGACTGCCAGGAAGTTCGAGAAAAACGCAATAAGTTTATGTCCATTCAGCTTGACTATTTACAACAATTAATTGCCGATGGTTAAATGGGAGGTTACAGGCTCAGGCACTCGCTACCTAGAGCTTATCACATAGCACTCACCATCCATCCAGGTCACCTCACCTTTGCCCGGTTCATCGGTAACAATTAACACCAAAAGTTCAAAGAGCCGCAGTAGAATATGGCGGCATAGTTCTCACCACTCTATCTGTTCAAGCGTCGCTCGCCATTCCCAGGTACCCTAGCTTTGCATAAATAAGCTGGCCATCGCTAAACGATTACCTACCTAGTACCTACCTGTTTTTTTTGTTTTTTTTTTAGTACCAATGTCACTATCATGAGTGTCACGACACAGAGACATGTGATTATCCCCTTGACCAAAATGAGTATTATTGTGTCATTGTGTTAACCCGCGCCGGGCCGGGGGTGTTTGAACACCCCCCCCCCTGCAGTTTTTCGCAGATATCTCAAAAACGGCGGCGCAGAGCGCCGCCGTTTTTGGCACACCTGTTCGGGCATCTTTTCCGCACGTGTTGTGAAAATTTCAGACCCAGGTCGCCTTAGGTCAGGTCACCAGGTCACGCCAAGTGAAGTGACCTCACCTCAGAAAAAATAAGAATGCTCGTCATAGATACACCGATTGATCGATTGCCTTGAAACTTTCAGCGATTGATTAGAGCAGCATTATCTATAAAATGGTTATCTCGGAATTTTGATACCGGTGACCTAAGGTCAGGTCAATTTTGCGGCCTCTCCATTATAAGTCAATGGGAGAAAATTGAAAAGCGCCTGTTTTGCACCAACGCTATTCTAGACACTCTCAAATATCGAGATGTAGGTAAAATTGACACACTGAGCCGGAAAATGGCAACTGT
Organism: Amphibalanus amphitrite; assembly: GCF_019059575.1. Lineage (NCBI taxonomy): Eukaryota > Metazoa > Arthropoda > Thecostraca > Balanomorpha > Balanidae > Amphibalanus > Amphibalanus amphitrite. The sequence goes on from NW_024881514.1 coordinate 781,258, forward strand.
GATCCCTGGTTATGTCCCCGAGGTCATCTCTGGTCACGAACAGAATCTAACAGTTTTTCGATGTCCCCGAGGTCATCTCAGGTCACGAACAGAATCTAACAGTTTTTCGCTAATAACTTCTGATAGAGGCGTGCTAGAGCGCTGAAAACGCCTTAAATGTGTTCGGCTCGACGTTGCAGATCGACTGATATGCAACATGACCTTTTCCGGTCAGGTCATGACCTTGACCTGAGGTCAAATTTTCAATTTGACCTTTCAAGGTCAAATTATAGTTCATTCGACGCGTCTCGACGAGAGGAACATGATGCTGGCAAAAGTAATGTCATGGCTTTTTTTAGTCAAAAGTTATTGCCGAAAAGGCGTTTTTCGTAAAAACGGCTATTTTTGGAGTTTTTGCCCTCTGGAGGCTAAACCGTTGACCTGAGGTCAAATCTGAGAACATTACCAGAAAGGTCTGTAAAAGGGCTATCGAATGCGCTTTTCCGCGGCGCTGTAGCTCTGTCGGTTCCCGAGATAGCCGTTGGCAGTTTCCAAAATGTTGAAATAGTCAACATTTTACCTTTGGTGAACTCTGGTGACCTGACCTTTGACCTGACTCAAAAAACGACAGAAGTGTTTTCGTCCTTATTTTGGACGTTCTTTCGATTGCCGCTTACCGCGTGTCGCTACGTGACCCAGGAGCCGAGTTAGAATGGGGGGTGTTCAGACACCCCCGGCCCGGAAGCTCAGAGCACCGGCCCGGCGCGGGTTAAAGAGTGTTAGAGTGTCATTGTTAAAACATTTCTCAATTCTCCCTGTACTGATAGCAACCCACTAGTCTGATATGTACGTACAATGGACACTGCACACTAGGGTATAGCTGCTAGCATTGATCTTTTCTTGGACACACTCATTCAGCAGTCAGCACTCAGCACTATGATCCTCTCAATATCAGGGCTTCCGGCTTGGTCATTCCTCTCTTGAACAATGGCTACTTTGATACCCAAATAGTCAATTTCTGGCCAAGCTTATCACTGACTAGCCCTGTGATAGGGCAGTGTGATGTGATTATGTGGATTACCCATATGCTAAATGGTAAAGCACTGTACAGATGACCTTTCAAAATAAGTATCTATGTACAGATATGTTTAAAAGTATGCATGCAACCTGCAAAATACATTTTGTTGAAGTACGTGGAACAGGTGGAGGGCAAGTAGTACACTCCAAAAAAGGTGGTATATTCCAAACGCTTGTTCATTCACAATGAAATATATCACTTCCCTTTACCCCCAGACTGGTAACATGTTACTCATAAATTTTCTTTTGGTGTACATACCTACTTAACTTTGCTAAGAAGATATAAATATATGGGGATAGCTGACTCATAAGTGTAGCATCGGTAGGTACTAGGTAGGTAACATATAAGCTATAGAACACATGTCAGAGAAGAGCTCTAATACAAACATGCACATGCTGGGGACAAAGTATCTAAGAGCATAAGACAGCAAGTGAGTAAGCCAGTAAGGGAGAGGAAAGAAAGAAGAGCAGGCCGGAAGAGAAGAACAGAGAAGAGAACACAGAAGAGAGAAAATGTAAATATATAAAAAGAAGAGTGCATGTGAAAAAGGGGCACGACACATTTGAAACAAGATTGGTATGAGAAAAAAGTGTTTCATAGACATTCAAAAGACAGAGTAGAAAAATGAAGACAGAAAATGAAAGAAAATGCAAGTAGTTACCCTTGGTAGCATTTTGGGATCCCACATCTGTGGTAGGTGAAGCTTGGTTTACAAAACAATGCTACCAATGAAGTGGTTTCTGAAACAATGGTCAGTGCACATAGTGATATAGCCACAGCCCACACCACAAGCAGCCAAAACCAAAAACAACTCAGGTGGAAAACACAGATGCTGATATACATACACACATGCAAATCAAAATGATAAAGTCCAGGATGTGTTTGTACATTTCACATTCTAATTTGCAGAGCATTCCAAAGTTTACATGAAGGTGTGGTGACACCTCTTCATATTGATATTATAATAACTACCCATGTGCACACACCAATGCTAATGTGGCAAAATAAAAAATGCCAGCCATGTTTAAAGGGTAAATATTTACTTTAGGTCCGCAATATTTTTTTTAAAGTATATGTTACCGTGTTATAAAAATATCCCATGGAAATCGTACACATGTCTCAAGTCTCAAACAGTGTTTGTCAAGCAGGTTCTTGAACCCATTCAGGGTTGGAGCAAGAACTACTTCGGCTGGCAGTGAGTTCCAATCAATGACTGCACACATGCTCCCGTAGCCGTTGAATTGAAATTTGCATTTCCATGGACAAAACAAAGACGTCATTTTTTAAACAACTTAACTTCACCCAGCAATCTGGCTGGCCTGCAATAAGTACATTTTATTGCTCAGGCTCAAAGCAAGATAAATCAAATCTGAAAAGTAAAAAAAACAGTCTCACCTTGACCTTTTACGTTTCACTCAAGGGCCAGGGCTACATAAATCCCCCAGGCCAAGTTCTCACCAAATTATCACCACATATAGGTTGTGTGCCTACAATACTTAGGTACTTTAATTGAATCAAGGCCACAAATTCAATGATTATGCTAAAATATTAAAAAAATATAGTCCACATCGTCCACATACCCTTTCGGAGACACCCCGGTAAGCAATCACGACAGGAATGGCGCAGAAATCGTTTCTTTATGCCGCAATCAAGGTCTCAAATATTTCATTGCTCGGTTAATTAATCCACTGCAAAAAAACTTACAGAACCCAAACATCAAAACATGTTGTGAATTCTGTACTTCCGTCAATATTTTGTATTCACGGGCGTAGGAACGTCATGAAAAGTGGGTGGGCCACCCTGTCAAGGGGCCTCCTTTTCCAGGGGGCCTCCTATTTTCAGGGGCCTCCAACTTTTGCCTCGTCCTGCTGGCTGCTTTCAAGTATGACCTCCAAATCTAGCTTCTGAGATCGGGCAGATGTACCCAGGGGCTTAACCGCTTAAAGGAAATAGTTCACTTTTTAACATGGGTTTTGAACTGGAATAGCAGTTCCGTAGCTTAGGCTGAGACGAGCATAAATCAGGAGCTTTTACAGCCCAACGATCACCCTAGGCAAAGATATTCTATTTCTCGTCCCGAAAAAGGTGTCTTGCGTTGAGGATGTGTGCCTTGCATATATTTCCATCCAGTATGAAAAGAGCATGGGTCCCGAAAATTCTTCAGAAACTAGAGAAATTATCTACGAGAACTCTAGAGAAATTCTCGTACTGATCAATTAGGACATTCAGGGGAACATTATCAGATCGAGCAGATCGCCCAAATGCCGGTGGCTGCGATAATTTCTCTGTTTCTGAAGAATTTTCGGGACCCATGCTCTTTTCATACTGGATCGCGTGTGCCTTACAGAAACTGAAAAGTTCTTCCTATATCAAAATATAGAAAAAAAAATCTTTTGTTATAAAAAGGTTTTATTTTCTTTGCTGATTATTTTGAACATAAAAAAATCATAAATCGTTGCAAAAAAATAATTTCGTGAAAGTGAACTATTTCCTTTAAGCGAACTGTGCGGAAAGTCCGCACCATTTTTAAAACTTATCCCCCTCCGATATTTTTAGAATCTATTTGCCGCAAACGGCGCATGACCACTGAAAACCCTTACACAAATGTCTTCCTCGTTTCCCAGGTGCCCCCATTAGCTTCATAGGCGCCCTCTTTGGCATATAAGCGCCCTATGTATAGTCATCAGAGACATCCCGATGTGTCCCACAGTCGCCCCGTTGTCGCATTACAATGTGCGCTTATCATAGGCGTCTCTCTTTTATGGACACTTGAAGGCGCCTCTCTTTGCCATGCCGGCGCCCCTGTTTCTTATGAATGCACCCCCATGGCAATGGCATTGATCAATTGCATTGCAGACCTCTATTGCATGTGGACGCCCATATATGTAGGCCTCAGAGGCGCCCCTCGTTCGCATTGAGGCGCCCCTATGGGCTTCATAGGCGCCCCTCTATTGCATGTACATAGGTGTCCTACTGTCTCAGAACCGCTCTCCTTTGGCATGCAGACGCCCATCTTTCGTAAGGAGGAGCCGCTGTGGTTCTTGAGACGGCATGGTGCTCCTAGACGCAGATGGGGCTCTCGGAGTCGACAGTGTGGGACCTTCAGTCGCTGATGGGTGCCCGCCAGATGTGAACCCTCGGAGACGCCGGTATGGGGCCCTCAGAGATGCCGGTATGCCGGCCCTTAGAGACACCGGTGTGGAACCCTCAGATACTTCAGTGTGAAGCCCTTACCATTGCTGGTGTGGAGCTATGAATGCGCTGGCTTAAATCCCTCAGAGGCCGGTACATGGACATTAGAGCTCAGCGAGAGCTTGTGTGGTGCCTTCAGTGGCCTTGTGGAGCCGTTAGACATCAACATGGTGCTCTCAGGAGCCGGTGAGTCCTCAGAGTCACCGGTGTGGGACCTTCAGAGCTCCGAGATACTGGTGTGGGGCCCTCAGAGGTGTCGAAGTGGGTCCTTCAGATGTACCTATAGAGCCTTGAGATGCACAGGTGTGGTGGCCCTCAGAGGCGCCGATGTGGGGCCCCCAGAGCCACCGATATAGGGCCCTAAGAGACACTAGTATGGCCCTCAAAGCCGCCGCTGAGTGGCGCTCATTAACACTGGTGTGGAGCCATCACAGGCGGGTGGAGCCGTTAGAGGCCGGAAAGGGCTCTTAGATGCCTACAAGGAGCCTTCAGAAGCCGGCGTGTCACCCTTATGGGGATAAGCGTGTCTTCTTAGGAGCCCTTGAGGTGCTCTCATGAGCTCTGTGGGGCCCCACCGAGCCGAACATGGCCACGGCCAGTTGCCGCCGCATGGCTCTTCGGACTATCGTTCTCAGGGGCCTCATCTGCCTAGTTTGAATAGAGGGGACTCTCAGACCATCAGTCTCGTGGGCCTCCTCTGGCTAGTATAAATAGAAGGGCCTGTTAGACCATCAATCCTAGGGGCCTCCTCTGGTTAGTATAAATAGAAGAGCCTCTCAGACCATTAATCTCAGGGGGCTCCTGTGGACAGTATAAATAAAAGGGCCTCACAGACCATCAGTCTCGGGGGCCTCCCTAGAAAAGTGTAAATGTGGATAGAGGGCCCCTCAGATTCACTAGGAGTGGACCTCTCTGACTATCAGTCTCAGGGGCCTCCTGTGGCCAGTATGAATATAAGAGCCTCTCAGACCATCGGTCTCAGGGCCTCTTCTGACTAGTGTGGAAAGAGGGCCCTCCCAGACCACCGGTTTCAGGGGCCTCCAGTGGCCAGTTATATGAGCAGAAGGGCCTCACAGCCATCAGCCTCGGGGGCCTCTTCTAACTGGTGTGAATATGAGGGCCTCTCATACCATCAGTCTCAGGGGCCTCCTCTGCGTAGTGTGAATATAAGGGCTTCCCAGGCCATCAGTCTCAGGGGCCTCCTCTGACTACAGTGTAGATGGATAGGTCTCCCAGACCACCAGTCTCAGGGGCCTCTTATGACTATTGAGGGTAGAGGGGCCTCCTCTGACTAGTGAGGGTAGGGGGCCTCGGCTAGACCGCCAGTGTCAGGGGCCTATTCTGACTAGTGTGGATGGAGGGGCCTCCCAGACCACCAGTCTCAGACCTCTGACTAGTGTGGATAGAGGGGCCTCCCAGACCGCCAGTGTCAGGGGCCTCCCCAGACCAGTGTGGATATTGCCGGCCTCCTCAGATCCACTAGGGCCTCTCAGGCCATCTGTTTCAGGGGCTTCGACTGACAAGTATGAACAGAGGGCCTCCTTGGATCCATCACGGCCCCTTGGAGTCCGTGCGTAAGGATTCGTGGAACTTATTTTTACCGAGTTTGTTTATTCTGGAAGGTGACGACGTCCTCTCAAATCGAGACGAGGGGCCTCGAGTAAAAAGTGGGTGGGCCAAAACACATGGTTGGCCCCCCCCCACCTCGAAAAGTGGGTGGGCACTTGCCCACCTGGCCCCCCCTGTTCCTACGCCTATGTTTGTATTAAATATCGGTTTAGAGCAACTATTTTTACGCAAAAGGTTATAAAAAGACTAGATAGGAACTCAAACACCTACCCCTTTCAACCTATTTAATACACACTAGATGTTGTTTTAGCAAGATTCTAATAGATACTTACAGATAGTTTTTAGTATCATTGTTATTATAATAAAGCTATACTTTCTCCAGGTATTCTTCTGTTATTCTCGTCAGACTACGTTCATTCGTAAGCTTATCTACGACAGATCTACCTTTTACAATATGTATGGAGATTGGAGAATAAAGCTTTAGGGTCAACTAACCTTTCAGGCGGGGGGGGGGGCATTTTTTGCCCCCCCCCCGCTTTAGTTTTTTGATATTACCAGAACCGCTGCGCCGATTGTCACCAGACCTTCAGCACCCTCCCGGGAGTAGCTATTACACATTGTGACCAAACATTTTCCAAAGGCTATGATAGGTTGGCCGCTAATGACGTCGGACTTCGGAGTGAAAACAGCAGGCGAAACAGCAAGGGGGAGGGGGGTCCAACGGTCCACCCCCCCCCCCCCCCCTCCTGGCCCCTGGCCCTCCTCCCCTCCTTATACGTTCGCGGCTGGCAAAAACACTAATACGGGCGAAGGTTGATTTAATCAGGGTCAGTGCATATTATTCATCTTCTGTTGACTTAGGCAGGCGTAGGAGCTGGCAGAGAAATTCAGAGATAACCTCAATGCGGTTGCCGCACGCCGGTGGTGAAGTCATTGCGGGTGACTTGTGCCATTCTCGCTAGATGGCCGAAAGGAATACGTAGGTGGCAGCACCGACACACAGGCCACAGTGGTCCGTAGAGCTGAAAGAGGTGCTTGCCGGAACCGTTCCAAGCCATGTGTACTCAAGCATGCGAGCATGTTATGCAATGCATATCAAACAGGAAAAATCGTAAATCGTTTCCAAAATCGTTTCCAATAGTGCATTTAATTAGCAGCAGTCTGATATTCATGAGAGGACTCCAGGACGCCGTGTCCGGTGTCTCGGCAGTCCGAAGGAGGCTTCTGTGCGTTGCAATCGAGTGCCGAACGTCTCGTGCCTCGTGGTGCGGTCCGATTGAGAGCCCATGGTCTGGTCGCTCAGGTGTCCTGTGGGGGCCGACGAGTCTGTCCGCTCAGGTGCCCTCTGGGGCCGCCAAGAGCCTCCGTCCGGCCCGGCGGCCCGTCAACGGACGGCGTTGACACAGGTCGGTCGGCCTCTTTGGTCGGCCCACTTCAAACACAGTTCAGAAGGCGCCGCGCGCGCAGGAAGCGTGCTCTCGTCATCGACGTAGGCCTATCGGTCGCCGCTTCCGGCGCCGAACGCCTGTTCGGGGTCAAACAAATCCGGGACAAAAAAAAAAACGTCCGAGGTCAAACAAGGTCGTAGTCTAGGTCAAACAAGGCCAAAGGTCAAACAAGGTCGGGGAGCAATCATGACCAGGGACCTCAGACCTAGCAACTAGGTCACCGGCTATTTTAGGTCGAAGAAGTTCATTATTTATTTAAAAAATGTGAAAATTGAAAATAGGTACCTAAGCCAGCCAGTGCAGTGGAGCAAATGAAAACAGAGGAAAGAGGACAAAACACATAACTCGAGGCATCTCCCCTCTAAACAAGGCCACCTGGATCAGACGCCCCCGTCTGGGTCAAAGAAAACCACCGTTCGGGTCGGGTGAGCGGCCTAAAATCAGTCGGGATCAGGCATGGTGTGGCAGATTCAGACAAGGCAACCTAGGCAGACGCCGCGCTGGTGGCCTATGACCGCAGCCTTTAACGGATGAATTGGGGGCGCCCCGGGCAGTTGCGGCCGTGAGATGTGTCGCCCGCCGGCCGGCAAACAGCCCGCGGCCGAATCAGCGGCTATTGGCAGCCATTAGCCGTCCAATAGCGGCGGCAGCGGCAAACAGAGCGAACGGTGCGGCCGGCTGGTCCGCCGCGCGCCTGATTGAGGCCCGGCCGACAAATATTGACACAGCCCGCCGCCGGTCCGAGCGGCAACTGCACAGCGCCCCGCGACGGCTGAGCTGCGACGGAGCAGCGCGACTCGGGGGCAGGTCCGTCACCGAGCGGCGGCATTATGACAGGTCCGCTACGTCACCGAGTAGCCAGCTCCATTATGACTGGTCCGTCACCTAGAAGCGACATCGCGACTTTCATCTCGAACGGTGACTACTTGCCTAGAGAAACTACGCCGTCGCGTAAAATTATCAAGCGAAGTTTATCTATCCATAGATAGGAAGGCGATCCATTCTATACTACGGAAGGATGTCTCGTCCTCCTCCAAAGTCGCCGTAAGTCGTGATAGCCATATCCGTCCTCCGGACGGTCGTTCAGTCCCCAGTGTTAACCCTATTCCTGGCGGGGGGGGGGCCTCAGGAAACCCCCCCCCCCCTGAGGTTTTTTGGTTATTTCTCCCAAACGCGTTGAGCTAGGAAGCTCAAATTTTCTGACTTTTCCTAAAAGGCTTCTACGCAACATGTCTGAAAATTTTGAGTTGATCTGACCTCAGGTCAGGTCACCAGAGGCGGTTTGGTGACCCTACCTCAGAAAAGTTTGCAATCACGCCAGAGCTAGAGTTTTTGACCGATCAATTTCTTGTCTTCAGGCTTTAGTTAGGGTACCAGTATGTGCAATTTGTATATCTCGGAATTTTGATATCGGTGACCTAAGGTCAGGTCAGTTTCGCGACCTCCCCATTATAAGTCAATGGGGGAAAAATCAACTCCCTGTTTTTACCACTAAAACGGGTCGGAATGGCCCCATATACCATACATGACTTCATATACGATCAACCTTCACTACCTTGAGGTCTGTTTTGCTGTTGGGCAGCTGTGAGGTCATGTGACGTCATCAAAGGTCACCAAAGGTTTTTGGCCAATAACTCCGTACAGGAACAAGATACAGCCGCGTGGATGGTCTCATTGTGTTCAGCTCGTCAAGACGCATCGAATGATATACATGATGACCTCGAGGTCACGTGACCTGAGGTCAACCTTTGACCTTGACCTTTCGAGGTCAACATATATATATCATTCGATGCGGATTGACGAGAGGATCACGATGATGCCCTTAGTTTGTTCCTATCTTGACTAATTCGAAAGTTATTCGAGAAAAACTCTCTCCATATCTAGCGCCGCCATTTTGACTTTTTCGACCCCTGTGACGTCATCTTTGACCTGACCTGAAAATGACCTTAGTAAAAATTGTAGATCTTGACCGTGCGTATCCGATGCCGTTTACCGCTTGTCGCTATCTTGCTTCGTTCTCGAGATCTCAGGGGGGGGGGCCGAATCGGCCCCCCCCCGCCAGTTTCTTGTCCCGGCGGAGCCCGCCAGGAATAGGGTTAACCAATAAGGTGTTTTCAGCCAGGAAAGGCGTCCTTTCCCCACAAATAGACGTGCCGTTGCCTACGGCGCCGTTCCGGCGAGTGTTCCGCCGTCTGCGTCCGTCGAGTGTTGGCGGTGGGTGGGTGGGGCGCCGGTTCAGTCGGGGCCGACAGCTCGCGATTTGTTCCGCCGCCAACACCGCGCTCTCGGCGGTGCCGTCTTCGTTTCAAATCAGTCGGGCGACGGTCAGATCCGATATAATTACGGGTTGAGTTGGTTTAAATTGGCGGTTCGGCTGCCGCGGTCGGATCGTCGTCAGCCGGCGTGTCGAGCGCGGTGTAACCGCAGTAGCACCTTCGGGAGGTGGGCGGCGCGGCACGTCAACTACAAAAACGCCGCGCGCTCCGGATCGGCAGCTCATTACGCCGCCAGCCGCAACTAGGAGCGCGGACAAACACGGCCGGCCACAGGTGGATTTATGGGAATAGGGGGATACCGGACTGCGGGTCACAGCCGGCCGCACCGGACGCTCCAACGCTCCACACTTTCTATGGCTGGGGTGAGGGGCGGACGAAGCCAGGTGGCAACGATTCACCGCTGAATTGTCGGGAGAACCGGCTCTGCTGTCTGCTCATGGACTCCGCGTATATATCCTCTGTACTCACCATCATCGGGCCGTCCCCATCGACCCCCAAGACTGACCGTCCCCACCGTCCTCAGACCAGCCCTCTGAGACTGACGGCGCCTCTGACCGTCCCACTCCCCACCGTCCTCAGACCTCAGGCCATCCCTCTGAGACCAACGGCGCACCTGACCGCCTCCCTGTGTTCCCCCTGAGATTGACGTGCCTCTGATGGCCCCTCCCTTGGGTGACGTCGGCGCTGGCGGCGAGCCTCAGACGGCAATTATCAGCTGCTGCGGTGGCACCGCGGCTGACTGTTGTGGCCGACTGGTGGCGGCGGTATACAAACACACCGATAAACACACCCTCACCGACACCACACACAACCACCTACTATGCTGCGACTGCTGAGGAGCCCCTCTGAGTGACGCCCCCCCCCCCCGTACTCGGTTACCCGTCCGGCCCCAGGCGGGTCCGTCCCATTAGCCCGCTCGGGCCGCCTTATAATTGGGCTACCGGTGTCAGTCGAACACACGAAAACAGGATCGGCAGCCACCTCATCAACAACGCCGACACCCGACCAGAGGAGGGACGACAGCCACCGGCAGCCGTCATACAGGCCGCCGAGTTCACTACCACAAGAAAAAAAAAACACTAAAATATTGCAAAATATAAAGAAATCGTGGATTATCTTGATAAAATTGCTTATTCGTTATAGCGTTTGCTATAAAATATGTAACGAAACAAGTAAATCTATAGGTATAGGTAGTTATAGGCACTAAAGTAGGTACGCTTCGACCCGATTTTCAACCGCTCAGTCGCAGAGGGATTTTAAGCCGGTCGTTCAGTCATAGGCTTAGGAACAGGGTCCCACCACTTTTCAGCCATTCTTTAAAATAAAATATTTATTTGTTATCTGAATACAAAACTAAGAGCAGGAAATGGTTCAGCAAGGTGAACTCAGAGATGAGCACAAAACTGCAAAGAATCTCTTTATGGGGGTATTGGGGCCCTCACAAAGTGACATTGAATTTTCGCTGCCTCCCCCCCCTTACTTTTCGTGAGGTTGCTACTAGGGGTGTCACTTTCACAAAATGTATGTCCAATGTCCGGCCAGTGTCCAATACTTAGTCGACTGTCCGTCCAAAAATGTACAAGCCAGCAATTTGTTCAAAGATGTCCGAAGCCTACGCAATAGTTAGCACTCAGCAATCTTATTTAATTAGTACTTTATGCGACCTTCACCTCGTTTAAATGTATTTTATGTCTCGCTCGACTTGTTTAAGCACGAGTTTATAAATGAACGAGTGAAACGAGTTCATTTATAAACGAGTGCTTAAACAAGTCGAGCGTGACATAACATACATTTCAACGAGGAAAGGTCGCATAAAAGATATTTAAATGATTTTTCCCGCCGATACGTCAATAAAGTCTTACTATCTTTGAAAAATAGTTGTGCAGGTGCAGCGGATCGGTACAAAAGGAAGAATAACATTGTTAGTAAATGAAAAAACAAAGAACTTATAATGTAAGACGAAAACCATACAATTTTCCATCCTCTTCCTTCCCCTCACACTTGGGGAAAATGTGGGAAACCGGGGTTATGGGTGGGGGGACATTTATACACATGTGCTGAATAGGAGCCGCAATTCCATCAGCATATAGCCATCCATTTCTGTGTGCTCCTTGTGTCAAGTACGAATACAAACACGGTCAAATACTTGACTTATCACAGAGGACTCGGATAGGACTCGGATATGGTGATAATTTAATAGTCAATGATTATATTCGTGTCACCCGACTGTTGTAGGACACTGTCCAGTGTCCATTGTTCCTTGGTCGGCATTTTGCTCTAAACGAAGCAGCTGTTCTTAATTTATTTGAGAAGATATATGGTTTGCGGATGCATTTGTCACCCACTTCCTCATAACAGGGAGCATAAGGCACGGTACAAAATATTATCAGAGTTTTGGAGCGTGCCTGCTAAAATACGCAATTGGTAGGGCTGTTTAAATGCCATCACCGGCAGAACTGGTCAATTCGTCAATATGTTAAAAAAAAAACTTTCTATTGATCGATGTGCACGAATTTTCTTGTGATACCTATCAGCAAAGACATCCAATATCCATTTAAGTCAGTGGTCTATAAAGGTGATATAAAACAATATCATTACCTATACATTTAATATACAGCTATGATAAGGCCATATCTGAATCTATACCAGGGGTCAACAAACCCAAAGTCGTTTAAAGGGACCCTCCCACCTTAACATTAGATTTGAGTTGAGATAGCCAAAATGGGGTCCCTGGCTCACAATTACCGGTTTCGGCACTCACAACATCGAGAAATGCCTTAAATCGGAAATATTGAATTTCAAAATTGCAGCATTTTGATTCAGAGGGGCTAATGCTTAGGAATACCCCTCTGAATGTGTGACGTCAGCGCAGATATCTAACGATTTTTAAATGTTTGACTAAAACGTTTTGTAGCACGCGGTGGTATATGCTATTTGCGCGCAACATCTGCCGCAAACGCCGCACTTCTAAAACCAGTAAAACGCCTTTTGGGCGAAGAACGAGCGAGCGAGATAGTGAGCCCTGCACGTGCGGAGGGGCGAGAGGGTACTTCCAACGGGCTTGCGCAAAGCACCCTTCTAACCGGTCGCTAGCGGTGTACCAAATTTGAACGCAATCGGCCCAGCCGTTCCTGAGATCTGCAAGCGGCATTCTACACGTGCGCACGTGCAAACGGGGTCCAAACTGACTTTTGCACGGCACCCTACTAACTGGTCCCCAACCGTGTACCAAATTTGAGCGCAATCGGCCCAGCCGTTCTCGAGATCTGGAAACGCCCCCTGCACGTGCGCACGTGCAGTAGCACCCTAACCGCAACACATGGGAATGCATTGTCTGGTGGGTGCCTACCTGTATGCCAAGTTTCAGCGAAATCGCCCCAGTAATTACCGAGTTATTAAAATGGGAACAAATTTGACACCTCTTATTGTTGTATTTTGCACGTGCACTGGCGGTGACCCACATGCATCGAGAGTATCCTATTTTTGGTAGAAAGGACGCAGCTACCCTATAAAAATTACCGCAAGTCAATCGCCCAAGCGGCTGCTGAGATATGAGCCTCTCAAAATCACTACTTTTGCAGAACAGCTTGAACACCCTTGACTTTTCACGTGGCACGTGCCACGACGGTCACTGAGATGTATCAAAAGTAGTCAATTACGGGGTAGAAGGGATGGGGCTACCCAGCAAAAAAGACCGCAGGCCAATCGGTCCAGCGGTTGCTGAGATATAAGCCTCTCAAAAGCGTTACAGGCCGGGCCGGGCCGGGCCGGGCCGCTCATACTGAGATTTTTCCGTTATATTGAAAAGACTCGCTTCGCTCGCTGCGCTCGCTCGCTCGTAATAAAGTCGCTAGAAACAGCGGAGATCCCAAAAAAGTAAACAAAAGTAAAAGTCTAATATCTTGAAAACCGGTGAATATTTTGCGGTGAAATTTGGTAGATATTCGTTTTCGCTCTTTCTGAACCGAGCGACATCACTTTCATGCCAATTCATAAACTTTTTTGAAGGTGGGAGGGTCCCTTTAAATAATATTTATGCACTAGTGCATAAATATTCAACATTGCTTCAGCATTGCATGACCTTATTTATCATCTGGCGCCTCCGATTTCAAAGGATTTTCTTCAACATTGTCGAGGCGGGAAAAGTCATTTAAATTGTTTTTGATGCACGTTTAATAGCTATTAAGTGTTACTCATATCGAAAGCTGAACTTTCTATCCGCCAATCAATGTAAAACACGACTACTTTATAAAAATGTTGGGGTGTAGCAAGTAATTGTCCAAATACAAGTTGTCCAAAGCCTAATATTATTGTCCAACCAAATTCCGAATTGGACATTGGACAAAATCGGAATTCCGAAGAATAAAGTTCCGACTGACACCACTGGTTGCTACGCCCATGCGTTCAGTCATTGAAAAAAGTGTACTTGCATTTGCTTCTTTTGAGGCTAGGTTACAGGCAACCCATTTTTATACATGTATAAAAATCAATTCACTGTAAATGTTAACGACTCACGCAACAACGGTGTGAGCCTATTTTTCCCAATTCCTAATCGAGATTTGATACAATCCATGCCATTCAGGTGACATCAAATCCGTTGAGTAGGTATTAGCCGTGGCTCCGTTGGCCAAAGCTTGCCCCTGTACGGCGGCGATCCGTGCACCGGACAGCCCGTTCTCGGCAGGTAGTCGCCACCGAACCCTCCCGGAGCTGTCGATCACAGTGATTTGGCGCCGCTCTGCTGACCGGCTGGTCGGCGGTCTCCATCTCCGGCCGGCCGCCCCCGCCCCGGCCCGCCCCGGCGACTGCGTGCCATTCGGGGCGCCACAGAAGTACCAAAGGCTCTGTGTAATTGGTGACGCCGTGGTGTGCGCCGTTCGCAGCCCCGCGCATTACCTCATTCTTACAGCATCATCATTGTAGTCATCCCTTTACCGAGCTGTAATACAGCGACCCCAGCGGGCCGAATTACAGTCATCGCGCCCGCCGAGCGGCCGACTTTTTACTGTATCATTTACTGGAGACATGAGCCTGGCGCGCCGACCTGTGCATTATCCCAGTCCCTCTCCAACGGACCAGTAATGATGAGGGATCTTAGTAAATTGGCCATCGGCTCGTCAGCGATTACCCGGCTCTGGAGGCACCAATAAACATTGCTGGCCGTCTGAAATGGATCTGCAAAAAGGGTGTGTGCGTCTCGGCTGATCGCCGGTGGAATTTACGGTAGGAGCCGGTCGTTTTAGATGACAGAGTGCTCCCGAGTGCTGCGGCCCGCGTCCAGTCCGTGGAACATCGTCCTCAGGCCTGGAAGGAGCCGATCGACTTTTTCACGAATTGGCACGTGACGTAGGGCTCGGCGGTTTTGCGCCAGGTGCTGTTTCGCCACTGCCCTACAAATAGGCCTATTCACATCACCATATCACTCTGACTCTGGTGAAACGACCTCTCGAATCAAAATATCATGTGTGTTTTCGATTTCCTATCCACGATTGTGCCATGGAATTCGTTCATTTAGCGTGCCATAAAGGCGACATGAACCAGGTCGGCGGGCCGTCAATGGCTGTGTTCGCTGCGCGCGTACCACTGTTTACCGGAGCGATCCTTTCGGACCGACACACTGGAGGCAGCACGTGTCGCGACTGTGTCCGCTTTCGGTCAATGTCGCCAGTCATCGGCACACTGGGTCAAAGGCGCCGCGCTGGTCGGCACGGGCCCGCCGACAGCGCAGTGGCGCTCCGTCGGACGTCCCGCCGGGCGCCGGCACGCGCTGAGTCTTGCGCTCCGAGCGTCCCGCCGCGTCGGACGTCTCCTGTTTCACACTGCGAGGCCTCGGATGGCTGCTATTCATTAGTCGTACCATAGACACTGTCTGGGCAATAGTTCAGTGGGCACGAGTACTCAGACCCAGCTTGCAATGGTGGCGACTATGGTTCAACCCGAAGATGGAATTCAATGAACTGCCCCATGATATGCGTGAGCTAGGCCTGCCCCGCTTCAAGTCGGAGCTGCGCCGGTACCTGCTGAGCGCTCAGGTCACATAGTGCATCGTGTAGTGAACGGAGCATGGTTTGTCACCGAATGTGGTATGTGTGCTACTCCCTGTGTAACCTTGTGTACTGCTGACGTACTACCCGGAATAGCCACGGTGTCCGTGGATGGGTAGCGAACTGTGAAATAAATAAATAAGATGCATTTCTACGATAGAAAACGTTTAACGGCTTTTCGAAGAACCTCATCGTTTTTTTTTTTTTTTTTAATGGACACAACTGATCCCTCAAAAGATTCATCAGGGGCAGGTAGATATGCAAGTTCAAGTTCAAGTAAAAAAAAAAATGTTTTGAACAATTCGTATGGGTCGCTTGATTGTTTGAATGTATAAGAACTCTTCTCCTGAATCTTTCGGCATAAGGCATGCATTTTTAGCGTGATCGAGTGAAATTAAATCGAGAAGACATATTGCATCTCACCGCATTCCTTCAGGAACCTAGGAGGACGGATCTTCAGGACGTGATTGGTTACTGAGGACACGGTGGATGGGAGTAGTTTCTGGGAGGACGAGGCAGGACCGACTTGCCCGTCTGCAGAAGGGCGGGGCGTGTCTTCAGGAAGACTGGGCGGGTCTGTAGGGCGAAATGGGTCATTGCATGATAGACGTGTGTGTGAGAGAATCGAACGAACAGGTTCTTGAAGGAAAGAATCGGTCTTTTTATGATGGAAAGGGTGGGCGGATGGAACTGGTCCCTGGATGATGCAGGATGGTATTTGGAAGATAAGACGGATCTGTAGAAGGACGGGTCCGGCCGTTGCAGGGAACTCAGCCGGCGGTGGGACCGCGGCGGTGGCGTTTTTCGTGATACGGCCATTACACTGACAGGGGACAGCCGCACCCTTTTTGTCCCGTCTCTGAGAGGAACCAGAGCACGCCACTGGCGGCGGGACACCGTTTAATAGAGGCCGACCGCGGCGGCCGCCCAGTCGCCTCCGCCAACCACAATAAACCGGCGCGGCGGCGGCAAAAACGGCGCTCTGGCGACAGCGGCCGGCGCGTTCGCACCTCGCCGTACCAGACGGGCCGCAGGCGGCCAGAGTAGTCTGTGCTGACATACACAGACGGGTAATTGGACACCGGACAAACTGGGAACCATCACCGCTAATTACCAGCGACACAAAAACACTGATATTGTGCCCCTAGCCATAAGTAATCACGTTTCCTTATGTCTTTTTGGATGCACGTAAATATTTCACTTTCAAATTGCTGAGAAACCATTGTATTCGTAGTTTCTTAAATTTTTGTTTGGTCGATTCTTCTAATCTCAAAGCTTCTTCAAGGCGGCCACTGATGTATTCAAAAACTTCAAAATATACATCTTCAATGTAGGTATAGATATAAGGAGTTTGATTTCACATGGGCTTTTTATGAGTGGCATATCGGATTTATAAAGTTTGCCTAGCCTATCTAATTCTCAGGCACTAATTATGCATGCAAAATAAATGGGTTCTCTTGAATAGTTTCACTAAAAGTATTAAAACATCACACTGAGAAAACAGTGTCCCGATTTTCGGGCTCAGAGACCAGTTTTCGGGCTAATGTACCATATTCAAAACAGACAGCACATTTCGAGAATACTTTCTGAGCTAGCGCCACATGGGCTCATACGATCCCTTAAATCGGTATCATTGATCGCAGAAACAGAGCTCAGTCAGTACCCATTATCGGTGTCAAGCTCTAAAACTAGTCTCACTATGATACCAGTTTTCAGCCTGATCCCCATTTTCGAGCTCACCTGATTCCAGTTTGAGGGCTCAAATTGTGTGGTGAAGCCAATATTAGGGCTCACGTCATCGCTTTTCGGGGCTTTGGTAAAAGCTGGATTGCGTCAGCTGGCTGGCCAGCTGGCGACGCACGAAAGGTATTTAATTTTAGATATACCTAAGCGCGGTAGAAGGATGGACATAAATATTTCAAATGGCTTTAAATGAAAAATTGATTGGTAAATATTCATTCTTTTATATCTAGCATTGATATGTAAGAAGCTCTGCTAGCGCCACCATACGGCGCCAGCTGGCAAAAAATCCAGTTAATACCAGAGCCCGCTTTTCGTCCGATGCAGCCCCTCCTCCCCCCTCCCCCGTGTCCAGCAGCTGCGAATAAGACGAAGCCGCGGACAAACTCTTTTTTTTGCTCGGCCAGCCTAGCGCCAGTCTCGAACGGTGGGACAGTTAACCGGCAATTTTGGCCGGGATGCAAAAGTTACGTTAAACCGGTTTATGTTAACCCGGGAGCAAATAACAACGTGGGAGCCTATCTTAGGTGTGGCAAAGCTAACGGATTACTTACTTGTTGCCGAGGTGCCCAAAGAAGGTACTGGAACCGAAAACACAACATTGGTTCATGTATTTATTAACATTCATACACACAGTCATACTTGTGCAAGGTGTCAGTGTTCGGTTGTGGGGTGTAATAGCCAGGGAAAAAGTTCTATGAACTGAAAAACCCGGCGCCTATTACTTCGCAACATGGTTGTGTATTCAACATGAACTGCAAGGAGTGCAGACGACATTGCCTGTGCTAACTTAACGTCTCACGGGCAGCGCCGCGCTCTGACACCTTGGTCCCAGAAGCGGCGGCGTTTCTGACCGCAAATCGCCGGAGAGCCGGTCGACGCCGTTGAGGGGACTGAGCAGGCCGCTGCCAGCTCCACCTTCACGTCCGCGCGGCGCAGCTCGGTGTGCGGCGGCGGCTCATCGCGCGGGCCGCACCCGTCCGTCCGCTGCACGAGCCGCTTTTCGATCCGACAGCGCAACACCGGCACGCCATTGTGCTGGCTGAGCGGCGGCAGCGGCACGTAGGCAACAAAACAGTAGAAATCGATGGGCCTGGATCGGCGTTGCCAGCAACGCCGGCAGCGGCGCGGCGGGAGGCGCCAGTGCCGCCGTCGGGGACGTGTGCCCTTCGCTGCGCTCATTCGAATTGGCCGGCCGGCCGCGCGGCGTAGTCCTTTTGACACGGTGCGAGAAGAGCCGGATGAAGGTGGACTTTTTATTGGCGTTGCTGGTGCTCACGCCGCCGGCGTCCAGTTTGGGCGGCAAGTCCGAGTACCAGGAGTCGGACAAGTCCCGCGCGAACGCCGCCAGCCGGTCGTCGTCACTGCTGGCGGCGGCCCGCCGACGGCGCTGCCTCAGAATCGGACGAGTCGGTGGTACTGAGCACCTCGCGGGACGGGTAGCTGGGAGTGGGCCGGCCGCGGCCCCTGCCAGGCCGCGCCACCTTCACCGGCGCAGCCGCCTTCAAACTGCCCTTGCTGGGCGGCGGGTTGGTCGGCGGAGGCGGCAGCGGTGCCTCGACGTCAGTCCGAGTCGCTGTCACTGGGCGGCCGCCGCGGAGACGGCTTCTGTTTGACCCGCAGCCGGCCTGGGCCGGCTCGGCGCCCTCGGCCGGCGGCGCGCGCCGTTTCGAGCGTTTCACCTTTTCACTGTTACTCTCGCCTGGTCCTCAGCGTCGAGCGGCTCGGCGCTGTTCGGTTTCATGTGGCCCATGCTGCTGGGAAACTCGGGTGGGGACAGCTTTCTGACTGGAGTGCCGTCGAAGATGGAGGAGACGGGGGTGCTCGCAGAGTCCTTGCCCAATGCCCATGATAGAGCCGAGGCTCCACTGGACGCCCAGCTTAATCGGGCTATCGCCGCCCTCCTTCTATGGTGGATTCTTCGGCCCCCTACAGCCACTAGGGCCATCATATACTCCCAGATGGCGGCACCTAGGGGATGAGGGGGGGGGGTGTCTGGGCCACTTGTCCACCTCGTGGCGTCGCCAGCGACGCCTGCGAGTCTGAGCAAATGATTATGGGGTCTTCCTCGAAGGACGGGTGCTTCAGGAGATGTTGCTTTGCCGTTTTGGGCGCCACCATCTCAGATCGGTAAATGGAGCAAATCCTCCCCGCCGCCTCCCGCAGTACCAATGTTGTACTGTCTGGGTGCTCGGTGAGGACCCCAGCGCCGCCTTCCTATTACTCCCCCGGTCGCAGACCCGTCGACCCAGGCCCACGTCGCACGCTGGGGGAGCGCTCCCAGTCACGCCTCCGCAGCACTCCTCCTCGCTGTCGCGGACGCCCCGATCGGCAGCAGGTCCAGGTGGACCGTGACGCCGTCTGTTGGCGTCTACGGGGGCAGTCTCGTGGATAAGCGCGCCTCGGCGGGCAGCGCCACTCCAGTGGTCCCACACCGCTCCCCCGCGCTCTCTCCAGCCGGTCACTGACTTCAGTCACGGTTGGGGGGGGGGGGGGCTTCCGCCACGACGCGGCGGGTCCTCCGACGGGAGGGAGAGCGCCTTCGCCAGTAGGCGCGATGCCAGCGCATCCCTCCTCATCTCTCCATCGGCACGACGCCCGCCTCGGCCCTCACGGCGAGTCTTGGAGCATGGAAATCGGGCAGCCAGTGATGACTCATGCCACCATCAGCATCTCCGCCTCCAGGACGCCAAGATGTGTGGCCGCAGCCGCAGGCAGCCACGCCGACCCCGCTGCCCGCATGCCCAAGTAGTCTCGAATCGCTGACACCTCTCCTGAAACAAGAGTGGTGTCGTAAACTTAAACCCCTTGCTGGAGCCCGCCAGCCGCGACAACACCGCCACACCAATTTTTGTGACCCCGGAACTTCCGTCCCGAGCCTTATTTCACGGCACGATGCTACAGTGCGCTACACGTATTGTGGTATTCAGCTTCCATGGAAACATCAACTATATGGAAATATCAACCATGGAAACATCAACTTCCATGGATATAATTTGGACGCTCAAACATGGGAGTCAGGAGTGGTTAAGGCCCAGAGCGTTCTGTCTGGTTTATAAAACCTTGGCCAGCAGATGTAAACGTGCTTTTTGTATAAGTGGCTTAATTTTGACGCAAAAGGGCACTAACCTTCGGCGCAAATAATGCAGAAATTTCAGCGCAAATTGCAAAATAGCTTGCGCCGAACTTCGGCGCATGACGGCTTCACGGGCGTCCGGCGTACCATATGGATGTTTTCCAGTTTGGGCTGCAGGTTTTAGCTCTAGGTTTTAGACTGTAGGTTTTGGGTTGGGTTGGGCTGGGCTGGGCTGGGCTGGGCTGGGCTGGGTTGGGCTGGGCTGGGCTGGTTGGGGTGGTTGGGTTGGGTTGGATTAGGTTAGGTAAGTTTAGGTTAGTTTAGTTTAGGATAGATATGAATACCTATTTTTTGTAAGTTGAATTATTTTTTTCATTTTGTAGCATCATATGCCTTCCATCTTTGAACTGCCATATTCAAGCACCAGAATAAGTATGGACTTGAACCTTTTCCAGTCTGGATGCCTGTATGGAAGTTGTGCAAAATCATGCAGTTGAAGGTATTGTAACCACAAATAAGAGCTCATGACTCAAGTCTCAACTTGTCCATAATTGGTTATCTTGATGTATACTTGTAGACCCTTCCTCTTACTTGGCACACAGGCATGGTGTCACAGTGTTCTAAAATTGGATTTCAATTGGGTGTCCCAATAAAAAAAATCTGAAGACAAAATGAGATAGATTTAGTCTTTCCGCAAAACTGCATAATGCCATTTTTACCTCAGATTTTGTCAGAACCTTCACAGGATCTGAAATGAAATGATGTAGAGTAGATGCATCAACTGTCAAGTCATGCGTAACCTGGCAGCTGGCTGTTGAATCAAACTTTTGACATATTTTTTTTAGCAAAGATGAAATAAAGCCACTTGTCATATTTTTAGGATGAAAACATTTTCCCCATCATGTGTGGTTATTCACCTAAAATTCTGAAACATGGAACACTGTCATACCAGCATTCCATCATGTCAACCAGCATTCCGCAGCATGTTAGCAGAAGCAGCAGCATGTTATAAGTATATGAAAGATCCAAATAGGTTGTAGGTTGGTAGGTATTGGTACTAAGTTTAACTTAATAGGTTAGTAGGCAAGGTTAGGATTAATTTTAGTTGAGCATCAAGATAACCATTACGAACAAGTAACAAAATCCTTACCTACCCTTGAAAGCATTGCTTCAATCACATCATCACGAAGAACCAGACAAAATTTTTGCACATTCTTACACTATTTGACATCCTGAATCCAGATATGATGCTTTCATGTGGCGCAAATACAAGAAAAACGAATAATCAAACCCTGTGCGTATTCGTATCAACGGCGCCACAATTGTAGATCAGACCTTTTCTGAACAAATGCCATCACAATTTTAATTGATAAGGGATTAAAATGGCATGAGCATCAACATCTTGATTTTTTCTAAAAGATAGCGATAACTGATAACTAATAACTTACCATTCATTTTGAAATCACGGCGGTAGGTACACCAACACATGGCACTGAAAACAGCAAAAGGCGGAATGGCGGAATGTCGTATGGAGCCCTAAAACGCAGCTCGAATTGAGCCCGAAAAGGAAGACGAACTGATGCCGCTTTCGGGGCTAATGTACTTTGAGCCCGAAAAGGGCGCCTAACTGATCCCGATTTTAAAATCATACAGATTTGAGCCCTGTTTTGGCACTCATATGAGCCCTTATTCAAAAATGTTCTCAAAGTGTTTTCTGAGTGCAGCTGTGAGTGCTGAATGCAAAATACCAAAAACATGTTCCCTAGTTTCTCCGTCATTTTGTCGCCAATTGCTGCCTTGGATTCCTCCATTAAAACAGTAACGAAAGAGGGATGGTGAGTCACGAACCACGCAGGCGCGTAACCACCACTGGGGACACTGGGGACCGGTCCCCAGTAACATTTGGGTTACTGGGGACCGTTCCCAGTAAAACTGACGACCTCAGTTTGCTTAAATAGTCAAATATTGTCTCTAGATCGACGTGAAGAGTAACTTATGTAGTCAACGGAAGACAAAACTATGGATGTTTTGTTTAGCCAGCGCCCGAGTGGGCCTCTAAGCCAACTTCGGCGTGGTGGTGGTGGTGGGGAGGGGGGGAGCTTTTTGGCCACACCAGATAATCTCGGAAAGTATAAAGCAAGCTAGAAAGACGCGGTGAAAAGCAACAGATAGCTCACTACAGTATCTTTCAGAATCACCTATGCCATTTTTGATCAGGTCATCGCTGAGGTCACTGGAGGTCACCAAATTTTCACGAACTTTTGTTCCCAATTTTGACAGCTTTTCACAAATAGGCGCATAAGAAAGGGTTTTGTATCATAACTTTTGACTCAAAAATTCTTTGACACTGATTTTACCGGCATGGCGTTGGTCTCGTCGAGACGCGTCGAATGAACTTATAAGTTGACCTGACAAGGTCAGCTTGAAAATTTGAGCCTTGGTCAAGGTCACGGAAAAGGTCATGTTGCATGTCATTCGATTGGTATTGTTAAGCTGAATACATTCATGGTGTTTTCAGCGCTCTAGCATGTTTCTACCTAAAGTTATGGTAAAAAACCGTTGGAGATGTTTCGTGACCTAAGATGAACTCAGGGGCATAGAAGGGGTCACAGATGCAATTTTCTGGTTCAGTGTGTCATGTTTACCTGTGTAACGGTGTTTGAATGTGTTTTCGGCCAAACGAAGAGCATTTCAATTTGAGGTCGCAAAATTGACCTGATGTTAGCTCACCGATGTGAAACTTTAACGAATTGTTCATACTGATTTCCTGATGCAAAAGCTCGAGTTGTAAACTTCTGGGATGTAAACTCAAAACTGTAGGAATGACAGTCACAATGGCACCAAAATACCACTGCTAACAGAGCCACCAAGAGAGAACCCCCAGAAAAGAACTCCACCCCCTCCCCACTCTGGCGAAGGCTGATCCTGAAATATAATATTTGGTCTTCGCGGCCCTCCATGTGGTCCCCAGTAACTTCAGACTCGTGGTTACGCGCCTGGAACCACGAGCCAGAGTTACCAGACGTGCCCTGGTGGCGGCGGTCTGTGTTACTCAGCCCTCCCCTTCCCCTCCGCCCTGGACCACCGTCCACTGCTGCACTGGGGGGCTGGCCCGTCAGACGCCGGCACAGTCCGAGGGTGGCCGTCTCTCCCCGCTACCTCAGCTGACACCGACACCCACCGTCACCCGACCCCTGCCCCTGGTACTGACCCCCGGTCAGGCGCCACCGACGCACACTGGGCCGGGGGTCCGGAAAAGTGCTAGAAATTATTTGTGATTGAGTTGTTGATCTCAGTGACAAGCAAACATGCTAAAAACGAAGTGGGGCTGCTTAACCCTCGCCGGACCTATTGTCGGACCCCCCACCCCCTCAGCCGGCCGAGGGGGGAGGGTTGGTACGACCCCTTTTTGCCGTTTCGCCCCTAATGGAGCTAGAGCCTCGCGGAAAAAACAAGCGTGTGCGCCGTTTCAAGGCGGAACGATTGATATCCGATTTTAAGGTCCCAGGTCAACCGGTAACCTCTGAGGTGAAGTCAAAAAGCCCAAGGTAGGGTTCGGTTTTTGGCAAATAATTTCGCGAAAAATGGCCGCAGAGCAGCGATTTTGGCACCATCGTGTTCGCCTGGCTGAGGCGCGTCGAATGGTATACTTTTTGTTCGGGTGAGGTCAACTTAAGGTATTGATCTCGAGTCAAGGTCAGTTCAGAGCCCATCAGGCCACGAACTTAATCGAAGGAGGTCGTATCGCATATCATTCGATTCGGGAGGTCTTCCCGAGTCCATTGGTGGCTTTCCCGAGTCGCTGCACAGTGTGGCCGAAGACCAGTTTAGCGCGAATTTAATCCCAGCGCCGCTCGGATTCACTGAAAATGGTTCTCTGGTTCCAAAACTGACATTTACCCCTCGCCGGACCTATTGGTTTTCAAAATACGCGCCGGCCGAAGGAGGGGGGGGGGGGGGGGTACGACCCCCGCCGCTGTTTCGCCCCTGATGAAACTAGAGCCTCGCGGAAAAAAAAAAACGAGCGTGTGTGCCGTTACGAGACGCAGCAACTGGTATCCGATTTTAAGGTCTCTGGTTAACCTGTGACCTCTGAGGTCAGGTCAAGTGGCCCAAGGCACGGATTCGTTTTTTATTAATAACTTCGCGAAAAAATGCCGCAGAGTCGCAATTTTGGCATCATCGTGTTCGCCTCGCTCAGGTGCGTCGAATGGTATACTTTTTGTTCGGCTGAAGTCAACTTAAGGTGTTGACCTCGGGTCAAGGTCAGGTTAGAGCCCCTACAGATCACGAAGTTGGTCGAAGGAGGTCATGTTGCATATCATTCGATTCGGCAGGTCTTCCTGAGTCCATTGGTGGCTTTCCGGACTCGCTAGCTCAATTCGATCGGAAGTTATTGACGAAAAACTCTTATTACCCTAGTGACGTCATAAATGACGTCACGTAAGGCCAATAATGCAAAAGTGAAGCATCGGACCTTGCAAGGAGTGCATGAAATCACGATTCCGTGTGCTTGAGATAGTTAATTAGGCTGGAGCCTGTTCGGCCGCGCCGCCCCCGACCTTGGTCAGGTCACGCCGGGCGGCCGACTAGACATGTTCAAAGCTGAATTGACGGCAAATAGGCAAAAAGTGGCAGCTGAAACTTGCTCGCTTATGTTCAGAAATGTGAGGAGAGTTCAGCCATGCCCTATTCGTCATATCCATTTTTATCCATTTTGACATTTTCCAACTTCTTTATGAAATACTATCGTGAGAACGATACACATGCAAGGCTCCTGTTCTAACTCATTAAACTCAGAAACCATTCATTGAAAAGCTACCATGATAGCAGAAACAGCTTCATCATGAATTGTGCTATCCGGTGATATGCTATTTTCTCATATATCTTCTCGAAGCTTCCGTAAAATTTACATTGAAAACTGGACATATTTCTCAGTACCATAGCCCGATTTCAGGAACCGGAGCGTGGGTCTACTTTCGGCAGGGATATAAGTCCCCAAATGATAAAGTGGCTTAAAAATAAGGTTCTATCCGATAACTTTGGACAATTTCCTACCCATTGATAGGTATAAATAACAGTTTATTGAAAGTCGGGTTTTTGATTAAATTCGCGCTAATCTGGTATTCGGCAAGACCGTGCGCTGGCTCAATTTGATCATGAGTTATTGACGAGAAACTCCTATGACCGGTGTGACGTCATAAATGACGTCACGGAAGGTCAAAAATGCAAAAGTAAAGCATCGGATCTTGCAAGGAGTGCACGAAATCACGATTCCGTGTGCTTGAGATAGTTTGAAATCATTCCATGCGCAAAAACAACAGTTTCCTTATTTCCCCTTTCACTTTTAATGGTGAGGTCACGTGACCTCGAAGAGTAGCAGGCATTAGCAAAAATTGCGAGTAGGGCATGACAGAAAGATGATTGGTGGTTTGTATGGCATGGCCATTTTTAACGGCTCGAAATAACATTTCTCAAAAAGTCTAGCTAAAGAGCAAGTTGTTGTTGATTATCACTGACTTGTGTTTAGGGGTTAATAATGACTGAATTTTTTAGTTTGGCCCAGAAATGTTGACAGCATTGTGTGCGTTGATCAATTCTGAGCTCAGGGACATATATTTCATTTAGATTATAAGCGTTTGTTTTTCACAACTTCCAGCGTTTTAAAGAGCGCCGGGCCTTCAGTAGAGCGGCGAGGTGACAATTGCCCCTACATCATGTGGTTTACTGGCGCATATCTCGAAAAGTAGCAGGGAAAAGCAGCAAAGCACCTATATGGAACAAAAGATGAGTAATCAGAGGCTAGTATGAAATGTTCATTTTTAGCTGCTCAAAATAACGTTTTTATAAAAGTCTAATTAAAAAATTGGATATGATTTTAAATTACGTCTTGCAGCTGCTTGCAAACAGCTAGCTTATCTTGCAGAAAAGCGATGCAATATGTCAGAATGATGTTGGCACAGTGAACAACAGTGCCCTGAACTAGTCTGACAGGAAATTTCGTTCAAAACGACGATTGGTCAACTAATAAATTACCACTAAAGTTCATCATTAAAATCGGTAAATGTGGTGGCCTATAGAGAGTCTAAATTGTTTTGTGTTTGGTGACAACTGACGACCTCAATTTTGACCTTAGGGCAAAACTAGCATCGGAATCGTATTCTTCGATCAATTTGGGATTAAATGATACCTATTTTGTTCATATTGCGGACAGTCAGTTTGGGGGAATTTCTAGCGCTTTTTCAGGCTGCCGGCCTACAGTGCGACGGCGGCGGGCCGGCGCGACTGTATCCGGTGACTTTCTACTTATTGTACCGAGGGCTGTTGGACTGTTTTTCGTGGAGTGTTTTGTTTTTGTTGCGTATTACATATCGCTACTGTCAGTTTAGCTCAGGACTCGATGAATGTAAAGCACGGGCGTCCAGCGGCCTTAACCGTGGTGTTCCCGTGTACAGCAGAACAGGTCGGCCGGCGTCCCGCTGCTCTGACAGTGGCTCCCGCTGCTCTAACGGCTGTGTTCCCGTGTAGAGCGTGGGGCGGCGGGCATGCAGCGGTCCGGTCTGGTGAGATGGTGAAGTGCCGACTGCCGTGCTCACGTCTTCACTGACCTTTGAATGGCGTCTTCTGCGCATCGGTCCATGGGCTTGGGCACTCAGGGCAGGTCATCCCACAGTTTATAAATTGCGCCTGCTGCATTTTGTTGCTGGAAGGTCATGCAACTGCCTTTGAATGGCGCCTGCTGTTCTCTGGTGTGTTGACAGGTCATTTCGATGTCCACATAAACGCCATATTTGATATCGTCCTCATGAGATAACCCTGCAGACTACTTTGCAAACAAGCCCACTTATCAGCGTAAGGGCTGCAATGGTTGGACAGGACAGTCCCGCTATCAGAGTGGGCTGTCCTATACCACAGCTGAGCCTGTTTCGCGTCTCCATCCCTTCTCACGTGAATGACACGGCGCTGGTCCGACCCGCGAGTTTGGTCTGGCTCTCATCTGGCCCGGGTCGTCAGTCTGAGTTCGGTGTGATCCGGGTGGCCGGTCTGTCTGGCGACTCGCAGAATTTTGCCCCCCAGCTGACGGCGGAGGGCCATGGTTTCACGCGCTGACCCCTTCCCCTGCCAACTGTCCACCCTGCGGAGCCTTCCGGAAGTGCTGCCCGTTGGGACACCACGCGCCCCACGTGACACGTCTGGTTCCGGCCACTCCGTGCCCCGTGCTGCCAGATCCCACGTGCCAGGACCAGGCGCCGTCCCCCATCCCCTCCCACTGCCTTCACCTACCGATACCAGCAGGAATGCACCCCGTGTGAGCAAACAATCTCCAATGAGAAATGTTCCAATTAATTTGCGGATCCTCCCTTCTGACGTTGCATACCAGCCCCTTTTTGCTTCCGATTGAGCGGGGCACCGTGCGCGTGGCCATTAGGTGGTCGGCCGGGCCGGGAGGTCGGCGGGCCATAACGATCCGGGCCCGGCTCGAGTCTGACCGTGGCCCCAGCCCCAGCACATCGGCCGTAATTGAGCACAGCTGGAATGCGTTGTCAATTAGTCCGTCCCGCGTGTAATACAGGTGCCCGGATCGCTCGTAACTTGTCGGACGCGCGCTTCGCCGCCTAACGAAGAAGGTCCTGGCGTGGCGGCATGCGCGTGCCTGTGGCCGGTCCGGTCCGGCTCTGTCGTCCAGCGGCGGCGGTCATGAGACCCGGCGGTCTGTAAATCGACCATATGGCCCGAACGGGGATGTGATCCAGCGGGTTGTCCAGTCTAAGAATCTCCTTATCGCACACTGAAATATATGTCTAACATTAATGTGACTCTTAATTACGAGTAGCACCTCTGTGCACTATCTTGTCCGACTGGCGCCAAACGTGCACCGGCTAATCCTAAATAACTCCTCCCTGGCCAAAAGGGGAGAAACTGACGTCATTGCCACATTTTTGCTCGATGGCTCAAAACGCGTTACAGAAAATCTCAACTTGGCATGCCTGCAGATTGGTAAATCACATTGGATCTATTGGACTTCCAACCACATTTTCAGGTCAAGTTAGATCAGGTCAGATCAGGTCACTGACCTATAACTTTTTACTTGAGCTTCCATCGGTCCCCCCGCCCCCCAAAAAAACATTGCAAAGTCGCAAGACCCTCGTGCCGGTAAAATTGCTCTCAGGCAATAATAAATCTTTTGAGGAATAATCCGTGATTCCCCGGCTCCTTACAACTTAAATATCTCGCGTGTTTTCATATTGGTGACTTGAGGTCATGTTAGTCACCTTATGACATTTCAAGTCATCATCATAAGTCAAAGATTTAGAGGAATCACTGAAAAATATCCCTCGCCGGCCGAGGGGGGTGCCGCCCCCTCATACGGTTTTTTCGCGATAGCTCCGAATGTGCTGAAGATAGCGAGCTGAAACTTGGCATACCTGACCTTTGCTTCAAGCCAGATCTTTTAACACCAACTGCATTTTCGGGTCAGGTCAGGTCACTGACCTATGACGTCATATGTCATCTCTGCACGGTCTTCAGATGTCGCAACTTCGTAACGCCCTCAGTGCCAGAGGAGCTTTCACAGGAAAACGAAACTTATAGGATCTAATATTCATTACGAGCCTCACAACTTGTATATCTCGGATTTTTCCTAAAGGTCATATGAGGTCAGGTAAGTTTCGTGACCTCACCATTGTAAGTCAATGGGGAAAAATGAAAACTGCTATTCTGGCGCCGGGAACGATCTCCAACTATCTCAAGCACACATAATCGTGATTTGATGCACTCCTTGCAAGGTTACATGCGTCACTTTTGCAATGTTGACCTTGTGTGCCGTCATTTATGACGTCATTAGGGTCATATTAGTTTTTCGTCAATAACTCCCGATCAAATTGAGCTAACGAGTCGCGAAAGCCACCAATGGACTCAAGAAGACCTGCCGAATCGAATGATATGCAACATGACCTACTTCGACCAAGTTCGTGACCTGGGGGCGCTGACCTGACCGTGACCTGAGGTCAACACCATTAGTTGACCTCACCCAAACAAAAAGTATATCATTCGACGCGCCTGAGCGAGGCAAACACGATGCTGCCGAAATCGCGGCTCTGCGGCCGTTTTTTTGCGAAGTTATTCACCAAAAACGGAACTGTAACTTGGGGCACTTGACCTGACCTCAGAGGTCACCGGTTCACCTAGGACCTTAAAGTCGGGTATCAACCTCTGCGTCTCGTAACGGCGCACACGTTTGTTTTTTTCTGCAACGCGCTAGCTCCACCAGGGGCGAAACGGCGATGGGGGTCGTACCCGCCCCCCCCCCCCCCTCGGCCGGCGTGTATGTAGAAAACCAATAGGTCCGGCGAGGGTTATAATAGTGATATACTTTACGTAAAGTGAAGTTATATGATAGCTAATAGGTATATATCGTGGAAAGTGATAGGTATATACCTATATGCATCTTACGGAAGAATCTTGTTTGACGATTTTTGACCTTATATTACGGTATGTGTGACGTCACAAAGGGCATTTAACGTTAGAAGCCTTCTGTTAACGTTCCGTTAACTTCCGATCAAATTAAACTAGCAAAAAGAAAACAAACTTCAGTCAGTATGAGCTACCGAATTAGATGATGTGCAATACGATTAAGTCGTCATTTAAATTTCTTTAGCGTCATTTCAAATTCCCTAAACTTTTTTTAAAAACATTTTTAGCCTGAGGTCAGCACTCATGTTGACCTTCAACAGAAAATAGGTATATCATTCGACGTGGCTGGGAATGACTAGCTCGATGTGCACCATGGGTTGTATGATGTCATTTTGTTGTAATTTGCAAAAGACAAAAAAACGGACTCCACGCTTTGGGTTGTTGACCTAACTTCACAGGCCCCCAGGCGACGTAAAACCATAGGTATATAAAATACATCGGTGACGGTGTCAGTCGCTGTTGTGCCTCATGAGGTCAAACACACTTTTTCGCAAAGTTCTAACACGATATGGGTCGACATGGCGATGGGTCGTACCCCAATCGACCTGAGGAAAATCAAAAGGTCGAGCAAGGGTAAATAGTAAGTACCGCGTGACCGCTCCACTTCGCCAAAAAGAGCCGTCAAGAAGGTTATGTCGCTGGCTTCCTGCCTGACACATTCTGCCTCTCCGTACCGAAACAACTGACTCTTTGACCCGATTTGACTTGATTCTTTGACACCCAACAAGGTTTGATATTTCCTGATAATCCGCAACGCTGTTACTGGTTGGAAATGTCAATTGGAATACTGTCTGCCATAGATAACATGATTCATGTTATCTCAGTTTCTTATAATATTGTTTGTTTACATAAAATGTTTCTGCAGTGTTTGTAGAAAATTACCAAAAATCACGATAACTTCACGGTACCGTTGAATTATTGGCAAAAGGTGATCGTTTTGCCGATGTGCCGGTGAGGCGGCCTGTGCCCGGCGGCGCTGTTCCATTACGTATCTCACGCTTGGCCGTCTGCTGGGTGACGACCGGATAATTGGGCGGCGAGCTGCTCCGACAACAGGCGCACAAACGACCGCCGCCGGGCCCCGCCGGGTCGGCCACCCACACTGAAAGAAAAAATGACACCAAATGGGGGGTAGGGTGACTCTGCCAAAAAGTCCGCCCCACAGGGGTGTCAAAACAACTCCCTTTTGGAGCATCATAACACTGCAATATGGTGTCCATAAACGCCGTTTCTTGGCGCACGTGGACTCCATATTTCGGAGTTCGGATGCCCAAAAAAAGTTTTTTTTTGACACCCCTGTGGGGCGGACTTTTTGGCATGTTCCCGTAATTAGAGTCAAGACTCCCTTAGGACTCTTTCTTTTTGGGGTTATATGATGCCCCAAAAGAGACTCTTTTGATACCCCTGTGGGGCGGACTTTTTGGCATATCACTTTACATGGAGTCACGACATAACCGAGAGATACTCCAAATGTTTTTTTTCGGAAGTTCCCAGGTGAGACTTCAATGCCTCCATCCGGTTTTAGATTCGACTCCAAGATTGGAGTCAATTCCATATGGCCATCGCGTCTTTTGTTTGTTTGTTTTGTTGGGTTAGGCCCTTTCGGTCGACAAGACCATTGCAGAGCCGGAAGGATGATAGGAATTAGGGGGAGACAGTGGTCTGGGCAGGCACCCTAGTGAGTCGCCGGGGTTGAGCCCGTCCAGAGGACAGGCCAACCAGCCCCAAGGCACTCACTGCACCCGGCTACGGGGTGCGCTCCCTCGGGAGCAGCGGTGCCACTCCAAGGGAGCAGCCCGCATGAGATAAAGTTGCCTGTCCAGCCCGGAAGGGGATTGCGGCGTGGAGGAGAAGGATTTCAGTATCCTGAGGATAGAAGCACGGAACGGTGCCATCGCGTCTGAAAATCTTAGGCTTTATTATTTACAGCATGAGTCTTTCCACATAGTTTTAGCCGCTAAAGCATTATCACACAATCACCTTACATCATACAGAAGTTGTGATGGCCCTGGTTTATACCACAAGCTGCCAAACTCGTAAAAATTATTAAAGAAAGACAAGATTCCTCAAACCTTCATAGAAAGAGCGGAAAGTTTGACCCGAAAAAAGGTTGTGACAGTTAACGACATCTATGAGAAAAGTTAAAACTAGCAGTACCAGCCGATGCCAGCGCCACCTTTATGACATCCGTTTAAGGGAGTCATAGAGGAGTCCGAAACTTTACTTAGGGGGTATACTTTTTCCGTTTAGACGGTTAAACATTCCCGTGATGAGGCGTTACACTTTAGTTAGAAAGGCGTATATTTTCAGCGATGTATTAAGTAGCAGATCTTCAAAAGTAAGCCGTATCATCAAAAGGTAATTTTCAAAAGGGAGTCGTAGGTCATTGGGGATCATTCGACAGGGAGTCGTACACCAAAAGGAGACCTTGAAAAGGAATTCATACATTTGAACTAAGGCGTCTTGTATTAATTAAGACGAAACGTACTTTTTTAAAGGGATTCGCACATTTCCAATAGGGAATCGAACATCTTTAAAAGGGAATTGCACATTTTTAAAGAGACTCACACATGTTCAAAAGGGAGTCGCTCATTTTCAATAGATTCCCACAGTTTCAAAAGAGAGTCACTTATTTTCAAAGGAAAGTCATATATTTTTAAAAGAGAGTCATCTTTCTTTGATCATGAGTCGAACATTTTGACAAGAGAGTAAAAACCGTTTCTGGGAGTCAAATGTGTAAAAGGAGTCTCGACTCCATGTTAAATGAGTGTAGAATGTGGAGTCGAGACACCTCATTTCCAACGTGACTCTCATAAAAAGGTTTCTTACTCCCTTGCCAAAATGCACGACTCCTTTTTTGAGATAGACACTCCCCAACAAAGGCGTCAAGTATCCCTCTTTTGGTGTCGAACACCCTCGCCGAACTCACTGATCCGATTTAAGGGTATCATGACCCTCTCAAGAGGACACCATATTTTGACGTCGTCGGAAACTGACGCCAAAAGATGGGGCGATGACCATACATTTTGGAGTCGGACACCAAAATTTAAGCACTCAGACTCCGAAATATGGAGTCGTCGTGGAGGTGGGGTGTCAAAATTTTTATCAGTGCACCGCCGCTAACCGGCCCGAATCACAATAATCGTGGTAATGGCGCGCTGATGGCCGGCCGTGGGAGTATCGGAGTTCGAAGGAGCGCCGTTTGCGGCCGCGCCGTAATCGGTATGACGGTCGCCGGGCGCGCGCCGGCGCCAGCCGTGGTTAACCCGCCGCGCCGGTCAGTCGTTAACCTTTATCGGCAGCCGCTGTATGTTCGAGGTCATTGTTAACGTCTGTCCCGATGGGCTACTCCTGGACTCTGCTGAGTCACAGCTCAAAGGCTGGATCAAAGTACATTTTGACCTTTCGTATAATTGCAGACAATTTGTTAGTCAGATATTTGAAGGCACATGATTATTTTCTGTCGGCCAATTTGTTTTTTCTAAAATACATTTTGTCATATGACTAACGACTTTACAGAAACCAGCCCAGGTCACAATGCTTTGGTCGAAAGGTTATAAAGGAGATCATGTGAGATATGTTTTATCACCAATTTCGCATTCTATATTCGTAAGTGTAGCGACATTGGACCATTGTGATTATCTACAGACTATATAGGCTCAGGTCAACGTCAGGTCAAGATCAGATCTAACAAAGTCGAGTAAAACTACCTATAGTACCTAATAATGCATTCGCTTAGCCTATCGATACTCCTCGTCACAAGCAACACTACCCAACGCGACCGTTGCATTTGCTTTACGCCAAGTCGTCTTTATGACTAGGAATTTAATAAAATTTGGCCGTTATCAGTTTTGGGTCGTTTTGCCGCTTTTCACGTGCGAATTATCTGTTTTCCTTTTTCGTTTTGTTTCTCTCATTCTCTCTTTATTTTCCTTTTTTGTGTTGATTGATGTTTCCATGAATGTGTGTTTATATCTTTAGTTCTTAGCACAGCTCCTCAAAATGAGGATGCCCGAGTGAATTCGTGATGAGGACTCCTCCTCACTCCTGCGGACCTATAAAAGCGGCCGACAGACGTGGGAACGGCGCGGCACCATGTCTGTGCACTATGTATGTTTCAAGTTGCACCCATAATCTTGCACTCAACTACTCGGTGCCCTAGCAATTACCGAGTAGTATTGAGAAGCAGCTCACTAAAGTCGTGATCTGTTTTCAGATGGTCGATAATTACGGCGCCCGGCGCAGCATTAGTTTTCAAAGCGTGAACTTCCTATGACCATAACAGGTACTGGCCGTCACGGAGCCGCGTACTGAGCGCTGCCAACGACTGGCACCGCTCCCTCGGCGTCTGTGGAGCATCAGACACGAGTTCAGCCGCGGGGCGGACCGCCGCCGCCCGCGGAGCCGCCGTGCCTTACCGCGCCGCCCGCCAAATGAGACGTTTAGCGGGCGGCGGCGGCGGCGCGGCCTGCGTTCTCACGGTCCACATCTCGGCGGCGGGCGCCCGGAGATGAGCCGCCGCGCGCGCCGCTCGGGTCAGGGATGAGCCGCGGGGCGCCGAGCCGAGGAGCCGGCGGTGCGCCACACCCGACCTACCTCACAGGCAGCGCCGGCGCCGTCACCACTCTCTCTGCAGCACATTGTCGTTTCTGTAAAATTTAGCTAAACCAAGTGAATGGTTTTCCGCAAACGGCCTGAGTGAGTGGGCTAATTGTTGAGTCACTTATAACCATTTTGTATTCATTGCAATAAATAATCGGAAAACGAACATCTTTAACTTCACAGGAACAGAAAATGAGTTGATTTCTGGATTTCTGCTTGTCGGTTTTTCTAGTAGAGATGAATCCTCATGGGTAAGAATTTTGTCGAATGTGCCATTGTGATTTCTGTCTGTGCGGCTGCCTGCCGTTATTTCATGCATCCTTCAGGGAAGCCACGGGAATTTGCCACCTTATATCGGGCCAGTTCGGGAAGCGTGTCAATCCCCTATTAGAGGCCTCCGAGGGAACCTGCCGGCCCACCGCATTGGGGCATCCGAGGGGGCCTCCCAGTATACCAGAGACCAGTCCACCCTGGCCACCGCTCCCTTAGATTCTGCGAGGACGGCTGCCAGTCCACCGTACAGACTCGGAGGAGCTGCCAGTCCACCGTAGAGGTTCCGGGGGCGGCTGCCGCTCCCATGATGCTGCGGGGGCGGCTGTCAGTCCACCGTAGAGACTCCAGGGCCGGTTACCAGTCCACCGTAGATGCTGCGGGGGCGGCTGTCAGTCCACCGTAGAGACTCCAGGGCCGGTTACCAGCAGTCCACCGTAGATGCTGCGGGGGCGGCTGCCAGTCCACCGTAGAGGCTCCGGGGGCGGCTGCCAATCCCATAGCGGCTCCGAGGATGGCTGCGGCGGCGCTCGACCCCGTGACCCGTGGGCCACGAGTCGGCCAGGTGCCGGGGCGCGCGCTCTGTTCTCGTGCTGCCCGCGCGCGGCCGGCGCGCCACAAAAACCGCGCTCAAGAATGTTCCCACAGTGGAGGAGGCGCCGGCGGCGGCGCGCCACTCTGAGCCGCTCATTACCGCCGGCGCGCCGCGTGCGCCGCACACGCGTCATATTCGGAGCGGAGCGGCCGAACGCGCACCGATACTGCTGCGCCACAAATGAACCGGCTAACGGACCTCAGAGATGAGCTGATGTAGAGACCAGTGCAGTGGAGCTGCCATAATACACTCCATTCCATCGGTCATCCTTGCAACGTAAGAGCATGGCGGCTGTTTTCCATGCAGAATGTGTACCTATCTATAATCTTTTATATGATTATGCTACCATGCGTATAATTGATAAAGCCCATAAAGTCGTGACAAAAAGTTTTCAAAATTACAATTGTTTTCCATAGTTCCTTTTCGTGAAATTTGGAGCATCGATGGACACCAACTCAGCGTCAGACTTCTAGAGACAGACTGTTAAGCAGTGAGCAATGTAACTGCACACCGTCGCATACCTACATATCACCTAGAACGCTGACAGCGCAGAGGAATATGTATGATTGAGGTGAAACGGGCAGAACTTTTCTCCTGCCAGTTACCTGGGAAACTCGCGAGGCGCGAACAGATGGTCTCTGAAACCCTCAGTCACAAATTCGCGCCACAGTGCACTGTGGTGATTTATGAATTTAAGTTCTTATATTTTGTACTAGGTATAATATACTTCCGGTTATGCATTTCTTGTCCATACCTACATGCAATGACCAACGGACCTAAAAGAAATCGGAACTTTTAACCAGCTGGAGTTTGTTGTTGTTACTTCGCCGTCTTCGCTGCACGTTTATAGGTAGAACATTTTTTGCTATTACCTATCATTCTTGGTCCAGATATAACCAAGTTGTAGCATGCCAAACAGTCGGTCAAATATGCCAATTGTGGGACATTTTCGCCACGTCCAATGTCCATACCTATAACAAGCTCGCGACTTATTGCGCTTAAAAACTGGATAATGTCGTTAATGACGCGACAAAACGAATGTCGTATGCTACATCGAAATCAGGTTTTCACTCGCACAGCACTCAAAAATATGTTCCCTTATATCAGACGACTTGAACATTCACGGCGATGTCTTCTACCGATTTGAGACACCACTTCGCCACCGGGCATGCTAAAATCCCAATTAGCCCATCACACATTCAGGCTGTGATCCGAGTCGTCGATCTATGTTGCCGCAATCCAAACCTCCTAATGCTCATCTCACGAATGCTTTCTCTTTCCCATAGCGGCGAGCGGTGGACGAGCTAATGCGGCGGCCTCGGTGGGCGGCGGGCGGGCCTCGTGACCTGACCTGACCCGGTCGGGCTCCGGCCGCCGCCGCCGCCGCCGGAGAAAGCTCACCTGGCTCCGGCGGCGGGCCGAGCTGCGACTGATGAGATTCCGATCGCCATCCGCCCGGCATTATGGAGAGCTTGACCCGGCTGACCCGGGAGCGCGCGCTCGAGCGTGGCGCTGGGGGAGCGGCGGGCCCGGAGACGGAGGCAGGCAGGCGAGGGGGCGGCCACTGGAGGGGGCGGCCATCGGAGGGCGGCCATCGGAAGGAGGCTGAGACACGTTACAGAAAACCGGAGTACTAGTCGAGAGAACACCGAACTACCATAACTCGTCGAAAATGGACTGCGATTCTAAAACTCTCTTTATAAAAGGGTTTTAGGTTCCATTAATTCAAACTTCATAGAATAAGGTGACAATTGATGCTAATGAAGCTATCCTTTAACATCAAGTGATGGATATAGAAATACGACACATATGCTTCAATCCAAGGCACTGACTTGTTAATGTAATTCATAAGGTTTGAAGCCCCCAGAAAAGTTATAGACTTGCCTTTTGCGGTTGATGGAGGATGACAATTGACAAATGAAGGCCAACTGAGAATAAGAACATTTGCTAGCTGTATCATGCTTTGAACCGTTGCCAGGAACACCGCGGCACGCACCTACCTACGCTATTGTCGCTATTTCTGTTTTTTTTTTGGGGGGGAGTAAATCACAATCGCTATCTTTTACACTTGCGGGTAAGATTTTAACTAGACGAAAACGTTGAATACCATTGTTTTCTGCATACCGATATAATCACTCCTGAAAGTTTATTGTGATATTTTGCCAAGCCTGCTATTGCTAGAGATTTTTCAAGCTTTCTATTGCATAGGATACATTTTGCAATAGCATTTTGTTTTGTCTCTTTAGAATTTCAAATTGCAGTTATTAAATGCTTTAGACATTTAGGTAGGTACAGGTTTTATCGCGGCTTTTTCATGCACGGTAAAAGTTTATTTTCTGCCGCAACAATAAATGAGCAAGGCTTTTGGTCTATAACAGTCGATATTCAAGCTTGTTTCATTCCTCTATGCCGAATTTACCTCCTCGCATAGGCCAAACTACCAGCCAGAAACTAGAGACATTCATTCTTAACTGATCACGTAAATATCCACCGCTCCTCCCATTTGTAGGCAACTCTTGACCGAGACGCTCATCTTCCGCCTGCATTATTGCCGACACGGTCACGAAATGTTGAACATTTCCCGGCCGCCAGAAACAACGCTCGGAATCCGTTACGTTGGTGATTTACCGGCTTTTTCCACGGTGGATCGTGTGGTTTTTGTGAGCGGCGGCCGCCGGGCGGGGGCGGGGGCGGGGGCGGCCGGAGGCGAGGCGTAACGCGGTGAGTCGCCGCGGCGGCCTGCCATTGGTGCGCCCGGTGACATTTGACCTCGAGGCCGTCTTAATCACGGGGTGGCGGCGGCCGGCGGCTGCGCCTCTGCCGGCCGAGCCGTGAGAACGGCGCTCCGCCGCCGCTCGGTCCGCCGGGCCGGAGCCGCCGCTCGTGCGGCTGCACAGCGCTTCTGCAGCCGCTGATGACGGCTAATTGCACACCGATCACCGGCAGACGGTGCAATATCCTGCTGCGGCACCCAGAGCGGCCATCGGACAGAGCGCGGCCGTCTGTGAGTTTACAACCACAGTACAACCACAAGGCTCTGTATAGACCACAGTGCAGCTGTCTGTCTCAGCGAGCAGAAAATGGGTTTCCCATACCTGCTATATTGCATGATTAAATCGAGACATCCAGGCATTTTAATGGCACGTGCACTGTACCACACTTTTCAATGCTTAATGCAGTGCTTTAATATTGCCAGCCGTGTGGTTCAAGGGGTGTGGTTAAACCACGAACGCGTTGAACCACACGGCTGCTGACGTCACTATCAATTATAGTTGTGAGCTTTTTGGCAGGTATGGGAAACACCTTCCAGCCCTAAGGCCGGGAATTCAATAAATGTCACCTCGCTTTTTTAGCGAAAAGCACCTCGGGCCTAACGGCCCTCGGAGTTTTCGCTAAAAAACCTCGGTGACATTTATTGAATCATCCCGGCCCCGGGCAGGAATATATTGTCCGAACTCCGATACTGAATTGGCAAAACACATACAGCCCTATATCTGCATCTGTTCACCAGTCTGGACAGTGACATTGGACAGTAGACAGCGCGCATCAGCATGTTCACCACCGTGGCCAGCGGACAGTCTGAGGTCACCTGAGAACAAGGGTCGCGCTCAGTACCTCGACCGTCACCAGCCGGCAAACAACATTTGCATACAGACTCGGCAGTAATGGGATGGCCCTTGCCACTAATGCTGTTGTCGGACACGCGTGTAATTGCTAATTCAGCTACATGAGAACGTATCTCTTGCCTCTGTAGCGCATGCATGTAATCTAATCTTAACCAATCTAACATCTTTCATCTACCTTCTCTCTCTCTCTCTCTCTCTCTCTCTCTCTCTCTCTCTCTCTCTCTCTCTCTCTCTCTCTCTCTCTCTCTCTCTCTCTCTCTCTCTCTCTCTCTCTCTCTCTCTCTCTCTCTCTCTCTCTCTCTCTCTCTCTCTCTCTCTCTCTCTCTCTCTCTCTCTCTCTCTCTCATCCCTCTCTCTCTCTCTCTATCTCTGTCTGTCTGTCTGTCTGTCTGTCTGTCTGTCTGTCTTGCAGCCTGTCTTCGTTTCATTTTTTCTTTCTTCCCTTCTTCATTCATTTTGCTTTCATTTCTTTATATGTAGTTTCCTTCCATGCCAGCCATCCCTCAAATACCCAGTTCCAATTGCCAGTGTGCGGGGAATGGAAAACCCATCACGCCACCTGCTCCCACACATTCCCACCCCGCCTCCCGTCACCGTGCGCCTGTGGTCGCGTCCTGCGCTGTCCGGTCACAGGCAGATGTATGGACCGACATACCACGCGCGCCAGGCCGCGCCGCCCGCCTCCGCTGCTCTGATTAGACCATTAGCGGGCCAATTGATTCGCCGCGGTCGGGCCGGCGCACAGGTGCGCGTGTGACCCCGGTCAGACAGAGTCAGCACTTGGGCAGACGGAGCCGGGGTCCGGTCAGATAGAGCTGGGGCCCGGTCAGATGGGAATCGGGGCCCGGTCATACAGAGCCGGGGCCCGGTTAGACAGAGCTGGGGCCCGGTCAGATAGAGCCGGGGTCCGGTCAGATAGAGCTGGGGCTCGGTCAGATGGGAATCGGGCCCGGTCATACGGAGCTGGGGCCCGGTTAGACAGAGCTGGGGGCCGGTCAGACAAAGCTAGGACCCGGTCAGATAGAGCCGGGGCTCGGTCAAACGAAGCTGGGGCCTGGTCAGACGGAGATGTGACCCCCGTTAGATGGGGACGGACCTGATGCAACGGAGAGGCCCCGATCAGACCAAGAGAAGTATTCTAAATGCTTCTATCCTATTGCAGTGCTTCTATATCCGATCAGCATTTAGAAACGAAAGATTAACTTGTATATTTAAGCTTAGGTAGGCCTTAGTTTTATAAACAGCCTTTCATGTTTAGCCAGGCATGTTCTCATGCACTCTCCCATTTTACTTCCCTTTTCACGCAACGCAATGGTTCCATTCAGTGAGTTTCTTATACAAATTTATAACAGTTTCCAAATAATACCGGCGCTAGAGCGGAAACTTGCGCGGTGCGCCGCGCCATTTTCGAATCTGCCATACAGTTTCAGCCAAGTATCTCCATGAATAAGGTCCATCGGATTGTGGGGCGGGCTGAGAGCCGGGCGGATCGTCCTTTGAGTAATGGCCGGTGTGTTATTGATGACGCCTCTCGCCGCGTCATGATGAGAGTCTCAGCCGGCCGCGCCGCGCCTCCGTCGACCGGCCATCGCCGCCGCGGCCGTGTCATCAAACACACATCACAAATTGAAAAGTGTGAGAACGTCCGTGTCAGCCGCGACCGGACAGCTCTTCCCAGTGTAAATAGCCATCAGCGGTGGTCTCGGTGGGCGCGGGGCGGGCCCCAGTGACCCCCGCCGCTGTCCGGAACAAAGCGACAGCGGCAAACAGCGCCGCGCCGTACCGGTTCGCCGGCTAATAACAGGCGGCCCGCCGCGCGGCCGGCCGCCCCGCCCAGCACGAGTAGTCGCACCATTTTAATTTGGTGGTCTGTGATTGTGACGGCGCGGCGCTCGGCGCTGTGTCCACCTTCTGATTACACGACCGCAGGGCCGCGCTGAAAGGAGCCGACTTCCCCCGTCAATTTGTAGACGACGTGTCTTCACACCCGCTCGTTAGGCGGCGGCGCGGCCGGAGGCGTCGCCGATTGTTTTGTCGGTCAGTGCCGGCACGACACTCTAATTAGCAGGGCACCGCTGTGGGCTGATTGTCGGGGCAGCCGGCTCCCCGGTACCTCGGCACGGGGGTGAGCCCCGCAGACCGGAGAACAGAGGTGCGCCGAGGACCACCGGCGCGCTCACAGGTATCTCACAAGTCACAGCGCAAACACTCGGTCGGGGTATGGACTGCGAGCTCGTCAGGGCTGACTACTCTTTGACGTCCATAACATGCATTTCATGTACAATGAACAGAACTACTCAGTAAAATTGAACATCACTAAATGTATTTTCTGATAAATCATCATTCATGAGCTTTTTAAAAGTTTATTTAGAAAATTGGATTGATGGGCATAAGATCCGTGCATTACTTTTACGAACCGGAGAATCTGTAGAGTTGAACTTGTATGAACTACAGCGATGATAAGACGACAAACATAGAATACCTAGAAACCATGCGCTTTTCAGCGTATTGTGTGTGTTCGACGCATATAGGTGTTTGAAACAAAATATAGGCAATTGTGAATTAAATCAGGGAAGAATCTACCAATACCTATATAGGGTTCACTCAGGATTCGGACCCACTCGGCACGCCAAGTAAGTGCTGGGTCACTGAATAGAAACCGTACCTAGTGAGAAATTTCACCCAAAACTGTGTCCGTTATTGAGCTACGCTTTCTTGTTGGTTTGCATTCTGTGACATAATGTAAGCCCGCACTGAAAAATATGTAGGTATTACAGGTAAAATTATTGCAAAGGCAATTGCTATTGCATCACAAACACACAATAAATGCAAAATGAATTCCGTTGTCAAGCCAAGCAGCTCTACCAGCAACATAGAGCAAATCATGACCATGTGTTTTTGCATACGTTTTTTCTTTTGTGCGAACACTGAACAGACCGCCTTCATGATTCCTAGCTCTCTCTAACGCGACGTCAGGCCTCTC
The DNA here is from genome assembly GCF_019059575.1 of Amphibalanus amphitrite. Taxonomy (NCBI): domain Eukaryota; kingdom Metazoa; phylum Arthropoda; class Thecostraca; order Balanomorpha; family Balanidae; genus Amphibalanus; species Amphibalanus amphitrite. The sequence goes on from NW_024881514.1 coordinate 823,210, forward strand.
AAGTACAACTAGTGCGGAGACATGAAGAGTAATAAAGGAACAGGCGGGAGTACAGTGATTGATGGACTATAACAGTCCAAAAGTAACAATTGAAATGGCCTGATAGTCACAACAGAATTGAAGTGGAATAACCTATATATACGTGTTTGTAAAACATAAAAATAAAGCAGCTCTCAAGCACATTTTGATGAAAAAAAATGTAGGTAACTGGGGTTGGGGAATGGAGATATTTATAAACGATCGCTAGTGGGCGTGGCTTCCAGCGCCATGTAGAAGTACTATGGATGAAACCCGAAAGGCATAAAATGTCATGGGTATGAAAGTAAAACAGCTCTTTGAAGGCACCACAAGAGTTTTGCATTGTCTTATGAACAAGTCCTTCGAATGTCAAATGGCCGTTACTTTGAATGTCCTATATCCGTCATGTTTCCCTAATGTCATATAACTACGACACGTAATTCCAAATTAACAATCACCAAACCTGTTATAGCCAGTTCAGATTGTGATAGACATCGTGTGAGAGAAAGAAAGAAAGAAAAGGAGAGAGAGAGAGAGAGAGAGAGAGAGGGAGAGAGAGAGCGAGAGGGAGAGGGAGGTGAGAGGAAGGGAGTGAAGGGGTGGAGGGCGCCGGCAGCCGCCGGGGGCGCGGTGGCGGGGTCGGCGGGGGCAGCTGGCGGTGGCGGTGTCGGCGCCGTCTCGCTGCCAGGGCCGCCGGGCAGCGGTGACCGGCCGCCCACCTCACCGGTCCCTGAGCGGCGGCCGCGGCCGTGGGCGGTCCCTGGTCCGCAGCCAATCGGCGGCGAGGGGCGGGTCGGTGGCGGCCGCCGCCCGCCGCCGCCGCCGCCGACCGTCACACCGCGCCGCGCCGCCGCCGCCGCCGCCCGCTCACCGCTCCGCTCCCGACCGCCACCGACCGGCCTCGCCATGCACCCGAGCCAACTGCCCGGCTTCTACCTGACGCCCCAGCTGCTGGCGGCCGCCGGAAAGCCGGAGCTGCTGCTGCACCCGCACCTGCTCAGCTACTTCAGCCAGCCGCTGCTGCGCCCGGAGCTGTTCGGCCAGAAGCCCACCCGGCCCAAGAAGCGCTACATCTGCAAGTACTGCCAGCGCGAGTTCAGCAAGAGCTACAACCTGCTGATCCACGAGCGGACGCACACGGACGAGCGGCCGTTCCCGTGTGACGTCTGCGGCAAGGCGTTCCGCCGACAGGACCACCTCCGAGACCACAAGTACATCCACATGAAGGAGAAGCCGTTCAAGTGCGACATCTGCGACAAGGGTTTCTGTCAGGCGCGCACGCTGGCCGTGCACCGTTCGTCGTGCTCGCAGCAGTCGGCCTCTGCCGCCGCCGAGCTGCGCAGCCTGCAGAGCCGACTGGCGCCGGCCGCCCGGCCCACCGCCGCTTCGCACCGCTGCTTCTGCGGCGAGACGTTCGACCGCCTCTCCTCCCTGCGCTTCCACGAGCTGGTGCACTCGCCGGCCGACTCGGAGTGCGCCGGCAGCGAGCGCTCGACCAGCCCGCCCAAGTCGCCAGCCAGCTCGCTGGGCTGGGGCTCGCCGCGCCGCGACGGCTCCTCGCCGACCCCCTCCGAGCCGGCCAAGAAGCACGGCTTCAGCATTGCCGATATCCTGGCCATGTGAGCGGTCGGCCCGCCGCAGTCGCCCAGCTGCACCCTGTCCAATGTCTCAGGTGTCATAGTTGTGTTTTATTCGCTGGCCGTGACCGTCGGCGGCGCTGTTGTCATGTATTTCTTTTGCATCGTGTTGTGTTTCGCATAATCAGTAATTTATTCCAGAATGTGTTGCATTGATATATTATGAGTGTTGTAATTTGTTATAAGATTTGTTCGAGACAGAATAAATACGTACTTATATTTCACAACTTGTGTCTACCCGGGGCCTGGGTGGATGAGGTTGAATGAGGAGGCGGATGTATCTGTAGACGAGTGCGCTACCATGACACCGAGTGAAGAGGCTCGAGGGGTCAGACCTGTGGCGTCCGACAAGAGTTGAGTTTGGTCACCTACTCGAACAAACCATATCACTAAAGCTAAAAAGATCTCAACAAATGACCAACAGATTCAAATGGCGCAGCTTCGCGCTTGCGTTTCGATACAGTTTGGTCACCAATCCAGCCACAAAAACACAAAGATACACACGAATTAGATTTAATTTATGGTTGGGTGTAGTCAGTTCACCCAGCTGTGAACGAGCCGTCTGCATTAGGAGTGCCCGATCACCGTTCACGGGATACCGCTGACTCAGACTAGCCACCAGGGAGTCCAACGCCCGCGCCGCCCGCCCGCCGTCCGTCCTCCGGTCGGCCCGCTCCCGACAGCTCCAGTTTCTGGGTGGTCGGTCAGTAGCTGTCACCGGAGCCGACACTGAGGACACTTCGGGGACGGCCATAAAACACGGTCACACCGTAAAACACGGCCAACAGCCCAATAAAACACGGACGACGGAGAGGGCCAGGGACGGTCGGGACGCCGCCGACCGGGGACAGCGGCCGGCCGGCAGTTAAAAAACTGCTCTCTGATGGCCCTGAGGTGACACATTGCGCCAGAGAGCTGGATCGATCATGACCTGTGGCATCAGTGAGAGGCGAAAGAGAAGAGAGCTGATGAAACGCAAATTGTGAGGCATTTTCTGTCACTGCGTCTTGGTCTTCGTTTTTTACGGCTGTGATGGAATGCCACTGACTAGATTGAACAACGTCGATGACCCTGTATCGTGATATCCCACAGCACAAACGTCGCCACAGCTAAGCTAGGCGACGTTTCATCTCCCCATGCCTGGTCGAGTCCCCACTCCCAAGGTCTCAGTAGGGCCTCAGATTTCTGTTAGCTCGTTCGGTAACCCCCAGCCCTCCGTCGGCTGCCCCCCCCCCCCCCCCCTGAGCATAAGTCGGCTGGTTGATCTGGTCACAGCTCCCCGTCCGTGCGAAGTGAGTCAGTGTCCCCCAGCCTCCTGTCAGCTCTTCCCCAGTGTTCCCTCCCCTGCCAGCCCGGCCGGCCGGTCTGGTCCAGCGAGGTGTGTCCGGTCGCAGAGGTCCGCCAGGAATTTATACAGCCCGGCAATATTTGTGGACCCCACAGGTGGAACGGGGACAGAAGCCATTTCTGGGGCGGCGGGCTGTCACACAGCCGGACCGATGGCAATAAAAACGCCGCTCCAAACGCCCGGCAACAAGGCCAACCGCGTGCCAAAGGATTCCGAGGTGCGCGGAGAGCGTTCGCTAACTTCACAAGCTGAACTCTTTTATAGAAAGAAAAAAGTCGACAGCCAAACACAATTTCGTCAGGTTTAATGAAAATGGAGCTATTTTATTTGAGACAATAAATGACAAGTATCTGCTTTCGAGAGTATATTCGGATAAAATATCGAACCTACATATTTGAATTGGATGGTGATCCGTTGCGAAATGACTTTTATTGCATTTAGCACAGTAAAATAATCTAACTGCGTCACGTATTTTGTAATGTATTTAATCAGTATTGATATTGACCTTCACGTCATGAAAATGAACTGCTTTCTCCACCCAGTCCAATGTTCGTTGCTCAGCTGTGTGATGATAGTACTGCTCCGACTAGTGACATTTATCACCCGTGAATTTAATTTATTCATGCACACATCACCCGCCGCAGCGACTCTGAGTGTTTTCTCAGTGCCAAAGTGTGACCGATTTATGGTCTATTGATGCCACTTAAAGAGACTGCCGCGCTCAGTGGATGAATCACGTGTGCGGTGATAAAGTTGGCACACGGCCGCGCGCATCTGACCGGGCCCGATCAGCCGATATCGTCCGTCGGACGTGCACGCTCAATGAAGTTGTGTAGCGTCCCGAGCTCCAGCTCCGCAAAGCCATCAAGCACATCCAATCAGCCTTGTGTCTGAGAACGCTTGCACCACTAACTCTATGTCCTGAGCTGGACCGCGCCTGTTACGGCGTGTCTGGGCCTGCAGTGCTGTACCGGTCTAACGGCACTCACCGCGAGGGCACTCCTGTGCACTCCCGTCGGACACTCCTCAGCCCGGGGCACTCGGCGTCCACCCACTTGGCGCCACAACTGGACTGAATCACACGCCGCCCCGGGCCGATCCGCATTCCGGGGCGCGGCGCCGCCGGACAGCCCGGTATACCTACCACGACCGGGGCTTATATCAGGATTCAGGGGCCATATGACCGAGGCTGAGGGGCCGCTGTGAGCTGTCTTTGGGACGGTAGCTCTAGACTATCAGCACTTATGACAACGAAATTAGCAGCAAAAGAAAGAGATATCGCCAACTAGAGCACTTCACGGATAGGCTTTTTAGGATCCGGCCCGGCCCATATCCGGCAAGTCATATCCAGATCCGCCCATTATCCGCCTTTCTTTGAATATCAGAATCCGGCCCATCCATGGCCCGTATTGCAGCCAAACTTCCAAAAAATATCCGTAATAATCCGTTTCATTCACCAATAACTGGTTTCACCCAAAACTGGACTAACAAATTCAATCTAAGGGACCAGACAGCCATACATCTCACAGACCATCATGGTTCCAAAAACCATGCTCAAAAGGCAAAAACCTCTGCTGCCGCTTAACACACTATATTAATTTTTAACTTCAATGTTGAATGTTAAAATTTTGATCCGTTTTGATCCGGGTTCAACCTTCAATTCCCAAATCCGGCCCGCCCATATCCGTTCCTTTTTAACAAATTTAGAATCCAATCCTATCCGGTCCGCGGATTTATCCGTGGATAACGGATTTATCCGGCCCATGAAGTGCTCTATCGCCAACTCTTCTGCCGTGGTTCTTGACGCTACTCCCCGCGTCCGCTCGATGGACATGCAAGCTCCTACCAACAATCAAGCTTTGGGGAGCGCTGACGCCAGGCAAGTGTAGCGCGGGAGACTGATAGGAAAGTGGGAAAAGTAGAAAAGTTAAGTTGAAGTGTGAAATTATAGTTAGAAATAAAGAAAACCGCCACCTTTCGTCAATATTCCCTCGATAGACGGACAAAGAGGAAAATGAGAAGATATAATAGAGGAAGAACAAAGATAGAGAAAAGATAGAAAGTGATGAAAGTCCTCCCTTGCAGACAATATTGCATCGGGTGAAAGTCGATGCTTTATATTATTTGAGGCTGGTCATTCTGGTACATTGAATCGGCTTTGTGATGTTGAATGATAATTTAATGCTTAAATTCTGTATACCCTCGAGTGTCATTTTATCTGATCATTCCGGCTGAGTTCAACGCAACTCCTACTGGTCCTTAACCTAAGATTCGTCCATCTCCATTCATTAGACCCCTTTCACGTCTTACACACTCCTAGTTTGGTTTGCGTTGCCCCCGAAAATCTCCCTCCAGTAGTGCCGGTGACCAAATGAAAGATTGACCCCCAGGCGGGATAAATGTCCATCGAAATGCATCCATACACGCTAACAGGGTCTTAAGTGTCGTCTTCTGTCTGCTATCCGCCATATAACAAAGAAGCTAAGTAAAAACTCACCGGAGGCTACCATGCTGTCCCATCCCGGGCCTGCCTCAATTTAGGGCCCGTCGGCCTGCCGAGTTACCATTAACACCGCAGCACACGCTGCACCGACACCACGTCACTCGACGTCACTACATCTCGGCCTAACTTTTACGGGGAGCCCGTCGACTCCGAGGACTTAACGCTGCGTACCCCGCTGGCTACGACTTACCGGCCTCACTAACTTTTACAGGGACTCAACTACCTTGACTACCAAAATTATCCGAACTACCTACATACCTCTCAATACTTCGCTTGCTTACCCTGCAACTCCAACTCAATCCATCTTTCCACCTACTGACAAACCTACCGACGTCACTACCTCACGACACTACGCTACGGTCCCTACTCTCGGTCGAAATAAGACGTGCAGACATTGTTGACACCGCCCTGACAATACAGACCTCTCGCTGTACGCACTCAACTATACAAAAGCCATGTTGGTAGAAATATCGACATAGAAGCCGGGCACACAAGCCGTCTAGCCTCGAAGAAAAAAAACAATTGCCCGTACGATAACAAAAAAAAAAGAAACTTCCCGCCTCAACCTACTCTCGACTCCCTTACATTTCCCGAGGAATTCCTACCCATCGCATCAACAACACATCGCCTCGGACTACCTGCCCTATTCCTACTTCGCACTCGTATCCCTTTCCTTACGTCCACTGTATGATCGTAATAGCATAAAACAACGGTTTAACTGAATAATCATTTCCCGACAAGGCTAACATCCTACTTTAACCCTGCTCAAAGCAACACCTGGCGCTCTTAAACCGTTCACGGAAATTACTTCGTAAAATTATATCCTCAATTATCTCATTCTAACCAACTAACGTTCTTAGCTCACAAAATACGGCTCGGTCAAGGCGAGCACTCACAAGTTCAGCTGCGCGTTATCATTCCTATCTTGGTCTTACTGAACCCATACTTTCCTTATTCAACGGAAATCAACGACTATTAATGGGAAGACTGATGGATAATATATTTAGTACCGGGGGTCTAGATTGGGGCTCTCCTTCGGACAGGGTACGGCGAGAACTGATCACCAGTAACTCGTCGGGGCTTAGAATGAGCGTTTGGACGGGGTACGACAAGAACTGATCACCAGTAACTCGTCGGGGCTTGGGATGAGCGAATGGACGGGGTACGACAAGAACTGATCACCAGTAACTCGTCGGGGCGTAGGATGAGCGAATGGACGGGTACGACAAGAACTGATCACCAGTAACTCATCGGGGCGTAGGATGAGCGAATGGACGGGTACGACAAGAACTGATCACCAGTAACTCATCGGGGCGTAGGATGAGCGAATGGACGGGGTACGACAAGAACTGATCACCAGTAACTCGTCGGGCTTAGGATGAGCGTATGGACGGGTACGACAAGAACTGATCACCAGTAACTCGTCGGGGCGAAGGATGAGCGTATGGACGGGTACGACAAGAACTGATCACCAGTAACTCGTCGGGGCGTAGGATGAGCGAATGGACGGGGTACGACAAGAACTGATCACCAGTAACTCGTCGGGGCTTAGGATGGGGCGTATGAAAGGAATGCAGGGCATATTGTAGTCGTTGATCCCATAAACAAACGAACGGATGTACATCCTAATATATTTAATCCTACTTCCCGAATCCTATCCTGATATCCATGTACTGGGACAACCTTCGGAGAATTAACAGAAAACCTTCTACTGATTTCGGAACACCGTAACATTTCAATGAAAGCAAATCACTTACCTTTCTGGAACTTCTCCGGGCCAGCTCCTCAGCCTCCAACCAGTGCGCGGATGAGTCAGTGTTCGCAGCTACCGTCTTTCTCTGCTGCCGCCCATAATTCTCCCTTTTCCCGATCGTCCCGATTTACCCTCGTGTTCTCCCTCTCTTTCCGTCCCTTCAGTTCGTACTGATAACCTCCTACCCTTTCCCGAAATTTCCCTCAAGACTCTTTATGAAAATAACAGATTGATATATTTGTGAAGCGAAGCAATGCGAGCAAGCGGTAACAGTAAAACAGTAAAGAAATGGTACGTTTCTCCGCCAACGACGATAAGTCAATAGTGAACATTTTCCTTTACAACTGATATCATACTCTGGTTTGCTAATTGTTACCTAACATTTAATCATTCGAAGATTTCCTAACCAACAAAGCTAAACAGATCTTATCATATTACGCGTTCCGGAAACTAAGCCAGTTTCAATCATTGGAAACAAAATATTATCTACGCTGTATGTGCCAGTTTTCTCGCCAACCCACTAAGGTTCTGATTCCTAACGAAAAGTTCTGCCTTTTCCGTAGCTTCCTCCATAGATTAAATCATTTCCCAAGTTACGACGCATTTGCCGAATAATAACCAATGAGGTAAAATCCACACACAATATTCCTAAATAAGCTCGGGTAACCTGCGTCCAGCCTGTACGGTATTGAAATTTAACTGTATTCGTTACGTTGTTAATTCATAATATAAATTTCTTAAACCCAGTTTTAATTTACCCCACCCAGCCGCCAGGATAATCTCAGGGAACTTACATGGTGGGATCGGGCGTGTGTCACTCGGCCGGAGTCCCCCAGGGATCTGTCTGTCCGCCTCCGGCGGCGAGCGTTCCTCTGCCGCTCTGATGCGTCATTACCAACTCTTCTCTGATTGGTCCGCTCCCAGGGTACCGTCTGGGATGCAATTTATGTCTTGAAATTTTACTGGTTTCTTGAAGTTCTCTTGTATATTAGCTACGATTTGACGTCCAGTGTTTGATGTAACCTTTTACTTGCGTGTTTTCAACGTCCTCTTTCATTGCTGATGGATTTTGCGACTTCGGTCCTGTGCTGTCCCCTGGTGACCATTTGGGGCTCTTCGGGGAGGGGTTGGTGACGTACCCTCGCGGCTCCGCCCCTGGGTCGTTGGAGACAGTCACTCGGCTCGGATAAAGCTGCTGAATCCGCGGCGACGGCGGCCGGCCGTTGCTGACTCAGTTGTGGATGAGTCGCAGTGAGGGCAGGCATGTGGCGATGACAGCGGACTGTGGTCATTGCGCCACAGCAGCTCATTCGGGCTGTGATGTGCCTCTGTCGCTCATCGTGCGGGGTTACTGAGGACGGTAGTCCGTTCTAGACGAGAATTTGCTGACGCTACGGCGGCGGCGGCCGACCGGCTCTCTGTCCCGACGGCGCTGACACTGGTGGGGATGAGGTGCTGGGATGGAAGGCTTGTGACCAGAGCGCCACGGTATGATGACTGCTGCTGCTAAGTATGGGGAGGGGAGTATGGCGGGCGGCTGGGTCCCGATCTGAAAATGTTAAAACGTCCCAAGATGTAGCCTTGCTACATCTTCAAACTCTTCCTGACTAAGCTGCGTCCTCGCAGCTTGCAATCAAAGAACCCTTCTCCTGAACCAACCCCTTTTAAAGCAACTTCCAAAACCCGTCCAGGCTGTAAACAGTTCTATCACAGTTACAACATTACGACCGTTCAACAGTGTTTATGGCAAGTTGAAATTTCCCTTACTTTAGCATCGCCAACATACACTCGCCTGCGTCTTCCAGACAACTGCGCTCATCGATGTCGGCTCGCTTCCCGAGTCGATCGAGAGATGGTTCGACTGAAGACCGGTTGCAGGCGTCGGTGCTGTTGATATTGAAGGTGTAGCTGGGTTTGACCATCAACCTTTGGCCTATGGCGTCACAGAAGTGGATGCCGTCGAAGTAGGCCAAGTGAGGTCGTTCATCAGCTCCACACGATTTGAGACCGATACTGTTAAAGCGGAAGAACCGGTGTCGTGCGTCAGCCCGTGACGACCACCAAGAGATTACACCGTTGTAGCCGTTAATGAGAGCGAAGGAGGTGTCAGCGCGACTATCCGGATGTAGCAGATGAGGCAGCAACGAAGCAGGGTCGTCCACCAGCGCAGCCACCCGGATATTGCGGAAGAAGCAGCAGTGAAGCAGGGTTGTCCACCAGTGCGACCGATCGGGTACAACGAGCGACGAAGCGTGTAGCAGGCCATCCACCAGGTCGACCAACCAGGTATAGCAGAAAAGTAGCGCAGTTGGGTCGTCTACCTGCTCGGGACGATGTCGTAGATGAAGTAGCGGCGTAGCAGGGTCGTCCACCAGCGCGACCGACCGGATAAAGCAGAAGAAGCAGGGCCGTCCACCAGCTCAAACAGCAGAAGCAGCAACAGCGAAGCAGGGTTGTCTACCAGCACGAGACCCAGCTCGGAACAGTCGGAAGCATGACGAAGCAGTGAAGCAAGGTGTTCACCAGCTCAAAGGGTCGTGCCGTAGCTAGCGGTCACCTCGTGTGACTGCGCTGCAGAGGGCGACGTGCCAGCAGCGGGCTCGGCAGAGGTCAGCTCCGACGATATAGGCGAGGCAGCCAGCCTCCAGCAAGGACCGTCGGCCACTGGGTCGGGCCATGCAGCAGAAGTCGTTCAGCGCAGCGGCTGGCTCGTGCAGATACGTGGGGTGGGTGGTGGGTGTGGGTTAGCATTGCGGCCTTGGGGTTGGGTCGGGGACAGCCGCTTCAATTACTTTACATAAGGTAGGACTAGGATAAATAACACGACCTTCGCCGGGGGACTGGGAAGGAACGAATAGCTTTAAGGACATGTAGGAGTTTCCAAGTGAAGGATCCGTAATGTCATCTCATTCTACTCCTCTACCTAACTTGGGACGGATTATAGCCAGGGGGGATATATGCTTTCAAGGAAGACGGCCACAGGCATGGAAAAGGATCTTGTCCGGGCTCGGAGGGAGAGGATACTTGCAGTAGTCGTAGTTAACACGAGGGAAATATTGACTGAGTAAAAGGCAATGTGGCAATTGACAGTTCCGGACCAGAGTACGGAACCGGACCATTTGGGGTAAGGCCCGCAACCCCCGTCAAACAATTCCTTGCTCAACAAGGTTCTTGAACAGACGATTTACTTGATTTCTCGTGACTGCCCATAACATTTAAATTCCTTTTTCTTCCTTCATCTACTTCACATCTCCTTCCCTTTACATAGTGACCATCAATTCTTCAACTTGTCTTTTGATCTCTTCAATATCCCGGCGCACCGCTTCCTCCGTTGTTCGCAGCTCTTGCAGCCTGTCATGGTCATTTTTCTTCGCTTCATTCATCTGCTCCAGTTTCTCCGTTAACCGTTCGATCCTGCTTTCCACATCGTTCTTCCCGTTCCCACGTGTGATGACGCTGGTACGGTTTGCTCCCTTTGTCCACGCTCCCCGCCTTCCAAAGATGATTTAACCTATCTCCTATAGGAATTCCTGCAGTATCTACTGTATCGCCATTTACTTCCGTCCTACAAAACTTCCCCAAAAGATGAATATAGAGAAAATGGCATTTCCCTTACTTTACATCCCAAATCCTTGCATTTATCAAAGGGGTTTAACTGGTCGGGTTAGGGAGGATGACGTCAAGTCCTCCATGTACGTACATCAAGCCAACCGTTCCTAGAGATAGCACCCTGTACTTATTCCAATCCCGCCTGCACTAAAACTTTTCCAACGCTTAAAACTATCAAAATTGAAGCTGATAATTCCGCATGTGTGATGATCGATATCCGGGTTTCCATGGTCGTTGAAGTCCTCCATTGTCTCCCTCAACTGCCTGCTCATCTAAAAGCTTGACTTTGCCCATCTGAATTTCTCGATTCTTTTGCCGTTGTCACATACTCTCTTCTCAACCTTCATGCTCTTTTCAACCAACTCTTCTCACAACTTGAAGTCTCCTGCTGCCTTTGAATGGTTTAAGCGTTTCCTCCATAGCGATTCCTTAGTCTCCAACCATCTTCGAATTAAATTGCAAGCTCAACCAATTTCTTCAGGAGAACCCCGGGACCCCGGCCAACGACAATTAAAGGGAACGGATGGGGGAGAATAGATGGCGGCTGGGTGCCCCAACCCAAAATATTCCCTTCCAATGCTTAGTGCCAACTAAATTCCTCTTTATTACCAACATAATTACTGCTACATCAAACCCTTCTACAGCAACATATAACGACGAGTTTTGCTTGCAAAGCGAAACCTACAAATGCCCTCGACACTCATGAGAGGAGAACATCCTAATTCACCAAACTATCCTCCCTACCTACGTTTACTAAACTTCCTACTTTGTATGGGTCCGTGCGGCTTGCGCCAATCTACCAACTAATACAATGACCAGAAAGCCCAAAGCCCCACGTTGGGCGCCAAATATTGTAGCGCAGGGAGGCTGATAGAAAAGTGGGAAAAGTGGAAAAGTAAAGTTGCAGTGTGAACTTGTAGTTAGAAATGAAGAAAACCGCTACCCTTCGTCAGTACTCCTTCGATAGACGGTCAAAGAAGAAAATATGAAGAAATAATAGAGGAAGAACAAAAGAAAGTGAAAAGATAGAAAGTGGTGAAAGTCCTCCCTTGCAGACAATATTGCATCGGGTGAAAGTCGATGCTTTATATTATTTGAGGCTGGTCATTCTGGTACATTGAATCGGCTTTGTGATGTTGAATGATAATTTAATGCTTAAATTCTGTATACCCTCGAGTGTCATTTTATCTGATCATTCCGGCTGAGTTCAACGCAACTCCTACTGGTCCTTAACCTAAGATTCGTCCATCTCCATTCATTAGACCCCTTTCACGTCTTACACACTCCTAGTTTGGTTTGCGTTGCCCCCGAAAATCTCCCTCCAGTAGTGCCGGTGACCAAATGAAAGATTGACCCCCAGGCGGGATAAATGTCCATCGAAATGCATCCATACACGCTAACAGGGTCTTAAGTGTCGTCTTCTGTCTGCTATCCGCCATATAACAAAGAAGCTAAGTAAAAACTCACCGGAGGCTACCATGCTGTCCCATCCCGGGCCTGCCTCAATTTAGGGCCCGTCGGCCTGCCGAGTTACCATTAACACCGCAGCACACGCTGCACCGACACCACGTCACTCGACGTCACTACATCTCGGCCTAACTTTTACGGGGAGCCCGTCGACTCCGAGGACTTAACGCTGCGTACCCCGCTGGCTACGACTTACCGGCCTCACTAACTTTTACAGGGACTCAACTACCTTGACTACCAAAATTATCCGAACTACCTACATACCTCTCAATACTTCGCTTGCTTACCCTGCAACTCCAACTCAATCCATCTTTCCACCTACTGACAAACCTACCGACGTCACTACCTCACGACACTACGCTACGGTCCCTACTCTCGGTCGAAATAAGACGTGCAGACATTGTTGACACCGCCCTGACAATACAGACCTCTCGCTGTACGCACTCAACTATACAAAAGCCATGTTGGTAGAAATATCGACATAGAAGCCGGGCACACAAGCCGTCTAGCCTCGAAGAAAAAAAACAATTGCCCGTACGATAACAAAAAAAAAAAGAAACTTCCCGCCTCAACCTACTCTCGACTCCCTTACATTTCCCGAGGAATTCCTACCCATCGCATCAACAACACATCGCCTCGGACTACCTGCCCTATTCCTACTTCGCACTCGTATCCCTTTCCTTACGTCCACTGTATGATCGTAATAGCATAAAACAACGGTTTAACTGAATAATCATTTCCCGACAAGGCTAACATCCTACTTTAACCCTGCTCAAAGCAACACCTGGCGCTCTTAAACCGTTCACGGAAATTACTTCGTAAAATTATATCCTCAATTATCTCATTCTAACCAACTAACGTTCTTAGCTCACAAAATACGGCTCGGTCAAGGCGAGCACTCACAAGTTCAGCTGCGCGTTATCATTCCTATCTTGGTCTTACTGAACCCATACTTTCCTTATTCAACGGAAATCAACGACTATTAATGGGAAGACTGATGGATAATATATTTAGTACCGGGGGTCTAGATTGGGGCTCTCCTTCGGACAGGGTACGGCGAGAACTGATCACCAGTAACTCGTCGGGGCTTAGGATGAGCGTTTGGACGGGGTACGACAAGAACTGATCACCAGTAACTCGTCGGGGCTTGGGATGAGCGAATGGACGGGGTACGACAAGAACTGATCACCAGTAACTCGTCGGGGCGTAGGATGAGCGAATGGACGGGTACGACAAGAACTGATCACCAGTAACTCATCGGGGCGTAGGATGAGCGAATGGACGGGTACGACAAGAACTGATCACCAGTAACTCATCGGGGCGTAGGATGAGCGAATGGACGGGGTACGACAAGAACTGATCACCAGTAACTCGTCGGGCTTAGGATGAGCGTATGGACGGGTACGACAAGAACTGATCACCAGTAACTCGTCGGGGCGAAGGATGAGCGTATGGACGGGTACGACAAGAACTGATCACCAGTAACTCGTCGGGGCGTAGGATGAGCGAATGGACGGGGTACGACAAGAACTGATCACCAGTAACTCGTCGGGGCTTAGGATGGGGCGTATGAAAGGAATGCAGGGCATATTGTAGTCGTTGATCCCATAAACAAACGAACGGATGTACATCCTAATATATTTAATCCTACTTCCCGAATCCTATCCTGATATCCATGTACTGGGACAACCTTCGGAGAATTAACAGAAAACCTTCTACTGATTTCGGAACACCGTAACATTTCAATGAAAGCAAATCACTTACCTTTCTGGAACTTCTCCGGGCCAGCTCCTCAGCCTCCAACCAGTGCGCGGATGAGTCAGTGTTCGCAGCTACCGTCTTTCTCTGCTGCCGCCCATAATTCTCCCTTTTCCCGATCGTCCCGATTTACCCTCGTGTTCTCCCTCTCTTTCCGTCCCTTCAGTTCGTACTGATAACCTCCTACCCTTTCCCGAAATTTCCCTCAAGACTCTTTATGAAAATAACAGATTGATATATTTGTGAAGCGAAGCAATGCGAGCAAGCGGTAACAGTAAAACAGTAAAGAAATGGTACGTTTCTCCGCCAACGACGATAAGTCAATAGTGAACATTTTCCTTTACAACTGATATCATACTCTGGTTTGCTAATTGTTACCTAACATTTAATCATTCGAAGATTTCCTAACCAACAAAGCTAAACAGATCTTATCATATTACGCGTTCCGGAAACTAAGCCAGTTTCAATCATTGGAAACAAAATATTATCTACGCTGTATGTGCCAGTTTTCTCGCCAACCCACTAAGGTTCTGATTCCTAACGAAAAGTTCTGCCTTTTCCGTAGCTTCCTCCATAGATTAAATCATTTCCCAAGTTACGACGCATTTGCCGAATAATAACCAATGAGGTAAAATCCACACACAATATTCCTAAATAAGCTCGGGTAACCTGCGTCCAGCCTGTACGGTATTGAAATTTAACTGTATTCGTTACGTTGTTAATTCATAATATAAATTTCTTAAACCCAGTTTTAATTTACCCCACCCAGCCGCCAGGATAATCTCAGGGAACTTACATGGTGGGATCGGGCGTGTGTCACTCGGCCGGAGTCCCCCAGGGATCTGTCTGTCCGCCTCCGGCGGCGAGCGTTCCTCTGCCGCTCTGATGCGTCATTACCAACTCTTCTCTGATTGGTCCGCTCCCAGGGTACCGTCTGGGATGCAATTTATGTCTTGAAATTTTACTGGTTTCTTGAAGTTCTCTTGTATATTAGCTACGATTTGACGTCCAGTGTTTGATGTAACCTTTTACTTGCGTGTTTTCAACGTCCTCTTTCATTGCTGATGGATTTTGCGACTTCGGTCCTGTGCTGTCCCCTGGTGACCATTTGGGGCTCTTCGGGGAGGGGTTGGTGACGTACCCTCGCGGCTCCGCCCCTGGGTCGTTGGAGACAGTCACTCGGCTCGGATAAAGCTGCTGAATCCGCGGCGACGGCGGCCGGCCGTTGCTGACTCAGTTGTGGATGAGTCGCAGTGAGGGCAGGCATGTGGCGATGACAGCGGACTGTGGTCATTGCGCCACAGCAGCTCATTCGGGCTGTGATGTGCCTCTGTCGCTCATCGTGCGGGGTTACTGAGGACGGTAGTCCGTTCTAGACGAGAATTTGCTGACGCTACGGCGGCGGCGGCCGACCGGCTCTCTGTCCCGACGGCGCTGACACTGGTGGGGATGAGGTGCTGGGATGGAAGGCTTGTGACCAGAGCGCCACGGTATGATGACTGCTGCTGCTAAGTATGGGGAGGGGAGTATGGCGGGCGGCTGGGTCCCGATCTGAAAATGTTAACGTCCCAAGATGTAGCCTTGCTACACAAGCATTGATCGGCCCTGCCGCCGTCTGCAGGGCTCGGCCCGGGCTGGAGAGGCGGCAGCCTTGGATGGGCTCTGAGCACGGAGCTGGCGGGGGGCGGGGGCGGGGGCGGGGGCGGCCGGCGCTCCTCCGTCTGCCGCCCGAGGCCGGTGCCTTATGGACGCCGGCCAATGCCGTAGGAATGCTGCAGCGGCGTATAGGTACCACCGAGAGCACGCCACTCCGGCGCCGAGTTCGAGCGGCCCAGAGATCCATACCGAGCCCAGCGGCCCGGTATATAATAGAACTGTGTTGGAGGCGACCGAGTCGGTGCAAAACTGCACCCGAGCTGTGTTGGAGTCAGCGGAAGGTGCCGGGCTGTGCCACCGACGGTCGACACGGCTTGGAGATGGAGAGCCGGTCGCACGCTTGCCGATGCAGACGGCCACTCTTCGTCTCATATCACCGGTCCTGTCGTCCTGATGACGTCTCCATCTTGACATTGACGAGTATGCTCCCATATAGCCTATGTGACGTCATCACCCTGCACCCACGTACCGCCAGCCGCAGCGCCGTCACAACAGCCCAGGGCATACAGCACGGGCAGCGTACGCTGGCGCACACATACCTGCAGTCTGGCAGAGGCCGGCAGTAGCCCGGGGGCCATTCTTGTGCGCCCTTCCATGGTGTGGTATGCGGTGATCTGTGCAGAAATGCACGGGGGTAATTTGCAGTGCCCGCAGGATATGACGCGGGCTCTGCATAGCGCCCCGTGAATTTCTGCATGACAATTGGAGTACCTCCAGGAATTCGAGAGGCATTTTAAACCTGCGCAATAATGTATGCATTTATTTAGGTGATCTCTTTTAGCCTCGTAATTGTAATCATTCTGGCATAGGGCTGAGCACGAGCTAACATGCAGGAATAATTTCACTGGTGATTGCAGCTCCTCACAGGTGGGATCCGGGAATCAAAGCTGAGGTAGGTATTTGCATAACCACACCGATTATTAAGTTCGCGCACACCTGCTACTAACCCGTATCGTGACAGAGAGTGACATAGGATATGCAGTGTGCAGACACTGCATATCGTTCAGACACTGTCGTTCCAAATAGTAAGGTGTGCGCTACGCATTTCACCCATGTTTGTACCGAAACTTATCGCACTGAAGAGTGAAAAAAACCCAAGAAGAAACCATACATAAACCTATACCTCAGAAACACAAATGACAAAAGTAGGGGTCAAGTCAGAGTAGCACCGAAAGATTGTCAGGTTAGGTCATGAGGAAGGTCGATGCATTGTGACTATGTATGGAAGTAGGTAAGACATCGTAATGATCCCACGGCTGTGGAGCCAGCATGGACAGTCTGTCTTAAAAGTACCGCGCAAAGTGACGGTGGATCCATCGAGCCTGACTGAGCAAGGGCCTGCTAAATTTGGGTCACTGAAGCAACTGACATCCTTATCCATTCCCTAGGTCAATTGGTCGGTGACTTTTAAATTAAAACAGGCCCTTTCTTGGTCAGGCTTGATGGATCCACCGCCACTTTGCGCGGTACTTTTAAGACAGACTGGACAGGAGCTACGCTATAGTCGGCAGAGCGGCGGACCCTGGGCAGACAGGGCGGCGGACCGGCGCGGCGGTCTGGCAGCCGGGGCGGGGAGGCACGGGCCACGGGTCTGGTCCCAGAGCCCGCCGAGACGCCGCGGACCCGCCGCAGGCCCTCCGATAAAACAGATAGGTCTAGGTGCTGCGGCGCCGGCGGCTGCCCGCCGCTCTAATTGCTGTTTGCTCACGTGTGTGGGTGTTGCAGATGTTCATCGATCAGGCGCGGCGCGAGCCCGGCACGCGGACCGCACGCGCGGTGGTTCGCGCGCCGGTCCCAGCCAACCCCAGCGGTCTCAGAGGGTGAACGGGTCAGTCACCCGCTCAGCCCACTGGCAACCGCACTGGGCGGGTCGTCCATGCCCAGCACAGAACAGCGCTGCAGGCAGAGCAACAAGAGATGAAATCTTATTAGTGTTGTCGGTGGTGGCTACATCAATCCAAAATCGCATGATATACATTTATATATTTAGATTAGGTATCCCTGAATTTGCTGTTCATCTTTTGGGGTGTAAAATTGACATGTAATAACGAAAATAAAACTGGAAAAAACAGTCAAATGAACATTAAGCTAGGATTTTTTTCAGCACACTTGATCCTTTGCGTCTGGCTCTGAGCGCAGTATCTCCACATGACTGCAGAACTAAGAAGTTCACTAAACATGACAAGTGGTGAATTTTGAATTGACTTCAGTGGATAAAGATTATATGTGATCCGATGAATATGCCAGGCGTAAATTGGGCAACCAAAACCATAACGTCTCGGGGCATTGGTATCATCTATATGTATGCCTAGTCAACGCCTTCATGGGGTTTCTACCAGAGGTGATTATACTTCGAATGGCACTTGATTCTTCTAATGTATTACGCTAGGTTTATGTGAACAGCCCCTGCATATGTAACCCTAGCCATGCAAACGGTGGCCGGGGTAACTAACTATATCAAAGTTCACCAGCCATGCGGCACGGCCCGGTAAAAACGTTCTCGGTGCCGACTGAGGGCGGCTCGCGGCTCGCCCGCCCGCCGCTCCTACAAAGTAGCCCTTTGTGTGACCGGCGACATCACACTGGGTCGCATTCATCAGCCACCTCTGAAAGGCATTTTGTCGTGCTCGATATGTGTTCTTCCCGTTTTTATGTTCGATCCTTTGAGCGCGGCTCGCACCTCTTCGTGACATTGTGGGAACCATATTACTTTCCACTCGGCTCCTCGGGAAAATAGTGTCGGCGCGGCCGCTGCCATTGTGCCCACTGTGTCCGAACAGTCACGGCCTCCAGCCATTATCGGCCGCATTCTGCCGCCGCCGACTCCTGGCACTGTGAACGCAGAAATATGGACACCCTGAAAAACAGGTGGGGCGCCGGCGGCATATTTTGCCGCGCGACACCAAATCGGCTACCTTGTGGTTCTCCCGGCGGACAAAGCCACCAAATCAGATGACAACAGCCGTGAAAATGAGCCGCAACGGCCGACCGCGCGGCGGGGGACACCTGCTGTAAGGAGAGGGGGACGCAGCCGGCATATCTGATCGGCCGCGCTCGCAGATGATGAAAGGTGCGGCTGACCAGCGAGCCCTCCCCGACGGGCGGGAGCCGACCAGAAATGCCGTGCATAAGGTCCGAACATCACAGCGGGGGATGACATTCGAAGTGGCGAACAAGGCTGCCTATCTGAAAAGTAATTGCCATTCAAAGACATAACTTTTGAACCACATTTCCCATGGACATCTGAGTAAGTATATCATCTCAGCGGTATTGCGTTATCTGCTAAGGATGTCGAGCGGCTGTCGGTACTTGACATTGCCATTTAGGTGGGTTAGATAAATTCACAAAGATGATATGCACCCTATGAATCAATTAGCCTTATTGACAGCAGAGGCGGCAGCGGCAGCAGTCAGTCAGACAGCGGTGTCCGATGACTGGTGCCGGTCGTCCTGGTGACGCGGTCCTGCGGCGGCTGGCGGTCGCCAGAGGCCGGCTGGTAGCGGCCTGCTGCCGCCACCGCCTCGGACCACATGTGTGCCATCCGGGACAGGCGCGGCCGCCGCCGCCACAGAGGGTGTTTACGGCCAGCCAGCCACGGAGAGGAGGCTGCCGGCCGCGCCAGCGCCACTCGACCGCGTCACATGGCGTTAATTTGTCATAAATACCGCGCTGGCGTTCGTTTTAATTACAAAGCTGGCGCGGCGACTTTGGGGCTGGAAATGGAGATCATATTTCGTCCGCTGCAAGCACAAAAAGCCGGCATGCCCGAAACAGGCGGCCGAAAACCAAAACAGAGGTCTAACACTGCAAATAAACAGGCTGGATGGGCGCCCCGCTGCTTCATATCACACCAGTCCACGGAAGTGAGTGTTTGGACTGAGACGGACGCCCACTGTCCTGTCGGCACCCGCCGCATTCCGACAGCTCCTTAGTCTCTGTCGGCCGCCGCGCGGCAGGACCAGGCCGACAGGACACCGGCGCACCAGAAGGCTGCCCGGGTAATGAGTCAAGGCGCAGAGCGCTTTGTGGTCTTGAATTATAGCAAAGTGGATAAAGAGACGCATTGCGATATTTTTCACTAGCGCCGGCAGCGCAGCTTCGTTACGTGAAGGCATCCACCATGTCCGGTTTTGCTTTATCGACTAGTGTTGACAGCGATGCTGTAAAGTCTGACAGCCATATAGCCGTGCCCACCTACACGAAGTGTCAGCGGGCAGTGTTGCGCTGACAGAGACGTCCGCTCACCAGTCGCCACTCGCAGCGGCCGTGTGCCGTCGGCGGCGGCACGGCGCTGTTCGCGGCTGGAGCGGCAGCGGCGTCCCGGCGGGCAGAGCCGTCTCCGCGGCAGGGCGGCCCGACTCCCGCGGCCGGCGCGCCGGTGCCGCGGCGGGTGGCGCAGCCGTCGCACCACGGCACTGAGAGTCTATAACAGCATGAGCAGCAGCGCCAAGGTACCAGCGAGCTCCCGGAGCCTTCAGCGGCATTCAGCAGCCGCTGCCTGAGGGCTATAGGAATTTTCTGGCTGCAGAAATACGCACTCATCGACCAATAACAGCAAGTACCTATGTAATCAATGTTCGTCATTAACTCCCGAGCATTGACTTTTATCTACAGAAAAACTGCTATAACAGGTTGACGTCGTCGCGTTTCGCTGTAGTACCTGCGGCAATGGCAGCGTCCCATGGGACATGCGATCAGCCAGGATTTGACGGGCTTCGATTTCAAACCAGCTCACTGCAGGAGGCCCGGCTCTGGTCCAGAACAAAAACCTCAAATAAACCCCTAATAACGACCGAGGGCGCGGTACAAAAAGGGCGACCTGTCGAGTTTCACACTCATCTATCAAAGCCGCCGCGCCCCTGGGAGGCGTCTCCCAACATGTCAGAAACATGTGAAGATGCGGAAAGGTATGCATAATTCAAATTGCAGCAAGCAATATATTTACGACGTATATAACTTCAAATACTAATTCATATGGTCCCTTTAGGTAAATGTATCTCAAGATGGCCTTATGTTCAATGATTACGAAAAGTTTGAAAATTAATTACATAATAAATTCATTTTGGTCACTGTCCTTCTTCAGTTCGAAATTGCTTACAAAATTGCATGCAAATTTAAACAGAAGATTATCTGTTCAGGTAGCTGATTTTGGAAACATTCGCATTCATTGAACAGAAGATTATCTTGAGATATAGGTATATATTATGTATGTATGTATATGTAGATCATTATGCTGTTCATTCACGTATATCGTCATTTAACCCGCGACCTGGTGGGGGGGGGGGGCTATTTTTTGCCCCCCCCCCCTCCAGACTTTTCGATATATCTCCAGAACCGCTGCGCCGATCGTCACCAAACTTTCAGTACCCTCCCGGACATCAATTTTACATGTGGTGACCAGAAATTTTTCCAAAGGCTATGATAGGTTGGCCGGAAATGACGTCAGAGTGACGTCATGTTCTGCCGTTTTCGACCCAAAAAAGGGTTTCGCGGGAAGAGCTGTCAGGCCTATAACTTTGCAAATACAGAAAAATGATAAGAACATAAAAGCTGTAGAATTGACAGGGCTACAAAACTGCTATCTCGGATTTTGAAATTTTTGGATTTTGACCCCCAAAAATCAAAAGATAATTTTTTGGAATATAATGATCGAAAAATTTAAAAAGTTTTTTGAATTTCGCAAAAAAAAAACGGAATATATGTGATAGTCCTTACCGACTTCCATCCACATACCAAATTTGAGATTGATACCTCTTTTTTTGGCGAAGTTATAGCGAAAAAACTGTTCAAAATTGATGACGTCAAATTTTCAAACTCAATTTTTAGCAATTCTAGACCCCGTAGCGCAAAACAAAGACCACCATTAGACTCCCCGTGACGAGCTGCATCGAATCAATACCCATTTTATGGAAAACTATCAACTTTAAAATTTGACCTTTTTTGGCCTGACCTTGACCTGACCTTGACCTGAACTTCACCAGAAAGTGACCTAAGCCGTACCTGATAGTCTTATAACCAACACCATTGAGTTGGAAATGAAAAATTGGCCATAAAACATGCATCACACAACCTTAGTAAAGTTGGGCTCATGTGACCTGACCTGTGACCTTTGGTGACCTGACCTGTGACGTGACCTGGTATTGTCAGTGACCTCTAATAGCAACATATATACTAGGCAACTGACGCCCTATCGCTGATTCTCGACAAAATGCGTTTTCCTCGGTGTTATAGCGCATTCCCTAGAAGACCCGTGAACGGTGAAACATTTCATCTTTGACCTGACCTGTTACGTCATCGGTGACCCCGAGGTCAATGAAATTTGGTTCCTTTCGACAAATTTGACAGGCCTTTCGAACGCCGTTTGAATTTTGCGGATCCGTCCAGTAGTTTTGGAGATACGAGGGGGGGGGGGCAAAAAATAGCCCCCCCCCCACCAGGTCGTGTTATAAACAGACCCCACCAGGGCGCGGGTTAATTGCAGCCTTTCTAATGTTTCAACTGTAGAATTCGCATTGTGTTTTGTACGGAACAGGCCATGAGCCATGAAATATACCTAGGCCTCGTAATTCAACGTCTATAGCACGTCAAGATTCGAGTACCTATAGTGTTGCGCCTTACAGATTCTGTAGTCGACTTACAGAATGATGTTCCACTCCTCAGAAGCTATCAGTTGACCGGAGCGCTAAGTTGTGCCGTTTATTACGCAATTAGGCGTGTCGATTGTGAGCATTGGGACAAAGCTATAATTTGTGAACTCAGCCCGTGTGATGCGGCACAGCCTACCACTCAAGGCAAATAATTGCCTGTGAAAAGTGGAACATCATTCTGTAGTCGACTATACAACGAAATGGTGACTAGAATGGCCCAGTGGCCGGTAGTGTCGGTAGGTACGTAGTAGGTAAGTACACTTAGGTACTCGGCGCCGTATCGGTACACTGAAGTGCACAGTTCTTGAGCCGAGTCTGTGCATGTGCACCGTGCTGGCCCTGAGTGCTGCTCGAGTGCCGTGCCGTCTTCTGTTTGTAATGGAGCGTGGCTCCGACTCCACTCGACTCTCTCAGGGAGTAATTATGACCCGGTGGCCGGGCAGCGGTCGGGCGGTGGATCAGGGGAGCCCTCTGACCGCGCGCGCCCAGCGGGGGCCGGTGTCGGCCGGACCCCCGCCGGGACCGACTGCTCACAGGGCGCACAAACAGGGTACACACACCGCGTACACACGGGGCACGGGCGGCCGCCGCCCGGCACGGGGAGCATTCGGCGCACAGGGGCGCCGCCGCACGGGGAGCACTCGGCGCACAGGGGCGCCGCGGCGGCACCATATGACACCGGATCGGCCACGCGCCGGCCGCCGCGGACCCCCTCAGCCGGGCGCAGGGGCCGATTTACCAGAATTAGGTCGGAGTGTCACAAAGGTGACACAGAATGTCACCATTTCATTGTTCACCAGCTCATAATACCAGTACCGACGTCCAGCGACCGCAGTCATCGCTTTGAAAAGGGTTTGAGACCAATGCAAAAGTGATTGAAAATCGGAAACAGTTTAATCCTAATCTTTCACAAAATAAAATAATTGAAGATCAACTAGAAGGTAATCGTGCAGAAGGCGATATTGAACATGATATTACCTTGCACTGGTCGTACACTGAAAACAAAATTACCCATGGGTGATGAGTAAACTCATGAACCGGCGGTAATTTTAAACAACCTATTTGACTGCTCGAGGCGCCGGTAATGTAACTAGGCCTGCACCGGTCATTCCACCTCTCAATTGTGCGTTAACTCATGTCTCTTCACTCGTGTAGTATGAGTTAACCGATTGTGAAAAACTCATGTACTCTTGGTAACTCATTTTGATTACTCATGATATGCGAGTATAGGCTTACTCATATTACACCGTTAATGAAGACACCACACGTTTGACTACATGAGGCGCTAGTAAATGTTACTAGCCCTGTAGCGGTCACATCACCAATGAGTTGCGGGTTAACTCTCGTTCCCTCACTCATACCACATGAGTTTACCGTTTGTGACGAATTCAAGCATTGCTAGTAACTCATGCCATGCAACGATTGATACGCGAGTTAAATGTAACTCATAACATGATGGTCAAGTGAACACACCTATTAGATCGCTCTGCCGCCGGTTTTTCCACTCTGTCGACTCATCCCCTGGCGGTCAGCCTCACCCATGAGATGAGAGTCATAACATTAAAACATAAGGTTTATTAAAACAATGCATAGCATGCAGATAAACCACGACTATTACATCATTGATCTATGAACAAGGGTGATGAACACAGCACGACGCTCATGCCCTTCCAGACATGAACTTGGCCTACACGCATGAAAAAGCTTTAACGCCATTTCTTTGCAAAACTACCCGGCAGAAACACAAACACAAAAAGAGACAGAAAGTCCCTAAAGTGCTGCCTCATGTCCCTCCCCGTGCACTCCTAAACGCAGCCGGTCATCGCCGCCCACTGCTTTGGAGGCGGCGACACATCGGTCTTCAGGATCACGGCACACATCAGGTAGCCGGCCAGACGGATGGCTGGGCGGTTGAACGACTGCGCAAACACTGTGAACGCGGCCCCCCACGTCAGCAGCTTGTTCACCTTTGCCGTTTGCTCCTTAAACTGCACTGCTGGCACGCCCTCTATGGCGTGGAAGTCGTCCGCCACATGAGGCCGTGGCTGCGGCGCCGATGTGAACACAACTTGGTGCTCTTTAGCACGGTGCAGAGAAGATGGTCGATCGCATCGTCTGCGACGGAAAAATTTACCTTCAGAAATCAAGGCCACGAACTGCAAACTTTAATTTGGTACAGTATGCCTCTCGCAATTTTAACCCACGTCTTCCTGGGGGAGGGGGAGGGTGTTTGAACACCCCTTCTGTGGATTTTCGCGAATATCTCAAAAAACGGCGGCACTCCGGGTCACCTAAAGTCAGGTCGCCAGGTCAAGCCAAGTGACCTCACTACTTAAAAAGTTATAAAGCCTACCATAGCTACACCCTAGTGACCGATTGCTTTGAAACTTGCAGCGATTGATAAGAGCAACAGTTTGTACAAAATGTATATCTTAGCATTTTGATGTCGATGGCCTAAGGTCAGGTGAATTTTGCGACCTCTCAGTTAAAGGTAAGTAAATTGGAGACAATCGAAAGGCGCCTCTTTTGGACGTAAGTCATATTGGCCGTAAGTCATATTGGCCGTTTTCGCGACGGGCTACCCGGCGAGTGCACCTAATTTGACCAAATCTGCACCTAATCTCTTTTGCAGCAAATATCTGTATTTTATGAATTTATTTCAGTGTTTTCATCGATGATACTCTCTGATAATATGGTAAAGCAGGCATATAAGCAATTAGTGCAACCACACTTAACATGAAAATGGCACCCGTGACCCCGTTTTATGCCCCTGATGACATCTCAGGTCACGAATGGTATCTGACAGTTTTTCGCGAAGAACTTTTGATAGAGGCATAGAACGATGAAAACACCTTCGTTGTGTTCATCTCGACGAACGGATCAACTGATATGCAACCTGACCCTTATCGGTCAGGTCATGACCTTGAACTGAGGTCAAATTTTTAAGTTAACCTTTCAAGGTCACATAATAGTTTATTCAATGCGTCTTGCCGAGAGAAACACGATTCCGGTAAAAGAAAGTACGTGAAAGGCTTAAGTCAAAAGTTTTTGCTGAAAAACTTTCAGAAAAAATATATCTATTTTGGCAGTTTTTACCCCTCCCCCGCATGCAAAACCACTGACGGCAGGTCAAATCTGAGAGAATTAATCAGAAAGAGCGTTAATGGGCTATCAAAGGCGCTTTTCTGTGGTTTTGTAGCTCTATTACTTTCCGAGCTATGCGTTGATCTGATCAAAATTTGAATGTTGTCAAAAATTGAAAATTATCAAAATTTAACCTGGAAATCGGTGAACTTTTGCATTCAATGACCTCTGGTGACCTGACCTTTGACCTGACCAAAAAGTGACCGAAATAATTTCTTCCTTATTTTTGACGTCCTTTCGAACACCGCCTTCGCCGTATCGCTACATGGCCCAGGAGCTAAGTTAAAAGGGGGGTTCAAACGTTTCCTCCCCCTCCCCCCCTTCCCCAGCAGGGCCTGGAAATCCAGGAACTCCCGCGGGGTGCGGGTTAGAAGATGCTTGTGAGCATAACATTAAAATATGTTTAGAGTAAATAGTGCTCGCATATATTATTTTGAAATTGACGATAAAAATGTGTTAATCATACTCAATGCCTATAGGTATTGAGTATCCACTGTAGTTTACTACAGTGGATATAACGATGAACTTCTATGATCTCTTATAAGAAGCACGAATGAAATTTCACATTTTTCTGCTCTTTTTTTTTAAATACTTTCCGTGTAAGTGTATACGACTTACGAGTATATCAAACTGTTAACAGGACGTTCATAAATACATGAGCTTTTGGTACTTATTCGGTTACGGTTCCAACATTCCCGGGTAAAATGTTGTTAACTTACCATCTGTGAGGCATCCAGCTGCTCTTTCACCTTCGCCATTGGCCACAATCGGGGTCATGGCTTCCCGGGAGAGTTCCAACTCGTTGGTGTCCTGCAAGTCGGCATTTTTTATCCGACTCAGCTCTTTCCAGACCTGAAAACAAAGGATTAATGACGCATGCTGAAGGACGACTATACCAGTAAGACGCCATCGATATTCGCATGGCCGGCTTAAATTCTTCTACTTCTTACTGCAGCGTCTGAAAATTAACTGCCAATCCAGTTCCGTTATCGGTGGTCATGCAAATGCGATGTCACGCAAGCACATCTGTTTTACAGTAGCATTAGTAACTCTCGCAATCCCTACCGTGCGGCGGACATGACCCTGGGGTTATGCATGCATTGTCTGTATAAGTACAGACTTGTGCCTCAGCCAAAAATCAAGATCCAAGATCCGCAAGATCCCATGCAATGCCAGGATTTCAGAATACTGGATCTCCTTGATCTCATTGAAAAATATAATATAATTTGAGGATCAAAGATCCCCTGGATTGCACGTATAAATAACACTTTAGGATTCCGGACCCCACGCGAGAACGAATTGCCAGAGTTCAAATTTCCTGGATCCAACGTAAATGTCATGTCTGTAGACATTGAGCGTTAAGTTTGAACTTTAGGGCCAGCGAAGCAGGTTGTGCACAAAGACTTCTTAAACAACCTTGTACGCCTCGCTAATGCAAAGCATTTTGAAATTTAGCAAGAAAAATGTGTTCTCAGAGACTAAATGTAGGACACAAGATCCCCAGAATCAATCCACAGAGCAAAAATGTAAGATTCAAGATCGCCGGTATTCATCGACAAAAGAAACATGTTGGATCAAGGACCAGCAGGGTCTCCAAAAAGTATTGATGAATTTATAATCAGATAGAAGAACTGCGCTCTTGGATCCTGTGGATCGAATCATTTTCGGATATTGGCCCTAGTCTGTCGGTAACAAAGGCAAGGGAAACAAAATACACATGAGGGCGGGTGCAAAATAACTCAAGATGAGCTTCAGAAAGAAAACTGACTCTGAGTGCCGGTGAAGGCGCGTCTGCAGTTGCACGCACCAAACCACCTGACTCTGACTGCATAGGATCGCTAATTTACAACGCATCAGACCATGTACAATGATTCATGTTATCTATGACAATGTACATACTTTGTTTTCATCGACGACAGATGGTGGCCATCGGGATTTTCCTCTTGACGATGAGGTGTCGCCTCTCTGAGAAAGTGGCCTCCATGGCACCGTCCAGCTGAGGAGATGAGAACATCATATAGAATCAATTCGACCATGCCTGGTATCTAGATCTCACTCTTGGGGGGTGCAGGGGTGGGCTTTTAGAAGAAGCACTTGGGGTGTTCATTTTTAGAAGGATTCGGCCAAATGATTCAATTACAAGTCGTTTATTACAAAAATACTAGATGAACTACGAGGAAGATGAAAAACATGATGAAAAGCTGACCTAGCCTTACCTTATAACCTACTAACTAGACCTTACAACCTAAATAGGTATATATACCTACAATCTACCAGCCTACATCTTAGGTACAACATACAACCTTCCACATGCCTACCACTCGAACTTCATTTGCACATATACCACCTATCCTAACCTATAGATGTTTGCACCAGGGTTTGAGCATTAGGGGCTGGCAGAAATAGATGCTATAGGCAAAGGCTTAAAGAAAATACTTGATGTTTAATTATTCTGTTAGGCTTCACGCTGGCAAAGCTGCCCGTAGAATAACAGGTTAGGTTTCACTGTAGGGGCATGTTGAGCATGACTGATATGATATTCCACATTTTGATGCATATTATGAACCCCTCAAAAAGGCTTTCATGTTATAGACAATACATAACTAGGAGGGTCAACCAACCCACAGGACAACCCAAGGTATCAGTAGTGTTGTGTGAGTGCACATGTAGGTACATTTTCAATGAAAATATGCATTTTGCACTTAAACATACCTACAGGCAATAAAATACGTAACATCTAACACTCACCAGTCGCTCCAGCCTCCAATTCACTGCGTCCGCCGCGTCCCGTGCTGCACTTCCGGCACAAACATGCAAGATGGCGTCATGGCGGTAATATTAACGCGTAAGGCTTGTGTAAAGCAGCTCATGGATAATTCACGGTTGATCATATTTACCGGCGCATCATTGGTTTCCTTAAGCTGCGTTTGAAGAGTTAATGATTTCAAACTGGTTTTTGAACTCATTACTCACGAACAATGAGTTAGCAAGAATCCCTGTCCTCTTTTTTCATGAGTTCTTAAACCCAAACGTTCAGTTTCACTAACTCACGGGTCGTGAGTACATTCCTTACTCGCCTTACATGAGTTTGCGAGACTCAACAGGGAGTTTTGATACCAATGTTTTGTGCGTCATGAGTCAGGCAACTCATAGGGAGAAGGTCATGCATTTGGGCAATTGAGTTTTCAAAACGAGTAAACTTTTACTCTTGAGTGTTAACGCTCCACGCATGAGTTACTCATCCAAATATACTCATGAATGGCGAGTCAAATATGAATTACTCTCCCCTCATGAGTAGATTTGTTTTCAGTGTACAGCCAATGAAAAGCTTAAAAACACTCAGCCCAGTTAGTCCTTACTCCTTATACCTATAGGTATCCTATACCTATAGGTATCGCTATCTAAATGTAATGATCAAGTTGGCTTCTATAGAAGCCATTAGATCATTACATTTAGATAGCGAGCAACCATTCAAAATGTTTTTTTATTACTGAAGGGTAGTGCCTAATGACACACTGGGTCTATAGTTTCTAAAAGGCACGGTATGAGTAGTTGCACCGTGCACGCCTACTTTATAAGCACAGCTCAATAAAACAGTTGCAGTGGCTTGTTAGAGTCACAGTTATCACCGACTTGTAGTTCGTTGTCATCGACTGGTCACACTTTTCATGTTTCATTATCTACTACGAGTTAATGGCCTGACCCTTTACGATTTGGTGATCTCTGTTATTGTCTTGATGTGCCGTTTCATTGATCTCTCGGTGGAGTGGCTCTGCTCCCCTGTCTGAGAGCGGCGGCCCGGCGGAGCAGCGCTGCCGGCCGTCCATCACCGGCCCCGCCGCCGCGCCGCGCCGCCCGCTGCGCTCACTCTTCATTATTCATAAAATTCGCCCAGATCGGGCTGTCGGCAGCGGCTGTTCCCACGCGCCGGGTATGCGGATCTGGCAGCCGTCGGCGGCGGCTGGCAGGGCAGCGCGCCGCGCCGGTCGGCGGCGGGCTGGCGGCCAGCCTCAGACCGGTAATCTGGGCGGGCCACCGCCCCCGGCCGGGCGCTCACTGTAAAAACCAATGTTTACCAATTAATAGAGGACAGGCGACAGAGAGCAGCCGCTTCGGGAGAGAGGGGAGGGACAGCGGCGACCGCAGAGACGCGCCGCAGCCCCGGGCCGTGTTCTCAGTGAGAGGGCGGGGCGGGAGCGACCGCAGGGGAGGCGCTGTTGAGCCGCAGGGCACTGGAGAGGAGAAAACGAGCACGGACCGGCGCCGAGGAACACACGTTCAGAGATGACAATTTATATAATAGTAGGTATGAATTTGATGATACTGATTCATTAAGTGTTGTGCGTGACCCATGTCCTTAAAACTTGTTGAACATCGAATTGTGTGAATTTGTAAAATATCGCCGCTTTTCAAGCTTAAATTTTCCATTTGTCTCCGGGACTGTAGCGGGGACAAGACAGCTCGAAGACGGGCAAAGGCAATTCACAGACGAGCGAGCCCCTAGACAGGAGACCAAAAATAATGCAATAACTGAGCTGTCGGGAGAGGTCGCAGACGGACATGAAGTTTAGTCCAGTAGCCGGGCTGGGTCGGAGAGTCCGAACATCAAAGACAGAAGACAGCAGGCAGCAGGCCCACAAGTAGGCCAGCGCGCCGCCTCTGTACCGCCTCTGTGTCCGCCGCGTGGTGGGCTGTGTATATTGTACGCCGCCACCGATAAACAGCGCGCTCTGTGTGGACAGGCCGCCGACCGCCGACCAGTCACCACTGACCACTGGACACCGACCGCCGACCAGTGACCACTGACCACTGACCACTGACCGCTGACCGCTGAGTACTGACCAGTACCATTAACCACTGACCACTGACCACTGACAACCGACCAGTGACCAGAGATCACTGACCACTGGCCGCCGACCACTGACACCACTGACCACTGACCGATGAGTACTGACCACTGACCGCCGACCGCCGACCAGTCACCACTGATCACTGACAACTGAGAACTGTACACCGACCGGCGGGCCTGTTTAGTGTTTATTGTTTAGGTAGCTGCGTCCTCCCTGCCCAACGTCTACTGTCCGAGCATGCTCCGCTGGTTTGGAGAAGCTGGGTCGCGACGCACATATCGTTTCAGTGTCCAAGTCTCCCTGTTTCCATCGTCTTCAGTGTTCTAGTGCGCTGTCGGCAGTGAATGTGTATCCCTTGTAGGGTGAGGTCAGCGTAGGATACAGATTGTGCCGAAAGTAAAACATCAGGTCAGGCGCCAATGCCGATGGCTCGTGAATTGGCTGCACTGTTGCTATGATTTTGCGACAGAACTCAAGGATATTTCGATAGACGTGCCTGAAAAAGTGCATGCTTTTGCAGCCTTCACCTTGCAGAAAGAGCAGAATATGAAATGCTGAGTTTTATTTTGTGAAAGGATGGATAGCTAAACTAATTATAATTTAGAGTTAAGATTTACAATTGTCTGCAATATGTCCCATTGTCTACTAAGACTACATTCAGTTAAAAAAATAACAAATATGGTGATAATATCGGAACAGAGCGGCGGCGGCGGCATTTTCCACTCTCCAACTGACTAGCAGAGGTCAGATAGGCGCAGGGATGAGTCTCTCACCAGCCTGCGGGTGAGATCTCACCACAGTCTGTGGGTGAGATCTCCCCACCGTCTGTGGGTGCGATGTGCGCACCAATGCGCCTCTTCTCCCCATCGTCTGCGGTTACTATGGCTCTCCCCACCGTTTGTGGGTGAGATCTCCCGCGGCTGTGGGTGAGATCTCCCTCCCAGGCAGCCAACGAGTGAATCTCCCACCGTCTCTGAGTGAGATGATCTCGCCGAGAAGTCGTATACCGCGGCGGCTCCGGCTGGCAATTACGGCAGTGTGCCAATAAAGTCCGGGTGGGTGGAGACTGCGGCGGCGTTCCCAGGGGAGCGCCGCCGGGGCGAGGGCGGGGGCGGGCCGGGCGCTCCCAGCCGCACGGCGCTCTCGGCTAATTCTCACGCTTCTCCTACAGCGCTGCGGAGGCACTAAATCGACTCTCGTGAGCGCGGGGCGGTGCCGGCCGCCGGCCCGCGGCCCCTCCGGAGGCTGAGCGCCGGGAAGCGGCCCGGTGCGCGCGCAGTAGGACCCAGTACGTGTCCTCGGCGCGTATCAGATGCCGGTGCCAGCTCCTCAAGTCAGAGTTCTCTTAGAGCGACCAGCAGCGGCCGCACAAGAGGTGTCGTCGTGGTCCTTGGAAACCTCTCCTTCTCTTGTCATCGGTATACCATCGGTCACCGTCTGATTGACCTGATTCAGCGGCGGGGGCGGGGGCGGGGGCGGCGGGCGCGCGCTGTCGGCCGCCGCCAGGGCGGCACATTCAGCTGTCGGCGCCGGCGCCCGGTGACGGATGACCACCGTCACATGTCAGCGTCACGCGCCGGCCAACAATGCCTCCGTGACGGCCGTCGCGCGGGTCGTGACGCTCGCCGCGGTGGTCGGCGGCCGGTCCGTGTCAGGCGCGGCCGACCCCCGGTGGGCGGCCGAGGCGCCGTGCCCGCGCCCGCGCCGTGCGCCCGCCCGGACGATTGTCAGAGCGCGGCCAGCTCTGATTGTCCGACTTCGTTATCGTGTGGGAGCGGAATGTCCGATATTGTGTGGGATGTGCCGCTTGTGATTGCTGATTTACGTTTTGTGGAGCAGGTCCGCTCGGCGAGGTGGTTCCTTGAGAACGGCGGAACGAGTGTGGGGATGAATGGGATCGGTGATGACTGATTTCACCACCAATCACCATACAGCTGCGGTATGCACTAGCTGGTTCCCGTATTCCGAATGACCACAGTCTGTGGAGAGACTAACCGAGAGGACCCTGGATCCCAGAAGACGGTGCCCCGGTCCCGGGTCCTAGAGGACGGCATCCCGGGTCCCAGAGAACTCCAAAGGGTGGCGTGTGGAGAATCCTTCTAAAGGAATTTGAGACGGTGCTGACATGCATATTCAGTAGTTTTGGAACACAATGGCACGTGCATCCGCTATATAGGTATATTGTATATTGAAATGCACAAAAGTCGATTTTCAAAAGACCTCACATAATACTAATAATATCCCACTCTCCAAAAACTGCTGTTTTCAGCAACTTCAGACAAGCCGACAGTTTTACCCAGTAGCTAATAAGTACCCAAGAAGTCATCAGCATTCCTGTCATACCAGCGCCGCGGCGGCTACCTGGGCAGAGACTGACCCCCTCCCCTCCCAGTGAGCCGATTAGCACGGCCGCCTGACTCCCAAAGCGGCCGGTCGGAGGCCCGTGCAGAAGGGCGGCACGCGCCCACCGACCGGTGCGCTGAACCGTGGGCGGTCGGCCACCCAGCCGGCGACCGGCGACCCGTGTGACCCGTGTGACCCGGCCGGTGACACGGTGACAGGTGCGGTCGAAGGAGGGGCGGGCTGGAGCGCGGACGGAAAAACAGCCTAGCGGCGGCCACCGGACGGGCCACCGTGGCCCCACCGCGGCGTGCCGCTGCAGAAACATTGAACCGAGATAAGGATTAGCGAACGGTTGCTAGGTGATGCTGGTGCTAATCATTGTTTCTATATAAAGTTGATAGTTTTTTAAAGAAGGAAATGGTAAATTTTGATAAATTTCTGGCCATGCGTAGGGATTAGCTCCTGTCAGCGTATTATCTTAATCCGCGGGTGGGTGTAGCTGCTCTAATGGCGTGGGGTGCTAGGAGCGCTTTTAACTTGCTGTGTTTTATGAAGACTGCTTGTACGAGCATATGAAAAATAACGTTTGAATTGCAGCTGAAAAGCTTGGCGCAAGATGAATAAATTTGAAATGCAATAAATAAATAAAAAACATTATGGAGAAAAGAAATTGACAAATTCGGAAATAAAAATACTCAGAATATTTGAGAACAAATGATTTTGAGAACATATGAAATGCTAAGTTTTTTTGTCATGCTGGGTAAAGGGAGCATAGTTATCACATTGGTTTTCAGGTACCCAGAGAACGCTTGGAGATGATTGGGGATTGGTGCATGCACACAACAGATAATGATAGAATACAAAGCTATTAACGGTGCCTTTGAACAGCGCAGTGAGCCACTGCTTCTTTCGGCGTCTTTTGAAGTAGCACTCAAAAGCGGTGACAATCTCGCGCTGTGTCATGCACTCGAAGCACATTTGGGTGTAAATTGGAGTAGGTAGCGGGTCGCTTTGATGTACACACATGTAGCATCTTTTCCGAGAAGATGTCCTGCTGGCACAGCGCTGCATTCACCTGCTGCTAGTTCTGATAGACGGATTGATTGCTAGCTATCATATTTGGACAACATTTACTGACGCATGGTTCATTGAATGATGACAGCTCGTATATATTTTGACGTTTGTTCGTACATCAGTTTGCCGCCGATAACTCCGGGGCCCTATCATGTCCCAATCCATCTCACCGGGGCTGGTAGGCACTGGACTCAGCTGTCCCGTCCTGGCCGGTCCAGCGTCGGACCCCGTCCGGCCCCGGCCCGCGCTGTTGACTCGGCGGCGGCGGCCTGTCACAAAGCGGCCCGCTGCGGCGCAATCATGCTGTGTCAACAGCCGCTAATCTGGCTGGCCAACAGCGCCCACCGCCCGGATGAAAGGCGACCGACCGGCGACGGAAGTGCGAGCGGCGGCACGCGCGCGCCGCGCCGTGTGCTTTCGCTGGCGGCCGGCGTTTGTCGAGCAGCGGGCGGCGCTGCAGGTGCAACTCACCGCCGCAACTCACCGCCGCCGCCGCCGCCGCCGCCGCCGCTGTGGTGACTCGGTGAGTGGTCGGCAAACGCTGTCACAGCCGGTACGCTCCGGAAGTCACCACTGGCACCCGAAGACTAACCCCTCGGAAACCGACACGAGCACTGCCCCTGCCTGTGCGGTGGGGGAGCGGGTCCAAAGTCTGGTCCAGGGCCGACCCGGTATCACCAGCAGAATGGCACAGTCATGAACAGCTGCGTCCACCAAATGCCTCAAGTATGAAGTAGGCACTTGGTAAAAGGAAGCATTGTTGAATGCTTTTGAAAGCTAGCCGTCAAATAATATGCATTCAATGTGTTACTTTTATGTCAGCCGTTTGTATTGCTTTTTGTGGTCCAGCAGTATTATTTCCCTGTCTCTTTGCTAAAGCTGGTATGATCATCTATCATACTCTCATCAGTATCGATTGCACTATTTGATCAGCTGACTCTAATCTATACCGATCCAAACAAGAGGGCGTCTGGTGCGTATCAACTACAGTGCACGGGTAAGTAATAACATATTTTACTACTCAGGGCAGCATGTCTTCATCACAGAAAAACAGAGGTCAGATCAAAATCTGGAAGTGAGCTAAGGCGCAAAATTATGTATTTGTTTGATTGAAGCGCTCCCTAAACAGCCCCAAGCAGGGATAGTCCGATAAATATGAAGCAATTGTTTCAACATAAGCGATAGGTATAACATATGTATCAGTGAATAATGATTGTAGTAACATGTGTGCGAAAAAAGACTCTGCTTTCTTATTTACTGTCACTCATATTGTTTACAACGGAAGTGTGTGTATTTTATTTGCCAGATATAGCAGTATTCTATTTCTATATACAGACCGTCAATGGGGTGGAGGTGAGCACGACCCCCTCCACCGCGTGTTTTCCGCTCTTACCTTCGCCCCATGGGGGGGGGGGGGGCGTTTTTGGCCAGCCTGCCAGTT
The DNA here is from genome assembly GCF_019059575.1 of Amphibalanus amphitrite. Lineage (NCBI taxonomy): Eukaryota > Metazoa > Arthropoda > Thecostraca > Balanomorpha > Balanidae > Amphibalanus > Amphibalanus amphitrite. The sequence continues at coordinate 858,458 of NW_024881514.1, forward strand.
ATTTGGAGTGTAAAGAAAACCGCGGCGCGCGACGCCGCGAAACTTGGCATGGCTTATGATACATCACTTTCGCATAGTGTGTAAAATGTTTGACCTCAGGTCACATAAGGTCAAGTCACGTCAAATTACGTGACCGCGCCTCTAAAAAAACTTTGTGAAAGTTGAAACCGTCATTTCTACACTCTTCATCCCAGATGTTTCAAATTCAAGCTACTGCATGTGAGAGAACTAATACCAACAATTTGTATTTCTTGGAATTTTGATATCGGTGACCTAAGGTTAGGTCAATTTTGTGACCTCTACATTATAAGTCAATGGGAAAACAATTGAAAATTTCTTTTTTCGGCCGAAAACACCCTTAAACATCGGGTCACAGGTGAACATGACACGCTGAACCGGAAAATTGTACCTGTGACCCCTTTTATGTCCCCGAGGTTACCTCAGGCCATGAAACGTCTCCAAAAGTTTGTTGACAATTGGTAACTGAAACATGATAGAGCGCTGAAAACACCATGAATGTAATGTGCTCAGCTCAACAATACGAATTGAATCACATGCAACATTATTTTTTCCGTGACCTTGGCCTGAGGTCAAATTTCTAAATTGACCGCTCCAGGTCAACTTATGGTTTATATGATATAGTTACGCATGAAAAACGAGCACGCTGCCGCCAAGAGATTCGCAAACAGTTTAATAGCCGTTTTCACGACGGGCTATCCAGCGAATGCACCTGATTTAACCAAATCTGCACCTAATTTCTTTTACAGCAAGTATCTTCATTTTATGAATTTATTTCAGTGTTTTAATCGATGATGCTCTCTGATAATATGACAAAGCAGGCATATAAGCAATTAGTGCAACCCTAGCTGATAGCTGCTGAGAGAAACACTAAACCTGATTTGACCAAATCTGCACCTAATCTGTACCAGATGTGCACCAAATATGTACCAGATGACCGTTGTGAAAACGGCTATTATGTAGTATAGGCATTTCCTTTTCTAAGGCTTCTGGTAAAAATATTTGGGTATGTGGGGCAGGTGAACAGTCGAGGGGTCATGTTACGATTATTTTATCAAACAGCTTCTGCAAAATGGCCTCAAAGCGAAACAAAGCTAACGGGTGGTCAGTATGAAACTGGACAAAGTTTGAATTGTTACTGTGTCGAAAGTTTTCAAGCGAAAGCAACGAAAATCGCGTTACCGTGCCATTATTTTGTTCTAATCACGCTCGGCCTAATGGATCTGCGAAACTGGACCTCCGTCAGCCTCCAGGCGCACGCGCGCTGGCAGCCCCGCTTTTGTCTTTCGCGGCACCTCCGGGTCAATTTGACGGATGGCCTGCTGGATTCTCTGCTTCAATTGTGCGTCTCAGCTGACCTGCCACCTTCCCTTATACACTTTCTGTTCGATGAGCCCCCACAGATCCTCAATGGGCTAAATCTGAGGGGTCCATGGTGGGTTCATGTCACGTGCTATTTCGGGCACCCCAGCCTTCTCAAGAAGTTTCGCGTTCTAGCGCGCGAACTGTGACTGTTGCAAGGTCGGAACCTGACAGAACATCATTCTCTGTGTTCTGTGACTCAATAAGTGGTAACAACACGCCATTCAAACACTTTTCATAACACAGTTCGCCCTTTACATTGCCTGCGCTCGGCAAGTTAGGGGACGCGTGAGCCCCTTGGACTCATGGCAAGCTAGACGGGCATCTCAGGTGGATGCTTGCTCTCAAGTCGAAAGCGAAGGTGCGATCCACATGTGGAATAGTGTCTCCACCAGCTGAGGTGTAAAATTCGGCAATGGAAGGCATTTGGCTGCCACTGCAGGTGAAGTAAGATTCTTCGTCCATATGCACCTCCATGTTTTTGCTACCCTGCATTGGACCCTGTGACAGACGACGCAGGCGGGTTTTCTGCGTACGAAATTGTGCCTCCGTCACCTTTATCCTATTTTTGTACCTGATTCCTGCTTGTTGACACATTAATTGGTCATATGTTTTGAAGATTCCAAAATTTCTTCCCAGAGATCACAAGGAGAGCCCCAACTGTTCGGTGACGGCGCCGGTTTGTTTCTTCCGGTGCTGGATGAGCATTTTCTTGGTGATCTTGCCGTTCCCACCATGCAAAACATCTGCAAGTCCTCAGAATTTATCGATGATCACATATTCTTAAGATCTGGTTACACCCTGTGGCGTAATGTGACGCATAATGGTAGCATTTTTGTTATTTGTGTTATTTTCACAAACTTGCGCGAACAGGTCCCGGAACGCTTGCTGACTTACCGGCGCAATGTTTTCTTCTAGAAAATAGCAGAAAGTTGAAATCTGAGCTGGTAATATAGAATAACTGGAAGTATTCACCTGCCAAAAATAAGTAAAATCGGTCCATAATTGGAGATGCTATGCTTAATCAAATTTTGTCCAGTTTCATACTGACCACCCGTTATTGTCGTTTATGTCATGTCTAGTTACGACAAATGCGTGTTTGGCAAATGTCAATTTTGGCATTTACTTTAGGTCAAAGTAGGATTGAAACCGTTTAGGTCAGGTCACTTCTCTCGGGAGGTCGTGCGTTACCTATATCGTTTGATTTTGCAACTCATTTTGAGATCAAGAGAGCACTGGCGGATCCAGCTCAGAGTTTTGGGAGGGGCAAACCATAACAACATGGTGGTTCTTTTCATGCACTGTCTATAGGTGTAGTGCTAAAATTTTGCCGTTTGGGAGGGGCAATTGCCCTACTTGCCCTCCCCTGGATCCGCCACTGCAAGGGAGTATTTTGCGCCTTTAGGTAAAGCAAATTGGTTCAGAATCATTGACTGAAAACTTCGACGACCTTAAACGGCATCTCCTCCATAGATGGCCTTGGGCATGCCCACATACTTCAATGACGGCATACAGGGTGGGGCAGCATAATCGGGAATGCTTTTTGGGCTCTGGTCATGAGTAGGCATGGCATTATTTTGATAAATTATATCATGGCAATGAAACGCCCAAAAGTTGTGCATCATCTGACATGACTACATCCATGAGCATGCAACTTCCTGGAAAAGAGCAGCAAAATAGTTCGACGGTGCTCCAAGTGCTTTGCGCGCGCCCATAGACACTAATGTTAAACGAGTAAAACAAGAACATTTTGTTTAAAACAATGCCATTCCACGTAAAGGTTGCTGGACAGGTCAACGTGTTATCACGGACGATAAGGATTGTGTGGGGATACTTAGGACAAAAAGTTAACGTAATCGTCGTAAAATAACTCTTAGCAGAGGACATACAAGATGACTCACTTGAATATAAGGAAGAAGCTCTTGAGCATATTAAAAAGAAACAATGTTCAAAACTTCAGCGACCAAAAATCTTATCACCGACTGGAATACGATAAAAAAGAATGGCATGCCATATAGGGGATTGTATCGAGAATATTGCAGCGGTCATGCAAAGTAAACATCCTGTTGAGGTGATGGACCTATGGGTGGTCTTCAAGGGAGGTGCACGTGGTGCACCCTACTTCATCGAGCCCGGATAAAACGAGCACCTCTGGTAAATACATCCACACTCTGGCAGACTCACGTGGAGTCGTCGGAAGAGAGGATCACTGACGGTCCAGATCACGTCTTACGAGGACTCTGTCCGTGCTGGTACTGCAGTGAGGACGACATGTTATTGTGTAGGGCACCTCCACCTGAGATGAACCAAAAACTTCTGGTCCTTCAACTCCGCCGATTTAAATCCGACCAAATTCTTTATATGGAGCGTTTTTTGGTAGAAGTTTAATGAACAACTTATCATCAGTAAAAACGGTCTTCAGTGCAAGGTACGAAGCTGATGGGCGATCATGGACAAGCAGGAGGCTGCACGTGCATGCGCGTGCTTTTGGACCCGCCTTGAGAAGGTCATCGACGCGAAGGGCGGTCAAATAGGATGAGGGATAGGTAAAAGGTGACCGATTGATGGGATGTTGTTAAAATAGTGCTTGGAGCTATATTTTTAAATTCATGACCAAATAATCCCGTTTGATATTTATTCCCGATTATGCTGCCCCACCCTGTAATTACATCACGTAAGCATCTACATCTTTGGACCGCGCAGTGCAAACTCATAAACTTGTATTTATGAGTTTATTTGGTCGTGTGGTTCCCAGTTTTCAGCACTTCCCTCCGTCCGGAGAGGGACGAATCGTAAAGTACAATTCACAACTGCATATCAAGTTAGTGCAATAATTTGTCATTGAAATTGTATGTACAGTGAGGAAAGATTCCAAAAGTGAGGAAAGCTTCCAGCTCACGCTCCCCAAATCGTCCGGCATTTCGACCGCAGGGCAACAAACGTGGCGGCCACTTCAAAGAGCGCCGCAACAGGTGCCCTATCTAGTGTTTACGCACCTACCTAAACAGAGCAGCCAGATACGACTGAGGAGCTTCGGCGTCGCATTACTCAGGGTTCACTAGCTTGCCGCTTATCGCAGCGTGAATGTCGGGCATTTCTGACGTCAATGTGCCTACCCGTCATCACCAGGTGCCTACCCGTCACAGCCAGGTGCGTGCGCATCGTCCTAGAAAACGGTCCGAGATATGAAGATGATGCGGAGGTCTCTCGTCTCTGCAATCTCCCGCCGCTGCAGAATGCCCGAGTGATCGCAGTTCCACGACTGTTGTCGTTCCAACTTCCAACCCATTGGGACACAAGATCTCGTTCAACCACACCAACTTTTCTCCAACCCTATCACTTTTTCCAACTCTACCATATTTTCCAAACTCTTCCGCCTTTCCGTCCACCCCAACCCCCTCCAGACCCACAACCGTCCTCAATGTGAAAAATGTCATCTTTCTTCCGATCACATCATCTGTAATCCAACCCCGTCACCTGCAATCCAGTGCCAACACATCCCATTCATCCTTTCCAGCCCGATTTCCGATATTTCCCAACCATCGCCAACACCCCAGCAGCTCTATCTATCCCTCAGTAGCTCCCTCAGTGGTTCAGAAGCCCTCCTCAGCACCCTGCAGCTCTCCACATGCAGTGACCTAGCCCTGTGACTCGACAGCTTTCCCCGGTGGCCCAGCAGCTCTCCCCGGTGACCCGGCAGGCGCCCCTCCAGCGGCGCGGCAGCTCTCTCGGCAGCGGCGCGGCAGCGCGGCAGCGCAGCTCGGCGGCCGACGAGCTGCGCTGCCGAGCGGCCGCCGCCGCCGCCGCCGTCCACCAATCGGCGGCCGGGGGCGGGGCGGCGGCGGCAGCGGTGCGCGGCCCCCGCCGCCGCCGCGCGCTGCCGGAGCGCCGACCGGCCGGCGCCGCCACTCGCCAGTGTGACCCCGCCTCCGACGCCCACCGCCGCTGCCGACGCCGACACCGACGACGCGCCGCCACCGATGGACTCTGACGGCGGCGAGCTGAACTCGGCCTTCGAGCCCGCCAAGCGGCCGGCGGCCATGTCTGCACAGCGTCTGCCGCTGCTGTACCCGCAGCTGCTGCAGGCGGCGCAGCTGCAGCAGCAGCTGCTGCACCGCTACTGCGCCGAGCAGGCCAAGCTGCCGGCGCTGCTGTGGCCGTGCTACCCGGGCCTGCCGATGGCCGCTGGACACCCGGGACTACTGTTGCCGCCTGTCGGCCGCGCCGCCCGGCCCAAGAAGCGTTACATCTGCAAGTACTGCCAGCGCGAGTTCAGCAAGAGCTACAACCTGCTGATCCACGAGCGGACTCACACGGACGAGCGGCCGTTCCCGTGTGACGTCTGCGGGAAGGCGTTCCGCCGGCAGGACCACCTCAGAGACCACAAGTAAGTCCAAACTCCCAGGCATCTGTATTTACATAGTTATCATTTCAGTGGACGGTGGCTGGCACGTAACAAGTTGACGTTTTATCGTTGTGTAATTCACAGAGCCGTTTTTTGCGTTATTCAAGCGAATAGGGTGCACTTTTCTAAATAAGCCGGACCAATATTCTGACCAGACGTCCGTCCTTCTCAGGTACACCCACAACAAGGAGAAGCCGTTCAAGTGTGAGGAGTGCGGCAAGGGCTTCTGCCAGGCGCGCACTCTGGCCGTGCACCGCAGTCAGCACGACGAGGGTCGCCTGGCCCGACCGGTCTGTCCTCCGGTGACTGACAAGTACCTGTCACTGTCTCCCGTCACCGGACAGCTGTCACCCGTCACCGGACAGCTGTCACCCGTCACCGGACAGCCGGTGATGTCGGGCGGTCAGCCGGCTCTGAGGCTCCCGCAGCCGGAGCTGGGAGGACCGCGGGCGCCGCGCAGCTGTCAGTCCCCGGCCGAGGGTGCAGGTCAGGGGTCCGAGGTCAGGTCAGAGACGGAGACAGTGACCGAGTCGGCCGCCCTCAGCCTGGTCAGACCTCGGGCCACCAACTTCACCATCGCAGCCATCATGCGCTCCGCCGAGGAACTCCGACCCGTCAGTCAGTCTCCCGAGCAGCGGCCCGCCTCTCCCAGCTCGCCCTGAGCCGCGACAAGATGGAGCTGCCGTCCTACACCTGGCGTCAGATAGCCGTGCACTGACTGGCCTCAGCTGATAAGAGGCCTTAAATGTGAATATTTAGCAGTGTTGTTGGCAAGGACCAGTGAATTTGTACGCAGAACAAAAGAATCGAACAGAACCCTCCAACGACCTCAACAGGCTTATACCAAAATGAACTGCAATGATAATGTAACAGACGGTCCCGCAAGTCTCCGTAGCGGAATGTTGTGATTTCAGGACATGTGGGTGCCTATAAAAGGCCAGATTCAATGACACGAAGCAGCTGTTTTAACTCAGGAATGGAATAAAAGGCACGAACTGGCCAAAGCTATTTCTGAACGGGTACACTCGCTCCCATGTTCCCATCAAAGCAGCTGACAGTTGCAGCCATGTATGAATGATTAGCACTGTGATACATTGTGAACGGTCGGTATTGCGTTGACTTAGTGCTGTGTTCCTGTGGAACATCAATGGATCACACTGTTCTGTTATCAAAATGGATAATAAAATAAAAAGTAAATGTTCTGCAAATCCAGCGCGATGGGTGTGTTTAAGATTGCCCTGCTAAACGTTCAACGTTTGATGAGCTGAGCAATGAAAGTGCCTACGTTGAACCCAATCCCATTTCCAAATTGGATCAGTTTACTGATTGAAATAGCTTTGTTCATGTTCTAATAATAACTTTGTTCTTTGTTCATTACTTTGTTTTTTGATCATGTCAAATAACTTTGTTCATTTCATTTTTAATACACCACATTTATAAACAGCATATACATAAACATGCAATTTCTCAAGCTCGATAGAGCTCGATCCACTCACTATTTTATTAAAGTGATGAATTTAAACCTAGTGCTAACAATGGTCTTAATGGGGTTGGGAACTCGATTTTTTAAGAATGCATGAAAATGATCAAACTATTTTCAAGGAATTTATGGTGCATACCATTGCCTCATAAAATCAATAAGCTGAGAGAAATGGGGGAAGAAAGAAAGGAAACTTGTTTTGAAAAGTTCTTGAAAAAAGATGCTCTTGATGCTGTTACGTCACATGTCACCTTCTGCGGTTGACAAATAATGGCGCATCTGGCGCACCACAGATTACATGTTATATCAATGGGTGAAAGATGTTGTTTGCTTCACTCTGCCATTCGCGCTGTTTTTAGCTTTAAATTATGCTAAAACATTTACGGATGAAATGTTCAGTGTCAAAAATTGATGTGTCTGCCGTGTACTATATTCCCACTTAACATGAGCGCGTGATAAACATTTTATGTATCTCGAATTTTCAAATGATAAAGATGATGAATCAGAGGATGCTGAAAAGCAAAAGCTCATTCCAATATTTGGACTACTTTGCGATTAAAATGTTTACATTCCTGTCATCTTATTGATCATTTATTTGTTCTTTTTTATGAAAATAACTTAAGGCGTTGAGAACCGAGGTAATTTCTATCTACCGTGCCTTAACTTACCAGCAACAGCAATCTATCTACGCCCTACGGTGGCAAGGGAGACTGTGAAAGAAGCGTAAGATGGATTCTAAACAATTCTTTTGTGATATACTGAAGGGCAAAGTGCAGAGAAGAGCGTACAAGTCCTGTTTTGTGCCAGGCTGTTGCAGTAGGACTTATGAAACTCCGAAAACGATCTTCGTTCATGTCCCGAACAACATTACCCTGAGGAGATGATCGTCTGCAATAGCAGGAAGAGCTGATGCAAGTACTTTGAAATCCACTATCAAGTCGGTGCTATTGTTGTAATGATCACTGTGAGGTGAGATATTTTGTGCAAGGGCTGAGTGTAATGCCCAGGAAATGACCTCCATTCGCCCCCTGACCGGTCAGGGTTATAAAATTTGAGTGGATGGCGGTCCGTTTGGGGTTCAGATGTCAATTGTATTTTGTTACTGTCAAACAATACATGTTATGCTGGCAGCGAATGTGTGTAACGTCGTTTTTCGAAACAGAAGTTAGAACTGTAACGACAGAGTGCTTGCTGGTCTCATCATAAGTATTGTAAGTGTTGTAAGCAAAAGCATTGTCAATATTGTAAGTATTGTGAGCATTGATGTATGGTAGATATCACCTCACATGATCTCGGCTCAGATAACCCTCTCCGGTGTCCCTGGCAGTAAATGGCACCTGGATCATTACATATAAGATAATTTGTCATAATTCTTAAAGAATTGGGTGGTTTTGACTCGTTTACTCGAGGTGCAGGTCGCATTTCAATACTTTTCCATAGGCTTGCAATGTAAAGGTCACGACTCTGACCTAACCTCAGGTCACAGATCAAAAATTCTGAGATATACAAACGACACATACTGCAGGTACTGTTTTAAAGACTTGATGAGAGGAAATAACTTCGTGAAAAACTCAAGCTCTGACGTGTTTGCAAACTTTTCTGAGGTGGGGTCAACAAACCCGCTCTGATTACCTGACCTGACCTGACCCGGCATTTTTTTTTTTGCTGAGATGTGCGCAATGAGCATTTAGGAAAAGTCACCAAATATGAGCTTAATGTCTCGCGGCGTTTGGCAATTGTACAAGAAAATCCTGAAAGGTCTCCCCGTCCGAAATAGGGTTAATGTGTATATGAAGAGTTGCAGATGCCAAACATACCCAGATCTAAGACTGCAGTTCCCAGCGCCGCTGCAACGTTTTTAAAACAAACATACATAGGACATACAAACATGTTTATTTGCATCTGTTTTGGATAATAGCAACTCATGGCACCATCACCCGCGATAACTGTTAGGATTTGAGATATATTTTTATTTAGGCCATTAGTTTGGCTGTAATGTTTATTAATATTAGTTGGGCGGAGTTTGGTAGTTTTTTTATTTAACTTGTGTCTTGTGGTATGTTGTGCTGATTGCGGGTTGTTCAAACCTTTCAAATGTAAGGACCTTATTGAACTCAACCCTACCCCTACACTACCCTACATACGACTGGACGCTTTCCAAGCCCACAAGCATCACGACACCGAGATGGAATGTAGCCGAGAAATCACCCTCGCCATCTGCTCTAGAGCTAATCGTGTGGGGCGGCGTGTGGGGCGCCGCTTAGCCTATGGGGGTGCACTTCTAGTGGATGGGGGACGGGGGTGCACCTGCACCCCTTTCATATGGAAAGTTACTTCCCTGATTACAGCTCCCCGTATTGCACCTAATCAGGGAACGGCCAGCAAACGAAGGAACTATTTCTGGATGACAGGCGAATAACCGCTCACGCAAGGAGCGGAGCTCCGCCCCGTCCAAAGTGGCCAACAAAGCAGAGACAGAGGCAGCATCACATCTTCCATCAAAGAACTGGTTTCTGGCTTGGAAGATGAGCTCCATCTTTGCATCCGAGTCGGTGCTGTCAGGAATCAGCTGGTCTAATGGAGTGAGAGTAGTGAGACGACTAGCTATTGTATCAGAGCTGCCTGGTCTTCGTAGCATTTGCACCGATTCTTCTCGATCGGACTCTGAATTCTGTCCCTCCTGCGTATTACTTGAGGCATTGCTATGTAGCTAAGTCTTTGGCAGAGTTTCATTATCCATGCTTTGCAAACAGTGCCATAACAACACAGTTAATTAATCACCAAGCTTCTTTGCAAGTTCCAATACAGTTGAATCGCACGCGATTTGAGTGCAAAAATCAAGAAAAGTGCCAACTTGTTCCCGTAAAATATTTTGAATATTGACCTAAAAAAATGAGCAATTTCCTGATAAAATAACAGCGAAATCAGTTTTCGCTTGCCAATAAAACTCACAGATATTGAAGCTCCATTATTAAAGGAACATTTTAGTATATGCCATTCTTGATAAAACTTCTTAGCCACGCAATACCAGCGCAAAATAAAGAGACACTGAAAACACGACCAATCACTCCGATTTACCATAGGAAAATACATAGAAAATGTATGTCTCAACTGCGCCAAATATACAGACAGTTATATACCTACATGTGACGTCATGATTAGCCCGACCAATTAGAAGCAAGTTGTTTTCAGCCACAAATAATTAATTTCTGAACTAACTAGGCATTTTTATAACAAAGTGATTTTAAATTAAATCATTAAAAATTCTGAGCTTTTTTATTTTAGCAAAACATACGGACCTATCATGCAGATAGGTCCCAACCCTATTGTTCTTATATGATGCAGCGTAATGCGCCACCGTTTTTATCACTTAGTAATGCTGTCGTTTTCTGACTTCTCCACCCCTTCCAAAAATTATCTGTCAGCCTGAGGTCACGGTCAGGTCACCAGAGGCCTCTCACCAAAATACCTAGCAAGTTCGAATCAACAACCATTTTCGTAGTTAAGTAGCATACGGAAGTAACTTCACAATCATACACAAACCTGGAGCTGCTCGATAGAACTCCAAGGTAAACTGCCACGGTAAAGGTTTTGAGTTTGCGATCGGTGCGTAAGAATCCAATAAAATTGCTATCTTCCAAGGTAGGTACTTTTGTGATCGAGGCTAAGGGTCACGATAAGCAAACTCATATAACCATGAACAAATAAATGATCACTCATAGATGCACCGAAGCAATTGATTTGGGGTTACGGGATAAACGATTGATTTTCATTTGTGACCAAGTGTATGGTTAGCTCAATGACCCCTCCATCATAAGTAAGGTAATAAGAGAACATTCTAAACTTAACCCTCGCCCTGGCAGGGCCTTTTTCATAACACGGCCTGGCAGGGGGGGGGGGTCGATGCGACCTCCCCCCCCTCGCGATTGGCTCCTATGGCACCTAGAAACACCAAATTTGGTAGGTAGGTGGGCCCTATGGTGTTCTCGCCCCTGTGCAAATTTGGTTGTTCTAGGTCAATATTTAGGGGGGTTTTGGGGGGTATAAATGTAAAAATTTCGCTTAAAACAGGTCAAAAGTTTTTCGCTTATAACTTTTGATCTAATTAAGATAGAGCAAAAAGAAAAGCACCAGTGAACTCAGCACGTCAAGGCGCGTCGAATGATATACTTTTTAGCTTGCTTAAGTGTACTTAAAGTTTTTCTTAATTTTTAAGTAAACTTTAATTAACTAATTAAGTTCAAATTAACCAACTTGCATCATCTCGCATATCATTCGATTCGGCTGATCACCAGGAACACAATGACACCATTTTTTAAGCTCTAGCGTCATTATGTGCCAAGTTATTGGAAAAAATGTGATTTGACCTCAGTTGACCTCATTTGACCTGACCCATGGATAAGTACACCAAACAAAGAAGCACCAAGTGACCTGCTGTTAATTACTGTGGTTTCAAAGCACAAAAGTGATAGAACGAAGCGGATATCTCCAGTATTTTCCGAATTTAGTATTTTCCCATAGGCTTAACATTACGACGCAATGACCTCTAACTGACCTCAGGTCAGTGACCTCAAAAAACCCGAACTATGTGTTATACAACTCGGTGAACTTAGCACATCCTGAAAGTTTGAAGGAAATCAGTCGAAAACTGTGAGTTGTACAGGTGCAAAAAGAAAGTTGAAATTTGACCATGACCTTGTACCGGTTTTTCTGACCTGGTGACCTGACCCAAGGTCACCCGGACCTGAAATTTTCAGGTCATATGTAAAAAGGTTGCCCCATAGGCTGTGCCAAATTTGGCGCGCATTTACGCTATCTTCGAAAACCCTTAGGGGGGTCGCATCGACCCCCCCCCCCCCTGCCAGGGCGAGGGTTAACCTCTTTCGGAGCAAATGCTTATCCTTAATGGAGTAAACCAATGTTGATAATGCTTTTCTGAAAAAGTGACTAGAAAATTAAGCATATGATATCACAAAATACTTTGAGGCTATTTCAGCTCATGTAAAAGCCATCAGCAGTTCTTTTTACAGTACCTTTTGATAAAAGCATGTTAGAACGGTAAAAATATGTCAATGTAACCTATTCATTTCAACCTTCTGATATGAATAATATGTTTCCCCATTCACATCATGACCTTCACCTAACGTCAAATTTTTAGCTTAACTGTGAAGTCAAATTCTTAATCACTTTAAGATTTAAAGCAGCTTGAAAAGCTCTGAACATGTTTGATCAAAGATAACATGAGCTACCTGTGGTAGTTCATGCTTTAACATAAGATTTTATTAAAAGTTATTTGTCAAAATTTACTGCAATAGCAGCGCATTGAAATGTCATTCTTACGTTTGGCCCCTTTAAGCATGGGCTCCGTCACTACGAGGGCGAGAAGGGCATACGCGCTCAGCCAACTGCATTGGGAAGACACATGATCTTTTCTCCCCTTCCCATAATAATCATGCCTCTACAACTTAACTCTACTTCTCTGCATCGGTCGCGGGACTTGTATTTCCCTAAACAAAGAACACAAAGCGGAGCAAACATCCTGCTTGGAGCGACGCACGGTGAATTATAGATGTAGCTCAAAATAGTTAGATGATAACTTGTAATAACTAATGCGGAATATTTATATCTTCTATTCTTGACGCCCAATATATCATTTGGGACGCACTATTGCCAGTTTTTCCATACATGATTCAGTGCTCTATGTTTCTATGATAAGCAGCGCAAAATGTAAAAAGTTTTGCGTCGAGTCACGTTCAAGTCGCAGTCACCCTCGAATTAGACGACTGGTCACAGAAAAGGTCTGAGAAGAGCTGTTGTTTTATTAGTGATATTGCAGATTAAGAATACCTAAGCATGTACCTACTTGGGCGAGAAGCATTCTCACGGGAAGCATAATCCGAGGAGATTACTTTTTCCTCCCCTCCATCTTCTATGCATGATTTTAAGTCAAGCCAAATGCGATCGCAGTTTGGTAGGTATCGGAAAATGCTGTTGCTTTTTGAAGGACGGGAAATATTTGCCATCTGTCAAATTCCTTGAAAACTTTTGCGCCCGAGGTTAAAATAAAGTTGACATTATATAACATTCTACTAGGTTAACCCTCGCCGGCCGAGGGGGGGGCGGGTGCCGCCCCCCCATAGGGTTTTTTCGCGATAGCTCCGAACACGCCGGCGGTAGAAAGCTGAAACTTGGCATACCTGACCTTTGATCCAAGCCGCATCTTTTGACACCAACCGCATTTTTGGGTCAGGTCAGGTCACTGACCTATGACGTCATAAGTGAACCTCTGCACGGTCTTCAGATGTCGCAACTTCGCAACGCCCTCACTGCCAGAGGAGATGTCACAGGGAAATGAAACTTGCAGGATCTAGTATCCATTATGAGTCTCACAACTTGTATATCTCGGATTTTTCCTAAAGGTCATATGAGGTCAGGTCATTTTCGTGACCTCACCATTATAAGTCAATGGGGAAAAATCCAAACTGCTATTCTGGCGCCGGGAACGATCTCCAACTATCTCAAGCACACAGAATCGTGATTTGATGCACTCCTTGCAAGGTTAGACGCGTCACTTTTGCAATGTTGACCTTTCGTGACGTCATTTATGACGTCATCAAGGTCATATTAGTTTTTCGTCAATAACTCTTGATCAAATTGAGGTAGCGAGCCGGGAAAGCCTCCAATGGACTCAGGAAGACCTGCCGAATCGAATGATATGCGACATGACCCCTTTCGACCAACTTCGTGACCTTAGGGTGCTGACCTGACCTTGACCCGAGGTCAACACCCCAAGTTGACCTGACCCGAACAAAAAGTATATCATTCGACGCGCCTGAGCGAGGCGAACACGATGCTGCCAAAATGGCGGCTCTGCGGCCATTTTCCGCGAAGTTATTCACCAAAAACTGAACCGTACCTTTGGGCACTTGACCTGACCTCAGAGGTCACAGGTTGACCTAGGACCTTAAAATCGGGTACTAATCTCTGCGTCTCGTAACGGCGCACACGCTCGTTTTTTTCCGCGACGCGCTAGCTCCACCAGGGGCGAAACGGCGAGGGGGGGGGGTCGTACCCCCCCCCCCCTCGGCCGGGGCGTATGTAGAAAACCAATAGGTCCGGCGAGGGTTAAATGATTTACTAACATGCCTATCATAGGTATCATGTAATTACCTATCACATAGAAATAACATACACACATTGATACAGTTTTAGATGATACACCATTTATATTGATAGAATACAATTTCGGTGTTATATTGACTTGCCATAGACACCTTTTACGGCCAAATATAGGCATAGTGCACACAGTTCAGAAATAGTGCAACCGATTTCGACAGTTCGCCATAGACAGACTATGCGGTTACTATCGAAATCGCTTGCACTGTAACTTGAAAGGTGTGCACTGCCGCCTAAATTACTGGCGTAAAAAGGTGAAGTTTTTACCGCTTGTTGCCAAAGACGTACTTATATAGTCATTAGTTTTGATGGACGCCAAAGCAATAACGCTGGAATTATTGTGTGTATCACAATCGATTATTTTAACAATGGTTGTTATTTGATGACTATTTCATAGATCATTGTTATCCTGTTGCTCGGCAAAACGAATGGGACTCATCACGTCTTCTATTCATGACAGCATCTTTATCCGGCGCCTGCAAAATAAATTCATACGTGCGCTGTTACAGAAGCCAACTTTCTGCCGCGGCGTGCGCACCTGAGAGCCGCTGACCAGTCAACAACTGCCGCGTAATGCAGTCTTAGGAGCAGATAGATCCCAGCGGGCTCCGTCACATCCCAGCGGAAGCCCCCAGCAGCTCTCAGCGGGTCCTGTCGTGTCCCAGCGGCAGCTCTCAGCAGTTTTCAGCGGCAGCTCCCAGCAGTTCCCAGCGGGTCCCGCAGTGTCCCAGCGGCAGCTCCCAGCGGGTCCCGCGGTGTCGCAGCGGCAGCTCTCAGTAAGTCCCGCCGTGTCCCGCCGTGTCCCGCCGTGTCACACCGTGTCCCGGCAGCGCCGCCATGCTGCGGCAGTGGGGCGCGCGGTGCCGGCGGCGCTGTGGCGCGGCCGCCACGCCCCCGCCCGGCCGTTCGGGGGCGGTACCGGACCGTGGGAACGGCCGGTGCGGCCGGCCGTTTACAGCCGCCGCGGCCGGCCGCCTGTGATTGCCGTGCTGATGAGGCCTCTGATGAGCCCAGCGTGGGGTCAGCTGGCGGCGCGCGCGCCGGCCGCGCTCGACACCCGCGGCGGCTCCGTGCTCTACGGCCGCCTCGCGTGCGGGCCACGCGAGCAGAGCGGGGCCGTGTGGGCGCGGGAGCGGCCGCCAGCCGGCCGGCGGCCGCCGCAGGAACCCCGCTGGTCGCCAATATCACACCGACTCACCGCAATCGACAGTTGTTTGTGGGAAAAACGGCCCGATGGCTTTTTGCACTAAACATTTCTTCAGACAGCAATAAGTCGGCTGGTATTGGGGAGCGATTTTCGGAAATTGATGAATCTTCGGTGAGCTAATAAGCAGCGATATCGGTGCTTTGATCATGCTGTATGTCTCCCCTTGATTGGCACCCGATTACAGGTAATAACTTTTATACCCGACCGCCAATAATGTATGGGCCTTATTGCCGCATGGAACAGTGAGCGTGAGACTTCAGCGACCATGCATTTTTCCATTGAGAAAAGGTTGCTGGATAATGAAATTGCTTTATTTATCGTATATTGTGGTCAGTTGATATTTAATGTCATCTATGTTTATATCTATAAAAGGAAGCATTGCCACATGCCAATCACATATGTCTTCTCACACCAATAAGATTTTCTTAGCTGATTGGCTAACTATAATCTTAATTTTTATTGATATTCGGCATTAATGTCATGTGCAACCAGAAAATGTGTAGGTATAAAGAAACGGCGAACACTCGGAGGCGGTCAATTTCAGTGCTCGGGTGTTCTCCCCAAACTAGTTTATATGTAGGTAGCAGATAAACTTTGAGAGTAGGCCTTGTCGTGTCTATATCCGGTGACGACCGTACACTGACCCTGACAGCGGCAGCATCGCGTCGCATCTCGCATCTGTTTCCGGCTCCCGCCGAGGGACCTCTTCTCCGGCCCCCTCGGGTCTTCTCCCACCCCCAGCCTTCCCTCTCCCGTGGTCACCTCCCCTCTCTTTGCGTCCGTGGCGGTGCAGTTGTTCCTGAAATCATCACCTCAGAATTAGCAGCCGCAGTCCTCACCTGTTCCGGCCCTGTGTGGGCCGGTGACATCTGGTCAGTGGTCAGCACTCAGCAGGCTCCTCGACCGCACTGCTGCGGAGTCGATGGATTTTCGGGTAACTCCGATTCCGACTTCGACTCCTACTCCACATTGGCGGGTCCACGGGGCATTTGGGGGAAATGCCTCCCCCTTCCCCCCTCAAATGCCCGAAATCGAAAAAATGCGGTTTTTTCGGGAATAAAACGAAAACTTAACATTTTTTCATCAGGGAAAGTTTGTTTTAAGCTGAACAGCAGTGCGTAAGGAATACAAGTCCGATTAGTTTTTGGAATTTGGAGAAACTTTTCGGGGGTATGCGCCCCCCCCCCCCCCCGAAACGTCCAAAACCGCCTTTCTGGATCCGCCATGCTACTCCAGACCACATCCCTGTCCTCGACTGTCCACCAGGTAGTTATCACATGACCCCGCTAGCCCGCGCGTCAACCGCTGTGACCGAGCCATCTGGGCCGTCCAGCGGGATGCGCAGCGTGGGCCAATGTCCTACTGCGCTGGGTGTGAGATCTCTGTATCCTGTGGGGACTGACGCCTGTCTGGCCGAGGCCTGACGTCTGTCTTTGCAGCGTTGGAGGGGAGGTGGCGCAGGCTGCTCACGGACCCCCAGCGCGGCGGGGGCGCGTCGGCTGTCCGTCCGCCGCCGTCCACCGTCCAGTCCAGCAGGGTCTGCCACTGCAGCTCCCCAGTCCCAGCGGACATCCGGTCCCCCCTCCCCCCATCGGCAGCACGGGTCAGTGCCACGTGCCGTCTGCAGGCCCGCTAATTCCTGTCGGACACCCGACCTCGCCACCCGCGCGGGACGGCAGACGCCAGCCCGTCCTGGTTCACCAGCTGGTCCGCTCCGCTCCCCTGCCCGCCCCAGCGGCAGGTCACGGCAGAGCTGCTCACTGATCTGCCAACTCGTGCCGGGGTGAGAGCCGCACAATCTGCGCTGCCCCCCGTGACTGGCCGGCGGCGCGCCGCCTGCCGACGCGTCATTAGCCGCGCAAAAACAATCTGTCGGTTCGTTTGATCTGGCCAACACGGCTGGCGGCGGCGGCCGCGCCTCCAGCCGCCGCCGGCGACGCGCCCCGTCTCACCCCCCGCCGGCCGGCCGCTGGAGGGGGGCGGCGCGCGGCGCACAAAGGCAGCGACCATCATCGCTTCACGCCGGGCGGCTCCTCTCAAATTGGCGGCGGCTCACACACAGCCAAAACAAACAGTGGGCCGCGACCACAGCGGCCGGACCGGCACTCTGTGGCGATAGGGAGCTCTGCTACGGTCACATTTGAACATTGAACAATTCTGGAGATGTGACATAAGGGCATGTATGGCCTAAACTTTTGAATTCATTTTAAAATGGATAAATCGCAAGAAATTACCCAACGTTTCGCATTAATTGCTTAGTCACGGGTAATAAATGCGAAACGTTGGGTAATTTCTTGCGATTTATCCCTTTTAAAATGAATCCAAAAGTTTAGGCCATACATGCACTTATATGTCACATCTGTCATTTGATAATCCTCAATTCTGGAGATACCAGTCAGTAACCAGTATTGCAGTTGGTATACCGATAACGAACGAAGAACATATCGGATATTGATTTGACATGCATAATTTCAATATTTTTTCTGTTCCCTTCTTAACGTTTTCAATTACACCTACCTAGCCCAAAGTGGACTTAAACATGCGCTATAAGTACCAAACACGACAATGCAAAGATAGGCGTATAAAACCACAGATCCAAAGGGACCAAGCCAAGCGATATGCGTTAGTACCTTAGTACGGTATCTGCAAGGCACCGGCATTGAAAATGCCGGTAGCATGCCAATATTAATTTCGGGTAAAACATACAGGTCGATCAAGCACATATTTCAGGCATATTGTTATCCATTCTCATAACATGAGCTTGCAGCACGCATCTTTCCGTTCTATCCTTTGCTTGAGCGAGCTGAATGCATATTCTAAACAAAAGGGAATTATGGGAACTTCCTGGAAGACGGAAATTCCTGGAAATCCTGAACTGAGATGCTTGGAATGCGGCAGAATAACAAGGAAGATGCATGCTGCTGGGTCGATTAATGCCGACTATTACTCAGTTCACGGCAAATTGCCGGCCGCCGCGGTCGCACCTGTCCGATGCGTCTGTGATAATGCGATAAATCGGCGCGCGGCGGTCGGCCGGCCGATCGGCCGAGCCGGCTGCACGTGCCGGCCGGCCGGGCCGTGAGAACGGCGGCACGGGTCGGCACCGCCCATCACATTCCACGGCGGAACGGGCGAGCCGACACGAGACCACCCCTCTAGTCTGTATAGACGGCCCCAGTATCGCACAGACAACCCTGCAGTGTCGTAGGGACAGTCACGGTACCGTATAAACATATCCGATAATGCATTGACCGCAACCGGTACCGCACAAACTGCCCCGGTACTGCACGTATGTACAGACGGCTCTATGCCATACACAGACGGACCCGGTACCGGGAATACGCTGAACACACCCAGTCAAACACGAGTCGCGACTAGCGAGCAAAAGTAGGCTATGCGTCTGCAAAGAGCATCCCCGAGAACTAACTTGTGCACTTGGTGTTCAAAAACCATGTCATGTTTTGGTAGTTGTTCAGCAGTCTGTCCAGTCCTATATTTAATAGCCAATGCAGTCCTCCAGACATTTCCAATATCCCGCACAATCCTCTGTGGATTTTCAAAGTCCCACCCAGTCCTGTGTGGATGTTTAACAGCCCACCAGGTCGGTAATGCGCTGTGGCCCGCGTCCCGGAACGCCAATTACCGCGACGTTTGTCTAAATTTGTGTATTTTATCACCCCAGGTGACGCGCAGATGCCAGGGCGGCGCCCGGTTTTGTTTCGTCGTCCGTTCCCTGACACGGTGTGTCCCTTCTTTTGTCGTTTGCGCCGAGCTGCCGTGAAATATCGGCCGGCGAGGGGCGGCGCTATCGGAAGCGCTGATCTGGCGTCGCGGCGCCGACGGCGGCCGGTGAGCGGCCATAAACCACCGACGGGCACCGACACGGACCCACTAAAACACGGACCGTCCGCGGCGGCGAGCAGGGTGGCCGGCCACCGCGCGCCGAACGCCCAGCCTTTATGGCACTCCGGCCGGGACGGACGGCGCCGGGACGCACCTGCATTGGCGAGCCGCCGTCCATGGGAGGTGCCCTGACGAGCGGAAGAAGCGGCCAGCGGCGTCTGCGAGCTCCGGGGGTGCAGCATGCAGCCAGGAAGATTCAGTCGTAAGATGTGGCGGCCGGATGCAGATTGCAGCTTCATGCGTTTCCATGTAGTTCCGACCGTGAGTCTCTCTCAAAGAAGCACACAACGGAGCGCTATGCTGGCACAAGGCAAGGACATGTCATTTGCTTATTTTTTACTTACGTTGATACCCAGTTGAATTGCAGACCTGCAGCGCATTGATCAGTGACTCAGTCCATTTCGAGCCAGTCGCTGATGGGCGGCGTAGAATGGCGCCCACCAGCGACTGGCGAGTCGGGTGGGTCTGTTCGGGAGCGCCGCGCCGCGGCTCCGGCCGATCCCCGGTCTGACTGTCGCCGCGCCGTCGCCGGACGGTGGCGGCTGGCGGCGGGTGGTCCGGCGCCCTGACAGCTTTACAGCCGGCTCGGCGGCGGACGGCGCCGGCACGACAGCGCTGCCGATTTACGCCGTCGGCCAGCGGCGCGCGCCGGCCGACCGACGCCCCAGACGCCGGCGTTTTTCGGCGGCCGCGTCACGACGATCAGATGGCCCGATAGCCGCGACTGTCACGGGAGCTGCTGGCAGCCGGCGGAGCGCGGTCCGGCCGCCACCGGCCCGGCGTCAGCGCCCCGACCGCCATCTTGGTTGGACGGCAGATCGGGATGGGCCCTGGATGGGGACCGTCAGCTGCAACAGGCTGAAATCTGAGCAGAGAGGAGCATGCACGCGTTGTGTAGAACATCAATAAATGAGTGCGCTAAACGATTGTGGTACGCTGAACACCTAAGCATATAAGCATTCCACGAGGATGGAAAGTCCTTTAAGTATCTGATGTATCGATTAGTATGACATGCTCCAGACAGAGCGGCACGCCACGCTGGTCAGTAGGCGGCACACCGGAGGGTATATACAGCAGACCGACCGGTACGGCACGCCGGTCAATACGGCAGGCTGGAGGGCACGGTACGTCGGCCAATACGGCAGGCTGGAGGGCACGGTACGTCGGCCAATACGGCAGGCTGGAGGGCACGGTACGTCGGCCAATACGGCACGCCAGTCAATTCAGCACGCCAGAGGGTTCGGCACGCCGCGGCACTTCAAGCCGACTGCCAGTACAGCCGGACAGCCGTTTGCATACGGTGAGGGTCTGTATACGGGCGGGGCGGCCGTCTGTCTGGCCATAGCCACTGCTCGCTGCCGGGCGTGCAGTCAGAGGCTGCTCCTTCCCTCCCACGCCGGCGTTGCATGCTGCACTCACGGCCCCGGCCGCCGCCCCCGGTTCCCGAAAGCGGCGCACGGTATCGCACCGGGATCGAGGAATGCGGATACCGAGCCGATCGGAGACGCCTGGGAACCGGCAGAGCTTCGAGCGCGAGCCGCGTGCGCCACAGCCGTTTGCTCAATGGGTGCGCTCCCAAATGGAGGCATAATGCTATTGCAAACGGCAAGCGCTCATCATGCAATCTTTTCAACCTAAAGCGTTAAAAACTGCTTGCCTTCTATTCTACCAAGCCAGGCTGGCTAGCGTGGAATTCGGGTTTCAAAAGTTCAAATGGCTCCGTTCAAGGTAATAGTGCTCCATGGGAAACCGAACGGTCATCGTTCACTCGATTCGTTTTATGGTGGTTCCCACTAACCCGGGAGCATAAAACCTTCGACAAAGATAAATTGGAATTATATAAAATAGTTACTTATACCACCCAAGTTTTTGTGTTAGTCAGCCACTGTCAACAGCGCTGGATAACTCGTTGTTTATTGATCACCTCCTTACATCAATAACCGGAGATATCCGAATATGAGCTTCCAGGAACCAAGATGATTTTCATAAAACAGTCTTGTATCTTCCAAACTGCGCTTGGCTGTGATCGTCCTTCCCGGTAGTCTGACGTGTCTTTGTGGTAACCAGCCGACCGTATTTATGCACTTATGATTCCGAGGGCAGACAGCACCGATAAGCCACCGAGTCTCGTCGCGTCACCCTGCGCTGGTCTGTCTCAGGCTGCGCGGCCGATTCTGGGTCAGACGCAGAGCCTCTCCAGGTTGGTGGTAAAAACGCCACCAGCGCCGGCCGCCAGTCACGAGCAGCGCGGCGCGGCGCCGCCCCTCGCCGGCCGGCCGCTGGCAGCGACAATAGATGGCCGACCGGTGCCGCCGGCCGGGTCACCGGGGTCACCGGAGGTCGGCACACACCGGTCCCAGCTCTACTGGGAACACGGTCCCAGAGGATCGCCAGGCAGGCGCGCCATCCCGTGCTCAATCAACAGCCTCTGGCTACCCCGCCTCCTGGCCTGTTGAACTGTCAGTGCGATGATAGGAGAAGAATCCAGCTTAAGTACGCCAGCCTGGCCATCCAGCATGAAGCACCCGACTGCCCAGCCAGCTCCCGCACCTCCCGCGGAAGTCCAACCGTTTCACCCTTTGACGCTCGGAGCGTCGCCAATGCAGAATCTCAGGAACTCGGGCCGAATTTTCCGGCGACGGCTCCTGCTGAGGCGGGGACATTCCTGGGCGGCACCTGCGGAGCGGCGCGGAGCTCCCGACCGCGGCGCAGACGGCACGGCGCCGCCGCCACTGCTGCTGCTGCTATCACTACTGGCACCCCCACCTACTGCTGCCAACACTATCACCTCTTTATACCACGAATTAAAGCTTCCGCCACCGTCAAGTACTAAGTACTACTACCGCTTCCATGCCGCTACGGTTGTCGCTGGTGCTGACTGCTGACGTACAGGTCTCGCGGGTTTTAGCGGTAGGTTTTGCACCTAGAAAATTTAGTATACTTCAGGCTATATCTTCGTCGTCTTAAGCTTTTAAGTGTTGAAGATGCGATCGACTTGTTGGTTCACAAGCCGGCCGCGATCGTGTAAAATGGCTTCATCGTAGATCGATCTAAGATATAACCGGAAATGTAAAAGTGCAAAACCTACCGCTTCATCTCGCGAGAGCCGTACCTGCTGCTGTTTGTTTCTCTAGCTACGACCGCTACTCTGCTGAGGCAGCTTTAATTTACTCGTGTCATCATGCAAGCATCAGTTGGCATCCACATTTAGATACTCAATAATGCAATCCAAGTGCAATAATGTGTAATGTGCATCCTTATTTGTTGTGACGTTCGCCCGCGGGACCGCGCGGTCGCGGCGGCGCGGTGGCGGCCGTGCCAGCCAGCCCTGGTGCTGCCGGTCGGCTGCGGGCACCGGCACGCGCCTCTCGCGCTCACATCACTCACACAGCGCCGCAGAGTTATTTTCCCACACTCGGAACACAACGGCCTATGGCACTCGGCCCGATTATTACCGGTCTCAATGCGCATCATTACGAGGGATGCCGCCGCCGCCGGCCGCGCCCGGCTTAGTAACGTAACCGCAGGGCAGCCGGCGGCGGCGCCGCAGCGAGCCGACGGCCCCTGCCCGGCCGCCACTTGTCCGGACAGCACAGGCGTGAGCTGGCATACTGCACGCTCCCCTTGAACCGTAATTAAACCCGGGACACAGACAGCCAACATAAAACGCCACCAAGCTGGCCACCCTAATCATTTGGCCGGCCGGCCGCAGCCAGCCGAGCTATGTGCGTTATTATTAATCGGGCGTTGGTGTTGTCGTGACCCGACTGACCCCGTCTGACCCCAGAATGGTCGAGAGGAGCCGAGACTGGCCTCAAGAGGCGAGAGCAGAGCGGATGATAAAGGGCAGGAGGCATTCAGAGGGAGCAGAGAGAATGGAGGCTGGGAACCGGGAGTGAGTGAGTGAGTGAGTAAGAGCGTGACGTGGATAGGATAGAGAGAGAGAGAGAGAGAGAGAGAGAGAGAGAGAGAGAGAGAGAGAGAGAGAGAGAGAGAGAGAGAGAGAGAGAGAGAGAGAGGAGAGAGAAACCAATAGAGAGGGGAGAGAAACAGATAGAGTGAGGAAGGGATAAAAGGGATAAAAGAAGGGGGAGAGAGGATGGAAACAGAGAAATAAAACAGTTTTAGTACGGTTCCCAGACGTCGCTCGGACCGTCCTGGCCTCCAGCCGGTCGGCTCGGGGAGAGGACAGGGCCGGGTGCCCGCAGTCCGCACCCCGCACCCCGCACGGCGCCGGAGCCGGCAGCTAGCGGTCGGGGCGTCGGGGCCGGCTGCTATAGCGGTCGGTCGGGTCGGGAGAGGACAGGGCCGGGTGCCCGCACCCCGCACGGCGCCGCGGCCGGCCGTCGAGCGGCGGCTCGTGCAGCTCTAATCACACCGCGCGGAGACAGGTCGTCCGACAGATCGGGCCATTTGAATCCGCGCTGACCTTGTAGATCCTTACCGTTTGGCGGCAATTATGGCCCGATGATGGGTGGCGCGGCGGCCGGGCCGACCCATTATGTGGCGACAGAGAGGCTGGGTGCCCCTCTAGTCGACCGCTGCCGACGTCCACCTAATCGCTCAATTGGCCGGTCGCGGACGCGCTCATCGCGCCAGCAGCCATTATGCTGATTGTCGACCACTAATTGACCGAGCGTGGTACCCCTGCCGACCCGTCCATCTCAGTCTCTCCTCTCTCTCCCTCTCTGCCGTTCCGGGGGCCAGCTGTCGTCTGGCTCGGGCCGGAGAGTGAGTGACACCTCAAGGGTCAGCTGAAGGAACCCAGCAGTCGGGTGACCCTGTAACAATCTGCCTAAATCTAGGTTAGCCCATGTCTGATCGCCGACCCCAGCAGACGGGGCTGGTATACTATTCGCCGAAATTCTGAGTATTCTGAAGACCATACGGCACCGGTTATAACAGGCTTTTGTCACGACCAGCACTCCCAGTTATCGTGCACCGTCCGGTGCCGGGCCCGCCCCACTCCCGTGAGCCGGCCGCCGCGAGTGATTGTTGATAGGGCCGTTAAATGCAGCCAAAAATGCCGCGCGGGCCGCCTCGGGCCTGTATCCCAGAGCGGGGAATGCGCCGACGCCCTGCCGGCAGCGCCGCCTGCATTCCCTGGCCCCTGCCGCCGCGCCGGTAAGCCACCACTCTGCTGCAGGACGCGCCGGCACGCCACGGAGACTCCGCCGGGCGGCGACGGAGCTTCGGGCTCCCAGCTGAGGGGACGAAAGCTTCCCTTCCTCACGACCATCCCTGGAACACACACAAACTGTGACAAGCTGCTCACGTTGGGATTGAGGATAGACTGGAGATAGAGCAATATATTTCAGCAACTACTTAGGGCGACAGTCAAGCTCCTCCTCCTCTGTTTCCCCTTCTTTTTATTTTTCTTCCTCTTCTCCTTTTCTCACCCCTCCTCCTCCTCCCATCCCCCACCTCTGTTTCCCGCCGCTCCGGCCGCGGCAGTTACCGCCGATCTCCTCAGGCGCCGCTGTAGATACCGCTCAGCTCACCTCCCCAGGCGCCGCTGGTTACCGGGTAACGCGGTAGCTAATGAGCGCTGGGAATAAACCATACGGCCGTTGAAAATAGGATAATCATCCCGTCAGTTGGTTTCATATGAGACGCCGCCGGTGAGTGCCTTCCCAGAGCGAGGAATGCCAGCGATTCGTCGTGTGGTTTTCACGCGCGGAGAGAGAACAGACGCCGCTAAAATTATTCCAAGAATAGCACTGCCCACCTGGAATTTGTGACCACAGGCATTTTAAATTACAAAGGGACTTAAAAAGTGTACCTAATATGAGACAGCATTACGCAACGAAAGGGTGCTGTGTTACAAGAATTGTGGATAAACAAGGACTAGCGAACGAGTGACGTTTGGGCAACGTTAACCTCGCTACATAATACCTAACTTCTATATAATTTCAGTAATTAGGTAATAAATAATCTTACCGCGTTAGTGTTCTGCATAGATCGGGCCGTCTGGGTATATGCTTTGATTTCCAGTTAATAAGTAATCATGAATTTGCAATTTTTAGTAAAGTCTGAATTACGGCCACATCCCACTATAAGCCAGTAGTTGCCATGACGATCAGCGCAGCCTGACCAGTGACCTGGCAGTGCAGTGGTATACCAAACAGTGTTCCGACATCGGCTGTGTCGAAGCAGCTACCGGTACGTCAGTAGTGAGAAAGGGCCCATAATCAGCGCACAGTTTAAACGCTGGTCGGAACAGATGCCTACTGGTCAGTAGTGGAAAGTGACTCTAATCAGGGCACAGGTCAGGTGTCGCTGCGCCGTCAATATTTGAGCCGGATAATGGCCACGGCGCTCCCCCACATCGAAACCGAAGCCTCGCCGCAGATTAGCACACCCTTTTAAACGGCCTTATCTAGAGCAAACACACGTCGCGCCGCGGGTGTCGCTGGTGCGCCACATTTGCCCACGGTGCGCCGTCAACGGGAGACTGCGCCCCTCTGAGAGGGTGGAAAACAATCGACACAACCACCGACCGGCCGCCCTCCTGTTTTATAGACAAACACAGCGAGACGGGGAATAGAAGGGACAGAGGACGAGCGGGAGGGAGTGGAACTTGGGAGAAAGGTGTATTTGTGATAGGGAGAGAGAGAAGAGGAGAGATAGAGAGAGAGAGAGAGAGAGAGAGAGAGAGAGAGAGAGAGAGAGAATAGAGAGAGAGTATGGAGGAGTTACCGTATGTTACTGTCTGTTACTGTCTGTTACCGTCAGTTACCGTCTGTTACCGCCTGTTACCGCCTGTTAACGCCAGTCGTCCGTCGTTCATCGTTCGTCGATACGCGGCCCGATCCGAGTCGCGCAGGTGGGACAGAAAGCAGCGCGCGCCGGCCGCGCCCTTTATTGCTACTTTACAATGGCCATAAACGTCGGCAAACGGTGTGACACGCGGTGTGCCAACAGGCCGCGCGCGCTCCGTATTAGCAGGCCGACATCTGCCGCCGGCGGCCTGTGTGCAGACTGTGTGCAGGCCAGTTAACGAGGGCCGCCTATCGGGCGGCCGGCGCGTGTCGCCGATTTGCCGCCGCCACCGCGCCGCTGCAGGTAGCGTTGCCGCCGTTGGCAGCAGCTGCAGCCGGTAGCAGTTGCCGCCGTTGGCAGCAGCTGCAGGTCTAGCAGGGGCTGGTGTCGGCAGCTGTCGCTGGCCTTACCGTTTTGACTCATACGCCGGTAAGGCCAAAAAAAGATGCATCTCGCCACGGTGCGCTCCATATACGGAATGAGATGTGTCCCCATCGTTTGTGGGGATGCTTCTTTTTATTTGGAGAACTTGTGGTCTTGTGGAGATAGTTTCTAACTGTTGACTTTAGCTATCTTTTGGGTAACAATGTCAGTTGGTGATAAATATGTAAATAAATAAACTGGTTCAGAATGGACATTGGCCTATAAACGACTGAACAGACAACAAAGAGCTCAAATCATTGGGTCATCCGACTTTCCGCTTTGTTTATTGATGCAAGGCTAAGAACATTTTGATCCAAGAACACTTCAGGGCCTAAGATGAGAGGATACGTCATATGAGGGAGACATAAAGGCTGAGTCGACTGGGACAGAAGAGCCTCACGACGGGTGACAGACCTCCCGGCTCCCAGCTATGTATTCAGGTGCCTTTGAAGAGTTGTGTTCTTCAAATTCAGCTCAGTTTAAGACTCTCTGCAGAATGCACAGCACAGGCTGTCTGACATGGCTGCTGTCAGCCCGGGCTAAGGTATCGGAAATTCACGTTCAGTCTCTGTGAATTCGTGTGACCTCAACGAGTGAAGCCGCCTCCTACTACCGCAGCGCCACCTACTCAGAGTGGTACACGAGGTCGGTCTCCGGCAGGGGCGCTCGGATTGACACGGCAGAATGGTTGACGAGCTCAGGCAGACAAATCACGTGCAAGTCAGTTGTTTCTTTGCTTTTGAAGCTCTCCGATCCTGAATGAAAGTTTTCTACGCCTTTCTGATCAATACGCACACGCACACCAAACGTTATTTTTCAGGCCCGACTGTGGAAACGATGATCGTGGTTTCCCGCACGGCCGAAACACTAATAGGATCGGTAGCTCGATCTACCTAAGCAGTCTTTGAGTCCAAAACAGTCGCGTTTAATTCTTTTGTTGTCTTCTTCTACAGTTATTTGACTTGCTGCAGCTCACACTGCACTGTGCTATTGCGATTGCTAACCAGCCGCTGCGCCAACCCGTGCGCTGCGAGCCAGTCCGACCGTTTTTACAACCGTGGCGGTCCCGGAAAGTGGGCGGCGTTAATTAGTGGTAGGGTAGGATTACGCCCCAAAGCGGCACGCGCCTCTTTAACCTAATGAGGTGCGTTTAAACAGACATTTTGGAAGCAGAACGAGTCATGTGTATGTACCTACCATCAACAAGTTGTGGTTTGTGCTTTCATGAAGTTAATTTGATAAAAGTCCATGTAGTTATGTAGATAACCCTACTTGTGTGATCTGGACAATGGACATGAATGAACCGAATTCCTTAGAAAACAGCAGTGTAACATAAGAAGCTGACATTAAGACAAATATTTGAATTCCACTCCAAACGCTGATTAGGCTAACTGGGTATGTTTGAAAAAAAAATAGCAAAGTAAAGAGGGCTAAACAATCAGTATTTCGGTGAACATACCTAGGCGTTCATTCAAATATAAAATGCATCTAGTACCTAAAAAAATGCTTGAGAGCACCGTCCAAGCATTCGTTCCACCTGACACCAGTCCCCGTGAAGTTCATCTCTGCCCGGTATGCAGGATCCTGTGGGTATGGGCCCGGGACAATTAGCTCTCGATGGACGGCCGGTGGGGGTGGGGCGGCGGCAGCGCGGGTGACAGCGGGGTGGGGCAGCTCGGCTGAG
The DNA here is from genome assembly GCF_019059575.1 of Amphibalanus amphitrite. NCBI lineage: Eukaryota > Metazoa > Arthropoda > Thecostraca > Balanomorpha > Balanidae > Amphibalanus > Amphibalanus amphitrite. Next base: position 886,878 of record NW_024881514.1, read on the forward strand.
CGGGCGGACCAGGGGAGGGACCACTGGACCGGGGTCAGAGACGGGTGACAGGTGCACCCATGGGAACCGCCTCTCAGCTTCTTTTAAATCACCGACCTCTATTAGAAGAGGAGGACCGGCATTCTTCAATTAATTGCCTATGCATGGCCGGCTGGGAAACCAGATGCCGAACCACCCGCTGACAGGGGTCCACTGCTTGGTCGACGAAGGGCAATGCACATTGCACAATCTGGTGAAGTTATGAAAATTACTAAAGACTGTTTGTGCCACCACCATGGTGGTGATGCATCACTGCCTCAATTTTCCACGACCACGCGTTACAAACGAGAGCTTAAAACTAATATAGGACCCGTGATATATAAGCCAGGTCTTTCGACGTCAGCCGCATTTTAATTCAGATAACTTTATTGGCCAATGGCATCGTATAAGCTACCCTCTACACATTTAGAAATAATGCAACTTACAACGAACTCGCTGAAGCTTTATGTAAAAAGCATGTAAGGTAAGCTGGCAGACTCTCAACTTTGTGCATCTTTTTCTTTCATCCTGGAATTTCCATCAGAATTATCTGAGAAGGTCGGCAAACCCCATCGTAGCACAGAGATGAAAGAAGGACACACAACAACTAACTTCTCAGTTGGCGCCGTAAGTAGTAAAGCATAGGCCAATCCTTTCTCAAATACCTAAATCTTGGTTTCATATACCTCTGCAAGTGAGTATGACCTTTTACACATAACCGACGTTTCAAGTAAAAGTCGTTTTAACCCTAGAACGCCTAGGGGGGGGGGGTTGTATCAACCCCCCCCCCCTGAGGTTTTTTCGAAGTGCACGCTAAACGGCTTGTCGTAGCGGGCTGAAATTTTCAATACCCTCTGGGGCAACCTTTGCGCATCTTTTGCCGAAAAAAAATTGATCGGGTCATGTCAGGTCACGGAGTTATGACGTCATAAGAGGTACAGCCTCCGGCCGGATTTTCACAAACTGAGTGCCAACGCCCGAGGTTTCCTGCCGGTGGTACGGACATCGGTTGATGGATCGTGATGAAACTTCCCATGCATGTTGGGGCAAGTATTGGCTATCATATGGTATAAGAAATTTGACCGGGTCAGGTCAGGTCACGGAGCTATGACGTCACAAGAGGAACAGCGTCCGGTACTATTTTTGAAAAGCGCCCGAACCACTATTTTGCTAATTCTTGTCACCTCAATGGCAATATGCAGCAATATTAGCTTCTATAGGGAGCAAATGGACCTCCCAAATCCAAAAATACAATCAGATTTCAAAAATTTAAATTTTGATTTTTCGAATTTCTGCCGCCGACTGTGACCTTGCCGACTTCCGGCGCTCCCAACGCGCCATTTTTAGAGCTAGGGAAACGAAATACATACCAAACGATAGAGAATTGATCAAGGAACACGATAGTGAAGGTTTCAAGTCGATATCTCCCACCGTTTTGCCGCAATCGCCGCCGAAAGTTGAAAAAAAATCTATTTTTCCGAAAATTTGACCTTTGACCGGTCAAAAGTAGGTCAAATGTTGACCTAGGACCAAAAAATATACCACCAATCGCGAGATCTCGTTGAGAGCAATCCGTTGGTTTTTTCCGCTAAGCTCTACGACCTTCCGTTTCGAAACGCCAGGGGGGGGGGTCGTAACAACCCCCCCCCCCCCCCTGGTCGTTCGTGTTATGAGAAATGGCCTGGTCGTGCGAGGGTTAATGTAACGTCAATCATAACTAACGTTACAGTTAACTTCTACTGTTAACGTCATTATGTTTCTCTTATGTTTTCATTATGTTTTATGAAAATCGCATTTTGAATAATAATCGCAACCAAGTTCTGTTGGGACTTGGGAGCGTCCTAATACGAGCCACGTTTTTTGGATGCATACCTACCTAAGCTGATAAAAGTGCGGCTTATTCGCATAGCTTCTGTCATATTTCTTACAAGCTGTTTTTATTACGGGTGAAAAGGCTAAATCGAATCGTTTTAGCTATTCACTACCGAGCCAAATACCTATATTTAACTTAGTTTGGATTTTCAAAAGCTAGGAAATACGAAATAGCAATTTGAAAGTCATTTTTGATATGGGTGGGTACTTAATAGTATGTCTTATCGATTTTTGCTTGCTAGCGACAGCGATTCTCGTCTTATTGCGCATTAAGATCGACAAAAAAACGCCGTCCTTCTGGCCGACTTTGTCATTAGATGGCAGTTCCGGCCGAATAGGCAATCCTCATGCGGAATGTTTACATATAGGCACATAATGTAAAGGTGATTCAGCGAATGATGGAGGTGATATTGAAAAAGTAAGAATGTTTGTTCAGAAGTTGTTTTTCAATGCACCCAGCAGCTGGGTATTTCAAGGACGTTGTAAGATACTGGGACGTTGGAAGATGACAGCGGGCAGCGGAAGATGCAGCAGGTTGACGTGGTAGCTGAGACAGCGGGCGGCGGTAGCAGCTGAGGCAGCGGGCGGTAGTAGAGCTGGGACAGCGGGCGGTGGTAGTAGAGCTGGGACAGCGGGCGGTGGTAGTAGAGCTGGGACAGCGGGCGGTGGTAAGTAGAGCTGGGACAGCGGGCGGTGGTAGCTGGGACAGCGGGCGGTGGCAGCTCTGAGACAGCGGGCGGTGGTAGTAGCTGAGACAGCGGGCGGTGGAAGCTGGGACAGCGGGCGGTGGTAGCTGGGACAGCGGGCGGTGGAAGCTGGGACAGCGGGCGGTGGCAGCTGGGACATGGGGGCGGTGGCAGCTCTGAGACAGCGGGCGGTGGTAGCTGGGACAGCGGGCGGTGGTAGCAGCTGAGGAAGCGGGCGGTGGTAGCAGCTGAGGCAGCGGGCGGTGGAAGCTAGGACAGCGGACGGTGGTAGCTGGGACAGCGGGCGGTGGTAGCTGGGACAGCGGGCGGTGGCAGCTCTGAGACAGCGGGCGGTGGTAGCTGAGACAGCGGGCGGTGGTAGCTGGCAGACTCCGGTGGGAAGCCGACAGCCGGCCACCCCCGGCAGCAGCCCGCCGCTCCCGACCACTGACGGATCAGCCGCCGCGGTGGCAGCGCCCCCGCCGCAGTCGATGGCGCCCCTGCGCACCGCCACATTCCAGCGGCGATTGTGTCGACGGGGGGCCAACTATGCGGCGCCACCGGCCGGCCACCGCTCATAACTAGTCCCAGCTTAATAAGACCAAAGCAGGGCAACTCATCACATTGTCAAAACGCAACGTACCATCGGACTTGGCTCACAGCCCCCGCACTTCCACGAGCTGCTGCAGCGAATCAGGATGCAGTCGTAAGCATGCTGATCGTAGGTGGAAGGTTGTACACCGAACTGGGAAGAGAAGTGCTGTTATACATAGTGCTGTATATAGCCGTTTTCACGATGGCTTATCTGGCGACTGCACCAAATTTGACCTAATCTGCACCGAAACTCTTCAATTTTTCAATTGCTTTCACATCATGAATTGATTTAAGCGTTTCACGCGAAAATAATGTCTCATAATTTGAAAAATAAGGTTTAGGTAGTTGTACCTATAGCTGTGCAACCCAAACTGATAATGTACTTCTAAGAAACACAATGCACGTAAATTTGACCACGCACTTTTGATGTGCAACATTAAATTTTAATTTTAAACATTAATTTTAATGTGTACCAGATTGCCGTCGTGAAAACGGCTTTGTCTGCATGCATTTTTTTTTAATCTTAGAGCCTAGGACAAGGGTGCTGTGCTTTATGAATGGGCCTGGTAGTGCCCGAGCTCTACCAGTAATTTCGTTAGGTACCTAACCCGCGCCGTGCTGGGGGGGGGGGGGGTCCACACCCCCTCAGGCTTTTCGCGCGAATATCTCAAAAATGGCGATGCGCAGCGCCACCGTTTTTGGTATACATGATCACATCTCTTTTCCGCACATGTTGTGAAAATATAAAACCTCGGTCTTTCTCTTTCAAGGTCAGGTCAGTTACCTAAAAAAGTTCAAAGGCTCGCTGTAGCTACACCGACTGAACGATCGCTTTGAAACTTTCAGCGATTGATAAAGCCCTTGTTAAAGCCCTTGCTAAGGCCGTGTTACACTGCCGAATTTTGGCCACGACCCTGTCGCCGAATCACGTCGTGTAGGAAATCGGCGAACAGTTCACCGACAGAGGCGAACAGCTCGCCGACAGAGCCCGATTTGCAGACAACGGGTGGGGGGGGGGGGGGCCCTAATCGTGCGCGGATCGAAGCTGATCAATGATTCGGCGAACATCGCGAATGAATGGCGAATCTGTTGCGAATAGTCGGCGATACCTTGGCAACAAGTCGGCGCACGTAGCGACATGTCGGCGGTGACTCGGCGAATGTTTGGCGATCATGTTCGTTTATAAGTTCGGCGAACGGCCACGAAATTTTCATTTTTCATGAAATATTCGTGGCGGTCGTGACGAACCGTAAAAGTCGCGCGGTGGGCACCGACTGGTCTGCGAAATGCCAAGACCGTGGAAGAAAGATCCCGAATCGATCCGCGACATAGGATGACTTGCATATTCGTGCACATTCGTGTACCGAAATTCGGCAGTGTTCTACTCACTAAACTGCCGAATTTTGGTACACGAATGTGCACGAATATGCAAGTCATCCTATGTCGCGGACCGATTCGGGATCTATCTTCCACGGTCTTGGCATTTCGCAGACCAGTCGGTGCCCACCGCGTGACTTTTACGGTTCGTCACGACCGCCACGAATATTTCATGAAAAATGAAAATTTCGTGGCCGTTCGCCGAACTTATAATAAACGAACATGATCGCCAAACACTCGCCGAGTCACCGCCGACATGTCACTACGTGCGCCGAGTTGTTGCCAAGGTATCGCCGACTATTCGCAACAGATTCGCCATTCATTCGCGATGTTCGCCGAATCATGGATCAGCTTCGACCCGCGCACGATTAGGGGGGCCCCCACCCGTTGTCTGCAAATCAGGATCTGTCGGCGAACTGTTCGCCTCTGTCGGTGAACTGTTCGCCGATTTCCTACACGACGTGATTCGGCGACAGGGTCGTGGCCAAAATTCGGCAGGAGTAACAGTATGCACCAGTATAACGCCTTTTAGGGCGACTAACGGAGCAAGCGAGAGGGTGAGACTTGCACGTGCGAAATTTCGAGGGAGTACCTCCAACTGACTTGTGCACGGCACCCTACTAACTGGTCTCTAGCGATGTGCCAAATTTGAGCACAATCGGCCCAGCCGTTCTCGAGATCTGGAATCGGCACCTTGCACGTACGCACGTGCAAAATGGGTTCCATCTGACTTTTGCACGGCACCCTACTAACGTCCCTAACCGTGTACCAAATTTGAGCGCCATCGGTCCAGCCGTTCTCGAGATCTGGAAACGACCCCTGCACGTGCGCACGTGCAGCAGCACCCCAACTCTGGCACATGGATATGCATTGCCTAGCGGGTGCCTACCTACATGCCAACTTTCAGCGCAATCGGCCAAGTAGTCACCGAGATATTGCAACTATTACAAAACTGACACCTCCTCATTTTGCACGTGGCACGTGCATAAGGGGTCACCCACATGCATCGGGAATAGTCCAATACTTGGTAGAAGGAATGAAGCTACCCTACAAAAATTACCGCATGTAAATCGGTCAAGTGGTTGCTGAGATATAAGCGTCGCAGAATCGTGACCACGGCCGGCCGGCCGGCCGCTCATACTCAGAAATTTCCGTTATTCTACGTAAGACTCCGCTCGCTTCGCTCGCTCCGTAATAAAGTGCATGTCTCGGAATTTTGATAAATGTGACCTAAGTCACACGGACCACAGTTCTTAATTATAGGAGAGCAGACTTTGAAGGTCTCCGCAGAGCCCTGGCACTTACGCCCTGGTCCATGCTAGATGATCTAGAACTGAACAGCGCAGTTGATTTGTTCTACTCACTATTGGAGGCTGTTATATGTGATCATGTACCACGTGTGACTCTGCGTCGTTTGTTTCCGCCGTGGTTTGACGCCGCTGCGCGGCAGGCTCTCAAAGTGAAAGGAGACTGCGTTTCGGAGACTACCCCGTAGTCCCAGTGACGAATCATTACGCGATTACTCGGACAAGCGCTCGGCGTTTAATAAAACATTTGTAGCCGGCGTTATGCCATGTATCTGCGTGATCCAGTCGATAACTTTAAGTCGAACTCGAAAAGATATTGGACGTTTCTGAAATGTTTTAGGAAAACGGGATTTTATTTTATTTTTATTTTTATTTATTTATCAGAATCACCAACAGGGACAAGCCCCACTGACAGGTGAAGTCAACATAAAAACAGTTAAACAGTATAAGACACATTGTAAACATCATACCTGTCGCATCACAGCCCGCAGTTCCCAACTATTTTATAAAATGAAAATTAAGATAAAGGTGTGCTAAAATACATGATGCATAAAAAGAATCATCAAAAGATGCATATAAAAGTGCAAATGAAGCACGAGGGGGTAATAATAAACATCAGCAGAATGATGAGAAAATTTAGAATACACATAAAAAATAAACACAATAAAAGTAAAGTAAAACAAAACAAAAGTGAGATCTGTGAGCAAAAAACTACACGGTTAAAACGTATGCGGTGACACGAGTTTTAAAAGCACGTAAACTGTCATTAAATATGTCCGCCTCTGGATTGGTGGACAAAAAAGCGTTGATTGCCTTCGGGATCCTGCAATACATGCCCGACTGCACTGCCATCACACGAGCGCGGGGCACAGCAAAAAGAGTGTTGGTGCGGGTCGATCGAGGTGGCACATGGAGAGGAAATGCATTCACAAGGATGGCGGAGCTGATTCTCCCATGAAAGATGTTCTTCAGGAAAAGGATATCGTGCTGGATCATGCGTTGTGCCAGAGAAGGGATTTGAAAATGGAGTAATAGGCTGCTGTAGGAGAGAGACAGAGAGGAACCAGAGGATGTGTTCGCCAGCAGCCAGATGAGGAATTTGTGCTGAACTCGATCGACCCGCACCACGTGGGACTTTGCCGCCCCCGCCCAGACCGTACTGCAATATTCTAAAATGGAGCGCACGTTTGAGAAGTATGCGGCTAACACTGCGCTGCGGTTGAATTTAGCCTTGCCGAAGCCGACTTGAAAAGAACGAATAAGGAGGCCGAGCGCACGATTGGCCTTGCGAACAATGTCTGATATATGCGGCGCGAACGTTAATTTTACACCCAATGTTAACCCTCGCACGACCAGGCCATTTCTCATAACACGAACGACCAGGGGGGGGGTTGTTACGACCCCCCCCCCCCTGGCGTTTCGAAACGGAAGGTCGTAGAGCTTAGCGGAAAAAACCAACGGATTGCTCTCAACGAGGTCTCGCGATTGGTGGTATATTTTTTGGTCCTAGGTCAACATTTGACCTACTTTTGACCGGTCAAAGGTCAAATTTTCGGAAAAATAGACTTTTTTCAACTTTCTGCGGCGATTGCGGCAAAACGGTGAGAGATATCGACTTGAAACCTTCACTATCGTGTTCCTTGATCAATTCTCTATCGTTTGGTATGTATTTCGTTTCCCTAGCTCTAAAAATGGCGCGTTGGGAGCGCCGGAAGTCGGCAAGGTCACAGTCGGCGGCAGAAATTCGAAAAATCAAAATTTAAATTTTTGAAATCTGATTGTATTTTCGGATTTGGGAGGTCCATTTGCTCCCTATAGAAGCTAATATTGCTGCATATTCCCATTGAGGTGACAAGAATTAGCAAAATAGTGGTTCGGGCGCTTTTCAAAAATAGTACCGGACGCTGTTCCTCTTATGACGTCATAACTCCGTGACCTGACCTGACCCGGTCAATTTTCTTGCACCACACGATAGCCAATGCTTGCCCCAACATGCATGGGAAGTTTCATCATGATCCATCAAACAATGTGGGTATCACCGGCAGAAAACCTAGGGATTCGGCGCACACGTTTGGTAACTGTCGGCCGGAGGCTGTACCTCTTATGACGTCATAACTCCGTGACCTGACATGACCCGATCAATTTTTTTCGGCAAAAGATGCGCAAAGGTTGCCCCAGAGGGTATTGAAAATTTCAGCCCGCTACAACAAGCCGTTTAGCGTGCACTTCGAAAAAACCTCAGGGGGGGGGGGGGGTTGATACAACCCCCCCCCCCCTAGGCGTTCTAGGGTTAACCCTCGCCGGCCGAGGGGGGGGGGGCGGGTGCCGCCCCCCCATAGGGTTTTTTCGCGATAGCTCCGAACACCCTGGCGATAGAGAGCTGAAACTTGGCATACCTGACCTTTGATCCAAGCCGGATCATTTGACACCAACCGCATTTTTGGGTCAGGTCAGGTCACTGACCTATGACGTCATAAGTGAACCTCGCCCAGTAAACATGCCGACGTCGGCCCGACGTCGGGCCGAGGCTCGGCCCGACATCGGCCCAACGTCGGTTCAACCTCGGCCCGACATCGGCTGGACGTCGGATATGCCCGCATGTTCCGACGTCCAGCCGAAGTCCAGCCGACGTCGAGCCGACGTCGGGCCGAGGTTGTTTGCCGAGGTTGACGAGATCGTTTGTCGTTGGACCGACGGGGCCGACGTCGGCATGTTTATTGGAACAGCGCGCCAAAAATATCAACCGGCGGCGGGATTCGAACCCCCCAGTCGCCGATGTTGGCATGTTTACTGGGACAAGACACCAAAAGCATCAGCCGGAGATGGGATTCGATCCCCGAGTCATTTGAACGCGAGGTTAGCGCGCTAACCACCACACCACGCAGCCAGATAGCGAGATCAGTTTGTTTTGTTGGGTTATGCCCTTTCGGTCTGACAAGACCATTTCAGAGCCGGAAGGATGATAGGATATTAGGATGGAGACATTGGTCTTCTTGGCGAGCACCCTGGGTCCAGTTCATATAGAGTCCCTGGTCCCATTGCTGTTACGTGACACTTATTGGAAAGGGCGACCCCACAATGGATTCATATAGCCACTCTTACGCACCTGCACCAACGTTTCCCAAAGTGTCCCTTTGATAAGTGGCACTTTGGCAAAGTGACACTTGCCGACTGGCCTTTCTATATGAACTGAGCCCTGCCCTGGTGAGTTGCCGGGGCTGAGCCTGACCAAAGGATAGGCTGAGCAGCCCCCAAGCACTCACCGCACGGGCGAGCTCGGCTTACGGGCAATCCCAAATGGGATAAAGTTTCCCGTCCAGTCCGGATCAGGGGGTTGCGGCGTGGAGGAAGATTTGAGTTTCCTGAGGATATTTTGAATACAGAAACTCTTTATGAAACATGAAACATGTATTTCATATTATTTTAACGGCCAAAACAGCGGCCGATGTCGGTCCGACGTCGCCCCGACGTCAGCTGGACCTCAGCAATTGACCTCGGTCCGACGTCGGCCCGACGTCGGCTGGACTTCGGCTGGACGTCGGTACATGCGGGCATATCCGACATCCAGCCGACGTCGTGCCGAGGTTGGACCGACGTCGGGCCGACGTCGGCATGCCGATGCCGAGTTGCCGACGTCACCCCGACATCGGCCGACGTCGGGCCGACGTCGGCATGTTTATTGGGTCTGCACGGTCTTCAGATGTCGCAACTTCGCAACGCCCTCACTGCCAGAGGAGATGTCACAGGGAAATGAAACTTGCAGGATCTAGTATCCATTATGAGTCCCACAACTTGTATATCTCGGATTTTTCCTAAAGGTCATATGAGGTCAGGTCATTTTCGTGACCTCACCATTATAAGTCAATGGGGAAAAATGAAAACTGCTATTCTGGCGCCGGGAACGATCTCCAACTATCTCAAGCACACAGAATCGTGATTTGATGCACTCCTTGCAAGGTTAGATGCGTGACTTTTGCAATGTTGACCTTGCGTGACGTCATTTATGATGTCATCAAGGTCAAATTAGTTTTTCGTCAATAACTCTTGATCAAATTGAGCTAGCGAGTCGGGAAAGGCACCAATGGACTCAGGAAGGCCTGCCGAATCGAATGATATGCGACATGACCTTTTTCGACCAACTTCGTGACCTGGGGGTGCTGACCTGACCTTGACCTGAGGTCAACACCCCAAGTTGACCTGACCCGGACAAAAAGTATATCATTCGACGCGCCTGAGCGAGGCGAACACGATGCTGCCAAAATCGGCGCTCTGCGGCCGTTTTTTGCGAAGTTATTCACCAAAAACTGAACCGTACCTTGGGGCACTTGACCTGACCTCAGAGGTCACCGGTTGACCTAGGACCTTAAAATCGGGTACCAATCTCTGCGTCTCGTAACGGCGCACACGCTCGTTTTTTCCGCGACGCGCTAGCTCCACCAGGGGCGAAACGGCGAGGGGGGGTCGTACCCGCCCCCCCCCCCTCGGCCGGCGCGTATGTAGAAAACCAATAGGTCCGGCGAGGGTTAAGAGACGGTGAAACGCTCATCTCAGATGATATTGGCAGAGCCTTCCTACTGAACAGGGTATTCGCATGCAAGTTCACTGATCCCAATGTGTCGACCTATCCCGCTGTAACGCGACATGACCTGCCGACCCTGAACCGTATCGCTGTATCCGCGGACAGTGTGTGCGATTCTGAAATCTATACCAGCAACCAAGGCATGCCGGCCCGACGGGATCAGTGTTTATATTGTTCATGAGCATGTGCTTCAGGGCTGTCCTTGCCACTGGCCAAACTTTGTGACATGTCACTGCGACAAGGCATTTTCCCATCCAAATGGAAATTGGCAAACATTGTGCCGATACACAAAAAGGGTGACAAAAAAGACCCCCGAAATTATCGATATGTGTCTCTTCTTTCACTTTTTGGCAAGGTTATCGAAAAAATTGTTGTTGACGAGCTTCTGCGACACGCTCCCCAGTGCTATCCTCAGCACAACACGGTTTCCTGCCTGGTCCAGGTCGATCCTTTATCACCAACTTTACCACCTACCTTCACACTGCCTGGGGCTCGATCTCCGACGGATACCAGACGGACACAATATAGGTACACGGATTTCTCTGCGGCTTTCCAAAGTGTTAAAATCATAAATTACTCCTGTTCAAACTATCCGAGTCTTACTGTACCTATTAGTGGCAAAATTTTGGATTGGTTCGTCCCGTACCAGTCGGAGAGAGAGCAGAGGCGTGGAGCCGACTTAGACGGGGGGGCGTGAAGACCCCCCCCCCTTCCCCCAGCACGACACGGAAAACTCAGACCACCAGCACGGCGCGGTTTTTAAGAATGGCTACAGTAACTAGAAGGTGCTTAAAATTTATTTGAGCCATACCTACCAATAAATTTTGGAAAGTCACACTGGTGACCTGGAAATTGAGAAGTGACCTGTAAACTGCGAGCTGAGGCCTGAGAGCATTAACCCTCGCCGGCCGAGGGGGGGGGGGGCGGGTGCCGCCCCCCCCCCTATAGAGTTTTTTTTTCGCGATAGCTCCGAACACGCTGGCGATAGAGAGCTGAAACATGGCATACCTGACCTTTGATCCAAGCCGGATCTTTTGACACCAACCGCAATTTTGGGTCAGGTCAGGTCACTGACCTATGACGTCATAAGTGAACCTCTGCACGGTCTTCAGATGTCGCAACTTCGCAACGCCCTCACTGCCAGAGGAGATGTCACAGGGAAATGAAACTTGCAGGATCTAGTATCCATTATGAGTCCCACAACTTGTATTTCTCGGATTTTTACTAAAGGTCATATGAGGTCAGGTCATTTTCGTGACCTCACCATTGGGGAAAAATGAAAACTGCTATTCTGGCGCCGGGAACGATCTCCAACTATCTCAAGCACACAGAATCGTGATTTGATGCTTTCCTTGCAAGGCTAGATGCGTCACTTTTGCAATGTTGACCTTTCGTGACGTCATTTATGACGTCATCAAGGTCATATTAGTTTTTCGTCAATAACTCTTGATCAAATTGAGCTAGCGAGTCGGGAAAGCCACCAATGGACTCAGAAAGACCTGCCGAATCGAATGATATGCGACATGACCTCTTTTGACCAACTTCGTGACCTGGGGGTGCTGACCTGACCTTGACCTGAGGTCAACACCCCAAGTTGACCTGACCCGAACAAAAAGTATATCATTCGACGCGCCTGAGCGAGGCGAACACGACGCTGCCAAAATCGTCGCTCTGCGGCCGTTTTTTGCGAAGTTATTCACAAAAAAAAACTGAACCGTACCTTGGGGCACTTGACCTGACCTCAGAGGTCACCGGTTGACCTAGGACCTTAAAATCGGGTACCAATCTCCGCTTCTCGTAACGGCGCACACGCTCGTTCTTTCCGCGACGCGCTAGCTCCACCAGGGGCGAAACGGCGAGGGGGGTCGTACCCGCCCCCCCCCCCCCCTCGGCCGGCGCGTATGTAGAAAACCAATAGGTCCGGCGAGGGTTAACACGGTAATGTTCTGTAAAAACTAAAAACCATGGGGGCATGGGCCATGCCGCAAAAAAATGTCTAATCGATAACCGCGGCCCAGCCCCGCCAACCTCGAACGGGAGTGACTGGACCAAGATACCTATAGGCTGGACAGCGTAGAATCCTTATAGATGTCTTATAGGTATCAAAGGGCGCACACAAGGGGGGGGGGGCACACGGGCCCGTGCCCCCCCCCCCATTCGAGTTGGGGGGCCCAACTCGAAGGAAGGGGCCCATTTGAGGCGGCCGAAGGCCGCCTCAAATGGGCCTCTAACTAATCCTTAGACCACCGGAGACCGTGTACAACGGGCCCTCAAATGGCCTTAAAGGGCCCTCAGATGGTCTCAAAAGGCCCTCAGATGGCCTCGAAGGGCCCTCAGTTAGCGTCATAGGGCCCTCATCTGGTGTCAAAGGGCCCTTAGATGGTGTCAAAGGGCCCTCAGATGGTGTCAAAGGGCCCTTAGATGGTCTTGAGGAGCCCTCAGATGACCTCAAAGGACTCTCAGATGGCCTTAAAGGGCCCTCAGATAGCCTCAAAGGGCCCTCAGCTAACGTCAAACGGACGTCAGAAGGCCTTAAAGGGTGTCAAAGGTCCCTGAGCTGGCGTCAGAGGGTCATGCCCTTGCGTCAAATGGCTCTCCGAAGGCTCTAAAGGGTCCTTAGCTGGTGACAGAGGGCCCCCAGCTGGCGCCAAATGGCCATCAAAAGGCCTCTAACGGTCCTCAGTTGGCGTCAAGCGGCCCTCAAAAAGCCTTAAGGGGCCCTTAGAAGACCTCAAGGGGCCATCAGAAGGCCTTAAAGAGCGTCAAAGGGCCTTGAGCTAGCGTCAGAGGGCCCCCCAGCTAATGTCAGAGGGCCCTGAGCTAGCGTCAAACTTAAAGTGCCCTTAGCTGGTGTCAGAGGGCCCCAGTTGGTGTCAGAGGGTCATCCATTGGCGTCTAATGGCCATCAGAAGGCCCAAAAACGATCCTCAGCTGGCGTCCAACGGTCCTCATCTGACGTCAAGAGACCCTCAAAAGGCCTCAAAGGCCCCTCGACTGCTCAAAGGGCATTTAGAAGGCCTCAATGGGAACTCAAGAGACGTTAAACGGCTCTCAAAAGGCTTGAAACGGCCCTCTGCTGATGGCAAAGGGCTCGCACCTGAGTCAATAAGAGCCTTGTCAAAAAACGGACCTGAGAAACCTTGCCGGCCCTGGTTATCTGCGGGACTCCTACACTTACCTGAGTGGCCCCCGTTTACTGAGGGGCCCTGGTTATTGATGGGGTCCCTGGTTACTTAAGGCCTGGCCTGGTTACCAGAGGGGCCCATGGTCACCTGGTGGGCCCCTGATCAATTGAAAACCCCTGGTCATCTGAAACGCCCCTGATTACCTAAAGGGTCCCATCACTTGGATTCAGTGACATAGCAAGGGAGCGAGGGGGTACGTGCCCGTTCTCGGGTTTAGGGTTCCTTCGAAACCGAGGCGCCCTGCGGCGCCAGTTGGTAGCAGAGGGTTCGCGCTGGCCGCACTTCAACTCGGAAGGACACCACAGGGCTTGTGGGGGGACGTTATTGGCTCCTATGTAGCCACAATTATCTTCATAAAGGCCCAATGCCGGTTTCTGAGAGACCTCGCCGGCCGCTCAGGGCCAAGTAGTAACGGCCAACGAGGGATTGGCTGCTATGGCTCCACATCCGTCTGTGATAGACACACGGTCCACACCAGTGTTTCTAAAGGCACCCACAACGGCAACTGCGAGGCCCCTCGCCCCACCTCCAAGGGACCCCCACCAGCGCATCTTAACCCAGCAAACATGCCCACATGGTTCCCATATGGGACCCACATGGGCCCCCCACCTCTTCCATATGGGTCCCACATGGGAATGGCAGTGGGTGACACGTGGGACCCATATGGGCCAGCCCACGTAGGCCCCATATGGAACCCACGCGGCGCCCACATGGGACCCATATGGGTAGCCCATCTATAGCCCATGTCCCACGTGGGCCCATCTGGCCCATGTTCACCCCATATGGGACCCACATGGGATGCCCATCTCCAGCCCACATGCGTTTGGCCCATCTGGCCCATTTTTATCCCATATGGGGCCCATATGGGTAGCCCATCTGTAGCCCATGTCCCACGTGGGCCCATCTGGCCCATGTTCACCCCATATGGGACCCATGTGGGCATGTTTGCTGGGAAGGGCCTACACCGACGCCTCTGAGGGCCGCGTACCAGTGACTCTGAGGGCCTCTTACCAGCCTCCGAGTGTCCTTGCCAGCCTATGACGGGCCACTTTCCACTTGCAGGCCATTTTGCAGGGCTACACACATGCCAATGATGGCCCCACCAGTGTCTCCAAGCCCTAAGACCCCGCAACGGCGCCTGTGAGGACCCAACACCAGCGCATCTGACGGCCTTTCACTGGCACCTCTGAACGCGCCACACACCGGTGACTCTGAGGACCTCGCTCGCTTCGCTCGCTCGTAAAATACCATGTAAATTAGGCATTAGTGTACATTATAGGCACACTCCTCGGGCATAAATGATACTTTTGCTTGCCAATTTTCCACATTTTCTCATGCAAAGACCGTTTTAAAGAGACCCGTCTTCCAGTGAGACTGAACCCACCGTGCCTCCCTCCTCCCATCAAAAGGTCCTGGGTACATCCTTGCCTGAGCTGACCCCGGGCGCCCGGGTGACTCGCGGGCCCGGGGTCAGGTGACCAGCAGGTGACCCCCTCTTGGGCGAAATTCTGGGTACGTGTCCGACATGCATCGTACCATAGTCCTGTTGATTTGATTCATTGGTTAAGCATTAAATATAGGGGAAGGAGGGTGAATTGCGCCACCTTAAGGAAAAACGCTAATTGTAAGAAAACCACTGGAGATGTAAGCATGCACTGTTCACCATTTCAAAGAGGAACTCATTGGCTACGATTTAAGAGCCTCCCGATCAATTAAGAATGTTTCGTTTGCTTCTGACAGCTGCTTTTTCAAAAACATGCAAAAGGGCGCATTTACCAACAACTGATGTAAATTGCGCCAGGGGGATGGCGCAATTAGAACCCAATTGCGCCCTATCCTTTAACATGGCTAAGCAAAGGAGACGGAATGCATACACTCCGGCAGTCTATGTCATTGTGGCTTACTTGAACATGTATTATGTGAATCAAGCTCGATACATAATAAATGTAGATATAAATTGCGATGTTTTTTGCGCAGGTAAATAACTTTACTTGTGTCCGGTATGCTTGTGAAGTGGAGCGAAAACGTTTGATGTAACCGACTAGATATATATGAACGTATGCGCCTAGACGGTTATATTTTCAATTGTTTCTCTCAAAATTAATATGTTTTATTGTTTCGACAACTTTTGACATCAGTTCTAACTTTGTATCATAGCTGTCACGTCTCACGCCTGAGTTAATGTTAAAAATGCCGTATTTCACCAATTACACCGCAAGTTCATGGCCTAAATGGCAGCTGCATTATAAGTTCGACGAGAGAAATAATTTCTAGACTGACGATGGCGGTTTGCTCCCCTGCCTGACATAAAACTCCTTCTTTATCGCAATCAGTTAATGATGCATTCATACTGTCGTGATACAATAGCTACACCATTATTCTATTTGCGCCCCCCTGGCGCAATTGCCATGGGCGCAATTAAAATTGAGATATTTTTTAATAAAAGCATAGAAGTTACCATAAAGATACTGAAGGATGTTTACTGTTTCAGTAAAATATAATAAAAAAAGGACTTTTCTTTCCAAATATCACACTCAAAATCACACATGTTTCGCCTATTTTTATAGCCAACGGTTCAAAATGCTGTAAAAAAGCTAAGAAAACGCCGTAATATCTTTGATGGCGTAATGAGCCTTGCTGATTGGCTTCATCGGAGAGCTTGGGCCATAAAAGGAACTATCCAGTGGTGAAAATAATGTTTTCGAAAACAAAATACTGAACATGCCATTGAATTCGTGGGAATGTGGGCGGGCGCAATTAGTTAGGAGGGCGCAATACACCCACTTTCCCCTAAGTTATAAGCTGGATCTCTAGTCTGTGACCCCTGCATCGTATCAAATAAAATGACATTTCATGTCGATGTGCCTAAAAAAAAAATCTGCGAATATACGTGAAAAAGGAGTGCTGCTCCCGCTCCTACACATCCGGGCCAAACAGGGGCCGGCCCCTGCTTCTAGCCAACCGGGGCCGGTCGGCCGGCCGGCAGTCAGTCGCTGCCCGGGGCTGATTTCTGAGGGACCTGCAAAAATGTTTATTAATGAAATGTTTACGTAATAAATTAAATGATTAGGTATATGTTCCGGCTCTGAGTCGCATTTGAGAAAAAAAAAACAGCCTAGCGTAAAAATATATATGTTTTGAAAATTAACCCCCGCACCGACGGGGGGGGCGGATATCCGCCCCCCCCTGAGGTTTTTCGCGAATAGCGGGAAAACCGCGGCGCGTAGCGCCGCGAAATTTGGTATGACTATAACCTCATCAATTTTACACATGGTGTGCAAGTTTGAACCTCCTACCTTTTAAGGTCAGGTCACCAGGTCACTTTGAATGACCCAACCTCAAGTCACTTTTTTGCAACTTTGTCACCGTGCCAGAGCTACAGTAGATGTCGGAGGCCTTTGAAAGTCGCAGGATATTATTAGGTCATTAGTAGCTACAATTTGTATATCTCGGAATTTTGATATCGGTGACCTAAGGTCAGGTCAATTTCGCGACCTCCCCATTATAAGTCAATGGGGGAAAAATCAACTCCCCGTTTTTACCACTAAAACGGGTCGGAATGGCCCCATATACCATACATGACTTCATATACGATCAACCTTCACTACCTTGAGGTCTGTTTTGCTGTTGGGCAGCTGTGAGGTCATGTGACGTCATCAAAGGTCACCAAAGGTTTTTGGCCAATAACTCCGTACAGGAACAAGATACAGACGCGTGGATGGTCTCATTGTGTTCAGCTCGTCAAGACGCATCGAATGATATACATGATGACCTCGAGGTCACGTGACCTGAGGTCAACCTTTGACCTTGACCTTTCGAGGTCAACATATATATCATTCGATGCGGATTGACGAGAGGATCACGATGATGCCCTTAGTTTGTTCCTATCTTGACTAATTCGAAAGTTATTCGAGAAAAACTCTCTCCATATCTAGCGCCGCCATTTTGACTTTTTCGACCCCTGTGACGTCATCTTTGACCTGACCTGAAAATGACCTTAGTAAAAATTGTAGATCTTGGCCGTGCGTATCTGATGCCGTTTACCGCTTGTCGCTATCTTGCTTCGTTCTCGAGATCTCAGGGGGGGGGGCGGTCATCCGCCCCCCCCCCCGTCGGTGCGAAGTTGGCGCAGACCCCCGTCGGTGCGCGGGTTAAGCTGGTACCGAAATAATTGTTTTACCATGCATTGACAAACCAATTGCTCAAGCTTCAAACCAACCGAAATATAGCCCCGTGGGCCGTATTTTTTTTGGGGGGGGGGCCCTTCGGCATGGGGGGCCCAGTTCGAAGGTCGTGCCCCCCCCCCCCCATTCAAAAATCCTGTGTGCGTGCCTGTAGGTATCTTGGTAGAATCTTCGTCGTCCGGGAGACTGTGATGTGAGTCGTGAGAAGTGTGAACTTGGTGTGAACGCGAAGCCAGTTTTTTTTTCTTCATTTTGTAGGCGTGAGCAAAACTGAAGGAAGGGACTGAATATGGTAGTAAAAGTGGCAGCCCCAGGTGCAGTCAGAGGTGACGCGCTTTTTACGAAATCAGCGCAGCAATCAACCAAAATAGCATGGATTAAATAGCTTCATTGCTTTGCAATTTTTATTCACTCTGAATTTTTGACAGATTGACATAGGTTCCTGAATATTAGGTAGGTACTCGCTGCATCTTAATGAAGTTATCCATCTATCGTGCTCAATGACAGCTTGCCAATGCAACAACGTGGGTTTGAGAGTCACCGTGGGTTTGAGATCAAGCTAAGCTGAAGATTGATCGCTTCGTCTGAATCTTATCAAAGAAGGGGTATAAGGTCAAGGTAAGTACAGTAAGGTCTTACCTTGATAAGGTCAAGGTAAGTGAGTAAGCCTGGCGTCCCAGGAAAATGCCAGATGCCGTTGTAGGTTGTAGGTTTATAGGGTAGGTTGTGGTTTTGTATGTTTGTAGGTTGAAGGTAAGGCTAGGTCAGGTCATGGTCAGGCAAGGTTTGTTTTGGTCTATATATATATCCGTCATTCCAATCTGGCATCTTCCTGGGATGCCAGGCTTGCTAATACCAAAGCAGATATAAGCCAAACCAGAATTGTCCGCCACCGGCCTATGAAGCATATCCAAACCCTAGAGGTCCTGCATCAGTCTTCCAGAACCCATATCAAATTCTAGGGTTCTTTACAGGTAAAGGCATCTGACTTCTGAGGACCTCAGCCTGCCTAGCCTCAAGGTAAAAGGGCCTCCAAGTGAAGTACACTGCTCTTTTGAGTTGACTCATTCGGTATGACTCTGGCTCTGTTTGTACTTCTGTTCCTGTTTATGCTGTTAGTTGTTACATTTTTTTTGCAAATTTTGCTAATATTTTCTCAAAGGAAAGTTACACAGGTGTTCAGCCATACCCTTGAAGCTTCAGGCAGTTCAGGAAGCTGTTCTCTGTTGTCTAGGTCTGCTGCCACCCACCAGCTTCCATACACTCCTAATGGAACCCAGCTTTGACTGTTTTTATGGGGCTATATGTATAATGTCTGCTACATATTATCTGGCTGCCTCACCGTGCATCATGGGTAAATGTGAAGATGAAGCCCAAGTAGGTAAAACACAGTCCAACCTGACCTAACCTTACCTACTAACCTACTAAACAACCTACCAACCTACCTACACCCTATATCCCTGCAACCTACCAGCCTACAAACTACCAACCCTACCAATCTACATCCTACCAACCTACAACCTACTACTACTTGGACTTCATCTTCACATATACTGCATCATGTGTAGTTACTGCTTACAAGTTACAACTTACAACTGAAGAAGAAGAGAAAGAAAAAGAAAGACTTAAAAAAGACTATTATTCACAAGTCACAACACTTGGCAATATTAGGTGCATTTTGCAATTAACCCTCGCTGGTATAGAAGGGGGGGGGTTGAACGGACCCTCTCGGTTTTTCGTGAATAACTCACGTAAAAAGCGGTCGACCGCGACGACATATTCAGTACCCTCGAGTTAATCAATTTTATACTCACCCTGAAAATGTCATGACCCTGACCCAAATGACCCTTGACCTGTGACCTATTTCTCGAGACCATGTTTGGCCGGAATCGCGATTCGGCGTATGTCGGCTCGTATTAGCCGCGCGTTTGCAGTCTTTTCGTGGTTTCAAGCGTTCAAACATGTGATTTGATGTTGGTCCCATGCATTAGGATGGGTGTCAAGATCACCTAACGGTCAGTTCAGGCCATTGACCTTTGATGAACTCAGTTCACTTTTTTTTTAGTTTTGCATGTTTGTAGGCCATTTTTGGAGGTTAATTCGAATTTAGCAACCATTTGAACATTTACGAAGTAGTTTTGGAGCTTTCGTAACATGTTGCGAATCTGTCGGAGGCGGTGTACACGTACTACGAATACCCGGCTGGACCCCTACTGGTTGACCTGACCTGACGGCTGACCCGATCTGGCCTAAATGCATGAAGATATCATCTGTAATTAAAGCTTACATGATATTCGTGATCTGCACCCCGAAAAAAGTCCCTTAGCAACCACACTTGACGACGTTCTAACAGGTCCCGATTTTCACGACTTTTGGGTCATTGACCTGACCTGGGAGGTCAACCAATGACCTAAGACCTTAAAATCTGGTACTGTTGGCTTCCTCTCGTCACGGGCAACACGCTCATTTTTTCCGCGAAGCTTTGGCTCAATCAGGGGCTAAACGGTAAGAGGCGGGGTTCCAACGGAGCCCCCCCCCCCCCCTCTATACCTAAACCACCAATACGGGCGAGGGTCAAACTAAGTGAGTACCTTACCTAATTGATGGTATTTATATACCTAAACAATCACAGTAAAATGACCAGTAGACCTCCACGCTAATCGATGTTTACCGCCATGCCATTGATGCTGCAGGGCTGCTGGGATCATGGTGCCGGCTGCGCTGAGGTGGAGAAGTGTGGTGGGCTCGCTGGTCGCCGCCGGCCGCCGCAGACTCTCCACCGTCTTCGCGCTGAGCTCTGGCCACGGCCGCTGCGGGGTGGCAGTGATCCGGGTCACGGGGCCGGCATCGGCAGACGCCCTCCGCGCGCTCACCGGTGGGTCGACTCTCATGCAAGCTTAGCCTACTGGGGAGCGTAGAATCCGTCGTTTCCTTGTCTTAACTTTCTGGTCTATTGACAAAGGTCACAAGTAACGCTCTCATTCTGGACTGATCCTCTCAGTTCCGATTATTCTCTCACGTTTCCGCGTCCTGAAACACAGCAGTAAAGGAGAGCAAAACAAAACCGAAAATGGCTCAGCACATAAACAACCAATGGTTACCAAAAGAAATCAACAAGAATCAGCTCACAGTTCATACTCAAAATCATAGCGAAACTCACCCTTCAGCAGACGCAATGAATAACACGACACCCATCGCTGGCGCCCGTATCAGGGACGCCGGTGAAAACAGGGCGCCGGAGGGCATATTAGTCACGTGACATTTGGAACTTCCCCCGCTCCGTTGGCCTTCTATATCCCAAACGTCACGTGTAAATTTAACGGACCTTGATCAAATCGCCCCAGGCGCCCTGTTTTCACCGTCGTCCCGTATCAGTCTGTCAGCGCCGGCTGACCCGAAGAGCGCCGGCCGGCCCTCAGGCCACGCGGCTGCGGCGCTCTCCCATTGGCTGGCCAATGAGAGCTGCCAGAATACCCAATGCCTCAAACACACTGCCTACACTTGTTTCCCGATTCTCCTGTGAGTCAGCCTAGGGTGTTGGTCGATGGCCGCCAGGACCTTGTTTCACAGCACGGAAACGTTAGCAAAATTGGTGATTTTGTTTACGTTTCCCAAGAAAACGAACGCCAGTACCTTGTGGTGTCGAGTAGCGGCGTGCCGTGAAACATGCGCTATGGACCGACCTCGGCTGACAGAACGCCGTTGGTGGCTCACAACCGCTCGTCAGACCTCAGCTGTATGTGAAGAGACATAGGGTATAACAGTGGCCTGCTTAGTCGCCTGATGGTCAGTCATTTGGCTTGTGTGTGGCGACTATCGACCCTCCTACAAACCGCTGACCTGTGAACCGCTGTCCACTGACCTGTGCCCGCTGACCTGTGCCCTCTGACCGGCCAGGCGGCCGGAGTCTGCCGGCGGCGCGGCGCGCCGTGGTCCGCCGGCTGTTCTCGCCGTGTGACGGCGCCCTGCTGGACCGGGCGCTGCTGCTCTGGCTGCCCGGACCGGCCTCGTTCACCGGCGAGGACTGCTGCGAACTGCACACTCACGGCGGCCCGGCCGTGGTGGCCGCAGTGCTCCGCGCTCTTGCCGCCGTCCCCGGCCTGCAGCCCGCCAGACCCGGAGAGTTCACCCGGAGAGCCTTTCACGCCGGGAAACTGGACGTCACTCAGGTGGGTGTGGCGTGATGTTAGCTAGGCGGGTGTGCCGTGACGCCATTCAGGCAGGTGTGTCGTGCGATATGCGAACACTAGTGGCAGACATCTGCCTGGTATCGGCTTGGTATCATATTCATAGTCTGGTATCCTGACTAGTCTGCACTGCCATAATGTAGGGCGAAGTGTTTAAGTACAGCATCCTCGCCTGCAGCTGGGGCGTTCCACGACAAATCGACAAATAAAAAATTAAATTTGCACCCTCATATTTTATTCTTCGTTGAAAACTGGTGTAAGGGGTTGTGATGGGCGGGGAAGCCAGCTGTGGCAAGGATTTTTTTCTTCGAACAACGGTTTCCGAGATATAGCCTCGGGCAATTCCTGGAGTTCGCGCTGCAGCCCTATGTTTGGCGGCCTCTAACTCAGAAACTATTGGTTTTTTACGATAAAAACTTTATATGGTTCAACTCACAATCAACCAACAAACATTTTGGCTATCTCGGATTTTCAATTTTTGAAAATTTTGATCACGTGACCTTTTGTCCTATTTTTCGAAGAGTGACCTTGATATTTTCCCCACCGAAAGTTGCAATTTTGTCTGATGACGATTAAAGCCTTATCAATTGTCATTCATATGCGATAATAAAAAAGTGGTTATCGCCCTGCGTTGACCTCAGGTCAGGTCATTTTTATGACCTGTCCATTATTACGAGCGGGAGCGACAGCGAGATCTCGAGAATAAAGAAAGATAGCGACAAGCGGTAAACGTTCAAGGGTACACACGCATAAGGTCTATAATTTTTACTGAGGTCATTTTCAGGTCAGGTCAAAGATGACGTCACAGGAGCTAAAAGGAAGTCAAAATGGCGGCACTATACATATATATGAAGCTTTTCTCGAATAACTTTCAAGGTATCCCAGCTAGGAGCAAACTAATAGCACCATCGTGATCCTCTCGTCGATCCGCATCGAAACATATGTATGTTGACCTCGAAAAGTCGAAAGGTCAAAAGTTGACCTTAGGTCACGTGATCTAAGGTCAACTTTTGACCTTTCGACCTTTCGAGGTCAACATACATATGTTTCGATGCGGATCGACGAGAGGATCACGATGGTGCTATTAGTTTGTTCCTAGCTGGGATACCTTGAAAGTTATTCGAGAAAAACTTCATATATATGTATAGTGCCGCTATTTTGACTTCCTTTTAGCTCCTGTGACGTCATCTTTGACCTGACCTGAAAATGACCTCAGTAAAAATTATAGACCTTATCCGTGTGTACCCTTGACCGTTTACCGCTTGTCGCTATCTTTCTTTATTCTCGAGATCTCGCTGTCGCTCCCGCTCGTAATAATGGACAGGTCATAAAAATGACCTGACCTGAGGTCAACGCAGGGCGATAACCACTTTTTTATTATCGCATATGAATGACAATTGATAAGGCTTTAATCGTCATCAGACAAAATTGCAACTTTCGGTGGGGAAAATATCAAGGTCACTCTTCGAAAAATAGGACAAAAGGTCACGTGATCAAAATTTTCAAAAATTGAAAATCCGAGATAGCCAAAATGTTTGTTGGTTGATTATGAGTTGAACCATATAAAGTTTTTATCGTAAAAAACCAATAGTTTCTGAGTTAGAGGCCGCCAAACATAGGGCTGCAGCGCGAACTCCAGGAATTGCCCGAGGCTATATCTCGGAAACCGTTGTTCGAAGAAAAAAATCCTTGCCACAGCTGGCTTCCCCGCCCATCACAACCCATTAGACCAATTTTAAGCAAAAAATAAAACATGAGGGTGCAGGGCACTTGTCGATTTGTCGTGGAACGCCCCAGCTGTCGACTGTACGGCTCCATGTTTGGTGTCAGTGCCGCCCCGCCAGGTGGAGGGGCTCGCCGACCTGCTGTATGTATAATGTCAGTGCCGCTCCGCCAGGTGTGGGGGGGGGGGGGGGCTCGCCGACCTGCGGTATGTATAATGTCAATGCCGTGCCGCCAGGTGGAGGGGCTCGCCAACCTGCTGTACGTATAATGTCAGTGCCGCCCCGTCAGGTGGAGGGACTCGCCGTCCTGCTGTATGTATAATGTCAGTGCCGTGCCGCCAGGTGGAGGGACTGTATGTATAATGTCAGTGCCGTGCCGTCAGGTGGAGGGGCTCGCCGTCCTGCTGTATGTATAATGTCAGTGCCGTGCCGCCAGGTGGAGGGGCTCGCCGACCTGCTGTATGTATAATGTCAGTGCCGTGCCGCCAGGTGGAGGGGCTCGCCGACCTGCTGTATGTATAATGTCAGTGCCGTGCCGCCAGGTGAAGGGACTGTATGTATAATGTCGGTGCCGCCCCGTCAGGTGGAGGGGCTCGCCGACCTGCTGGCCGCCGAGACGGAGCAGCAGCGGCGCCAGGCGGTGCGCCAGGCCGAGGGACACCTGCGCCGCCAATACAGCCGCTGGCGCGCCGCCCTGCTCCGCTGCCTGGCCACCGCCGAGGCCTTCATCGACTTCGGCGAGGAGGAGCTGATTGAGGAGGACGCCATGGCCGAGACGGTGGCGGCCGCCGACCGGCTGGCTGACGACATGCGGCGGCACCTGGCGGACGGCCGGCGCGGGGAGCGGCTGCGCAGCGGCGTGCAGGTGGGCGCGCTGACCCCACCCCATCCGTGTCCTATGGGGTGCCAGGGTACCACTGCAGGAACCGAGGGACTGCGTGGACTGGGACTCGGGAGGGACCAAGCCGCTGACGGGCGCGATGAGGAGACGTCTTTTGTCATTGTTCTTGAATTCCAATATACATCCGAGAATACATATCTCGTGTCTCGCTGCATGCTCACACGCTTCTATGTTTGTGACGCCTCTCTGACGTCACAGGTAACGATTGCCGGCGCTCCGAACGCCGGCAAGAGCAGCCTGCTGAACGGCCTGGTGCAGCGGGAGGCGGCCATTGTCTCCGAGGTACCCGGCACTACGCGGGACCTGCTGGACGCCACTCTGGACGTGGCCGGCTTCCCGGTGGTGCTCACCGACACGGCCGGTAGGTGACGCGCCAGGCGACGCCGCTGGCCGGCAGGTGGCCGCTGCACGTAACAGAAACTTCCGCATCGTAGCCAGGAGAGGGAGGGAGGGTAATATGCGATGTTGCATCGTATTGCCTCAGGTTTTACCTATCATGTCTGACTGCTTTGCTCCGTGTCCCCGGGCAGGTCTGCGCGATGCGTCAGACGCCGTGGAGCGGGAGGGTGTCCGCCGCGCCCGGGGCAGCGCTGCCGCCGCTGACCTGGTCCTGCTGGTGGCTGAGGCGCCGCGCGTGCTCTTCTGGATGGGCGGACCGGGCGTCGCGCGCACCGCGGACGTGTTCGTGTCTGAGCAGCTGTCGGCGCTGGGTCTGGGCGCCGGGACCGAGTCGCCGCCGCCAGAGACCCAGCTGGTGTTGAACAAGGTGGACCTGGTGTCGGAGGCAGAGGTAGAGCGGCTGGGTGACTGGTGCCGGTCGGCGCCCGGCCGCACGGCCCTCGTCTCCTGTCTGACCGGTCACGGCGTGGCCGCGCTGGTGGAGGCGCTCGGTGACAGCCTGGGCCGGCTATGCGCGGACGCGGCCGCCCCGGCGCCGGCTCTCACCCGGCAGCGGCACCGGCTGCACGTGGCCGGCGCCGAGCGGCACGTGCGCCAGTTTATAGCTCAGGTGGCGGCCGGCGGCGACCTGGCGCTGGCGGCCGAGCAGCTGCGACTGGCCGCCCGGCAGATCGGCGAGCTCACCGGCCACGTCGGCGCCGAGGAGATACTGGATGTTATCTTCAGCGACTTCTGCATAGGAAAGTGATAGCACATACCTCAGCAAAGAGCAACTATGCAGGTAACTGCGTTGAATAAACTGTTACGTGTCTTTTTCTCTTATTTTGTATCCAACGAGGAAGGAAGAGATATAAAATTAATATTAGCTTGTACCTATGTCGCGCAACTTGCGTCTCTTCTGACAGTTCAACTTTACCCTCATCCAGACGTCGTTAGCGGGCTATGCTCTACAAGCTAAGTGGCACGGTTAGGATGTCCAGCACTACGAGCTACCTATGCCCGGGACATCAAATTATGTCCCTGAATAATCTTTTGGAACAGGGTAGGTTACGTTAGTCATAAAGTCAAGGCAGGGCAGGTTGTAGTCTGGGCCAACTAGCTCAACGCTCAACGATATTTGACCAAAGCTCACCGTTCCCTCTTTTCCATCCTCAGGACAGTCAAATCCTTCACATCTCAACCCTCTGCTCCGGAATGGACGGGCAACTTTATTCCATGCGGGAATGGCTGATAGGAGCACGACCGTAGCCAGGTGCGGTGAGTGCTTGGGGGGGGGGGGGGGCGGAGGGGACTGGTCGGCCTGTCTTCTCGACGGGCTCAGCCCCGGCGACTCCCCAGGATGCTCTTCCAGACCAATGTCTCCCCCTAACTCCTATCATCCTTCCGGACCTGAAATGGTCACGTCAGATCGAAAGGGCCACCCCCCCCCCCCCCAAAAAAAAATGGCCAAATTAGGCAATTGCACTATCGCAGCATTGGTACGAATTTCTACAGCGTGCCGGTGCGTCTCACCGCCCGCCCAGTGGATGCCACCTGTGGGTAGACCGTCGCACCCCTACGGAGCCGGCGAGGTGCTGGTCCACGGTGGCACTACCAAAAACATCAACCATCATAAATATTTGGTTATTAAAGAATATTTATTCAAATAACATGGTATACAGAATACAATTTAACATCGGTACAAATGATACCCTCCGGGTATTCGGTTGGCGCCGCTCCGGTGCCGCCGTTCGCGCCGCGCCGCCACTCGGGCAGGGAGCGGGCGCGAGCACCGAGCGCGCCCGTTCCCGACAGATCAGCCGACATGATCCACCACGGCAAGGCGACACAACCACCGGCGGCCGCCCGGCCGCGCCGCGCCGCCCAACCAGCAAGCATACTTAACGGCTAGCTTAACGATAACTGATAGGGGACCCCAAACCACATCGCGGGCAGGGAGGAAAATCGCTTCGACGGTTCTTCTTAATTTAGATAAGAAAGTAACATGATCACAAATCAGCTAACATATCAGCAACAAAGTAAACTCGTGGACGCCGACGCGCACGGCCAGACCCGGTGGCGATCGTCTGAGCAGCTAAACAAACGGACGTTCTTGCTGATTTTCCTCCCGAGCACCGTTTCACGAAGACAAGCGACCGACTCGCAATTTGGCTGGAGCCGTGACGCCGGTCGCCCTGCACTGCTGTCTGCCCGACAGAGACGCCCGGCGTCACAGCCAGCTTAGCATCACCTACACCACGAATAAAACGTTACACTAGACTACACAAACGGCTGAAAACAACAAGGGTCGGCGGCGGGCGGCGCCCGGCCGCCGCCACTCACACGGGACACAGGCGCACGGAGGCTCGGGCCGACCAGACGCGCCATCACATTGGGATTTCGGTAGCTGCCAGTTGCGCGGGCTCTGGCCGGGCTGCGGCCGCCCCGTTCGTTGTACGGATCAGGGTAACTGCCACGTTTGTACGTCGCCTCTGGGGGGAGCGCCGCGGCGGCTCAGTCTGCGGCACCAACCCTCCATCGCCCACTCGCCTTCTCGGTAAAATAATCTCACATTCTGGTCGTCGGTGAACGGAGTCTTCGAAAGCATGGCTCTGAGTCGGTGCAAACAACTTTCGTGCCAGCCGAGAAATCTCGTCTCTATCACGCGATAAAATAAAACTTAACTAAAAGTACAAACAAAGCCAGGTTTGTTATAACTTAAAAGCCACAACGCTTTATCCCTGGTTCAACAAGTGCACACGCTCTATAAATAACAATAGATTTGCCACCAATTTGTAACAAGTATTGCAACTACGTGATAATCCGGACTATTATTCTTTTAAATAAATCAAATAGCTGCACAATCTGTTTCGCTCCCACTCGTTTCTCACACGCGAGTACACCTGGTACAAAAAGAGCGCGAAACGCACCATGTCAATAATTTACCCACTGGACGGCTGCTGCCTTTGAGACGGTACGGCGCCCCGCGCACCGGTGTAAAGCCTACAACTGCACCACTAGCCGCGCGCGCCGGCCTCAATAGGGCTTGGGCGCCTCCTTGGAGCGTTTCAGCTGCACCTTGAGCCGCTTGGTGCCGATCTGGAAGCAATTCATGGCCTGAATGGCCGTCTGAGCGCTGGTCGGGTTGTCGTAAGACACGAAACCGAAGCATTTCGACAGGTTGGTCTGCTTGTCGATGAACACCTTGGCTGAGATGACGTTACCGAACGGCATGAAGGCGTGCGCCAGGTCGGCGTCCGTCATCTCCTGCGGCAGGTGGTAGATGAACAGGTTGCAGCCCTCGGGCCCCTCGATCCGCTTGCCGGCCGGATTGTTGTTGGCGACCATGTGCGCCTGCGCGAACGCGGCGGCGGTGAGGCCGCCGAAAGGCTGCAGGCTGGAGAACGCCGTCAGCATCTCCATGGTGGGCGCTGACGGCATCGAGGAGACGGGCGACGCGCCCGACAGCGACGAGCTGGCCGACGACTGGCTCAGGCAGCCGTTCTGCACCGCCAGTGTCGTCAGAGTCGGCATCGACGCGCTGCTCGACGGCGTGGAGACGAGCAGCGGCGCGCCGGCACCGTTCTGCGCCGCGCCCGTTGCCGCCGCCGCCGCCGGCGGTTCGCTGGTGGCCGGCGCGCCGTTGGCTGGTGTCGGAGCGCTGAACCGGGCGGCGCCCAGCACGGCCGGGCCGCCGTTTTGCACGCCGTGACCCAGCAGCGGACCGGCGCCGTGCACCGGGCCGAAGCCGTGCATGGCGGGCAGGCCGAGTCCGCCAGCGCCGCTGAGCTGCTGCAGCAGTGTCAGATACTGCGGACTGAACGGGCCCGCCAGCCCGGAGCCCCACAGCGTCGACGCCACGCTCTGGATTCGGCGCGTATCCTTGTCCTTCTGTGTGTCGGCGAACTTGACTACCATGGGCGCCGAGCAGCCGTCCATCGTCTGCGACTGGTGCATCGCCTTGATGGCGCCGATCGCGTTCTGGCGAGACGAGAACGTGACGAACGCGCAGCCCTTGCTGTGGTTGTTCTGATCGCGAAGCACCGTGCACTCCTCGATGGGGCCGAACCGCGCGAATATGGCGCGCACGTCCGCCTCGTCACACTGTTTGCTGACCATGCCGATGAACAGCTTCCTCTCATTGCGATTCTCGGTGTCTGCCGGTTTCATCTGGATGGGGTGGTGCATGCCGGCCAGAGTGCGTACGTTGTGCAGCTGGTTCTGCGCCTCCAGCGCCGCCTTGCGCGTGAAGAAGGTGACGAAGCAGCAGCCCTTGCTCTGGCCGCTCACCTTGTCCCGCAGTACATTGATCTGGTAGACGGCGCCGAACTCCTCCAACATGGCGCGCAGCTCGGGCTCGTCCATGTGCCGCGGGATCTGGCCGACGAACATTTTGATGGTGTCCTGGTCGGGCTGGTCCTCGGCGGGCGGCGTCAGCGGGCCGCTGCCGTTGGTCGTCATGGCGACGGGCGCGGGCGGCTCGGCGGAAGGCAGCGCGGCGGACCTGGGGGCCGGCCGGGGCTCGGCGCACGCACGGACGGAGGCTCAGACGGCGGGCGATCGGGGGCAGTGGCGACCGGCGCTGGCTAGTGGTCTCTCCGGGACGGCGGGCTCATCACAGCTGTGGAACGGGACAACAGTCAGTGCGGCCTCTACACCGATGCATCGCCAGCACAAATAGAAACAGGGCTACGGACGAGCTGGTCTGGTCAAACGCTTACACATCTAGATACATATGCCTAATAGCACAAACTACAATCGTAACTAGCTTGGAAGTAAGTAAGCTCTATCAGAAAGGGGCTGGAGGTTAGACTGACTTCAGTTAGTCCGTGTTTTGCTTTTGGGGGAGGGTGAGGAGGTAGTCGGTCAGTCATTCAGTGTTACTGTCAGTTACTAACACTTCAGTCTCTAAAGCAAGTCTGTCACTATGTTCTGCGAACGCTAAAAATGCATAAATTCCGCCGCAAGATACGAAGATAGTCAAAGGCGTAACCTTGAAGCACGTTTCGTGTTAGTCGTAAGGCCGTTGAAAGCTGAACTGCCGTGATGTGCGATTCACGGCGGAGCGCCGCCAGCCCCGGACAGAAAGGCACCGGTGACACGAACAGCGGCATGGGCAGTCACGGCGCCAGCGTGCCGGCGAGCGTCCCCCCAACACCCCATCAGGCACGGCGCTCACCTCAGCAATGAACGGATGAACCGGCGGGGTGGATTGAGTGATTTTAAGACCATGCATAATCAAAGAGGTCAATTGTTTAGGTGGTACGTAATAAGGATATATTCAAGGATGCCGTTTTGGTGCTCAGTGAAAATGATACCAAATGAATATCCACTGTCGAACACGATGATATGGAATTACGGCAACTGCATAGCATCATCCACCAACGACTGAATGATTTGTCTTGTGTTTTTTTTTCGAATGAGTATGAATTGCATAGTAACAGAGGCAAGAATCAGTGGAATGGTGTCAAAGTAATAGAGGCAAGAATCAGTGGAATGGTGTCAAAATATTGTCTGGATCCAGCCCTAGTCAGAAAATGACCTTCGTCTGACAGAACGTGCGCAAAAAAACTGGAAAATGCGTTTTTTTATAAAGCTTAAAACAAATAGGGTACTTGATTCTTGGATGTTATCAAGGACCATGTTTCATGGCACGCAATTTATGCTGCGCTAGTGGCGTACAGGAATCAGTAGTGCTAGTTACTGGTCCATTTCGCTAGATGACGCCATTGGTTATCGCCAGGTGTGTAACTGTCGTCAAAATTTATTTCACACACCCAAATTGTTAATGTGACCCCGCTTCCAATCCGCTGATTCCGCGGACTCGGTTGTGACTTTAGTCAAGTTCTAGAAATGTACAATAACAACTTCATACAATATGCCATTTATAAAACGATGTGAATCTGCTTACGGTGCTTATGACCATAGCTTTACTGCTACTTTTGGAAAACGTCGGCCAATATCAGCGCCGAAGTTTGTCGCTGTTTCGCTGGCAGCCGAAAGCCCTAGTAGCGTGCCGTGGAACAGGGCCCCAGCGGTGTTTAGTGGCCAGGTAACAAGGACGATATGTCCGGACCCGGTACAACACCATTCCAGTCGAGCCGAGTGCATGCTCACTAGCGCTCGACATGCAGCACGCAACTGCGATGAATTGCTGGATTGCTGTTTGGGTTGGTTCCCACAACAGAGCTGCTGACAAGTCCGTTATACTTTATGGCAAGTCAAATACTTTGAACGCAATCAATGTTGTAATGGCCCAAACGAAAATGGATATGAAACAAACGAAATAAGTAGTAACTGAAAGGCGTGCCACAAATGTGGCTAGAATACCTGTCTCGCATAACAAAACCGCACCTTTTTTGGGCACATAAGGTACCAGACACCGGATCAGTGCAGCTCAGCAGCTCCGATTCTTAAGCCTGGTGTCGGTGGATCACGAAGCGTCCTGTGATTGGCATCCATTGAGCCACGTTAATCAGTAGGTATCGTCGTATTTACGGGGCGCCGCCCGTGGACCGGGTCCTGTCCTCGGTGTCACCGGCGGCCACTCACAGGGCGGCGCAAAAACCTGTCCCGCTCGCCAGTTTCCGGTCTGCGCCTGCCGCGCGCCCATCCGGCCATAAGGCGGCGGGCCGCTGCCGGCACCTTAGGGGCCCCGGCCCGACAGGCAAAAGGACAGCGGACGGCGCCGCGGATCGATCGGTCCGGATATACAGCACAGCGTGACGGCTGATCACTTCACCAAATAGCCAGTGTGGAGACCGACTCCAAATAGCCATTGGGGAGACCAACACCGAATGATCGGTGGAAAGCCGAATCCGAATGACCGGGGGAACCGATTTCGAATAACCGGGGGAATCGACTCCCAATGCTCAGGGAGCCACGGGCTCCGAGTGGGCAGTGAAGGAAACAACTACAAAGCGTCCCTACGAACACTGCCCCCAAAATCAGGCTAGCGGGGCCAATAACTCCAGAGATCAAGAAGAACCAATGACTCTAAGGCATTGGAATCACTGGCTTCAAATAAACAAGGAGACCACAAGCTCACGTCAAGGCGGGTCAGCTGGTATGTCAAAGCCAGTCAGGCCAGTGAGCTGAGGTCTACAGAAGTTATCTTTCAGATTATTACTACGTTTTGGCAGGCCATCCTGGGTTCATGGGTGCTGCGGACTCCCTGATACAGTTTTATTGGGAATTATTAAAATGTTGATCACCTCAAATACCCCAAGCAACATCATATGCAACACCCAAAATAAAAAAACATCCGACGCTGCATGTTTGGTATAAAATCACGTTTCCAAGTGATTTTCCGCAATAGGTTATTGCAGGAAAGGTTACGACTTACGTGAGCGACACGATAAACGACCCGTAAGAAGTTTGAAGCTTACTGCTTTTTAAAACCTCATCTCACTGCAAAAGCTACCCTGGTCCTGTTTCACAGCACAGGTAAACAACCATCTCCAGAAAAAAAAAACAAGCTACAAGGATCTCAAAGTTTAGGCACCTAATTTTTACTACCTAAAAGTTTCATCTTCCTAAAAAAAATAGCCTGGTCAATGGTCCTGTTTCATCGCAAGTCATTTCCTGCTACTTCCAATGCTAGTTGTCCCTGCTACCTGGAGGTTGTCTCCCCTCTAGCACATACTGGGACCACCTGCAGTGTCATATGCCAAATCAGGAGTGTCACAGTGTCTTGCACGTAAGACTTACACAATTACATCAAGGAGCTAAGGAAAAAATGTGGCTAGAATAAAAGGCCAGGGAAGCATTGCTATTTGCCAGGTGTTCCGCAGTCCACTGCAAGTAAATGAAAACCAAATCATTATTAATAGATAAACCAAGGTACCAAGTACAATGGGAGCTAGGAAATGTCAATATGCAAGCTGAACTGGTTCTCACTTAAAAGCCTTGTTACAGAGCACAGACTGTGCCTCCTCAATTCAAACACCACAGTGGAAAGATCAATCAAGCACATTGCTAGCATCACTAAAAACACCAATACTGAACAATAAGCATGTGGTCCTGCAGTTTGCCTTGCAAAACATTGAGCTGGGTTGTCACCATTTGTGCTACAGTGGCATGCAAGGTTATGCTGCTACCTGTTATTCAGCACAAACATAGGTAATTGACTTCAGGGATGAATTGAGGCACCATCTGCAGCTGCTGCTTACCCATCTGCACTGCAGTGTATGAGCATTAGCTATGTGTATTGTGTGCAGGTAGCATGCTAATGCAGGTAGCTTATGTACTGAACTAACTAGCACCATAATTTGGTTCTGGTACAGCACTTCCAAATACAATAATGCATTCAAGATTTAGTGAGGACATAAAAGGGACAATTGCCCTTTCTAATAGTTTAACTTGATTTTAAGAATGTGAGGAGTTCTTAATCCTGTGGGGCAATTTCCAGACCCTTTTTATGGAGGCTGCTGCAAACTTCCAGCATGGCTAGTGTGCAATAGTCCAGATTTTCCATCATATGTCCTGAGTCCAACAGACTCCTGCCATACTTTGCAAGCTGGATTATATCAACATAGGTCAGACTACAAAGCACGGCAGCCTCAACAAGATCTCATCAAAGCAGAGGCACTCTACTACTGCCCAGTGCAGTGCAGATTTAGTTAATGTGGTGTGGTGCAGAGTTTGTGTTCAGTGCAGACCCAAAAATGTTACTGCGCTGAACTGCTTTGCTGGTAGTGACACAGCATCATCCAAGAAAATGATATGTGGGAGCCACCTTGTGGTGAACCAGGAAATTTTTGGTCTTCACTTGAAATGTTTCATATCAGACAGAAGTGCATATATCTAAGAATTGTAAAAAATTTTAGGTCCTGTCCATTGCAAATTTCTAGTTGGTTGCAGTAGGCTAATACAGGGTGGCGCCGGTAAATAACCACAAATATCAAAGCTGTGTTACGAGGAAACTGTTTTGTGCAGAGCAATAATTTTTTGCATTCATGTTCCATGCTTTATGTAAATTGTTGTCCATAGCAAAAGGGTACGTTGCAACTGAAGATGATAACGGAAGAAATGAAAAGCACACGGTCATTGTGGCGCTTCACGCCGGCAGCTAGGCATCCGAGGTCGCCAACTTCCTCAAGGTCCACAGAAGCCATGATTATAAAGTCGAGCAGAGCTTGGATGAGTCTGTGGGCGACATCCCGTCTGTGGCAAAGCGGAAGAAACATCCCCGACGATCTGATGCCGTCAGAGACGACGATTTCATTGCCAAAGTCGAGAACGTCGTCGACGATGACCCGACGTCGACGTCACCGTCGATGACGGTGACGTCGCGAAGCCCTGGATCGACCGAGTGGCTAAGGAAGGCCCTATGTGTTCCAACAAGACTCTGTAACCGCCCACAAGGCCAGGGTGACGCAGGAGTGGATGAGCGCCAACCTGCACAGCCACATAACGCCCGAGTTCTGGCCGCCAAACTCCCCGGACCTGAACCCGCTCGACTAAAACGTCTGGGGCGTAGTCGAGAGGGACACTAACAAACACCCACACAACAATATTGACTCTCTGAAGTCAGCCATCAAGCAGATGATGGTCAAGATGGACAAGGCCATGCTGACCAAGGCCTGCGCCCGGTTCAAGCCGCGCATCGAGGCCGTCATCGACGCGGAGGGGGATTCATCGAGTGAAGTGTGCTCGACAGGTCGCCATCAGTCACCCCAGTTCCAAGCTTCCATCCAATGTACTGACTTTTGCCAAAAACTCAATGTTTTGTGTGGAGCACATATTGATATTGTCTTCATTTATCGGCGCCACCCTGTATGTATTTTCCACCCTAGCTGATGCAGCTTGTTGACTGTGTTGCTACAGTGGTGTATGGATTATAAGTAAAGTAGCACACTCTATAGTGTGAGTCTATACATTTACAAGGACGCCAATTTATTATAAAGATTATCAACTTTTGCCAGAATAGGTGTCAGATATGTCTTAATTAAGTGAGTAGGTATTTACAAGGTGTTAGGTAGAGTAAAGTTAAATTAATTGGATAACTAACCTTGATATGTGAACAAGAGTTATAGTTAGCAAGTCACGGAAAGAGTGGTACACAAGCAGTAAAATGAGACCTTAAAAGCACAAAAAAGCAAGTCCCTTCAGAAATATTATCTTCATTCGTCATAAAATCAAACAAACGTCTATTTTAGGTGCCTCACTAGCATTTTTTAACACATGTTTGCTACTTTCTTAAACTTTTTAGCATCAGAACTTGAACTGCATTTCACATTCATTTTGATTCAATCAAATAATGATGTTTGGTGCATAACACATGACCCACAATAAAAACACAATTCAAGCATGTCATTTTACACCAAAATGAAATTAAATAATGAAATAGCCGTGCATATCAAAGACAGCTGCAATTCAAGCCCCTGCTGGGCAACAGAAATAGAATTGGAATGTCTTACGTTTCACGTTTATGGTGAAGTCCATTGCATAGTAAAAGCAGATGAACGGAAGGTTATCTTTAAGAGGTTACAAAACAAATAATTTTGCAATTATCAACTCAAAAACACAAAGTATTTATCTCTAAAAAAGAAAGCAAACGAGTGCAAGCTGTTTCTCTCGTGAAAGTGTGTCGAGACAATTGTTGCGCGCGAGCGAGTCAGAATGGTATGCATTAGATTAACGCTACTAAATATTTTCATATGCCCGAAAATATGTTGAAAAGCGTTTTATTAGTTAAATTTGAGTGTGTTCCGCATGTTGCCGTAAAGAAACTGTTGTAATAGCATACACCATCGTTTAAAATAATAATAACAGTCGGATCAATGACTAATATAAAAGCTTATAGCCTCGCTCCCCAGTCATGTTCCATAGACCGCCGGCATTCCACGCCGCTCTGACTGCGAAAGGAGCTTTTTTTGGCCGAGAGTCGCGAGAAAACAGTGCCAGGACTTTATATGCCTTGGCCAGGACGATTGGTAGGTATCTATGGTCCGGAAGACGGCAACGCCTAGCGGGTAGAGATCTGAGTGATGATTGATGAAACAAAAACGGAAAACCGTCTGTGACTTGTTTCAATTAACAATTTCTATAGGTAGGTATGTACAATGTGAATGAACATACATGAATGTTCGGGGTTCCAACGGTTCGAACTTCGAGGCGCAACACTCAACAGGCAGTAGGCACTCTATGCTTGTGGGGCTCTTGACTGAGGGTTATTGTGGCTGGTGCAGCAGGTATAAGCATCGAAGCCCAAAGGAGGTTTTATTGCATATCAAATTCGATTGTGCAGACAGCAGGTCTCCTCGAGTCCACTGTGGAACGATTTCCCCGACCCGACGTCACAGAAGACATCACTAAGGTCAACAATGTTAAAATGAAGTATTGTTATTTGTCAGGAGTACCTATATGGTACCTATACCTGCTTATGAAATTATGAAGTACATATTGTGCTTGAGATAGTCTTCGGCAGGCACGTAGCTAGGATTTGGCCAAGGGAGGGGCGGAGGAATCCCGGGGGCCTCCTTTCTACAGAGGGCAAAAGGTGAAAATTTTGGGAACCAGACTCGAGCCAGACCCGGCTGGACATTTCTGGAACCAGTCAGACCCGGTATAAGTTGGAATGGGAACCAGGTAGACCCAGTGCTTTCCGCGATAACTAATTTTCGGACCTGCGATAATTCGATAAAACGATAAGAAAGGTTTGCGATAACGATAAACGATAAACGATAAAAAATTTTCAAAAAAATTAACAGTGATAGCAAGAAAACGATAAAACGATAACGATAATTGTTTATTTACCAGCGATAACGAAACGATAAACGATACAACGATAACGATAATTGTTTTCTAACAGCCATAACAAAAGCGATAAGAAATTAGAAATACAGCTTAAATAAGTGTACCTACTTCTGGTCATCCCTGGCTACTCCATCAGCCGGGTGGACCGACCTGACGGCCGAGGCTTTGGCGGCGCCGCCATCATCACCAAAGCGGACCTTACGCATGTAGCACTGAAGCCACCAAGCTCGCAGTGCCCGGACAGTCTTCTGGAATCGCAGTGGGCATTGTTGAAATTACCAAAAAATCGCAATCTGATTGTCTGCTCGGTGTACCGACCGCCGCGTCATTCCGCGACCGCACTGCGTGCGGATTTTACAGACTTGGAAACCCAGCTTCAGCGTGTCCTTATCGACCACCCCAACGTCCCGTTTGTTATATGCGGCGATCTGAATTGTGACTTGTTAAAGAGCGCTAGCTCTCCCGCCCGTCAACACATCAGCGAGTTCCTATCTGACTACTCCCTGGACAGTGGCGGCGGAAGCAGGGGGGCAAGGGGGGCAGCTGCACCCTAAAGCTATGGAAAGGGGCGCCTCGAAAATCTGTAGAGGAGGCAGGAAGTTAAGAGGTGCGGCAGCCATAAAGGTGAGCAGTGCGACACCGCAACTGATAAAGGCACTTGTGACACGAAGAGGGTGGCAATGACGTGGGAAAAGTATCTTTTGATAAGGGCATCCTTATCTGAAACAAAGGCAGATGCTGCCGACCCTGTCGAATATAATCTTGCCAGGCGATAAAGGCTAGGAGGACGCAGCCACTCGAGAAGCGCGCCATGCGAAAGAGGGGCGCCTGCATGCGAAAGAGGTTGCCTGTGTGTGGGACGAAAAAGAAACATTTATGGAGACGTCTTTGAAGGCGATAGCCTCCGAACGCCAACACGAACATATGAGGGCTTATAGCGTTGCAGGCTCCATGCGACAAAAAGGGGCGCCTGATGGCCGATATGCGAGAGGTAATTAGTTTGTGTAACATTTATCGGGGGCGGTTTGCCGTTTACAACATGTGAATGTTAAGGGAGGTCCGAGATTGGGGCCTGTAAAATTACACTGTCCGTATGGGCGGTTACACCCCTAGTGCTAGGGCGTATTTTGCGTTTTTTTTTCTTACTGGGGAGATGATTATGACCAGGAATAGCACTCTGCAAACTTCTATGGGCGCCTGTATAGGGGCGAAACTGATTTTCCAGTGCAGGGACGGCCATCGGCATGGTATGGGGCGCCCAGCGGGAAGGGGCGCTTCAATATCGTTTGCACCCCTATCCTAGAATACCTTCCGCCGCCACTGTCCCTGGATCAACTCGTGACAACATCAACATTCACTACCGGTTCTCTCTTGGACGTGTGTATTGTACAAAACCGAAAATTTGTGCGTTCTTATAGCGTAGTCCATTGCCATTTCAGCCCACACAAACTCATCCACGTGACCGTCGACGTGCCTAAGCAGCGCCTAAAACCAACTGTCATCCAATCTAGATCACTTAACCAAGTGGACGTTCACTCTATCAACCAAGAGCTGCTGAGTGTCGATTGGCAGGAGGTTTATAACTCGACGTCTGTTGCTGACAAGTGGCAGGTCTTTTTAGACAACTTTCTACCTGTCTTCGACGACCATGCCCCCCTCAAAAATGTGCTGATAAGAAATCCTACAGCGCCCCCTGTATCTGCCGCCACCCGCGACATTATGTCCAGGCGTCGCTCCGCGTTACGTCGGCTAGGCCGCGAGTCTCCCGAGTATAAGGCTCTAAACCGCTCCGTCCGCGCCGCCTTACGCCGAGACCGCCGTCACGTCCTCCAAAACGAGATCAGCGAGCGTGGGGTAAACAAAGTCTGGCAAAGCATCAAATCAGTGATCGCTGGAAAGAAAGATGGTCCAAATATTCAGCCCGATCTATCTCCCGACGATCTGAACTCCTTCTTCGTCTCTGTCGGGCCCCGCATTGCCGCCGAACTGAGTACCCAAAACAACGATACTGATCTAAATGTACGTCTACCCCGTGTCGGCGCATGCAGCTTTAGGCCGAGGGCCATCACTCTCGGGGAACTCGGACTCACAGTGTTCAGCATGCGAAACTCTGCCGCGCGTGGCACTGACGGCATATGCATCCGCATGTTAAAAGTATGCTTCCAAACTATTGGCGACATCATTTTACACATCATTAACGTCTCAATCACCCGTTCCGACATTCCTGACCCCTGGAAACACTATCGTTCAACCGATCTTCAAGTCTGGCAACCCATCTGACCCCAGCAATTTCAGACCGATCTCCCTAGTTCCCGTAATCATGAAAATCATCGAGCGTGTAATCCATCAGCAGCTCTATCACTATCTCACCTATAACCACCTTCTTTCGTCTACCCAACACGGATTCCGCCCCCGACACTCCACTGAGACCGCACTGCTGTCAGTCACAGATAGCATCCTTGCCGCCACCGATAGGGGTGAGATCTCAATGCTATGCCTCATAGACCTTAGCAAATGTTTTGACGTCATTGACCATGAACTCCTTGTCAAAAAGCTCCAAATCTACGGTATTGAGACCTCCTGGTTTTCCGCTTATCTTCAGGGACACACGCAGAGTGTATCCCTGTAAGACAAAACCGGCCGTAAGATAACCTCTCGACCGCTCCCAAACACCGTAGGAGTCTTCCAGGGTTCGGCTT
Organism: Amphibalanus amphitrite; assembly: GCF_019059575.1. Classification (NCBI taxonomy): domain Eukaryota; kingdom Metazoa; phylum Arthropoda; class Thecostraca; order Balanomorpha; family Balanidae; genus Amphibalanus; species Amphibalanus amphitrite. The sequence goes on from NW_024881514.1 coordinate 926,329, forward strand.
TGGGTCCCCTCCTCTTCACTATATTCTCCAACGACCTCTCACTATTTGCCGGAGACGCCACCGCTTATCAGTACGCAGACGACACCCAGATATTGGTGAGCGGCCCACGCAACGACATCAGGAGTCTCATCTCGCGCATGGAGGCATCGCTAGAGTCACTTAACGCATGGTTCTGCGCACACGCCCTGAAAGTCAACGCTTCTAAAACTCAACTGATGGTATTCGGTAGCCGACAAAACCTACGTAACCTGCCTCGCTTCAAAATCTCTTTCCGTGACGCTGAGCTCCTGCCGTGCGCGCAGGTGGGAAACCCGGGTGTTGTATTCGACGGCGCACTCACCTGGGAAGCACACGTGGCCGAGCTGAGCCGTCGCTGCATGGGCGTACTGATCGGCCTCTCCCACGCACGACACTGCCTCCCAGACGGTATCCTCAAAACGATCGTGACTGCACTCGTCATCTCGCGCGTCCAGTACCTACTGCCTCACTGTATATGGAAATGGCTCCCAGAAAAACTTCGACCGACTCCAAAAAATTCTAAACTTTGCAGCACGGGTCATATTCGGCCGCCGGAAATTCGATCACGTCTCTGGCCTCCGCGATTCACTCGGATGGATGCCTCCGAAAGCTATGGCCGACGTTAAAACCATGGTAACTGCGCAGAAAATAATAAGCAACGGCGAGCCCGAAGCACTAGCTGCCATCTTCACGAATAACAGTGACGCGCGAGAGAGATCCACTCGACAGGACCACCTTTTCCACCTTCCACGCTCGCGGCTCGAGACTGGCAAGCGACGATTCGGCTACCGGGCCGCGGCGCTACTCAACAGTCTGCCTCCCGGTGTCATCGAACAGCGCCCCGCCCAATTCGCCCGCGCGGCCAAGGCTGCAGTCTGTCCTGCGATGGCGACCGCCCGACGATGACCCGTGTCAGGGGAAGGAGGTGCGACATCCGTGTGCGGTGTGCTGTCTTGAATCGTCCGTTTGTATATAGAGAGAGCGAATGTCCAGCGATTGAATCTGTATGCCTGTGTTTCTTGTCCCCGCATGTTTTTGTTTGTGCCCGACTCAGACTCTGGACTGTAATCGCCACGCCCCGCGTGGATTGTCCATGAAGGTAATACAATACAATACAATACACGCGGCATACACTGTCGATCGTCTTCCATTTTTCCATCATCCCGTTTTACATTTTATCGTTTATCGTTCATAATTTTTGTTACTTGCGATAAGTGGATGAGCGATAATTTTGAAAATTTAGCGATAAACGATAACGATAACCGATTCACTTAAAGGGACCCTCCCACCTTAACCCTAGAACGCCTAGGGGGGGGGTTGTATCAACCCCCCCCCCCCTGAGGTTTTTTCGAAGTGCACGCTAAACGGCTTGTCGTAGCGGGCTGAAATTTTCAATACCCTCTGGGGCAACCTTTGCGCATCTTTTGCCGAAAAAAAATTGATCGGGTCATGTCAGGTCACGGAGTTATGACGTCATAAGAGGTACAGCCTCCGGCCGACAGTTACCAAACGTGTGCGCCGAATCCCTAGGTTTTCTGCCGGTGGTACCCACATTGTTTGATGGATCATGATGAAACTTCCCATGCATGTTGGGGCAAGCATTGGCTATCGTGTGGTGCAAGAAAATTGACCGGGTCAGGTCAGGTCACGGAGCTATGACGTCACAAGAGGAACAGCGTCCGGTACTATTTTTGAAAAGCGCCCGAACCACTATTTTGCTAATTCTTGTCACCTCAATGGGAATATGCAGCAATATTAGCTTCTATAGGGAGTAAATGGACCTCCCAAATCCAAAAATACAATCATATTTCAAAAATTTCAATTTTGATTTTTTGAATTTCTGCCGCCGACTGTGACCTTGCCGACTTCCGGCGCTCCCAACGCGCCATTTTTAGAGCTAGGGAAACGAAATACATACCAAACGATAGAGAATTGATCAAGGAACACGATAGTGAAGGTTTCAAGTCGATATCTCCAACCGTTTTGCCGCAATCGCCGCGGAAAGTTGAAAAAGTTTGATTTTTTCGGAAAATTTGACCTTTGACCGGTCATAAGTAGGTCAAATGTTGACCTAGGACCAAAAAATATACCACCAATCGCGAGATCTCGTTGAGAGCAATCCGTTGTTTTTTTCGCTAAGCTCTACGACCTTCCGTTTCGAAACGCCAGGGGGGGTCGTAACAACCCCCCCCCCCCTGGTCGTTCGTGTTATGAGAAATGGCCTGGTCGTGCGAGGGTTAACATTAGATTTGAGTTGAGATAGCCAAAATGGGGTCCCTGGCTCACAATAACCGGTTTCGGCACTCACAACATCGAGAAATGCCTTAAATCGGAAATATTGAATTTCAAAATTACAGCATTTTGATTCAGAGGGGCTAATGCATTTGAATACCCCTCTGAATGTGTGACGTCAGTGCAGATATCTAACGATTTTTAAATGTTTGACTAAAACGTTCTGTAGCACGCGGTGGTATATGCTGCTTTGCGCGCAACAAGTGCCGCAATTTCAGCTGCCAAGCTATTGCTTCCAAATAAAGTCGCTAGGAACAGCGGAGATCCCAAAAAGTAAACAAAAGTAAAAGTCTAATATCTTGAAAACCGGTGAATATTTTTCGGTGAAATTTGGTAGATATTTGTTTTTGCTCTTTCTGAACGGAGCGACATCACTTTCATGCCAATTCATAAACTTTTTGAAGGTGGGAGGGTCCCTTTAACAGCGATAATTATCGTTTATCGTTTATCGCTCATCCTATCGCATGCGGAAACCACTGGTTAGACCCGTTCCCCAAAAGTCAATTAATACAAACCATTTGTAGAAATAAGTAGTGGCATCATGTAAAACAGCCTTTTTCCCTCTGGGAATACTTATGAGCTACAGTGTGGAAAGGAACATACATAAGAAAATGTTTTCTTTCCATTCACTTCATATTTTGCAATCAGTCATAGTGTGCTAGATGTAGGTATGGTTTATGGTAAAACCTGGTTGCAACCAAGGCCCTAAAACATAAGGTTGGACGAAGTTTTCTACCAAAAATGTACTAGAATAGCGCACGAGTCAAAGCTATTTCCGTTGTTTCTTTACAAATATGTCGCAAACAAGCTTTTTCTGTAATAAATCATTATTTCGAAGTCAAGCAACCAGTTGCTATAAATTCGATAAGCAAACACTTATTTTTTATATAAAAGCCTAGCTAATATAGTCCAACTCTAGTTGAATAATCAAGTAGCTACTAAATTTTCCAGATGTGACACATATTGCGCACTTCAGACAAATGCGTTGCTAGGGCGTTGCTAAGGACTCTTTCGCATGTTTTGCTGCCTGGTTTTGTTATGAAGTGAGGGAAGTGAGATGGACAGGCTATTTGATTTTTTTTCTGGTTTTATAGGACCGTCTCAATTATTTAACTTGACATACTTTTCTTGCTTTTTTATCCGAGGCTTTTTCAATAATTGATAGATTCCAGCATGGAAATAAAAGGGCGAGCAGGCCCAGTGGCGCGGGAACTTCTTCCAGACTGGGGGGGCTGAACCATCATAGAGATCAACCTAGGGTACCCTCAAATCTAGTTTTCTCATCGGTTTTAGGCCACTTATTTTTCAGACCTTGGCCTTTTCAACGAAAAAAAGAAGAAAATATTTGCAAAAAAGTGAGGTATTCCGTCTCAGCTGAGTGAAGAAACTACCGTTTTGGCAACCTGGAATAAAGGTTTTAAGCTGCCAAATGAGTTGCCGAGTCAGTAAAATAGGTAGATTTTTCACTCACATGCTTTCTTCCTTTGTGACTCACAACCCCTAATTTGGGGAGGACAAGCTGCCCCAACGGTTCCTGGCCTCATGAAAAGTTGTGAGGCACCGCCCCCACGGCCCCAGAGTTGTGAGAGCAAGCTTCCCCCACTGCCCTCTCCCCCGGTTCCCGCGCCTATGTATGAATCTATGAAATTGTGTTGGTAGATTTCCGATTTCGATTCCTCCAGCTGGGGGGGCTCAAATACATTACGAGCCCCCCCAGCCGAAAAGTTGGAGGGGCTCAGCCCCCCCCCTAGCCCCCCCGGTTCCCGCGCCACTGAGCAGGCCACAGGGGTAAAAGCAAGTCGACTGATGGTGAAATAAAAGGTAGAAGTGTCTGTTCCATTAGAAATTTTATGTGATGTGATGGAACATGAAGCAACAGGATCAGACGCAAGAACCACCAATTAAGCAGAACCAGAAGCGCCGTGCAATCAAAAAGCAGTCATGGTTACGTTTGATTAGCTTTCAGAAAACCTTGGAACTTGGAAGACGCCAGACGGTGAGCAATCAAGAGATCTTACAAGACCAGTAGTTACTTGAAAACGAGAGCCGCCAGGAAAATCAGTAGTTTCTTCAATGGCAACACATCTCGACATCTATCTAGCAATTATTTTCACCAGCGAGGTGCTATCATAGTGTGTTGTGTCTGTATCCCTAACTGCTCAAAAAATATTTGTCAATAAATAAACAAACAAAATAATGCGTCTTTTTCTACTGAAAGTAAGTCCTCCAAGTGGCAGGGGATGAATGATAGAAGGTAGGTACCTACCTAATTGTCATCATATTCATTCAATTCATAGGCAATTCAGGGTCATCGATCGGCAGCGCCCTTACTGCATGATACTGCGGATCGTCGATGGGTTTCTTGATGACTCAGACTCTGACTCAGACTTTCAAAAATCAACTCTGACTTTGATTTCAAATCATGTCGGCTCTGACTGACTCCGACTCCACAGCCCTAGCAGGTCTGCGGAGGCAATGGTTTTTTGGTGACTCCGACTCCGACTCTGGCTTTCAAAATCGACTCTGACACTGACTCTGGTCAGAACTGTCGACTCCGACCGACTACAACTCCGACTACGGAACCCTGAAAGGTCTGCGGAGGGAATCGAATTTCGGTGACTGACTCAGACTCCAGGCTTTTAAAATCTACTCTGACTCCGACTCGACGACTCAGGTCAGAACTGTCAACTCCGACCGACTTCATGACTCCGACTCCGGAGCCCTACTGGCAGCTATCACGCCAGGGAGCTGCAAATCGTATGTTCCGTGGCGGTTTATGGCATTAAAGTCGATAATGCGGCTGAATCGCACTATGAAACACCCTTATTGGCTGCAAGAACCACGAACGTTAGCGCATCACCACTGGAAAACGTGACAGGTTATCGATTAATTGGCCCTGGATTTGGATAAATAACATGTTGATGATCATATTAGCACACATTTACATTACCATTTATCTCAAGGTTGCCCTTCAGGCGGCTCTAAACTATGGCAATTTCCCTATCTTCAACATGTAAATGCCCTCGGGCGTCCTCGTGGTGACGTAGGCATGGGAGTGCCAGGTTGGTAGGAACTAGACTTCGACGCCCCCTGGTTGCAACCGTCAGAAAATTTCCAGGAACCGGTCTGGACCCATATGGGTCCAGACCGGTTCTTTGGACCGGGTCCTCGGGTCCACATTTTGCCACCTCTAATCGAGACATCCGAGACGAGACATCAAGTAGGGTGGCGCCATCTCAACCTTTTCGCAGCCGGTTAGAATATTGGGCACAGGAGGCAGCATTACGGTGATCAGGGACAAGAGGGCCATGGGCTTCTGGGTCAGGATAATGGCTTGTGGTTGCCCATCAGTCACCCACTCACCAGGGCGCTCGGCTACGGGATTAAGCGCGCCGTGCACCTCAGTTCCTGCAATGTTCTGCCTCACTGACTCAGCGAGGGAGGGAAGGACAGAGCGACAGTCACACCCCGCGCCGGCCGGCCACTTTGTCACCGGATCATTGATGCGGCCAGGCCTGTGACCATGCTTGCATTCCGCAGCGCTGACACGCTGAGCGCTCCCAGCTGTGAGCTACCGGTAGCAGCGGACGATCGTGCGGGGCACCGTTCCGCATTTGACCCAGTAACGGCGCAGCGGGGCGTCTCGGTCGGCGGCACCGCCGCAGCGCCGTCACGTCACGACAGATGGTGGCCTGCCGGTGCAGAGGCGCACTGGGGCAGCTCGTCGACCGCGGCAGAGGCGGGCGGGGGCGGCACGTAGACCGGGGACCGGTTGCAGACATCTGCACTGTTCAGCCAGGTCGGCGTCGAGTGTTAGGCGCAAGGCGTGTACTGCGCGACAGTGAAGTGAAGTCGCGATCCGCCGAACTACACAGACCTATACACGGACTGTGGGGAGCTGGGAGGACAGCTCGGAAACACAGGGTCCCCGAGTCGGCGGTGGACCGTCGGCACCGTCGTCGTCCACTAGTCGGCGATGGAGGCGGCGCTGGCGTCCGTCTCTGCGGCCGCCGGCACGGCGCTGTCCTGGCTGTCGGGCTGGCCGGAGGCGACCCCGGAGCCGGCAGACAGCGGGCGGCTGAAGCTGCAGCGGGTGCAGCAGCTGCTGGACGCCGAGCCGCCGGCTGAGCCCGACTGGGAGCGGGCGGTGTGCCGGGCCGCCGGCCTGCCGACCGCCGCCTGGTCCCTGCACCGCCGGCAGCGCCGGGACTACAGCCGGCCCAGCTTCGTGTGCCGCACCAGCAACACGGGCCTGTTCAGCTTCTTCGCCGTGGCCGTGCTCATGCTGGACATCACGGCGAACATCATGGCCACCATCGACATCGACATCGACATCACTGCCAACAACACCGCCGGCACCGGCAACAACAACAATAACAACAATAACAATAATAATAACAACAATAACGATGGTGGCGGCGGCGATGGCGGCGGCGATGGCGGTGACGGCGGTGGTGATGGTGACGGCGACAGCGACGGCGACGGCGGTGGTGGTGGTGGGAACAACAATAACAATAATAACAACAACAATAACAACGGCCGGTTCTTGAGCCTCGGCGAGGCGTTTTGGGGCGATGCGTTCGTCACGGGCCGGCTAGCGTCAGCGGCTAGGCGAAGGGCCAGAGCAGCACCCCAGCCCGGCTCCGCGGCCGATCAGCGCGAGAAGAAGCGGCAGGGAGCTGACGGTGGCGACAGCCGGTCAGCCGCAGACCTCTGGCGCTACGAGCAGCACTGGACCGACGTCGAACGGCGCCGTCTGGGAGCCGTGGACGGCATGAAGACGGCTCTGGTGGTCAGCAGCTTCCGGCACCTGCGGGCGCTGCTGGAGCGCTCCCTGCCCCGCGTCTGACGGCAGACGGCGACGACTCACCGCCCTACGACTAACGATACGGACTGCACTTGCAGCGACTGCACAATGTAATTATTTCACCTCCACCGGCATACACTAGCGGCGGCGCTGCCTGGCCGCCAGCGACACAGTGGCAGTCGCAAAGGTTTCTCACAGCTAAACCAAACTATCATAGTCGAAAATTTTGTCGAGGCTACTCCTATAGTTTTACCATCTTACAGCGAGAGAAGAGCATTAAACATCGGCGATGAATATAAAACCACTGCCCATGAAACCAATAGGTACAGCCCACCGCTAAAGTAATGTGCGGTTTTACCAATCTCAACGGATGGCTTTGACTGGCGATTTTATCATGCGGAGTGATCGAAAAGAAGACGTCAGTAGATAAAATTGCAGCTGCAAGGGTAACGATAAGGCTAGCTACATTCAAAGTTTCATTGTGGTCTGGCTAATCATTCCTAAGCTTCAAAAGCAGAACATACCCAGGACTGAAACCGCACATGACTTATGCCGTGGACTGTACCTACTTCTTTATTGTCTACGGACCTAAAATATTGTAATTATCTAATTTCAGGCAGGGCTGACTGCAAACTAGCTGCTTGTCCTTTTATATATTATATGTAACAGTCACGTGAGACGCCATTTTAATGCATAGGAAGTTAATACGTCTAAGGTTTTTCTCGCGCTCAAGAGTCAAGTATAGGTATTTAATTTCTCGTTCTAAGGGGGGTATTTAATCGCGGCGGCCTCCACAGATATATTTCTGTATGCCCTGTGCGTAAATCATGTATGCACAATGCACATACATCAACATTCGATTCGTTACACTTTCGGTTAAAATTATCACCGGCGAACCGGGAGAGGCCAAGGTCAGGCATGGAGGGTCCGTGGTGTCATTCGCAACAAGCACCAATTATGTAGCGTGTCACTAGGGCCCAAAAATAACACGCTTCCCGGGCCGAGATGAGCCGCCTCCTGTTTAAAATGGAGTGGGTGTGCATTACAACAGACCATGCTTTGCTCATATACCTACTTTTTATGTTGATTCTGACTTTCGAGCTGTTCGATTTACCTACTTATGCTCGACTGCGTGCGAGTAGGCATAGGTATAATGTTTCGGTATACCATTCGAACCGAACTTTCAGGCCACGAACTGTGCTGGGCTATAGCCGGGCACGGCGGGTACGGTGGGCCAGCCCGGGTGACCCACGTGTGTTCGTGCTGCGCCGGCCATTCGCCCGAACCCCGAATGGTTGCTATCCAAGTGTTGCCAGCATTTTGCCAGAGGAAGATACCGCAAGACTTTTTTGCTGGCACGAGTAAATGGATTTCATCGGCAAACAAATATAACTAAAAGGTGGCTGTCCTGACTTTGGGCTTTCTAGGGCTAGCTCTAAAATTACATGCATCTTTAGTCGTTACGCTTTACGTGCAAGCTCTCACAAATCCTGATCACTGTTGCTGCTTCCTAAGCATGGAACATACTACCAGTGAACTTCATGAGACTCATGAAACTCCCAGATTGAGCCTCGAGTGCCTAATAAACCGTTGTAATAGCTATCTTCTCAGACGGCTTTCGATATCTGAAGGATTTGAGACCCACATTAGGAGGCCCGGTGGTCCCATGTGAATTGGAAACGTCTTTGCGTCATTTGGACCGACTACGCTTTTATTAGCGTTTCAATCTAGAAAGCCGCTGAGTGAAAGTCATGCGCACAATTACGATCTTTTGATAAAAAAAAATTAATTAAAAGGTTTGCTTTGATAAATTTTTCACTCATCGTACCTAGCAACATGTGACAGGACAGCAGTAATAAAAACTAAGTGCCTAGGTACCTACATACCTATGTACCTCCGCACTATATGTAGTAGGGTAGGGTGGGGTAATTTGAACATGTGGGGCAATTTGAACATAGTGTGAAAAACACAAAATTACGGAAAATCCTTAAGTGGCATGACAATATGACCAATGAGGGAAATTATCGTAACTAAAAGGGCTATCATATGAACGGGGTTTAAAGTTTCAAGGAATGAAGATGTTGACGCACACTGTAAAAAATCAATTTCGCAAGTAAAAACGCCTAAAAACACGTCATTGCAACTTCATTGCAGCGCAAAATCTTGCATTGCTAGCGCCTAATACGCAACGGCTTTTGTTGTACAATGACCTAATCAGTGCCTTCAATCCAAGAAATTTGCTTATGAAACCTGTTTTTGAATATGGCAAAGTAACTTTAAGCGTGGGGTAATTTGAACATAGTGTGAGAATTTCAATGAAGACAGGGATAGCTCCGAAAATAACAGCGCTCCCAGTTTTTTTTTTGCCAATATTTTCGATCCAAAGCAGTAGCAGATAAGTGATGCCAGTTTTATAGAATTTACGTCTAATATCCGTCTAATGACCGGCATTTTCGTTGATTTCCGTTCAAAAATGTTAAAGTCAGCTATTTGTCCAAATATGTCCGAAAATTACGCATTAATCAGCACTCAAAACTGTCATTTAAATTGCTTATAATGTAATTTTACCAGCCGAAAAATGTTCATTATATTGAGAGCTTAACAAGCTTTCCATTCGCCAATCAATGCTACGCACGATTACTTTATAAAAAGCGCTGAAGTGTAGCAAGCCATCGTCCAATGTTGTCCAGTCTGCTACCTTTGTCCAACCAATTCCGAATTGGACATTGGACAAAATCAGAACTCCAAATGTCCAGGTTTCGATTGGCACCACTATAACAGATGCAGTAAGGTTGGGGGAGTTTTTATCGAACAAAAATGATAGACGTTCTGTTAATTTGAAGAGAGGCGAATTCTGTCAACTGACCGATGTGCAGCGTGCAGATATTGATACTCTGCAACTGTCATTTTTGTTGTTGTGTTGATTTTTCAAGTGAAGGTATGTTTAGAATTGTTCTGCCTATTTGTTTATGGGTCAAACAAGATCGGTGCTGGCGAAACTATCGTTTTTATGACAGGTAAAGGCAGTATGTTCAAATTACCCCACGGTGAAACAATTTGAACACACCGTGACTTGGTGGAGAATTGAGGCTATGCTCTTCAAGGTATGCTCGGCTCGTCCAAAAATGAGGCCTGCATGGTGAAAGCAAGTGACACTTGCGCTACTGAAGCAGTTTTTCTTGATACAGGGTTGAGCTGGACTTAGGTACAACGGAGAACACGTAAAAATATGTTCAAATTACCCCACACTACCCTATATATTGGCGCAAGTATACACCCCTGGTATACACTACCCAAGGCCTTATTAGTTATTACACTATGTACCTACGTACATGCTGACATCAATTTATGGGCCCCGGTTGCGTAACATTGCGTGTGAGCATTAACTACATGCTATACAGTCACATACCTTCAACTATAGGGCCGAGTCACGACCGTGCGTGGCGAAGTGTCGTTCGGCTCCGTGACCGCTGGTGACGGCAGCCACGTAGCGCGGCAAAACGCGTGAGTTATCGCTGCAGAATCATTAGCGGCGATAAGCGTTTTTCCTATGCAGCTGCGATTCAATTGAGGCTACCTAAGCAGCCCCACAACCAAGTTCTACATTTATTTGATATATATCACCGCATAGCTCGATATGCGCCGACGGCCGAACGGTAGGCATGTAGGTACAGGTCTCGCGGGTTTTAGCGGTAGGTTTTGCACCTAGAAAATTTAGTGTACTTCAGGCTATATCTTCGTCGTTTTAGGCTTTTAAGTGTTGAAGATGCGATCGACTTGTTGGGTAACAAGCCGGCCATGATCGTGTAAAATGGCTTCATCGTAGATCGATTAGTTTCTGAGATATAACCGGAAATGTAAAAGTGCAAAACCTACCGCTTAATCTCGCGAGACCTGTACATAGTATAATTAATACTGTATTATGTATTACACTATGACACTATTTATTACACTATAGTATGTATGTGACTGGATCATGGGCCTATTAGCCGTTTTCAAGACTGCACCAAATGTACCAAATCTGGACCAAATCTCTTTTACAACAAAAAATAGCTTCGTATCACAAATTTATCTGTTTTAATAGCAAATTATGTCTGATAATTTGAAAAATGATGTCTTTAACCTGCGCCGGGCCGGTGCAGTGCTCTGATTCCGCGCCGGGCCGGGGGGGGGGGTGTCTGAACACCCCCCCCCCCCTTCTAACTCGGCTCCTGGGCCACGTAGCGACACGCAGTAAGCGGCAATCAAAAGAACGTCCAAAATAAGGACGAAACATTTCGGTCATTTTTTGGGTCAGGTCAAAGGTCAGGTCACCAGAGGTAAAATGTTGACTATTTCAACATTTTGGAAACTGCCGACGGCTATCTCGGGAACCGATAGAGCTACAGCGCCGCGGAAAAGCGAATTCGATAGCCCTTTTACAGACCTTTCTGAATAATGTTCTCAGATTTGACCTCAGGTCAACGGTTTAGCCTCCAGAGGACACAAACTCCAAAAATAGCCGTTTTTACGAAAAACGTTTTTTTTTCGGCAATAACTTTTGACTCAAAAGAGTCATGACATTACATTTGCCAGAATCGTGTTCCTCTCGTCAAGACGCGTCGAATGAACTGTACTTTGACCTTGAAAGGTCAACTTGAAAATTTGACCTCAGGTCAAGGTCATGACCTGACCGGAAAAGGTCATGTTGCATAATCAGTCGATCCGCAACGTCGAGCCGAACACATCTAAGGCGTTCTCAGCGCTCTAGCACGCCTCTATCAGAAGTCATTAGCGAAAAACTGTTAGATTCTGCTCGTGACCTGAGATGACCTCGGGGACATAACGTGGGGTCACAGTTGCCATTTTCCGGTTCAGTGTGTCAATCTTACCTACATCTCGATGTTTGAGAATGTCTATAATAGCGTTCGTGCAACCCAGACGCTTTTCAATTTTCTCCCATTGACTTATAATGGAGAGGCCGCGAAATTGACCTGACCTTAGGTCACCGATATCAAAATTCCGAGATATAAATTTTATAGATAATGTTCGTCTAATCAATCGCTGAAAGTTTCAAGGTAATCAATCAATCGGTGTAGCTATGACGAGCATTCTTATTTTTTCTGAGGTGAGGTCACTTGGCGTGACCTGGTGATCTGACCTAAGGCGACCTGGGCCTGAAATTTTCACAACATGTGCGGGTAGGATGCACAAACAGAGCGCCGCCGTTTTTGAGATATCTGCGAAAAACCGCAGGGGGGTGTTCAAACACCCCCCCCCCCCCCCGGCCCGGCGCGGGTTAAGATCTGTGCAACCCAAACTAACAGCTTTTTAGAAACACAGTGAGCCTAATTTGACCAAATATACACCAAATCTGCACCTTATCTGCACCAAATGTGTAGGAAGATGGCCATGGAAACGGGGTCATAGTTTTACGCCGTATCTTAGAACTTAGTTTCTGTTGGCAATTTCCTTTGACACCATCACATTGCCCGCGTCGAGGCTATGAATTAAATCACCTTGATAGAAATGGTCAATAACTAACACCAAGGCATGTAGGTATGTGCCTCAACAAAAAATATTAAGTTTTCACAGAGGAAATGATGGTGGCAACTGACACAAAGCTTATACCTACGTCATTGATTTCACAAGAATCGTGATTTTACCGTGTTGAATTCGTATTTTACTGCGATTCTCTATCATCAATATTTACTTCCTGGTCCGTGAGTACATACGTGCCTACAGATGAGTTTGTCATATTTAATCCAGGGCGGCTCGTTTTCACTCGTTCTCTCTGACCCAGTAGAGCACGGTCCCCGAGTCATGCGCCTCTACCATCATCCACGGGCTGTGGCTATAGAATCCCTTGCCCGTCCTGGTGATCAGGGTGCCCCAGAAGGAGCCGTCGGCGCTGGTGGTGAGCGCATACTCCAAGTACGCTGGTGTAAAGAAGCCGACATTGATCCACGGCAGTCGGTCCTCGACAGTGTGTGTGGTGGTGGTCCACTCGCTGAACCGAGTCACCAGCTGGGTGGTGACATCCGGGGCGTACCGAACCAGGGAGCTGACCCGGGGCGAGGACCAGATGCCGCCCCACTGCTGGCGACCCGTCTCAGCCTGACCCTCCAGTCTGCGAGGAGAGATGAAGGAGCTAAATTAAGCCAATTTAGTTTATGAAAATCACCGTTCTAGAGCAATAAGAAGAGTAATAAAAGCCTTGCATGTATATTATTTTCATTCGATCTGGCTTGAAAATATTACGAAACATGCTACTTTGCTCGATTTATAGCGCTAGATTGTATGGATTTTCTTTAAAATAAGTTACCGATCTGTCTACAAAGCTTACCATATCCGGCCGATAATTCAAATATTTTTCTTCATATTTTCACCGCCATAACGTCACGGAGACATTTATCTACTAGCCTGTAGAGGAAGCGGTCGCCGGTGCCGAAGCTGAGGATGTAGTCCCCGTGCTCCAGGATGGAGTAGTCACCACTGATGGTCGGCGACTGCTGGTTCCTGCCGGTGAGGAGGTTGAGCGTGCCGTCCTCGGTCCAGCTCTGAGACACGGAGGTCAGCAGCAGCGTCCACCCGCCGCCGTCCAGCTCCTGGTCACAGAGCGCCGGCACCGGCCAGCCGGCCAGCTGGTGCACGCCGCCGGGGGTGGCCGGCCGCATCTGCAGCAGCTGCAGACAGGTGTGCGGACAGAGCAGGCCCACAGCGCCGCCGGGCTCAGAGGACAGACGGGCGTCGCCGGGCTCCGCCCCACACAGCTCTATAGACGCAGGCAGCAGCTGGCAGGCGCCGCTGCCGGAGAGGAAGTTGAAGCCCCAGCAGGAGTCGTGACGCTGACAGAGGATGCCACACTGGGTCAGACTAGCCGCTGACCAGGAGTCGAGAGGTGACACCGAGCTGCTGATCTGGCCGGGGATGACGTGATACTTGACCTCGGAGGCGGAGACCGGACCGTGATGAAGCAGTGACCAGATGGACAGCAGCAGCAGCAGCCGCGCACAGCGCCGTGGAGAACGGTATCCCATCATAGCTGCAGGTATCCACGAGTGATTCAATTGACTTTGGTCAGATTTAGGAGCCTTGGGACCTGTAAATTAAAACGAGAAAACTACGATGCCCTTTAGACTGCCGTAATCGATAGTTCTTTCGATAGTTCTAGATGCGCTGTTATCTGCTGGGAAGACCCAGCAATGGAGGTTTGGGTTCTCAAGTCTGCGTTCTTCACTGTCTCAATATCGGTCCAATCAGATCTGATGTCCGCTTGTGCCCTCAGAGGGTGTTGGTGGATAAACTTGTAAATGGATCCGGATCCAGTTGGGCACCGGTTCTGGTCGTTTGACCGCGGTACCGGTCACCGACGACCTCACCGGCGACCTTCCGACCCTCGTCTGTCGTCTGTCCGTTCTAAGGTCCGTTCGCCCTTGCTAACGACAGGTTTGTTTGAGCTGTTGCTGAGTTTGCTGCTGTTGCCATTTTTCCAGGACAACATTCCCGCAGTCACGTCAGGTCAAGGAGCAATACGAAGTCATTACATATAATCCGCTAGCGTACAGTAGCGTGTCACGCCAGGCTAGGCACAGCGGATCAATGCGCGCAACATCGTGCGTGCTGCGTATTCGTCAAAACTCAAATGCATAATGCTTGCCGCTCAGCTGGCTTAGCTGAATGACCAGTAGGCACATGACATACCAAACAAAGTACGCAGTAAAACAGCCACAAGGCACGACTTTCACCTCGGGTGGCTGTGGCGACGGTGACAAACGAATCAAAAACCGCAAGAACGGGACCGGATAATAGCGCCAACCTAGGCAAATTACCTACAGTTCGCAGTGAGCCCGTGTGTTGAACAAATAACCCGCGCCCCGTGGGGGTGGGGGGGGGAGCGAACCCCCTCCCTCTCTTTTTTCGTAGATATCTCTTCAACGATTGCAGATATCGTCACTTAACTTTTAGGACCCCTCCGGGCAGCAATTTTACACATTGTGAATAAAAGTTTTCCAAAAGCTATGACAGGTTGGCTAAATATATGACGTCATGATGACGTAATGTTCTGTCATTTTTGACCCAAAAAAGGTTTCGCGGAAAGTGCTGTTAGGATATGCAGGTTTGAATATACCTTTAGAATATGTTCTTGAAATAAAAGATGTAGAACAGTAGGGATATAAAACTGTTAACCCTCGCCGGCCGAGGGGGGGGGCGGGTGCCGCCCCCCCCCCCCATAGGGTTTTTTCGCGATAGCTCCGAACGCGCTGGCGATAGAGAGCTGAAACTTGGCATACCTGACCTTTGATCCAAGCCGCATCTTTTGACACCAACCGCATTTTTGGGTCAGGTCAGGTCACTGACCTATGACGTCATAAGTGAACCTCTGCACGGTCTTCAGATGTCGCAACTTCGCAACGCCCTCACTGCCAGAGGAGATGTCACAGGGAAATGAAACTTGCAGGATCTAGTATCCATTATGAGTCTCACAACTTGTATATCTCGGATTTTTCCTAAAGGTCATATGAGGTCAGGTCATTTTCGTGACCTCACCATTATAAGTCAATGGGGAAAAATTCAAACTGCTATTCTGGCGCCGGGAACGATCTCCAACTATCTCAAGCACACAGAATCGTGATTTGATGCACTCCTTGCAAGGTTAGATGCGTCACTTTTGCAATGTTGACCTTCCGTGACGTCATTTATGACGTCATCAAGGTCATATTAGTTTTTCGTCAATAACTCCCGATCAAATTGAGCTAGCGAGTCGGGAAAGCCACCAATGGACTCAGGAAGACCTGCCGAATCGAATGATATGCGACATGACCTCTTTCGACCAGCTTCGTGACCTGGGGGTGCTGACCTGACCTTGACCTGAGGTCAACACCCCAAGTTGACCTGACCCGGACAAAAAGTATATCATTCGACGCGCCTGATCAAGGCGAACACGATGCTGCCAAAATCGCGGCTCTGCGGCCGTTTTTTGCGAAGTTATTCACCAAAAACTGAACCGTACCCTGGGGCACTTGACCTGACCTCAGAGGTCACCGGTTGACCTAGGACCTTAAAATCGGGTACCAATCTCTGCGTCTCGTAACGGCGCACACGCTCGTTTTTTCCGCGACGCGCTAGCTCCACCAGAGGCGAAACGGCGAGGGGGGGTCGTACCCGCCCCCCCCCCCCTCGGCCGGCGCGTATGTAGAAAACCAATAAGTCCGGCGAGGGTTAACTAGGATGTTTGAAATCTTTCCGTTTTGACAAAAAAAAAACTTTTTACATAGGCGGCGGAACGTGGAGGGCACCGGGGCACCGTTCCCCCCCCCCCCCTTTGATTTAGGCATTTTAACATTAGCCCTATGGGCGTTGTATGGAAAGAATGGGACCAAAAGTCGGCAGTGCCCCCCCCCCTTTAATTGAAGATGTTCCGCCGCTACTGATTTTTATATACCTAATAGCCGAAAAATTCCAAAACATTTTTTTTACGGATTTCGAAAAAAAATAAACGGAATATTTAACATGATACTCCCTACCATCTTCGATCCATATGTCAAATTTGACACCAATATTTCTCCTTTTTTGGCAAAGTTAGGTATAGCGGAAAAACTTCAAAATTGATAACATCAAATTTTCAAACTCAATTTTTAGCGATTCTAGACCACGTAACGCAAAACAAAGACCACCATAACACTCCCCATGTCAAGCTGCATCGAATCCATACCAATTTTATGAAAAATATCAATTTCAAAATTTGACCTTTTTTTACCTTATTTGACCTGACCTTCACCAGAACGTAACTTAAACTGGCCCCAAGGGCTGCCTAACTCACATAATCGCATTTGTCAGGTAAAGTGAACAAAAAAAAAACCGCATCACACGACACTTTCATATTGTGATCCTCAGTGACCTGACCTGGTATCAGTGGCTTCAATTAGCAAAATACCTTTTTAGGAAACAATTATCCATCGATGATTTTCAAGAACATGCCTTTTACTCGATTTTACAACACATTTCTGCGCAGACTGGTGTTCGATTCACCCGTGATTTATCGATTGGATTGAATCAATCAAAATTTGTTGAATCAAAAAGATTTGATTCATCGTCATTGTTCGATTGCACAAGCCATAATTGAATCGAACGCATTGGGAATCAGGGTTAATTGAATAAAAAAATTAATGGTTCATGAACTTAAACCCGCGCCCCAGTGGCGGTCTCAGCCAATTTCGCCCTAGTGGGGGGGGGGGCGTATGTTACCACCCACCTCTAACTCAAAAACTAAGAGGGCTAGAAAGACGGGGTGAAAAGCAGTCGATAGCTCTCGATGCGTACGTTCGAAAGTATTTCAGTCATTTTTCATCTTAGAGCAATATTGGGGTCACCAGAGGTCATCAAAGGTCAAAATTTGCGAATTGTTATATTTTTCAGAAAACATGCCATTAGGTATCTCAGAAACTATGATAGCTAGAAAAACGCATGGAAAAGCAATCGATAGCTTTTGAACTCTTCTTTTGATAAGGTCATCATCAAAAATGACCTCAGGTCAACGGTTTAGCCTCCAGAGGGCAAAAACTCCAAAAATAGCAGTTTTTACGAAAAGTGTTTTTCGACAATAACTTTCGACTAAAAAACGCCACGACATTTCTATTGCCAGAATCGCGTTCCTCTCGCCGAGACGCGTCGAATGAACTAGAATTTGACCTTGAAAGGTCAACATGAAAATTTGACCTCAGGTCAAGGTTTACCTGACCGTAAAAGGTCATGTTGCATATCAGTCGATGCGTCTCGGTAAGACAAACACAATGAGGCCGTCCCCAGCGTTCTATCTCTTTCCAATCGAGAGTTATTGGCAAACATCTGTTTGTAGCCTCAAATGACCTCAGATGACCTTTCTAGAGGCTATCAGCAAAAAAGACATCTTGGTCGTCACGGGTGGTCCAAATCATTGTGGTTCTGAAATATTTGGACTGCTCCTATGCGTACACACGGATCTAGAGGCATTTTCGTTTTTCTCCATTGACATAATGGAAAGGTCACGCCACTGACCTGACCTTAGGTCACGGATATAGAAAATCTGAGATATACAATAGAGTGTATCGATTTGAGGGTTTTTATTCCAGATTGAGAGGAAACTGTCAGATAAAGTGGCGCTATATATTTGTAAGTAAGAAAAACACAAAATCGGTGTCCTGCGGTCAGTATTCTCTGGTCCGCGCCCTCTTCTTTGAGACCATCTCGCCGTAACACGGGCTCCTATGGGATAACCTACTAGCGACATCTAGAATTGTAGGTGGCGCTAGCGTCGGCATGGCGTTTTAACACAGTTTGTGGTGTCTGATGCTGATCTTACTCACTCAATAGCGTTTGTTTTCCTTAATTGCCCATAATAATTTGTTTCAGACGTCTAGTTTAACAACTTCAAATGACAGTTAGAGGTTCTTTTGACATACTTCATAGTATAAAATAACAAAACATACAGGGAGTGTGGAGTTTTAGCTACACATGTGCCTATTTTGCCCTAGTTTTGCTCTCGGCTCTCGGCCTAGGCCCTGTTCTGTCTGGGGCAGATCGAAACCTATCTTATACCTTGGTGTGTATAGGAGAGCGTTACATGCGTTGGAAGGCTTGAATGGACTTTGAATGCCCATATCTGTATCATTATCATTAACAGTATCAAACCGCATCTATGCACTTTTCTCCTACGCTATGTTTTCGTGCTGTTTTCATGTCTCCTGTTCTATGATCACTGTATGTTTGTCTGGGTCACAAATGGCCATTGCTTTTGAGCAAAGTAATAGAAATACCCTAAAAACTAAAGTGCATTGCGTACACCAGTGCCTATACGCGCACCAGCCCAGTTCACCGTCAGTTAGCAAAGAGCTCTTCATTTAGTGCCTGTGACGCTTGAAACGGCTGAGCGGCAACAGAGGCAAAGTGTGTACGGCACATGAGTCAAATAATAGGATTCTGGATTATGTATGAAAGCACTGGTGAAAGGTATTTTATTAACTCGGTTGGCGCGGCGGAGAAGGACCGACGTAAAAGTCGGTCTCGTCATTGGCCTCGGCAAGTGCGCCGAGCAGGGCCCGAACGTGAGCTACAGCAGGGGTCATATCACGGACTGGTTGACAGTCAATCTGTGCCGGTGACCGGGCTCTTGCATGTGATCCTGTATTAAAACACCGCAGACTCACGAGTCCTGGTTGACTGTAGCCGTCTCTCGCATGCGGCAGTTCAGTTTGGTAGTATGCCTATTCCACCTACATAGACGCACCTGTTCGGGTACAGATAGTGCGCTGTTCCGGTACAGACGGCACCCGTTCCGTGCTTCCATCCTCAGGATACTGAAATCCTTCTCCTCCACGCCGAAACCCCCTCCGGGCTGGACAGGCAACTTTATCTCATGCGGGCTGCTCCCTTGGAGCGGCACCGCGGCTCCCGAGGGAGCGCACCCCGTAGCCGGGTGCAGTGAGTACTTTGGGGATGGGTGGCCTGTCCTCTGGACGGGATCAGCCCCGGTGACTCACTAGGGTGCCTGCCCAGACCAATGTCACCCCCTAATTCCTATCATCCTTCCGGCTCTGAAATGGTCTTGTCGGACCGAAAGAGCCTAACCCAACAAAACAAACAAACAAACAAACAAATACAGACGGCATCACTCGCTGGCCGCGCGCCGGGTCTCGAGGGGACGGTGACGGCACTGTCGCCGCCGTTGGTCGCGGTGACACGGGCGGCGGGAAAGTCACCGGACCTGCACCATAGTGCGGTGAATGGTTGGGCCTTCGCCGGCAGTAACTGTTTATTTGGGATGCGAGCTGTATGTAATACTACCAGCGCACGATATTCACCGTCTTCGCCACGCGGTAAGAGAGGAGCCCACGGCAGTCCGGTAGGATAGGCTGAGTTGTGACAAGTTCTACCCCGAAAGTGACCACCTTTGGGGCACTGAGGGACCGCTTGACGTGGCCACTCGTCGGTTTCGGTTTCACCTACTGGCTACTAATTTTAACAGCAGACGTTCGGAGACTACTAGATGGGTTTGTTCGTTATGCTTGGTTAGAGCCTATGGGTTAGTCTATTCGAGAACATTTTAGGGCCGTGGTATGATGAATAAATGAATTAGCGGGGAGAAGGCAATATCAGAATAAAGTCGACCATCGGGCACCGGCTGTGTGCCGCAGCGTCTCAGTCAAAAGACACCATAATGGCTGCAATGCTCTGAGTCAGGCTATGCTGGGATGATGAAACACGAGAGGGAGAGGGCAATGTAAGGTTCAATCAACCAAGGCTCAATCGGTTCAATCAACCACTGACGACTAGTCCGCTGTACCGCTGGGACGGCATTTCAGCGCCGGGACATACTGTTTTGACGGCAAGTCACAACGGGACAGACTAGAGCATACATTTGTTGAAATGGTCACTCCGAAGCTGACTTCCATCGGTTGTCTGCTAGGCGGACCGTTAATCCGGAACACGGAGAAGTGCAAGCAAGGATGATGGTGAATTAGTCGTAAGATTGGACAGAAAGCAAACTGGCTCACCAGTCACCAGTTACCGAGCACCTGACCAGTGTCCACTTTGACATTTGGTCGCTGGTAACACAATTGTACCGGCTATATGTAGTGCTTAAAGTACGATGCGGCAGGAGCTCAGTTGCTAATAGTTGCCTAATCTGCTACTTACTTGTTCGTGTTTAAGAGCTCAGGGCGCTAATGCATAGGTAATGTGTATTGTGTTATGTGTGATAATGTGTGGAAAGCTATGCGTTTGCAATGGAAAAACACTTGCAATGGAAAAAACAGCAATATACCAACACTAATGATGTAAAAAATGTGCATAATTTAATCCGAATGGCTTTTTTTACGTTTACAGATGTCTGAAATTAAGTTAGAGACAGTCTGGAATCACTGCCATCTAGCGTCAAAAGGGGAGAACTAAAGCTTCATCCTACGTCCGCAGCAGTTGGAATGGGGTTTACAAAAACCGTTCCGGGTCAGTCAATTTTGAGTTTTGAGGAAAATATTGCGCCCAGATATTATTTTTATGTCCTTGCGCCAAATAATATGCCAGTTTCCTTGCAAATTTCGGTTATCGATACACTCTAATATACAAGTTATAGGCGCCCATTACATCATGCAATCCACCAAGTTTAAAACCTCTCTGACCAGACAAACACTGCATGTTGGACATGATTGCAAACTTTTTTAGGCTTGGTCAGTTAACTTGACCTGGTGACCTGACCTGACATGACCTGGGGTCAAAAATTTCACACATTGTCCAAAATTGATGTGCAAAAAGCTACTCCAAGCGGCGCGGCTTCACACGCAAAGAACGCGACATGGTGGTAACATATGCCCCCCCCCCCCCACTGGGGCGAAGGCTAAAAAGGCAATAATTACCTAGTGAACATAGCTCATTAACAACAAATGTTCACACTATTGTCATGTGATGATAATTAGGTACATGACAACAAAAAGAACACAACAAATACAATACTATCCCTGAATCAGGTATTTTTTAATCGCATCGAACGTTCGATAACTTTTCGGCTGAATCAAATGTGAATTATTCCTTTTTTTCTGAATCGAAAGGAATCGATTCACCATTTTTTTTTTTTTGAAGGAATCGAACGGATGAGTGAATGGAATTAATGATTAAATCGATCCAAAAAAGGTGAACCAATAACCAGTCTGAATTCATGGAATGCCTGTAAACGGCGAGGCCTTTGACTTGACCTGTGACGTCATCGGTTGGACTGAGGTCAATGAAATTGGGTCCCTAGGTGGTTTTTCGGTGGGGCTATCTGACACCGTTTGAATTTTGAAAATCGGCCCGTCGCTTTCCGAAATCTTAGGGGGGGGGGGGCAAAACGGCCGCCTACGGGTGGCAAGGTCCATCGATAGCCCTACAGGACGCGGGCTAATAGGTAATCCTATTAGGTATATACTTAATATACTATGATATTGCAATACCTAAGATATGGACGCAATACCTAAGACATTGCGTCCTTGAACATCGTATTCCGTTACCCGCTCCCATATAGCTCGCAGATCACCCCTGGACTTGCTGATCGGTGCTGACTCGGGAGGTGACCCAGTGACCTGATCTCATCCGCTGCCGCTGCTGCTGCTAACCGCGGCGAGTGTTCCCTTCAGCCGCGAGAAGTTGAGAAGTTCCACCCAACAGCGGACGGACAGGATTGTGACAATCAGGACCGCATCCACGTCACTGGCCCTTGCTTCTTCCGTCCTTGACTCCTTTCTAATGTTCCTTCGGACCTGATACGGTTATTCCATGTATTGCCGACGTGGATCCGAAGGAAGACCCCGATGTATAGGTCCGGGTGTGTCAATAGGATGCATTTACCGGGGGGATGGGAGGGGGAGGGGTACCCGTTTGTCCCCACAATGTGTAACCGCACAGGTATCATCACGGCACTCTTCAGTGTTCGCGATTGACCACTGGGCTCCGGTCTATCTTGTGGATCCGGATCTGATGAACGTGTACATACATACCTACACATGTAGGGGAAGGAGGGTGAATTGCGCCACCTTAAGGAAAAACGCTAATTGTAAGAAAACCGCTGGAGATATAAGCATGCCCTGGTAACCATTTTAAAGAGGAACTCATTGGCTACGATTTAAGAGCCTCCCGATCAATTAAGAATGTTTCGTTTGCTTCTGACAGCTGCTTTTTCAGAAACATGGAAAAGGGCGCATTTGCCAACAACCGCTGTAAATTGCGCCAGGGGGATGGCGCAATTAGAACCCAATTGCGCCCTATACCCGCCCATGGCTAATCGAATGAGACGAAATGCATACACTCCGGCAGTCTAATGTCATTGCGGCTTACTTAAACATTTATAATGTTATTCAGGCTGGATAAATAATAAATGTAGATATAAATCGCGATGTTTTTTGCCCAGGTAGATAACTTGACATGTGCCCGTACGCTTGTAAAAGTGCAGCGAAAACGTTTACTGTAACGGACTAGATATATGTGAACGTATGCGCTTATACGGTTAAATTTTCATTCGTTTCTCTCAAAATTCATAATTTTTATCGTTTTGACAACTTTATGACATCAGTTTTTACTTTTTTTATCATAGCTGTCACCTCTTACGCCTGAGTCCATGTTGAAAATGTCGTATTTTGTCAGTTACACCACAAGTTCGTAGCCCAAATGGCAGCTGCATTATAAGTTTGACGAGAGAAATAATTTGCGGACTGACGACAGCGGGTTGCTCTCCTGCCTGACATTAAACTCCTTCTTTATTGCAATCAGTTAATGATGCATTCATACTGTCGTGATACAATAGCTACATCATTATTCTATTTGCGTCCCCCTGGCGCAATTGCCATGGGCGCAATTAAAATTGAGGTACTTTTTAATAAAAGCGTAGAAGTTATCATAAAGATGTTGAAGGAAGTTTACTGTTTCAGTGAAATATAATTAAAAAGGGGTTTTCTTTCTAAATATCACTCTGAAAATCACACAAATATCGCAAATTTTTATAGCCAACGGTTCAAAATACTGCAAAAAAGTTAAGAAAACGCCGTAACATCTTTGATGGCGTAATGAGCTTTGCTGATTGGCTTCATCGGAAAGCTTGGGCCATAAAAGGAACTATCCAGTGGTGAAAATAATGTTTTCGAACACAAAATGCTAATCATGCCATTGAATCCGTGGGAATGTTGGTGGGCGCAATTAGTTAGGACGGCGCAATACACCCACTTTCCCCTACCAACTACCAATGTAACATGCATGGGAGGTTCGAATCTGTACATGTTTCTGATCGGCGCCGCGAGCCGGAGCCATATAAAGCTCCCCGTATCACCCGAAAGCCGCTCTTCGTATCGGGTCCGGATATGTAGGTCTATATCACTGGGCTGGGAGCGTGATCCTTAGTCCTTGGCCTGGCGAGGCGTACCGCGACTGGATAGTGGCGACATCTATGATGACCGCTGCTGTCTACTTCAGCGCCGCCGCCAAACTTTGCCAGCCAGCCCACCGGCCGCCTGCCGGGTAACCGGACAAAAGATCGTAAAGCAGAAGATCGTATGGCACAAGATCGTAGGCAGTTGATCGTATGCAAAATATCATAATGGATAAAGATCGTACGACATAATGCTCGTATGGACAAAAGATCGTATTCGCTAAAGATCGTCAAGGAAAATGATCGTATGTCAAAAAGTCGTAGGTAATTGATAAGGATCGTACGACATAATGATCGTATGGACAAAAGATCGTATTCGCTAAAGATCGTCAAGGAAAATGATCGTATGCCAAAAAGTCGTAATGGATAAAGATCGTACGACATAATGCTCGTATGGACAAAAGATCGTATTCGCTAAAGATCGTCAAGGAAAATGATCGTACGCCAAATGATCGTATGAGATAAAGATCGTACAGTCAAAATATGATATTCACATGGCAGGCACCGTTCCGTGCTTCTATCCTCAGGATACTGAAATCCTTCTCCTCCACGCCGCAACCTCCCTCCGGGCTGGACAGGCAACTTTATCTCATGCGGGCTGCTCCCTTGGAGCGGCACCGCTGCTCCCGAGGGAGCGCATCCCGTAGCCGGGTGCAGTGAGTGCCTTGGGGCTGGGTGGCCTGTCCTCTGGACGGGCTCAGCCCCGGCGACTCACTAGGGTGCCTGCCCAGACCAATGTCTCCCCTTATATCCCGCGCCCCGCTGGGCTATTCAGCCATACGAGCCCTGCTGGGGGGGGGGGGCAGATTCTGCCCCCCTGTCTAACTTCCGAACCGATGGTCGTAGAAAGACGGGGAAAACGGCAATCGAAAGCTCTCAACAAGGGGGCGTTCCACGACAAATCGACAACTAAAAAATTAAATTTGCACCCTCATATTTTATTCTTCGTTGAAAACTATTGTAAGGGGTTGTGATGGGCGGGAAAGCCAGCTGTGGCAAGGATTTTTTTCTTCGAACAACGGTTTCCGAGATATAGCCTCGGGCAATTCCTGGAGTTCGCGCTGCAGCTCTATGTTTGGCGGCCTATAACTCAGAAACTATTGGTTTTTTACGATAAAAACTTTATATGGTTCAACTCACAATCAACCAAAAAACATTTTGGCTATCTCAGATTTTCAATTTTTGAAAATTTTGATCACGTGACCTTTTGTCCTATTTTTCAAAGAGTGACCTTGATATTTTCCCCACTGAAAGTTGCAGTTTTGTCTGATGACGATTAAAGCCTTATCGATCGTCATTCATATGCGATAATAAAAAAAAGTGGTTATCGCCCTACGTTGACCTCAGGTCAGGTCATTTTTATGACCTGTCCATTATTACGAGCGGGAGCGACAGCGATATCTCGAGAATAAAGCAAGATAGCGACAAGCGGTAAACGGTAAAGGGTACACACGGATAAGGTCTATAATTTTTACTGAGGTCATTTTTAGGTCAGGTCAAAGATGACGTCACAGGAGCTAAAAGGAAGTCAAAATAGCGGCACTATACATATATATGAAGTTTTTCTCGAATAACTTTCAAGGCATCCCAGCTAGGAACAAACTAATAGCACCATCGTGATCCTCTCGTCGATCCGCATCGAAAGATATGTATGTTTTATTTTTTATTATTTTTATTTTACATCGTGAACAATTCCGTCAAAACAAGAGGCTATTACATGTTCGTGTCATCATATAGCAATGGACTGGGGAAACGAGACTACATAACGCACATACTTGACACATGCTAACAGGAACAACACTACATCATCGCAGAATGTAGCATCACATTCCATGGTTGACATGCTGGGGCTCACGCTGGTGTTCTAACAAGAACTTCCTGAGCGTGGGCTTAAAGACAGCCGGAGTTGACTCTCGCAATGTCTGTGGCAGCTCGTTATAGTCAGATACCGCCGAGTAGAGAAAGCGGCGCCTCCCAAACTCCGACCTGATCGTGGGAGTCACCAGCATGTCACTGCTACGGGTGTCTCTCCCGTGTACACTCCGTCTAATGGACAGGCTAGCCGACAGCGCCGTAGGCTCAGACGTGGCTAACATTTTGTGAATCGACACAAGTCGGTGATACATGTACATGCTATCAGCATGAAGCCAGCCACGTTCATTGATGACGTCACTCACGCGATCGATTTTTTTTCGTCCAGAGACGACACGCGCGGCAAACCGAATCACCTTCTGAAGTCGACCGCGTTGAGTCGCATTGCTTGCCCCATAAACAGATAGGCAGTACCGGATGACGGAGAACACCAGGCCTTGTACCATGGTGGCCATCACCGACTGTGGCAGACTGTGTCTGCTGTGGCTCAGTCCACACAAAGTGCCGGTACACCGCCGTATGACGTCGTTTGTGTGCGTGACAAATGTCATGTCCCTTTCAAACCACACACCGAGGTTTTTGACGGCGTCTGAGCAGGTGATGGTTGAGCCGGCGAATTTGATGCTGACTGATGGAATGCGACGGGTCATTTCTCGTGAGCCGAGCACGATGAACTGGGTCTTCGCTGCGTTGATTTTTAGACCATTTTTGCTGTACCAGTTGTGTGCTACAGACAGGGCCTCTTCGAGCGACCCGACAAGCTGGGCCAGCTCACTCGGCTGTCCCGTGACAAACAGCTGGACGTCGTCGGCGTAGGCGATCATCTCCGTTGGGCCGCCGTCTACGTGCAGTGGCAGATCGTTGGAGTAGATGTTGTAGAGCAATGGCCCGAGGGCGGATCCTTGATAGGTGCCAATCGGGTTCATGAGAGGACTGGAGAGCGTGCGGTCAATAGATGTCCCTGTTGATTGCACCTGCACGCGCTGGTAATGATCAGCCAGGTAGCTTTGAAACCAGCGCGTGTCGACGCCGTATAGCTCCAGCTTGCGTAAAAGCGAGTGGTGCGGGATGGAGTCAAAACAGCGAGAACAGTCCAGCAGACACAATAGAGTGACTTCACGCCGGTCCAAAGAACGAAAAACATGATCGGTGAGGGTGAGCAGCGCGGTGTCCGTTGAATGGTTGCTTCTAAAGCCATGCTGATTCGCGGAAAACAAATGGTGAGAACAAAAATAGGCGTTCAACTGTTCGAACACGACTCGCTCTGTGATCTTCCCTATAGTCGGAAGAATGGATATCGGTCTATAGCGGCTGAAGTCATCAGCTTTGGAAGCCTTTGGAATAGGGTGCACGATAGTGAGTTTCCAAGACTCTGGAACGGCATGTGATGTGATGCTGGAGTTAACAATATGTGTCAACACATGGTACAGTGAGATCAGGCACTTTTTAACAAAACGAATACACAGACCGTCGGCGCCGCATGCCGGAGAATCGTTCATCCTGCTCACGACAGAGTACAGATACTCGGGGGTAATGGGTGCAACCACGAACGAGCCTGTTGACACTCTGGGTAGGCGAACAGGGAGCTCAGGGCCTGACATATCGACAGCCTGTGACGTTTTCAGTCCGATTTCGGCGAAGTACTTATTAAGCGCGTCCACATCTACTTGATCGGCAGTAATGGGTGGTTTACCGGCCTGTTTGGCCGCCACTACCGGCCGCACACTTCTCCACAGGGACGCCGGCCCACGCTCGCGAATGTGCTGCTGCACAGCGTCACGGGAGTCCCCGCGTATCGCAGCTCGCACGCGCCGGTTCAGCTGCCGGTAGAGGTCGCGGTCGCCGCCTCTCAGTGCCGCCCTCCGCTCTACCATCAGCTGTTTGGTGGCCTCAGACAGGGGCGGGGCTGTGGGGTTCCGCACTCTGGTCCGCTTTAGAGGTGCCGCCTCATCCAGAATTGGTCGTGTCACGTTTAAGAAGTACTCCCACTGCGCAGCTGGATCGGCGCTGTGGTAGATAGGGCTCCAGTCAAGCGTCTGTAACCGCCGATTCATCTCCTCTGCGTTACAACCGCGCCAGCTGCGGGCCGTCATTGCGGTCGGTTTGGGACGAAGACCGGCCAGGTTGAAAGTGGCACGCGTCCAGTTGTGGTCACTGTAGTCACAGTGTAATGTTCCTTGTCGTTGCAGTTTGCCATTGCTGCAAATAACATCAATGGTGGAGCCCGAAGCGCGGAATGTGGGCCCAGCGATGTGTTGATGTAATGCAAATGTGTTCATGAGTTGGCAGAACTTGTGTTTGGCGCTGGTGTTGGAACCCATGTCGATGTTCACGTCGCCGGCGATTATCACAAGTCCGCTGTGCTGTGTTGCAACAATCTCCAGTTGCTCTTGAAGATCGTCAAGATCGGCCGCGATGTCCTCGGCGCTCTGGCGGGGCGGGCGGTAGAACGAGCAGAAGTAGACTCTCTGAGCTCCGGAGCCCACCCGCACCCAGAGCGACTCAAGATTCGATTGGGGGACTGGACGGCCGGAAACCTGCACCTCTGATGCGTGCAGTTCGCTTCGCACCGCCACCGCCACTCCTCCCGCGGCCCTTTTTAAGCGGCCAGGTCGGTCTCGGCGAAACAGTTGATATCCCGGTATAGGAATATACCGGCTGTCCTGGGATGGTCGAAGCCAGGTTTCGTTGATTGATATAATGTCCGGCCCGTGGGTGTCCAGGTCGTGACGTAGCTCCATGAGACTAGGGTTCAGAGACCGGATGTTAAGGTGTGCCACGTAGAGCTGATCAGCGATGGGGTGGGTCCGCCAGATGCGCCCCCCTTTAGATCCGCGTCTGCGGGTCCGCATCCCCCGCCGCTCCGTCCCGCCTCCGCCCCTGCCGTCAGCCGCCGCGCCGACATGGCCCGGGGCTGCGACCCGGGCAGCCGCCCGCCTGTGTCGCGCGTAGGGCGGGGCGGGAGTCGGGACGGCCGCGGCAGTGAGCAGGCTGGTGAGCAGCAGTATCAGCAGAAGGTGCCGAAGCTCTGGGTGCATCGTGGTTTCGGTGGTCGGTATCGGTGATAAGGTCTATAATTTTTACTGAGGTCATTTTTAGGTCAGGTCAAAGATGACGTCACAGGAGCTAAAAGGAAGTCAAAATAGCGGCACTATACATATATATGAAGTTTTTCTCGAATAACTTTCAAGGTATCCCAGCTAGGAACAAACTAATGGCACCATCGTGATCCTCTCGTCGATCCGCATCGAAACATATGTATGTTGACCTCGAAAGGTCGAAAGGTCAAAAGTTGACCTTAGATCACGTGACCTAAGGTCAACTTTTGACCTTTCGACTTTTCGAGGTCAACATACATATGTTTCGATGCGGATCGACGAGAGGATCACGATGGTGCCATTAGTTTGTTCCTAGCTGGGATACCTTGAAAGTTATTCGAGAAAAACTTCATATATATGTATAGTGCCGCTATTTGACCTCCTTTTAGCTCCTGTGACGTCATCTTTGACCTGACCTAAAAATGACCTCAGTAAAAATTATAGACCTTATCCGTGTGTACCCTTTACCGTTTACCGCTTGTCGCTATCTTGCTTTATTCTCGAGATCTCGCTGTCGCTCCCGCTCGTAATAATGGACAGGTCATAAAAATTACCTGACCTGAGGTCAACGCAGGGCGATAACCTCTTTTTTTATTATCGCATATGAATGACAATTGATAAGGCTTTAATCGTCATCAGACAAAATTGCAACTTTCAGTGGGGAAAATATCAAGGTCACTCTTCGAAAAATAGGACAAAAGGTCACGTGATCAAAATTTTCAAAAATTGAAAATCCGAGATAGCCAAAATGTTTTTTGGTTGATTGTGAGTTGAACCATATAAAGTTTTATCATAAAAAACGAATAGTTTCTGAGTTATAGACCACCAAACATAGGGCTGCAGCGCGAACTCCAAGAATTGCCCGAGGCTATATCTCGGAAACCGTTGTTCGAAGAAAAAAATCCTTGCCACAGCTGGCTTCCCCGCCCATCACAACCCATTAGACCAATTTTAAGCAAAAAATAAAATATGAGGGTGCAGGGCACTTGTCGATTTGTCGTGGAACGCCCCAAGGCGGATCTAAAGAGCCCAATTTTTTTTTTTTTTGCTTAAGTAGGTCAGAGGTCAGGTCAAGGTCAGGTCAAGGGTACAAAATGCAAGTTTCTACAGTATCGGCCTTGCACTGTAGTTGCCGAAGAATGGTCTGAGACTGATTGCCCAAAACGTGTTCTTAGACTACCAAGACAATATTCGTTGCAAAAATGTCATTCAAAGGTCAAGGTCAGGTCAGGTCAGGTCAGGTCAGGTCAGGTCACCAAAAACAAAATATAGAAAAGGGCATGTGCGACACATGTTTTATGGGTCATTTTAATCATAGAATTCAATAGGCACAATCAATAAGTGATATGGACCACCTCTGGATAAATTTGGGGTCGAGGTCAGGTCAAGGTCAGGTCAAGTGAGGTCAAATTTTGAAGTTGGTTGTTAAGGCCTAAAAAGGTGTCTATCTGATGCAGTTTTTCACGACGAATCGAATGATGCTATTTTTGTTTCCGTATGAGGTCTAGAACTTCCAAAAAAGTCATTTTTCAAAAAATTTATGTGTCGTGACATCATAAAATTTTGAATAACTCCCACATTTTTGAACTGATTCTTCTAAAAATTGGTATGTAGGTGCACATAGAACACTTCTCTGACATATATTCCGGTTTTTTTCGATACCCTCAAAATTTTGGATTTTAAAATTATTTTTCCAAAAAAGTCAGTTTTTTGAAAAAATTTGGGCCAAAATCCAAAATTTTCAAAAAACCGAGATAGCCATTTGTTAGACACAGTAGAATCACGTATAACCTTTTTTGGTACGTCTTGATTCCTTTAAAATTGAAGATTCTAGCGGCGTTTGAAATTTTGCCGTTTTTGAGGCGAAAATGGCGAACATGACGTCACTTAAACGTCAATTTCTCAAAAATTTTCCGACGGATTTCGCTCAAAATGTCAGGGATCGTGTCAAATTGATGTATGATAAAGTACTGAAAGTTTCACGTTGCTGGCGTAACGCGTTTAGAAGTTATTAGCGAAAAACTGGAGGGGGGCAGATTCTGCTTCCATGACAAAATATCGAAACGCAAAATATCGAAGCGCAAAATATCGAACGCAAATTATCGAAAGCAAAATATCGAAGTCGCAAATTATCGAAATCGCAAAATATCGAAATCGCAAAATATTGAATTGCAAAATATCGAAATCGCAAAATATCGAAATCGCAAAATATCGAATCGCAAAATATCGAATTGCAAAATATCGTAATCGCAAAATATCGAATAGCATAATATCGAAAGCAAAATATCGAAACGAAAACTATCGAAACGCAAAATATCGAAACGCAAAATATCGAAAGACAAAATATCGAAAGACAAAATATTGAAAGACAAAATATCGACCGCAGAATATCGAAAAGGCAAAATATCGAACAGACAAAATATCGAACGCAAAATATCGAAAAGGCAAAATATCGAGCGCAAAATATCGAAAAGGCAAAATATCGAACGCAAAATCTCGAAAAGACAAAATAACGAACGCAAAGTGTCGAAAAGGTAAAATATCGACTTGAAATGGCCCTCTGCGGACTCCTTAGAGCTCTGTCGAACTCATCAGGCCCTCTGTTATCTGTAGGCCGCAAAGAGCAATCAGCGGGTCCATGACAGACTTGGAAAACTCTAATATTTTTTGTAGATCTCAGCAGTGGCGGCGGAAGGTAATTTCGGATGGGGGTGCAAAGTTTTCTCAAGGGGCCCCTCTGGAAGTTTCGCCCCCCCCCCCGATATTTTTTAGAGTGATTATCATTGCTTTATGAAAAACGAAGATTTTGGAAAACCATCCCCAAACACACAATTTCTGCAAAATATTTGAAATTACAGTGTACCTATCTCAAATAAAGCATAACGAAGCAAATGCAGCTAGTTTTTATCATCTAATCTTGTTTTAGTCTAGCCACCACCCTCAGCATCTCAACCCACTTTTCTGGATCCGCAGTGGACCATTAACCCTAGAACGCCTAGGGGGGGGGGGGGTTGTATCAACCCCCCCCCCCCTGAGGTTTTTTCGAAGTGCACGCTAAACGGCTTGTCGTAGCGGGCTGAAATTTTCAATACCCTCTAGGGCAACCTTTGCGCATCTTTTGCCGAAAAAAAATTGATCGGGTCATGTCAGGTCACGGAGTTATGACGTCATAAGAGGTACAGCCTCCGGCCGGATTTTCACAAACTGAGTGCCAACGCCCGAGGTTTCCTGCCGGTGGTACGGACATCGGTTGATGGATCGTGATGAAACTTCCCATGCATGTTGGGGCAAGTATTGGCTATCATATGGTATAAGAAATTTGACCGGGTCAGGTCAGGTCACGGAGCTATGACGTCACAAGAGGAACAGCGTCCGGTACTATTTTTGAAAAGCGCCCGAACCACTATTTTGCTAATTCTTGTCACCTCAATGGGAATATGCAGCAATATTAGCTTCTATAGGGAGCAAATGGACCTCCCAAATCCAAAAATACAATCAGATTTCAAAAATTTAAATTTTGATTTTTCGAATTTCTGCCGCCGACTGTGACCTTGCCGACTTCCGGCGCTCCCAACGCGCCATTTTTAGAGCTAGGGAAACGAAATACATACCAAACGATAGAGAATTGATCAAGGAATACGATAGTGAAGGTTTCAAGTCGATATCTCCCACCGTTTTGCCGCAATCGCCGCGGAAAGTTAAAAAAAGTCTATTTTTCCGAAAATTTGACCTTTGACCGGTCAAAAGTAGGTCAAATGTTGACCTAGGACCAAAAAATATACCACCAATCGCGAGATCTCGTTGAGAGCAATCCGTTGGTTTTTTCCGCTAAGCTCTACGACCTTCCGTTTCGAAACGCCAGGGGGGGGTCGTAACAACCCCCCCCCCCCCTGGTCGTTCGTGTTATGAGAAATGGCCTGGTCGTGCGAGGGTTAAAGGCCCTACGAGACCGTTCTTAGAAGACCGTGTTTAAAAGCCCCTTGGAAACCGACCCCTTAGAGGCTCCTCCAGAGACCTACATGACTCCCCAGACCGAATGAGCCCTCCGACCTGCAGGGTCGGTCCCTGAGAAGTTGCTGAAGGGTTTCAGAACCTATACTCGTAGGCTCGAAAGGCTTTTGATGGCTCTCAGAGACTGACATCGGACCCAAAAAAGCCTGTATGGAGACCCTCCAAAGCCGGGATGGCCACCAGGAGCCGATGTTTAGCCTAAAGAGCCAGTATGGAGGACTGAATAGAGGAAAGGACTAGGAGTCTCAGTGGGGCCTTCAGGAGCAAGCGTTTGGAGCCCCAAAAGTATGTGTGGGGTCTTAGAGGCAGGTAGGCCCCTGGAGCGTGCACGGGGTGGGACCCCGTGCGCTAGCGAGGTGGGAGCTAGCGTGTGAGCCCAAATATTCGACTGGCGGCTACTAGAACCTGCATGGGGATTCTTAGAAGCCGCTTAGACCCATATATAATGAGTCATGAGTCCCAAGAGTCGATGTAGGGGCCCTAAAAGCCGGTGTAGGGCCCATGGCCCCATAAGTTCCGGCGTTGGGACTCTCAGAGGCCGGCGAAAGGGGAACCAAGAGCGGATAAAGTAATTCAACAAGCCGACATTTGGCCTGAGAATCAGTGTGGAATTCCAGGAGTCTGCGTGAGCTCTCGGAGACCTTCGTAGGGCCCACAAAGGTCGTTCTGAGTGCCCTCTGAATCTGAACTCTTTGCGGAGCCCTTAGAGGCCAGCATGTCCCCTGACACCTGCCTGCGTTGATTTGAGACCCTCCAAGACCCTCCGAAAACTCTGGGTTGGATCCGTCTATGTTTGATAGCCCCGGAAGATCTGTCGAGCGAAACCTAATAGTTCGACAGAGTTCGACAGAGCTCTAAGGAGTCCGCAGAGGGCCATTTCAAGTCGATATTTTACCTTTTCGACGCTTTGCGTTCGTTATTTTGTCATTTCGATATTTTGCGTTCGATATTCTGCCTTTTCGATATTCTGCGTTCGATATTCTGCCTTTTCGATATTTTGCGTTCGATATTTTGTCTGTTCGATATTTTGTCTGTTCGATATTTTGCGTTCGATATTTTGTCTTTTCGATATTCTGCGTTCGATATTTTGTCTTTTCGATATTCTGCGTTCCATATTTTGCCTTTTCGATATTTTGTCTTTCGATATTTTGTCTGTTCGATATTTTGCGTTCGATATTTTGTCTTTTCGATATTCTGCGTTCGATATTTTGCCTTTTCGATATTTTGTCTTTCGATATTTTGTCTTTCGAAGTTTTGTCTTTCGATATTTTGCGTTTCAATATTTTGCTTTCGATATTATGCTATTCGATATTTTGCGAGTTCGATATTTTGCAATTCGATATTATGCAATTCGATATTTTGCGATGTCGATATTTTGCGATGTCGATATTTTGCGGTTCGATATTTTGCGATTTCGATATTTTGCGCATTCGATATTTTGCTTTCGATATTCTGCCACTTCGATAATTTGTCTTCGATATTTTGCTATTCGATATTTTGCTTTTCGATATTTTGTCCGGAACCCGCAGATTCTGCCCCCCCCCCCCCAGCGGGGCGCGGGATATCCTATCATCCTCCCGGCTCTGAAATGGTCTCATTGGACCGAAAGGGCCTAACCCAACAAAACAAAACAAACAAACAATCACATGGCACATGGTGCAGCCCAACTCCAGCGCATACAAAGCTTATCAATTTCTATGTTCGCTTGGTAAGTGGCTGTCGTAAGCTCGACCATACATTGATGTTATTTCTTAGCTTAGATGGCTCAATGACACCTAAAAGCAAGGCGTTGTATATGTGCCGAATAAATGAATGTATGTGCTGCCGTTTTCATGTACCTATTTGAAGTGAATACAACTAAACCCATGTTCCTCCCCCCCCCCCCCCCACCGCCTGGAAGGTTAAAATGTTGCTTAAGCGGCTGAAGTAAACGGCGTTAAAAATACTTTTTCCTTCGCACTGTTACATTTTCATGGAGAATCGTCATTGCTTTACGAGTCATCAACAGATGTTTATCGCGTTATCACTATCGAAGTCGCAATCCTCCTAGTTATAGGATCCTAGTTTCAATCCAATCCTAGTTATAGGAGTCATTGTTATCGAAGGCCGGTTAAAGATGTCAATTGTCCATTATTGGTAATAACCACAAACAACTTGTATGCGATCATTTCTTTTGACAAAATGCAAAATACAAGCCGTTCAAACGACAAACACCCGGCCAGTTTCCCCGATAGCCTGCCTGCATCCTAACGAAAGCTCAATGCCCGCGGCCCGCAGACCATATCATGCCACTCTGTTCGCTCTGGCAGCTTCTAGTTCTCTGCTCATACTTCCAGCCGTTATATTGAAAAGACTTCTAAAAAGACTCCTAACGAAAGCTCAATGCCCGCGGCCCGCAGACCATATCATGTCACTCTATTCGCTCTGGCAGCTTCTAGTTCTCTGCTCATACTTCCAGCCGTTATATTGAAAAGACTTCGCTTCGCTCGCTGCGCTCGCTCGCTCGTACACTATTCTATACGATTATTTACTTTACGAACGTAACGTTACGATCTTTTGTCGAGCGATCTTTTACAACATATGATCTTTATCTTACGATCATTTTCCTACGATCTTTTTTGTACGATCCATTGCTTTACGATCTTTTGCTTACGATCCTTGGTCGTACGATCTTTTGCGACATACGATATTTATCTTACGATCATTTTCCTACGATCTTTTTCATACGACCAATTGCTTTACGATCTTTTGCTTACGATCTTTTTGTCGTACGATCTTTTACAACATACGATCTTTATCTTACGATCATTTTCGTACGATCTTTTGCATACGATCAATTGCTTTACGAGCTTTTGCTTACGATCTTTTTACCGTACGATCTTTTTCCATACGATCTTTTGTCTTACGATCTTTTGTCACGTAATCCGCCTGCCGGGACCCTCTCTGGCCTCTCCCAGGGCTGTCGAGTGTAGAGTCAGACTCAAAGGCGGTCGGACTCTACAATTTTTGAAGTCGTATTCAAAGTTGTTTAGCTTAGTCATAAGCTTTTACTTGTAGGTAGTTCGTTTCTATTGTTCCCGTTTGCTACCGGTCGTATTCGGGGAAAGAGTTGGCCACGTCCTAGGACGGGTCAGTAGTCTGATAGGGCTGAAGCTCCTATCGGCCCTCTAGCACATCTATGAACACATTGGGTACCGAAAACCTCCCGTACGCCTTATCAGACCGATGTGAAACCCTTTCAGACTAGTATGGGCTGAAAAGGCCAGTGTGAGCTTTCCAAGCTGGGGGATGATAATAAACGATAGGTAGGTGTATTGAGAGATTGGCCTGGACTTGACGTGGTCGGCATGCCCCTCAGACCCCTCAGAGACCAGCGAGACCTGAAGAGGTTCGGGTGGCGCCCTCAGAAGCCGAAACAGGACACCCAGGACCCGGCACGGTGCTGGGCTTTCAAGACCGGCTTAGGGTCCTCCTAAGAGCGGCCCGAGTGAGGTCTACTATTCACCGCCGTACTAGCTGCCACCTGAGCGACTTTGGTCGCCACGCTGTCTACTGGACATGTCTGCGCCCGTCCCACGTCTGCTGCCCGCCGCGTGTGATGACGGGCAGCGAGGCCCACCCACACGCCCCCCCCCCCCCCCGTCCCACCAGCGACGTGCCGCGACCGGTCCGCCGCCGGCCGGCCGGCCGGCTCGATGGCCGGCTGACGTCACCGGTCGGTGGGCGGGGTCGGCCGGCGGTGCCCGAGCCGCGCCGGCGCTCCGCCGCCAGTCCCCCGGCACCGGTGCACCAGACGACCACACCATGTCCGGCAGGATGAGCTACAAGCGGACCACCATGTCCACGTCGTCGGGCGGCTCGGCGGCCACGAGCCCGGTGCGCGCGCGCTCGCCGCACAGTCCGACGCGCACGTCGCGCCTCCAGGAGAAGGAGCAGCTGGCCGGGCTCAACGACCGGCTGGCCGCCTACATCGAGAAGGTGCGCAACCTGGAGCTGGAGAACAGTCGTCTGACGCACCAGGTGCGCTCCTCGCAGGAGGTGGTCACCCGGGAGGTGTCCAACATCAAGTCGCTGTACGAGAGTGAGCTGGCCGACGCGCGTCGTCTGCTCGACGAGACGGCCAAGGAGCGCGCCAAGCTGCAGATCGACCTGGGCAACCTGAAGACGGAGAGGGACGACTTGCAGTCCAGGTGAGCGCAGCGGACGCGGAGAGGAGCGGGATGTTACAGCCGGCTGTAACATATCGCATGCTCCTAGCATATTTTCCGAGTAGGAATGCTGTTAAAAATAAACGGCGAGTCCATTCCCGACGTTTATCATTTATCACTTAACTTATCAACAAAAATACTTAATTGTGGTTCTTAAGTAACTATTTCGGCGGTCTGATCAGGAGTGAAGTTTGTCGCTCAGCTGGCTCAGAAGATTGGCCGCTCAACCTTGCGTCCCTCGCATCTCACAATGCCACGCCCATCGCCTCACAATACAGAGACGGCACAATGGGCAACAGTGATTCATATCATCGACGAATCATTGCTGAGATAACATCCTCGCACCCGCGACTATGATGTTCCGACTCCGTACCAAGGTGTATCGATGTGAGGCGGCCTTGCAACACTGGCGTGCAGTCGCACTGGTCGGAGATGCAGGGCGCTGGCAGGCCGCCAGCCCTGCCGGCGCTGTGGGAAGCTCCTGTTTGAGGGAGGGAAAGGTCGGGGGGAGGCGGGGCGGGTGAGACCAGTCACTTTGATGAGCCGTCACGATCTGCTGTGGTCAGGACAGGTTGGAAGTGGTCTATAAGGCGTGCATATGACGCGTCTTCTGTAGCAATACGTCGATTTATGATTTAATTTGTTAGACATTTTTCATGTCTTTTTGTTGCATTTTACATATTGTTTTACGCATTTCGAGTCGATTCGCAATAGACACGCATCGGGTCCCTCCCCACCGAGAGACCCTGACGCGGCCCCGCCCCGCCCCTCGCCGGTCCATCTACTCCGGTATCACACATTGCGTGCTCACCCGCCACTATTGCAGCGGCTCGGCGGCAGGGCCATCCAGCAGCTCTTGCACGGACCGCGGTCCTATCGATCCAGCCAGCTGTCAGCTATGGGACGTGACCCCCCTCCCCCGACCCTCCCCACCAGCCCGTTATCCTGTCACCGGGCCGGGCAGCCAGCGACCGAAACGGGTCCACACTCCACACGGGGACCCAACACCGTCAGCGACCGAAACTAGCCAACACCGGTATAACGCGACCCAATCCGAGCCAGCGACCGAGACTGACCGGCACGTCTACCTACTCTGGGTCCTCGCACCGCGTATTTACAAATTGCAACCGAGCTCCGCCGTGGGGTAAGGTGGGCAGGGGTTTTCGCACTACGGCTGCGGTTGAACTACCGTCTGTGGTAGAAACTTCAGGACGATGGCGCGTTTCATACGAAATCTGGCGCAATGTTTGTTTGCTTCTGAACTTGAACTTGTACTGTTATTGCTGTGAATTCTTGAAGTGGGAGTGTTTCAATAACAATTTGTGGATTATTTGAGTTTCTTTATATAAACATAGAATAGTATTATGAAACATTGTGTGGAAACTGCAAATACTGATATGATCAATTACTTAGTTTGGGAATTGATACACATTTTGTAGAGATTTGTCTGGCAAATGGTGTAACAAACCTCAAGCCTATCATGATCATGATCTGAAGCTGTTGTAACAAATCAAAATTGCTTTGATGTTACATAGTACCTTGTTGGAAAGACTGGAGCATGGTTCAAGATGATGTGTAAAAATTCAAGATTTGTGCGAAAGCTTGTGACTGAAGAACGAAAACAGTTCGATATGATGGCTCAATCAAACGTGGAAATGGATGACAAAAGTAGAGTTTCAACGTTCCAGCATGTGAGAATAACTTCAGAAATTCATAGTTCTTGTAGTATTGCATTCTTTTTATGTACAGTTATAGGTTTTGTTAGGGTATTTCAAATTCATTGTGTCAGTTGAGATATAGATGGATTGGGGAAAATTTTAGAGTCATTGCATGGTAGCTAGGTACTTGTTCGGTAAAAAGGAATGTGATGAAT
Organism: Amphibalanus amphitrite; assembly: GCF_019059575.1. Taxonomy (NCBI): domain Eukaryota; kingdom Metazoa; phylum Arthropoda; class Thecostraca; order Balanomorpha; family Balanidae; genus Amphibalanus; species Amphibalanus amphitrite. The sequence continues at coordinate 965,414 of NW_024881514.1, forward strand.
GCCATGAGAAGGTTTTTATGATTCAATATATGGTCGTTGTTGTACCTACAAAAATGCAAGCTTACTAGCAACTAGTTTCTGAATCAAATCGAAAGTATATTTTGCCATGAATGTAAATATGTACCTGCTAAGTATGTCAATAAATTTGTGTGATGTTGGCCAGAGAGTTTTATCATCTGGGCATTTATGTCACTTCTTACATTAGGAGTCAAGCATAGGTAGTAATTACGGATGAACTTTGTGCCAATATCTTCAATGCACAATGTATGTAGCATGTCTACAACCCTCACTGATCCTGCTATAGCTATAGGCATTTGGCACCAGCTTGACCAAGGGCATGAACTTCACAGTTGCACAACCTTTTGTCATGTACCACCAGTCACTTTTTTACTTAAGGTGCACATAGCACTGCAGTGCACACAACAATGTGCAGAGGGCCTACACAAAGAACAACATGATCAGTGTGCACTATGCACAGCATTGTACCCTGATTATTTGAATATTTTGATCACTCAACAGTCAGCAGTCAGGAGATAATTATTGAATATCACATTTATTATACATCACTTGTCAAACAAGAGCATGATGACACACATTTTGACAAGCAATCATGGTAGTATTCCAATAAGTTGGACAGTCACCTCCCTGGGCGTCATTTTTCCAGGAAGGTACCTCTGCAGGTGTTGTGATTGGCTAGGTTGAATTGGGTTAAGTTAGGCGAAGTAAGGTGGTTAGGACCAGGTCAGACCGTAAGGCCTGGTCAGGTTGATTTTAATCTTTCATTCTAATTTGACATAGATACCTATTACCTATGTTTTTGCTCAAGCCTGAATTTCATTAGGTAATGAGTTAATTTTGCTTTGTTTTTATCTGTCTTGTTTTGTGTTTTTGTCCCTTATATTTTGCCCCATAGGCAAGGGTGGAGCTTTTCCAGGGAAGGTGGTGGAGCATGATTGGAGGCGCTCAACCAGACGGCATAGGAGGGCACGGTTTCTGAACGCGCACTGATGCCTGATTCAAGCCACGCTGTCTTCATGCGGGGCGGCGCGCCTCTTAAAAGTCCCTAAAAGAACGGTCAACGGGAAGTGATGCCGATAGAACCTTCAATCATTCTGGGCTAACGCTTATGACTTGGAAAAAGTCCGAAAACCTGTCGGCTCTTGTTCAGCAGGAGGTGTATGAAGGGCCACCCGCCATAAGCACTGCTCAACCGCAGGCACAGGTTTAGACGGTGTTGGTCCGCATCAAAGCCAGTGTGCTGGAGAATCCATTGGCTGAAATGCTCCAGAACATTCATCACTGTGTTTTTATGAAAGGTGGCTACAAGCTCAGTTAAAAGAAAAAGTACCAGATTGTTTTGCTTTTTAATTATGCAGCGGGAAGAAAGGTGTCCGGATAATTTCGTTACACCCCCTGTAATGTTCAAATGGTTGCTAAATTCGAAATCAGCTCCAAAAACTAGCCTAGAAACATGTAAAACTCGAAAAAGGAACCGAGGTCATCAAAGGTCATTGAGCTGACCTGACCTTCAGGTGACCTTGACACCCACCCTAATGCATGGGATCAGCATCATATCACATGTTTTAACGCTTGAAACCACGTGAAAACTGCAACCGCGCGGCTAATGCGAGCCGACCGCCGAATCGCGATTCGGGCCAAACATGGTCTCGAAAAATAGGTCACATGTCAAGGGTCAGGGTCATGAAATTTTCAGGGTAGGTGTAAAATTGATAAAATCGGGGGCATTGAAAGTTTCGTCGCGATCGGACGGTTTTTACGCGAGTTACTCACGAAAAACCGATAAAGCGCACCCAAAAAGGCAGAAATAAGCACATGCGATATCCTGTACTGCGAAAAAAGGTGCATCATTTTTTAACGTCGCCGACAAATTGTAATTACTCTAAGCTCAGGCAGATGTATGGTAGAAAATCACCCAAGTGAAATACACTATGGCGGAAATAAAATACCCTACGGCGGAGCTCGGTTGCAATTTGTAAATACGCCCTCGCACCGCCGCGCCGCGCGGAGCCGTAAAACGCCACCCTCCGCCCTCCACCCCCGCTGCGGGCCACTGATGAATATGCGCGCGTGTTTTGTGCGCGTGTGTGTGACCGAGAGTCGGCCGTCGGCCGGCGCCCGGCCATGTCCCTGTCGAGGCCGGGCGCCGGCTAATTCCAGCGTCTAAAATGTCCGCCCTCCGTCCCCGCGCATATGGGGGAGTGGCGCAGCCGTCCGGTCAGGGGGCTGTCAGCCGTCAGGGGTTATCATGAGTGACAGTCAGCCTGCCAGCTCGCCTATCATAAGGGCAGGCTCGGGTATAAATACAGGTTTCGAGCTTACGAAATTTTATAATGTTAGGTCGTCATTTGATTCTCACGTATTGAAACAAAGTATTAATATGCATATTGCATAATAAAAAGCCAAAACCCATGGCTCATTGAATATTTCGCATCAGATGCGGCCCGTTTATTGGTTGGTGACGGCTCCGTTCCTCTAAAACCACAATAAGTTTCCTGACTTCATTCTGTACGAGTTGACTTGCAAGCAGGTGCTGTCACTGCTGTGCCAATGTAAATATTCACACGACGGACTCGTGATACTCCTGCACGTCTCTCCAGGCGTCGGTTACTGCGGCTCTGAATCATAGCCCGAGTCCTGTGTCAGCGTGCAGGGGCCGCCGGGTGGTGCGGGGCGGGGGTGGACTGGAGGTGACTCACCCCGACCCCGGCCCCCGCCCCCGCCGCTGCAATGCACGCCCGATACCGGCCGCCTCAGTCAACTTCCGTCGCCGGCGGGGCCGTCACCGCCGGCGTCGCGGCGTCCGCCTGTGCTTTCCGGTGGATTGTGCGCTTTCCGGCTTCCCTTACGAGAGCAATCCTTTTACATCAGTGGACGGACACCGAGCAGAGGCGCCTCCAGCTGTCAAAACATGCACAAAAACGGCGATAACTCAGTTCTGCTAATGCACTCGACAGGGCCCGGTGGGCGTTTTTTGGACCGACTGCAAACCTATGGATGTGTGGCATGTTGAGCGTAATTCGGCGGGTGCCGAGTATCCGGCATACCTCTCGCGCTGCAGTGTCCGCATGCCTGGCGGTCAGCGCCTTCTTTCGTGGTATGACCGCCGACAATCATCGTATGCCAGGCGGTATGTCGGACCAGGCTTGCTGCATGCTGCAAGGTGAGGCATGGTTGCTGGAGCGGGACTCACAACGATAGCCGGCTGCAGAGCGAGACGAGCGCGGCCCTTTGAAGGCGGACAGCGTCCGGCCGTCGCTCGGCTGCACTCTCTGCAGTGGCCATAAACCGGCACTGCCACATGGGAACGCACGGCACGGCACACGTCCGATCAGATATACCTCAGGTGATGTCAGGGCGTGCTGCTGGCCGGGCGCACCCCGACCTCTGCAGCCGGACTGCCGCGGTCCGGCCGGTCCTGCATGGTCCGCGCTCCATGGTCTTTGGTCCGCGGACCGGCACCACTGTCCCTGGGAGCGGCGGAGCCTCTGCTGCAGAGCCGCTCGTAAATGTCTCGTTAGTTGGCCGAACGGCCTGCGTGCGGCTAGCTGATGGCACTTCTGCAGGAGCGTCGGTCACACGCCCTGCAGGGTCCAAGGTCAAACATGAGGAACACGGGACACCTGGCGTCAGCTCAGGAGTCGGGAGTGGGCTCCTGTAACTAGACGCAGCTCCGCCAAGGTCGACCCGACCTCATTCATCCCGGGTCGCGCCTGTGACGTCACCGCCGGCGACTGATGATGTCATGCAGGAGCGGCTGACGCGGCTTTGCAGCTAGTACTGGTGACGTCATGTGCTCGGGTGATGTCACCAGTCACCGCCGCCATGTAGCACGCCGGACATTGGAGAAGGCTTATCGGATTTATTCATTTCAGCAGTAGGCTTTTGAATCCCAGTGTTCGACGCCGGCGCATACCACGCTGAGGGTTCTGTGATGCTCAGCACATTCAAACGTGCAGGGCCGCATGACTCGTACTATTGGCGAGCTCAAAACTCGTTGACAGGACGCCATGTTATCTCGGTCATTAATCTACGTAATGCACATAGGCATTTTTAACAGGATTCTGCAGAATGTGCACGCCGCCGGATGGTTCGCCGCGGCTTATACTCAAAACAGTAGCCGCCAGTGTGGGCTGATCTTATCGTGACCTGCATAGGCCCACTAGTGCAGAACTAACAAGATAATGTGGCAGCATCTATCAGAGCCAGCTGAACTGTGGAGCTGCAGCTGCGCCGGTTTCTCTTTGATTAAGTGCGACTTTTGTATAATGTATTAGATAACCAATTCTATTCGAACTTATTCAAAATTCGGAGCCGTTTTTGACGCTAAACATTAGGTACACAACCCGCCCCAGAAACTTTCTCATATATGCAAGGCAAGGCAATAGGCATAAATGTGCATGTATAGGCAATAGACATGCCTAGTGACTGTATAGGTAGGCATGCATATCAGTGGCGTCTCTGATTTCCGTTATCGCTCACTGGATTTATGGGTATTGGCACCGCCCACACCAGTCGTGTCAGTCCCACAAAGCGGCGTCCCATGGGCGCCATGTGTGGCACCGATACCATATCAGCTGTATTACGGAGGCTTCCCGACCCCGGTATCGTATCATGGGGAACGAATCCGCGGATTAGCCGTATCCGCACAGCTCGAGGCCGGCTCGACCAAGCGCGGACGCCGCCCGGGCAGGCGTAGTCACTGAGCTTCCAACGAAAATCGAAATTGTACGGATTTTATCTGGGTAAAGCTGGACGCTAGGACATTTTGACTTTAAATCGATCTGCGAGAGTTGAGTCAAAACTTGTCGAGCATCGACCACTGGGGACAGGTATGTCCGTGGAGAAATACAACATGGAAGACAGAAAGAGTACGGCAACGATGCATTCATATCATATCTGCACCTGGCTCTATGCCCGACTGGCTGCAGGTTTTACTTTTGCCATGACTACCCGCTCTGGCCCAGCTTGACTATAGGCGTAGTCCCGCCGAACGACTGCGGGGAAGGCCGGCTGTCGCCAGCCAGCGCGGCACCACGCATAATTCCGTCCAGTCCAAGGCCACGACCCAAGTGACGCCCTAGCAGTGTAGGAGGACGCGGCTCGGTCGAGTGCCGAGTGGCGAGGCGGCGATTTGAGCTGTCTTGCAGCAGGACCTCGTCGTGACGCGTGTGACCGTGGTAGGACGACGGTCATGTACCGTCTATACTGTGGCAGGGTTCAGTCACGGAAATGTGGTTCAGTGGAACCAGAACGGGGACAGACCGCTCCCACCCTCACCACTCCCAAAGTGCAGTGAGGGGAGGTCCAACACCGACTCCACGCCGTCCCGTCATACATCGGCTACCTGCGGTCAGCTCGGCCGTCGACCTGTCGTGCTGCGGTGGAGTTTGTGTCAGGGCCGGTCCGCAGCAGTGGTGGTTTCCCGGCCACCGACGCCCGTGACCGTCCGGAGGGGCTGTGACCGGGCACGGTGGTTACTGGTGGCTGTGGACGATGGCCAGCTGTAGGGGGGACTGACCGCTGGCCCCGACGGACCGACTGAAGCAGTCCGAGGTGGGAACGCTCCCGCCCCCTGACCGCTCCCGTTGGCCTGATGGCCACCTATCAGACTCCCGTCGATTCTGATGGCCACCTTTCCGAGAGCCGTCTATCCCTGACACACCTGACACTTTCCACAGCAGCTCAAATCGCCCCTATAATACCCACCTCTCACCTCCCTCCATCCCTCTCAGCGCTCCCGCCGTCCATGGCACCGCTCCCGGTGAGACCCACCTCCTACCTCCCACCGCAGTCCCGCCCACCGCGGCCCTGTTCACAGCTCACACCCCTCCCCGAGCCCGTGCACCGAGGGCGGCACGGCCTGCCCTGGAGGCCGCCGCTGCTGCCCGGGAGGCGGCCTCGTCCAGGGGTGCCACAAATAGACGGCTTACGGAACCGGCCCGGCCCGAAACTGCGGCAGAAGGATGGAGTGTGCAGGTGCAGCTGGTGTGCATACCGCATACACATGTTTGCGCAGCAAATGCAGCACCCAGATGAAGGCGCAGCTACACACTGTGCCTTTGAAGACTCGGTAGTCACTGCTCCTTGCTAAATGCGGAATGCGGTCCGGTGACTTCGCCGGCCGATGCTGGTTCAAGCTCGATCCAGGCATCTCTCTGGCGAGAATGCCCAATTTAGCGCCCCAACCCTCCTCTCCTCCCGGGTTTCCAATGTCCAGGTCAGTCAGCGTCCAAAGGTCTAACCTCCTTCTCTGCCTGTAGCCAGCCATGGTTACCAAGCTCCCTCCTGCTGGGTCCTGCCGTCTGGCAACACTTTTTGCACGGCGCGAGGCGAAAACGCCCGGCAACACCATTGCCTTGCCGCCGTCGCTCATACATCACCGCGCGCTTCTTTTGGTAGGCGCTGTTTTTGTTGTCGCGTTCCAATTATCTTGTGCGGGGGTCGTGCCGCGGTGGGAACTCCACCCCTGGCGGACAGACTGTGGAAATAACGGAACAGGTTTTTGGTTGAAGTAAAAACATATTTGCTCTTATGCTGACTTCTTCAAAAAGAAAGGAAGGCATCACTTCGCGTTAAGAAGATAGAATAGTTGGTCATGATGATGTTACGAAGTTACGTTCCATTCATTGGTTGACGTTAGCTTTCCAGTCTTCAAATATTAAAACGCTCATCGCGATAGTCATGATGACGATAAGTGAAAATCAAGAAAAATGTCCCTTGTTAGCTCCGCTAAGCTGTTTATATGTAATATGATGATCAACATTTTGAGGGCGTGCGAAATAATAGTTAGCTCGGTGAGTATGTGACTGACAGCAGACACGCGTGGCTCGTCCTCCCTGTATCGCCCGGCCTTGGGTACCGTTACTCTACGCTCATTTCTCGCCGCGGGACGGGAACCGAGGGCACCTCGCCCATCGTAAATGACGCTGAGGTCACCATGCCGCCCACAGTCTGCTGACGGGCGTCATTACCTGGGCGCGGAGGACCTTCAGATTTGTGCCCGGGGGCTACCCATCAGTCCTTTCTCCTCCCCAAACAATAACAGGACAGAGTGGGGAGAAATAAGAGAGAGAGAGAGAGAGAGAGAGAGAGAGAGAGAGAGAGAGAGAGGGGGGGGGAAAGACATCTCATGCTTTGTTCGACCAGGGCTCTCACCTGTGCGGAACCCATCGTGAAAATATTTAACTGGCGCCACATGGAGCAGCGGGCAGACCGGCCTCGTCGGTCATCCCTGAGGGCTTGTCCATCCCCACGACCTCCAACGGATTGGGAGATCTCCAATCGAGGGGTGAGGATGCTGGGGAGCTGATGTCTGAAAGTTGAGACCTTGATATTATCTTAAAGAAGGAATCGAAGGAAAAATTTGCGAATTAGCGATCGGCTTTACAATGCCAGGTTTATAACTAATTAAATAAATGATATTGTCTGGCTTATTCAATCTATTGGCATTGCTTACCGCCCCCGGTCGAGGCTGCAGCTATCAGCGGGCTCTCTGTCCGCCATAACGGGGTCGGGACGGGCTCCCAGGGTGGGAGGGGGAGAGGGCAGAGGAGGGAGCTCGGCGGGCCGTGTCGTCATGGACCGACGAGGGCAGATCGATCGAGTGCCGGCTTCCTGGATTTGGCACCGTCGGTTTCAAACGTACGGTCGGCAGGGACCGTTCGACCTTCATTTATATTACAACGGGGTCCGAAGTGCCAATGAAGGTCATTCGGGTGGCTATTTGTCACACGGCGAAGTCGTTGTGGTTTTAAAACATTGTTTGCACCTCGTCCTGATACCTACTATGTTAGTAACTGGGCCAAATCGCCCAATAAAGTATAATCACTTTTCACGACAGGCCCGATGCATCATAAAAAATCGGTAAATGCAGGGGGTACCTATAACTGCAAAAATCCCAACACTGCTTTAATTCGATTAAAGCTATCGAGGTGACAATAAGTTAGAAATGCATGGCTCACGCCATAACCGCAACGTTTTGGAAGCAGAAACGCGTAGGTACCATAGAAATCTTATAATATTAATAATATTATACGATCTCTATAGTAGGTACTACGAGTGTGTGTTGCCGCCGATGTGAGTTGCATAGACACGCAGTCTTTCCTTTCGGCGCAATAATGAAGGAGGATGGCACGTGTTAGCATCGACAGCCGATGATCTTCTGCAGTTTTCGAGCACCATGCACGATAGACGAACTGGCGTTCCGCTAGATAATCGCCTCGTTTCATGGTCAGCCTGACCGATAACAAAGCCAGTCTTGCATAGCAGCCCGTCGTAAACTTCAATCCGTGACATCGTAGCTCTGGCAAACGATTCCCGGCGGCTGGTGGGCGTCCCTCGCCATCCGCTGCAAGATGGCAGCACTGAGCCCCAGAGGACGCCGGTCCGCCGGTACGCCCGGCATTCCTTGCAGGAGGAGGTGCGTGGGCGGTGGCGGCGTCCGCCCCCGCCTTCCGCGCCGGTCACTATGAGCCGGCAGCTGTCCCTGCAGGCGAGCGGACCGGTCCTCCTCGGACGGCAGCTGCACGGTCCCAGCCGCCGCCGCAGGAGCCGCGGGGTGACGTCACCTCTCCACCTGGTCCGCCCACGTCCCACCGCCCACCGAGGTCAACCTACCGCCCACGGAGGTCGGACGGCCCACCGCCCACAGGGGCAGCACGTGCAGGACAGCGCCATCTGGGAGACGTAGTCTGCTCCTGGCCACCACCCAGTGTTCCGGGAGGGCTGCACGGTGCGCTCCGGGGACGCCTCTCCCCAAAATACAAGAAGGCTACAATACATGCCATGAGCGCGCGTGGAACGTGGGTATTTGGAAACTTTCTACCAATCGAACCACTTGTTAGCTCGTATCACCGCTTCACAAGCGTGCGTGATCAATGAGCCGGGAACCAGGTCCACCTGGCCGAACCTGCCTGCTCCGAGGGAGTGTCCGCTCCCTGGGTGGTCCGACGCCGGCGAAAGTCGGTAGCTTGGGACACGGAAGGACGGCACGACGCCCGTGCGTCACTGCGTCAGTGTCACGCGATACCGTCATCGGCGATAGTCCTGTCAGGAACCCGAATCGAGCAAATCATGACTGAGATGGCTCAGTGATGGTCCGCTGTCTATGGTCCGCCTTGGTCCGTCCGGGCCTTGGCCCTTGCCGAGATCTAGGAGGTCGCCTCCCGTCGCTGCCATGAATGGCACACCCCACAGTACAAATATTGACCGTGCGCACACTGCGCCGCAGCGCCGGCGTGGGTGGGATGGAATATGACCGGGGACCCGGGTCGTCACGGGGTTTGCACACCACTCCAGTTTCCGGCCCGGGGTCGGCAAACACGCATAGATGACGAGAGAGAGAGAGAGAGAGAGAGAGAGAGAGAGAGAGAGAGAGAGAGAGAGAGAGAGAGAGAGAGAGAGAGAGAGAGAGAGAGAGAGAGAGAGAGAGAGAGAGAGAGAGAGAGAGAGAGAGAGAGAGAGAGAGAGAGAGAGAGAGAGAGAGAGAGAGAGAGAGAGAGAGAGAGAGAGAGAGAGAGAGAGAGAGAGAGAGAGAGAGAGAGAGAGAGAGAGAGAGAGAGAGAGAGAGAGAGAGAGAGAGAGAGAGAGAGAGAGAGAGAGAGAGAGAGAGAGAGAGAGAGAGAGAGAGAGAGAGAGAGAGAGAGAGAGAGAGAGAGAGAGAGAGAGAGAGAGAGAGAGAGAGAGAGAGAGAGAGAGAGAGAGAGAGAGAGAGAGAGAGAGAGAGAGAGAGAGAGAGAGAGAGAGAGAGAGAGAGAGAGAGAGAGAGAGAGAGAGAGAGAGAGAGAGAGAGAGAGAGAGGAGAGAGAGAGAGAGAGAGAGAGAGAGAGAGAGAGAGAGAGAGAGAGAGAGAGAGAGAGAGAGAGAGAGAGAGAGAGAGAGAGAGAGAGAGAGAGAGAGAGGAGAGAGAGAGAGAGAGAGAGAGAGAGAGAGAGAGAGAGAGAGAGAGAGAGAGAGAGAGAGAGAGAGAGAGAGAGAGAGAGAGAGAGAGAGAGAGAGAGAGAGAGAGAGAGAGAGAGAGAGAGAGAGAGAGAGAGAGAGAGAGAGAGAGAGAGAGAGAGAGAGAGAGAGAGAGAGAGAGAGAGAGAGAGAGAGAGAGAGAGGAGAGAGAGAGAGAGAGAGAGAGAGAGAGAGAGAGAGAGAGAGAGAGAGAGAGAGAGAGAGAGAGAGAGAGAGAGAGAGAGAGAGAGAGAGAGAGAGAGAGAGAGAGAGAGAGAGAGAGAGAGAGAGAGAGAGAGAGAGAGAGAGAGAGAGAGAGAGAGAGAGAGAGAGAGAGAGAGAGAGAGAGAGAGAGAGAGAGAGAGAGAGAGAGAGAGAGAGAGAGAGAGAGAGAGAGAGAGAGAGAGAGAGAGAGGAGAGAGAGAGAGAGAGAGAGAGAGAGAGAGGAGAGAGAGAGAGAGAGAGAGAGAGAGAGAGAGAGAGGTGGAGGCTGCCGTGGGGGTCTTGGATCGTGTCAGACAAACCAGCGGCAATTCCTCATCCATCAGCGAGTGGATGTGACAGGCGCGCGACTGTCAGGCCCATGTCACGCTGACTGTCAGACACTGTTTGTCACCTGACAAACGCCTGACAGCCGTAGCTGCCTGCCAGGTGTGTCAACTCAATTATTTGGGCTCCTTTGACCACGGCCAGTCTGCTCTGCATGTTTTCTGCCATCTGTGTAAGCTTCCTTTCAAACTAATCAGATTAGAGTCTAGTTTGCTTGTCCGTTTTGATTACCTCGTTGACTTCCCACACAGATCAGGTTTTGACATCTGTCGATTCAAGTTCGCACGCGCGTGCAGCTGTCCCGATGCATTAGGAACTGACAGTCTCCAGGAGAGCCAGACCTGCAGGGTGGCGGCGAGTTGAGTCGCCGATGATACATGATCTCCTCCCCCGCCCCATCCCCGAACCGGCCCTGAGACCACCTCCTGCCGGATGTCTGCCAAATATATACAGCAGCCAGCAGCTGCGGCCCTCGCGGCGCGCGCGGTGACGTCTGCGGCGGAACGTTGCGACTCGGCAGGAACGACGTTCCGGTGCAAGCGCGGCGTGCGTGCCTCCGAACTGACGTAGGCCGGTGATCGAACTCACCCGATTGGATTCCGGGAAGGGAACTTGTGCCTACTTCCATTGTGTTGATCGAGTGCTGATCTCCGAATCACTGCAGTTGTAGGAATGGTGCCTAAGCCGCTTTTTATCAAAAGATTTCTTGCTCGACACAGGCACATTCAGTAGAGTACATTGCTCGCGACGCAGCGTTCAGCTAAATGCATTGCTGACCCGATCTGTGTGCTTTGCAGACTAATCCGCCGTGAACGAGAGCTCGACAATGCTGAAAAGAAGATATCAATGCAGGACATGCAGATCAGGGATCTGCAAGGGCGTCTCCATCAGGCTCTGCAGGATAAGAAAAAGGCTCAGGAAGAGCTCGAGGTAAGAACGTTTCCGTCACCCTTGATTGGATATCTATGAAAAGCCGTAAACTGAAACGGAAAGCAATGTGTGACCCTCGTCTACACTCTACAGTCTCTTCCTCTTCACAGACGTAAACCTGCCTTGCTTTGTTATTCCAGGAAGTACAGCTGGAGAACATGAAGCTGAAGAAGCAGCTGGACGAGGTGCGGAAGCAGCTGGAGTCGGAGGCGCTGGGCAGAGTCGACATGGAGAACCGCTGCCAGAGCCTCAAGGAGGAGCTCGAGTTCAAGACCAACGTGAGTCAATATGAGAACGTAGATGATGTCAGCAGAGTTTTGTGAAGGAATCGAACAAAAATATAAACTGTAAATGGTGACGCTAACATCGATCAGCCTCAAGCCTTCCGGATCACGCAGCCTAAGATCAACCATCGTCGTTCCCTCATAAACCATGGTTTGAATGGATGATAATATGTGGCATCCACTTCACTTGTTGCTGCCAGACCAATCCTGTTCACACGATGTTGGCATAATCAGCGCCCAGAGCACCATCACCATACCCGTTAAAGCAGCGCGTCAGCCTGGGATAATCCCATGTCAGGCTGCGAATACACGTCCCAGGTGACACACTAACCGGTCTCACCCCTTTCAGGTGTACGAGGGTCAGCTGACGGAGACACGCGCCAAGAAGACGGAGGAAATCACCGAGCTCGACGGTCGGCTGCAGCAAGAGTACGAGGTCCGGCTGCGCGAGTCGCTGCAGGACCTGCGCGACCAGTACGAGGCGCAGATGAAGGCCAACAGGGAGGAGATCGAGGCCATCTACAACCTCAAGGTAAGGCAGGGCGAACAAGCTGCGCGGCTGTGTTGTGTCGAGGACTTTGCAGAACGCACATTCCTCATTTATCGAGGTGTCGGTACATGGGATGCTTATTGATGGATGAATGAGATGATTTCACTGAACGAACGTGTTCGTGGTTCAGGAGATCAGGACTTTGTTCGACGTCCGATGTCAGGTGCGTAACAGATCAACATCAGTTCGATAGCACATGTCGTTTTTACCAAAGCCAGGTTAGTAACAGAGATCGTCTCTTTTCAGATGGACGAGCTGCGCAACTCCCAGGCCCGCAACCAGCTCTCCACGGCCACCACGCTCAAGGAGCTGCGCGAGATGCGCTCTCGCATCGAAGGTCTCACCGGCAAGATCAGCGAGCTCGAAGGCACCAACGCCACTCTGCTGAGCCGTATCAGAGACCTCGAGAAACAGGTATGCAGCTCGTGCTGAGAAACGTCGACAAAGAACGGGCTGATAAAGGGTCTGGTACTGTTTTTTTTTTCGACCACTGCATAATTTTGTTAACGTGTTGCGTGGCCGATGATCATGCTTATCTGGCCAGATGGGGTTGGTGGTTGTTGAAGCAAGCGTTGATGTAGGTAGTGATCTGCGTGATGTGGAATGTAAATAATAAATCGCACGGTACCTCCTCCTCCCACAATATTATATTTTGTTTTCCCCTCCTTTCTTATCCTTCGCTGAGACAGAACTAGGTGACAGTCATATGAACTCCCAGTTATGAATTAGGGACTCTGATGGAAGAGGCTCATTTTTAACTTTTCGCCCGACGCCTCTACCGGCAGCTGGACGACGAGCGTTCGTCGAGCGCCGCGATGCTCGCCGCCAAGAATGAGGAGCTGCGTCGCCTGGAGCAGATGATGCAGGACCAACTGCAGGAGTACCAGGACCTGATGGACATCAAGGTGGCGCTCGACATCGAGATCGCCGCCTACCGCAAGCTGCTCGAGTCGGAGGAGAGCCGACTGAAGCTGTCGCCTGGTGGCGGACATCTGGTCGAGGTGTCCGGAGGAAGCGGAGCGAGCAGGGCCACCGCGCGAGTCGGCGGTGGAGGTCAGGCGAAGAGGAAGCGAACGCTGATCGAGTCGGAGGAGGCATCCACGTCAGGAGTCGGTGTCACCTCCACCTGCCACGGAGACATCCAGATCATCGACGATTGCCCCGACGGGAAGTACGTCAAGCTGCACAACAAGTCCAACAAGGAGGTGAGACGTTCTTGACCGATGGGGAGGGAGAAGCTTTACAGTATAGAGATCACGATACGAGGCTCAGTGCGTAGACCTGTAAAGACTAGTGTTTAACTGTAACCTGTCTTCGATAAACACATTGCGCTTCTGACATCCCAAGAACGAGCACGTTTGACCACCCTTTCCACCCCTTGCCAGGTGTCCCTGGGCGGGATGCAGCTGGTGCGCAGGGCGGACGGGAACGAGACAGACTACAAGTTCCACCGGGCCATCAAGCTCGGGCCCGGAGAGGACACCACCGTCTGGGCGTCGGAGGCGCACGGCGTCGACGACAACGCCGTCCACGACCCTCCGCACAGCCTCGTCATGAAGGGACAGACCTGGTTCGTCGGCAACAAGATGTCCACCACGCTCTACGACATGGAGGGACAGGTGAGAGTGGAGGAGGCGAATGTCAGTGCCATGGACGGTTTCCCCTGGTACGGTGACACCGTCAGTGCACTTGCGTTTGCTTGTTTATACAGATAAAGCTTTTCTCTCTTCATTTGGATACTTATACGTGGAATGTCTCATTTTCCGCGCAATGACAAACGTAAAAATAAAGTACTCTTAAGTAAAAAGCGTACGAGTAGGCACCGGAGTTGCCAAATAATGTCCGTGACTCCGTACCCAATGTGGCTTCCGCTGCTCCTGCAATCGTCACTGCAGCTTGCGGCCTATCTGACGTGTCTCCCTGGCCCGCAGGAGCTGGCGAAGCGCATCTCCCACCGGGACAGCCGGTCGGCCAGCTACACCACCCGCCGGTCCACGCAACTGTCGCCCGGACAGGTGGGTGCCGACTCGTAACGACCATTACAGTGTCCACTAACGAACTCCGCGTACAACTATCGGACTTTCAGCTGGTGAATTTGTCGCAACATTCAAAGCGTTACTGTCTAATAGCACACCATATCACTTGTCTCCCCACCCGCAACTAACCAGTTCGTTCAACAGCCTTTTGGGTTCGACTTTGCAAGATAGGTATAGCAGACCATCAATCTTCTAGTGCAATTACTGCTGTCCGACTGATTGATAACCAGCATAAAGTGCACGGAGGCAATCAATGTTATCAAGACTAATTGTTTGGCAGCTTCGAATACATGCACTTTTCAGTAAAAAGCTATACCCAGCAATGATGGTGTAAACACATCAGCAGGCAAAACCTGCCGGATAAAACTCATACGGACTGGCTGGGAGAGCTCCAGACTGCTGCTTTCGCAATGTTTTCGATCATCAGACCAGAGTTTTAGCTCTCTTGCAACGGTAGACATCCACCGACATCCGTTGGGGCTTTTCATGTGTAACAAAATTTAAGTAGCATCCGTCCGGGGAAATAGCTTGTCTGGGGACAGCCAGTTTGTAAATGGCCACATTGTATCACTATGCGCACCTGCCTAGTGCCTTGCATGGAAGTGATATGCCACCCAGAAAAGCCCTACATTACCTCACATGTAGCCCGCAGCCTGTTCATTTCCGCGCCCGCCAAATGCATTCCTTTCAATGTATTCAGCTCGTTTGCTTTCTGTGGCTACCGCAGGTGGACGGCGGAGCTGACGACTCGCAGAGCAGCGACTGGAGCCTTTTGAACCTGTTCGGCAGCCGACGCTCCATCCGCTAGCGTGCCCGGCGTCCATCGCACACACCACACACATGTGAGTGGAGTTCCTGAGTGCCTCGGCGCGTCAACGCTAAAGGAGTGGAAGGACTCGCTAGTCGCTGGAGTCTGCCGGGATGCTCGCATTGGGGTGATGAAAATGGATGTGTCCGAACTGCGGAGTAGTTTAAGCACAGCAGTTGATTGTGACAAATGGTGTGCCCCATTTTTATACTTCGGGAAGGTAGGGGTTCAATTTCGTTAGTATGCTCGTTTATGGCGGTACGCTGAATATTAATGATGTGCGAGGTAGAAGCATTGCATTATTGTGGATTTAATTCATTAGCCCGACCCCAGGCATGCTTGTGAAGTTCGTCCATTAAGTTCATTGACCCATTCATTGTATTATTGATTACCCTGAAGCCTCCTAATTAACTAGGCTCTAATGGCGTATTACACCAGGGAAAATGCCTCGCTCCGTTCGACTCATTGACTCAGTTTCCTGTCGGCAGAGACTCGTGACGGTCAGCGTCGGACGGTCTGTCGGAGCCGCCGCCAGTCTTCGCAAGTGTTCACTCTCCAGGACGGGTCTAGACTGCACGCGTAGCGTTTCTACAGTGCCGAGTGCCGACTGGCACGCTCCCTCTAGATGACAAGCCACTGGGGCCAGTCCTGCTGCCCGACTGTCCGGCCCCAGGGCACCGTTCGCTCCGTCCTGTTCGCGTCGCCGAGTCCGGGAGGGGAGGGTGTGCCGTCTCCGCGCCCAGCCCACGTCTCGCGGGACACTACGCCGCGAGTGCGCTCCTGTGTGAATGTGCCCGCCGCTCGGGCCCCTATGCTTGCTGCATCGTTCGCTGACGCGACACAGGGTTAGACGTGTGATCCACTCGCCATGGGAGGAACGCAGAGAATCAACAGCACCGTAATGCAAGGGTCTCGCGGGTAGAGAGGGTAGTCTGGTGCCTCCGCTTTTAGTGCAGGGTGACAGCCCTCGCTCTGTGGTTCTTGTGGCTGCTTTATTTTTGTAAACTAACAATGATTGTTTTGTCGTCATAATCACGTAATACATTATAAACATAAAATGTATTTGGTCGTTGTATTTCATCTGATTGTTGATATACAAAGTTGTAGCAAAGCGACTTAGGTCATCCGAGCATACGACACTAAAATGGAGAGGAAAAGGCACAATCGTTACATGAGTGTCATGGGGAACTCGTAACACGAACGTGCGAAATAGGAATGTTTTCTTGCCCTTGCATGCAGCCGAATCGCAAATAGCAGTATGAATGCAGTACTGGCAGTAACCATTCTCACCCAGATTCGACAGCATATATAACATATATGATATAACTATCAACAACGATAAAAATCCTTTCCTCTGACTAATATCACCATGAACTATACGTAAAATACTCCAAAAAGTCACAAAGTGAGTAAAGGAGAAGCGAGTGCACTGTGCACAGTTTCTTAGGATTTACTCGGCGAATGACTTCAGAGTCCACCGCCGTGCCTTCCACTACCACAGGCTAAATCCGCCTTGTTCAGTGTCTGAGTTGGCCCCCACCAAGCAGCAGTGCACCCCATTACCACAACGAGCCACGACGCAGCGATTACAATACGGTCCACGTTATGCAGATTGAAGCATATCGTCAACAGCGTGAACAGGTAACGCTGCGTACTGTTAGCGCTTAGAGTTCAGTGTGCCGAGTGTTCAGAGTTTGGCGGCGGCGGCCTGGTCCAGAATCCAGACCAGCCTGCCGTCGGTGGGCTGTACCAGCGCGGCCGGCAGCGGCTCGCGGTCGCGCAGCACGCGCCGCACCATGTCCGCCTTGCCGGCGCCGGCCATGGCGAACACGGCGGCGCGCGCGGCGTTCACCGCCGGCAGCGTCAGCGTGACGCGCGCCGGCGGCGGCTTGGGCGAGTCCGTGATGGCCGCCACGGCGCGGTCGGTGACGCTCAGCAGCGCGTGGCCCGGGAACAGCGAGCACGTGTGGCCGTCCGGGCCCATGCCGAGCAGCAGCAGGTCGCAGCGCGGCGCGCGGCCCGGCCCCAGCAGCGCCGACACCTTGGCGGCGTAGTCGGCGGCGGCGGTGTCCGCGTCCAGAGCCGGGTCGACGCAGAGGAACTGGGACTCTGTCAGCGGCAGGGCGCCGCCGTTGCTCTTCAGCTGACGCCGGTACACGCCGAACGTGGAGTCGTCGCTGTCGAACGGCACCACGCGCTCGTCACAGAATAGCACGTGCCAGAGCGACCAGTCCGTACTGATTGTCGGCAGTCCGGCTGCCAGAAAATTGACCAGACTGCCACCTGGCGGAGAAACAAGGTAGCTGTGATTGTGGTTCTCACAAACAAGAAAAGTGGATGGTCGTGCCCAGCCTGTAAGTGTGATAAACACATTGGCAACTGCGGAATAATTATCACATACTGTTAGGTGGAATACCAACCAAAGGAACTTCAATATCTATTCGAGACATATTTGATTAGCTTAGAGAAAGATGAACATTACAAAAGCAAGTACCTAATGCACATTCTTACCAGACAAACCAATGATGAACTTCCCCCGGCTTTGAATAGCTTCATTTGCCTCCTTCTCCACCAAAGAAGCCAGCTCTTTGGTCACATCTTCAACAGTCTCCTTAACGATGACTTCCTCTTTACCCATGGTGAGTTATCTGACTTTTCGATTTCATGAAAACATGTACATATTTGTCACAAACATGAAGGCACATGCTCAAAGGTACGGCTCTAGCGAGATTAAGCGGTAGGTTTTGCACTTTTACATTTCTGGTTATATCTCAGATACTAATCGATCTACGATGAAGCCATTTTACACGATCATGGCCGGCTTGAGAACCAACAAGTCGATGGCATCTTCAACACTTAAAACCTTAAGACGACGAAGATATAGCCTGAAGTACACTAAATTTTCTAGGTGCAAAACCTACTGCTAAAACCGGCGAGACCTGTACCTACTTTGCCTTTTGATTGCACTTTACCTAAGTTTTTTTTTCATGAGCATCTGGCATGCAAACCACTGCATTGAACATTATACATTTCTTTATATATATTTATAACAATTAACATTATGTATATGTATGTATATGTATAACATTATACATATACATTATACATTCTGTATACCTATTCCTTCTTCTTCTGCAGCCCACTGTAAAAAAAACTATTTTGTGAGCAAAGTATGATTGAATTGAGTTTGCCAACTAATCTCTTGTGCTCTATTCCTAAACTTTCCCCGCCTTCGATGTCTCTCGGACGGCGAAGATTCTACGCCATCTGGCCAATCACGTTCCATAACCGCTGTTTCGGTTTCACTTAAACTCACTCACCACGCGTTCGTAAGTTATATTACACTGATAATGCAAGCCAAACAAAGCATGACGCAGCGCGCGTCCGTCCGTGACCGCGTCCCGTGTCCAAGTCCCCGCCGCCGCGCCGGCCACCGCGGCCGGTGACCCGAGTCCTCGGGCGGTCACGTGACTGGCCGACCGGGACGCCGGGACCAGGCAGGGCGAACCGAGCCGCACAGTGGAGCGGGACCAAATAACATCACAACATCTCCCCTTCCCCCGAGCCGTGCGAACAATTCATATTTCTTCAATCAGCCTCACAGGCCGACGCCGGGTGCGGGTGGACCTTCGCAAGGTACCACCGTTCTCCGGAGCCGGTACGGCGGTAGGGCCACCGGACGTCGGCGCCCCTGAAGGGAGCTCTTGCGTTAGTTCCTCCGGCATGGCGTGTCCGTAGCGTCGCCGTAGGTGCCGGCGGTTCCGCGTCAGCACCCGTCCGTTGCTCAGACGAACGAAGTACCTCCGATGGGGGCCAACGTCACAGACGACGCCGTGCCGGTCCCAGCGTTTGGACCGATCATCTTGAATGGCGACTTGGTTTCCGACAGTCAGGGGTGTCAGATCCCTCGCCTGTCTGTTGTAGATGTCATCAGCGCGTTGCTGTTGCTCAGACAGCTTTGCCTCGGCTCGTTCAGCGGTGAGTTGCCACTCCGGAGCGAAGCTGCGTCTGTGAGCGGGGAGCACGTCTCGGACTGGCCGACCGAAGACGATCTGGGCGGGCGAGCGGCCTCCCGGTCCGGGTGTGTTCCGATGCTGGAGCACGCCTCTGGTCCATCTCTCCTCGTCGAGGCAGCACCTGGAATCATCCCAGCAGCACCGAATCAATTTCTTTGCTGACTTCACTGCCGCCTCAGCCCTCCCATTCGACTGGGGGTAGTGGGGGGAAGACATGCGGTGTTTAACGCCCCACTGCTGAAGGAACACCCGGAATGCACCCGAAGTGAACTGGGGCCCTCCATCAGACATTATCGCTTCTGGCACGCCAACTTGACAGAAGATTTCGCGCATCGCGGACGTCAACTTCTGAGTATGAGCACTGATCCCTAGCGGCTTGATAAAACGCCATCCAGAGAAGCCGTCAACAGCGATAAGGTACTTACGGCCGGCGTGCTCGGCGACATCTAGATCGAGGCGCTGAAACGGTCTCTCTGCGGGCGGGTGGTGGACGATGGTCTCCCGTTGATGAGACGGAAGCTCCCGCTGGCATCGCTCGCAGCCCCGCGTCACGTTCTCGATGTCGGCATCCATCCCAGGCCAGTAGACGGTAAGGCGGGCCCTGCTCTTCGTCCGCTCCTTACCGAGATGACCGTCATGGAGCGCTGTCAACACTGTCCTTCTTAGCGCCTGTGGGATGACAAGACGACATCCACACACAACCAGACCCTCATCGATGGTCAGCCGGTCATGTACGGGCCAGTACTTACGGATGGGCTCCGGCAAATCGTGTTTGGCCGATGGGAACCCTTCTGTAACGGTGCGTGTCAGAAGCTGGTACTCAGGGTCGTACTGAGCGGCGCGACGTACCTCATCTAGTCGGACGTCGGTGTCCGTGGCGTCGAGCTCGGCGTTGATGACGGTACACACCTGTGCTACTGATCCATCTTCGCCAACTTCGTCTCCTGGCACAGGATCTTGTACAGGCGCTCGCGAGAGGGCATCCGGAGCTCCGTGCTCGTTTCCTGCTCTCCAACTTGCTGTGAAGGGACCTGCCTCTCCTATCTTCATCCGGAGTCGCTGGAGGCGAGGATTTTCTATCTCGTCCAGCGTCTTGCTGTTCAAGATTGGCACAAGTGGCCGGTGATCGGTCAGTATCTGGAACAGCGGTAATCCACACAGAAACAAGTGACACTTGCGAGTCGCCCACGCCACGCTTAAGGCTTCCAACTCTATCACAGCATACCGGGACTCCGCGTCGCTCAAGAAGCGCGATCCGGCCTGGATCACGCGCCACGTGCCGTCCCGCTGACGCTGGCGCAGGACAAACCCAATCCCGCGCACTCGGCTGGCGTCGGTCTCCAGGCGAGTTGGCAGCTTCGGGTCGTAGAAGGCCAGCGTCGGGACGGAAGAGAGGGCAGCTTTGGTGCACTCAAATGCTAGCTGGTGAATCTCATCCCACACAAACTCTCTTTTCGAGCTCAGGAGTGGTCGGAGCGGAGTAAGATGCTCCGAAACGTTCTCCACAAAGTACGCCAGCTGGTTGACGAGCCCGAAGAAGCTCCGGACCTCGGTCAGGTTGCCGGGCGTCGGGAAGTCGGAGAGAGCCCTGACGAGCTCAGGATCTGGTCGATAGCCATCCCCTGACACGATGAACCCAGCGAACTTGACTGTCCGCTGTGCCAGCTGGAGTTTGCTGGCGTTCAGGGAGATGCCTTTCTCCTGGCAGCGGGCCAGGAACTTCCGCACATGCTGGATGTGCTCCTCTCTGGTGCGGCTGAAAACGATGACGTCGTCTACGACTTTTCTAAACCCTGTCATCCCTTCAAATGCCTCATCCATCCTGCGATTGTAGTGTTCGGCGATCGAGGTTATCCCGTAGGGGGCCCGTAGGAACGCGAACCTGCCGAAGGGCGTGATGAATGTTGTCAAGGGCTGGCTCTCTTTGGCCAGTGGGCACTGGTGGTAACCCTTAAGTGCGTCAAATACGGTGAACCAGCGGGCCTCTGAAGCATGAATCGACGCGACCTCTTCGATTGGAGTGGGTGACTGGTACAGCTCACGACGCACGTACTTGTTGAGTTGGGACAGGTCGACGCACAAGCGCACGCCCGCGCCACCTTTCTTAGGGGCGACCACGATTGGAGCGCACCACTCAGTTGGGGCAGTGACCCGGCGGATAACCCCCTCACTCTCCAGCCTTTCCAGCTCGGCCTTAAGGGGCTCTCTGAGGGACAGTGGGATCCGCCGGGGGGCTGTGACGCAGAAGGGACGTGCGTCCTGTTGGAGGTGAATGGTGAATTCCTCACCTGGCATGGTGCGAATATGGCCATCAAACACTTTTTCGAACTCATGAGTTAGCTGAGACAGATCGCTGTACTCACTTGGTTTCGGATGATGGTCCTGTCCCGGCGTATCCGGGTCGTCCTGACGCACCGATGCAGTCTGCGGTCGCGTTGCATCCCTCGGAGGCGGACCGGTCTCGGTACCGGTCCAATTGATGTCGTCAGCCGGGGGAGACGGAGGAGGACCGAGCTCGGTACCTCTCCGAGTCGCGTCTTCGGCCAGACGTGGCCCACTCATCGCCGAGATTTGGCAGGGGTAGTCGGCCGGTACCAGTCTCAGGTGCCTCGTTGCACTCCAGGACATGAGAAGTCCGCTGACTCCTGGAAGGATGTGCACCTCCTCCTCGGCAGAGGCGTCATCGAGCGTGATGACGGCGTGGAGTACACCCACCGACCTGAGGGTGTTGCCGTTCGCTGCCCGAGGGTGAAGATACGGTTGACTGATGTCATTTGCCTGCAGTCCGAGCTGTTGCAGGAGGTCTTCACCGCCGACAGACACGTCCGCGCCGGTGTCTGGCAGGGCGTTCACCTTCGCCGAGCGCCGTCCGACTGTTATGCCGACCAGGATACGAGGCGCTCCAGTAGCTGCAGTGAAGGCGATGATAGCTGATGTGGTTGGCCATGGGGGTTCAGCCTGACCATGTTGACCGGGAGCTGTCTCCATCGGGCGGGAGCGGCAGACTGCGGCAAAATGACCGATTTTACCGCAGTTACGGCATTCTCGCCCCCGGGCTGGGCAGTCGTTTGCTCGGCGATGGAGGTAGCCGCAGTTGCGGCACACGCTGTCGGCGTTCGCTGACGGTGCTGGACGCTGCGGCGGGAAGGCCGTCCGATGTCCCTGAGCTTCAGGGCGAGGTGGCTGCGCTCCCCGGGCGCTCTGCGGTCCACACACTCGGCAAGTGGCTGACGGCTGTGGTTCTCGGCCGTCGTCCTCGTGGCTGGGGTCGCCGATGCGGGCGACGACGTCTGGTCGTCGAATCTCGGCGGCGTCCCGGTGCGCCGCCTCCTGGGACCTGCAGAGAGATATTGCAGCCGACAGAGACAGGTTTGGTATGGCACAGAGCTTTTGCACAGTCTCTGCGGACCTCAGTCCAATAACAATACGGTCCCTGATAAGTGACTCGTTACATGAAGAGCAAAAGTTGCAAGAACGAGACAAGTCACGGAGACACGTGAGGAAGTCATCAAAAGTCTCTCCATCACCCTGAACCCTGCTATTGAACCTCTTCCTTTCTAGGACCTCATTCACCTGGCCAATGGCGTAGACCTCCAGTTGACGGATCATAGCGTGCACGTCCTGCCGTTCGTCCTCTTCTAGCGGCAGATTACGGACGACTCGGTTCGTGTCGTCGGTGAGGCAGGCGCGAAGAGCGGCCATCTGTGCCCTGGGCTCCATCGCTCCGATGCCGGCGAGAAGATAGAAGTCCTCCCATCTTTCCTTCCAGGTCCGGAACGCGTCACCTCGCTCGGTGGACAGGTCGAGTCGGTCGGGCTGTGCCGCCCTTCCCAGCCAGGCAGTGCCTGCTGCTGAGACTTGAAGTGCACCGCCCGCCGGTGCCAAAGTGTCGTTCGGCATCTTGGCTCAGTTACGTTAAATTACTAAAAAGAATTATACGGCTACCGACCGCGCCATGTTTCGGTTTCACTTAAACTCACTCACCACGCGTTCGTAAGTTATATTACACTGATAATGCAAGCCAAACAAAGCATGACGCAGCGCGCGTCCGTCCGTGACCGCGTCCCGTGTCCAAGTCCCCGCCGCCGCGCCGGCCACCGCGGCCGGTGACCCGAGTCCTCGGGCGGTCACGTGACTGGCCGACCGGGACGCCGGGACCAGGCAGGGCGAACCGAGCCGCACAGTGGAGCGGGACCAAATAACATCACAACAACCGCAGCCGAGCCCCCGCTGACCTTGAACGCGATTGGCCGGACGACGTAGAATCTTCGTCGTCCGAGAGACATCGAACGCGGGGTTAAACTATGTGAAACAGTTGGTAAGAAAGACTATTAAATAAGTGTATGAAAAGGGCACAGTTAACATATGATAACTATTAGACACAAACCATGCAAAAAATTAATGCATGCCTTCTGAAATACTTAGATTTGAATTATGACCCTATGACCCTATGCCTACGAATAGCAACAACTAATTGCATTGACTATAAATTCCTATTTCCCTCATCCCTGTTATAAGGAATAATCTGCTATCTGTTGAGGTGAATATGTCAGACATTCAACTTTTTATGATAGTACACCCCAAAAACAGCAA
This sequence comes from Amphibalanus amphitrite, assembly GCF_019059575.1. Taxonomy (NCBI): domain Eukaryota; kingdom Metazoa; phylum Arthropoda; class Thecostraca; order Balanomorpha; family Balanidae; genus Amphibalanus; species Amphibalanus amphitrite. The sequence goes on from NW_024881514.1 coordinate 989,137, forward strand.
AGCACCCAGCATCCTCAAGCATCAGGCAAAACTAGAAATAAATACTGCTCAGATTGTTAAAAGCATATCATATTTATATACAGTATAAACTGTGGTTAAAGGTTAAAAGTAGCTCAATGTGGAACAGACTTCTACAGATTCAGCTTTATTTGTCTGAGGCTTTAACAATTGAACCTGTATCTTTAGTCTTGCATTTTTAGAAAATATTCTGATTTGCATTTAAAACAATGTCCTGTAGGATGTTAGAGTAGGTAGGTACCTATTCCTCAGCGAACAGTTTTGAACAGTTCAAACTTCAAAGGTGCCTCTGCCTATCACAACACAGTGAGCAAAGGTAACCAAAACTATTGTTAATGTATAAACTAAGAAACTTTTGTTCCAATCTGAAAATAATGAACCAGGGCCTAAGCATTTCACATTTGAAGCAGACAAGCCCCTCCAGAAAATCATAGAATCTAATAAATTTTGAAACATATATTTATATATTTATATATTTACGTCAGCAGACACTCCACAACACGGTGGCTATTACGTGTCAATTGTCAGTGAATAAAACGGTTGGGGAAGTCAAATGGGACACGGCACACAACAATCATCCGCTGAAACAACAGCACACACAACACTAACACACGCACAATCACTCCAAATAAAAGAAACGTTTCGCTGCCGGTTTAAAAGCTGCTGGCTCGAGCCGTGTCACTTCACTAGGCATAGAGTTTAAAAGCGAGGCTGCTCGGTATGCAAACCCTCGCCGCCCGACCACTGTTCTTGTAGCTGGCGGGCGCAAGTCACGGTCTTGTCTAGTGGGGCGGTTACACTGCCGTGCGTCGGCGAAAGTCACAAACAGTGAGGCGAGCTCCTCGGGCTCGCCCAGGGCACGGATTCTATGCGCAATGATAGCGGTCTGCGCATCACACATCTGGCGCGGTGTGTGCAGGCCCAGGTCGTCCCGCGCGCGAGACACACGATCGTACTTTCGGAGACCGGCTGCTACTCTGGTGGCAAAGTTCACAACTTTCAGTAGCCTCTCGTTGTTAGCCGCGGAGCCGTTCCCGTACACAGATAGACAATATCTCACGCGCGAGACGACCAGGCCCTGCACGACCGCAAGAAGCGCCCGCCGCGGGAGGAGGCGCCTCAGGTGGCGGAGACCGATCAGGAGGCCGACACACTTACGTACCACGTCACTGACATGAGCATCCCACGTAAGGTGGCGGTCGAAAATGACACCAAGGTTTTTAACATATTGGCTCTCCCGAACGGTCCCGCCACCGACCCGCACGCTGACAGGGGGGAGATCTCTGGTATTCTGTCGGGTGCCAAGGAGGAGGATTTCCGTTTTGGACGTGTTGAGTTTAAGTCCGTGGGCATGGAACCACGATGCCAAGGAGGTGAGGGTAGACTCCATGCGTTGGATGAGGTAAGGAAGATTGCGCTTGGTATCGGAAATAAGGATTTGGGTATCGTCAGCGTACTGGGTCACATGAGCGTCCGGCGCGTGCAGACTGAGGTCGTTGGCAAAAATGGTGAATAACAGAGGACCGAGGGCTGATCCTTGGAAGACTCCCATGGTGTTAGGAAGGGGCTTCGAAACCACTCTGTCACCGGAAAGAGAAGAGATACAGACAGACTGAGTGTGACCGGTGAGGTAGGAGGAAAACCAGGTCGGGTGGATGCCATAGAGCTGGAGCTTGGAAGTTAGCAGTGAGTGAGGAATGACATCAAAACATTTACTAAGATCCAGAAGGCAGAGGAGGGAGATAAGGCCACGGTCCATGTTGGAAAAAGCGCGATTAGTTACAGAGAGCAGAGCGGTTTCGGTAGAGTGAAGAGGACGAAAACCGTGCTGGGATGAAGAGAGAAGGTGGTTGTTAGACATGTAGGCGGAAAGTTGTCGGTGCACTAAGCGCTCGACAACTTTGGCTATGGTGGGGACGATCGAAATAGGACGGTAGTTGGAGACCAGATCAGGATCACCGGACTTAAAGATAGGATGGACTAGGGAGTGCTTCCAAGCATCGGGATAGTCACACGTGGAAAGACAGGTATTGACAACATGGAGCAGGATGGGACCAATGGCTTCGAAAGAAAGGAGCAGGATGCGAATACAGACGCCGTCAGGTCCACACGCACCGGAACGCTTCATGGAGAACACCACCTCCCGCAGCTCCGCCAGTGTCACCTCGGCGACCCGAAAGCTACACGCACCAACACGCGGCAGGCGGCACGGAACGTCGGGCGGCACCCCGGAGCTAGCCAGGCTAGCCGCGACACGTGGGCCGACATCAACAAAAAAGGCGTTCATTTCATCAGGCGTGGCGGTGGGGAGGGTTGCTGTGTCACTCCGCTTACCGGCGACCAGCGGGCGGACGATGCGGTACAGAGAGCTGCTACCGTTATCGCGCAGTCTCGCCTTGATGTCCACCCGGCAGTCGCGCCGGATCGCCGCCCTCACCCTCCTGTCAAGTGCACGGAAGGCCGGCGATCTCCCCTCACGGCGCAACACACCCCTCCTCTCCGCCATCAGACACAGGGTCGCCGAGGTGACAGCCGGCGCACACGGGTTCCGGATACAGGTCAATCGGAGCGGAGCATGCTGGTCAAAGACATGAATCAAACGGCGACTGAGATAAGACCATTTCTCGGCGACAGATGGACAGCTAAAAACACCGGACCAATCAACAAGATACAAGTCATGTAACAAAGTGAGATGATCGATGTTCCTAAAAAGACGAGTGCTAACACGGCGAGGCTTACGGCGGCATCTAGGAACGTTAAAAAGAGCACGAACAAAGTAATGAGGGCTAAAAGCACATCTAAAAGCTCTCACACGCTGCACCACGTTACTCGAATTGCATATAACTACATCTAAAAGAGATCCTGATGAGTAGGTCGGTTGTGTAACGAACTGTTCTAAATTTAAAGATCGCAGCATCTCCAGAAGTCGGTCCTTTCCAACACAGGTGGTAGTGGTAGTGTCAGACAAGTCACAGTTCAGGTCACCCACGGGCAAACTTAAAATAAACAAACTATAAAATAAACATCCATGCAAAGCAGTTGCAGGATACAAAACCAACTATAGTTTGTTTATTTTAAGTTTGCCCGTCACTGTCAACGTCTCATTGAACACGGCACGAGAATTGCTAGCTGATTTACTGAGAAAACTGGCTACCTAGCGCACAATGCACATTGTATTGGAGATATGAATAATATTTTCAAAACAACTTTTGAACACCGATGATGTAACCTTATGTTAAACACCATGCAATTTTTTGAATAGTTCAGACATAATTCCTGAGAAGTTGTCTATCCCTGTGGGGCTGTAGGTATTGGCAAATACAAGCTATGAGTCCGTGAAATAGTTAATAAATTTGATAAATTTGATTGTCTGTGAAATCTGGTCAAATCAATGTGCACCAACCAGTTTTCTCAGTAATTCATCTAGCAATTCTACTGTGTTCAAAAAGACATTTACAGTGAGGGGCAAACTTAAAATATACGAACTATACCAATCAAACTCAAACAAATTCAAAATTAATATAAAGCCTTTCTATCAAACTAAAATATGTGGACAGCTCTTCCAAATTGGTGGCAACTTCAACTGACAGACAAATGATAAAAGGCTGTTAAGTCCAAGTGTTATAAATTGTTACATGCAGTAGGTACCTAGTTAAATATCAATACCTAGGTACCTTCTGAAAATGACAGCTCAAATTCAGATCTCCGAATTTCCTTAATTATATTTTGAAACATTACTTAAAGGAAAAGGGCCACCTTCGTGAAATATGAAGATATCGTTGTTTTTCATTTTGACATTATTATTTTTCATTTTCTTTTTAAAACTGGTGCCAGAAGTGCACAATTCGCGAAAAAGTATTTTAAACTATTTAACATATTGGTACTATGTTGATACTCTCTAAGGCACCTACTGTATGATGGCATAGCGATGACGTCACACTCAAGCCAATCAGCGTTCAGAAGACAGACTCGTCGGTTTGTGTCAGATAAGCTGATTGGTTAAAGCTGAGCTGGTTGGAGCTGATTGGTAAAAAACCAAAGCCTCGCCGCGGGTGGCTGTATTGTCGGGTAAGAACGCATTCCTGTGATAAGGACGCATTCCTGGCGTATTTTCTTTTAAAATTGCCGATAACTACGAATGGAGGCCGAAATCGGCCGTAAGGAGGTACCGTAAAATGGGGTGTTAAGGGACAGTTTTGAGGTGTTTTGTTAGATAACTCAAGAAGGGTTGGAGATAAAAGCATCAAATTGTCAGCATTTTATGTGGAATTTGGTGCTTTATATGCCTGCCACATTAAAGTTTTTAATATTTATATCTGCATATTATTTTTTATTATTTTTTATCACTGTCCCTTAGCACCCCAATGTGGGGTGTTAAGGGACACCTATATTATTCCAAGAAATGGTCATCAAATGCCCACAATTGGGGTGTGGAAGGGCACACAATTTATTTATTATAATGTTTTGCATATTCTGTCACAAAACAAGTCAGGTTCATTCATCACTAATGACCTTTTTAGCCAATTACGTGTAATGCAGTTAACGCTTCTGGAAAATGTGCTAATTATAAGGTAAACAGAACCAAAAAGTACCCTTCTGTCATCAATAAAAGCCCATGTTGAAGCTAGTCACTTGTCATTATGTTGCCTTCTTTGTTTTAGCCTTTTTATGATGACATCACATTTACCTACATCAGTCTCCATTGACCCATCATTGTAAAATAGAATGTTGAGATGTTTTGTTACATAACTTAAGATTTGTTAGAGATAAAAGCATGAAATTGCCAGCATTTTATGTGGAATTTGGTGTTTTCCATGCCTACTGAAAGAAAACTTTATTTAGATATTATTTTTTATTTTTTCTTCCCTGTCCTTAGCACCCCACATCCACCTCAAAATATGCATGTATCCGGAAAAGAGGAAGAGGATGATGAATGAATGGGTGGATTTGCACAAGTTTTTCAGGAAACATGTGCAATACATGTGACAATACACCTATGCATTCATTTTCCCTCTACACCTACTAGTTTATGTGGTACACACAGAGTTTTGGAGATGTTTCAATTTTGTGAAAATGTAGCATGATTTTCAAATCCATTTTTGAACCAAATCACTTGCATGAAAAACCATACCATTTTGTCCTATAGTCAAGAACAAAACAGTGTCAACTACCACACTCAAGTTTTTATTTAACTTTCTCAAATTAGGAACTTAGCATGACTCAAAGTTTTTGCCACGCAACTGTCCCTTATCACCCCACTGTCCCTTAACACCCCATTTTACGGTAGACAGAGAGGTTTTCGGACACGGGCTACAAAAGATGGCTATCTCAGTTTCAATCCCCATGTTAAAGGTGGCCCTTTTCCTTTAATGCTGAAAATGTTGGATCAAGTGGTAGCTTAAACCATAAATATACTCATTTTTTTGCATAAGGCGAGTAGTAACTTAGAAAAACGCAAATCATAGCAGTGATGAAAAATACAAGGACAGTACAATCAGAAACAAATACTTGCTGCAACTGACCTCACTTGCTGTATGGCCTTCTCAAAATCCCCAATCCACGAAGATATAGCCGAAAGTGATGAATAAATGCGAAAACAACCTGTCTTGAGCGGTGTGGAACGCATATAACCGCAGAACGGAGATGTCAGTGAACCCTGTTCACTGCCGCCTTGCGAATGAGTACGTCATGCTCTCCCTTGCTTGATGGCCCGCCCATGCTTTCCAAAATTATCAAACCCTTGGTGTTGGTTGGAGAACTTTCAGTTACTATGCCGACATTCATAAACACTAGCAGCATACGCTGCAAAACAAAACAGGTGTTCGGCCTATGATATTGAAGCGTCTGCGCCAGTTTTGATAGCACTGCTGTCGGAAATATGGTAGCCTTATACCTTTATTTTTCCCCAACAGAGGCAAGCCATGAAACGTAGGGGGCATTCCACGTCAAATCAAACACCGAAATCCGTCATCCCCTTCGATTTTTCTGAAAATTTGTAGGCAGACTGGGCATGGTTCAAAACTGAGTTACGTGTAATATTTTCGATTTTTTTTATAAATTTAGTCCGAACCTTTTGATGGGAAGGATTCACAAGGACAGAGCCACCGCTAAGCGAAGCTTGTTGCGATGACCCTGCCCTCCACCCTCCGATCGCGCAATTCCGATTCTATGGCAGAATTTAGAGTCCAAAGTTTAACCCTCGCATGTGTGCGGCGTTTGCCAGCTTCTAATGTGTAGGGGGGGGGGGGTCGGTTGGACCCCCCCTTGCCGTTTGGCCCCTGATCGAGCTAGAGCTTCGCGGGAAAAACGAGCGTGTTGCCCGTGACGAGCGGAAGCCGATGATATCCAATTTTAAGGTCCTAGGTCATTGGTTGACCTTCCAGGTCAGGTCAATGACCCAAAGTCGGGAAAATCGGGACCTATTAGAAAGTCGTAAATTGTGGCTGCTGAGGGGTTTTTCGGGGTGCTGATCACGAATATCGTGTTAGTTTTGATCACAGATGATGTCTTTAAGCATTTAGGCCAGGTCGGGTCAGGTCAGGTCAGGTCAACCAGTAGGGGTTGTGACGGGTATTCGTAGTACGTGTCAACCGCCTCTGACAGCTTCGTAACATGTTACGAAGGCACCAAAACTACTCCGTAAATGTTCAAATGGTTGCTAAATTCGAATTCAGCTCCAAAAACTAGCCTAGAAACATGTAAAACTCGAAAGAGAGAGCCGAGGTCACCCGAGGTCACCAAAGGTCAATGACCTGACCTGACCTTCAGGTGACCTTGACACCCATTCTAATGCATGGGAGCAACATCAAATCACATGTTTGAACGGTTGAAACCACGAAAAGCTTGCAAACGCGCGGCTAATGCGAGCCGACATACGCGGAATCGCGATTCCGGCCAAACATGGTCTCGGAAAAGAGGTCACAGGTCAAAGGTCATTTGGGTCAGGGTCATGAAATTTTCAGGGTAGGTGTAAAATTGATCAATGAGAGGGTACTGAAAGTTTCGTCGCAATCGGTCGCTTTTTACGCGAGTTATTCGCGAAAAACCATGGGGGGTCCATCCGACCCCCCCCCCTACACATGCGAGGGTTAACGTGCGCACAAAGCCGCGCACGGCCGGTCCCCTCGCTGACTTCGCCTGGCTACGGCCTGCCACCAACCGCAACCATACCTGTCAGGAGGCCCATAAATGTCGAGCGCCCGTCGCGCTTCGAACCCGGACTGTCATAACCGGGAACGCGTGCTCTCACCACGCGGAGTCCAACGCTCTAACCAACTGAGCTACGGGACCGGAAATTTGATAACGTATCGCCGAGATATAGGTCATCGAATATAGCCAAAAATGCCACACATCATTTTTTTAAACGCTTATAACTCTGGTTCCTTTTCTGGTATCAAAATGATTAACAGGGTCTTGTAGGCAATTGATAAGGCTTTGATTTTTAATTATAAAATTAAATTGAAGTGACCTTGAAATGCATTTGACCTTGAATTAAAACAGAAAAATTTAAGTAGCAAAAAACACGCCACCTTCGATTTGAGTAATTTTTACATATTATGTCCGTCATAATGTTCCTAACCATCTGTGAAAAAATTGGAGTGGGCCATTCATAACTTTCGCGGCAAACGCCGTTTTCATGCATCAACATCACGCAACCGCGCGTGACCTTGAAAGACAGTCAAGACATGCTTGCTTGTGTACACTTTCTGAAATGAATGATTGCTGATTAGTGATATCCCAAACTCTGCGAGAATGGAAATGCATAGTCATCGTAGTCAAGCATTCACGTTCCATTGTAAAAGTGTCTCAGGCAAACGGTATTTTGCGGTGAATTTTGAGCCGTGTGGAAATGCATCATGAAATAAATTCAACGAAAACATTATCACGCAACGATATCTTCACGTCTTTTGATCTTCACTATACGAAAGAACATACATTTTTGAGTATGTATGGGGAATTTCTAGTAAATCCGATAATAAATATGGCAGTTAGAGTCCTGCTAAGAGTAACATGTCGCCGGCTGAGGCGGGATCGGCCGACGCGGGAAACGCAGCAGTCACAATTTTGTGTTTACACGTTCATATTCAGGGGCGTCGACACCGCACCGGTCCGACTTTTCCGAATCAATTGTTTACCAACCTATTTTCAGAATTCTTTCACCATAAGATCGCCTGTACATTTCTTAGTCTTCTCACAAAATTTGACGCGAATCGAACGTAATCAGCGGTAAGGAGCGCGATGTGAAGACGGAACCGTTCCGTTCCGTCCCGGCACAGTCTACAATTCAGGCGGCGCGTAGCCGTCGGCGCCGGCTGCCGAGTCGCCGCGTCGCCGCGGCGACAGGATGTTCACTTTACACCGCTATTACTAGAACAGTTGTGAACCGATTTTCTTATTGCTTGCACGATGAGATGTGCAATTCAATTCTGGACAGGTAGCCATAAGTAATTTCGCATCAATATTGTGAGATATTGGCGAAAAACAGGAGGGGTGGGGCGAAATTCACTCTTCCCCCTCCACTGCGCGTGCTAACATACGTTTGCATATGTGCCATTTTCTTCAAAACTTATGAATGGCCCACTCTAATTTTTTCACATGTTGTTAAGAATACGGTAGGCAATAAAATATATGAAAATGAGCCAAATCAAAGGCGGCGTGTTTTTTGCTATTTCAATTTTTGTGCTTAAGAACAGAGTTAAGCAAATTTCAAGGTCATATATTTAAGTCGATGCAATTCTAAACAAATGCTTAAGAAATTACCTAAACAGTAAGGTTTATTTCATTCAAATCAAACAAGTACAACCAAAGTTATGGTCGTTCAAAAATATAAAGATGCAACATTTTGTAAAAATTTGATGCCCTATACGAGTTTAGAAGACCTGTGGTCAGAATGTGCAAAAAACATCAATGTAATGTCCGGGGCGACACAGGAACTCGCTCACAAATTTATAATTAAATCGCTGGTGGTAAGGTGCAAAACAGCCGATTTTTGTTCGATTTGACGTGGAATGCCCCGTAGAAAAGTAGTCTTGTGTATAAAGACAGACGCATGTTACATGCAAGACCTTATATACCTACCGTTAGATGTAAAGACAGCGCTCCGTTATTTTCATCCCCAGGACGGTCAAATCCTTCGTCTCCACGCCTCAACACCCTGATCCGGGCTGGAAGGGCAACTTTCTCCCGCCATGTGGGTAGCTGCAGTCCAGAGTGTAGGTATATAAATGGTAGCTCCATGTCTCCATCGGCACCGTTCCGTGCTTCTATCCTCAGGATACTGAAATCCTTCTCCACGCCGCAACCTCCCTCCGGGCTGGACAGGCAACTTTATCTCATGCGGGCTGCTCCCTTGGAGCGGCACCGCTGCTCCCGAGGGAGCGCACCCCGTAGCCAGGTGCAGTGAGCGCCTTGGGACTGGGTGGCCTGTCCTCTGGACGGGCTCAGCCCCGGCGACTCACTAACTAGGGTGCCTGCCCAGACCAATGTCTCCCCCTATATCCTATCATCCTCCCGGCTCTGAAATGGTCTCATTGGACCGAAAGGGCCTAACCCAACAAAACAAACAAGCAAACAAACAAACAAGCCTCCATCGGAGCACACCCGAAGCGCGGGTGCACTGAGTGCTTTGGGGGGGGGGGGCAGCCCGTACTTTTGGATGGGCTCAACCCGGCGACTCCACAAGGGTTTCTGCTCAGACCAATGCCCCCCCCCCCCATTTCTCTTATCCTTCTGGCTCTGAAAAGGTCTCGTCAGACCGAAAGGGCCTACTAGTGATGTCAATTACGGAAAATCGGAATACCGATACCAAACCAAATACCAACCAAAACCACGGGAAAATACCGAAACCAAACCAACTTGGGAAAATGAGGGAAATACCCACTTTTTACCGATTTCTTAGCCTCTTATACATTAGTGAGGGTTTATGATACCTACCAACAAAATACCAAACACATTACGATTGAAATATCAAATACCAAGTTGGTATGGGTTTGGTATCGGTATACCAAAAAGTTGGTATCCGATTGACATCTCTAGGGCCTACCCCCTCCCCTCCCCCAAAGTAAGGTAATCTAGGTATCAGTAGCGGCGGAACACCTTCAATTAAGGGGGGTGCACTGCCGACTTTTGGTCTCATTCTTTACATGCAACGCCCATTATTGGGCTAATGTTAAAATGCCAAAATCAAAGGGGGCACGGTGTCCGGTGCCCTCCCCGTTCCGCCACCTATGCTAGGTATAAGTCCTTGCGGTTGTTTGTATGGGTCAAGGCCGTAAAATTTAACGTTTGACCCTAGCCGGACCTATTGGTTTTCTACATACGCGCCGGCCGAGGGGCGGGGGGGGGGGGGTACGACCCCCTTGCCGTTTCGCTCCTGGTGGAGCTAGCGCGTCGCGAAAAAAAAAAAACGAGCGTGTGGGCCGTTACGAGACACAGAGATTGGTACCCGATTTTAAGGTCCTCGGTCAACCGGTGACCTCTGAGGTCAGGTCAAATGCCCCAAGGTACGGTTCAGTTTTTGGTGAATAACTTCGCAAAAAACGGCCGCAGAGCCGCGATTTTGGCAGCATCGTGTTCGCCTCGCTCAGGCGCGTCGAATGATATAGTTTTTGTTTGGGTCAGATCAACTTAGGGTGTTGACCTCAGGTCACGGTCAGGTCAGCGCCCCCAGGTCACGAAGCTGGTCGAAAGAGGTCATGTCGCATATCGTTCGATTCGGCTGGTCTTCCTGAGTCCATTGGTGGCTTTTTCGACTCGCTAGCTCAATTCGATCGGGAGTTATTGACGAAAAACTAATATGACCTTGATGACGTCATAAATGACGTCACGCAAGGTCAACATTGAAAAAATGACGCATCTAACCTTGCAAGGAGTGCATCAAATCACGATTCGGTGTGCTTAAGATAGTTAGAGATCGTTGCCGGTGCCAGAATAGCAGTTTTTATTTTTCCTTATTGACTTATAATGGTGAGGTCACGAAAATGACCTGACCTCATATGACGTTTACGAAAAATCCGAGGTATACAAGTTGTGAGACTCGTAATGGATACCAGATCCTGCAAGTTTCATTTCCCTGTGACATCTCCTCTGGCAGTGAGGGCGTTGCGAAGTTGCGACATCTGAAGACCGTGCAGAGGTTCACTTATGACGTCATAGGTCAGTGACCTGACCTGACTGGAAAATGCGGTTGATGTGAAAAATCCGGCTTGAATCAAAGGTCAGGTATGCTAAGTTTCAGCTCTCTATCGTCAGCGTGTTCGGAGCTATCGCGAAAAAAACCTTATGGGGGAGGCACAAGCCCCCCCCCCCGTCGGCCGGCGAGGGTTAATATCCAGACCATAGCGCTGATTGTTCATAACATTCCCTGTACTTAAATTGTTTGAACGTTTTATTATCAACATCGTTACTATTATAGAATAGCAAATAATATTTCATAGACGATGCGAGATGACTAGATGTCAGATGACCTGACGTAACTTACTACAACCAAGACAACGAACAATACATTTACAATTCAGCAAACGTCACTCAAAACACAACGGACATTTTCCAATGTCAGTCTCAGAAAATTATCGCACACGAGCCACGGCCAATAGAATCGTACCTGCATGTTTACCAGCTGGATGCCTAATAAACTTGTTTTTGGCAGCGGATCCTATAGCACAAATGTTATCCTTGTTCGTATGCGTTAGTGTCCTTCGGTAACGTTTCAGAATCTTTCCCTGTACGCTAGTCGGCGAACGCGATGCGATGTCTCTAAACTAAAAGCCCAGCCACGGCTATAGTTGTTTGCCGTCCCTTTCACGGCGTGCGCTTATCACCATGAAGGAGAGCCGAGCAAACAAAAATAAGTTCCCATGAGTTAATGACGCATGACCTCTCTCTCACTCCTCGACTATACCACCGTCTGCATTCAATGAGCTCCTGCAGAACCACTAGCCATAGCACATCCATCCCACCACCATCTCCGAACACACTCTCAGCCTCTACTGCGCACATCGGTCACCGGTCCCTCAAGATCGCCAGCGTCACCAGTCCCTCGGGTCACCGGCCTGGAGTCCCTTAGAGTCATTGTTCCCAGTTCCTCAGATCGCCGGCGTTACAAGTCACTCGAGCTCACCGACTTTACCAATCTCTCAGGTCGCCGGCGTCACCTCAGGTCGCTGACTTTAACGATCTATAGGACTAGGTTCACCGGCATTACCAGTCCCTCAGGGTAATCGTTACCCAGCAAGTCACTGCCACCAACTTCTCAACGTCACTGGTGACACCAGTCCCTCAGCATCATTGGTCACTCGGCAGGGCAGGCATCACCGCGTTCACAAACACTGATGTCATTGTCAGCAATGACAACCACTGGCTGGCTGGTAGGCAGCACATTTCTCATTCTCCATTCGGTTCTAATGCGACAAAATGGAAATGAGCCACTATTCCATTCGGCCACGGGACAACGTCGTCTTATGTCAAACAACCGGGATGCCGTACGTCTTACAAAATGGCAATGAGTGACTTTGTTTCTTCATCGCGTGTTTTTACACCTCCTCTCGCCGATGTCGACTGCTATCTCACGATCGCTGCAGACCTCAGTCTGCAGGTCAATGTCCGTTCTGCGAGTCTCCGTCGGCCGCTCAGTCGGGCCGCTGATACTGGCTGCGCTTGTAGACGGGAAGCACGACCAGGAACAGGAGGCTGGACACGGTGGTGATAACCAGGAACACCCAGAAGAGGGTGTGGTCGGCCAGCAGCGCCACCTGGCGCCACTCGTCGGCGGCGCGGCCGCAGTGCTCCTCGGCCTGCTGGCGGCTGAGCAGGTGGCGCAGCGCGCGGCCCACCTCCTCCTGCAGCGGCGCGGCGGCCGGCCGGCCGCGCACGGCGCCCCGCCGGCCCCGCGGCCGGCCCAGCTCGCGCAGCAGCTGGTGCGCCGGCGAGCCGGCCGAGTCGCTGGCGTCGCTGGCGGGCGCCGGCTCGGCGGCCGGCGGCGGCGCGCCGGGAAGCGTGTCGACGGCCAGCCGGACGGCCTCCGGCTTGCTGTAGGCGGCGCTGGCGGCGGTGAAGGCGGTGCCGTTGCCGGGACTGTAGGCCGGCAGCAGCGGCGGGTGGTCGGTCAGGTGCGCGTCGCCGCCTGGAAAGCCGCGCCGACGGTAGCAGCCGGCGCACTTCTGCGAGCTCGACTCGGAGCGCCGCCGGCGAGACGCCGTCCTGCCGAGAACGGAAGGTTATGAGAAAGACGATCAATTTCTGTTGTAAGATTGCACTTATTTGCATTGCAAATCAAGCGCATTTGCTACACTCATTCGTACTTGTATCCCGCTTATGAGCACAGGGAAAGAACCTAACAAAGCTGCATAAGGCATACACAGCAACCAAACACACCGACAAACAGCAGGGCGTTTCCAGGGCTCCGCAGTCCGTCTCTCCTCCATCCGACCGTGACACAGGAGCGTGCAATAAGTTTGCCGCGGGGCGGGAATTCACAGTCGGCTTTCTCGGCCGAGGACGGCTCATTATCCGCTGACAGCTGAGAGATCACGCGATGGCGCGCCAACGTCGAAAAAGAGCGCCAGAGGCGAGCACACGAGACGTGCGGGATTAACGTAGGATGGCAGGCCCCAGATTCCGTCAATGGGTGAGTCTCGAGACGACATATAGGGCGGAGCGGCGTCCACGGGGAGCCAAAGGTCGCAGGGACCTCGGACGGCAGCCGCACGAGACGGTACACAGGTTTCGTATTACATCATTAGACAGTAACGACGTGACTAGCAGCACAATGACACTCCCAATATCATAGTTTTACGCAGAACTGCGGAGTCGGAGTCGGAGTTGGTTCCGGAGTCAAAATCTGAGTCGGAGTCCGTCGGGGTCGACATTTTTGCCGGAGTCGGAGTCGGAGTCGATTTTAGGAAGCCGGGGTCGGAGTTAAAGCCCGAGTCACCGAAAATCAATCGAACACGCAGCCCTGGTTGCGCATTAAAAAGTATTTCAGACATTTAAGTTTCCTTTAAGTATTAATTTTCACGTTTTAGGCATAAAGCTCGAACTGAAGCTCGGACAATTGAAAAGGAAAAGGTGCCTTGCATGCCTTGCAAGGAAACACGAGCCTTGCATGCATCTTAGAAATATGAACTCCGCCTGCGCCTGCTGCTCCTCGCCGCATGTCCATATATAGAAAAAGAGCAGAAGTAGGCGTTCGTTGTTCGTCGTTCAAGGCGCAAGGAAGACCAAAAACTCCCAGTCCAGCGCGAGTCACTGTGAAATACCGACGTCGTTGCTCATGCATTCAAGAATTACCCGTTAAATGGTCTGTAGTTTGAGATACGTGACCTCTGAACTCCTCGCTAGGACCGACAGTGGTGATGGCCCGCCGCGCTGGGGCGGCCGCACCCCACCGGAGACTGCGGTGATAGAGGAGCCGGCACGCGGCGGGACAAAGCGGGCAGCCGAGCGCGCCGGCCGCGGCCCGCCATCCCACTGCGCCGGCCGGACGATGCCGGCCGAAAGCTTTTAGCCGGCGGCGGTCTCAGCTGACAGCCCGGCGGCGGGACGGCTGCCCCAGCCCCGTCTGGCAGGACAGGCCGACGGACGGAGAGGGGAGGACGGGCAACAGGCCGAGTCCAGCCGACGGGAGGACCACAGAGCGGCGCCAGGGATCACGTGGTAGACGGGCAGGTCAGGATGCAACAGCTGTGGGGTACACTGATGGGCTTGTTACACAAGACGTGGACTGAATGCAGGAGGCATAGAGGATGGCGAATAAGATGCAGCAAGAGGAAGATTCAAATATTTAATTGCATTAAATATGGTTTATCTGTAATCGCCTCGATGTATGCACGCGTGCATACGTAAGCCCGCGGATTTATATGATCATAGCCTAACTACACACCAAACATATACCTAAGCCTACCACTGTTCTGGACTTGATACTATGTACATAGATCCGTAAATTCTGGATCAAACACATTTTCCTCGTGGCTCGTGGGATGTGATGGGAATATCATTCATATACCTTTAGGTACGGGGACCCGCAGGCCGCAGTTGCTTCTGTACACGAACCCCAACTCTAGCCGTCTGTCCTGTCCAGTAACAACCGATAACATTGATATCGACTGCCGGTCCCTGTACAACAGCAGCTGAGGTTTTCTGTCACTGGCGGTCGCAGCCGCTCGCAAAAGGGGGGGCCAAAGTCACACTCGTGGGACATAACATTTATCAGTCACCGGGGGGGGGGGGGGTGATCGGCTAATTTTTTACGTCCACGAGGCGCCGCGCAGTTGGCATTACTTATGCTTCATCCACCTCATTCTTGCGTGAAATCTTTAAGCTCAATTTAAGGCAAAAACACCAGTTCCATTTCCCGTCCCACGGTGTTTCCACCGGTCGGGCCACTGCACCATGGCGACGGATCGGTGTGGCATATACTGGAAGGTCGGGCACGCGGATTCATGACCTTACCACAATAAAACAATTCGGAAAGGTACGGATACCTCTTGCTTTGAACAAGCATGTGAAACCCAGAGATCATTTTCAGACTATGACATTTACCCATATAGCTGTTTGGCGGCGGGAGAGAATAGGTACACCGACCTCTGGAGACCCCCGGCCCCACAGGTTCCTGGTTTTCAAAATTGGCATCTGAGGGCCGCACACGACTCGCGCGGGACCTCGCAACGGCTCTATTGGGGCTCACTCAACCTGCCTTATAGTCCTACTGCTAAAAAGACTGGGCCCTGAGCCCTAAGGACTTCATCAGTCTCTGCCAGCCCCATGGGACCCACACCGGCTCATGGGGTCCCGACGTCGAAATATGAGATCTGCGCGGGACCATCAGGACGTAAAGTAATCTCGATCAGGACCAACGTACGGCTGTGCAGGAGTCTGCGTGAGCCCTGTGATCTTCAGAAGCCCACCCATGTATGTTTTCACTTAGAGGCCAGTTTAGGGCCCTCAGAGACCAGTACAGGGCCTGCAAACTGCAAAGGCCAGTAGTTTGAGACCATCAGAGACCGAGTTGGGCTCTCGGAGGCTTATGTGGGTCCTACTCATTACAGGCCAACATGGGGCCCTCAGAGGTCAGCGTGGGGCCCTAAAAGACCGGAATGAGCCGTCGCTGGAACCCAGAGGCCAGCAGAGGGCCCTCAAAGGCCAAGATGAGCCCTCCTCAGAGGCCAATGCAGGCCCTTAGAGGCCAGCATCGGGTCTTCAGCAGCCAATGCGGGGCCCTCATTGGCACCTAAATGTTCGTCTTGGGACACCAGAGACAGCAATAAGGCCACTAGAGACCGGTGTGAGACCCTCAGACGCCGGTTGGGGCCCCTGAGGCCGGTAAGGGGTCCTCATAGGTCAGATGTGGGGCCTCAGAGGTCGATGTGGGCTCTTAGCGGTCAACGTGGGCGCTTGACCGCCACTGGAGTTCCCTCAGAGGTCAGTGTTGGACGCTCAAAGACCGGTGTGGGCGTGTTTTTTTAGCCTCGTGACGATCGAATCAGGGCCAGGGTCCCATACACCTATGGGGGCCCATCGGTTGCTTGAGGGGGGGGGGGCAAATGATATGATGGCCCCCTTTATGTGCCTTGGGAGGGCATGGCCCTGATGCCCCCCGCGACCGCCACTGTGTACACATTACATACAGGCCTCTGAAATTACATACTAGCTAATGCAAACTCTATGCAGGCCCCGGAGATCCCACGCTAATCCTTAAGAAACCAAGCCGGCATACGGCGTCACCACCGGGCTTCTGAGGTGCACAGCACCAACCCATGAGGTCTTACTTTAGTGTCTTAGAGCCACGCTCCTTTGGCAGGGCCCACCCGCCACTGCCGAAGAGGTCTCATGCCAGCCATTGCTGGGCCTACGAGAGCCTCAAGTAAACCCACGCTGATATTCCATGTAAGATGCGGCCATACTCGTGAACCGGTGCCAGCGACGCTGACCGCCAAATTGACAGAATACGAAACTGAGCCCACTCATGAGTGAAATTTACGTCCTTTGATGGCGCAAGAAAGAAAATGAAACATACAAAAAGCTTTTCTAGGACTTTTGTTCGATCTGAAAGGTGGGGCCAAAAGATAGTATGGCCCCACCTTTCAGCACCAAAGGGGGGGCCATGGCCCCCGTGGCCCCCCCCTGGGACCGCCAGTGTTTTCTGTGCGTGCCCTCTGACAGCTTATCGTTGTTCCCTGTGAAGGTGCTGGGACAATTTACTCAGGGTCGCTGTACAGTAGCAACTGCGGGTCCCCGTACCTGCAGCTTTAGTCGTTAAATCCACTGAGCTTACAGAACAACGTTTCGATCGGTGCGCATGTCTAGCACACAGTCCCGTGAAGTGTCTGCGTATTGTGATGGTGCTTACATAAAGCCCATAACGCTTTGTTGTTTTTGTTCGAAAACGCTAGCACACCCTGACAAACACAATCTTCCAGTTCCCATCCGATAGACCCGAACGCCTGGCAGGCACAAGCGGCATTAGAGCGTCAAGCTGCCAAGAGATGGCAGCGAAGTCCAGCGCCTGAAAGCATGCTGTGTCGCAAGGCCTTTAAAGGGACCATCCCACCTTAACATTAGTTTTGAGTTGAGATAGCCAAGTTTGCGGCCAGGCTCAGAAACCACCATTTATTCTGGTCGCAACCCCCGCAGCATTATGGTGTTCAAGAAATTTCTTCCCTTTACTTGCAGGGTGGGACCAGCGTAGTCCCTATCTCTTAACCATTAGCGGTTTTTTGGATGACGTCAGCAGTCATTTCAACGCCCGCCATTCCTTGAACCCGAGTTTTGCTGACCTTGAGCTCCCTTTTTTATCAACGTGAAATCCGTCGTCGGCGCTGAGAAAGCCTATTGCTTTTCATTTTAATTTGAATATTAGAAGATACCCACCACTGGAACTTGGACTGATATTATACCAAGGCCGAAGATGATCAAGCTGCCTGCTATATCTGGAGCTTGGTGTTCAACTTCAACATGGAATAAAAAACAAAATATCAAAGCAAACTGGATATGGTACTGCTAGTTAAAGTCCAAAGAAATTTGAAGAGCTGACAATTGACATTAATTCTTTTCCTGCAAGGTTTCCATATGCAGATCACACCATGAAGAAATATTTTCGATGTTAACAGTTGAAAGGGGATTGATCTTCCAGTTTTGACGAAAGACGCTGCTGACTGTCTTTGGAAAAGGATGTCGGCATGAGGTGCAATTGTGCTTGTGAAGTGGTTATAACTGGTCTTTTCACAGTATTAAATTAAATGTGCCATTGCAGCCAAGTGTGTTATCATTTAAGGTAAAATCAAAACTACAATGTTGGTTTTACGAGCATTGAGAAGGCTGGTAGGTAACACCTGCCTGTGCTCGTAAATCATGCTGCCAAAGTATTCTAAATTAATTTTATCATACACTTTTGTTGTCCAGAATGGTTGCACTATTGTTTGGTATCATATTATTCCATGTAAATATGGTAGGGTAACGTCCGACCAACATGTTACCAGATTTGAAGCTGTTACGTTACCTAAGTTCCTGTTTTTTACTGGCGTGGTGAATGTCACCTGGATTTTGTTTTGAGGTGCAGACCTAGTAACTCTGACTACATGGGTTTGAAGCTATTATCTATTCTGTTTTTACTGGCCTGGTGAATGGCGACTGATGTTGTCCGTGGATGGCACTGAAACAAATTTTGAGTGTCATGTACAGTGTTTTAATACAATGCTGAGGGCTGAAAGTTGTCTTGTTTTGAGTGGTGAAAGTTCAGGATATGCCAGCCACCATGGTGGGTCAGAGTTAAAGGGACCCTCCCACCTTAACATTAGATTTGAGTTGAGATAGCCAAAATGGGGTCCCTGGCTCACAATTCCCGGTTTCGGCACTCACAACATCGAGAAATGCCTTAAATCGGAAATATTGAATTTCAAAATTGCAGCATTTTGATTCAGAGGGGCTAATGCTTAGGAATACCCCTCTGAATGTGTGACGTCAGCGCAAATATCTAACGATTTTTAAATGTTTGACTAAAACATTTTGTAGCACGCGGTGGTATATGCTATTTGCGCGCAACGTCTGCCGCAAACGCCGCACTTCTAAAATAAAGTCGCTAGAAACAGCGGAGACCCCAAAAAAGTAAACAAAAGTAAAAGTCTAATATCTTGAAAACCGGTGAATATTTTTCGGTGAAATTTGGTAGATATTCGTTTTCGCTCTTTCTGAACCGAGCGACATCACTTTCATGCCAATTCATAAACTTTTTTGAAGGTGGGAGGGTCCCTTTAATGTGTTGCAGTCAGTTCGGCTTCGGCAAGCACACGGATGGGCATACGCATCAAGACCTGCTCTGCCATACTTTCAGCCAATTTTACCTAGGTAAGTCTTTTCTTTTTTCTGCCAAAAGCTATGACATTGTGAATTTCAGTGCTGTGGCCTGTGTGTAGCTTTCAGGAAAGCAATTCTAAATAAAGCTATGATAAAGTGAAAAATCAGCAATGCAGCCCTCTATTACATTTTCTACAACATCTTACTTGTTCCTTGCATGGAGAGAAAAATGCAATGTTATGAATTCGTTTATTCACATAATTTGACAAGCATGCAGTTACCTGCTACTATCACTGCACAAAACAGAGCAGAAAATATCAGTTGATCAAACACAAGACACAACAGAAGTTTACAACATAGGGCTGCAGAACCCTGCTTCCTCCCACCACAGTTGATGCCATTTCCTAGCCTGGCTTGATGTGAGCACTGAAAAGCTGCTTTGTCTAATTACAGCTCACTACCATTCAACTTAAACTACTCTCTTTAAAGTAAGAGTGAGAGCGTTCAGTGTTAATAGCAGCTGGACAGACGACAGACAACAAACATCTTGACAAACCAACCAGTATTTAATTTGGCTAATGATTTATGTGCTTGTTGTATCATGGCCAAACTACTTTAACAGCAATAATCCCTGTTTCATCTTGATCTTGCTTTTATTTCCATTTGAACTCAGATCTTGAAGCAATCATCTAGTGATATCAGATACTGGCATGGGTGGAGCTTTTCCAGGAAAGTTGGTGGGGCAAAACGTTGTCAAACCTACAATGTCCGATTGTTCAGTTAGATAAAATAAAACAATAAATCAATCCTTTTCATTACGGAGATAATATTTTGCATTACAAAGACATTTTAAAGCCCCTCAATGCGAAAAACATTGGTTTGCTGAGCAGTAAAGTCCTGCAAATTGGCTTAAGTTGGTGGGGCAAAACTCTTATTGGTGGGGCAAAATGGCAAGTTGGTGGGGCAGCCGCCCCACCAAGTGAATAGGAAGCTCCGCCCCTGGATACTGGCTTCTGTTTCTCTTGAAAGCAAGTTAAAACAACAATGATAAACTAAGGCAGGAGATGTGAGTTGTGGCAGTAGATTTTTGATTCAACATATGTCAACCTTATATTGCTTGAGACCTCTGTGACAGACAAACAAATATTTATAGTTTTTTGATAGTTTGGATTCTTGGCTTGATTTAGCAGATCAGCTGTGAACCTTGACTTTGAAATCACATAAATGTCATGGTACCCGAACGAATCCTCGCATGACATTTCTTCGTAGCACAATTTTTCGTCCGCATTTCTTCGTCTACAAATCTTCGTCGAGGCATTTATTTGTCCCTCAATGCTTACTCTTGCATATATTTGCGTTGAAGAAGAAATGCGAGCCGATTTTCATATACCCTGATGCGAGACAAAGTAATGCGATACGAATAAATGCCCTGACGAAGATTTGCAGACGAAGAATTGCGATACGAAGAAATGCCATAAGAAGAATTGTCCTGGAATCCTTTATTGGCCATCATATATTGACCTTGATAAGATAAACGCATCATTCGCGCAATATTTGTCGCACTTTGATACCAAACTATTGCTTCCAAATGCCGACGTAAAGAAAACCTTTATGTGACGTCATAGAAACAGCGGAGTTCCCAAAAAGTAAACAAAAATAAAAGTCTTATATCTCGAAAACGGGTGAATATTTTCCGGTAAAATTTGGTAGATGTTCATTTTCGCTCTTTGTGATTCACGCTACATCACTTTTATGCCAATTCATTAACTTTTTTGAAGGTGGGAGGGTCCCTTTAACCCATTAATGCCGGAATTTTTATTTTTTGATTCTTTAGTTGTCCTTAACAATTGTTAGCCACACGGGTCCCAGTAAGAAAACTGTGCAAGCTTAAAAAAATTGTTCCATCGGTTCTCAAGTTATAGGTATGGGTCATAAATGACCCAACCGGCATTGGCATAGTCACAAATAAGGAGTTATCACGAAAACCGATTTAGCTAGATACCTTATTGTGTATACTGTATAGCGGTCTCAGCCAAACAATATTAAGAGGCACTGCATTGCAATGCTTTGCAACGTCTCATTGACGAGGCCGTTGGTGCCGCTGGCAGGCCTGTGGTGCCCCTGTTAGGCCTCTGGTGCTCCAGAGGGGACACCATAGGCCTGACGGGCCTGTGGTGTCCCTGGAAGGACTGTGGTGCCCCTGGGCCCTGACAAGCCTGAGGTGCCCCTGACAGGCTTGTACACTGTAAAAAAAGTTTAGCATTTGGGGTACTAACGGCTGCTATTCGTAGCACCTTTTAGCGTCAAAAGAACCCTACGACGTATTTACAAAGAAGCATGGTGCTAATACTGTGCTAATGATAGCTAACATTCCCATCAAATGTTATAAGTTTAGATCACCTATTCTTCTACTGAGCTTAACGTCTACTTCTGCTAGTACCCAGTCCATCAGTGAGTGCTCTTTCAAGCTGGATTTCTAATTAGAACCATTTTAAGTGTTTTAGAAGTTGGTAACGCTGAATATGGTGCTTACGTTAGTATCACAATAGAACCGGACATGCTTACAGAGGAAACAAATTTGAAATTGGCGCCAAAGAAAGTAGCTAAGCCCTGCTTTACAAATCTCTGGGAGTCTTATCACCAGCCCTTTAGCACGTTTTGACGGCGCAGAGCGATATGCGCATGCGCGTGCCAGCTGTTTCCGGCCACGTGTTGCGCCATTTTAGTGGAGTCCGTTGGTCGTGGTGGGAGTGTGTGCACGTGCTCCGGTATATGAAGTGAAATAAAGTGAAGTGAAGTGCTCCGGGCACATGCCACCGAGTGATAGCTCTGGAATGATAGCTTAAATCAGCTATTATCGGTGGAATCCGTCGTGCGTGGCATGGGAGTGCGTGCCCCTGCTCCGGGAGGCAGTGAGGTGGAGGGAAGTGCAGTGCAGCAGTGCAGTGAAGTGAAGTGAAGTGCTCCGGGGCCGGGTGGTACATGAGCATTTGCCACCGACACATGCCACCGACACCGACGTTGATCGATTTTGGTGAGTCTGACACGTTGTATCTTTTGACATTATCTTATATTGTTTAAGTGCTTCATATTCCGACTTTGGCAAATCGCGCTTCTTGGTCTGAAGGAAAGTTGTGTTGTTTGCGAAAATAGCTCCCAACAGAAAAAAAAATCTTGGAACTGATCCAGTTTTTTTTTTTGCTCCAGGCATGGGGCCTGGTCAGTTCTTCCGTCGACTACCACTTACAATGGAGGACAACCGACAACAACACGGGGTCTCCGGTTCCGTCTATCACTAAACGCCGTCTGGTCGTGGATGAGGTCGAACTTATGGCCATGAACGGAACGTCGGTTCAACGACCCCCCCCCCGCCTCCCCCAGTCGATCTCGCGTTAATCGTCGGTCACTGCGAGTGTGCAGGTATATGAGCGACCTTTCGTTATTTCCCGTGCGTTTGTTTGTGTATATATTTACATTTGTTTTTCATGCAGATGATATGAAGTGTTAATAAATGTTCCATCATTATTTTTTAATTTTATAATGTGTTGGGTGCTTGAAAGATGCACTTACACGGGAATATTGCAGAATGCAAAAACACAATCATTGAGACTTGTAGTTACCTATCACTTATCTAGGATATAACCTTTTTTGCACGTCTTTTCAGCCTTACACAATTTCCTTTTTGGTAATTGATTAGTCCTTTTTGCAGTAACTAGTGAAAGTATGTGCTGCTAAAGAAAGCAGTTTTTGCGAACTTTTCATGCAGCAGCTTTAACTATAGCATAGATATTCTACTTTCAGCCCCAATGCTTTCGTTAGCATTATTCTACTTGTCGTGGGGTAACAATAGCGCTAAAACGGTTCATATGTGAGTACGGAAGGTACTAACTGCATGCTATTCTTAGCACCTTTTAAAGTTTAGCACCGCTAGGGTACTGAAAATTGGTCTAGCAGGTGTAGGGTACTACATTTAGTACACGGGTGCTAAACAAACATGGGTACTTATATTAGCACCTTGATACTAAACTAGATCTCAGTTAAGTACGAATAAAATGCTTAGCTTAGCACCGCTAGGGTACTGAAAATTAGTCAATTGAAAAGTACCTCTATGGTGCTAAACTTTTTTTTACAGTGTAGAGCCCCTGACAGGTCTGTGGTGCCATTGCTAGGTTTGTGGTGCCCCTGGCAGGCCTGTGGTGCCCCTGGCGAGCCTGTGGTGCTCCTGCTAGGCCGCTGGTGCCCCTGGATCCTGGCAGGACTGTGGTGCCCCTGACAAGCCTGAAGTGCTCCTGACAGGCCCGTGGAGCCCTTTACAAGCCCAAGGTGCACGTGCGAGGCTGGTGGTGCCCCCGTGAGGTCGATGGTGCCCCTGGCAGGCCTCTGGCTGGTACCCCTGGCAGGTCTGTGGTGCCCCCTGACAGACCTGTGGTGCTCTTGCTAAGCCGATGGTGCTCCTGCAGGCCTGTGGTGCCCCTAACAAGCCTGTGGTACCCCTGACAGGCCCGTGGTGCCCCTCGGCCGGCCGAGTCGCCGGCCCGCCCCGCGTCACGGCCCCGGACAACCGGTCCGCTCATGATATCCCAACATCGCAACACTAGGCCTGTGGTGCCCCTAATAGGTCGGTGGTGCCCCCGGGTCCCAGGGGAGGTCATGAGTGACCCATATGACCCCCTCCTTTGGATCTGCCACTGTGATCTGATCACAACCCCCAGAAATAAATAATCGTAAAATCATCAATTGCTTCCCTTGTATTCAACACACGAGAAAACTGACAACCATGGGCGTAACTTCGTATGTAGTTGGTATGGAGAGCTCCACACCAACTTGAAAGTTGGTGTGGATTTTCCACACCAACTTTAAGTGGTGACACTTCTCATGCACTTTTGAGTAAAAAAAAAACAGCAAAATATGATTCAAGGCCAGAAGAAATCAGTATGGGTTTTTCATGGTCCACAAAGGCGGATAATTGGGGGAGGGGAAGGGGTATGGGAATGCTCGAGCACCCCCTGAGCCAAAAAAAAATGCACCCCTCACTGGCAGAAGCACCCCAAAATCTGCAAGTCTTGAGTCTACACAAAATATTTCACATTCAAGTTAAAGAAAAATGTCCAAAAAGCATGTCACTTTTAATCAGCAGTAAGCAATAACTGTATGAAGCATTTAATGTAAGCATGCACCCACTAGATATCACAGTTACACAAAATGCATGATGAAAATGATTATTATTAATCAAGCCTTTATCATTGTCCAACTGCCCTAGTTTTTATTTGTAAAAGAATTAGTTTTTTTTTACCCGCTCTGGTGTCATCCCCAGCCTGAAAAACAGCAGTATTCGACGAGATGTGGGGAATAAGTTAGCAATTTTTGAACAAACCTGACATTCAGCAGGGCACAATTACCTTCTCCATGTGCTTTGGCTCTACGATTTTTTTTTAATAAGAATTATGTATTGTTGGTTTGACGGCTGTAGCACATGTGCATAAGTGGCCTGCGCCATAATCGTTGCAATAGCGCAATGATACCTAATTTGTTGTTCCCGCCATATGAAAGTTTTCCTTCATCAGGAAAAGACCATTTTCATGCATTTGGTATTTGGTATTTTTTTTTTGTAAAAGCTGGCAGTGGCTTCATTTTGACTTTATTTACTTGCCTTTTTGTGATATATTACATTTATAAAAGTGAATAATTTTTATTTATAAGATAATGTTGTCTAAACATTGCAGAAACGTGCGTGCTCGTCAATCTAGCAGTGGATTGATATTCGCGAATCTTCTGCTGGTAGACACAAGACCAGCATTCACGGTTTCCGAATGTGCCGCTTTTGGTATGAAATAAAAGTTAGCCTATTTTGTTTAGAAATTGTGTCCGAATGGTTGAATGGGTGGGTTTGGGCCAAGACTGATTTAGACCAGACCAATTTTAGCCCTTCCCACTCCAAATTCGGTCAAAATTTTGATATAATATGCAAGGAAAACTTTTCACATCCACTCTCTGAGACAATGCATGGTCTTCAGGACGGTGCAAGCATGGTCTCCATCCTGCGGAAACCACTGCTGTTTGATGGTGTCGGCACAGCTGCGCTGCGGCGAGCGGAAGAACCACTGGAGGATCCTCGACCACCTCTCTTGGTTTATCGTCACAGAATTTCCGCTATCGTCCTCAGGACCTCGAAGGACAGGGAGCCAAGATATGCATGCCCTGTACGCACATTACACTTTTTTCTGGCGTTTTGCCGGTTGCGACGAAACTAGAGTTCAGAGATAGGGCAAGATGATAGGGTCTTCTTAGGGCCGAAAACTGAGCGGTATTTACGCTTTGTTCCAATGACGGACCCTCTCTTCGAGTCGAAATTCGACCACTTCAGTTTTCTGCTTACCTAGTGTTCGGTGTAGTCATCATCAAAAAGAGATGATGATGTAGTCATCAAACTATGAATGAGTTCAGGGATAGGGCAAGATGATAGGGTCTTCTTAGGGCCAAAACTGAGCGGTATTTACGCTTTATTCCAATGACGGACCCTCTCTTCGAGTCGAAATTCGACCACTTCAGTTTTCTGCTTACCTATGTAGGTACTGTTCGGTGTAGTCATCATCTCTTCCTCGCAACATCATCATCATGACGACTACATCATCATCTCTTTCATCTTACATCATTCATCATCATCCTTCCTCGCTGCATGAATGTTGGGAGGCGTCACCCCCTCGGCTCTTAAGTTGGGGGCAATCGCCCTCGCTCCCCCCCCCCCTGTTCCCGGGTCTATGAGCTGATTGGCAAGGCGATAAACGAGCTGATTGGCGTTTCCACCCGAGCTTGAGCATGATAGGGACTGTTCCAGTGGTTGCTCAAACCTTCTCTAAGCTCTTATAGCCAGTGCAGGCTTTCAATACCATTAGCGTCGCCACGGGGGGGGGGGGGGCAAGCGGGGCAGTTTGCCTCCCCCAATCTCCGACCGAGTACCCCCTGAGATGGATGCAGATCCGATGAGATTTTGGAGTTGGCAAAAAATGGGGGTAGTTTTCGAGAATGGCTGTAAACTCCACACCAACTTTGAAAACGTTTCTACACCCATGCTGACAACACTATTGCCGGCTGGGTCATTTATGACCCAAGGATATTTATCGAGGAAAAAAAGTTATCCGATTGCGACAAGAAGGGCAAAAATATACATCATGTCTTTTTCAGGCAAATTTAGATGCCAGGTGGACGATCATTCAATAGATAGTAAAGTGCAAACATAACATAATATTACTTTTTGGGACGGCGCGCCATTGCCAGTGACCGGCGGCTGTGCAGTCCCGTCGTCTTTGGCTCCAGAAACTTCAGTGGACGAGCTCACACGAGTTTTATGCGGCTCCGACGCTCGTCGCTGAACCCACAAATCCAACAAAACACACGCACAAGTTCCTCAAAGTGCCACTTGCCTCCATTTAGAAAAAAATGTTAAGATGTTGCTTTTGGGTCATATATGACCCAAGCGGCATTAATGGGTTAAGCGTTACTAGGAAGCACAGTCGATCGCCTGGAGATACACTGTGCCGCACGACACCAGCGGTATAAGAATGTCAAGCTACCGATAGATGGCAGGGGAGACGAGCGCCTGAAGATATACTGTGCCGCACGACACCAGCGGTATAAGAATGTCAAGCTACCGATAGATGGCAGGGGAGACGAGCGCCTGAAGATATACTGTGCCGCACGACGCCAGTGGTATTAGAATGTCAAGCTGCCGATAGATGGCAGAGGAGTCGAGCGCCTGAAGATATACTGTGCCGCACGACACTAGCGGTATTCGAGTGTCAAGCTGCCGATAGATGGCAGGGGAGTCGAGCGCCTGAAGATATACTGTGCCGCACGACACTAGCGGTATTCGAGTGTCAAGCTGCCGATAGATGGCAGGGGAGTCGAGCGCCTGAAGACATACTGTGCCGCACGACACTAGCGGTGTTTGGGCGCGCGTTTAGTGCCCTGGGCGCGCGGTGAGCGTCACGTTATTCGTGAATCAAACAACAAACAGCATCTCTAGCTTATCAGTTATCTATAACCAAGGAAGAATACAAAGTAACGACGGAAAGACAGTCCGTCCGTTGGAAGACAGAGGCAAAGACAATCTTTAGAAATAGGCGTATAAAGCGCATTTACTCAGTGCAGGCAGCACAAGCCTCTAATCAGAGGTCGACCTTGGGCCGAGTTAAGCGAGGAGCTGACCGCAATCAGCGAAACAATTTCATGAAATGCGGCGGCGCAAATGAAGTGGAAGTTAAGATAAATGAGAGGAGTTGGCTCTGAGGATAATAGCAGTGCCAAAAACAGACACACTGACGACGCGGTCGGGGCGGTTCAACATGCAGATGGGCGAACACAAATGCATAAAAGAATATTCGAATATCAGGACTTATGCAGCTAATGCGTTCGTTATGCCTATCTTATGCGTCATGATGCGTGTTTATGAAAGCAAACACACACTTATGGATTTTTCAAAAAGCAAAAATTTTAGAAATAATGGGGTTTTCAAATAATTATGTCTAGAAATGTAGGTGTCGACGGAGCAACATTTCTTATAGCCTTTGCAAAAACAGTGAGGAACCACAATATAATAATGCACATTGAAGCTCAAACAACATTCGCTATAACTTTACATGTTAAGACCTTTCCACTTATTTCGACATGGCGCCTGCAACAGAGGCAGACGTGGATATTAATAAGGGTGCGCGCTGTTTGAGCGTCCTAAACGGTACGTTTAATTAAATCCGTCCCTTGTCACATTACAGCACACCACCTCGGCCGCTGTTCCCATACACTATTGTCTCTGGTGGCAATCTCCTTATGGCTCAGTTTGTTACCAACGTGCAGCTGCTCCCAGACAGGTCTTATGGATTTAGTAGATAATAACTTAGACTATCTCGTTTAAAGTTTAAAGAAGGAAGTTACATGATGTCAAAAACAAATGCGTCCCTGAAGTCCTAACAATTTTATCAACATATTTGCATCGTTCTTTTAACCCGCGCCCTGATGGGGGGGGCCATTTTGGCCCCCCCCCCCTGTGGTTTTTCTTAAATAGCGAGAAAACGGCGGCGCGCAGCGCCGCCAAATTTTGGGTACCTTACTGGACATCAATTTGACACCTTCACACAAAATTTCAAGTCACAGGTCACCTCAGGTCAGGAGTTATTGAGGTCAAACTGAGGTCATGTTCGAGTAAAAATGAGCAAAAAACATGACATCTTGAAACGCTCACCAATTCTACAGTTAACAAGCAATTTTAAAGTTCTTTATGTGGTTGTGTAGAGAAAAGGCGGCGCTACAAAACTGCTATCTCGGATTTTCGAAATTTTTGGATTTTGACCCCCAAAAATCAAAAAAATTGATTTTTTTAGAAAAACTCAAAATATTTAAAAAAAATTTTCGAATTTCAAAAAAAAACGGAATATATGTGATAGTCCCTGCGCTCTTCGATATACATACCAAATTTTAGATCGATACCTCTTTTTTTGGCCAAGTTATAGCGAAAAAACTGTTAAAAATTGATGACGTCAAATTTTTGAACTCAATTTTTAGCAATTCTAGACCTCGTAGCGCAAAACGGAGACCACCATTGAACTCCCCGTGACGAGCTGCATCGAATCGATACCCATTTTATGCAAAGATATCAACTTTGAAATTTGACCTAATTTGACCTGACCTTGACCTGACCTTGACCTGACCTTGACCAAAACGTGACCTAAGCTGGCCCTAAAGTCTGTCTGACCCACATAATCGCATTTGTCATGTAAAATGGACCATAAAACATGTATCACACGACACTTTCATATTGTGACCCCCCAGTGACCTGACCTCTGTGACCTGACCTGGTATCAGTGACCTCAAATAGCAAAATATGTGTTTGAAGAACATTTCCCCATCGATGATTTTCAATGAAATGCATTTTACACGATTTTACAACGCATTTCTTGAAATGCCTGTAAACGGTGAAAATTCGACCTTTGACCTGACCTGTGACGTCATCGGTTTGACCGAGGTCAATGAAATTGGGTCACAAGGTAGTTCCCCGTTGGGGCTATCCAACACCGTTTACCGCTTGTCGCTATGTTGCGTGGTTCTCGAGATCTGAGGGGGGGGCCAAAATGGCCCCCCCCCCCATCAGACCGCGTTGCTCGGCAGACCCCATCTGGGCGCGGGTTAATTAATTCCATCCCCTCTCTCCCTGCCCCTCTCTCCTTTTCTCTCACAGCTCTCAATAACAAAGCACAGGCCTCTTTGCTCTTTCCCCTCCGGAATGGAAGGAGACCCTGTCTATGGAGCGGGCCGCCGACAATGCTGTCATTTTCCCCTGTAGGTATCAGAGAAACGAGCTCTGTCAGTTCTCGTCAAGTGCTACCAGCGGAGGCCGTCCTCATTGTCTTCATAGTTCATAGGCCGAGCACGAGAGTTCTCCACCGCCTCCGGAGGATAGTTCGGCGGCGTCATGAAAAGTACGAGCTGAAAGGCGGCCATATCAGCGACCGGGCTGAGTGGACGCTGCATTTTAGCAGAGAGACTGGATGTTAAGTCATGTATAAGATAGGTATGAGAGTGCTATCCGCAGTTGACAGAACTGGTGGGGCAGTTGGCAAGCCATCCGTTCGGGGTTCAGACGGAGCCGGGTTGGATTCCCGGCGTCGGAGTTCGGCGAGTCTCCGTGACGAGCCCGACCCTACACCCACCTTCCAAGCACAAGTCGGCGCATCCAGTGGGGCACCTCCTTTTTGCCGGGCCCGCGGTAGTGCAGGTTCAGCACCACCACGGTCATGATGATGGACACGCTGGTGATGGCCATCACAGCCGTCAGGTAGATCCCTGCCGGCGAGCAGTGGATTGAGTCAGCTCAGCGAGCATGGGCTGCGGGCGACGGCGACTGGTGGGGGAATATCAATTCAACAGGTTCAATAGGCTGAGCGAAACATGGCCACGAGTTCACGACGATGTTAATAAGTTTTAAAGCAAATGTCAATTGAGACTGAGGAGTGGGGAGATCCCAATCGATTCCTCTACGACGATGACTGCCAAAAAAGTAATGTGGTGTGTAGTCTACAAAAGCTGCTTTAAGTCAGAGCAACGAAAAAAGAAAAAGACACTGCTATTGACCGATGCAATTCAAAAAGCATTTATACCATCGGCATATGGAACAAGTAGGTGAGTCAATGACTCTTCCTAAATGAACGTTCCTTTTATTCCCTTTTAACCCTATTCCTGGCGGGGGGGCCTCAGGAGCCCCCCTCCCTGAGGTTTTTTGGTTATTTCTCCCAAACGCGTTGAGCTAGGAAGCTCAAATTTTCTGACTTTTCCTAAAAGGCTTCTACGCAACATGTCTGAAAATTTTGAGTTGATCTGACCTCAGGTCAGGTCACCAGAGGCGGTTTGGTGACCCTTCCTCAGAAAAGTTTACAATCACGCCAGAGCTAGAGTTTTTGACCGATCAATTTCTTCTCTTCAGGGTTTAGTTAGGGTACCAGTATGTGCAATTTGTATATCTCGGAATTTTGATATCGGTGACCTAAGGTCAGGTCAATTTCGCGACCTCCCCATTATAAGTCAATGGGGGAAAAATCAACTCCCTGTTTTTACCACTAAAACGGGTCGGAATGGCCCCATATACCATACATGACTTCATATACGATCAACCTTCACTACCTTGAGGTCTGTTTTGCTGTTGGGCAGCTGTGAGGTCATGTGACGTCATCAAAGGTCACCAAAGGTTTTTGGCCAATAACTCCGTACAGGAACAAGATACAGACGCGTGGATGGTCTCATTGTGTTCAGCTCGTCAAGACGCATCGAATGATATACATGATGACCTCGAGGTCACGTGACCTGAGGTCAACCTTTGACCTTGACCTTTCGAGGTCAACATATATATCATTCGATGCGGATTGACGAGAGGATCACGATGATGCCCTTAGTTTGTTCCTATCTTGACTAATTCGAAAGTTATTCGAGAAAAACTCTCTCCATATCTAGCGCCGCCATTTTGACTTTTTCGACCCCTGTGACGTCATCTTTGACCTGACCTGAAAATGACCTTAGTAAAAATTGTAGATCTTGGCCGTGCGTATCCGATGCCGTTTACCGCTTGTCGCTATCTTGCTTCGTTCTCGAGATCTCAGGGGGGGCCGAATCGGCCCCCCCCCCCCCCCGCCAGTTTCTTGTCCCGGCGGAGCCCGCCAGGAATAGGGTTAATATCCGTCCATTCCCACAGTCACAAAAGGCGTCCGTTCCCTGGCACTGGTTTTCAATAAACCCAGTCGTATTACCAGCACCACAGTCACGCATGTAGAGCCGGAAATGCTGGCGCCTACTTGGACACGTCCCGTGCCAAAGGCGACAGGGCTCGGCTCGGCCAATGGCACACGCAGTCACTGGGTCAGGGTACGTGGCATTGCAGGGGTTCGTTCTGAACAAAAGTGGTCTTGACCAAAAAGTGTGATATGCATTGTAACAAAATATTCAAAAATGTGTTTCTTATTTTGTTGGCTAAGCAGCATTTATAAAACACACACATATTGTTGATTATTTCGACATCAAGATGTAAAGATATTCTATCAATCGAAATATAGATAACATGATTCATGCTATTTATGGTCGAAGCTTTAATTGCTGGTGAAGTCTGCATTACTTAGGAATGAAAGACTAACCCGCAGAAGTTGCAGCGCTTTGTGTAGCAAACGGATACTCATGGACGCAAGAGGTTCCGACAGCATGTTCAGTTGGGCATTTCAATAGAGTGTTATATTGCCACGTTTTACATTGCAGATTGTCGAGACTTAATATTTTTATATGACGTCTCTTTGTTTGCTACTCTATGCCTGATATGAGCCACCTTTGAGCTCGTAATTCAACAAAATGCGAAAACTATCTGCGAAACTGCCCAGTTCGACCATTCTTCATCCCATTCCAAGATATAGTGACAGCCAGTCTCTGGCTTCGATACGGCTCCTGACAGCTAATAAATAAATTTAATTGGATGACAGAAATTTAAACAGCCATCCAAACATCAGGCTATTGGGATTAACACAGGACCGTATGCTGGATGTCCAGCGCCGCTGAATGAGCTTTCGATATAGGTTGTCGGAGGCAAAGTTATGGAAGTGATATCTCACCGCATTTGTCTCAATGATTCAAAAGAGTGGAACGCCTATTGGCTGAACTGGTATGTTCATTGCTCATGTATTTCATTGGCCTATAGAATGTGCCATTAAGCGGCCATCTGCAGGCATCCGATGCACAAAGCACATGAATGGCGAGAAGAGCAAATTAAATATCAGGTAAAAATATCGCTAAAATGTTCGATGCTTGGCTTTCATAAATATACTCTGTATCGCGGCAATGTCTTAGCATTGTTACAATTCTATAAAAGCAAAAAAAAAAGTTTTAGTACTTCATTTGGAAGCCAAAGCTGGTGTCCCCATTCCACTCTGATGTTTATCTAACCATTCCCTGACCCGTTGTCCCGTGGCCCGTCTCCCGCCACTCTCTGACCCGTGTCAAGGCCACCTCGTGACCCGTGTCGTTACCCCTGACCCGTGTATAACTACCCCCTGTCCCGTGTCGTTACCCCCTGACCCGTGTCGTTACCCCCTGACCGGTGTATAACTACCCCCTGACCCGTGTCGTTGTCCCGTGATCCGTCTCCTGCTACTCCCTGACCCGTGTCTAACTACCCCCTGACCCGTGCCCGCCCTGGTCTCCGGTCGGTCGCCGCCCGCGCCACATCCATTAGTGACCCCGCCGACCCGGTCCGACACCCTCCCCACACCCCGCTGCTGACGGTGGCGGCACGGACACGTCTCCATTCCCTCAGATGGGCGGCCGTAACCACACCAGTTACGACCAGTGATGCGCGATGTGGCGTCCTCGCGACCCTCGTGGATGTTTTATGACGCTGACAGTGAATCAAAGCCCGCAGTTCGAGGTCCACCGATCAGTGTGCGTGTGAACGTCAGAGGTTCCATCGGATATCGGTTTACAATGCTTGACAGTAAAATCTGTCACGACTGAAGGTCAAATGGGCATCAGCAGCTCAATTTCTGAGCACAATAGCGCCGACACAGGAACATTTCCGATTTTTGCGATTGAATTTATCATAGCTAGTCTGGTGGGAAATTCTGCAGTAAAATGGTATTTAGAGGCCAAGTTCGAGAGCAATCAAAGTTACTTTCAGAAATGGCGAAGAAATTGGCAATACAAATACAAACTTGGCAGTAAAATACGACACATATAAATTTCCCGCACGACATGAAATCTCATGAGCCCAATGTGAGTTAAATTTCCCTAGCCAGTGATTTGTCAACCGTAACGGCACACATGTATTTATGACTAATCCGAACCCACAGTAGAAATCAAATTGCTTTAAAATATTTCATTAGGTGTACAAGCTATGGCAGAGGCAACGAAATGGTGCTTGTGTCGATGGGTGTGATCACTAATTCAATAACGAATTTCGAATTCAAAAGCATCGAATTTAGCATTCCATTTCAAAATGTCACATAGGTTCTGTGTGTTAATTATCACTCACAAAATCATGCTCTTTTCCTATACGACGGGTTTCGTTTTTTTCGACCACGTGCTTAACAGGGTAATATTTTTAGACCACTGGACCATTTGGCTTTACTAAGCTTCGTCGGCTGAAACACCGTGGGACCCGGCGAAATAACACTGTTCTGCGGTTCACTTATCGCAATGGTCTAGGAGAAAACTGCGCTGTCGACACGGTTTTAGTAAAGACCTCCGTGGCTTATACAACTTTGGTAATATCGCCGCCGAGCCTCAGCCGGGAAGCGGGAGGAAGGGCACCGAGTTGACGATTCTAACCTTCAGCAAGATAAATTTGGCAGAATAAAATGGTGGCAGGTGTTATATTAACCCTCTCATGTGTAGGGAGGGTCGGATGGATCCCCCATGTTTTTTTTTCGCAAATAACTCGCGCAAAAAGTGGCCGATCGCAACGAAACTTTCAGTACTCTCGGGTAAACCGATTTTACACTTACTCTGAAAATTTCATGACCCTGACCCAAGTGACCGTTGACCTGTGAACTATTTCTCGAGGCCATGTTTGGCCGGAATCGAGATTCGGCGTATATCGGCTCGCATTAGCCGCGCGTTTGCAAGCTTTTTGTGGTTTCAAACGTTCAAACATGTGATTTGATGTTGCTCCCATGCAATAGGGTGGATGTCAAGATCACCTGAAGGTCAGGTCAGGTCATTGACCTTTGGTGACCTCGGTTCACTTTTTCCAGCTTTACATGTTTCTAAGCTAGTTTTTGGAGCTGAATTTGAATTTAGAAACCATTTGAACATTTCCGAAGTAGTTTTGGTGCCTTCATAACATGTTACGAAGCTGTCAGAGGCGGTTGACACGTATTACGAATACCCGTCACAGCCCCTACCGGTTGACCTGACCTGACCTGACCCGACCTTGTCTAAATACTTAAAGACATCATCTGTGACAAAAATAACACGATATTCGTGATCAGCACCCCGAAAACCCCATAGCAGCCACACTTTACGACTTTCATTGGCCTGACCTGGAAGGACAACCAATGACCTAGGACCTTAACCCGTGCCCCAGTGGCGGTCTCAGCCAACTTCGCCCTAGTGGGGGGGGGGGGGGGGGCATATGTTACCACCCGCCTCTAACTCAAAAACTAAGAGGGCTAAAAAGACGCGGTAAAAAGCAGTCGATAGCTCTCAATGCGTACGTTTGAAAGTATTTCAGTCATTTTTCATCTTGGAGCAATATTGGGGTCACTGGAGGTCATCAAAGGTCAAAATTTGCCCAATGTCATTATACTTTTCAGAAAACATGCATTTATCTCAGGAACTATGATAGCTAGAAAGACGCATGGAAAGCAATCGATAGCTTATGAACTCTTCTTTTGATAAGGTCATCATCAAAATTGACCTCAGGTCAACGGTTTAGCCTCCCGAGGGCAAAAACTAAAAAAATAGCTGTTTTTTCGCAAAGTGTTTTTCGACAATAACTTTTGACTAAAAAAAAACACGACATTTCTATTGCCAGAATCGTGTTCCTCTCGACAAGACGCGTCGAATGAACTATAATTTGACCTTGAAAGGTCAACTTGAAAATTTGACCTCAGGTCAAGGTCATGACCTGACCGAAAAAGGTCATGTTGCATATCAATCGATGCGTCTCAACAAGATAAACACAATGAGACCATCCCCAGCGTCCTATCTCTTTCCAATCGAGAGTTATTGGCAAAAATCTGTTTGTAGCCTCAAATGACCTCGGATGACCTTTCTAGAGGCTAATTGCAAAAAAGACACCTTGGTCGTCACGGGTGGTCCAAATCATTGTAATTCTGAAATATTTGGACTGTTCCTATGCGTACACACGGATCTAGAGGCATTTTCATTTTTCTCCATTGACTTATAATGGTAAGGTCACGCCACTGACCTGACCTTAGGTCACGGATATAAAAAATCCGAGATATACAAATTGTAGGCACCCATAACATCATGCAATTCACCAAGTTTTAAACCTTTCTGACAAACACTGCAGGCTGGACATGATTGCAAACTTTTTTTAGGCCTGGTCAGTTAACTTGACCTGGTGACCTGACCTGACATGACCTGGGGTCAAAAATTTCACACATTGTCCAAAATTGATGTACATACAAAAAGCTATATGCTAAGCGGCACGGCGCTACGCGCCGCGGTTTTTATTTATAAGCAAAAAACGCGACAGGGTGGTAACATGCCCCCCCCCCCCCACTGGGGCGAAGGTTAACATTGGGTATCATCGGCTTTCTCTCGCCACTGGCAACACGCTCGTTTTTCCGCGAAGCTCTACGTCCATCAGGGGCCAAACGGCAAGCGGTGTCCAACCGACCCCCCCTTCCCCCTACACGTTAGAAGCTGGCAAACGCTGCACACATGCGAGGGTTAAGGACACTACCTCCCACCACCTAGATTCAATTTATTTTGGTTTGTGGCTCCCTTTACGTCAAGGGTAATTTGATCTGAAATACGACTCGACACCCACTTTTGGCATATCGCGAGAGCATGTAATAATCAAAGGACGTTGGGCTGTTCATCGGAGCCCTTTCTACAATAGCGTGAAAGTGCAATCGGCTTAGAACACAACAAAGACGTAGTCACTTCAAAGTTATATGTTACTTATTCGCACAAGATTGTAAGACCTTACAACGATATAATTATGGAACATGACCAAGAACAGGATGCGGATGAAACAGGATATCTGAGCATCCTATTCGCATCGACTCATTTGCATCCGACAGTGCCGGGCCCTGGAACATGAGCATTGCACAATACCAAAGTGAGACGACATGAGGCATGAATATTTTAACCTAAACAGCTTAACCAGTCCGGATAGGCAGCTCAAGGTAGGAACTTTACTGTTGATACAAGTTCTGAAGGATAGCACCGTCAACTCCTGATAGACTAAATTAACGCCAAAAAATTGGATATTGTGCGAGCCGTGCATTGAACGTAGCTGTCGCATTTTCAAAGCCTGGCGTTTTGCTGGTCCCCATTTTATGGTTTTTATCACATCGATCGATATCCTAGGAATGAAATGGCATAGCGTGTAGCAAGCAACCCGAGGTTATTGGCATATATTGACACCAAAATGATTTAAGTAACTAAAGAGGCATGTCCAATCACATTCTCTATACCTTCTGGGATTCCTGTCATGAATCATGATGACACTAAATTACATAACTATGGCATTAATTGTGTGCTCATATTTCGGCGACTTTCATCTAATGGCTTTGCTCCCAGATCAGTTCGGGCCCTATCTGGATCGTCAAGTAATGGCACTTTCCTCGGCTCAAATTTTCGTACGCTGTGCCTCAACTATGAGAGAAATTAAAGACGTCGCGCAGGCGTGCGTAGCCATCTTATATGTGAGAGGCATGCCACATTGACATACCCGATATGCGATACTGCGAACCTATAGAACTGAACAAAATCCCAGCAGCCATTCCGTGGATTTCCCGGATCTGCCCCAAAAGCTTGGCTTACCCCGAACGATCACGATGGGAATTTTAAGCATGTTTGAACGATCTGGCTGGAGTGGACTGCTTCGCGGGACGACTCTCACGGCACCATTTCTATAGTTAGCCCTGAAACTGACCCTGTGCCGTGGCGCTGAACACCGTGGGCGGACCACTGAGCTGCAGCGGCCGACCCAGCTCCGATCGGAGCGGCCACCCGCTCAGACATTCATGAGCCCTATCTCATCGACCATGAGATCCGTGAGTCACGGTGCCAGATGATGCATCGGTACTGATTACGCGATGATTTAACGGCGCATTGGTCTACCATCTGGACACAAATGAGGCGCAGCGTAGGCTGACGAACACGATTGGAAATCAGGATTATGGAGGAAGGCGCCGCGCCGGAGGCTGGCGCGAGGGGCCCACTTGGCCTACAAACTTTGGTAATAATTCTAGCCAAAGGAGCCGTTGGAGTTAGTGGATACTTGTGCGATCGGTAGCAGTTCAGACTGTCGACAGTTATAGGCGACTGGGAAGTTGGAAGCCATAATCTCTGACGCCCGACAGACCGCGCTCCAAAGGCATAAAGACGCCCGACGTCGACATTTACTGAAAGACGGGAAGTGTTATTTTTCCCGAGATGAAGGTAAATACTAAAACGTTTCTTTCCTATAAAACCAGGAGAATGTAATTTGAAGCATGTTACTAATTGATTTTTTCAAGTGGATGTAATGTGTCATTAACGAAATGTTAAAGAATGTTATTGATAATGTCATACCATTTTATAAGCACACAATGCCGCGTAGCTCAACTGTTTCTGCATGTTTTTGTCGCCTCGCAGGCCGGGACGGTTCCGTCTGCCCGCGGCCGTTCGGGCGTTCGCCGCCGCCGCGCAGTCGACTGCCGCTCTCCCAGCAGCAGCAGCGGCCTGCCCAGCCGGCCGTGGCTCCATCCATCGGCCCCAACTGCCGGCCAGTCTGACACCGGCGTCACACCAACAGCGTGTATCTCTCGGCTGCGTCACTCAGCCGGCCCGGGCGGAGATGGCTCTCAGAAAATACCGCCGCCGGCGCTGTCACCGACTACTCGGCCGGCCGCCCTGAATCGACCCCGGCCGGCCGGCCGCGACACCGTGTTCCCAATGTCGTGATCTGGGGTCTAAAAGCGTCCCTGTGTCCGGAGATGTAGAGCTGCTGTCCTGTTGGACAGTGCCCGGCGCGCCCGCGATACAAAGATAAGTAATGCAGCTATCAACTCCAGCCTCCGTATAGTTTTCCTATCAATTTTCCACTCAGCCATAAAACGCAGCTAGATTCTGTTGGAGGCTTTTAACCAGCCACGCTCCGATGATTTAAGGCTAGCGCTGTTTTCGGCTTGAAGGCGATATGTTGTAAAGGTGACAAAATGATGAAGGGCACGCGTAAAGAATTGAAGGTTATTTCCTACGTTTTGCGCCCGACAGTGCGCGAAGCCAACAAAGGCCCCGACAACATTAGTCTGCGATCGACTGTGCACCGAAGCGCGTGGGAAGCTGACAGGATAATACCGTGGCGATCAGCATCAGACCAAGAACTTCTGAGCAAGAACGTTAATATCCAGCACGCGCACAAGACAGGGCTTCGAGGGAAGAACGGGAAAATCTCTACATGAGTCCGCATAAACGCTATCCCATGAACAAATGAATTACGGATGCAGTGACGCAACCTACACAATTTGTAGCTCGACGCAACTCAGCGACCCAATGAAGCGCTCGACTAACACTGATGTAGACCAGATCTCCGAACTCAGGGACCCAGTTTAAGTATTCATGGTCGTCGAACGAGGTCACCATCAATTTCTCCGAGTCAGCATCTCTAACTGAGCTGTCATCTTCAATCTCGATTTGTGGCTCTGAAAACAACCCGTCAGTCACCAATGGAAACGGCCCGCCCCGGAATAAAACGTAAAGGGAATAGAATAAAACAAATTAAATCAGAACAGAAAACGGGACGATAATGTCTGTTCGACCAGAGTCACTCACCTATGAGCGGAACGCTGTCGGAGGTCTCTGGCATCTTCTCGGCGATGGCCAGCATGAAGACGCTGAAGGCGAGCAGCACCGTGACGCCGAGGCCGATCTTCTCTCCGCTCTCGGGCGGCATGCAGAACACCAGCAGCGTCAGCACCGACATCATCATGCACGGCAGCACGATGTTGTACATGTAGAACAGCGTCTTCCGCCGGATGATTAGAGTGATTGTGACGTCAGGGAACGGCTCCGGACAGCAGCTGTGACGTCAGAACGGGTGACGTCAGATGTGTCACACGAACGGAGGAACACTGAACATCGACTGAGCTCAGATAATGGCGTAGTCAGACATTAAATGTGATATATCGAACGACCGTGGAAGTGAAGGCAGAGTTCGATGTTTGATGGCTTGGCGAGATAAAACATCAGCGGTGAGTGCTGGCCTGCGAAAATAAAATCCGTTTACAAAACGGATACATATTTATGAGGCGAGTCGCCTGTTGCAGGTTCAAACAGAAGAACTTGGATATTTCAAACAAGTTCTTGGGTGAGTTTTGAACAACAAAAACGAATATATCTTAGCAAGCAATAAACAAGGGATAGGTACTGTTAGTTCTTTGCATAGTGAACAGCGATCAAAAATCGGAAAAACATGCTCTTTATTTATTTTAGCTTATTGCCTTTAATGGCTCAGTGACTTCATTAATTGAATGTTGACAACTTATAATTATTCTACAACATACTTTATCTATGTCATGAAGTTATTTGTGTGTGGCTATTTCAAATTAGTCGCTCTGCAATGGCATTGACCTGAGCGCTGAGATGACATATTTTTACCAAGCCCTTTAAAAGACATTTTGAAAAACGACTTGTTGAAGAATATAATATATATTGACGAAAATGAATATCACTAAGAGTTGGTAGCAGACTGCTCAAAGAGACAGCTGAAGTTATGGACACATAAGAAAGATCAATTCGTACAACATTTTTTTTTTTTTGCTTTGCAGAATACATTAGGCCCGCTCAAACAAGCTCATCAGTTTCGTTGGTTAAACGTTAAATTTCAATCCGGAACTAATCCAAATGTTATAAGCGTGAGCACAACATCCGGCATTAAGACAGATTGCGCGATATTCCCAGAATCCTGCAGGTCTTCCCGGCTGATATTTCAACTCTGATTTAGCTGCAGCGTGTTCTCTGCAGCAGTGGAGGGGAATCCTCCAGCGCGGCGCTGCTCTGAGGCCAGTGTCTGTGTCAGACGATGCCCGGAGCTCACCTGTAGTAGACGACGTTTCTGTTGATGCGCGCCTCCAGCAGCTCCCACTCGCCGTTAGGGATGTAGTTGGTCAGGTCCACCTGCTCCGTTCGGTTAGTCACGTCCACCTGCACACACACAGGGCGCCAGTGTCTCAGGGTAAGCTCAGCGGGTCACCAGTGGCAACACGGACTCACCGCGAACTTAGCTGAAATTCGATAGGTCACGGCACTGATAAATTGAGTTCGCTCGTTAGTAAATCGCCAGCGTATAAGGTCATGCAAGCAAATGGCGCGACAAGTTGATATAAAGCAACCATCTGAGCTGTAACTGCAAATAGGCAGCGGGGTTCGATTCGCAGCGTATCGCGACCGCAATAGGCGTGGGTGTTACTGATTAGCGAATGCGCTGCTGTTACGACGAAGTTAGTTAGAGTTACCAGAAAATATGTACGTACACACTACACATCAGCGTCTCATGAGGAGAAAAGACGCAAATAAATATGATGTGCAGCTTTGTTGCATAAACTTATAAAATAAGCTTTGTTCGATTAGGACATTGTGCGAGGGCTTGTTATGCAAAAAAATAACAAATATTGTTACTCAGAGTCATACAGTGAGGTCATACAGCGCATGCAGGCCAGGAGATATGAGATGACCACGCCATTATGTAGCCCAGATCGCCTTGACAAGTAATGTCACTGATATTTCCAATTCTCAGAAAATACACTATGAATATATCAGCAGAGAAAAACATCCATCATTGAGTGACACTGGATACAGGGCTGGCTCATAGGTCACATTTTCTTTACATTTCTCCGCAGAATAAGGCACTGGAGATCATTTGGATCGGACAGATTGACTGCGAGGCAGGCCTCATCGGAAGTCGGCACATCATGCTGCCAGCATATTTTCGCAACGGCCTGCTGCTGCGCGAAAAGCAATAAGACAGAGCAACGGAAACGGCCGCTCACTCTGAAGAGCAAAACAGATCGGTCTCCTTTGAAAACGCGTTCAGAGAATATTATTCAAGCGGCTTTGTGCTCCCTGTATGGCGGAGGCGAGTCTTCCGGCGAGCAGGCCGCCTCTAATGGCGCCGACTGCTGCTGCAATGGATGAGGGAGAGAGAGAGGGAGATAGGGGAGAGAGGAGTCGTGCTGAGATGTTACAACACTGTCCAGTGTCCACGCCGGGCGGCCGTCAGACAGCGGCTGGCGTATTTGGCGGCCCGGTCCGGCCAAGGTCGATCCGTTTATCAGGATCGCGACATGGACAGATCAATGGGCCATCTCATTCCGAACAGTGGTGGTCCGGCAGAGCCGCTGGATGGGCGCGGCACTGAACCGACAGAAATGTACCTTTTGTGTCACTGAAACTAACACAGCGACGTCGAGCGTCGGGCGCCGTCCAGTGTTAACGCAGAGACGACGGAGGTTTTATATCGAAACGGCGATGGAGCTGAACTGCACAATAGCATCATCCAGTTGGATTAAAGTGGGCAAACTGTCACTAAATAAAAGCAGGTCAAGCACATGAGGAGAACAGAGATAAGGATCGACGATGGTAGTGGATGTTCCAGAATTTCTGGTGGCATCAGAATATACCTGAGCAACAGCTTGAAGAAAAAGCTTGCTCCGCGCAAGGGATGTTGTTTGTTGTTTGATGTCGTTTGTTTTAAAAAGGAACTTATTACCAGTCTCAAAGAAAAAAGTCAATCATTCAGCAATGAAGTGTTTTGCTTTAGAGCAAAGATGACGAGCTGAGCTGAAAAAATTGATTATTTGGAGTCTTGCCAATACATCAAACTTCGTTATGCATTCATTTAAGAGAGAAACGTAAATGTTTCTCATTTAACTTGAAATTGAATGAGATATTTTCAAGTCTGCACTTTTCTCAACACCAATTTGCCCTTCCCTCTAAAAAGCCCCGTTTGGCCGTGTCTGACCCAGAGCACCCCATCGGCGTTAGCGCCTCATCAGAAATTCATTGAAATGTGGAAATCGTCACATTACTGGCATCCTACAGCCGACCTCCAAGTGTTTTGCATTAAGGAGGAACGAAAATTTGCATAGCTTTAGCACCCTAAAGTGACCTTAAAATTAACCTTTCGTTACTGTATAGCTAGTGGTGCATTTTGATATAAACATCATTAGGTACAAATTAAGATGAATGAATGGGTGGAGCTACAATTATGCGGACCGCAGTATGCTATGACGGCGTGCGAGCCCAGCAATCGATATCACTGTTCATAGATGGCGCTGGTTCCGCGCGCCTGAAGGTAGGCTGTACCGCAACGCGCGCTTCTACTGCCCGCCCGCGGAAGTGGCCGTCATCGGTCTGACTGCGGAGATCCTGATCGAGCGGCACCTCACCTGGAAGCCGTTGTAGGTCCAGCTGCCCAGTTTGAGGATGCACGTCTGGTCGTCGAACGGGAAGTAGGTGACATCCACGGCGCACGTGGACCGAAACTTGGTGGGCGGCGGCCAGAACACGCGCCCGTTGTGATGGACCATCGCCTTGCTGTTCATGTAGCCGCGTGTGTAGTCGTCGGCACTGCAATAGCAGGAGAGCAGGTGACCAATTTAAGCATTGACAATGCGAGATGAATAGTTAGTTTGAACAAGGCTACGTTGAGGACAAAAATGAATTTGAAGTCAGATTTCTGTTTGCACTGGAATGGCTTGATTTCTGCTTAAATTGTACAATTCCAACCTTCTGAATATTTCATTTGTCATCAACTACACGTAGAATGTAATACCTCCTCCACGGTCGAGGAACATAAAAGGCTTCCTGGTGTTTTCCTGAGCGCAGGAAATTATCCCACTTTGTAGATGCCGCACTTCGCAGAACTACTCGCTAGAGCGTGGCAAAGTTCCGAACAGCGATGCATCAGAGGACACTCACAAACAACGCGTCTAATTCTATTATTTACTGAGCGTCCCAGCTCAAATTTTATCTCTTCCATTTGCATTTCAATCGATGGTGAGCTTCTCAGCGCTCCTTAGCACATTGAGAGCGAGCTGTCAGCTCCAGACGGATCTGCCCCTCTCCCCTCCCGGCCCGTTCGGCAGAGACAAGTGACACAAGCAGCATGTCCTTCCCCGGGTGTTCTTTGTTTCTCGCGGCCGAGTCGGACAATGGCCCTGTCACGTGGAGGGCTCTCTGCTGTTCAGTTTCAGCCGGAGAGGTCAGCGCTGAACCTCTCCCGCAGCTGCTGCGTTGGTGTCCGGTCGGCGGCTGCCCCGGTCGGCGCCAATGACCCGGCTAAATCACACCCGCCCGGCCCTAACGAGCGGCGGCCGCGCCAGCTGCGTCCGGTCCGCAGCAGCCCGCAGCAGCAGCCCGCGAGAGGCACCGTGGGAGGGGAGGGTGATATCACGGAGCACCAGCCGCTGCAAATGGCACGCGTTCCGGGAAGCTAATTACATTCATTACGTGATCTAACGCACTATAATTAATATTCCTGTCAAATGTAGTTACCCGGCCTAACTGATCACACTGCAGCACAAATATGAAACCCAAAAGTTGTTTAGGCCAAT
Source organism: Amphibalanus amphitrite (assembly GCF_019059575.1). NCBI lineage: Eukaryota > Metazoa > Arthropoda > Thecostraca > Balanomorpha > Balanidae > Amphibalanus > Amphibalanus amphitrite. The sequence goes on from NW_024881514.1 coordinate 1,033,254, forward strand.
AATATCACTGACTTTTTATAATATTTATTATCAAGTACTACACAGTGCAATAGAAGACTTTTTCCTACAACGCTGAAAGCTGGATGCAGAGTTCTGCATGTATCTTGCTTCAGCCCGCAGCGTTTCTGTTCCACAGTGCGGTTTGCCAGCGGTCGGTGCGGCCAGAGACCAGCCGCGCGGTCCACCACGGCGCGGCTCTATCGGTGACCACATGGCGCCCTCCGCACGCCGCCGGCCGGATGGGACAATTGTAGCGCGCCGCCAATTGATCTGGCGCGCCGGTGGTCGGCATGGAGGAAACGATAAGGCGAGCCCGGTCTGATGCATGGCGCTGGTCCGTGAGGGAAGAGAGAGGTCGGCGGCAGGAGAATCGCGATGACCTACCAGTGGTCATTGGTCAAAGGTCAGCGGCAGGAGCATCACAAAGACTTCATGATGGTCTGCTGTCAGAGTGCCGCACTTAGAATCGCAATATTTACCATGCAGTCGTGGTAGAAGTCTCAGTGACACCAAAGAGATTTTCTGTAATAATTGACCATGACAACCATGCTGAAAAGATGTCTTTATGCCTTATTGTCAGCCGGACGGGCTTAGTGCCTACTATAAGTAGTTAGTTGGGCTCTTTTCAGAGATGTAGTTATTGTCACAAGTGAACTTGAAATAGAGCACCTAACGGCTAACACAGATATTTAGGACCTAGTGTAAGCTGATCACAGCTGAGGAGCTGATAATGACTAGCTTGATGTGAATAAGATGCATCGATTATTTACAAAATCTGTTGTTTCTTTTTACTTGGCGGCTGAAGTTATTGTATTATTTTGTTGTTGTGAACGAGAATAGTTAAGAAACAACCCAATGCATTAAACAGCTGATTAAAATCTCCCATGCACCACTGAAGGAAAGTCTTCAAGCTCATGCTCATCTTCCATAGATCAAGATGAACAATACATGACGCCCGCACCCCCCTGGTCCAATATCTTCATATTACATTAGACAGGTATTAGGTATACAATAGTATGCTGATTTGCTAAGATGAATAATTCTAACCACCTTTTCATCATGCTAGTTGCCTATGTTGTCAGACTGCTCTTGTTGGCATATTTGTCTAGGTATTCACTTCGATTCTTAATTTATCTAATTATGGATTTCCTAGAATATCGCAGCATCGCTATCAATTTTGTGTTTTGTGCATTCCAAAGCACTATGTCATCAAGATCGGTCCACAAATTTCACTGCACATAAAAAGCATTGCATGTGGAGACTGTGAGTGTGGACTTACTTGTTGTAAAGGACGATGTCAGGTAACCAGATCTTCTCACATGGCACCCTCAGCTCCTTCATATTACCAAATTGGCTGGGATCCCACGTTAAAAGCTCATCCGTCCATTCCTGGGGAGAAATGAAGAAATACCTATATAAAGTCACTAGCGTATTAATCAAAAAAAGAAAAGAAAAACTTCAGATCAGTGATGGATCACCAGACGTTGAGCAGACTGCTCCAGACAGCTGTATCCATGCCATTGGGCAGCTCGATGCACTTGATTTCACCTGCGGTCCTGGAAGCTTCTGAAGCAGCTGATGAGTTGCACAATGTATATGACGCATCGTATTACTTGAAAACCTTTAGGATTCTGCTCAACATTCTGCGATGTATATGACTTTTCGATGACAAATGGTGGGGAAGTAGAGCTTGAGTAAAAATCAATTAAAGGTTAAAGTGAGGACGAAAAGTTATATTCGTTGAATAAACCAGCTGTCAGTTAGGGAATATAGCTCTCCTTACCTGGTCAAGCCAAACGTTTGTGGTTAAAACTTGGTTCTTCTCATCCTGAAAAGCGAGAAAAACATATGAGAAAGACATGTTCTAACAGTAAAAATTACGATAGTTAATGGAGTTGTAGTGGACACGTGGAATCAGTACTCAATGCAAGGCCATATGACCACTCAATGAAGTGACCACTTTGTCAGCTGTCCATGTAATGCAACTTCTACGGCATGATAAAACTATTTGGGGCCCACAGTAAATAGTTAGCAAGAGCAGTAATATAGAATCATCTATGTCACTGAAGTAATATAAAATCATCAACCAGATGGTAAAAAGACAGCTTCCACTCTCCCAACCACTCGACATTCGCCAAGAACGCAGACTTTTCATGCCATCTCTGGCGAGAGAAAAACAAGCCAGTGTCGTTATTTCCCAATTTCTGAAGTTACACTCATGCATACGCAACTGTCACGCGCTCTGGAAACTATGCCTGTTAATGTCACATAACGTTTCATTTCAGGTGGCTATTTATTTGGTGGGAAGCACGCTGTAATTAGCTCTATTTTCCGGGATTATCCCTTTACACGCGGCGGCCGGCGGCCGTCGGCTGCAGCCGTTCCGCAATTTCCTGTCGTCGTGCTATTGAGCCGACAGGCGCTATCTGCACGGTCGTTTCTGTCTGTTCGTTAGCCGGTGCTGACACGGCCAAACTGGACGCCGCGGCGGCGCCCCCGCATCGGTTCGGCACGGACGGAGCGCTTGCAGTTCGCGGATTGAGGCGTGTGGGTCGGCTCGATGTGTCGCATTAATTGGCTGTGAGCAGAGCGTTCAAATAACGAGCTGCGGTGCTAGAGACGCCACGGTTGCCGGAAAAGAGTCCGGGCAATAAACACAGGTATTTGCACGACAGCTGGATATTACCAGAAATGTTCGGTAAAGAAGCAAACGGTAATTGAACGTCCCGGGCCGTTACGGGGTAGCATGTCATCAGTGCCAAGGCTGTGCGATACCGACGGATACTGGTGAATAAAGCCGGAGACATCAGTAAGCATTAGCGATACGGAGATGACGGGAGACCGGTGATATCCATACAGTCCAACGGAGGACGACAAAATGCCAAAACCAGACGTTCTAGGCGGCGCTAATGTCACGCACATAACGCGTCGACGCGTAATGCGTCTTCTGAGACCTCGTCCTTTATTGGATCGCCGGGTCCGCTGGAACTGAGACTTATAGTCGGGCCGGCGCTGCTGAGTGAACCGGGCGACTGAGTCCGGCGGAAACCGGCCGGAAATCTGTCGTATGGAGCAGACAGTCCGCCGGGACAGCGCCAGTATATCCAGCTCTGAAATGTCGCCGCCGAGGCCAATGTCAAGTCAATCACGTGGCTGAAAGTTATCGCCTTTTGGTAGGTTTGCATGCACGAGTTACTTCCTTTAGCTTTCCCGGACAGCACTTGTTGATGGATAAAGTCTTAAAGCCACGAGAATGCTGATGTTTCACGTCCCGATGACAAAGCTTCTTTCCAATTTCGACACACAATGCTATTTTGTGTGCCCAACTAAAATAATGCATACAAATGCATAGCGATTAAACATAAGATAGACCTCATAGCCGATGATTAACTGCTCGTTAATTTTACTCAATATGCGTCGAATGAAATATAAGATAGTTACATGTATGTAACTGCAAGAAATCGTAGTTATGATCATTTACTTCAACAAACAAATCGTAGAAGTAATGCGCTTATCCTAACACTCTAGGAGCCATTCGATTTAACAGTGCTCCTGAGGACACTAGCCCCGTTAGTGCTATCGGTTTCCATGGGAACCTAGCATGAGCTATTGAAGCAAAGATCAACAAAGGCAATATAACGCCATTCGGTGGCAAATTGTCACAAAAAAGAGCGTCTACTAATTGACAATCCCCAATGGGACTGACAAAAGGGAGGCGTATGGAGACAGTCCGGTACAACTATGCGCTGACGAACACTAACACTACTGGCATTGATCTGTCAAACATGAATGGACTGGCTACTGGCGGCATTGGTAGCCGGCATTAACCATCGGGCGAACAAGTGGTGTGGGGACGAGGTCTGAACGCGCGCTGGTCAGAGCTGAAGGAGTGGCTGTGTGGAAGGTAAAAAGGGGACATGGCGGTCAGTACAACTGAAATTCGGATGAATCATGGCAGTGACACAATGAACTACAGACTACAGAGTATTGCTAAACAATAAAATCAGGTCAGAGACACATTGGTATGAGGCGTCGGTAGGAGGTTGAGAACTCAACAGCGAGGGCTTGCTAGGAGCCGTAATTTGACGTCGATTGATGTTTAGATCAGAGTGAGTCCTGCCCACAGCAAGCTATCAGCCGATATCCGGTAGATCAAGACAACGCTATCGTTATGCGAACAGCGGCGTTATCTTCACAGGGTGACCGAGTGGTAACCACCGGGACGCTGCCAACAGAGCGGAAACGACACCTGCAGAGGAGCCGCCTGTGGCCGCAGCCGGCTGCAGAGAGCTGCGCGGTCCTCGCTGTCAGGCACTGATGGACTGTGTGGTGCTGATGGCCCCGGTACTGGACGCCATCAGGGAATCAGTGGGTACAGGACGACAGGAACAGCGGGGGACGCGGCGGCGGAACCGTGGGGCTCTGGAGGTATTGTCCCCACAGCCGAGGGTCGGGTGCCCAGAGGCGCTGACTTACGGGCTGGATCACAGGTTATACACTTAATGCTCATACAGAGACGCTGAAGTGATTCAGATGCAGTTGATCAGAAGCACACGTGAGCAAGGAGGCCCTATCACGTGAGGATTATGGGACAGTTCGGCTCCAGCGAGTCACGATGGCAAGGAATGTAGTCTCCTAATGCTGCATGAATAAAGTGGTCTTATAGGAACGCAGAGAAGGACTATATGTATTTAGCTCCTCGTGCAAGTTCGGGATGGCAATCATGCAAACTAATCAAATTGCTGCACACATTAAACTTTGAATGCATGACAAAGCAAATGAAATCGGAACCAATGCCGTTATGTAACATCAGCCTATAGTTCTAAGAAGCATTTAAGTGGCTTAAAACGAATATTTATAATAGCTCAAACAAGAAAAAAGAATATATTTAATGGAATAACCTTCTGTTCAAAATTCTAAAAATTGCCAAAAGTTACCAAAAACACTTGAATATATTTCGGAGGCGTTCCTTCATCGGTTCAAGTGATAAACATTTATAGCGCCACATTTGCCGTTAACATATCTGATCCATGTTTTTTAAATATAAATCTCGCGTCTAGGTTGAGATGTGTCTTCTAATTTACATCGACAGAATTACCTTTACAGCGTACGAACAAAATTAGCTCCTACACTTAACAGGTTAATAGGTCATAATGTTGATACTATTCACACTTACAATGTTAATAGGTTACAATATAGGGGGAGAGAATTTCAAGAAAAAAGAATTTCATAAAGATGAAAGACACGAAGACTGGTGTGTGTATGAAAAGAACGGTACGCAAAAAGAGATTACTTCTTTTACTTAATTCAAATCAATAATGTAGGTACTTCCAGAAAATCGCAATAACTTTGCTGGCAAACATCGGTACGCAATAAGCAACAAGCGTTCACGTTGTCTGCGGTAAACAGTGATCAAAGTTCAATAAATGCCCGGGGAGCCGCCGCCGGCTGGTTGGCCGAAGTCAACAACAGACGCGCTCGGAATTGGCGGAACAAGTTGGGCTTTGTGAACTGATCAATGGCAGGATAACGTTATATTACAACTGATGGCGCCAGCCGCTCCGGCCAACAAAGAAATCACATACCTTTTTTATAAAGCCTTGGTACATGTACCGTATGTAGACGCAAAAAAGGATCAGAGCAGAAAGTATGTATGTATACTTACTTCAAATTTCTTTTGAGGTGATGGAATAACTTCGAATTTTAAGTTTTTAGCTGATTGGATATGTTCTATATGAGTGACAAAGAAGGCAAGTACCATCCTTATTGCTCATGCATGCATGTGCACTGTGCAGTGTGTACCTACACACATACAAATTAGGTATACATGTATATGTAGGTCCACTGTCTGCATCTTGAGAAAGCGGCGCTCCATTCCCACCAGCTTCACTGAGAAGATGCGCTCTCGCACAATCATGTACGTATTTCATCTACATTATTGTACCATATAAATTATGCAGGCTGCGTTTCGCCTACACCCTACGGTCCGACAAAGCAGGCCGCAATAGCTGCTCAAAGACGGACCTAAAGGCACTTCAGTGCCGCTCACTCGGTGTGGTAACTCCCCAAAGTGCCAGCCGACATTGGCAGCCCGCTGAACACGCGTGTTCGGTGGAGCACGCGGGGGCGAGGTTGTTACCGATAACGGACTGTGTGGTAGCAACAACTACCGCGCAACATGGGCTGAGGGAGGGGAGCGCAACAACCGCAACAAATAATGACTGAACCAGATTGCGAGTATCCCGACACCACCTTTTGTTATTTAAGCAATTTGGTCAGAATAACTGAGTGCTGGGTCGCTGAATAGGATCAGATTGCAATACGATCCGGTACCTACTCAGAGCTCGTTACGTAATGACGCTACCGATACATCAGCCGACATTATCCGCTCCCAATCTCCGCTGATATTTTCATTCGAAAATTAATTTTACCTTGGGTAGGTTGTGGCATTATCGGTCTCCAGCACCGAGTAGATAAGGTTTCCAGCAACGAGTATGTAGTTTCCACGCGGCGACTGTCCTTACTCTCACCCTCACTCGAATAAGGCAGGTCGCACTAGGTCAGAGTCAGTCTGACAGCTCTGGATCGCTCTGACATCTAACAGCTGAGTGTATTCAGGGTTTCATCTAAACTACTGGTCGCTGAAACAATCTTATTGTGACAGCAGCACAGCGTGGAGCTCTCCGGTTTCGCCTGGCAACTGACCTAATATTTTATTTTTCAATATAGCTCTCCTAATAGGAGAAATGCCGCTGAAACTAATGTTTGTCTTGTCGCTCACCATGTCGAATATCTGCGTCAGCGTGATGCCCAGCTGGATGATGACCGGGTCGGAGGCGTTGAACACGGGCCGCACGTCGCGGTCGTAGTCGCGCACAATGAAGTCCATCAGTCGTTTCTCGTAGCTGTTGTTGTGCCGCGGGTCGTACGGGACGCCGCTCTGGCCTGCGGGAGGAGCGGGGAGGGTCACAAATCAAACCACCAGCGCTGACCTTCCTCACGGGTCTCCGACGGACGCAGGTCGCCACCAGGGTTGTGCTCGACTCAAAAAAATTTGCCGACTCGACTCATCATTCAACTTCAGAAAGCCCTGACTCAACTCTGACTCAAACAAGGAGCTGATTTTTTCCCTTGACTCGACTCATGACTCAAGCGGCTCAATGAAAATATGAGTCGACTCAAACTTGACTCAATTTTTTTGTTGAGTCAAGTAAGTTGACTCAAAATTGACTCAGATAAAACAGTTGTTGAGCGGGGCGGGGGTGAAAAAAAAAAAATCCGGCAGCAGGGCCAGGGCAAAGTTGTTAAGCGGGGTGTGGGGATGAAAAGCTTGTTTCTAGAAAGTTGAGTCAGCTGACTCATTGTTTGACTCAACTCGATGTCAAAATTATTTTACTGACTCAACTCTGACTCAACTCAACGCCTTAATGTTTTTGTCCGACTCAACTCTGACTCAACTCAACAGCTCAACATTTTATCCGACTCGACTCAAATCTGACTCATTTGAGTCAGAGTTGAGTCAAATTTCTGACTCGACTCATGAGTCAAGCACAACCCTGGTCGCCACCGACCAACGTCACTCGGTACGATAAAGTGGTGCTCGGGGCAGCAGGAGATGCCGATCTCTGTGAGTACCTATGTCACCTTTCAAGCATGCAAATGTTGATGCACAGGTGATCAACACTAAATCGTGCCTGTCTCGTACTTGCATATTTTTTCCCGTTGCTGGATAAATTATTGCAATAAGCAGAATTTTAGATATACCTAATGTAGGATGCACTAACATCTGAGACAATTCACAGAAAGTATGGCGCCAACACGTTTATTAATATGAAATACACCCAAGAACTTTTGTTGCTGGGTCGTCTTAAATAACATGCAGTATGTGTTTAAAATTCATAACGTCATAAATCAGCATCATCATTAGATAGACACGCGCTTTGTTTAAGCCCTCCGTCCGTATCCGCGAGAAGCCCCGGGCGGCGGGCGATGGCGTGCAGGCGGGGACGGGAAGCCATTCTGGCCCGCTGCATTACCGAACAGTGAGCCTCCACACTTCCTTACAGCGCCGGCATTGAGCGGTGACACCAATGGTTCACCGACAGCGCCTCTGTCGCACGTAACTTCACCCCCCCCCCCCCCCACCGGGCGCGCAATGGGAGCGATACTCTGGCGACAGCCCCTCCCCCCGGGACTGCGGGGCGCGAGGAACTTTGGCAATCAGTGTGCCGGCGGAAGTGAGCTTTGCGGGCCATTTCGGCAGGCAGAGGTGGGCGCGAGCCGCCGGCGGGACGGCCGAGCAGCCAGAGTAGATCGGCGATCGTATCGGCGCTGCTGTCCAGAGACCGGAGATCACTCGCAGATCGGCGACGTCGCGAGCCACGCAGCAGAGGACGGGGAGGGAGGGGGCGGCCAGGGGCGGCGCCGCCCCCGGGTTGGACAGAGTGGCCGCCGCACGCCGGCCAAAGATGAGAGTCTCATGTGTGAGAGTGTGTGTGTGTGAGGGATGATCAGTAAGCCCTGGCTGCAGAGTGGTCGCGGAGGCGGCAGTGGTGCTGTGTGTGTGTGTTTGTGATCAGCATTTGGCGCTGAGAGCGAGGAAGAGGGAAGACGTGCGCTATCTCGGAGAGGAGGCGGCACACGCAGGAGAGCGGCCTCGCCAGCAGCCGGCCGTCTGCCATCAGGCAGCCAGAAGTGCCTTGTTGTGTTCTGGACAGGGGGTGCAGGTCCGGCAGCCCGTGAGACGTTTGCCAAAGCACTAAGCCCATCCACTTTTTATAAAGACTTCTTGTTCGCTGTATCTATTTGTTATTTCATTTGAATGGATAATTTTGCCAAGTAACCATTACCAACAATGACTTGAGTAGTACCTGGACATGCGGCTCTGTTTCTATTTTGTGCGGATAATATGATGCAGAGACACGAGATAATATAATAAAAGACAGCGACAGATAAATAATGCAACGTCTTACTCTGCGTTAGGACCTGTTTTTATCGTGGTGGGTTGGACTTCAAAGAAATGTAGCGAGTGTACATACGCAGTGATGAAAGGCCTATTCGTGGTCCCTCGCGTTGAGCGTTGCCGGTCTACGCCTGAAATGTGTGCGAGCATGGAGGCTTGACGGACGAATGCAAGACGCACTTAGGTGTTTTTAAAAGGATCCGGGTAGAAGGCCTATTGTTTCATTGTGACTGAGATTAAAGATTTTCGTAAATGTTTCAGCCGAGCCGAGCGCAGGGAACGAAAATGCTTTTGATATTATGCATATGATGCTCTCAACAGCTCCCAGCGTAATTCCCTCAGTCAGTCTTTTTTTAACTAAAATGCTGCAGCTAAAATTCATATGAAAATCAATTATCATAGAGACAATGATAATGGTTGCTTGTTAAGATCAATGCATAAAAAATCAAAGTAGAAATTAACATGAGAGGTTTGAAGAGAATATCACATAAAATCCTTCACTGGAGGTGAAAAGCACACAATTAAATAAAACAGCGAAATAAAACCATAGTGTAATTTATTACACTATGAAAAAACCATCGCCATGACAAGCTATTCCTGCTAAGCGAACCAGAGAAAAACCTGCATTGGAGGCCGGAGCTACAGCTGATGACTGTTGCAACTTATCTAGTTTTCAGAAAAATGTAACAAGACTTGTTATGTTTGAGAACATATTAGCTCGCAGCCAATAAAAGGACACGATGACGCTAATTGATCGTTAACTGTGTCTGACAGACGCACAGCGCAATTCCGTTGCAAAACATTTGTGAGAGGCACAGACAATTGGTATGGCCATTCAGCCAAAGTTCTTTGCTATAGAGAAAATCAGCAGCAACAGGATGGAAAACAATTACTTGTTTGATGACCAATTACCTGCGAGAAGGTCGTTAATGATTGTATTTTCAACGTCCACGTTACACAAGAACTTTCCATAGCGACGATGTAACCCCCCCCCCCCCCACGCCGGCTAAATGTGATATCACAATAAGCTGGCGCCGTTTCCGCCCTCTCAGTGAGACAGTCATCATAGCAGCTCGCCGGGCCGCGCATACCATTCGTCTTCTCGGTCGTTACGGCCCTGGGCGCGGCCGGGTTTTTCCGCATCCCGACCACCAACCCAATCCCGTCAGCCATTGTCTCCAGATACAACAGCTTTCGCGCTTCGATTCGGTTGGTATGCGACCGAGTCGGAGGCCGCGGTGGCTGGTGGCCGGCGGCGGCATGTTATTTGGTTACGGCGCCCGCTGAACGACCGGCCGACAGCGGCGAGACATGCAGGTCACACGCGCCCGAGGAGGTGCAATCAGCGCCGCTGCCTGCCTTCATCGGACGGTGACCGACGTATGTACCCCGGCGCCCGCGGCCGACTCTACGAGCATGGCATGATGACAGCGGCGGCCGCTGGAACCACCACTCGAGAGCTCTACGCGCCGACCACGGTAAAACGCCGGAGGAAGACAAGTGGTTCATCTTCACGGAAGTGACGCCGAGGAGGCCTTACAGCTGAGTCTTTGTATTTGACGTGTATAATCCGGGATCTATCTGACTGGGTGCTGAAGCTCTTAAACAGCAGCGTAAGTACGCACACCGTTGACAGTTGACACAGGGCTCCTTACACAGTTGCAGGTATACGCTCAAATCTGCTGTTGCAACTGTTTCGACTTGGAACACTTCGCGAGAGGGCAGAGTTCTGCTGTTTCCGTCTCAACCAGCCGGAGTGGTCAGAATATTAAGGCAATAGGGCCACATACGCTGAGTTTCATCCAAAGTTTCAGAAACAGTGCCCTGTACCACACTTTGAAACCCACGCTCCATGAAAAACCCACGCCCCATGAGAGCGAAGAAGATGGAGCACTGAAGATCAACAACTGTCATGTCTAAAAATGATCATATACCTAAGCGTAAAAATAACGTCTTAGCAATCAGTGTTTATAAGATGATATACAGGGTGACATAAAAAACTGTCATCACCAAATTTCGAATAACTTCGGAAGTTTTATTCAGATCATCGCCAAACTTCGGCCACTTAAGGTCACACCTATGTAGCATACATCCATCAAGTTTGAAGTCTTCACTACGAATACTTTTAGTACAGTGTGTGTTTTACTGACGCTCCACAATGTGCTCCAGGTGAGCGCCACGGCGCTGCAGGGCGTAGGCACACTTGCATCCGGCGGGCAAAGTTGTCGATAACCCGATGGCTGTGCACTTTACAGAGTGCATTGGCCTCAGGAGACAGTGCTCAGGGGGTGTGCTACCCCTAAAACGTTATTCTTATCGGGTTATCGGCAACTTTGCCCGCCGGATGCAGGTGTGCCTACGCCCTGCAGCGCCGGGGCGCTCACCTGGAGCACATTGTGGAGCGTCCGTAAAACACACACTGTACTAAAAGTATTCGTAGTGAAGACTTGAAACTTGGTGGATGTCTGCTACATAGGTGTGACCTAAAGTGGCCGAAGTTTGGTGATGATCTGAATAAAACTTCCGAAGTTATTCGAATTTTGGTGATGACCGCTTTTTTGTGTCACCCTGTATTTCCATTTTACAGTGTGTATGTGTGTTTTTTTTCATCCAGCGGATAAATTGAATTAGGGTTTTGGCATTAGTAAATGTACTAGCTTAGCAAGTAACGAGTTATCGTTACAGTTGTAATTAACAGCACATTTCGATTGAACAATATACACGACCAGAGGAATATAAATTTCCCTTCACCTGCGTCAAAAAAAAATATTTGTTGAGTATCTTCTTATTAAGTTTTTACATCACGGTAGGTAGCTTGCGTATACTCGAGGGCAGCGCTTTTCGAGGAGCGCTGTGGCCCGAAGGTTTGGACTTTGAATTGTGAAAAACGCCCGCCCGCCGGAAAACGCAAACACCGCAAAACGCGCAAAACGCACGCCCGAAACGCCAACGCAAACGTCGCAAAAAATAAACAAACGCCCGCCCGCCGCAAACCGCAAATAAAAAACGCAAAAACGCCGCAAAACAATAAAACCGCCCGCCAACCGCAAACAAATTTAACACCGCAAACGACGCAAAAAAAAAGAAGAAAACCGCCCGCATCGCCCGCCCGCCCGCCCGCCCGCCGCCAAAGACAAACACCGCAAAAAACACAAAACGCCCGCCCGCCGCAAAACGTAAACACCGCAAAACGTGTAAAACGCACGCCCGAAAAGCCAACGCAAACGGCAAAAAATCACCCGACCGCCGCAAACCACACAGAAAAAAACGCCGAAACGCCGAAAAAATAAAACCGCCCGCACCGCACCGACGCTAACTGCTAACCGAAAACGACTAAAAGTCGCCCGCCAGCCGCCAAACGCAAACACCGCAAATAAGCGCCCGGCCGCAGCAAGATAATAATTTATCAGCGGCTGGCATACCGCTAGGCTGGTCATTTTCACAAATCAAAAAGATATCTGCAAAAATCTCCTAGATGAAAGCGCCCGATTAAAAAACGGATGGCACGTGCGTGTTCCTCGCCCCCAACTTCCTTCAGGTCAATCGTCATTTGGGTCATCTAACGCATTGACGTATCTGCAAAAATCTCCTAGATGAAAGCGCCCGAGTAAAAAACGGATGGCACGTGCGTGTTCCTCGCCCCCAACTTCCTTCAGGTCAATCGTCATTTGGGTCATCTAACGCATTGACGACCGGCTGGGTGGAATGAACATTGCGCCAAGAAACGTAAGTATATTGTCAAAAAGAATCCCCAGAGTGGTGGATCCCAAAAGTTTGAAACTACCACTTTGGCCCACTGGACGACACCTTAAACAGTTGCCGACCGGATGACACCCATTGTTTGGTCACCCACGCCATAGTATGCATCATGGGTGCGCCGAAATGACCAAAAGTCCCAATTTCCGGTGTGCAGGGTCATTTTCAACGGCACGTGGCACGTGGTTCTGGACTTTTCCGGCCACTTTGCGACATACCCATGGGTAGTGCACCGAATGGTGGTTGATCTGCATGTAAGAAAATGGGGGGTCGTTTGGATCGTTTTCGAGCAATCTGCCGTGGAACGCATTTTTTCATTTTCCCCATTGGCTTAACACGGAAATTTTTAAAGTCACGTGGCACGTGCACCAGATGGTCCGCGGAGGGGAGACCCATACCAGAACGTAGATCACCTGGCCCACTAGAAATCCTGAAAAAAAATCAGAATATTTGGACCAGCCGTTTTCAAGAGCATCAAGTTGTACTGATCTCAGGCAGCTTTTGCCAAATTGTCAGGGAACTCAGATTTGTTTTTCAATAGAAAAACACAATTCTAAAGAATAGTGTTTTAACTATTGACAACAAACCTTCGGTTATTTTAGAACAGCAAACAGATCATCGGGCCTGGTCAAAGGATTAGATCAAATCTGAACAGATCAAAATGCGATTTATGAGCACCCGATGTTGAGATCAATGTTTACAGCCAAAACTCAATGCATACCAATCATAAGACCGAGTGTATAGGGCGGTCCGTGAGATCGCTGATCACGTGAGATCACCCTCGTACCCAGCCTGTCGTGAGGGCCTTACCAACCACGGAAAACTTGTTCATCGTCTTCTTTCACATATGTATGTCTTATACTAAATATACACTCCTTTTGTAAAAGACCGAGTGTATAATGTGATCAGAAGCCGCCTACTGAACAGTTCTGGCTTCTCATGGACACGTATGTACTTTTATACCACATGGGACCATTCAACATCAACCACAGTAAAGTCCACAGACGCCAATCGGAAGAATCATTGCTGGAGTATGTGAATACAAGCAGGCTACGACAGTAGTACGTGTGGTCCGTGCGTTTCTTTTAGAGGCGAACAATGAAACGCCTGACAGCTCCCCATTCAACAAAGTTTTCAATCAGATTATTCCACACAACTTCTGATTGCAAAACTTGGGTACACCGGAGTAGCTTCCGCAGGAAAAGACAATAGCCATGATTAACCCAGGGATGGACTGCTATTTAAACGAAGCATTAAAACGATGTACCCTAATTTAAAAAGGCCACACACAATGATTCATCGAGTCTACAATGTAAGTAGATGAATAATTTCTCGAGAAAGCTGTCATGTGATAACATCCTAAGATACTATTTTAATGCACACCAGTTACGCTGAGAAAAGCCACTCGTGATAAGCTGATCCTTAAATTGTATAACTTAATTTTGAGCATGTAATTTATTTAAGAGTCAATGGATGTCTTGGAGCAAAGAAGCATCAAAGAAAGCTCATCCGTATAGCAAAGTGGTGGGGCTGGGCGCGTCGGAGACTTGATCGCATGAAGTTGGGAAACTGAGAGATCGCTAAGGATAAAAAACGGACCCTTAAAATGCGATAGTGTCATGACCTGCTGATATATTCCGTTTTTTTTCAATAAAAATAAAACTTTTTTGTGCATGTTTTACGCATGAGAAACATGTTGTTGTTGTTGTCTAATCATCATCATGCAATCTATAACGAAATAAAAAAAATCCGTAATTTAATCTATTCGCGTTGGCTCCATGTTTCACCTCAAAGAGCTCTTCAAGGGACCCTCCCACCTTCAAAAAAGTTAACGAATTGGCATGAAAGTGATGTCCCTTGGCTATCAAGGCTGGTAATCGCCGTGGTATGAACAAGACGAAGATGAACTTGGAAGACATCGCGAAGATGATGATCGAGTGTGACCGAAGTCAGCTGCCGAAGTTTGTTGCCCTCAACTTGAAGAAGCTGCCTCCGATCACTGCCGACTGCATAGATGTGAGTGATTTGATGCGAAAGCAGCAGGTGATGGACATAGAGCTGAGTACCATGAAGGACATGATCCAAGACATACTCAAGGTTACGGCAGATACTTCGAAGAAAGTTGAGGAGGCTGTTGCGTGTAGGCCCTCACTCGCCACTGTGTCACAGAGCGAGTCTTCAGGCCAGCCGATCAGGAAGTCGTATGCCGATGTAGTGCAGGACCTCGCTATCGGCGCGGCGGACGGTGAGTGGCGGGTTGCCAACAGTGCCAAGAAGGGCAAGCCGCCCGCGCCCAGAGCTGCGCCTGCACCTGATCCTGCATCTCCTGGACTGTCAGATCCTGGCACCGCTGCTGCTGGTGCGGTATCTTCTGGTGGTGCCTCTCCTCGCACCGCACCCTCTGGTGGTGCCACTCCTCGCATCATATCGTCTGGTGGTGCCACTCCTCGTGCTGAACTTTCTGGTGGTGCCACTCCTGGTGCTAAACCGTATGGTGGTGCCGTTCCTCGTGCTGCGCCTTCTGGTGCTGGTGTGTCTGGGGCAGCGGCGCAGGCGTCTGCTACAGTGCCTCCTGCCCCGGGTCGCATAAACCCACCGCCCCGGAAAACTGTGATAGGTGCAAAGAAACATGGCACAATCAGGGCTGTGGCCACGTCCAGGCGTTACTCCATGTTCATGTCGCGACTCCCGCCAGGCACTGGTGAGGAGGCAGTCAGCTCCTACGTCCGGGAGCAGACTGGTGCGGAGGCGGTGACAGCGGTGAAGCTGCCGACTCGTTTCGACAGCTATGAGTCCTACCGCCTCGACATCGTCAATTCACCGGCAGACCTGGACATTCTCGATCCGCAGCTATGGGCTGAAGGACTGATCGTCAGGCGGTTCTTCCAGAGGCGGTGAGCTACATCATCCACTTCTGGGGTAGCCTTGTGTGTCTTCTGCGCCGTATTGTTTTTTTTTCTTCTTCTTACTATGACCAAAATTAGCTCTTATAATTGTCAATCCTCCAAGCGCAATACTGGAGGCATTCAAAAGTTATGCGATGACTCAGATGTGGTTTTCCTTCAAGAACACTGGCTGTATCCGGAGGACCTCCCCTCACTCAATAATGTTCACGATGATTTCATTTCGTTCGCCATTTCTTCTATGGATGCATCGTCAGGTTTAACTATAGGTAGACCATTTGGTGGTGTGGGAGTTCTGTGGTGCAAAGCCCTGTCCTCATATGTGAAGCCGGTAACTTACGATGATGACCGTATTATAGGATTAGAATATAACAAAGATGGAGTTAGGATGCTTCTCATGAGTGTTTACTTGCCATGCTGTTCCCACCAGAATTTTGACAGCTTTGTGTACTACCTAGCTAAATTGAAAACAATCATTGATGACTTTAGTTCTCCTTATGTATGTGTGTTAGGTGACTTCAATGCCGATATTGGAAAAGGGACTGAATTTGGCAACGAGCTTCAGTCATTCTGTAACTCATCTCAACTATTTGTCGTTGATGTCATGAATCTTCCTCCTAGTTCGATGACGCATGTAAATGATGGACATGGCACGGAGTCTTGGATTGACCACGTCGTCTGCACCAAAGGTTTCACTGAGGTCATTAATGCTGTGGAGATAGATTATTCCATTTTAAGTTCCGATCACTTTCCCGTGTCTATCAATGTAGATGTGCAGGGCTGTGAAATCAAATGTGATACTCATGCGACATGTATGGATGATAGGTGGGTTGTGGACTGGGGTTTATTAGGTTCAGGTGACTTGCAGGCTTTTGAATCGGCCGTCAGTGAAAACTTGCGCAGCATTGTTATACCGGACACCTTGCTTACTTGCGAGGGCTGCGCATCGCTTGACCATACTAATGTTATTGAAACTTATTACGACCAAATAGTTACTTGCATTAGGAACGCATCGGAGAAAACCATAGGTAGGAAGGTGGGAGGTAAATCACGGAAGGTTGTTCCCGGCTGGAATGAATTGGTTGAAGACAAGCACATTCTTCTCAATGATTTATACGCGTTATGG
The DNA here is from genome assembly GCF_019059575.1 of Amphibalanus amphitrite. Taxonomy (NCBI): domain Eukaryota; kingdom Metazoa; phylum Arthropoda; class Thecostraca; order Balanomorpha; family Balanidae; genus Amphibalanus; species Amphibalanus amphitrite. Next base: position 1,050,001 of record NW_024881514.1, read on the forward strand.
TCATTCGTGGGTAAGCCTAAATGTGGATATATTTTTGATCAGCTTCGACTGGCTCGGTCACGTTTTAAATATGCCTTACGTTTTTGCCTGCGTAATGAGAAAGAGCTTCGTGCCAAATCTTTAGCAGACAAGCTCGTGCGGGCTCCTTGTAGCATGGCTGTGTTTTGGAAGGAAGTAAGGAGACTGAACTGTAGTCCTCCTCTAGCTCCCTCGATTAATGGTGTTACGGGCGAGTCGAATATTGCCGATATGTGGAAAGAACATTTCTCTGGGATATTGAACAGTGTTGACAATCCTAGTTGTAAGGTGTCTGTATTGCATAAGCTTTCAATAGATGACTGTGAATTGCTTCCTTTTTCAGTATGTGAAGTGACTAAAGCCATTAAGGAGTTGTCCTCAGGCCGTTCAGGCGGCAATGATCATCTTTGTGCTGAACATTTCAAATATGCTGGTAATTTATGTGCTGTGCATTTGTCCCTGTGTCTCACGCTGATGGTTAGACATGAGTTTTTGCCACCTTCATTAACTAAGGTTGTTTTGGTACCCATTGTGAAGGATAAAAATGGAAAACTAACTGAGAAAAACAACTACAGACCGATTGCAATTGCCAGTGTATGTTCTAAGATTTTGGAGAGAATTATTCTCAACCGCTCTTCTGTACAACTTAGTACTGGTCACCACCAATTTGGATTCAAGGAGCGTCACTCAACTGATATGGCGATATATGCTCTAAAGGAGATCACAGATTATTATTTGCGCAATGATAGTCCAGTGTTCATTTGCTATTTGGATGCTAGTAAAGCATTTGACCGTGTTAATCATTGGAAATTGTTGGATAAGTTGCTGTGTAGAGGTATGAACTCCCGACTGGTAAAACTTATAGCGTTCTGGTATAAGTCTCAACGTTTTCATGTACGATGGGGAAGTTCTGTATCGGCGGGTTTCAATGTGTCAAATGGTGTCAGACAAGGTGGTATTTTGTCTCCATTTTTGTTCAATGTATATACTGATGACCTCTCCGATATGCTTAATCGATGTGGTTATGGGTGTCATTATCTTGGTAGCGTAAATCATCTGTATTATGCAGACGATATGGTCTTACTTTCTCCGACTCCCTTTGGCCTGCAGCAAATGCTGCACATATGTGAGAGGTATGCGAAAGACCATGATATTTTGTTTAACTCCACTAAGACAGTCTGTATGGCCATGCTTCCAAAGAGATTCGGTGGTATGCATATACCTACGATATTGCTCTGTGGACATATGCTGAGTTTTGTTAGTACGTATAAATATCTTGGGTATCAAGTGTCTAATGATTTCTCCAGAGCAGATGATCTAGAAATCCGCCAGCAATATCGAGCATTGTGCTGTAGAGCCAACTCGCTCATCCGCAAATTTGCGATGTGCACGCACAGTGTGAAGAAGTGTCTTTACAATGCTTACTGCTCAAATGTCAGCTATGTACACTTGTGGCATTCTTATCACTTGTCTGATCTGAGAAAGTTCAAGGTCTGTTTTTTAACAACGCCGCTAGGATGTTTTTCGGCTACGAACGGTTCTGTAGTGCTTCTGATATGTTTGCTCAAGAGCATATAGATGGTTATGATGCACTGTATCGCAAAGCTGTATATAACTTTATGTCACGCTTATCCATGTCTGAAAATCGTATAATATCTGCATTGTACAACAATGACCTAAAATGCTCTTCATCTATTAGGAGGGTGTGGTCTCGAGCGTTATATGGATGGTAGACGCTACCATGGACCGGGGTGACTGTTGAACACCCCTTTTTGTTATGGACTTCGTGTCTGTTAATAAAGTGATCTCTCTCTCTCTCTCTCTTGGTTCAGAAAGAGCGAAAACGAATATCTACCAAATTTCACCGAAAAATATTCACTGGTTTTCAAGATATTAGGCTTTTACTTTTGTTTACTTTTTGGGATCTCCCCTGTTACTAGCGACTTTATTTGGAAGCAATAATTTGGCAGCCTTAAAGTGCGGCAGACGTTGCGCGCAAAGCAGCGTATACCACCACGTGTTAACGATGGTTTAAGTCTAAGATTTAAAAATCGTTAGATCTCCGCTGACGTCACAAATTCTAAGGGGGCATTCCAATGCATTAGCCCCTTAGAATCCGAAAACTGCAAGTTTGAAATTCCATATCTTCGAATTAAAGCATTTTTCGATGTTGTGAGTGCCCAAACCGGTATTTGCAGGCCATGGCCACCAATTTGGCTATCTCAACTCAAAACTAATGTTAAGGTGGGAGTGTCCCTTTAAGTAACCCATGTGTTTTGGGTAAGGCCGTGCAGCACTTCCCGTCACGATAGGAAAATGTCATACCGGGTCTGAAAGTGAAATGTTCTGGATTCACAATATCGACAAATATGGACATTGGGTAAGATCAACATTGGTCTCGCTTTCAAGTAAATGTATAACCTCACTCACAACAAAGTACGACCGCGGTCGATAAGTCACGCTTTGAAGACTAAATACGCCACCAGCTTGCCGGCATTGTGTAAACTCAGAGAACATGTCAAATGCTCACGAAGTGCGTGACATGGTGCGCCGAACTCTGCGTGAGTTCTCACAAGTCAAATACAAGTTGTGCGGCTCGAAAGCATTAGCAATCCTATAGCTATTTCGAGCAGCCCTTGTTCAAGTGTTCAGTGTAGATACACGGCAGGCTTTCTATACTTCTTGCACAGCTTAGCGACTTCTTCACCAACAACTAGCTTGTGCCATCTGTGGTGATTTTTGATGGAATGATTTTGTTCTTTCATTTGTTAACTATTTATTCTTAACATGCCTTTCACACCATATGCCAAAAAGCGCCCAATGTAAGCAATAATAATGTTTTTCTTTTCCGTTATACATGAAGTGGTATTGTATTGTTTTGTGCCCATAAATTCGGTCATTATCGCGTCAGAAGTATCGACCGAAGAAGCCACAAAATGCCGCTTTAACGGCATTCTTGTCTCCTGACTGAACTGACTGATATTGATGACAGAGTTCGGCCTGCACCGCACATCCGTCTTCGTTCAGTCTGCCAGCCGCCCTGCCCCGGCGTCAGCCGCCACACGGCCGCCGCAGCCGGCGCGGCCGCCAGCCGTGCCATCCCGCACACATCTGACCCGCATGATCGCCCGCGTTATGCTTTACCGGACGCGGCTGAACAATTTCCCGGCGTGCCAACTCTCTCGGCTCGCTCGAGCGCGCGGCTCAGCGGTGATTAGAGGTGGCAAAAGATGAAAATTTTGGGAACCAGACTCCAACCAGACCCGGCTGGACATTTCTGAAACCAGTCGGACCCGGTCTTAGTTGGAATCGGAACCAGTTGGACCCGTTCCCCAAAAGTAAATTAATGCAAACTACTTATAGGTATCATTAGTTGCATCATGTAAAACAGCCTATTTCCAATTGGGAATACTCATGAGCTAAGTACTGTGTCCAAAGAAACATTCATTTAATTCACTTCATATTTTGCAATAATGTGTAGTGTGCAAGATCTATAGTTTATGGTAGGACCCGGTTGGACCCGTCAGAAAGTTTCCAGGAACCGGTCTGGACCCATATGGGTACAGACTGGTTCTTTGGACCGGGTCCTCGGGTCCACATTTTGCCACCTCTAGCGGTGATATATCGCCGCGTCGGCCGGAGTCGAACCCTAAATCAGCGCACACGCGACCCGGGCGCCGTCTTTGTAATTCATGGACCATTTGCTGCCATCAGTGGAGGGCCCACGGCCGCCAATAACCTGCGACGAGGCGACGCGCTGCGCCGGATGCCCGCAGGCGACGGTCGGCGCCCGACCCGGCGCCCGGAGCGCTCTGATTCCCGGCCCTGGGCGACACCGCCGCCCCCGCCCCGGGCGACACCGCCGCCCCCGCCCCGGTCCCTGGGCGGCCCGGCGGGGATGTCGGCGCAGCGGTCATCCCGCTGACCGCGGCGCCGACTCCTGCCGCGATGGATGAGCGCCGCGCCGACCATCAGGGCCGCGGGGAGGGCGCCCGGCCCGGCCGGCACACCGACCTTTGTCCAAAGGTGACCGACTGTGCACCGCAGCCCGCGACCAGCTCGCCGAGATAACGAATACACTGCAGCGAGCCGTTTCGCTCGTTAGGGAGAAATTATGAGCGCTTTATGCGCGAATAGAACCGGCACAAAGGCGACACGAAGCACTGTAGCGGGCTACATCTTTTCTATTAGTTTACTATTAGCTGTAAACTTTAAATCCTGGCACGACCGACTGCTGCCCGATCCGGACACGCTGGCCGCGTTCCGTAGAGACCCTTTCCTTTGTTTTCCCGTGTCCCGCGTCCCTATCGACACCGGCCGCCCATAATTTAGAAAGGACAGCAGCACAGAGCGAGGTAACGCGGAAGAAAGAGACGCGGTGACCTAGCGGGTCACCGTTCGTTACGGACGTCGTCACTTGAGGGCAGCACCAACCGGAATGGAATATGATAAAGCCATGCAAGAATGCAGTTATGTATAAAAAAAAATCGACTCAATACTGGACGTTGCACAAACCTGCAATTCAGATCAACTTGATCACCAAGCAATCCGAAAGTCGCAATAGTTTTATCGCCTGACCCCACCATATAGCATTCCAGCAACGACCAGTGCAACAAGGACGTTTTTGGAATATAGACTGTCTAAATGATATCCAGAGGAAGTCATTGCGCTAGCAGCTCATGAGCTCGGAAAGCAAGTCCTTGTGGCAGAGGAGCATCTGAACAAGAGGTACAGCACCTAGAGTACGAGTGAGTGAGCAAGTGTAACGGAAACTAGAGACAACATTACAAAGGATAAATGGTTGCGGGCTGCCTACTATAAACAAGCATTTCGATTTCAAGCCGCTTTATCAGAAACAAGCGCAGATCAACAATAACGGGCATCGTTCGCCGATGAAGACTAGAACCGAAGAATTGTGCCATCTAATGCCTATTCAAATGCTTTCACATTCAGTGCAACCGTATTTTGGAGAGGCCGTTGCAAATGCAAAACCGAGCACACCCTCAAACCACCGCAGTAAGAAGACAAAGAAGTGCACCTGAATCGGAGCCAGCACCCGGAACCAGGTCAGGAGAGGGCGACGCCACCCCGACCCAACTATAAAAAAGGGACCGCTTTACTTCGGGATCAGTTAGACCGGAGCAGTCAGACCGAGACAGTGAGACCGGGACGGGAGGACCGAGTCAGTGGGACCGCCGCAGTCGCGTCGGGATCACCGCGCCCGAGAGGCCATGCCGCCGGGAGACGGGCCAGTTCAGCCGCATCGCTGCAATCGTCCTGCTCCAGTTCTCTGCTAGTGCCTCAAGTGATGGAGACGCAGGACAGCAGCCGTCGACGAGAAAGGACGCAAGTGCAACTGCCGAGGTTGACGTCACACTCCAGCTGCTAATGTGAGTGTTCAATCTGAATGTTCGAAAGTCTGCTCTCCCTGATCCTTTCTCCCCCCCCCCCCCCCCTGGTTCACGCCTTGCCCGATCTCTCCAATGGTCGTTGCCAAGCTAATAGCAAATTGCTTTGATTTATACGATCGGTCCAGACAATTCTAGTTGTGGTCTCCACTCTCCGCGATCGCCAGAAATTATTGGTGCAAAGCTGTATTGCGGTTTTGGTCTTGGGGTCTTACTACTGGATAAGCTGCGTTATAGGTGATCGAGGTTTAGCTAAAAATTCACGAGTGCGTATATGTCATTGTTAGGATCTCCAGCTTACCATTTGCAGACTAGGATTACAATGGGATTCTCAGTGGGTTTATGTTCATTAGTGACGTTCAGTTGGGTTTGTGAGAGGAGTTCAGGGCGTGGTTTCAGTCTCTTTTACAGTGATGTGAGCTGGTATTGCTGCGCCACATAGCGGGTTACTAATGAAGCTGTTAGTTTCTGTACGAACCTGTCAAAGACAAAATTAACAATTTAACCGGTTAGGCGTAAGTCATTTATTATTGGTATTCTGATGAATTAGCGTCTTGACTTGGAACATGAATTAGACTGTATTTAAATTCAACGTGTTTAATTTAGAATACACACTAAAGCTATGAAACGTTCTGTTGTGGGCATAGTGGGAAGGATCGAGCTCTTACAATATTGGAAACGGGTGATTGGCCTCAAGGTCAATAAGATCATACGTCGAGATGTCCTCAACGCTTTTCCACTCTGGTGTTTCGTGGAGTTCGCACTACAGTATAGAGGTTTACATTAGATACATACACACACCGAATACGAAGAGCACATGTAGAAGAAGCACACGGTGTCTGATCGACGACCTTGGTCCAGCTATTAATTCCGACGGGTGAAGCGGCGCGGCGGTGGGCCGCCCAGGTTTATGAGCTGGGCTGCAAATTCAGGTCAGAATTCAGCTGTTAAGGAATTCAATTACTCGAGGCGTGCAATTGTGGAAACAAACGTGGTAAATTGTTCAAAGATGTTGGGTCATCATAATGTCACTAGGTCGTCGTAATGTCGTGGTATTATCGAGCATAGCCATCAAATGACGTTTATCATGGGCAGTCCGGGCGTACTGTTTGCATCACTAGTCGCGGGACAGAGCTGGCGGCGGACAGGACGGTCCGTCGGCTCTCGGTCGTAATTTATGGGAGATTTATTGACGCAGAATATTTCAGACCAGGTAAACAATATCAGTGAAATTGTTGGGGCTTATATTTTTAGCGAACCTGAATACTCGTGGTTTTGTGGTTGCTGATAGCAAGTATTTCACCCGACACAAATTGACGAAAATTTAATGGCCCAAGATGATACATTTGATCTTTCTATCTGTCACATTCGAGTGGCTACAAGGTATATTGCAAGCTGACTATCTTAGATCAATAAGCCGGAGTCTAAATGAGGAGAGGGTTTGTTTGCCCGGCTCTTATGTCGGAATGTTGACTAGCATGACTTAGACACAGAACTTCCTGAGAAATTCGTCCAGACCGGTAATGTAAGGTAAGGAGCACATCGTCTTTAGCAGAGCTATTCACGTTACCCACCGTGGTGATACCGCGGTCGTTGTTGGTTTCCCGCAGGATTATTTAGTGGGCAAAGGTAGGCAGGCTCAGAGGCATGGAACGGCGGATCCCAGCGAAAGTCAAGGATCCATCAGGAATGGGGGAGTGCTAGGTCACTGGTAAGTCATCCACAGGTGGTGCAGGAAGCCGTACGTCCCAGGAAGTCATCATACTTATCTGCATCTTGATCACCGGCATGAGCCAGGAGTTTCCGGTCACATCCGGTGATGGACAGCCTCTGGGGGACCGGGATAGTCCCCCCTCGGAGTTCGTGAGTCCTGGTAACGTAAGACCCACGGAACCAGATGAGTTCCAGGCAGATAGTTCCAGGACGTGGATACGTGAACTATGGTCCCAGGACGTGAACGGTAAGTTCCAGGACGTGGACCGGAGGGAGCGCGAGGCCTAGCGCTCTCTCAAAAGGGAAACCAGCCGGGTGTAATTCGCGAATTCGCATCATAAGTCTACTGGACGTGTGGTGGATCCGACTAAATTACAAAGGTGAATAATTATCTGCATGTAATACTGGACGGCCCTGTGGCTTGGCCACCGGTTAGCGGGAGCACACATGGATTCATAAGAGAGACATTTATCTCGCCGGGGAGGTTATTGTTGCCAGACACCTAACACTATCGGAGGGATTTCGAGGGGCACTAAATAAATTTTGGTGAATAAATGAAGAGCGCTTGTATGTGAGGATGTGAGTGCGTATGATAAAGGAATGAATCTTAGACTAAGGCCGATAGGAGTTAAGTGCAGCTCGGTTAGGACAGTCACGCCAATGATTCTCGAGGGCATTTAATTCAGCTACGCTAATACGATATAAGTGGGCAAATTTGAAAAGGGTAGAGTAGACCAGTGATGATGAATTGGTGACTGGACAAATGACCATCCAGCAAATCAAGTTAAATGCCAACGAATGGCTTGGCAGTGATCATTAAGACCCCAACTGCCTTATCCGGCCCTTCTCTCACTGTGTCGATTACCCACGGGTTGGAGCCTGTCCTTCTGGCCCGAGCAGTGAAGTTACCGAGTCGACGTCTATACAATGTGATGATGATCAAGCCTCAAAATGAAAGCATCTCCCATCAGATGCATTTGTATGCCGGGTGGGCTTCCAGAAATCAACTTTACTTACGCACACACTTCCAGTCTCCAACAGCACAATTCCAGCGCTTCACATCGGCAACGAACTAACCCACTGCTAACAGAACTACGAGAAAGCCCCCCCCCCCGGAAAACAACTCCACCCCCACTCCACCGCACCCCTGTTCAGTCCCCCCGCGCTACAGCACCCAGACGACGTGTTAATTTCGAGAATGTCACTTTATCCGTGTAGGCTAGCAAGGAACTCAGCGCATTAGCAGCGGGAGAGGCAAGACCTATTAAGCTGTTTCGAAAGTGGATGTCAAGAGGCTTCACTTTAGAAGACAGGCGCATGGTATGGCAGCTGGTCAGCCATTGTGCTCGGGATATTTCCAGCATACATATGACCACAGGTTCGGTCGGATATGAAAGGCAGATACCGTAGGCACTCAAGAGCAGAAAACAATCGCATATACATAGGTAACTCAATTAGAGACCATTTGCTATCTTTCTGTGTAGAAACCAGTTCTTTGAGTTCTTTGATTCAACAGTTCAACAACTTCCAAACCAACATCCTTATCAGTTGAAACGTTTTTGTCGGAGAGAAAAAAAAAGTCTATTGTAGGCGCTGCAGGAAACAAATGGGGGAAGCTGCACTTCCCCACGAATAAACGTACATTTGGAGACTACAAGCATTTACTGATTGGTTGCAATGGATCAACAACAATCATTTTAATTAAACTGCAAAACAAAGAGTGGAAACGAAACATTCCTCATCCATTATTTCCTTGCGTGAGCGTGAAACAATGCAAACTTAAGGCAAAAGTTTTAACGCCAAAGGCAGAACGTCAGTCACGATCATATACAAGCAAGAATTAAAAACCGTCTGGAGCATATCTGGATGTCGAGTTACGCCAACGATTTGGGATTTAGAGACCGTTTGCATTGTGCAAGTTAATCAAGAAGGTTTACACAGGAAGCATTGCCGACACTCATGCCCTGTGTCCTCAGCACACAAATGACACCACCAGTTCCTGCGCTGACACGTGTCTGCGTGTGTAATGTGTGGAAGTGCGGGTCGTCGTGTCGATACGTGCCACAATATGTGCAGGGGTCTGCGCGTTGTCGGAGAGATTCGCCGGCATTGCGGGTACAAGGTGGCCGCCCAGCCGGTCTGATGTGGCTGCCACTCGATGGGAGCGTGCGTGATTCGATCCGGGAGAGCGTATTGGTCACCGGGAATACAAGATTTGTGTGCGTGCAGTGTTCGGCGCACACTGTCACTTGAAACAATCTAAATAATGTTGCGAACGAACAGAGTTCTAAGCCGGAGTTTCGTGAACTTACTCAAAACAGGTCTAGGAAAAACTTCACTTAAGAAAATCAGCTTCATTTCTTACCAGCAGGACGAATATATTCACAAAAATTGATGTTTAGTAATATCTTAACTCAGTTATTGAATAAGCATTCAAAGCGAAGGGAAAGTTGTCAAGTTATTTGTACATTTTGCCACGTGTCTAAAATGCCGAAGTTGTTTCAGCAAGTTCAAATGTCGTGCCATGCATATCCACGGACCATTACGGCACATTTCAACAGCTTTTCATGTCTCCCAGGCGGGCATTCATCACTTCCACCTCATCACCAGAAGTTGGCTGAGCAAGTTGGTTTTCTCAGAATGACGTGGATTCTCAGCCAGGTGATTTCCACATCATTATTACTTCATCTGACTGTTGATAACGACTCAGTTATGGTAACGACATTAGTCTCCTATTGCAATAACGCACTGCTGAATAGTATTCAGGAGCTGCTGTGATATCATTGATATGAATATCATTGAGTGATATCAGATATGAATGTCATTGAGTTATACGCCTTCTTGCGATTTATTATATATTATTAGATATAATTATTAGAGACCTTCCGGTATCTCATTATCGTGCCTTATGTAGTTATGTACCGTCAGCCGTTGTGAAAAATAAACTACGGTTAAATTTTTTCATTCAAATTGTTTGCCTAAAATATAACATAATTACGTGGTGATGAGAAACAACAGGTAAGTCGTAAAAGAAGCTTATACAAATATACAAATGACCCTACTCTGAAACATAACTTCGGTTTCTATGCTGCCGTATCAGTTAGCCAGTTGCAAAAAGTTTTTTTTTTAACTCCACGGCTAAAAGCAGGATGTCAGTGCCTTTCCAACGAATCAGTCTACATAGTTGGTTTTCCAGTGGTTTGCTGGTACTCCTAGAGTTCTCCAGGGGAGGGCAGTGATCAGACTGTTTACTCAGGCTACGCAAATTGACCGGTTACCTCCTGGGAAGATGCGTAACTACATGCTTAATTGCCTTAATGATGTTTGGGTGATTGATTGGATACCAGCATGAGGTAGGCACTTGCGGATGAAGGATGTCAAATGCCCTTAACCTAGATACCACTACATTCGTAATTTGGCTATTTTTGTGACTTGTTAATCGAATTGGGTTTTAACCCGCGCCGGGCCGGTGCTCGGTGCCAACCGCGCCGGAGGGGGGGGGGGTCTGAAACTCCCGCCGTCTAACTTGGCTCCTGGGTCACGTTATAGCAACACACGGTAAAAGCATTCGAAAGAACATCTAAAATCTTGGCGTTGGCGAAAACACTTAGTCTTTTGTTAGGTCAGGACAAAAGTCACGTCACCAGAGGTCATCATTTGGTAAAATGTTGCCTATTTTTACAATTTCCCGAAAAACTGGCGCTTAAATCGGGAAGCAATAGAGCCACAGCGCCACAGCGCCGCGGAAAAGTGCATTCGATAGCCCATTAACCCGCGCCCTGCTGGGGGGGGGTGTTTGAACACCCCCCCCTGTGGTTTTTCGCGAATATCTCAAAAACGGCGGCGCGGAGCGCCGCCGTTTTTGGTACACCTTATCATACATCAATTCTACACATGTTGTGAAAATTTCAGACCAAGGTCGTTCAAGGTCAGGTCACCAGGTCACTCGAAGTGACCTCACCTCATAAAAAGTTTCAATGTCTGTCATAGCTACACCGAGTGACCGATCGCTTTGAAACTTTCAGCGATTGCTAAGAGCATTAGCATGTACAAAATGTATATCTCAGAATTTTGATATCGATGACCTAAGGTCAGGTCAATTTTGCGACCTCACCATTATAAGTCAATGGGAGAAAATTGAAATGCGCCTGTTTTGGACGAAAGACATTATAAACACTCCCAAACACTGAATTACAAGTGGTTTAGACACACTGAACATGAAAATGGTGTCTGTGACCCCTGTTTATGCCCTGAGGTCATCTTAGGTCACAAATGGTATCTAACAGTTTTTCGCAAATAACTTTTGATAGAGGCATGCTAGAGCGATGAAAACGCCTTAGATGTGTTCAGCTCGACGATACGGATCGACTGATATGCAACATGACCCTTTCCGGTCAGGTCATGACCTTGACCTGAGGTCAAATTTTCAAGTTGACCTTTCAAGGTCAAATTATAGTTCGTTCGATGCGTCTTGACGAGAGGAACACGATGCCGGTAAAAGTAAGCTCGTACAATGCTTGGGTCAAAAGTTATTGCAGAAAAACTGTTTCCGAAAAAATCGGCTATTTTTGCAGTTTTTGCCCCCTGCAGGCAAAACCGTTGACGTTAGGTCAAATCTGAGAGAATTACTCAGAAAGGGCGTTAATAGGGCTATCGAATGCGCTTTTCCGCGGCGCTGTAGCTCTATTGGTTCCCGAGTTATGCGTTGGCTTCTTGGAAATTTTCGACATTCGACCTGGAAATCGGCGAAAATTTGCCTTCAATGACCTCTGGTGACCTGACCTTTGACCTGACCAAAAAATTGACCGAAGTGATTTCCTCATTATTTTTGACGCTCTTTCGAACGCCGCCTTCCGCGTATCGCTACGTGGCCCAGGAGCCGAGTTAGAAGGGGGGGTGTTCAAACACCCCCCCCAGCAGGGCGTGGAAATCCAGGACCCCCAGCCGGGCGCGGGTTAAACATTCTTTCTGGTGTGTGCGCTCAGATTTGACCTCAGGTCAACGGTTTAGCCTCCTGGGGAAAACCATAAAATAACCGTTTTTACGAAAAAAGCTTTTCTTATAACTTTTGACTCAAGAAAGGCACAACATTTATTTTGCCAGCATTGTGTTCGTCTCGACGAGACGTGTTGGATGAACAATAACTTGACTTTTAAAGGTCATTTTGAAAATTTGACTTAAAGGACAAGGTCATGACATGACCGAACTAGGTCATGTTACATGTCAGTCGATCCGTGTCGTCAACCTTAGCACACCTAATGTGTCTTCATCGCTCTGACGTGTCTCTATAAGAAATAATTACCGAAAAAAAAACTGCTGGAAACCTTTCAGGACCTGAGATGACCTCAAAAACATAATAAGAGGTCAATTTTTTTCGGATCAGTATGCCAATTTTACCTATAACCCGATGTTTGACAGTGTTTGGAATAACTTTACCCCTTTTAATTTTCTCCCATTGACATATAGGTAATGAAAATTGAACATCTAAATATTAAAATTTCGAGGTATGCATTTCATGCTTACTGTTACTTTCATCAATCGCGGAAAGTTTCAAGACACTCGCTCAGTCGGTGTAGCTATGACGAGCAATTTTAGTTTTTGCTGAAGTAAAGTCAATTGAAGTGACCTGGTGACCTGACCTTGAGCAGCCTGGATCTGAAATTTTTCCAACATGTGTAGAAAAGAAGAAAGAACATGAAGCCTAAACAGCAATTGGTGAGACTGCAAATCACAAGAACTAATATTTGCTCATAACTAGTTTGCTTTGGACGGAACATATCACACTTCAATTATGGAATCAAACCACCGGTAGAACAAGGGCCATCATGGACAGCTTAATCTATTAATGGTGACAAATGAAAAGATAAATAGGAACTGGAAGTTTGTAGAAGTTTGGGAATGCGTCCCCACCTCACTTATCCGGGCTTTTCGCAGATCCACCAATGGATCAAATTAACTTCATTTTTATGCACTTATTTCCCTTTTTTATTATTGATCGTTACGGGCGAATTCAGCATATCAATCAAGAGAATAAATAAAATAAACCTTTTGATTGCACAAAAGATGTCAATTAACAAAAAAGTAGTCATCCTACCAGCACTGGTAATTAAACGGAGCTACAATATTTCTGTGGGCTCACCTCTGGCCATCAAACTCCAGCAGAGCGTCACGATCAGCCGTGTCACCACTGACCACCACCGCATGGTCCGCTGCAGACGCTGTCGCCACTTCAGTGGAGCACCTCCTCGCGGGGACAAACCTCCCCTCCTTCGGACACCGGCCCGTCACTCCGGTACCACATCACCGGCGCGGCGCGTCCATCACCTCACACCAGCAGCGTCCGGCGCCGGACAGAGAGAGCCTCGCCACCGCAACAGCCACCACGGCGTCGGCGGCGGGGTGCTGGCCGCGGCGCGATCCCCAGCCGCCTGTTATCGACACTGTGCCGCCGCGCTGCCGCCGCTGACGAGCTGTCGCTGCCGACGGAGCCGCCGCCGCCGGCCGTCGGAGCCGACGACGGCCCCGCCGCGGCGCGCGGCGCGCGGCCCGGAGAGCCGCTTCCGGCTGTGATCCGGAGATTACCGACACCGGAGAGCGGCCGCGTCTGACACAGATGGGGGTTATCCGACACACGGGGACCACCCGACACATGGCACTGACACCCGACATCAGACACATGTGGGTCGTCCGACAGAGGACTCACGTGTCGGATGTCGGGCACACCCAACGTGGAGGCGAGCGGCTGACATCCGATGCTGACATATGTAGCATACCAGGAATAGTTATTATCTGACACAGTAGGACCGATACCAGACACAGGCTGCGCTATATCTGACACATCCGTCATAGGGCAGGGGCTGACATCTGACACATTGCGACTCGACATCTGTTATAGGGCGCAGAGTGGGGATCCAGATCTGACAGATTGGGGAGCTGAAACCCGTCATCCAGGGGACATACATAGATGGATAGAGGAAGAGATGAGGTGTGACCAGCAGGAACTGTAGTGAGTAACTGTGATTGCAACGCGCTAAATGCACGGGAGTGTGCAATGTGTAGGTATTTGGCAGTTTCTCGCCAACCCAGCCGTGGTGGCAGTGTGTAGTTCAGTAATTCGTCAAATCGCTAGACTCTGGCTGGGCAAGTAGGCAGGCAGTTTTACGTGGCTCTGACAAATCATCAGCATTGAGTGGGTCATGATTACTAATTATCAAGCATGCTATAAAAAAATGATATAATTATATTATGATAAATTATATAAATAAATTATTATATAAATAAATTATATAAATAAATTATAGAAATGATAATTTAACGCAAGCTAAAGCTGACTGACAAAAGTAGTCTTAATTCTTAAGAAAATGGTCTGGCTTCCACCCTTTGTTAAAAGAAAAGGCAAAGCACACAAAAGGTAATTGATGGTGATAATAATTTATTTAGGAAGATCATATGACATAAATAGATAAGCGAATGTGTAGCATGCACGGAACAAGCAGACAGTTATCTAGCATAAAGACGGGCTCATGTACAGGGTGACACAAAAAAAACGGTCATCACCAAATTTCGAATAACTTCGGAAGTTTTATTCAGATCATCACTAAACTTCGGCCACTTAAGGTCACACCTATGTAGCATACATCCACCAAGTTTCAAGTCTTCACTACGAATACTTTTAGTACAGTGTGTGTTTTACTGACGCTCCACAATGTGCTCCAGGTGAGCGCCACGGCGCTGCAGGGCGTAGGCACACTTGCATCCGGCGGGCAAAGTTGTCGATAACCCGATGGCTGTGCACTTTACAGAGTGCAATGGCCTCTGGAGACAGTGCTCAGGGGGTGTGCTACCCCTGAAACGTTATTCTTATCGGGTTATCGGCAACTTTGCCCGCCGGATGCAGGTGTGCCTACGCCCTGCAGCGCCGGGGCGCTCACCTGGAGCACATTGTGGAGCGTCCGTAAAACACACACTGTACTAAAAGTATTCGTAGTGAAGACTTGAAACTTGGTGGATGTCTGCTACATAGGTGTGACCTAAAGTGGCCGAAGTTTGGTGATGATCTGAATAAAACTTCCGAAGTTATTCGAATTTTGGTGATGACCGCTTTTTTTGTGTCACCCTGTATTATGTAAGCTGAATCTTGACTAGACAGACAAATAAGACATTCCCTGAGCTTAGGTTTAGCTGACACTAAGCTGGTCACAAATGAAACAGCTGCATTAGGATCATGATTTGCGTGTCACAGCGTATTTACAGGGAGGGACAAAGGAAACATTTTCGGGCTTGTCAACAGTCCGCCATGTATCTGACTTTATTGAGCCATTCTTATCCAAATAAAAACTACACCGATACGTGAGTCAACGTAAGCTAACGTTACAGCTTTTAGCATATTTTGAAGAAGTAGATAACCAGTAAAATGTTGTTAATGAAATATTGAGGTGAGATGTTCCAGAAAAACCAAATAAATGTCCACCTTGAAAGTTAACCCTCGCCAGCCGAGGGGGGGCCAGCCGAGGGGGGGCGGGTGCCGCCCCCCCCCCATAGGGTTTTTTCGCGATAGCTCCGAACACGCTGGCGATAGAGAGCTGAAACTTGGCATACCTGACCTTTGATCCAAGCCGGATCTTTTGACACCAACCGCATTTTTGGGTCAGGTCAGGTCACTGACCTATGACGTCATAAGTGAACCTCTGCACGGTCTTCAGATGTCGCAACTTCGCAACGCCCTCACTGCCAGAGGAGATGTCACAGGGAAATGAAACTTGCAGGATCTAGTATCCATTATGAGTCCCACAACTTGTATATCTCAGATTTTTCCTAAAGGTCATATGAGGTCAGGTCATTTTCGTGACCTCAC
Organism: Amphibalanus amphitrite; assembly: GCF_019059575.1. Lineage (NCBI taxonomy): Eukaryota > Metazoa > Arthropoda > Thecostraca > Balanomorpha > Balanidae > Amphibalanus > Amphibalanus amphitrite. Next base: position 1,065,994 of record NW_024881514.1, read on the forward strand.
CATTATAAGTCAATGGGGAAAAATGAAAACTGCTATTTTGGCGCCGGGAACGATCTCCAACTATCTCAAGCACACAGAATCGTGATTTGATGCACTCCTTGCAAGGTTAGATGCGTCACTTTTGCAATGTTGACCTTGCGTGACGTCATTTATGACGTCATCAAGGTCATATTAGTTTTTCGTCAATAACTCTTGATCAAATTGAGCTAGCGAGTCGGGAAAGCCACCATTGGACTCAGGAAGACCTGCCGAATCGAATGATATGCGACTTGACCTCTTTCGACCAGCTTCGTGACCTGGGGGTGCTGACCTGACCTTGACCTGAGGTCAACACCCCAAGTTGACCTGACCCGGACAAAAAGTATATCATTCGACGCGCCTGGGCGAGGCGAACACGATGCTGCCAAAATCGGCGCTCTGCGGCCGTTTTTTGCGAAGTTATTCACCAAAAACTGAACCGTACCTTGGGGCACTTGACCTGACCTCAGAGGTCACCGGTTGACCTAGGACCTTAAAATCGGGTACCAATCTCTGCGTCTCGTAACGGCGCACACGCTCGTTTTTTCCGCGACGCGCTAGCTCCACCAGGGGCGAAACGGCGAGGGGGGGTCGTACCCGCCCCCCCCCCCCCTCGGCCGGCGCGTATGTAGAAAACCAATAGGTCCGGCGAGGGTTAAGACCCAGAGGGCGTTACAATGATAACTATGCTGCGCAGTAGTAATTACAGCTGATTAGGACACCAAACTAGGCATTTTGCTCTGCTGACATTGACGCGAACTTTCGAGATCTCCCTTCTCATTCGCATAAAAGCTTTATACGTCCGAGTTAAAAAGTTTCGCTGAAGTGTGCAATATTCACAGCAGCCAGAATTCGTTTCGTTTCAGTAAAAAAAAAAGAAAGAAAAAACAACAAGCAATTAGTTCAGCGTAGGTCACTGCGTGCTTCCAAGCCTATTTTCTCGTGGATAACACCCACTGATTGACTTGGTCACTGTAAATGGATTGCAGAGGTGTTAAAAAATAGTAAACGCTCACCCACCGCCCAAACACCTCACCCACCACCCATCATCACATCCAGCCATTCCAACGACACAAGCCACGTACCGCACTGCAAGGCCGCAAAGTCAAAACACGCACCTCCACAGCCACACGTCATCACCACCCGACCATCCCACCACGGCAGCACGCCGGCCTTATTCCGATTGCTGACGACCGGCCGGCGGAAAGGTCCCGATTTGAAGTCGGCCGGCGGCCGCCGGATGAAAACAGCCGCCGTCCGCCGCCTGTTACGGCGCTCAGCGAGGCATGCTTTACTCACGGCCGACTGCCCGGGGGGCGGTCAGTTGCCACGCCGCGCCGCGCCGCCGCCGGCGACTGGAACAGAGGTCAAGGATGGCGAGCCCGTCCGACGCGATCAGCAGCCGATACCATTTCGACGGTATATTCCGAACTATTTGGGTTTAATTCACCCCACGATAGACTTCTGGGACGGCAGAGGGTGCTGTATCTTAGCTTTATCGCTAAATGCAAGCCGTAAACTTGCATATAACAGCATAAACTTGTCCTTATTTGAACCGACAGCAAAGCTGAGCGATTTACGTGAATAAATTAGTTAGCTTATCACAATTACGAGCATCAAATGATGTGCGTTATTTGCTGTCATACAAAGTTTACATCAAAAGTTAAAATCCACCGTAATTACTTAGCCGACGTCAGGCTTTAGGAACATGTCTATGTGGCAAAAAAGGCATGTTGGTCCGCTTGGTCGTCATGCAGGACGCACTGAAAAGGCCCATATCAGGTCCTTTTGCTTGTTTTCAGTCCGTCTACACATGGTGGTAAAATTATCTAACACTGAAATCAAGATAGGTACTCCTGTAGTATAGGTCCAGTCAGGATTTAAATCGAGGTTGTTAGGAATAACCAAACTTAACAGGAAACAGCATTTAAGCTCTCGACAATATGCGTATGCCCGGTCATGGTAGTCACGAGCAGCCTGCAGTGACCCCCGTTGACCGGGTCCGGGTCGATCGAGGCAATCATGAAGCATTATGGGGATCTAGTGCACATTACAGACAACAATAGGCCGGTGAAAGAACGAACATCAAATCATGAACGCAATAGCAAAATACCATGCGGTATGCATGCAATTCCACATAATGAGCCTGCGATGTCTTTATTGGTAATTAGAGCACGGCTATTCCATGCGAACTAAACAAACGTACACGCCAAATGTGTTTTATGTAGGGGAAGTTGGGGCAATGCCGGAGTTGGGGCAAAGCCGAAATTCGAGATATTTCTAAAACCGTACGACATGGATGCCACGTCTCAGTGATGCTCTGAAGCTTAAGTGACTACAATTATCGCATGTTTGTTACGAGTCGTCATTTGGAATACTTCGGCTGTGAGGGCGCAAAAAGCGTTTTCAAGGTACGTTTCCCTTGAACTACATGCGCCTTTGAAGCTGCATTTCTTACTCATTATGCTACCGTTTGTCTGGCCAATTCGGTCAAGTAATCTTCAGCATGTCTTTGCATAAGTGTGCTGCCTATTTGAAATTTATACAGCACGTTTAAAAGTTATGGGCCTGCAAATGAAAGTATGGCTGGCTGGGGTAATGCCGAAAACGTGCAATTACGCACGTTAAAGCACGCTACGTGGACTTTACTGAGCTGTAGAATAGCAACGCGTATTTTTAGTCAAACAAATTACACTTGCAGCCGGCACAACGGCCTGTTACCTATAAGGAATGATTTACCTGGCATTTTCTTATTATATCACACAATTATAACTTCCAGTGTGCACCAAGCGTCCTCAAGCTCTTAAAACGCGTGTCAGCTTTGATGAATTTTGGATAAAGTTTGAGATAAATTGGCAAAACATCAATGTCGGCATTCCTCGTAGATCATTTATCCCATTTTCGGCTTTCCCCGCAGTCCGGGCAACGCCGAAAAAGTCAGTTCTTTGATATTTTTAGTTTTTTGCGCTTAACGGTATGCGAATTCATCAAATGCGCCTGGTGTGTTTGAAAGACAAAAGACTGGCCTCTCGAATGACGCCAACAAGAATAGCTTATGTTGTCTACCTTGCGTGCTACGGGCGTCAGAAAAAAAGTATTCGGCGTTCCCCCAACTTCCCCTATATAAGGGAGGTTTCATTTATTTTTCCTCCAGAAACAATGACATAGTGGACAATAATTAATCACGACGTTATCTATCACATATAAAACAAAGCAGTACTTTATTTTCAGGGGACAGGCGAGCAGAGGCGGATCCAGGAAAACTCCAAGGGGAGGCTCATTAATCGAAGTATGTATCCAAAATTAAGAACACAATTATTTCGGCCACATAATTTTAGTGGTGCCACATTTTCAGTTTTTGTTTTGTTTTTTTTTATATTATTTTACTTTTGGTCAGTGTCTTAAGCGGTGGTGACCCTGGCAGGCCTGTGGTGCCCCTTACAGGCCTGTGGTGCCCCTGCAAGGACTGTGGTGCCCCTGGGCCCTGACAAGCCTGAGGTGCCCCTGGCGGGCCTGCGGTGCCCCTGCTACGCCATTGGTGCTCCTGGGCCCTGACAGGACTGCAGTGTCCCCGACAAACCTGAAGTGACCCCGACAGGCCCGTAGTGCCCCTGAGAGGCCCAAGGTGCCGCTGGCAGGCCTCTGGTGCCCCTGGCAGGTCTGTGGTGCCCCTGATAGACCTGTGATGCTCTTGCTGGGCCGATGGTGCTTCTGACAGGCCTTTGGTGCCCATGACAGGCCCGTGGTGCCCTTGCTAAGCCTGTGGTGCCCCTGGCAGGCCTGTGGTGCCTTCGGGCCCCAGGGGGAAGTCATGACCCATGTGACCCCCCTCTCTCGGATCCGCCACTGCAGGCGAGAGAGAATGGATGGGTCATACATGGCTTCCACAGAACGTGACGCTGCCGCCCCGGGGCCAGAGGAAGAAGCATAGCCTCCCGTGTCGCTCTATAGATGACGCTCCACACAGTGACCAGAATCACAAGATGATAGTATGCGATAAACGTGAGCTTGAAGCGATATGGAGATTTATTTCCTGCGTGTGATGATATGATACGGGAAGGGAGATTTCGGGAAAGCAGGATCCGTAAAGAAAATTGTTATTATTATTTTTAATAAATTTAGTCCCAACCTTTTGAATGGAAGGATTCACAAAGGGAGCCCCGCCAAGCGAAGCTTGTTGCGTTGACCCTGCCCGCTAGCCTCCGATCGTGCAATTCCGGTTCTATGGCAGAATTTGGAGTCCAAGGTTTAACGTGCGCACATAGCCGCGCACGGCCATTATCAGTATTCTATCAACTATCAAGCGTAGGTATGTGATTCCTCGCTCGATGAAAACGGGTGTCTTTTTTACTTTCCTTAAGGTGCCTAATTTTTATGTGCAATAGTGTGGTCCCCATGATCGACGTATCGAGGGTCAACTTTTTATGTAGCACTCTATTTCGCGCTCCAGATATTCCGCTTTGTAGGCTCTAATATAACGCCGTCTCCATAGGTCTTGCCGATCGAATGGTAGGGCCAGGATTTATGAAACTGACCTCACGCTAAGAGCGAGTCCTTATCTCCGTAATTTAACCCGGCAGTTGCTGGGGTATTTCGCCACCCACCGTTTGCTGGGGGGGGGGGCGTTAAACGCCCCCAGCCGATAACTCGAGAACCAATAGGCGCAGCGAAACGCACGAGGCGGCAAACGAAAGAGCGCGACGAGACGCTTCAGATGAGTACTTTAAAGTTGAGTTTTGAGGTCACAGGTCGGGTCAAGGTCAGGTCAAACAACTGAAATCGGCCTTTCAGTAGCATGGACTTCAGGACTTCGCAATGGGCGCCTCTCGTCATAAACTCTGTCAAAATGGTGCACAATCCATCGTATAAGGCCTACAAGAGTGTCAGCTCCATGTAGGGGTCAGTCAAGCATAGGTCAGGGTCAAGGTCAGGTCAACCGGGTAGGCACATATCCCCGAAAATCAAAACTGATATTCGCAGCCCGTGACACATGTTTTATGGGTAATTTGGGGCGTAGAACACGATTGTGACATTCATTCTATCATATGTGTACGTGTTTGGCTAAAAAAGTTTAATTTAAGAAATGCATATAGGTATCATAGTCGTGAAGTAGTCACGAGAAATTGTCAAGATTCAGTTCAAGATTTTGGAAAATGCGGAACGATAATCAATAATCGAAGATAGCCATTTGATTGTTCATGGTATTGGCAGTCTAATGGCGTTTACGGCATGTCTGTATGTCTATTCTGTGATTTTATATGATTTTTTGAACATACGCCGTTTTTGGTCGAAAATTCAAAAATCATGACGTCACTAAAACCTCGATATCTCAAAAATTTTCCGACCGATTTTTTTGAAACTTTGTCACAATAAACTTCAATCAATTCCCTACAGGTACCCAAAATTTGGCGCGCCTGCGGCGCGCCGTTTTTATGCTATGGCCCAGCGAAAGAAGTGAGGGCGTTTAACCCCCCTCCCAGCAACTCGCGGGTTAACAATAAAAATGGCTAAAATGATAGCAAAAAAAATATTAGGGATAAAATTAAAATGTAGTTTGCTGTGAGCCAGCGAAGTCAGTGGGAAGGGGCGACTTTCTAAATGTTTTTAGCACTATTTTGACGGATGAGTTTAAATTCAAGCAATCAACATGCCACCCCGTGCATCACACACCAGCCGCTCCCATGTACCCATGGTCACCTCAGACTCAGACGCCAGAGCCGCAGGATGACTGGCGCTTCTGATCAGGCGCCGGATGGCTACGTCAGGTGGCTGCGCTCCCACTGCAGCGCGCAGGCTGCGAGGGAGGGGCAGATAGCAGCGCCAAGGTGAACACATGCCCAGCCAGATTTCGTCCCATGCGAGAAAACAGCTGCGCGGTCTTTTTTTTGCTTGTTCATATCTCTGGCGCAAGTTTCGGTGTGCGGAAAATTACGCAGGCATAACACTACAACCATAAGCTAGGGGAAAGTGGGGTAAGACGATCAGGGTAGGTAAGACGGGCACCCCTTCTCCAGACCAAACCAATAGCGCTACGAGCGAGAAAAATTAGGACCAGAATTGCCTTTCCCACTACACACCACCATTGAAGTCTGGTGAATTTGTGTTCAGTCGATAATCTTTTATTTTAATTTCTTGCACGGTTTTGCAAAAATAGCTGCAGTTTATTTGTTGAATCAGGTCTAAGTCTCATCTTCTGGCAAATGGAAGTAAAATGCCTAAAAACGGTTTTCACTCAGTTTCCCGTTTCTATGATGTTTCTACCCGGCCGAAAAATGGCTCCAAAGTTAAGGTGCCCGTCTTACCCCACTTTCCCCTACTTAGTTAGGTACATAGCATCACACAATTATGCTACTTACACCACCAAAGTGCTGCCTTTGATTAACATTTGAATAACAAAACATGATGGGTAGCAGAGAAATGATCATACAAATTAAGTCGTAGTTTTTTGTGCATCAAGTGTGTGGATGATGACCACTTGCTTTGGTGGGCTAATACATAATCCCCAGGTATTTATATTTACAGTTACTTTCGAATCAAAGCAGCAAAGTAAAGAGGGTGTGATGGTGTGGAAGAACTATCAATTGAAATAAAGCATCGTAAACTTACCGAACATAGCGACATTTAATACATAGGTACAATAGATCATTGCTTTGTTAACCCTAGAACGCCTAGGGGGGGTTGTATCAACCCCCCCCCTGAGGTTTTTTCGAAGTGCACGCTAAACGGCTTGTCGTAGCGGGCTGAAATTTTCAATACCCTTTGGGGCAACCTTTGCGCATCTTTTGCCGAAAAAAATTGATCGGGTCATGTCAGGTCACGGAGTTATGACGTCATAAGAGGTACAGCCTCCGGCCGGATTTTCACAAACTGAGTGCCAACGCCCGAGGTTTCCTGCCGGTGGTACGGACATCGGTTGATGGATCGTGATGAAACTTCCCATGCATGTTGGGGCAAGTATTGGCTATCATATGGTATAAGAAATTTGACCGGGTCAGGTCAGGTCACGGAGCTATGACGTCACAAGAGGAACAGCGTCCGGTACTATTTTTGAAAAGCGCCCGAACCACTATTTTGCTAATTCTTGTCACCTCAGTGGGAATATGCAGCAATATTAGCTTCTATAGGGAGCAAATGGACCTCCCAAATCCAAAAATACAATCAGATTTCAAAAATTTAAATTTTGATTTTTCGAATTTCTGCCGCCGACTGTGACCTTGCCGACTTCCGGCGCTCCCAACGCGCCATTTTTAGAGCTAGGGAAACGAAATACATACCAAACGATAGAGAATTGATCAAGGAACACGATAGTGAAGGTTTCAAGTCGATATCTCCCACCGTTTTGCCGCAATCGCCGCCGAAAGTTGAAAAAAGTCTATTTTTCCGAAAATTTGACCTTTGACCGGTCAAAAGTAGGTCAAATGTTGACCTAGGACCAAAAAATATACCACCAATCGCGAGATCTCGTTGAGAGCAATCCGTTGGTTTTTTCCGCTAAGCTCTACGACCTTCAGTTTCGAAACGCCAGGGGGGGGTCGTAACAACCCCCCCCCCCCTGGTCGTTCGTGTTATGAGAAATAGCCTGGTCGTGCGAGGGTTAAACTGTTTACATTATTATTATATATACCTACATATTATATTAGTCTGATTACATTACACAGCAGTTCGCGGAAACTTTGGGGTCTGCACTGAGTAAGACAAGCATGGCAGGCCTCCAAACTATTTGTATAAGCCATCACCTATTAATATAGTTAACCTCTGCCCAGCCCTGCCCAGCCTGTCCGAAGAAATTAGTGCATCTACATACATACACCTGTATGTATAGATAAACGTATTACATACAGAATCAAACAGCAGATCTTTATCGGAATGTCATGTGGGGCGCATGCGCGGGCTGGCGAACTCGGCAGCAGATAATGGCGGCGTATAAGAGCGGGCACGGGCCCCGGAGGAGTATCTGCCGCGCGGGCGCCCCCGACCTCCCGAGCCGCCGCCATGAGACTGCTCGTGCTGGTTGCCCTTCTGGGCGCCGCTGCCGCCTTCGTCGACCGCGACGAGTGGAACAACTACAAGATCGCGTTCGGCAAGAAGTACCGCAACGCCATCGAGGAGCTGCACCGCATGCGGGTGTACGTTGACAACAAGGCGTTCGTGGAGCGGCACAACGCCGAGTTCGCCGCCGGCCGGCAGACGTTCACCGTGGCGCTGAACCGATTCGCCGACATGACTGAGGACGAGGTGAACGCGCTCTACAAGGGCGGCGCCGGCCAGACGAGCCGACCCCACGGCGTTCACCGGCCCTCCGGCCGCCAGGCACCGGTCAGCATGGACTGGCGCGACCAGGGCGTCGTCACCTACGTCAAGGACCAGGGCGCGTGCGGCTCGTGCTGGTCGTTCGCCGCCACCGGCGCGCTGGAGTCGGCCTGGGCGCTGGCCGGCCGCGGCCTGCAGGCTCTCAGCGAGCAGCAGCTGGTCGACTGTTCGACCGAAAACAGCGGGTGTAACGGCGGCATGGCCTACCGCGCCTACTCGTACGTGGAGGACGAGGGCGGCATCATGTCCGAGGAGGCGTACCCGTACACGGCCCGCGACGGCAGCTCGTGCCACGCCGACTCCAGCCAGTACGTGGCCTCCGTCACCAGCCACGTGAATGTGCCGTCCCATGGCTCGGCCACCATCCTGCGCGACGCCGTCGCCGACGTCGGCCCGATCGCCGTCTCCATCGACGCGTCGCGTCACTCGTTCAACCTGTACAGCGGCGGCGTGTACAACGACCCGAGCTGCAGCTCTTCCTCGCACAACCACGCCGTGCTGGTGGTCGGCTACGGCACCGAGAACGGACACGACTACTGGCTCGTCAAGAACTCGTGGGGTCCCGAGTGGGGCGACAGCGGCTACATCAAGATGACCCGCGACGACACCAACCAGTGCGCCATCGCCAGCATCCCCGTCTACCCGGTGGTTTAGTCGGTGACAGGGGCAGAAAAACATCGGTACTGCATTACGTAAAATGATGCACACATAGAAAAGCTGAGCATAAATACATTTTTACGCCACTACGTATCTCCAGTGTCTCAGCACCTGTATTCAGTTATTCAGTATTCATGCATACATAGGCGGATCGCCTTGGGCGGATCTAGAAAAGCAGTTTCGGTCTTAACCCCAAAAATGTTTTTTTTTTTCAAATTCCAAAGAAAGCTCAGATTTTGATTCTTTATGAATTGCTATACCCTTAAAAAAACTTTTTGAATAAAAGTTGCTTGTTTTTCTTTACATTCTTTTTGGACAAATCTTCACCGATTTTCAAAATATGCAAATTTTCATTCGATTTGCAATTTTTTTCGCACGCTGCGAAGTGGCATTTCCCCCCCCCCCCCTGTATCCGCAAACGCATGTTTGGTGAATAGACAAAAATGTTGATAGTTCACCTTTACGAATAAGAATGAGCAATCATTAACTTAAAAAATACACGTTGAATACCAACCCTGCTTTCAAGGACTCTTGGTATGGTACGAGTCAGACTGCGAATCCTTTCAACCCTCAGACATTTAATTAGCTACATGCAAGCTGGGGCTGACCAGACCAAGTTCTATGGCCAAACACTACCTATTTACCTAAACACTACTATTTGTCAACACTCTTCTATAGATTTAGACTAGATTTAAAGCCGCAGAATCACGCAACTTGAGCCGTGCTTATGAAACCGATACTTTATTAGTGGGTAATTAGTGGGCATCAAATGCCTGCACGTCGCAGCGCAGGAACCTGAAACTTCACGAAAGGAACAGAAGAAGAGCCAAAAAAGCACCATTGATCAGTCGAATAACGTCTTGGAAATAACAATCACGGCATCTTATCTGCAAAAGTAATTGGTTTAGCCTTCATGCAAGCTTCTTGCAAAAAGTCTGTGATTTCCTATTTAGGTTTGCTGTTTGCTGATAATAAAAAAGGTGTTTTAAGTAAGCCGAAAGATGCAAAGACAGCAGATGGGTGCACCTAAAATCTGCATTTTGTCCGAAGCCCTCGTTGCGCAGCTGGGTCGTCGGGTCAATGCAGCGGCTACGTTACAGCACCTTTCCCCACAGCCGCATCATGACTGGGATACAGCGGAGAGCACGGGAGCGGCGAGCCGGCGGGATAGGTCGTTCACCTCGACCGGACAAGGTCACGCGGCGCTCCGCTCCCGCGAGCAGCTCCCGGGTGCGGCCGGCGACCGGCGCGGCGGCCGTCTGCACGGATCCAGTCACTACACACCGCACAGTGCACACAGTCGGTCAGGGTGGAGCAAATGCACTGTAGGCCGGCAGCCTGAAAAAGCGCTAGAAATTCCCCCAAACTGACTGTCCGCAATATGAACAAAATAGGTATCATTTAATCCCAAATTGATCGAAGAATACGATTCCGATGCTAGTTTTGCCTTAAGGTCAAAATTGAGGTCGTCAGTTGTCACCAAACACAAGACAATTTAGACTCTCTATAGGCCACCACATTTACCGATTTTAATGATGAACTTTAGTGGTAATTTATTAGTTGACCAATCGTCGTTATGAACGAAATTTCCTGTCAGACTAGTTCAGGGCACTGTTGTTCACTGTGCCAACATCATTTTGACATATTGCATCGCTTTTCTGCAAGATAAGCTAGCTGTTTGCAAGCAGCTGCAAGACGTAATTTAAAATCGTATCCAATTTTTTAATTAGACTTTTATAAAAACGTTATTTCGAGCGGCTAAAAATGAACATTTTATACTAGCCTCTGATTACTCATCTTTTGTTCCATATAGGTGCTTTGCTGCTTTTCCCTGCTACTTTTCGAGATATGCGCCAGTAAACCACATGATGTAGGGGCAATTGTCACCTCGCCGCTCTACTGAAGGCCCGGCGCTCTTTAAAACGCTGGAAGTTGTGAAAAACAAACGCTTATAATCTAAATAAAATATATGTCCCTGAGCTCAGAATTGATCAACGCACACAATGCTGTCAACATTTCTGGGCCAAACTAAAAAAATTCAGTCATTATTAACCCCTAAACACAAGTCATTGATAATCAACAACAACTTGCTCTTTAGTTAGACTTTTTGAGAAATGTTATTTCGAGCCGCTAAAAATGGCCATGCCATACAAACCACCAATCATCTTTCTGTCATGCCCTACTCGCAATTTTTGCTAATGCCTGCTACTCTTCGAGGTCACGTGACCTCACCATTAAAAGTGAATGGGGAAATAAGGAAACTGTTGTTTTTGCGCATGGAATGATTTCAAACTATCTCAAGCACATGGAATCGTGATTTCGTGCACTCCTTGCAAGATCCGATGCTTTACTTTTGCATTTTTGACCTTCCGTGACGTCATTTATGACGTCACACCGGTCATAAGAGTTTCTCGTCAATAACTCAAGATCAAATTGAGCCAGCGACTCGGGAAAGCCACCAATGGACTCGGGAAGACCTCCCGAATCGAATGATATGCGATACGACCTCCTTCGATTAAGTTCGTGGCCTGATGGGCTCTGAACTGACCTTGACTCGAGGTCAATACCTTAAGTTGACCTCACCTGAACAAAAAGTATACCATTCGACGCGCCTGAGCCAGGCGAACACGATGGTGCCAAAATCGCTGCTCTGCGGCCATTTTTTGCGAAATTATTTGCCAAAAACCAAACCCTACCTTGGGCTTTTTGACTTTACATCAGAGGTTACCGGTTGACCTGGGACCTTAAAATCGGGTATCAATCGTTCCGCCTTGAAACGGCGCACACGCTTGTTTTTTCCGCGAGGCTCTAGCTCCATTAGGGGCGAAACGGCAAAAAGGGGTCGTACCAACCCTCCCCCCTCGGCCGGCCGAGGGGGTGGGGGGTCCGACAATAGGTCCGGCGAGGGTTAAGCAGCCCCACTTCGTTTTTAGCATGTTTGCTTGTCACTGAGGTCAACAACTCAATCACAAATAATTTCTAGCACTTTTCCGGACCCCCGGCCCAGTGTGAAATGGAGCGGTGGGACCAGTGAACACTAACCGGTGAGGTGTAATAAGGAGAATACGAGCCGCTGCATTTGAATGCATTTACCTTCTTGGTGCTGCAAATGCTCGGCGAGAAACAATCGGAACGATATTTTAACGAGCAACAAGGACTGCAAAGGCGTCACATCTACCTTCTTGGTGCGGTAAGTGCAACAGACACAGATATTAATAGAGTACCTAACAACGGAATTTTTACTTGTTTGGTCATCCAGAGTCCAGAGGCTCGTTTCAATCACTAACGCGACACCTGAGGCGAAGCAGTCACACTACAGCTTCACCACCGCTGTCGCCAGACGGCAGCACTGCTCTCCAAGGTTGCTGACCTCTGCGGAGATGAGCTCTCCGGTCGGGAGTGACCAAGGCGGCAGGTGAGGGATGCGAACAGTTCACTGCGAGGAATATCGGTGCCGCCCTGGTGTTCATTTACCGGCGAGTGTTTCGTGGGCGTTGGTCAGCGACGGCTGGAGACGATCGCCCGTGTGTGCCGTGTCTCCGCCTCCCGTGCTGTGTGCCGGCCTGCCGCAGTGCCTGGGGGCATGTTTAAGCGGACCGCCGCCGGGCAGCCGGCTGCACCGTGCAGAGTACCGGTCACGGCAGGCCCGAGCGGTGCCCAGCGCGGAGTGAAGTGAGCTCGCCGCCGTGAGCCGCTAGACTGTGCTGGTGACCCCACGGTACGAGCTACCCTTGCCTCAGTGATATAGGGCAAACTTCGTCGGTGACGGTACGGAACGAGCCGTCATCGCCACAGTGATACCGGAAGGCTGACCGGTCGGCTGTTTTATGTGAAGCCAAAAGGTAAGCGGCAACAAGTCTTACTTTTTCTGGTTACAGTCATGTCGGGACTGGGAGGCTGTAGGCGCATAATCCACAATGATTGAAAATGTGCGATACCCAAATCGCACTTTTCAGTTGTTCATAACTCCATGCCTCATGCACCCGCATTGCGCTGCTCGTCAGTGTACTTATCGTTTACGCTTATCGCTTATACATATAAAAAGCTCATAACTAGATTACAGACTGGCCTGTTCCTTTCAGGCCTAAACAACTGACCTTTCATCTAATTTTCCAAGGAGCTTGTGGCATAAATCCCTACTGATAAAAAAACACCGTCCATTATCATTCGTTCCTATACTTTCACGGCTTCCAGCATTAATGGTCATCGGCTAAAAACCATTTTACCAGTTCCGGTTCAAAATTCGCAGTTGATAGGTAAAAACCCTTTTAGCGCCAGGATGTGCGATTTGTGCAATTGATCGGAAAATGCGTTGATGCTCGAGCAGAAGGAGCGAATGTCATTTATCTCAGCGAATGTATCCACGAATGTTTTGCTAGAATGACACCACTGTAGACCCGAAGTCACAGAGGAAGTGCGTTGTTTGCATGTCGTTTCAATCCTAGGAGTATACCAGGCCACGACTCAATTATTTCAGTACAACTGGGTAACTGAGAACATTCGAGTGCCTTGAGTGAATGCCGTCGAGCCAATCGAATCATAGATAATAGACACATCTACGCTTTGAGCGGCATTTCGAGGCCGGACGTAAATAGTATTCGTCGCCCGGGGTGTAAGCGATCACATCGTTTTGTTGGACTTCCATATAATATGCAGAACTCGCTGCAAAGTGCAAAGCTTCGAGACATCGCCGCTCATGTGGAGATGGGCAGGAGGTAACCGATTAGATGTGGCTGATACCGCTGAATCCTTTCGGATGCTTGACGGTGGCCTTTCACCAAATTAGCTGGGGGCCATATTCAATAACCCCCTCACGCATTCTGGATGCGTCACGTGTGTCCTTACTAAATCATCTGGTTTCAGGCTTCAATCCGATCCAGTCCAAAGATGAAGATTCATGCAAGACATATACTTCTTCTGATGCACGTCACATTTGGCCTAAGTGCTGCTGCAATAGTAAAAGGTAAACGAATCAAAAATCCACATTTTTAATGATGCATGGTTCTCTCTCTACCATTTATTTCTTGCCTAGAATCAGGCATATGATCAAACAAAAACCTTCGTAACTTTGTGTCGCACACGTGATACGATTCTCATACGATCATTCTGACCACCACTGATCCAACAATTCCCACATCAATGAACAATGAAAGCATTTGTATCCGTGCATTTTCACGCATTTCCGCCGAAATGACAATTTGTGTGTACAACTGAAACCATTGGGGCTACGTTCCTCCTCTATTCCCAGAAAACACTGGCCGTTATGCTGTGGAAGGCGCCACTCCATCCTCCATGTTTGTCGAGGTGTCAGCGTCGTACAACTCGAGCTTCGTCAAAGTCAACGGACGATATGTAAGCATTGGCCTTGTATGAAACCGTTATATGTAATTACGTGTTGCATAATTGTTTGTTTATTGATCTAGCTCGGAAAAAAACTAAAACCATTCCGTCGTTATCAGTATCTAAGCCTTTTTTGCAATTACGTGGTGTAGGTACTGGTAGTTAAATGCCGTTTTTTTTCTTCTGCGCTGCAGTGTCCGGTCCTCGCGGACCTCTGACCTCTGGGCCCAATATTACCAAATGCCGTGAATGCGCATTCACGGCATTTGGTAACATTCAAAACTATTCAACATTCATTTATTCATTCGTTCGGGTAACATTCATAATAATTCTCGCCATCAAAATCATTGGACAAAATTAGCTGAGTGTTATTAAAAGGGATATCATTGATATCAGTGCCGTAAACTCCGGTCAGTGCTGCCAAATCCTATTCACGGCATTGGTAAGATTGGGCCCTGGTCTCCTCCCTCTCCCTGCCACCGCACAGGTGCACTACCAGGACTACTCGGACGAGCAGCGCAGCGGACTGCACCTGCTGGTCCTCCACCCTTCCACGGGCGCCGTGATGGCCCGCCGCTTCAACCCTGGTCACTTCAAGGCCGGCTACATGGACATCGTGCAGTTCCTACAGCGGGTCCAGCCCGGGAGGATTGTCGTCCTCTGCACTCAGGTGAGCTCTGAACTTTGACCGATATGTAGTGGCATAATCAGTGGATTGTGGGATGTGTGATCCATTGGCCCATCTGTGTGACAGTGCGAGATGGGGCATCACATTGAAAATCCAGTCTGTAGTCGCTCTCACACCTAGTTCTCCGCTCGGCAGCACGAGGCCAGTTTCAGTCTAGAGCCGATCACGCGTCGCTATTTCGCCACCTTTGCGCCGCATCTGGCTGGAATCGGTCGGATGAGTCGATACGCGCTGGTGATGAGACACGGTGGTGCCGTCTTCGCCGAGGGCTACGTCTTCCACAAGTCCATGCGCCTGCCGCAAGAGCCGCTGCTGGTTACCGCTACTGTACCCATCGACCCAGAACTAGGTGAGGGGCGTCGGGGTGTGGAAAGGAGAGGGGTGAAGATAAAAATATTTTTATATGACTTCATGTGGCTAAATCATGGAGAAATTCATCGTCACTGATCACTGGCCATCAGCCGCTTTTTTTGTATTCACCCACCACCATATTCCACATGTCCTGTCCCGACTCGTTCTTCTCTCTCACGTTCCTCAGTTCATCCCCGAATCTCTCGTTTCTCGTTCTCCTCTCTCCCTGTTTTCGACTCACGCGTCTTTCTCCTCCTCTTGTCTCGCCGAAGCCCTTGATGACGTGTCTTGATGTGTTCTGCAGGTAGACCCTGCATGTGGACAGATCGCACCCGGGCGCAGCAGCGTACCGACTTCTGCGACAAGTACGAGGGCTTCGGCGGCCTGTGCAACTGCTCGGACCCCGATCCCTTGGACAGACCCTTCCGACCGGTACGGCGGTGACCGTTATATATCTGGCGCTGTGCTGGCATTTATAAGCGGCTTCCGAGAAAGGTGCCTTGGTAAAAAGTAACATATCGTCAGTACAACTTTGCGTTAACATTTCCATTAAAATGTATCCATTTTTTAAACATATTGCAGTGATCATTACAACGTGATCTGTGATCGTAATCATTCGTGCTGATCTCATTTCAGTTGCTGCATAACCGAACGTTTCACTACCCGATCGCAATTCTGGGTGGCGACAGGGCATCATATTTATATAGGTAAGCGTTAAGCTATGCACAAGTCGATGTTTGTGATGTGCCGAACCTTTAACTTAGAAAAAAGTAAATAAGGCTTCAAAGTGGGAGTAAATGATCGTGAAGTGTTCAACTTTCGGACATGGTTAATGACTTTTTTCATAACAATTTTTCACTTTTCGTGTTCCTTTCCTTTTGCAGCTCATCGTGTTGGTTGCAGCATCACCTATACTTTCTGAGCTTTTAATGAATAGTCTTTACTTTCCGAACATTTCAGGTCACTGGAAACTCTGCTACCAAATCGCGGACTGAACAAAACAAGGGTGACCATTTTCCTACAAGACTACTACGAAGAAGTCCAGGAACTGGCTGCTCTGCTGGACATCAGAGTCGTGGTGAAAACTACATCCTCCAGCGCCAAGGTACGAAGTATAGTTTGATGCTGCAACTGGTCACTTTCGGTACTTCACTATTCAATATCATTCTCATTGTTGACATTTAATTCATCACCATATCACTTGAAAAAAACATCGCGTTCACCCCAGTGCATTTGGACATTTCAGGGCGGAAAAATCAGCATGAACATGAAGAACGCGATTAAGACGTCGTTCGAGCTCTTTCCGGACGCCGACAAGCTGATAGTGCTTGAGGACGACCTTTATGTGTCACCAGACTTCATCAGGTTAGACGTGTGAAGCATGGAAAATGAACATATCTTTATGCATGTTGCATGTGTCACCAGACTTAATCAGGTCAAGGCATCCAGAACAGTCTATGTATGCGTCATTTGCCTTCAGACTGAGTTTTTTATTATTATTTTAGGACTCCATGGTCGCTTGACATCAGTCAACCGCCACGCATGCATCTTTCCAAATTAAAAAAGCACCGATCGGATGTGCCATTTTAACGCCACGGTCCATTTCAGCTATTTCGCCCAGACGGCTCCCCTGCTCGACGAGGACGTCACGCTGTACTGCGTCTCTGCCTGGAACGACCTCAGCTACCGGCACAGCTCGGCGGACCCGGCGCTGCTCTACAGGTCAGTTTATCAGACCCCGCGCTACTCTACGGTCCCATTCAGTGTCAGCTCTACAGTCCCATTTCTCCAGCTCGTCAGTCGGTCCCACGCGCCACACGATACCTACATCTAATTTGCTTAACTCGATAGAATGGGCAAACTTCACCCTTACCTCCTACACCCTTTATTTATTTCTAACATATTTGCAATTAAATATTGATCAAAAGAATACAAAAATACAGCCCAAAGAGTTAGGTGACAGTTTGAACATAATTGTGTACCATGGTTGGCCATTGCAGGACGTCCTACTTCCCCGGCCTGGGCTGGATGATGAAGAAGTCCATTCTGATGGACGAAATGATGCCGAAATGGAAACCGACATGGTCTGTAAGTGTCACTTTCCATATTTACAGACAATCATACATCCACGAAAATAATGCCTGCATCAGACACACATTTGTGCTCAACCATTCCAACAGGTAAAGGTGCCAGAGACAAACTTGATATTCAGGGATAAATGATAAATAACTATTTGAGGAAATACTGCTGACGAGTTACTTCCAACCTGTGATCACAGCTCCACGACTCTGGGTTCGAAATTGACCGTTTGCGTCAGCACAGCTCAGCACAGCTGCCAACTGGATCTGCTGACGCCTTGTTTGACTTTCATCTTCCGTTTGTCTGACTCCATCACCTCCAGACGTCCCGTTCAGATTCCTGGCATTGATCGTGACAAACCAGCTGAAAATTCTGCATTCGGTGAATACTTTCTCTGCTGATGAGTCCCACGATGCCACGAAAAGTTTGCAGAGCCCGGAACCTGTAAAATGGAAGCTATTTCCCTGTGAAAGTACGACTGACAGCTCAATCGGCCCCCTGCCCGGGCCCCGACCGGTCACTGTCCCGCTGGGTGACCCGACCCGTGCCGCCGCAGACCTGGGACTGGGACATGTGGTTCCGTACTGAGGACGTGGCGCTGTACCGCGAGTGCGTCGTGCCGGACGTGTCGCGCACCTACCACTTCGCCTACCTGGGCGGACACGTGTACAGCTACCTGCAGTACCAGTACTACTCGGACAAGTCGCTCAACACCCTGCCCGACGTAGAGCTGCACGACGTGGCCAGGTCAGTAGAAACACTCGGCGAGCGGTCAACACATCACCGAGACGCAGTCAGCGGGCAACTGACAGTCATGAAAAATGATACAAAATTACATAGTGTTTCCTTTTACACTCATTCATGCTAGCGTACATTTGAATAATCCTGAGTCTACCCCTAATACTCCAACCTTATCATTATATCGTCAGTGAATGTGCAAATGTTATGAAAGATTAGAATAGCACTACCGTGGATACGGATTCTGGGCAGTAATCGCCACGCATTTGGAATGCGGATCACTCTTACATGTAAATACAATACATATAATGCAATACAATACAATACAATACAATACAATACAATACAATACAATACAATACAACACAATACAATACAACACAATACATACCATGAATAAGAGCGAAACCAGCGTACAGAAGGGACATGACACCGGCCGCCGCCGTTTCAGCATGACCTACCCCAACTACCGTCGGTCCATCTACAAGCTGTTGCCGTCGCTGCGCGTGCCACCCATGAAGCCGTTCTACCGCACCTGTCTGGAGCTGTTCCCGGAAACACCCGACCCGGAGGTGGGTACCAAAAGGCACCCGAAACGAGCAACGGCAGTGCTTTCTAAAAACTATGTTTATATCTTTACTGTATGAGCTTACATCACATCATGGAAGGTTGTGCCGTCAACTTAGGTAGAGCTCCGTCGGTCAACGCATGATCTAAGTAACGCGCATGTAGTTGCCCTGGACTAAAGTGACTATGTGCTGAACTGTAACATGAGAGACGATGAGATTCGAAGGGTACAAGGTACGTAGAGATCAAAACTATCATTAATTTGATGTTTATTTGGTAAGCTTAACAACACTGACAGTCAGTGAAGGATTTTTGTTCAGTTTGGCATGCTACGTAAATTGTCTTATAACTGAGCCGTTTATCTAACAGCGTAGTTTATCTAACAGCAAAATTAATAGCATTATTTCATTTTTCAGGAACGAAAACGACCCTACTATCTGGCATTCACCATGAAACACGCATATGACAGAGGAGGGATTCACAACATCATGTCGGTAAGTTCATCATGTACACACTTGATGTAGCGTAGGTAGGTTATAATCATCATGGGTGCCTTATACGGAAGCATAAAACACATGATGTACGTCAATAAAACGTTACACCGTGTAATCAAAGCCAACTAATTGAGACGCCTCGCTTTCAAAGGTCTATAAAATAGAAGAAAAAAGCAAGAGATCTGTCAAGGCGCCCGTTAACCTTCGCCTCAGTGGGGGGGGGGAGCATATGTTACCACCCTGTCGCGTTTTTCGCGTGTGAATAAAAAACCGCGGCGCGTAGCGCCGCGCCGCTTGGGGTAGCTTTTGGTACATCAATTTTGGACAATGTGTGAAATTTTTGACCACAGGTCATGTCAGGTCAGGTCACCAGGTCAAGTTAACTGACCAAGCCTTAAAAAAAGTTTGCAATCATGTCCAGCCTGCAGTGTTTGTCAGAAAGGTTTTAAACTTGTTGGATTGCATGCTGTTATGGGAGCCTACAATTTGTATATCTCGGATTTTTTATATCCGTGACCTAAGGTCAGGTCAGTGGCATGACCTTTCCATTACAAAAGTCAATGGAAAAAAATGAAAATGCCTCTAGATCCGTGTGTACGCATAGGAACAGTCCAAATATTTCAGAATCACAATGATTTAGTCCACTCGTGATGACCAAGGTGTCATTTTTGCTGATAGCCTCTAGAAAGGTCATCCGAGGTCATTTGAGGCTACAAACAGTTTTTTGCCAATAACTCGCGATTGGAAAGAGATAGAACGCTGGGGATGGTCTCATTGTGTTTGTCTTGTTGAGACGCATCGACTGATATGCAACATGACCTTTTCCAGTCAGGTCATGACCTTGACCTGAGGTCAAATTTTTAAGTTGACCTTTCAAGGTCAAATTATAGTTCATTCGACGCGTCTCGGTGAGGGGAACACGATTCTGGCAATAGAAATGTCGTGGCTTTTTGAAGTCGAAAGTTATTGTCGAAAAACACTTTTCGTAAAAACAGCTATTTTTGGAGTTTTTGCCCTCTGGAGGCTAAACCGTTGACCTGAGGACAATATTGATAATGACCTTTTCAAAAGAAGAGTTCAAAAGCTATCGATTGCTTTTCCATGCGTTTTTCTAGCTACCATAGTTTCTGAGATAGCGGCATGTTTTCTGAAAAATATAATGACAATTGGCAAATTTTGACCTTTGATGACCTCTGGTGACCCCAATATTGCTCTAAGGTGAAAAATGACCTCAAGCGTACGTATTGAGAGCTATCGACTGCTTTTTACCGCGTCTTTCTAGCCCTCTTAGTTTTTGAGTTAGAGGTGGGTGGTAACATATGCCCCCCCTCACTAGGGCGAAGTTGGCTGAGACCGCCACTGGGGCGCGGGTTAAATAAACATGTCGCCCGGAAATCGTTCGGAAATACCAACATATAGAGATTTTAGCAACGAGCCTATGGTGAAATTGTACTATAAGCGGCAATTATGTTATCGCATCACAGAATTACTTGAGACCTATGTCCGTATACCATTCTCTATCGTTTATTTTGTTTCGGTCCTTTGCGAAGGCTCGCCTTCACTGCACTGTAACAAGTCTCGCTGATTTTCTCAGTGTCTCGGTCTGTGGGACCTGGACGTTCGGGGTGACCACAGAGGAATGTGGAGATTCTTCATCAACGGCAACCCCGTCATCGCCATGGGCATGCCGTTCTCAGAGTACGGGTGAGTCAATGTAAGACGGCACCCAATGTTGAAATCTATTGAGCGAGACGAGGATATTCGTCGATGGTCCGGCATTTACCGCCAGACAAAAACAAAGACAAATGGCAAACTGTTCAACATGAACTCGACAATGCACATGCTTTACGCGATGTAGGTTTGTCAGTTGTCTTTGTTGCGTCATAGATGACATCAGATATATTTCTAACATGACTAACTTTTCAGCGACGGAGTAATGGGTGCCATTGGACTCACCCCTGTTTTCGATTTCAAGAAATATAATATCGAAAGGAAACGCGAGCCTTCTCTAGACGGCGGTAACCCCAAGGTGAGACCAATGTGCATTGTCGTTATGTCAATTTGCAGACGACGTCTGCTTTGATGAGTTTGTTCGTTTGTTCGATTGTTAATTTCTTGTTTGCGTTCAAACATCAACGATTCTAGCTGAATTTTTAATGAACGTCTTAAAATCTAATAACACTTCAAAACATCAAACTCATGAAATACTGAGACATTTAAAACTGCCGATAAGCAGCCAATTTCTTCATATCAATCGTTCGAAGGCAAACTCCTAAGATCATCATGGGTTTCAGGTACACGAATTTGTGTCTCCCGATGAAGAGGAGACGGAAGATAGCGCCGCTGAATTGGACGAATTTGAACTCAATGCATATGACGAAACGGGCGCATCTATTCCGAAACTCGGCGAATGAAGGACAAACATATCTGATAAAACAACATTTACATTACGCATATTGCAATGCTTGACACAATACAATGTCATGTAATAGGGGCAAAGGGCCTTTGACAAAGTGAACGGTAGAATAAATGTGTCATATCCTTCGCACCCGAACACCACATATGGGTGTGTAGGCGGCACGTTAGTAGCTCTCTCCGAACACAAAGTTAGTTGTCAACGGTGAATATTCTTGATTGAGCACGGTTTGAGAGCACTAACAATTTTGTGCCATGGCGTGTGAAACGAGATACTTGTCTTCTCGAAATACACAAAGGGTTATTTCACATATTGTGCCCGTGAATTCACAAGACGAATAAGTATTTTAGTGGTTCAAATTCAGCAGATAGAGCTTGTTTAGCTATTCTAAGCATTCCATTTCACATTTTACGGAGGCTAAAACGCCTTTGAGTCACGATATTAATTTGAAGATTAAAAAAAAACGGAATAAGTGCGCTGGACAGGTACACCCAAAGGTACACACAACCTTGGGTATGTATGTACAACGGTCCTCGATCTGAACTAAAAGTGATATATGTATGTACATATGTGTAACGGATTGAGGTTCTGAGCGATGTCATATGAGCCTCTCATGTGCTGTGTTGATGCCACATTAATACAAACAACCTGACAATTAAAGGCGACGTGTTTTTTTTTCTACATTTGCTCATCTTGTTTCAGGGAGCACATTTGTAGACATGGCCACCCCTCCTGTCAACGGGTTAGGTATCCTGAGAAAATGTTTCTGTTGCAAAATCGCAAGACAATAAATAGAATATCTGGCTATTTAATTGTGATCAACAAGTATTGGCCACGAAATCCTCAACTGTGCAAGTGTACACACCACACTTGAAGGCTTAGTGACACCTCACAGCAGTAAAGCACGTTACCTAGTTATTCCTTGTTCTATTTATAATCATCGACGAGGTTAGGTCTTTATAAATGGCCATCTACGTCAAGCAGGCCCATTTCGCCAGCGATAAATGAGCGTGGAATAAATAAACAGCAGGATCCCAAGAGAAAAATGGAACGCAGCAACTACTGGCCATTTATTATTCTAGGGAACTATTTCGACGATGGTTTGTTTTTTGTCAACATTTCGAACTCAGGTGGTGTGTAAGTTTTCAAGTCGGAACGTTCGCCAGCCGGCTGCGTTACAAGAATCGGGTAGAGGATGCAACCATTCCCGTTCTGATAGTGACAGCGATCACACGCACGCGCGCACGTCAGAGTCCCACGCACGCCCCCCCCCCCCCCAGCCCGTGGGATGCCGGGTCAGGGCGCGGGGCGGGCGGCGCGCAGGCGACTTGTTGCGCGGCCGCCACCGGGCTGGAGATCGCCGACAGTCGCCTGCCGCCTGCGGGAGACGAGAGGCGGGCTGTGGGGCACGAGAGACGCTGTCTGTGGGAGACGGGAGACGCGTCTTTCATCCGTGGAAAAACAGACGACAGCCGCGAAAGAAGAAAAAAGCCGGGAGGAGCAGTTTTAGCTTCCTAATAGACGGTAGTCCCTACCGTTATTCTAAACAGTGTAAACTAAAAACAACGAGAGTGAGACGGCTGTTTCGGTGCCACCGAGTGGAACCTTTTCGTGAGGCCAGCACATCTACAGTTCCCGGAGTGAGAAGAAAGGGACAGTGAGTGACAGAACCATCGGCCGACGGAGCTGAGACGCCATGCTGGCGGGATGTGCACTGAAATACTGACCAGCAGGTAAGTATGTGCCGTCGGGGAATAATTTGTGAAATTGTATTTATTTTAGAGCATCACTTGTTTTTCTGGTGCCCTTTTATTTTGGATCAAATCATTGGTACGTAAAAAAATGTGTATGCTTCATAACTATGGAGCATAAAACTAAGGCCCCGAGCCCGTTTAAAATGCGATTTTTATATAACATCTCAAAATCCCGAAATAAAGCACTCGCAGTTGAATGGGAGAACGTGAAATCATTCTCATTAGAACACACAATCAGTTAGGACGTGTGAAAGACAGATTTCATCATAAGGCGGCTGGTTTATCAATTTTCGTTTCAAACCTGACAGGTCAATCGAGACGGCGTAAAGCAAAAATTAATCGAAAGTATTTCAGCGCTAGCCCGAAACAAAGTGCCAGACGAACCACAAAAAGCAGCACAAAAAGCATCATAATAAAGCACATATAAACCACGTACCGATCAGGAAAGGCACTCACAGCGGAGAGTACCTATTAGTACCGGGCTTCTCACAAAAGTCAGATGAATTTTTAATTAATATATTTTAGGATGTGTCAGTGTTACAAAAATAAATCAGGTATCACCTGAAAGCCTGGTTAAAGATGTTTTGTTTCAGGGGATTTCGACCGTCGGCGATCGCCTTACTGAGCCGCGCCAGACCTGTTCGAGATGACCCCCGTTTCGCTCGATGCAAAGTTAAGCCCGGCGCAGCGCGGCCTCTGTTGCAGCACGGCACACGGAAGGTGGCAGCTGCGCACTGCCGACGACCTCACTGCACCCTTCAGGTCTTTGGGACTTCTTGGGTGGTTTCGGTACACCTGGGACTTGAGGTGGTCCTACAGGAAAAAGCCCGGTGGGGTCAAGTCCGGGGAGCTCGCTGGTCACAGATGTGTCTCAAACCTCGAGATCACACGCTGCCCGGAGCGCTCCTGCACTCACTCCCGGTTTTCTTTAGCGGTATTGGCCGTGGAAACGTCTAGTCTAGCTGGAACTATTGGCATTTGAGTGCGTCAGGATCGCTGCCCATTGTGGTCTGCAGGACACTACAAAAATTTGTCAGGGTCATCCGGAATCGCTGACCGTTGACAGCCTGGGTAGCGCATCTCTCACACGAGCGACGTTCACCGGGGTTCTTTGATTGGGTTTGCGGCCGCCGCTATGTTCTTTGAACCAGCAGTTAACATTTCCTCGGCCCAGAAACTTTCAACAATGTGGAATATAACATTTCAAGATGGTGTTCACTTTGCAAGAAAAAAAGATTGCGGAAGTTCCGTTGTGTTGAAACGACCGACTTATTCTGAAAGTAGAATTTCTTTGAGCTTGCTTTTGCTTCTTAAGACCACAGTCTCATTTTTTAAACTCAACAAGTATGGTATCATATAAATCTCCCAAAAAATTTGCTTTCTATTCACGTGCATTTGTTTCGTTTAAATATTGTTTCCAGTCCACTATCTGCAAAAGAAATTGGTCCGACTTTTGTGAGAAGCCCGGTATTTTCACCCAAGATAAAGAAATGATAGTCATAAGTCTGTGATGTAAGAAAGGGAGAGGTTGTTGAAGCATTTTGCTTGCCAACTACTGACTGAAAAGATTGTAGAGAAAAAGGTATTGTTTGCAACTTCAATTAAAGGTACCTGGCCTTGAGATTGAAATACAATGTATATGTGACCTTTTTTAACAACGGCTCAAAAGGTTCGCTTGCTGTAGGCGGCGGGCCGGCCAGATTTGATCATTTCCAGTCCGGGAACTTCTATTGAGCTTAACAATGAACACCGCAAATGATGTCAAGCATAAATAGTTATGTCCTCCCTTGAGCAGTGGTAAAGTCAGCTGGCAGGAAAGCCTGTTTATAGGGCGGGTCTATAATACCCCAGAGTCATAGTGCAGGTCATTGTTATACGATTGCTGGATACAGCATTCTTCAAAGCAAGGAGTTCATGGAAATTCAGACCTTGATTGAATTGTACATATAATTGGTATCAGACATCTTCCAGTTTAGAGTCTAGAGCTTTGCATAGCAAAACAGAGCGAGGAGCCTTCGAATCTGGGCTGAATGTGGTCTAACTTACGCTACATTTTAAACAGGTGCATTTGTCTAACTCTATAAGATCATAAGCGAAACAAGTCGGTATAATTTATATCACTTATGTACATATGTATATCACTCGCGCTCACATAAAACGAATAGACATCAGCTCACGACTGAAACGCACTGACGAGAAGTAGAAAGATCTCATTACAACAACACAAAACTTCATCATTTAGTAAGGATTACAACAAAATAGGTCACATTTTTCGTGACGGATATGGAATGAACATGAAATATCACAAATCGGTAGTAGAATAAGCCAATGATCTATTTCAATCAAATCCTGAAAAGGTAAGAAAAGAGAACTATTACATTATCCTCATAGATCCAATGGGGCCCAACAGCATTGACAACGAAGGTAAGTATCTCATGTGGCCCATATGCGGCCGTCAGAGAGAGGGTTATTCACTGGCATTGTCAGACAGTGTTCGCCACGGGCCGCAAAATCCCAGTCCAGCCTAGCCCAGGCTCATGGGTTCACAGCCCGGCCCAACCCGTCAAAAAGGAATGGATTAAAAATTATTGACACCACGCATGAGTACCCAAAGGTAGGAAAGGAACAGTCTTTTGCTAGCAGCATGCACAATGCATATTGCATGTGTGCTTTATTAAAACCCGCGCCCCGTTGGGCTCTGCCTAGCAACGCGCCCTGTTGGGGGGGGGGGGCTATTTGCCCCCCCCCCCCTAAGATCTCGAGAACCACGCAACCTAGCGACAAGCGGCAAACGGTGTTGGATAGCCCTATCAGGGAACTACCTTGTGACCCAGTTTTATTGACCTAGGTCAAACTGATGACGTCACAGGTCAGGTCAAAGGTCGAATTTTCACCCTTTACAGGCATTTCAAGAAATGCGTTGTAAAATCGAGTAAAATGCATTTAATTGAAAATCATCGATGGGGAAATGTTCTTCAAACACATATTTTGCTATTTGAGGTCACTGATACCAGGTCAGGTCACAGAGGTCAGGTCACTGGGGGGTCACAATATGAAAGTGTCGTGTGATACATGTTTTATGGTCCATTTTACATGACAAATGCGATTATGTGGGTCAGGCAGCCTTTGGGGTCAGCTTAGGTCACGTTTTGGTCAAGATCAGGTCAAGGTCAGGTCAAGGTCAGGTCAAGGTCAGGTCAAATTAGATCAAATTTCAAAGTTGATATTTTTGCATAAAATGGGCATCGAATCGTTTTTTTTTTTTAAATCAATTTTTTAAAATTTTTTTGGGAATAGAAACCCCAAATTTTGAAAATTCGAGATAGCAGTTTTGTAGCGCCGCTTTTTGTCTACTAGACCATATAAAGAACTTTGAAATTGCTTGATAACTATAGATTTGGTGAGCGTTTCAAGATTGCATGTTTTTTTTTCTCATTTTTGCTCGAACATGACCTCAGTTTGACCTCAATAACTCCTGACCTAAGGTGACCTAAGAATTGAAATTTGGCGTGAAGGTGTCAAATTGATGCCCGGGAAGGTACTGAAAATTTGGCGGCGCTGAGCGCCGCCGTTTTCTTGCTATTCAGGAAAAACCACAGGGGGGGCCAAATTGCCCCCCCCCCCCAACGGGGCGAGGGTTAACTCGTTTTTGAGTCTTTCGCAGTAATAAGCTATGTAGTTATAGTTTTTGTCTCAGTTGCGAACCCCTGACTCCACTTTACAGTTCTTGGCCCAGCCCATCCACAGCCCATAGATCCTTCATATTTGAGGGCCCAGCCCAGCCCGTAGTCCAGCCCAGCCCAGCCCATGGCCCATTGGGCTGGCCCGGCCCATGGCGAACACTGTTGTCGGACCAGAGATGAGGCAGCAATACGCGCTGTCAATATCGAAGGTCATTCCATTGAAGTATAGTGCGATTCATAAGGATATCATTGGATAGGTCAGAGGCCGATCGACATTCAGACATTCAACCCTGCACAGTTCCAAATGAGATATTGATGGTCATTCCATAGTGTTTTATATTGGACAAGTTGTGCACATTACGAAACAAGTTCCGTAGTAAATTCTAGCCTTGAGAACTAAGTCTTTTACATCGAAGCGTGGGCTCTCCTTACCAATCACTCAGAGCTGATAAATTATGCCGGACATTGGCAAACTGAATCTCTGGAAACGAATGCGTCGGACAAAAACAATGCATTCATCAAAATTGCATTATTGGTAATCTAGCTAATGCCAGCAGGGAGACAGCAGCGTGCCTATAGCATCGTCTAGCAATATGAAATATAAGATGAAACATTAGACAATAGGTAGGCAATACGAATACTGAGTGGAGTAAGCAGCAATTTAAATTATTGTACGCAAAATATAATCATTATTATGTGATGTCAAAGACGTCGATTTTTTCTTTAGTTGCTAAGAAGGCAACTAAAGTGACTATGACTTGGCTTCCTAAGAAGGGTAAGCCAAGTCATAAAAACACGTTGAACATAGCATCGGTACCTACAAGTTTTTTCCATGAGACTATTTTGAAAAGCATTGACGTTGAGTAGCTAACTGATGAAACGAATATAATACGATGGCTTATATGCGGTCCCAACCTCGCCTAACCTTCTCACAAATTATAGCCTGATTGTACGGCATTGCACACATCGCCTCGATTTTCCCACATGTAAGTCATCTATCTGTGGCCAGGAGCTCTGAGAGGGGTTCCTCACCCCCCCCCCCCATCACCCCTCCCTTCCCACACACACACCACACACACACGCATGCACCGCCAGGAGCGACACACATACACCACAGCCAGGAGCGACACACGCGGTCGTCGATCGCTGATGTAGCCACCGCATTGAACGGGCTTTTAGCGTCGGATGCAGGCCCGGAAGGCGAGCTCGGCTCAGTGGCAGGCCCTCGGGTATCCGCGTGTCGGGTCTGCTGTCGCCGTGTAGGGAGGCCCTAGTCCCTGCCGCTGTGGAAAGGAGGGTGGACCCGTCTTCTTGGCAACAAGGTGAAGAAAACATTCGAGTCCTTGACATCATGTAAAGATGAGCTTTCGCAGCTGTCGCTGAGGAGAACTGCATCTGATCCGCCGCTGTCAGGGCAGACACCGCACGATCTGCCCGGCGCAATCCCTTCTTGTTGATACTTCGGACGCTACGCTATACAGACGAATTTACATAGCAATGTACCTACTATTTTTCAATAAATATGCATATGACTGACACAATAGATAAAAGAAAAAGGTGCCACCAGCTTCAGATAATTCGGCCGTTTTAATCAATGCCGGTCCCGTAGCTCAGTTGGTAAGAGCGTTGGACTCCGCGTGGTGAGAGCACGCGTTCCCGGGTACAACAGTTCGGGTTCGATGCGCGACGGGCGCTTGACATTTATGGGCCTCCTGACAGGTATGGTTGTGGTTGGTGGCAGGCCGTAGCCAGGCGAAGTCAGTGAGGGGATCGGCCGTGCGCGGCTATGTGCGCACGTTAAACTTTGGACTCTAAATTCTGCCATAGAACTGGAATTGCGCGATCGGAGGGTAGAGGCCAGGGTCACCGCAACAAGCCTCGCTTAGCGGTGGCTCTGTCCTTGTGAATCCTTCCTATCAAAAGGTTCGGACTAAATTTATAAAAAAATGCTTTATTAAATGAATATCGTGATTGATGTTACAAAAAAAATCCAAATCAAGATAAAATGCAAATTTAAAGAAACATACAATCGAGCTTACAATAGCTATCAAGCATTGTACGCCTTATATCTAGCCATATCTATACAGCAAATGAACAAGTTATTTCAAAACATCGATCTCATCCAGTTTCTAACTTCCCCACCGACATTTTACAGCACATTCAGACGACCGGTAGCATGCCAATGCACCAGATCTGGGAGTTCTAGGAACCAACCATTACCAACTGAGTGACGTTGGCCTTGTATGTGACGCCAGTATGTGATAAGTGACGTTCACTTTGCATATCACCAGTGTGTCTTTTTATAGGAGCCTGGACCATGGACGGGGAGAACCGCATCATCCTCAACGTGGGCGGCATCCGGTTCGAGACGTACAAGGCCACGCTGAAGAAGATCCCGGCCACGCGGCTGTCCCGGCTGACCGAGGCGCTCGCCAACTTCGACCCCGTGCTCAACGAGTTCTTTTTCGACCGGCACCCGGGCGTGTTCGCGCAGATCCTCAACTATTACCGGTGAGTGTAGAAAGGTGTCCAGAAGGGCGGTGCTGAACGCTGTAGGGTCAAAGTACTAAAAAAAATATGAATTTCTAACATTATTTGCACTTAACTGTGCTATTTGGTTTGCAATTCAAAGAAACATTTTAAATAAAAAGTAGCCTTCTTTTAATATCGAGTACACATCCTCTCGTATGACATTTCCACGCTGCACAGGCTTAGGTATGCCTCAGATGGCCCCAGTATTCACCAGGGTAGAAAGCCTGATACATTTTCAAAGAGTAGGTAGAACAAAATCATCAAAAAATAACACCACGTCACTACCAACCTTATACAATACAACTATGCTATGGTTGCCGTAGTTGTTATTTAACTAGTATCAAAATTGATTGTATGCAATGGGGAGGTAGCAAGTCGGAATTCGGATAATCGAAAATAGCAACTAGGATTGCCTTCTCAATCAATTACAACGTGATAACGTCTGCTACTTTTCTGAAGCTCGCTCATCGCTTGAATGTCACGAACATGGAGTGTTTCGCAAAATTAGAAAACTTGCCAGGGCTCAAAATCCTCCAGCATCGCCCCGAGTGTCTTCCAAGTGTTTCACCATTACTACTTGTTTCATCTGTAGGGCGCCTCTGTATTGCCAAGAGTTGGGCGTGTTTCTCGGAATGGGCGCAATCTGTAACTGAATTCCCTGGCTCAGTTCCATTAAGGGCAGCTTAATCCAGCGACCCTTAATGAGGCGTTCCCACGTTGCGGTGGCCGAGTTTCTGATGTCATCTCCGACTCGGCCGGGCAATGCCACGGTAATGACCCCACCGGCACGTGCCCGCGTGTGGGCGCCAGATACCGCGCGTCTAATGACTCGTTTAAAGCCCATTAATGCTGCGGATCGGCCGACGAAGCCAGGAATTGAGACTGCCTCAGATCTGCATCTGCGACTATTTTAAGCCGGCCGTCCACGCATTGAAGTTCGGGGAAACCATGCATGTCACATTACCGTGAAGATGGTGCCAAAGATAGTCATGTCATCAAGGCCCAACTGGATTAGTGGGGCGTGAAGCTAGATGATTGTGAATCTTGGCGGCCGCTAATGAAGTCAGAATCAAATTGATGGAATACATGTCGAGTTGAGATGAACTGAAATGTAAATTGCTATTGGCGAGTCGATGGTGCGAGTGAAAGAGCCCTAGACAAGCTGAATTGACCAGAAGCTTCAAACTTCTTCATTGGCACGTCTTGTCCATGGCAGATAAGACGAAATTGGAAACAATCTTATTTGTAGGTATCGAAAAGGGTTAGATTATAATTTTCGAATTCGGTTACGAGTTACGAAAGCGGTTACGAGTTACGATAGTTTGAGTGTTGATTGAGCTCAAGTAAATGTGATTGTAGTCAATCAATATGTTCAAAAAACCACTTTTGACGCCTATTTTCCCTAATTCAAGGTAGCACTGGCTCGCTAGTTAACTTGCTGAATAAGCTGATAGCAGACGTCCTAATTTTATGTGGTGTAACATCCAGTTGCGATATTTCGTATTCCTGAACAAAGCTAGCTCAGAGGTGCGAGTGGCGTTTCCCGCCGCGGGGTGTAGCACTATGTTTTCATTTACGAGGAATGTTCATAGACCGTAACCGGGGTTCATTACCCATTCCCCAGCGGGACGGAAAGGCCGCGGCGCCGTAAATGCGGGGTTCATTGTCGCCGGGCCGGAGTTCGGCGCCGCCCCTGAGTGTTTTTCCTCGGCACCGCTGAGTCCCGTGCGGCCCGCTGCTGCTGACAGGACGGGGAAGCTGCACTACCCGACCAACGTGTGCGGCCCACTGTTCGAGGAAGAGCTGGAGTTCTGGGGCCTCGACTCGAACCAGGTGGAGCCCTGCTGCTGGATGACCTACACCAAACACAGGGACACACAGGTACGGATGACTTACACCAAACACAGGGAGAGCCAGATATGGATGACCTATATTAATCAAACACTAAATGCTATAAACATCCATGCAGAATCTCCTCACTCCCTCAGCCCCCCCCCCCCCCTTCCTGCCTGCACCACAGTCAACACCTCTATTATAAGCAGCGCAAAACCCCTATAATCACTACTTCACATAGGTACACTAACCATTTCATCGGTCCGATTGCAGACAACGTTGGCGATTCTGGACAAGCTCGATTTGGATTCGGAACACCCGTCCGAGGAGGAGATCGCCAGAAAATTCGGCTTCGAAGAGGACTACATGGCTGGAAAACTTTCCTGCTGGCAAACTTTGAAGCCAAAAGTTTGGAGTCTTTTCGACGAGCCGTATTCTTGTGTAGCAGCAAAGGTAGGTGGTGATGGCTTTTGGCAATATCCCCAGGGGTGTAATCAGTTTTCAAAGTTTGAATCAAAGACAAGACCTTAATGCATTAAATTAATATTGGTAACAAGCTATTCAGTCAAAAGAGATTCGCGTATTTTAACCCGCTCGAAAATTTGGAGTGCCGTTCAGAAATAGATTTGGTAAAATCGATTACTTTTGGTTCTGAACCCAACATGTGCAGCTGTCTATGGGTTAGGGCCAAAGTCTAATTACTGCATCTCAAAAGGATAACAATCGACCAATCGGTCATACAATTAAAACCAATAAGAAATACTCCATCGCTTAGAATAAATCTAGAGAGATAAGGCAGTTGCTGCATTAGCAAGGCGCGAACATTGCCAAGAAGTCGTGTTCGAGGCCGTAGGTACATACATACCTCTACACTACGGTACGTAGTGTAGAGCTAACTGAATTTCCCTTGAGGCGTTGTAATGACCGGGACGTAAACACGAAAATCACATCAATTTCAATCAGCAGAACGTTACCAACAAAACATCCTCAGCTGCACAGGGCTTCAGACTGGGCGAGAAACATGACTTACTGCAGTAAAAACAAGCTTATAGGTACCTATGCACGCCCTAATGCTATTTTGTGTGTCTGAGAAATTCAATTTTAAAATCTTCCATCAGCATTATTTCTAACACCGGACGTGGTAGAAACAGTAACATTAATATGGCTAAAAACGTCAATATCGAATCAGAGCATACGGAACATTGTTCACGTCTCATTTGCAATAACAAAACTGTGGTCAAGTTCTCAAGTCCATCTCAAGCTAATGGGTCTTTATGCAGGGTGGAATGTGCATCAAAGAAGCAAAATGAGCTTAGTCACAAAGAACGTATGCATACGCAATACAGCTTTTCACCATTATTCTTTCGATATCGGGACAGTGCCAGTCAAGCAATTTAACGACAATGCCATGAGCATACGAGAAGCAGCAGCCCTTGCCGGATATTTCTAGAAGCTCTGTCGACCAATAAACCACGCCCCAGATGTTCTTTATGTTGTATATCGGGCAACTAAACTACAGTTGGAAACAGGCTAACCCAATAACATATCTTAAAGAACAGCATTAGTGGGGCGGAAAGTGAGGAATATAGGAGTAAAATTGTACTACATTTGGGGGCACTTATATCTGCAGTTGGGAATGGTCGCGTAGGATGTCATCGTATTGTTTTGCCTGTGCCCGACTCGTAGCCCAGTAACCAAGACAATTGAAGTGTTGTGCTAGTGTCTAAGCAAGGTGACGTTTGTTTCGTATCGTTTCAGATAGTAGCGGTCATATCAGTGTTTTTCATCGTCATCTCGATCCTGTCGTTCTGCCTAAAGACACACCCCAACATGCGAGTGCCTGTGATAGACAACGTCACTGTGACCGGTGTCAATAACACCGTGCATTGGACGCTGGACAAAAACCGCACCAACCCGCACAAGGCCTTCTTCTTCGTCGAGCTGGCCTGCAACATGTGGTTCACCTTCGAGATCATCATCCGCTTCATCGTCAGTCCCAACAAGCTCGACTTCATCAAGTCGCCGGTCAACATCATCGACTTTATCGCTACGCTCAGCTTCTACACGGACATGCTGACCGACTTCCTGCTGAACAAATTCAACAAGAACCTCACCAACACCAACGCCGACATCCTCGAGTTCTTCAGCATCATTCGCATCTTGCGGCTCTTCAAGCTGACCCGGCACTCGCCCGGACTGAAGATCCTCATCCACACGTTCAAAGCCAGTGCCAAAGAGCTGACTCTCCTCGTCTTCTTCCTCATACTCGGCATCGTCATCTTCGCGTCGCTGGTCTACTACGCCGAGCGGCTGCAGGCCAACCCGTACAATGACTTCAAGAGCATCCCGGAGGGCCTGTGGTGGGCGATTGTCACCATGACCACTGTCGGCTACGGCGACATGGTGCCCAAGACGTACGTGGGGATGCTGGTGGGCGCGCTGTGCGCCATCGCCGGCGTGCTCACCATCTCGCTGCCCGTGCCCGTCATCGTCTCCAACTTCTCCAACGTCTACTCGCACACGCAGGTAGGTGCTGCGGGGAGCGTCATGGTGATGACAAAATATTGGATGATGCTTCTATGTCATTTTTATAAGTAAATGCTCGATATTCTCAGAGCATGCCTCACCCAGAATATTCAGCTTATTCGTTCCACAGTCACTCTGACCAGCTGACTAGCCATGGCCAGCTTCCCAGTTCCCTCATCTACACGAGGTTAACGACGGCCTTCTAATGATG
Source organism: Amphibalanus amphitrite (assembly GCF_019059575.1). NCBI lineage: Eukaryota > Metazoa > Arthropoda > Thecostraca > Balanomorpha > Balanidae > Amphibalanus > Amphibalanus amphitrite. The sequence goes on from NW_024881514.1 coordinate 1,100,191, forward strand.
TGTGCACGGGGCATCGACTGAAAGCCGAGAGCGTTGAGGCATGCGATTCTGCATGAATGTCGCCCCTGTGCTCACAAGAATAAATGAGGTGTGTGTATAAGGAAACTAATGAACACTTGGACAAGTTATACTAAATAATAAATATCCCAGACAAGCGACAATGATCCTTCAGCACCACTTTTATATCATTACTCGATGCGTAACAAAGGTGAAGGCGCGGCGACTGAAAAACTTGCTTGTCTGTCACTAGTCCACATTGTTTAGTTCAGCATACCAATACAGAAATCATTTGTCTGTGGTCCGAAGACGTCTGCCAGGTGGACAACAAAAAAGGGCCACAGGGTGATTCAGTGAACGCCGTGCACATACCCTCTAAACTCTCGTCTCTCACCTTTCGCCCCGCTGGCCCTAATCCTGGCCGGGTCACCACCGTCGGGGCGCCCGGATAATTCATTAACGGCGCAGCTTGTCAACAGGGCCTGTTTGAGTTGCGATAGTGGCGGGGTTACGTCACACGCCGAGAGATTAGCCGGTATGGATCGGACGGCCGGCCAGGCGGGCGCCGTCACCTCCCGCCCGCGCTGAACTCTGGACCACCTCTTCTTGACTCGCGCTTATCCTACAGCTACTCAGTAATAGCCGTTTTCACGACGGCCATCTGAGTACACATTTGGTGCACATCTGGTACAGATTAGGTGCAGATTTGGTCAAATCAGGTTCAGTGTGGCCGTTTTCACGACGGAACTTTCGCGGTGCCATTTAAGCGATTTGACGGCCAAAATCGCCTGGATTAAAACTTTTAAAAATATAATTGAAGGCAAAAGACTTTAGTTGTAAGGATTCTAAGACCTTAAAGGGTTGGTACTTTCCAGGTATCAAATAGGTTCCACCGCGAAAGTTCCGTCGTGAAAACGGCCTGTGTCTCTTAGCGCGCTGGTAGGGTTGCACTAATTGCTTATGTGCCTGCTTTGTCATATTATCAGAGAGCATCATCGATTAAAACACTGAAATAAATTCATAAAACGAAGATATTTGCTGTAAAAGAAATTAGGTGCAGATTTGGTCAAATCAGGTGCATTCGCCGGATAGCCCGTCGTGAAACGGCTAATATGTTCTCCAGGCTTCAAAACTATTCTATAGCATTTCAGAACGAATTCTTTCAATGACCCGCCATAAGCCTGCTGAGATTATTTGATAGGCTCCGGCCTGACATAAAAATAGATGTTCATGAAAGGCCAGTCCTTAATCATTATGAGGCCAATAAATCTCCCGTTGGTTGCTATACTAGTGGGTGCTGATTTATTTAACTACCCACTATTCATTGCGCATCTGAGAGGAAAACCCTGTGAAATTTTACCCGCTACAGCATACGCCTTTGGACCAGAACCAATATGTGCCCTATCTTCATGAGGGACTGTTTACCCCATTATACGGTGTTAATGCAATGATGGTGGATGTAATTGAAGTGAAGGTTTATTACACTTTATCGCCTGGCCTCAACTTAATGTCAGTAGGGCAGTATAAAGTGCTGCTTCAATTAACCTTTTAAAGATAATGGCGCTGTATGAATTTCCACTCGTTTACACTTTCCAGTCAAAGTGCACAAAAATGCGTAGAAACTTTTGGAATTTCGCAGACAGGAGCTATCGCCTAAATAAACATGTCGAATAAAAGCAAACTTGCATCATTTTATCGAAAATAAATATATATGTAGTAGGAGCTAACATTATCATAGCTAATGCAAACTATTCAAGGGGAAAATTTAATCCCTTATAAGAACAGCTCCTCAATGTGCTCAGCAGCATTCAGAAAACCTGCACTTCACTGTATGTAGGTCGTTGTCGTCAACTGATGAAGCAAGAATCATGCTACCACTTATTTTTTTTTTCTCGTATCGTAAAAAAAAATCCTAGTCAACACGCTATGCAATCAAGCACTGAACCTATGTGTTGTGTCGTGAGATTTGTCCGTGCTACTTCATAGCTGAGACTTTATCTTGGGTTAGAGCTTGTATTGCGCAGTCAGTCGCACTACGTCGGACACACACCCTTTGACAACAACCAGCCATATATGGGCAACAGAGAGGCCCCGTGAAAAAGGAAGACAACAACTGGCACGTCCTCTAAAACACTGCAATAGCTAAAGTCCTGCCGGCCAGCTTGGTCAAGGCAAATACACAACACTCCTCCCCACTAAATTAAGCTCCAGCTTTTGAAATCACACGAAACCAATTTTTAGAAGCCAGCACACAGATCACATACATACATCTACATAAGCTTCGGCTACAGGTTGAGGCGTTTCACTGGTACCCGTGTCCGGGTGGAGCGCCTCAGCACCACTTCAGGCTCCGGCGCCGGCTGTCGGGTTGATAGCGGCGCTGGACGTCTGGGCGAGTCAGCGGCCTGTTCAGCAGCAGCTCCTTCGCGCACGGGCGTCGGCTCGCGTGCTGGTTCTTGTTGAGCTTCCGGGGGAGATGACAACGGTTCCTGCTCTGCAGACAGCGACTCAGGGCGGGCCGTCTCCGGAACAACGATTTCCCGTCGGATGCCTTCGTCGTCGTCTTCTTGCATAGCCGGACGCAGATGACGAGGAGACGCCATTGGGATTTTCAGCAACTGGTTGATGTGGCGCTTCCAGACCTGGTCATGTACCTGAACCAGGTAGTGCTTGGTCCCTACCACATCCATCACCTCTCCCTCCGCCCATTTTCCGCGACCGCGGTAGTCTCGGGCGAGGACCGCGTCACCGATGGCAACCTGTCGAGGTTGACCATGACGTCGCTCGACTTGCGTTTGCTGCTTGTTCTGGATTTGAGAGGTCAGATCAGGCTTCAGAAGATCTAGCCTCGTACGTAGCTGTCGTCCCAACATCAGTTCGGAGGGCGTTCTTCCTGTAGTAGCCTGTGGAGTGTTTCGGTACGCCATCAGGAAGTTTGGCAGGTTCATCTTCTTTCCACTTGTGGCCTTCAGGTAGCCCTTGAGACAGCCAACAGCTCGCTCTGCTGCTCCGTTCGTTGCGGGTTTGAACGGTGCGGTTCGGACATGCCGAATTCCATTCCGCTTCAAGAATCCTTCGAATTCCTTGCTCACGAGTTGCGGTCCATTGTCTGTGACGATTTGGTGAGGTAGGCCAAACCGTGCAAACACATTCAGGAGATACTCGATAGTCTTTTCTGATGTGATGTGCTTCATTGGAGCGATTTCCATCCACTTCGAGAAACTGTCGATGAGGACAACGTACAGCTTCCCATCAACTGGGCCAGCGAAATCCAGATGGATTCGCTGCCACGGACCCTTTGCAAACTCCCATGGATGCAGGTCCGTACATGGTGGTTCAGCTCTCTTTTGCCAGCATCCTTGGCATCTTCGCACTTCAGCTTCAACTTCTTTGTCCATGTTTGGCCACCAGACGTGCATCCTGGCCAGCTGCTTCATTCTGACCATTCCTTGATGACCTTCATGTAGTTCTTCAAGAACTCTTTCCCTCAGATTCGGTGGAACTACCACTCGACAGCCCCACATTAGGCATCCTTGCTCCACCGTCAGCTCTGTTTGTCTGACCTTGAACGCATGTAGAGCTTCTCCGACTTTGTCTGGCCATCCTTTGTTTACGAAGTTGACCACTTTTGCGAGCAGCGGGTCTCTTGTCGTCTCACGCTGGATCGCTGCAGCAGTGACTGGGTTGAGAGAACTCAACTGGCCAATCAGGCACACGGTGCATTCATCTTCTGGTGCACTTGAATTCATCACGGAGGTTCCTTTTGGTAGACGCGATAGCCAGTCTGCTACCGGTATCTGTTCAGACCTCCTGACTTCCACGGTGAAGTCGTACTCTGCCATTTTCATCGTCCATCTCTGAATTCGGCTTGCTGCTAACGTTGGCAGTGGCGTTTTGGGACCGATCACCTGAGCCAGTGGCTTGTTATCGGTCACGAGTTTGAAGTGACGTCCGTACAGAAACTGCTTCAGCCTTTCGAATGCCCAAACGATGCAGAGTCCTTCTTTTTCGATTTGTGAGTACTTCTTTTCATGTTCACTGAGTGATCTCAACACGTACAGCACAGGTCTTTCGGGAACACCCTGCACCAGGACTGCCCCCAGACCATGTGGACTGGCATCGGTGATGACAGTCACCTGTTCCTTCACGTCAAAGTGTCGGAGCACTTCAGCAGATGCCAGGCGGGCTTTGATTCTTGTGAAACTTTCTTCACATTCCTTTGACCACTTCCATTCTTTGTCCTTCTTCAGGAGTTCATTTAGTGGTTTCGCCATCTTCGACAGATTTTCCAGGAACTTGCTGTAAAACGTTACAGCTCCCAAGAACTCACGTAGTTCTCTTTGATTTGTTGGCGCATTTGCCTCCAGCACCGGCTTCACTCGCTCGGGATCAGGTCGGATTCCGTTTGCACCCAATCGCACTCCCAGATAGCGAACTTCCTTCGCCATGAACTGACACTTTTCCTTCTTGAGGCGCAGACCGTTTGTTTTCAGGATCTGCAGCACTTCATCCAGCCGCTTCAAGGCTTCTTCTTCAGTTTTTCCTGTGATGAGGATGTCGTCCAGCAGACATTTGACACCTGGTACTTTCTTCAAGATTCGGTCCATCGCTCTCTGAAATAGCATTGGAGCTGACGCGACTCCATAGGGGAGCCTCAGCATCCGTTTCAGTCCGAACGGCGTGTTCAGGTAGCACAGTTCCTGACTTTCTTTTGACAACTTCATTTGCAGATAGGCTTGCGACAGATCCACCACAGATATGAACTTCGCAGGTCCGATGGTTGCCAGCAAGTCTTCGGTCTTCGGCAGAGGATGCACCGGTACGTTCAGGTACTGGTTCAGCGTCACTTTGAAGTCGCCACAGAGGCGTACGCTTCCATCTGGTTTGGGCACCACAACCAGTGGTGTTGCCCACTTCGGCGTTGGTTCATCATCTCGGAGATCTTCGATTACTCCCAGCGTCTTCCATCTTTCCAACTCCTTTTCCACTGCATCAGTCAGACTGTAAGGTACTGACCTTGCTGGTTTGAAGACGGGCTCTGCGTCTTTCTTCAGTTCCAGATCAGCTTCCTGACCACTCATTGTTCCCAGTTCATCACTGAAGAGTTCTTCATGTTCCTTCAGCACTTCACTCAGCTTCTTCATCTTCTTTTGTGGTTCAGGTTTTTCTTTCACTTGACCAACCAGACTTGACCAGTTCAGCTTGATTTCATGCAGCCAGTTCCTTCCGAGGAGGCATGGACCATTTCCTCCCACTACATATACTGGCAGTTTCTTCATTTGACCTTCATACTGCACATCCACTTCTGTCATTCCTCTGACAGGTATTTCATGTCCTGTGTACGATGTGAGCTTACATCTGGTATTCTTCAAGTTGAGGCCTTCAGCCTGCGCTTCTGGAATCATGGTTACCGGACAGCCAGTGTCCACAATGAACGTAACGTTCTTCTCGTTGACAGCCATGTTCACTTTGATGGCTTCCTTCCCTTTTGATGTGCTTTGGTACACACACAGATTTTCTTCAACTTCATCATCTTGGTCTTCTTTTTCCACATTCAGCGTTTTTCCATTTCTGCACGCTGCTTTTAGATGTCCTTGTTTCCCACAGTTGTGGCATCTGACGTGGGGTGGTACCCTGCAGAACTTGATCAGGTGGTTCGTTTTCCCACACCTGAAGCAATGTCTCCTTTCAGTTTTCTCCAACTTCCACTTCCTGTTTTCTTCATTGTTTTCATTTTTCCATGTCTTCCCTTGACCATTTGCATTTTTCCATGGCCTCTTATCTTCATGGCTCTTTCTTTCATTTACATTCCATGGTTTCCTTCTTTCCTTCAGTGATTCATTTCTTTCTTTGTTCTGCCACTTCACCTTGTTCACTGCTTCTTCTTCTGCACTTTTTCCCATTCTTCTTACTTGTTCATTCACTGTTGCGTCAGTTGACCATATCATAATGGCACGTGATAGGGTCAGCACTCTTTCCTTGAGCATTGACTCCTTGACCTTGGAGGATGGGCACGTTGCTAAGAGCTTGTCCCTGATCAGATTGTCCATTTCCGAAGCTTCAAAATTGCATTTCCTTGCTTGCGTTTTCAGTTTAGCTACATACTCCTCTACCCTACCTCCTTCATATTGCATCATGTTGAAGACATGACGCTCCACCACCGTGTTCACTTGAGGCTTGAAATGCTTTTCCAATTGTGCTCTCAGTTTGACGTATGGGTCGGTTACATCAGCTATATCAGGCAGCGTATCAACAATTTCTTGTACATCCGGGCCAAGAAGATGCAGCACGATGTTCACTTTTTGAGCAGATGATTCAATATTTTGAGCACCCATGTAAATTTCAACTGATTTGATCCATTTACCAAAATCCTCACCTTTTTGCATACCCGGTGGCGGTGGCAGACTTGTAGCCATTTTAATTTCTTTTTGAGAGTTCAAATACGGAATTTAACCACTTTAACTTGTTTTTCTGGTTTCTTTTTCACTTTCTTTCCTTTTTAACAACTCCTTATATCTTCATTTGCATCGTAATTAAGCTTTTCTTTCCTTGCGACAATTGTTGCGCACTTGTGACATTCCTTTAATCTCCTTTTAGCTCTTATTCATTTTATCTCAGCTTGATCTCACTTTTTGATTTCTAGATCTCATCCTTGTCGCCAATTTTGTTGTGTCGTGAGATTTGTCCGTGCTACTTCATAGCTGAGACTTTATCTTGGGTTAGAGCTTGTATTGCGCAGTCAGTCGCACTACGTCGGACACACACACTTTGACAACAACCAGCCATATATGGGCAACAGAGAGGCCCCGTGAAAAAGGAAGACAACAACTGGCACGTCCTCTAAAACACTGCAATAGCTAAAGTCCTGCCGGCCAGCTTGGTCAAGGCAAATACACAACACTATGTGTTTTGCAAATCATTTCATCTGGTGGCATTCAAAGAGCTTCCTATATAGATCGTCGGTAGCCGTTGCGCGTCCTAATGAACGCCACGACCGGTGAGGCATTTCGGCAGGCTAACGGCCTGTTTACCAGAAACCCGAGACACACCGGCAGAATTAATGAGAAAAGCGAATGTCGGATACCAATAACAGAGGAAACACAATAGTTCAATTTAGTTCGTAGTTCGGCTTTTCCGAATTATCGATCTTTGAGGAAATTACAGTTTGTGTGAGAAGCGCAAGCTATCATGTCACACGGAATGCTCACGTTACCTATAAGTTTTATGTGTAATGCGTACCGTGTAAAGGGCATCGTGCACATTACCACAACTCCATGCTTGCGTCGAATGTCGATGCCCACAACGTAAGAATGTTTCCCGTCATGGAATGCCAGTTTACTCATGTTAACTTTACACGAGTCCTGTCAGTTCAAGCAAAATAGGCATCACATTTGAAGCTTTGTTTTGAGAAACCTCCCAGGCAGGCACGTTGGACAACTTTGGAAACAAAACTAATGCCTGCCTGGCTAATCCACACAGCACCGTAGCCCCCGGGCCGGCAGCTGTTTGCGGCCATTTGTGCTCGTGCTCACGCACCCGTCTGCGCCGCAGGCTCGCTCCAAGTTGCCGAAGAAGCGGCGGAGAGTGCTGCCGGCCGAGCACAGCCGCCGGGGACCGCGGCGGGAGCCGGGCGGCTTCCAGCGGCGGATGAACGCCATCAAACACCACCCCAACGCCAAGCAGCCACACCCCCTGCACCAGCTGAGTGAGTACAGCGTCGTCAAACACACCCACCAAACACCAAACACCACACAAACACCAAACACCCGCTCCACCAGCTGAGTGAGTACGAGTACAGCGTCATTAGCATGATAGCCGGGTCACAAGTGTTATCAACACAATTTTGTAACCTTCAGAATCATTCTGTAAAAGCGGCGGCTGAAACAGTCCCCAGTTTCCACCGGGCCGGCACCGCTCAGTTCGCCCCACCAAGGGCGAGGCTAGCCAAAGCTGTGATCTGAGTATGCATAATGCAGCGTTTATGTCTCGTCCGGCTGCCTCCAACTCTGGCGAAATAAATGTTCCAGCGATGGAACAATAAATCTGAAGCGTGATGGAACGACTTTTAAAATGTAGCCAAATCTTGGGCGTAAACGTCCGTTGTTTTAAATTGCTTGAGCGACATTGATTTATGAAAACGAAGCGAATTTATTACAAAAGCAGGTGTGCTTCAAGTGATACATTTTCAGCTGAACATAAATCTGGCACCGTTCTCTCAACAACAGTTCAAGGTCTTGGTTACTATGATAAACACCTGCAGACTACACCCGAGCGAGCCAGAATTCTTAACCGTATAAACAGTCTGCTTTTTTACCAGCCATTCTAACAAAACCACACTCTGACCGAACACGCTACCAAATGGATGAATTATGCAAACCAGGCGAGATTGTATACCTCACCAGAGTGGTGTGATTTACAGGGCACAAATCGCTGCCAGTTTCTGCAGCCGCTCAGCGTCCCGCTATCTGAAAAATAGTCAGCTTCCTGTGGCAGAAATAGTGTGTGTGTCGTTCACGCCTCTGGGTTTATTTTTACGTTAAATCAGGCTGTGAACACTATAGAGGAGACTGTTGTGTGGTACTGCACACTGACTGACAGAGCATATATGGCAATAATGAGCGCCGCAACTCCATCAAAGTGGAGAGAGGCAAGTCCTTTCTGGCGCTTTGCTACCTATTTGAGTCCGTACCACAGTAAATGAAAGAAATTCATCAACAGCAGTTTTTTAAGGTCACGGTGAAGATACATTGACCGAAAGTCGCCTCGATTGCAATATTGGTGGCAAAGGTTGGGTTAGATTACACTGACAATGACAACGGACTCGGGATTGACTCGGCAGCTCTTTTTGTCCGACCCGATATTGAATGGAGTGTTCTGTAGACCAAGATATGGCAGCGAATAATTCGACATTCGGTCTTATTATAGTGCTTCTTTTAAGCATAATGTCCAGTGGTTCCATTTTACCGATGAGCAGTCCAGAGACGAAAAACGTCGAATGCAAGTCAAATCAAATTGCGTCGGACGAAATCACTGCCATCCTTAACTACGCATCTTTAACGAGTTCCTTCGCGAAGCAATGCAGGTCCTTTCTCCGATACAAAGTTGGGTCTGTTTGCTCACCCACCCCTGGGAGTTGGCCGGTGACGAGGACCGACAACAGACCGGTGTCGAGGACCGACAACTTTGGCGCGAGGCACGACACGCCAGTCGAGAGGGTGTGTCGGAGCTGCGGACGACGATGTCATTTGGATGCCGGGCGATGCCCAGCGGTGGAGATACATGGGTGGGATGGCGCCCAGCTAGGTGGCTTTAAGCCGGAGCCAGTGATGAATGACACAATCACGGTCTGATCATCCCACCGCCACACATCAGCGCAGGTTGAGCGGACACGAACATGATGGTTATGCATTACGCAAGGATTATAACATCACATCCGGTTGTCATTTCGTGATTATCAAGGAGATATTGCATTCTCCTTAGTTCTGTTGGGTGAGACTTTGCGTAGATATTGCAGTTCTGTCCGTTGTTGTGTGCCATAAAATGCAGTGTACTTATTCTGAGAAAGATGAACGCCCTAATTCACGTCTGCTATTATTCATTCTGGAATTCATCAACACCGTGGTTAGCGTTTTAATTTACATGAACGCCCAGTTCGGACATCATAGCAGAGTTTTTTTTCTGCATAGGATTGTGATGATCTTTAACACCTAGGCTGAAAGAAAAACATTCATATATCATACTGTTTTCCATATTTTCCCCATTTTTTTCATAAATTGTCGAATTAATATAATGACAACCCTCTGTTAAGTACCAGATCCTATTCCTGTTACAACTTCTATCATTATTACTTCCCTTTGTTCAATATCGATTGCAATCACTCACCATACAGCATATAGCCCACTTACGAATGTAGTTGCTGGGTCCGACCATATGCCCCATTACTTTCACACAATTCGGACCATATGGTGCGGCGTCCTGCCCTCAGCTAGAAGTCGCCGCTGACTGCCCCACCGTTTGGCCCCGCTGACACTACAGAGGCGGTGACTCGGCCAGCGCGGACGGCCATGTCTCTTACTAGCTCAACTTCCAAATGGTCGCTGTCGCCGCCAAACCCGATTAAAGTCGGCCAGCGCGATCCTCTCTTCCGAGCAGAGTAGGTAGTGGACGCACAATAAACCACTAGGGGACTGGGCGAATTAAGCATCAGATACTGCCCCGTCGAGCGGATACTCACTCCGCAGACTGCCCCACTGATTCAACCCCGCCCCGGAGAACGTCCCGCTGAGAGAGAACTCGCCCCTAGACCCTTCCATTGACGAAACATTCACACTGAACCGAACCGTGCGCTGAGCCAAAATTTGCTCAGAGACCGCTGAACGAAGACCCGTTCGAGACAATGTCTACGGAGCGTGCGACGAAGATGGGGTTCTGGCCGAGCACCAAATGAGCACGCTCTAACCTCGCCCGAGCGCCGACCGAGCCCCGCTGGGCGCGAGCCGCGCGCGACACCGAACTAATTGAGTTCTCTGTCGTCTATATCCGTCGCGTCGGTGAAATTCAGCTGCGGCTGGTGGTGGGATGGCGGAGCGGGCTGGTTTATATCAGTGTCTGATGTGGGCCGGCGCTGGTTTGTTACCAGTTGATTACTATGCCAAACCCGCATCCAATATTTAGGCAACGCTCTGCCGCGGGCACTATCGGACGGAATTCAGGCTTCACGGATGGCTTCCGCGTTTTTATCGGACTGCGAATCTCTTGGTATACGAGGTTATATGGTATACTCGTAATAAAAATATACCATCAATAGAAGATGCCCACACGTTGTGAAGTGGTCGGTAGCACCAGTACGTGTATTTCAGAGTGACGGCCGGCATTCGGTGTTTGTTTTCAGACACTGTGAACGGCGTCGGCGGTGGCTCGGCGCTGAGCCCCGGTGCTTTCGCCCCGGGAGTCTCTCCAGCGGCCGGCGCGGCCGCCCCTCTCCAGGCCCGACCCCCGGCCACCCTGGGTATCATCCTCGGCGTCAGGAGACAAGGTGAGATGTCTACCCCGGTCGGTGTTTAAAGAACGCCACCACATGTACTCAAGAGACAAAGCAAGGTGTTTTCCATTGACCTGTAAGCAAACTGTTACACAGGAGCTATGAAGACAAAGAAGTGTTACTCCACTCAATGAAAATATTGACGCATTGCAAACGTTTAGAGACTAGAAAGTGTCTTTGGTCTGCGAAATTCCATAAGTGACGGTGAGATGTATGTGAAAAAGTGTCTGACCTTGGAGAGCATTAAACGAATTGGAGACCTGGATTACATTAGAGCCATCATAATATATGCCGCAAAGAAGCAGCCCACACACCAGCTGCGTTTATTTCAGACACAACAGACAACTACGCTCGCTCACATCCCCTCAAAGGCTTGTTTACTCGTTTATCTCCACAGATCCCATCTCAAAGAACCTCATCATTGTGTTCAGGTGGCTTACAAACTTGTTCCGTTGAAAGCTCTGGAAGCCTCATTTCCGCTGCGGAACATTGAGAGGCTCGCCAGAGCGGTTCAGCGGCCGGGTACCGCTCGCCGCGCTCTGACAGACGCCCCGGGCGGGCGGGCAGATAGACCAGACCACGCCACAGAGATGAAGAACACATCAAAGACGACACGACAATCAGGATGATCGACAAAAACCCGCAGCCGCGCCAGCCTCCGGACATAATTAATCGACAGGGCACCAATAGTCCTCGGAAAAGGCCGCCTGTGCTGGCTGCCATCACGATCCTCTGATCCAAAATCAATTCCGGCTTATTTGAAAAGAGCAGCTCTAATGGAAGGCTGAGTGATGACAGAGTACGCCGAAATATCCAGCTGAGGGTTTCAGTAAACAGCCATCGAATGCGACATTTCATAGGTAGAGGAATCTGGTAAGCAGCTTCAAACGCTTTCCACTATGGCCGCGTCGTCGTGCTTCCAATAGACATCAATTAATCAAATGTAAGCTTTTCTTTTTGCATTAGTTACGCGTCCATCGCAGAATGAATTTTTAGCCAATGTCCTACAACACCCTTTAATTGCCAAGACCATTCAAACGCATCATCAAAACTCAAAATCACTGATGATTAAATTCAGTGCTCACTGCTCCCACTCGCTGCTGCAGTGAAGAGCTTCTCGAGCTGCCGCTAGATGGCTTTGCGCGCGGGCGCCTGAATGATGCTGTTCCGGCGAGCGTGGTCGGTGTGGAGCGCCGCTGAGCGCGGCCGCTGCCGGGTCGATGGCGGATCAGAGCCTCGTGCTGTCGCAGACACGAGTATGTGGGCCGGGCGGTACCCCGCGGCCGTCTCTGGGGAGGATGGCGGTCGCGTCGCCTCTCGAGGGAGGCTTTCCGCGATATTGCGTATCTTGTAGATAGAACACGAGCACTTGCTGGCGTCCGCATCATCGTTTCCAAAGTTTTCTTGTTTGGAATATATTTCGGTATTTTGAAAAATTGCTTAATCCTCGGAAAAAGTTTTTGCCCTTTTCCGAAAACAAGTCACAATTTCCCAACTAGATTGAAATACGACATCTTCCAGCGCGACAATTCCAACACGACTTGTCGTGTTGGAAGATGTTGGAATTGTCGTGTTTATCTTCCAACACGACAAAGGTAAATACTTTACTGCATACAATAACGACAAACGTCGAGCACCTGGAATGGACATTATTCGTTCAATTGTCTTCAGATCTATTGCATTTCCCTCGTGTATCCCATGCGCGTCAGCCGACATCTGTACCGACTCCCCCGCGGTTCGGCCGCCGGGGAGCGTCCTGCCACCTCCGGGGCTCCTCCGGCCCGTCTCCGGCTGATCCCCAGCTCCGCAGCTCCCATGGGGCCGGCCTATATCGGGACGCGCGGCGCGAGCTCGGCCGGCGCCGCGGCGCGCTCCAGACGGCACGATCCTCTGTTTACAGTCAGCCCTGATGGCAGAGCTGAGGTAGCTGCCGGCTGCGAGCTGGCGCGGCTCGGCCGAGCTGCCGCTGGCCCCGGCTCAGATAAAGCCCCGCAGGAGCGCGCCGCCGGTCGGATTCCCAGAACGGCGCCGTTACTACGGAGAAGCGCCGCGGCCCGTCGCCTGTTTCATTCCCGCTGCAGAGTGTCCCGTCCGTGGGAATGTTTGCTCGCTGTCGGGATAGCAGCACGACACGGCTGCCACCCAGCCCAAAGCACATCTGTTCAGCTGCCCGCTTTAAAGTCGATCAAATAAAATCAGCCACCGATATCTTATTTGACACAACCACATTCCGGTTATATTGCATTGCCGAAATATTGCATTGCCATGTCCAATAAATACCGGCGGCCGTTCGACCCACGCCTGCTCTCTATTGTTCCAGGAGCTGGTCTGCTGGTGCCACCCGGCCAGCCGAGCTTGGCTCCGTCGATGCCGCCGATCGAGAGCCGGCCACCCCTGCCCGGGTCCCTGGCCGAGCCACGGCCGGCGGTGGCACCGGCGCCCGGTCCGGCCCGGCCGGCCGCGCCGCCGGCCCCGGTGGAGGGTCAGCCCGTGCAGCAGTCGCCGCCGTCTGCCGTCACCCCGCCGCCGCCGCTCACCGTGCCAGAGGTGCTCATCGAGACCCTGCCGTCCTGTCCCGACACGGTGAGCAGCGCGACCATTGTGCAGGGAGACGCCCAGCTGTCCGCCTCGTCAGCACGTCAGTCAGGCGACTTTATATGGGGGTGCTCGTCAACATGCACAGAATGAAAGGAACTTTGACAGTTTGTTTGCGTGTCACCACCGGTAAATGAAATGAGTGCTCCACCAACGAGCCAAATGACGCAAATGATCATAGCATCACACTAGCTTGGTTTAACACTACCTTGGTTAGTTCAGTTAGAAAAATACCTTTTTTATCAAAGCGAAGAAGAATTCGAGTAACAGATTTATTTGACGTTAATTTGTCGGTATCGGTAGACCTTTAGCCGCGTCGTTTTTAATTCTGCACACAGCCGAAGTTTGCAGAGTTGATTGGATGCATCCCTAAAGCCGAACCTCCCATCCAAACTTCGAGCGCAATCTGTCTGATTTGACAGGTTTAGTCAAAGATCGCCAACTTCCTCAACTTGAAAACGAGCGCCAGTGAGCAAATAAACTGGAATCCTGGAAGTATCAGCCAGTGATTTTATTCAATTTAGCCTGTTAAATATTTTCATTAGCAATTGACGAGTGAGCTTTCCAAATTATGTCAATATGACAGAAGCTTTCCATTGCGTAGAGACGTAAAGATTGCTTGTAAAAGATGTTGCGTGTGTAGGTACCACTTAAACGCTTCAAATTTCCAAAAGATGGATTGACTTCCATCTCTCACAAAATAACTTACCCTCTTTCAGTGTCCCAAAATTGTATTTTGGCTTGCGTGTCAGAGGGGAAATTCCTTTCCGAAAAGGGGATTAGAGTGGAAAATTGTTGGTCAGATAAGGCCCAAAAAGAATGGATAAGGGATCAAAAGCATACAATGATATATAAGGTTGGTAAAATGTAGGATGTTTAACGACCATCCATACAAGTTTTTTTTGGGGGGAATTGGGAGTGAAAAGTGCACTAAAAAATAAAAATATCGAAAGCAAAATGAGTTTTATTTGGAAGTCGTTCCTCATCCAAAACAACGCATTTTGGGACACTGCTCTTTCAAACTACTATGGAAGTATAGGCCCTATTTTTCACACTGATTGGAGTTAGCATAAATACAGTAAGATACCGCTATGCACGGCTTCAAAATTCAAGGCAAATGTATTTACGTGTTTGTGTGGAGATGAGTGAATGGTTCTATATGTTTACTGAGTGCCGTGATTTGGGTGCATTTTAACTTGTCTTTTCCCCTTTAAAGTCAGACGCGACACTAAGAAAAGCCATTTTAGTGTGTGGAGTGTTTTAATTGCCAATACAATGCAATACAATACAAAACAATACAATGCAATACAATTCAATATTATTAATGCTTAGGCTCACTCCAACTCCCAGAGCTAAATTCTCGCCTTTTTTAGATGCTATAAGGAGGGGTGTAAAGTTGATAATGAGCGCAAATAAACACTAATGAGCGCATGCCGACCGACTGCACTCGCTAATTGCGGGCACAGCTCTAAGTTCCCCGCGCCACCGGTAACTTGCCGTACAATTACCTGTTTAACCCTCGCCCTGCGAGGGGGTTGATGCACCCCCCCCCCTCAGGATTTTCGCGAATAACGTAAAACGCGGCGCGAAGCGCCGCCAAATTTGGAATGCCCTCTTTTGATCAGCATCTGACAGATAGGAAGGTCACATAAATGCAACTGTATTACAATGCTGCATAATTATAGAACTGTTTGCACTCTATTATTGTGCACAAACACGTTTTACGCTTCAAGAGTTCCTAGCATTGCTCAGAACTACGAGATAACAAGGGCCGCTTCTGAAGCGAGCACACTCTGTTTCTAATGGGCGTATTTGTGGTGCAACTACCACCCACCTCAAAGTATCGGATTCTTCGAATGGCCTCATCCGTAAGTGCTTCTAGGTCGGTAATTAGTTTAAAGCGACCTCAATAACGTTGCACTCGTTATCGGCTTGTAGCGCTCGCGCCTCGCACGCTGTCCCGGACAAGGGCCGCGTTATGATCGTTTTAGGGAAGTATCGAGCCTTGATGGGGGAGCTGCCTGAAACCTACTAACTAGTAAAGTTGAACGAGGGTTGTGGGCTATAAAACGATGACTAATTGGTAGGAATACTTAAATCATTTAACATTATCCTCTGGTA
Organism: Amphibalanus amphitrite; assembly: GCF_019059575.1. Classification (NCBI taxonomy): domain Eukaryota; kingdom Metazoa; phylum Arthropoda; class Thecostraca; order Balanomorpha; family Balanidae; genus Amphibalanus; species Amphibalanus amphitrite. The sequence goes on from NW_024881514.1 coordinate 1,115,945, forward strand.
CGATCATCTTCAAAAAATAGTAACAAGAGTAAATGCAAATTCATGTCGAGTTTTCAGAACATTCCAACAGATAACAATCGAAAGTATAACAACCGCACCCGGGTCGGGTGGTCTCGCGTCGTTTCACTTTCACCTGTCAGGTCCAGCTCGCCGCAGCTCCGGGTGTAATCGCGCCACTGCACAGAGCTCTGCAGGCCGAGCCAGTCCCGGTCTGGAGCCGGGATAGCCTCGAACCGCGCCCCGGGGAACGCAACGAGACCGGAGCGAGAGGCAATTCGCAGGCGCGGCACGCAGGGGAACTCATTGCCTCGGGCGGCCCGCGCGACGCTGCATTGCACCAGATGAAAATACGAGCAGTGTAGCTCGGTCTCCATTGCGTGACTGGTATTATATGTAGTAGCAATGGTCTCACGAGTTCGCCAAGCGGTGACGTCACAGATGAGAAAGCCAGAATAAATCTTGCTATACTTTTTATTTGACGGCTATTCTGTGGATGTGGTGTGAATAAGCTTAGGGTCATTTTACTCGAGTACTTGTAAGTGCTGTAAAACGCACATTTTTGTGATTTATCCAGTAGCTCGATGGGAATGAATCGTTCTGCATGTATGACATTTGGCTAATGTTCCCACCCTGTGGCAGCTGTTCCTAGCCGACTGGGCAGGGCGGCATCGCGCTCAGCGCTATCTCAGCCCGCTGCCAGCCGTCGCTGCCGCTGTCAGCGCTTTACAAGGGCCGTCACCGCCAGACGAGACAGTTTTACAAGACCAGTCTGCCAGCCGACGCGATTAGCAAACAAATAAAATGTAGATTAGCCCCTTGGCTCCAAGAGCCGAGCGGAAGATGCAATCTCTATCTGCTCGACAAACATAAGACGGATAAAGCAACGGATAAAGTTCCTCAATTACTTGGAATGAGGCTTTTGACTAAGGTCATTTCCCTAAACGTCATATGGTTCCAAGACAAGAGTTTTGCTTCGATGAGCACAGTCGGTTAACTATGAATGGTTGATGTTTATGCAACCATGATTGCCCAGAGCATTGGGTATACAGACACTGAATTTCCTTCTTATCTGGTAAATAAATTAAGACATGTTTTTTTCAAAGATACGCTCACTTTACGGGCATTGTAAACAACGATCGTAAATCCAAGTCCACAATTTAAGCAATTACGTAATACTAAAAAATAACGTCAAACTGAAGTAAACAACTAAATTAATTGTACGGCAAGCATTTGATGAAAATATTACATCATTTCTTGGAGCTCTCAACAGCAGGGTCACTCCAATCATATCGCCATAATAGGGTGTCGCAGTGCTCCATTCCGACCGCCGCCGGTCGGCTGACCCTGGCTGGCTTGGTAGCCCTCCCAGTCGGCCCGCGCCGGAGCGACGCAGGCGGCTGTGTCCCACGGAGCTCGGGCGGCATATGCGTCGGCCGGGACGGTCGCGCCTCTGCATCGATTGCGTGCCCGAGCGGCCGTCTCTGCCGATACTTCCGAGCTGCTGAACGGGCCCTGTCGTGCGTCCGCCGCGGTGCTGACTTTGCACTGCTCGCAGGCAGATATCCAGTCCAATTACTTGTACACCCTTCTTTCTTCCCAACGAGAAACGCCGGGACATCCCATCGGAAAACGCAAGGTCGCCGTCCGTTCGAGGACCGCGCTGAGTCTGAGCGCTGAGTTGCGCTGAGTCTGAGACCATCGTTCACTCAATATACCCCGGTCGCGTCAACCTCCGCCGGTCTGCCCATTCCATCCCATCTCGCCGCCAGACAGCCGTCCGGCCGCCGCTCGGAAGCCGCTCAGCTTTGAATGGCGGCTTCCACACCGCGCACAGACCGACCGGAGACTCCGGAACGCTCACTGATTCCATCCAACGGCTGATTGCATTTCGCGCGCCGGCGCCGCACGTTGGAGCGGCGGCTGGCCGACCGAATGGTATCGGTCCGAGTGGCGGCGCCGGACGCTCAGAAAAACGTCCCATCCTGCACTGAGCCGGCGCGCCCGTGGTTAGGACGATGGATCGAGAGGCGGCGACCCGGGATATTGGCGGGGCGAGTGGCTGTCGCGCGACCGAGGCCACCCGGGAACGCTGCCGGCTCCACAGAGATCGAGCAAAAACATGTCACGAATTGCGCCGTACGAAAATCCATCAAAGTTTTTGATAGAGATAATGGAGTATTGGCTCCATTGAGTAGGTATGGCGTTCAGCGTAATTATTTTTCCTGTGCTTCTATTACTGGTTCATTACAAGGCAAGAGTCTCTATGAGCACTGATTTAGGTATCCACACTGTTATCTGATCTGTGCATTGTGCATGTTCCTCGCATCATCAAATATTCATAACGAACTTCAGGATTTTAACAAATTTTAACTTTCTATGAGCAAGCATTGGTATTAAAACTCATTGGAGAGTGTTGGGAACACTAAGTCAGATTTCAAAGGAGCATAAATTAAGATTACCAGGAACATATTTTGGATATGCTTTACCACAGCTCATATATCAAGCGTGTTTTAATTTAAATAAATATGGTAGGCCTACAGAGCCTACAAGACAGTCTTGATGAAATGAGAAGTTCCCGAAGGCCTGGGGAGTGGGAAGACATCCATCCAAAAGAAGGGGTCGTTGCCCTATGTCCACTAAAGGGTGATGGACAGAGGGGAAACTGTCTGTCTAGACGAGAGGCGGGAAGGCTGCCCCGGTCTGTTAGGATGACGGCACCGGCTGCCCTCTGTCCATTGGGTGCCGCAAGGGTTGCCGGTTAGGGGTCCCTCCGTTTCTCAGAATGGTGGGTCGGCTGCCCCTGTCTGTCAGGACAGCGGGGGCGGCTGCCCTCTGTTCATTGGGTGCCGCAGGGGTGGGGGGCCGCTCCATCCGGCGGGCCGGCCGTCGGCCGTCGGCCGGACCTCCCCTTTGATAGCCGGCGGCCCGGCACGACCCGCTGCTGAGGCTGCCGGCCGCGCCCACAATGGCCCGCTAAGGGTGAAAGGAAGCGGCGCCGCCCGGCCGGACGGAAGGCGCGATCCTGGCCGGAGCCGGCGCCTCTTTGTGGCCCGGCTATCACGCCCCTCGGACGGGTGTCGCAGAGACAAACGGCCATTGTGCGGCACCGGCGGCGCGACGCGAGCATCGGCGGCTCCTCTGAGCAGCCGGCCCTATACTCGTATACCGCGGCCGCCGCGCCGCCGCCGCCGTATATAAAGTAGCCAGATGCGTCACTGTATTTCAGCGCGCACAAGACAGATCGGCACCGCGGAATGCCGTCGGCGCGCTCATGTGGAGGCCAAACGAGATGGAGCGTCCACCACGTGGTGTGTGCCACACAATGTGTACGGTGTTCGATCAGGAACGGAACGTACGGCTGAGTAATGGAGCAAGAAGCGATCCTATCTGGATGAAATGCACTGTTAGGAGCCCATAAAATGTCAAAATAGCACCATACGTGGTGGTGGCTCGATGCATTCATCTTATCACCTAACCCTCGCCCTGGCAGGGCATTTTTCATAACACGGCCTGGCAGGGGGGTCGATGCACCCCCCCCCCGCGATTGGCTCCTATGGCACCTAGAAACACCAAATTTGGTAGGTAGGTGAACCCCCTGGAGTTCTCGCCCCTGTGCAAATTTGGTTGCTCTAGGTCAATATTTAGGGGGGTTTTGGGGGGTATAAATGTAAAAAATTCGCTAAAAACAGGTCAAAAGCTTTTCGCTTTTAACTTTTGATCTAATTAAGATAGCGCGAAAAGAAAAGCACCAGTGAACTCAGCACGTCAAGGCGCGTCAAATGACATGCTTGTTAGCCTGCTTAAGTGTACTTAAAGTTTTTCTTAAATTTTAAGTAAACTTAATTTAATAAATTAAGTTCAAGTTAACCAAATTGCATCATATCGCATATCATTCGATTTGGCTGATCACTAGGAACACAATGATACCATTTTTTAAGCTCTAGCGTCAATATGTGCCAAGTTATTGGCAAAAACGTCATTTGACCTCAGTTGACCTCATTTGACCTGACCCATGGATAAGTACACCAAACAAAGAAGCACCAAGTGACCTGCTGTTAAGTACTGTGGTTTCAAAGCACAAAAGTGATAGAACGAAGCGGATATCTCCAGTATTTTCCGAATTTAGTATTTTCCCATAGGCTTAACATTACGACGTAATGACCTCTAACTGACCTCAGGTCAGTGACCTAAAAAAACCCGAACTATATGTTATGTAACCTGGTGAACTTAGCACATCCTGAAAGTTTGAAGGAAATCAGTCCAAAACTGTGAGTTGGACAGGTGCAAAAAGAAAATTGAAATTTGACCATGATCTTGTACCGGTTTTTCTGACCTGGTGACCTGACCCAAGGTCACCCGGACCTGAAATTTTCAGGTCATATGTAAAAAGGTTGCCCCATAGGCTGTGCCAAATTTGCGCCGCGCCGCGCGCTGCCAGGGCGAGGGCTAAGAACAATTATTTTTATTTTGCAATGCCCTTGACATCTGTAATGTCAGCTGTGCTTTAGAAAACATAAAAGTTAAAAAGGTAGGTAAATGAACTAAATCAAATGAGTAAATGAACTAAAACAGATTCAATCTCCAACAAGAAGCTCGGACATTGTGTTATTGCAAAAGTTATGATATGGTTTCCAGCTTAAGGCTGATGTCCGATGCTTTCTTCAAAGATAGAGCGAACCTGCACCGACGCCAAGAAGATAACTTTTCCTATGACCTTTATTCATAAAACGTCAATATTAGATACGCCTGCTGAAGCCCGGAACAAATTCCCAACTCAAGTCGACAATTCCTATTCCACCTGCAGTAAATAGACTCATTGGAAGCATTGTGACGGTGAACTCGTGTTATGTAATGCGTGTGGTGCTTGGGAGCTGCGCCAATGCGCCATCCATAGCGCAGGCCATGCGGTACAGCATGTCTGCAGGCGCTAACAGCCAGCGCCATCTGTTGACGAGTATGTAAAGCTCTCCTCAGGGTAGTGCTATGCGGTACAGCATACCATGTCAGGCGACTACTTCTAGCGACGTCTAGGAGCGGGAGGCACAACCTCCTGACCATAAAGCATGTTGGCAAATTCTAAATGCTTCCGATTGACCTATCCCACTGTCTAATTTAGGCAGTCTCCTGCCTAATGTAGGCAGCCATGCATGTTTGACTGTCCAGGACAAATACGTAGTGCTTGGCGAGATGACAGCATAAACAATCAAAAACTTGTCTGGATCCGGAGGAACGAAACCATCCATCCGAGCCTACGCCATGTTTATCCATCAACGACGCTTCCCAACCATCCCAGTAATGTGTTTGTCAAGCCAGTTCCTCGTTGAACTCTCGACTGCCGCGAAATGACATCCTGCGAGCGGACGAAGCGGCACGGCAGTCATTGAACTCTCCTAATGGCCAAGTGGTGCTCTGTCAACTGAGACCGATCAGGACGTCCCCAGTTGGCCAAATGTTACCACCGAGCGGCCCACTCTCCGCAGATTGGCGTCGAAACTCCGCTGCTGCCCATATCAGACGACGGACCGGTGATTGGGGGCGACGGCAGCGCCCCCAGCGCCGCGGCGGCGACCGCGGCAACTACCGCGGCCGATGTCATCGTCGAGTGCGACGCCACGCCGCCGCCGGAGAGAGCGGAGGAGCGGAGAGAGGAGGAGAGCGGCGGCTGGCCGGCGGTGACCTGCCGCCCGGAGGCCACCACCGGCGACGGTGTCGACGAAATTCTCACCGCCGACGAGAGTACGAGACTCATCTGCGATGAGCGCAAGTTCGATCGAAATGACGACAACGACAATCCGCTAGTAACGGCAGGTGGGTAAATCAAAATGAGCTTTTTTTGAGTCACATGTTGTTAAAATAAACGAAAGCTGTTTCCACGACGGGTTATCCGGCGTATACACCTAATTTGACGAGATCTGCACCAAATCTCTTTTACAGCAAATAGTTATCTTCATATTGTGGAGCACATAAATTAGAATTAAAATAGCATTGCATTCCTTTGTGTCTACCTCTTTGCCTTTCCTTTACGGATAGATAACCTTCACAATATAGCTGGCTGGAAATGGCAGTTAATAGCAGCATTTCCGCTCTATCAATTGGAGCAATTCGCAATCAAAGCCGGACGGAGGTCGATAAATGGAGGGTAGATCAGGTGAGCTTATAAATCTGACCTTGCGTCCGCAGCATGAACACGGTAACTCCGCAAGTACCTATCCGAATTAAGTATATCAAGCGTGAAGCATGACTGGTCACCAGGCCCTGGTCGTTTTATTTCCTCGAGACGACTGTTCCTCGAGACCGAATTAAGTATATCAAGCTTCAGCTTGAACCATGACTGGTCACCAGGTCTTTTTATTTCCTCAAGACGACTGTTTAAAAAGCTGAAACCGACTGCACTTTATTATTTTAAAAAAGTCAATCAAGAATCAGGATAAAAGTAAATTCATATTGCGTTCGCTATCTACGAAAGACATTTGGGACGGTACGGTACCGTAGTAAACGTCGCACTGACTGCTAGCTGACTGCATCGCAAGGATGAAGGACGTGTAACCCGCGGCGAACCGAATAAACTACATATATTCTATCCAGGCAGGTACTGTTCCCACATCTAACTCATAAGGACATAAATAGATAAATAGCATGGCGATCGAGAGTAATAAAACACACTGACCTTGATCTGGTAATCCATCCGGCTGCGAAGAACAGAAAACTGCTGCTCCTTGCCACGGTTGCAATCTGAATCCTTCGCTGCAAATTAGGCTGTAGCTCAGTGTTCACTGTCATGACTCCAATGAGCTCACTTCCTCAGGAGCAGAGCCGTCGTCCATCGGAACACCGTACGGGCGTCACTCTTGGAGAGAAAACGGTGTCCGGACAAATTGCCGAAAGGCGATTTACCGAATGTCATTTTGCCGAATGCATTTCGCCGAATGTCATTTTGCCGATGTGCTTTTTGCCGACGTGTCAAAAAATCGAAATGCTAAAAGTCGAAATGCCATTTGCCGACATGCCTTTTTGCCGAAATGCCAATTTGCCGAAATGCTTATAAGTCGAAATGAAAATTTGCCGAAATGCGATTTGCCGAAATGTCGATTAGTCGAAATGTCAATTAGTCGAAATGTAAATATGCCGAAATGTTAATTTGCCGAAATGTAAATTTGCCGAAATGACAATTTGCCGAAATGTCAATTTGCCGAAATGTCAACTTGCCGAAATGTGAATTTGCCGAAATGTCAATTTGCCGAAATGTCAATTTGCCGAAATGTGAATTTGCCGAAATGTCAATCTGCCGAATTGGCAGTTTGCCGAAATGTCAATAAGTTGAAATATAACTTGACCGAAATGTCAATCTGCAAACCTAGGTTAGGTTAGGTTAGGTTAGGTGGTGTTTATTTACTTAGGACCTATCACCAGTTTGGTGCAATCCCCAAGAAAGAAGCAAATCACATGATATCCTTTGACCTCCTGATTTCATAACTAATAATTATTCATGGCACAAGCAAGTTTAAAAGCACCAATACCATGTGGAAATAAACATCAAATTGCTCGTGGCGAAGCAGTGCAGTGCCGAAGGCAATGCCTTAGGAGAGATTACAGGCAAAGGTAAGTCAAATATTTTTAGGTTAACCCTCGCCGGCCGAGGGGGAGGGGTGCATGTGCCGCACCCTATAGGGTTTTTTTCGCGATAGCTCCGAACACGCTGGCGATAGAGAGCTGAAACTTGGCATAGCTGACCTTTGATTCAAGCCGGATCTTTTTACACCAACCGCATTTTCGGGTCAGGTTAGGCCACCGACCTATGACGTCATAAGTGAACCTCTGCACGGTCTTCAGATGTCGCAACTTTGCAACGCCCTCACGGCCAGAGGAGCTTTCACAGGGAAATGAAACTTGCAGGACCTAATATCAATTACGAGTCTCACAGCTTGTATATCTCAGATTTTCCTAAAGGTTATTTGAGGTCAGGTCATTTTCGTGACCTCGTTATAATGCATTATAAGTCAAGAAGAAAAATGAATGGAAACTGCTATTCTGGCGCCGGGAACGACCTCTAACTATCTCAAGCACACAGAATCGTGATTTGTTGACGCACTCCTTGCAAGGTTAGATGCGTAACTTTTGCAATGTTGACCTTGCGTGACGTCATTTATGACGTCATCAAGGTCATATTAGTTTTTCATCAATAACTCCCGATCTAATTGAGCTAGCGAGTCGGGAAAGCCACCAATGGACTCAGGAAGACCTGCCGAATCGAATGATATGCGACATGACCTCTTTCCACAAGCTTGATGACCTGGGGTGCTGACCTGACCGTGACCTGAGGTCAACACCCTAAGTTGACCTGACCCAAACAAAAATTATATCATTTGACGCGCCTAAGCAAGGCAAATACGATGCTGCCAAAATCGCGGCCCTGCGGCCCTTTGTGGCGAAGTTATTCGCCAAAAACTGAACCGTATCTTGGGGCACTTGACCTGACCTCAGAGGTCACCAGTTGACGTAGGACCTTAAAATCGGGTATCAATCTCTGCGTCTCGTAACGGCGCACACGCTCGTTTTTTTCCGCGACGCGCCAGCTCCACCAGGGGCGAAACGACTAATAAGCATTTCGCAAATTGGCATTTCGGCAAAAAGGCATGTCGGCAAAATGACATTCGGCAAAATACATTCGGCAAAATGACATTCGGCAAATCGCCTTTCAGCAATTACCACCTCGGCCGGCGCGTATGTTAAAAACCAATAGGTCCGGTGAGGGTTAAATTGTTGTGTATCTGGCTTCAGGCCGAGGGCCTGAAGCCTGGTGCACAACCACTTAACCTAAAAATAATTGACTTATCATTGTTTGCAATCTATTCATGTGAGTATCTTATTCCTTATCCACGGGTAGGCAAAAATCAGTAGGTCAGGTTAGGTAAGGTTTGGTTATGTTTTTCTTATACTTTGGTGACATGTAAGTGGGTTTCTTTACCTTTGAAAAGCGAGTCGGTCCTAAAGTTAATACTTACGGGTCAGGTTAGGTTAGGTTAGGTTAGGTTAGGTTAATTTCGGCTAATTGGCACTTCGGCAAATTTACATTTCGACTAATTAGCATTTCGGCAAATTACCATTTCGGCGAATTGACATTTCGACTAATTGACTTTTCGGCAAATTGACATTTCGGCAAATTACATTTCGACTAATTAGCATTTCGGCAAATTAGCATTTCGACGAATTGACATTTCGACTAATTGACTTTTCGGCAAATTGACATTTCGGCAAATTGACATTTTCGACTTATTGCATGTCGGCAAAAAGGCATGTCGGCAAATTGCATTTCGACTTTTAGCTCTTCGCCCTTTTGACACGTCGGCAAAAAGACACGTCGGCAAAATGCATTCGACATATTGACATTCGGCGAATAAGCATTCGGCAAAATGCAGTTCGGCAAATTGTCCTGTAACCAGAGAAAACACCCATTTTCACTAGCAGTGCTTAAGCCCAACTTGAAAAAGGCGTCACTCTAAGAGAGAAAATATCAATTTTCACTGGCAGTGCTAAGAAGCCCAAACTGAAATTAAAATTGAAAATGAAATTGAATACCTACACTTCAGCTTTCTTCGGCTGAGAAGCGAGCAGTCCACCTCACCGACTTCAACCGTGTCCGTATCCTACGAGTTTTACCACAATAATGTTTGGCACGTTGTCACCTTTTCACGTCTTTCACTCAACTCGCACCACGTTGACGTTGCACTATGCCCTTGCACTATGCCACGTTTCCGAGACACGCCACACTGCGCGCCCGATCGCGGCCTCAGGCAGAGCGGACGGCTGCTTCGCCTCCGGGCATGGTCACGTGACAGTCTGGGCGGTAGGGGGGGGGGGCACGGAAGACGACGCGGCCCACAGAGGCGGTGTCCGGTGACAGCCATAAAAGTGTGGGGCAGGGGGATGTCGTCCCGGTTCTTCCCATGTATTATTCGCCAATCAGCTTAACACTACCGGTGACGTCACTGGAGGACCGCCAATCGGGGCCGGTGCGGCCGGCCGGCCGGCCGGGCCCGTAGAACGCCAAACGCAGACGTTTTCAGAAAAGCGTAAGCCGTATAGATACAGGGTGGCGCCGGTAAATAACCACAAATTTCAAACCTGTGTTACGAGGAAACTATTTAGTGCAAAGCAATAATTTTTTGCATTCATGTGCCATGCTTTATGTAAATTGTTGTCCATAGCAAAAGGGAACGTTGCAGCTGAAGATGATAGCGGAAGAAATGAAAAGGCACGCGGTCATTGTGGCGCTTCACGCCGGCAGCGAGGCACCCCAGGTCGCCAACTTCCTCAGGGTCTACAGAAGCCATGATTATAAAGTCGAGCGGATCTTGGATGAGTCTGTGGGCGACGTTCCGTCTGTGGCAAAGCGGAAGAAACATCCCCGACGATCTGATGCCGTCAGAGACGACGATTTCATTGCAAAAGCCGAGAACATCGTCGACGACGACCCGACGTCGACGTCACCGTCGATGACGGTGACGTCGTGAAGCCCTGGATCTACCGAGTGGCTGAGGAAGGCCCTATGTGTTCCAACAAGACTCTGCACCCGCTCTCAGGCCAGGGTGACGCAGGAGTGGATGAGCGCCAACCTGCACAGCCACATCACGCCCGAGCTCTGGCCGCCAAACTCCCCGGACCTGAACCCGCTCGACTATTACGTGTGGGGCGTAGTCGAGAGGGACACTAACAAACACCCACACAACAATATTGACTCTATGAAGTCAGCCATCAAGCAGATGATGGTCAAGATGGACAAGACCATGCTGACCAAGGCCTGCGCCCGGTTCAGGCCGCGCATCGAGGCCGTCATCGACGCGGAGGGGGATTCATCGAGTGAAGTCTGCTCGACAGGTCGCCATCAGTCACCCCAGTTCCAAGCTTCCATCCAATGCACTGACTTTTGTCAAAAAATTAATGTTTTGTGTGGAGCACATATTGTCTTCATTTATCGGCGCCACCCTGTACAGTCGTGGACATGGGTGGAGCTTTTCCAGGGAAGTTGGTGGGGCAAAAAGTCGTCAAACCCACAATGTCCGATTATAAAGTTGAATAAAATGCCACACTGAATCAATTCCTATCATTACAGACATATTATTTTGCATCAAACAGACATTCCAAAGCCATTCAATGCGAAAAAAGATTAATTTGCAAAGCAACAAAGTCTTAGAAATCAGCTAAAGACGCTAAAGTTGGTGGGGCAAAACGCTTATTGGTGGGGCAAAATACCAAGTTGGTGGGGCAGCCGCCCCGCCAACTGTATAGGAAGCTCCGCCCCTGGTCGTGGATGGATTTTTGCTGTGATTCGGCTCTCCAAGAGTGCGTCAGGGTACCAGGACCCGGACAAAGGTCATGGTGAACCGGCATCTGATAAGATCCGCTCACCACTTAGCAGCCGACTTCGACCCTTCACTCTCGTAAAACACAAAAGCTTGCCGGTCATCAATCCACCTGCATCTCTGCATCTGCTTACTACCTATATCGACTAGTTACTGCAGCCGTTTTGGAGCGGCTCACGGCCGATAACACACCGGACGTGCGCTAGCCGTCGGTGCTAAGCGCTAACCATTGAGTGCGCGTGGCCGACTGCCGCCCCGATGGCGCTGGCCCCCGGCACCGGCGCGGCGCTGCTGACCCATGGGGGGGGGGACTGCTAATTAGTTGAGCCGGAATTGGGATAGAAGCCGGTATGGGATTGGGATAGAAGCTCAGCGAGACTAAGGGATTGTGTGATGCCTTCGGTAGGCCCCTCAAAATCACCTGTGTAGGGCCCTCAGGGCCGCCGGTTATGAAGCCTTTGGAGGCACTGGTGTGGGCCCTCACAGGTACCGGTGTGAGGCTCTCAGATGCATTGGTGCGGGGTCCCCAGAGTTGCCACTGTGGGCCCTTAGAGGCGCCGGTGAGGGTCCTCACAGTTGCCGTTGTTGGCCCTCAGAGACACTGCAGTGTGGGGTTGTCACAGTCGGGTGCGGGACCCTTAGAGCTGCTGGCTCGAACCCTTTACAGGCCGACAGGGGCTCTCAAGAGGTCTGCGGTGCCTTTGGGAGCCCTGTGGAGTCCTTAGAGACCAGCAAGATACATTCAAACGCCAGTGGGGCCCTCAGAGTCGTCGGTGTGGGGCCTTCAAAAGTCACCGGTGAGTGGCCGTCCGATGCGCAGGTCCCGTCTGAGGCCGTCAGAGGCTCCGGCGTTGAGCCCCCAGAGCCGCCGATAAGAAGCACTGGTTTCGGGACCTCATTCAAGGGTGCCGGTCGCACTCAGAGGTGGCAGTGTGGGGCCCTCAGCTAGGCACCGGTGTGAGGCCTTCACAGCCGCCGGTGAGGGCCCTCGCAGGCGCCGTTGTGGGGGCCTTCAACCATTGGTTTAGGGGGTCATCGCAGGCGTTTGTGGAACCCTTAGAGCTGCTGGTCCCTGATAGGCCGGTAAGGGCCCTCAGAGGCCGGCAAGTAGCCCTCAGAGGTCGCCAATAGGCCCTGAGAAGCCGGCAAGGGGCCCTCAAAGGCCGACAAGGGACACTAAAAAGCCGGTGTGGGGCTCTTATGGATAGAAGTGTGGCTCTTCGGAGCACATAAGGTGTTCTTCAGAGCCCTGTGCGGCCCTTCTGAGTCGAAAGATGCCAGCGTAGACCCTCAGCCGCCAATTGGCGTCGCAAGGCCCCTCGGGCCCGAGAGGCCCCCTGATCCGATGGGGGCATGTGCCCCCTGCTCCCCCCGATGCAGATAGAGAATGCAATCGGCGGTGCGGGCACAACAATTGCAATTGTTCCTTCTCCCGTCGCGAGGTCGCCCATCCGACCCATATCCCATGATTTGTCAACCCTGGGGCTCGGGTCGGCAATGTACCGGCAAGGAAATCAGCTTTAGTTGAGTAAAAAAGTTATTAAAGGTAGACTGCCACCTTTTTTTCACAAAACGGTTTTCACTAGAGCTGAGCCACCTATGTCCCAGACTGAAGTCGGTTTTCCGAAATTCGAACCCGTTTGCGAGAAATCGGAGACCAAAGTTCAGTTTGATGCCATTTTTTTAGTCCAAGAAAACCGACATCTCTACTGTTTATCGATAACTTTGAAACATGAATTTTCTTATCTTTTGGCAAATATATGTCAAAACTTTGATTGTTTCGAGATCAGAGAAGAATTTTGGAGTGTCAAAATAAAAGTTAAACTTATATATTCAGTAGTTCATTTTTTCCAAAAAAGTGTGGGAAATGGGGTTTAACATGGGCCAGACCCATTCCAAATGAGCCATGATTTTTAAATGTTTTACGAAGTTAAATGCAAAAAAAAATTAAACATGGCCAATTTCTTATGAAATCATATATTAGTAAATCATAAAATACCTTACTTTTTCAAATAAAATGTAATAATCTTATGACCTTGAAGTCTAGTGATGTGTAAACATTGTCGCTAGACATCAACCGATTGATAATTGTATGATAATCGATAATTTTTTTCGCGATTCACGTGATGATACTTTGTCAGGTGAATTCTAAAATTTTGTTTTATCCAGGGAATAAATCATAGGCCGATCTGAGAAAACTTTTTGAAGGTGGCAGTCTTCCTTTAAGAGTCATAAGTTGTCATTACGTTCAGTAATAACAACTATACGGTGCCAAATGTACCCGACGTACAGCTTGGAGCCGGGCGCCGCCCGGTCTCCACCAGTGACGTCACGCTAATGCTTAGCGACCGGTCCATTGGAAATCGCGGGATGATTCTACCTCTCTTATACGGCCTTGGTGTGGGGAGGGGAGGGGTGACGTGGTAGAGCTGTGTCCAACGCTGATCGGCATTTGATTCGAGCCGTCATTTAGTCATTGGACTTTTACTATCAAGATATTACGTATCCATGTGTACTTATATCGTACCAAGGTGTAATTAAGGTGTGAACCTAATTACCCACTTATTCCTCTATTCCAATTATGCTCTATATAAGTACTCGTCAGGCTGATGTTTTCGAGATATCAGCATGCAAAAAGCTTGAGAGTAAGTAAAAGGAACACAACAGGTACGGGCACTTAGATTTAGCCGAGCAGAAACTTGGCTACTATAGTTAGAAATGAGAAGAGTAATACCGCTCATCTCGTCTTAGGTCAACGATTTGGCATCAGAAGTACGAAATTGTAATTATTTCTAGTTCTACCGTGCAACATTTCATTCTTAGTCCCCCGACGGTATTTTCTGTGGAAAGAACTGACGAAAGAAGCCTGCGTGACTGACGTCCACCTGTCCTTTCCCAGTCATGCCGACATCCGAGGTCTCCATCGTCCTCACCAACTCGTCACCGACCGAGATGGAGGAGACGGACGGCCTGATGTCGTCCCTCGTCACTGTCACGCCCGGCGTCACCCTGTGACGTCACAACTGACGTCAGTGCGCGGGACCGCTGAGAGGACAGCTTGGGACGTCTGGTGATGTGATTTACGGCTGACGTCAGTGGCGGATGACGTGTGTGATGTCGCTCTGATGTGGCAAAGAACTGCTAGTGATAATTGAGTACCTATACGCTCCACGTGCTAAACTCTCACAAGAAAGACAGTGAAGATAAACGATATCATAACAGTGTAGGGTGTCTGGTAATGAGCAGTCGCTGACTTCCGTGACAAGGCATGGCGGACGCAATTAAGATAACGTCGATCTTATTTAGGGGAAGCGGGGGTAGCACCGCCATGTGGGAAACACCGCCATCCTCTCTATCGGCAAAACTCTGAATTGTAAATGTAAACACCCGCCATTTCGGTGTCCGAACGGAAACGGGACGCCGCGTGAGGTAGGTTTCGCTAAGATTTATTTGATTTTGAGATCGCAATTGCCCATTTTGTGAATTTCAAACCATCGTTGTAATCATTTGGCATGTTTGAGCAGCAAGTAAGTGGTCATTTCAAGTCAAAATGCCTTGATTTTTACGTTAAATTTGAGGGCATTAAGTGCTCTTTGTTGAAAAAGGAATTACAGAAGAATCGCGTCCCGGCTTGTTTTGCTGTCGGGGCGTTGTCGGTCCATAACTGTATGTGGGGTAACACCGCCATGCTCGGCGGTGCTACCCCAAGGGGTGGCAAAATGGATAAAGCCGCAATGATGATTCACTCAGCTCGGAGAAGAGCTTTAGTTAGGCCGCAAACGTCGTCTGTTTTTTAACCTCACGTTTGACTTCACTGGATGTTTCGAAATAAACGTGAATTTGTCATGCTTTGCATGCATATTGTCCGCAACAAACAGTCTGATCTGTGACAAACTAACAACCAACTCTTGTGCATAGGCGCGGGAGCCGGGGGGGCAGTGGGGGCAGCTTGCCCCCCCAACTCTGGGGCCGTGGGGGCGGTGCCCCCACAGCTTTGAGACGGAATACCATACTTTTTTTGCAAATGTTTTCTTTTTTTGTTGAAAAAGCCGAGGGGTGAAAAATAAGTGGCCTAAAACCGGTGAGAAAACTAGATTTGGGGGTACCCTAGGTTAATCTCTATTATGGTGTGCCCCCCCAGTCGGAAAGTAGTTCCCGCGCCCCTGCTCTTGTGTGTCTTATATGAGTTTGAGTTACTATTTCAGACAGCAGTAACGCTTCCAAGGGTGGCTGTCACCGTAAGGCCGATCTGTGGATAACATCGCCATCAGTGGCGGTGCTACCCGCACATTTTTTGGAGGACGAAAAATGCAGGACTTGTTTTCGACGTCTGTAAAGTAGCGAAATTTTATAATGGAGCGCTGGAAACTATGCCAACATGTAGGAAAACATTCCTACTTTCACATGAATGCAAAAGAGCTTCGTTTTTACTACGCATATCAGCTCGGTGAGCAGAAATGCTTAAGGTGGCGGCGCTCCCCCCGCTTCCCCTAGATCAGAGGAGCAGCAATGTTTTGTGTAACATATCTTGTACCAATTTTTGTTTACCGTCGGTGCTTCTGTTTCCTAAACCAACCACTCAATGCGGTATCGCGTTGAATTAAAAATCATGACGCCAACCCATCCTAAACCAACGACACTCGTCGCGAACGAGTGCGACCCGCAGTTCAGTTCTGATGGTCTCACTCGAAGCGAGCACGCCCCGCCACTCCCCGCGCCGTCTAGCCTCTCGGCACTCCCACCCCTCTCCCTGGGCGGGCGATCAAGGCGGCTCGTTCGCCCATGTCCGACCCATTAGACCCCTGGGGAGCATGTGCCCGGCCCCAGCCTCTCTTCCCGCTGCTGAGGGCGGCAGTGGCAGTGGCGGTGGCGGTGGCAGTGGCGGTGGCGGAGGCGACATTGGCTGGGTGAACGATCGATGTTTATGTTTATTTTTTGTTTGTGGTGATTCGGTCGTCGTGGTTTCGCCTGTGTGGAGATTATATGAGCGGTGATGGGAATGACGGGAATGGTGCAGAAGTCATGGAATGGTGGCGATGGTGATGGTGGTGGCGCTGTAGAAGCGATGGGGCTCCTCGAGTGGCGGTGGTGGCAGAGGCGATAACGAGGGTGACGGCGGTAAGCCGCGGCCACCCGTCCTCTGAACGAGCGTGTGCTCTAGGAAACGCCGGCAAGAGGTCGGTAGCGGCGTGATGGCTCGTAACGAGCGCGTGCCGCCTCCAGACCGATTGTGACAAATGTCCCTTTCTCTTTCAAAGCAGTCAGTTTGGCAAGCACCGGTGCAGCCTATAGCAGCCCGCCAACGCACTGTATTGTGTGGGGCTGAGCAGTCTCTTGAAGTTGGCCTGCGGGCTTCCTAAACACAGCCAAAAAGGCTCGTTACGGTCCCGTTTACAGTTGATGACTGCGGGTGAAAGCGACACGGGATAGTCAGACGCGATATAAAAACCTTCAGACGACAGATGTAATGTGACGTGCTACATTTAACGAGCCAACAGGGACGGAAATGTAACAACAGGACGGAGTTAGTTAACATCTCCACGAAGGATGGATGCTGGACCCGAACCAGGGTGCCCGTAACGGCGTACCAGTGGCCGAGCTGGATCGGCATCGCCCTCGGTTCGGTCACATCTTCCAATGCAAGTTGCCAAGGGGACAGAACGTTGTGCCAACACGAAACAAAGGTATCGGTGGCCAATTACTAACATTCAAACGCGTGTGACGAGGTAATGGGACTATTCACGAGCCTCATATGTGTCCACCGTAATAGATGTCCGAGAGTGTTGATGCGCTCGGGATAAGTGTCACTGATCACTGATCATTATCCCGGATAGTTGCCTATCCAGTATTGGTGCGTGTGTGTGGCTGTATTCAGAGAAGGAAGGTTGGAGAGTGCATAAGGTCGTGTTCAGAAGTGTGCGAACCATCAGTTAACGCATACATATGCGTACTGTGCGTACTTCTGTAGACTGTAGACATATTGTAACTGTATAATATTGGAGATATTGTATACATGACAGGTGCTGTCGAATTTGAATATAAATATATTTGCCCATCATTTCATCTCGCGTTGACGAATGTATGCATACAAATTCAACACGAACAATTGACACATTCCGAGTTTAACGGCGAAAAGCGTTCTATGCATCGTTTTATATTAAAAAAACGAGCAATAAAGTAAATCGGTTACCCTTCAAAGCATTGTTCGGGAGAGTAAAGTGTTAGCTGTTACAACGAAACACATCAATGAAGAAAATCAACAAAAACGTATGAGTATGCATAATGTGTTTCACTTTTCAAATACATCGCTCTAGAGCGATATCAATGCACAAATCAGTATCTACCGTGTTATTTGAGCACCCCCAAAACTAACGATCCTTCCTATGAAAACTAACTACCATTTCATCACTAAGGCACCTGCATCATTCCCTACCCCCTAGCTCCCGGCAGCGCATCTCGCTATGAGTAAAGTTAATTTGTTCGTCACGTCGTGTGCACTCCATGCCATTACCCAGCACATCGGTCGACAGAGAGGCACCTTTGATCATGGAAGCACATCGCATAGCATCTACATAGCAATTACCCAGCAGCTTCTCACCAGTGTGCGCACACAACCGCACTTTCCACTTCGCTTGGCGAGCTTTTACTGAGCACTCGGTCACACCTGGTGCTCTTGGAATGTCCCGAGTGGTGCTCTTGGAATGTGGTCCTTAGCGTCTATCTACCCTGTATAGCGTAAACCCATCCAAATATCCAAACATCCCCGTAACGAGACCCTGATTCGGCCCCTACTCCATGCATTACTAACACCCTGAGGGGACCCGGCCGACCACATCGCGGGACGATCAGCTGGCGTGCGGAGTCGGGCCGTCGACTACACCTCGAGGACGATATTTCCCCGGGCGCCGGCCGAGTTGATGATGTCCTCGTGCGCTCGGCCCGCCTGTAACCGGAGCACGACGTCAATGGAGGGGCGCGGACGCGCCCACAGGAGAGGGGGAGAGGGACGGAGGGAGAGGGAGAGGGAGGGAGAGAGAGGGAGGGAGAGAGAGAGAGAGAGAGAGAGAGAGAGCGTATGTGTGTGTGCATGATGACATTGAAAATAACTCAGAAATCTAATGTACATAAGCTACACTCGTAGGACGTTACGTCGCAGCTCACATTTCTTTCGCAAACCTCAGAGAATTAGTATTGCCGTCATGTGCACTGCTCAACAAAGATACAATATTGCCGTAACAAATGGCTCTCAGGGGACACATTTGCTGCAGAATATATCCCACGTGAACGGTTCTATACAACTAGACCTTTTTTCTGCGCTCAGGGGACTAATCACAGGAGATAAATATGCGCGGGCGAAAACAAAGAAAACCGTGTAAAAACGTAACAAAAAATGGAAAATTGAAGGAGGTTATTGCACATGTTCATCCTTCAGCAATCAGCATCACAGTCGTAGAGTTCAATGTTAACAAAAATCGATCAAATGCATTCGTACTCGAAGGAAGATTGAATGAGCAAAGTACCAACAGACCTATAGTTCATAACATGTTATAAACAGACATTCAAACTTGAAAGATTATTGGTTCGGATCATTCCACATATCTCAATTTATATTTTCTAGTCAGAAAAAAAGAAATATTATAAGCATGAGGAATGAAATCACCCGAATCTGCTGGTTTGCTTGCGTACATTTGTCTGTCACTCCACTCTGCAACCAACAACAGCATTCCGCCCGAGCTCCACGTCGTCCCCCTCCCCCCCCCCCCCGACGTCTCGGAATCAGTGTCGGTGTCGGAGGCCGCACGGGCCACAGCCGGCGCGGCTCGGATGATAGTCCCTCTGACAGGGACAAACACACCTGCCGGCTGCCACGGAGCTCGACCACACGGCCCGTCCTCAGAGACCACCCGTCCCCACCGCCCGTCCTGAGGGATGGCGCTAACGACGGAGTCGGCCGGGGCTCGTGGCTGGCGCACGGATGCCGTTGTGACACCCGTGGGACCGAGCGGGTGGGAGACGGGGTGGGCGGGACAAGATTCTTATAGATAGCGGGGGAGTGCACTACGTAGTAGGAGAAGCGCGATGGAGGTATAGGTGGGAACAGGGATAACGGCGCAGATACGGAAAGCAGGTTGTTGAAAAATGAAATATGGAAAACATCGACACAGTATCATGGGGTGAGATAGCATATCAAAATTGGAAGCGTGACCCTGGACCCCGGTGGTTTTGGGCGGTATTTGGCCGGCCAGTTTAGGAACCGGCTGGCGCCTGTACTATCACCTCTATATCGATCGGCGGTTTATCTTATCGCTCAGTGCCGGTATAAAAAGGACTGGCGCAGTGTGGCTATCAACGCGGGGGAAAAAGTCGCTCAGGACCGGGAAAATTCAGCTTCCTCGTACCACCTATAAGTAAAGTAATCTTGGTACCACCCACACCCAGGTCAGGCCTAAATACGCACAAGGCGCAGGACAGGCTATTTTTATCTCCCTTACAGAGCGTAACATAAAATATAGCATCCCGGAACATAAGGTATCGTTACTAAGATGCAAAGGGATGTAAAGTCAAGCGAAACCACCTTTTCACATACCTCGTGTAAAAGCGTAAAAGGCTCTGAATATTGATTGTAATGTCCTAAAACATTTACAGACGATAGCAGTTGGAACATTGGTATCTACAGACCACAAACGCAAATTTACTTCAGCGTCGCAGTCTGGAAGGTAAAATACTGTAGACGGAATTCGTTGCAGGCGGGCATAGAAGCAGTTGACAAGCTAGAATAACAAGGGTTCTCAGCACTACTGAGCACCTTCATTAGGGCACCAAAGGACCACTCAATACCCGTCGAATATCGGTCCCAAAGCTGAACAATGCAGGACGTTTGAGGCTTATCTCGCAGCGCAGCACGCGGTCCGTTGCGATACGACCCGGGCCTGGCCGGGAATCCCGATTCGAAGCACCTAATTAAGCCAGAATGGAGGCAAAAGCCAGCAGAATGACGGCCAGGAATTATTTGGCAGCACAAAAGAGCAGTCTCAGCATTGGACGAATATGAATAAACGTGCGAGAAAGATTCTGATATAAGTTGCTCTGAACAGAACAAAGATTATCAGCTTTCGTCGACACTATAAATTCATCTATGAAATGCGCACATAGCTGCAATTAGAGAAAACGTACGAAAATCGTGATTAAATTAGATCCGGCTGAGGCTAGAGATCAAGTTCTCAGAAGCACTCGCAACAGTCAACACAATACCGGTCATTCTCAGAAGCGCCAGAGGGATTCAACTAGCATCTGCAGCAGCAGCAGCCCGCGAGCGAGAAATCCTCCGAGCCGAACTGCTTCCGCCTAGAGAAAGCTTTATGCTAAGTGATGCAAAGTAGGTGTGACAGAGGCTCTTAACTAAGTGATTCTTAGAGTTGTTTGCAGGGCCAAATGTGAATCGTTCCAGCCCGCTGTTTAAGTTGGAGCAGCGCCGGGGGTTTCGAGTGACCACCAGTCACGTCCGGTCGGTAAAGTCTTGTCCGCGAGTCTGTCCGGTTGTCAGTAACGACCTGTCCGCCTGTCAGTGATGTCACTCAGTCTGTCATATCGCATCACTCAGTAAATGCCGTCAGGAGTGCCGTCAAAAGCCATCGCTAGCGATCGGAACACAATTATGACTGCTGTCGGATAGCCGTGCAGAAGAAATCTGAGCCTCATTCCTCACAGCCTACCGCCGCAGCCAATCGACTAGCCTCATGTAAGCATACTAATGCTTCGCACTGGACATGCCAAAAAGGCACAAACACAAAAGAATGCCGCCCATAGGCATGGTACGGACAGCCCGCACCACCCAATGCCATAGCCCCATTACGCGGCTAACTCAATAGCCAATCAGTGACAGGATAACACTAATAATACAATAACACCGCTAACTGCTAACTGGATCAGCGTCCGTCATGGTCCAATGAGCCGCAGGGGGGGGGGGGGGCTGCATCCGGAACGTGACAATGACCGGGCACCATCCATGCCTCTTTGATTATTCCCTGAAATTAGTTTGCGTGCTGGCTAGTCGTAGGTCCTGCATCTTCCCCGTTCTAGAGCGTAGATTTGATTTGCAAGTTGACATCTCATCTGTTACGGGGAAGATTTTGTCCAACGGGTCCCGAATCTCACTTGCTCCGGGGGTAGATTTTGTGGAACATGTCTCCGGTCTCGCTTGTTCCACGGGCAGGATCTGTCCGACAAGATCTGACCTGTTCCGGGGGTGAGTTTTGTCCGACAGGGCTCAGTTCTCACCTGTTCGAGGGGGTAGGTTTTGTCCACGATCGGCGTCATCCAGCCGGCCTCCAGACCCTCGCCGATACGGAGATCCAACTCCTCCCACTCCTCCTGAGGAGATGCAGATTCAGCCGGTTAGAGAAAGATGCAGAAAGGCGGCTCAGAGCGGCACATTATGAACGAGAATTAACAGCAATGAATCACGGAATAAATGTGGTCCCAGACGACATGCATAGTTTAAAACTGACCAGATAAGTTTGCAACCATTCTTCATCATAGCAAAACCTCATTAGTCATCAAAACTCAGAAAAAAAAATGTTCTACGATAGCATCGCTACTTTATAAGGCTTGATTGAACGTCATTGGATGCAAACAGCCAACACAGATCGCTCTCACCTAATGCAAAAGCGAAAACGGCCCGCTGCCACCTGACACAAACACCGACGCTGACCGCTGTCACCTGATGCTACAACCAGAAAGCCCACCCGGTCGCTGGCGACATATGAGCGCGGCTGCTGCTCTTTTGATGTGCTAACAGCATTTCCTGCGGGACTAAAAACGCATCAGCCCCGCCGCCCGGCTAGAATTTAATTCCAAATGAATATAATTTTGCGAATAGTGGTATTAGCCGGGAAAAAAAGCCACCGTGACATTGTTTTAAATTTACAATGGGGCAGTGCAACAAGGCTCTGAACGATTCCATCAGCAGTGCTGATTACAGAAAGTCGAACCGGGATAAGATAAGGCGTATTTTCGCTGCAATGCCAATCGAGCCGCGAAATGAAATCCCAGCGGCTCAGTAATTCTCCATTTCGCCTTTGGTCCCGGTTTCCATGCCAAGTATAGCCTGCGCCCGGGTCTCCGGCCGAACCATTCCAATATAGCTTGGCGTCTGGCGCCGGTCCCGTTTCCGACGTGCGAGCGAACGGCTCGGTAATGCCGCCATAGACAGCAGTTACGGCATCCGGCGTTACTGCCCGGACCGGGCGAACCGCGCGGCCGCCGCGGTCAGCTCATGGGCAGCTAGCTCGGCGGCCAGTGACCGGGGGGGGGGGGGGTTGGTGAGAGCTCAGAAGTCAGAACACGATCGACCAATGTGTGTCGACGACTATGGGCCTGAATATCAACTGAACAATTTATCAATTCGTCAAAAAAAAAAAAAAAAACGCTCCAAAACTGAAAGAGAGTAGTTCCTCAAATGTCTTTGGCTCTAACTAGCACCCACGTTAACGTTCCGCTCCCGGAGACCGTCTCCAACATGCCCTGACCGGCCTCTCTGAACAGACTGGGTCGGCCGGCAGAGGTCACGGAATGGTCTCACGGAGTCTGCTCCGGCCACGAGCAGCGCCAACGAGGCCGCCAGGAGTGGTAGGGTGCCCACGGACCAGTGACCACGCGGTGACCGAACGGACGTGACCGGGCAGAGGTCAACAGGGTCACACAATGGAGCGTCTGTGGCAGTCGTCGTGTGGGCAGGGGACGGTCGGAGCCCGGAGGCGTGAGGGGTGATGACCTCTGACACCGGCGGGGAGGAACTGTCAGAGGGGTTGAGAGGTGACGACCTACCTACCTTAGTGACGGCGGCCAGTGCGCAGCCCATGATGCTGGTCTCGGGACCCATGGTGAGCCGCGGGTCGATCTGGATGCTCCCCCGTGAGCCGATAACCTGGAAAGCAACCGAGACACAGTCTGAGAAAGGACACAGTCGGCCATGGGATGTGACATTACCGTACGAGATGGAACGCTACGGGTCGCTTTACTTCGTAGCACCCGGACACTCCACTCCGGTCGCAGATCCGGGAGTGAGCGACGAAAATGCAGTGTGTGGGACGGCACAGAGCCGACATACAGCCATTACGTAAACGGTAAACCCTGCACACGAGGAAACACAACGATCATCACCGTAAAATTATCACACCTGACGAAAACCAGAGTTAGCAAACATTGCATGTTCAATAGATAGCATGTTACTAGGTCGTTCAAAAAGTTCTCGGCCTAGGCCAGATACACTTTCGGGACAAACCTTATTTCACCTCAGCCTTCAACATAGTTCCCTTTGCGTGCCTCAGCCAGAGCCCAGCGGTCCTGCAGCATACAGATGCTCTTGCTGAAGAACTCTTCCTCAACTCCTTCAAATCAATGTATCACTGACCTCTTTAGCTCTTCATCGTCGTGAAAACGCTGTCCACGAAGTCGTTTCTTCAGAGCTGGGAACAACCAGAAGTCGCTTGGGGCGAGACCTGGGCTGTGGAGTGGGTGATTCAGCTGGTGGAAGCCGCATTCTTGCACAGCATCCTGAGCAACGTGAGACCTGTGCACCGGAGCGTTATCGTGCAGCAGCAGAACGCCCCGACGCAGCTTCCCTCGACGCTTCTGCTTCACTGCAGCGCGCAGCTTCTTCAAGAGCTTGGCATAATAAGCACCTGTGATAGTCTGCTTGTGTGCGAGAAAGTCAACCAGCAGTACACCATGGACATCCCAGAACACAGTGAGCATGATCCTGCCAGCAGAAGATTTTGCTCGTTACCGACATGGCCTTGGAGACCCTGGATGACGCCATTCCTTTGCTTCAGCCTGGGTTTCGGGATCGTAGTGGTGCATCCAAGACTCATCACCAGTGGCTAGGCGATCAAAGAAGTGCTCTTCGGCCTCCAGCATCGGAAGAAGCTCATTTGAACATGCCCTATGGTCAGCGCGCCTGATGGTCGTCAGCATTCTGGGCACCCATCTACTGCAGACCTTACTCATACCAAGCCTTTTGTGGATAATGGTTAAAACCGATCCCGATGAAATGCGCAGATCTTCGGCTATCTGCCGAACAGTTATTCTGCGATCAGCCATGATCCGCATTTTCACAGCGTCAACGTTCTCTTCGGTGATGGCCGGAAATGGGAGGCCTTCTCGTGGATCATCGTCAAGAGGCTGCCGGCCCCGCTTGAAGTCCGCTGCCCACTTCTTGATAGTGCTGTGCGAAGGTGATGAGTCACCATACACCTTGGTTAGCTCATCAATAATCTCAGTCAGGGGCTTCCCCTTCTTTACCAAAAATTTAATGACCGCTCTGTATTCAATTTTCTCTATTACTTTTTGATCGCCCGACCTGCAACTAAACCAGAGGACCGGTGTCATGCGTTAGTCATTGCACAGGAACGAAAACAGCACATTTTACTCACAAAACATGCCTTTACCTCGGGGCAAAAGGAGAACTCCGTACGAAATGTGGAAGTAGGGTAGGCCGAGAACTTTTTGAACGACCTAGTATTTCTACAGATTATATGAGGAGGCAAATGTCCGAGAGCCATGCACCATACATTTGTCTGTGGTATGTGCGTCCTTTCCTTCATCTAGTTCCACCATCAGCTTTGATGCGGCAGTTTCGATATTCGATCCGCCTTATAAGAGGTGGCCACGGGGAGATTTTCATCCGATTACCTTATCCTCACTGAGTGAATCCTTAAGAGTGGCAGCGAGGCAGGAAATGGGCTCTCGAGAAGACGTTATCGAAAGGAACCATTTGGAAATACATATACAAAATCAGTCTAAGACTGATAAAAAAATGAGAAAACGAGCCAGTTATCGAGATGACGAGAAATTCAAGAGTTGAGAAATATCAGGCAACAATCCTACAAGTGTGAAAAATATAAACGCAGCGACTTTTCATTATTCGCAATATAAAATACGTGGCCGCATTATTTGTGTATTTCGCTTTGATTCATCTCGTTCCACTTCAGGTCACCTCAAAAGTAATAACGGAGATGAAAGGCTGGAGGCAGCGCCTCACCATAGTTGCATCTCCCATTTCATTTTTCTCAGCTGCCTCGGAATTCGGTGGCAGCCGGGAATGAAGCATCAGATTTTGCCGTGCAAATGGAAGAATAAAAGATGAAAAGAAACATCCCAGCGCTTCCAGCGCGGCGGCGCGTTTTATTCTATTACAGTTGACGGGTTGGCCGTCCGCTCTGACCTCCCAGTTTGACCACAGACCAATCAACCGCAACTGATTCTCTGAATGGAGCAATCATCCGGCACCGGGTCGACGGCCAACTCCTCGCAAAGTTC
This sequence comes from Amphibalanus amphitrite, assembly GCF_019059575.1. Lineage (NCBI taxonomy): Eukaryota > Metazoa > Arthropoda > Thecostraca > Balanomorpha > Balanidae > Amphibalanus > Amphibalanus amphitrite. The sequence continues at coordinate 1,141,624 of NW_024881514.1, forward strand.
CGGCGAACTCGCCGCCGTGAGCCATGACGGACGACGATCATCCCGACCTGACTCGGGTAGCCGGGGTCAAATCCCGGCCTCTGCCGCCGCCGACAGAGAAGTGCGCGTTCTTGGGTCAGACCTCCGCCGCTGCCGGCTCGCTCTAAGGTCCGAGTCCGACCCCCGCCGCTGCTGCCAGGGGATCAGCGCAGCTTTGCGAAAAGGCGCCCAGCTGGGCGTTAGAAGCGGAGCGGCTCCTGGGAAGACAGGCGGTCTGTTGTGTTATTCCGAGGCGGGATAGGCGCGGGATCATGGGATATGAGACGGAGATCTGCCTTGTGTGACGGAGAGCGTTCAGTGTACGAGGAAGATCATGGTAATGTATGCAGGTCGAAGGTATCCGTTCAAACATTAATAAATGATGGAACAGAATTTAAATATATTTCTGAAGGATGGCACAACAATAGGTACTTGTGGAAGACTTACTTAAAAACGCATCAGCTCGGAGTTCCGTATAAAATGTCTAACAATCAGTGTTTCGCTGAACACACTGTTAATTACGGTTCATCAGTCTCATTCGTGTAAGCTCAAGTGGTCTTTTGCTTCCTGTTCTTTTGAACTCTAGCACGGCGTAGAAACTATCAGGTGACATCAATTACGGTTATAACGGCTGCCTGTGGATTTTCTTCCACCCGAGTTCAGTTGATATTAGCTGAATCGGACACCGGCCAGCGGTTACAGGTGGCGGACGAAACGAGCACAAATATAGCGTTCGCACAAGAAACGTGCGGTTGAGAAATATCAACCGCCCACGACATCCGAGCTATATCTGTGGCAAAACAGACATCTACAGGGTGGACAAAAAAGGATGGAAACATTTTAAACTTGATAAAACATGTATCATTGCATGCATGTGACTGGGAATGATACCAAACAAGAGTACATTTCGTGGAAATTCATAATGGCATCACTCTCATACGCTTTCTCTCGTTTTCAGTCTCTCACAGCAGATGTTCGAAGTGACCACCTTCGCGAGACAGGCACAGAGCGACCAGCCTGGCTGCTGACACGATAGCCCGCTTGTATGGCTCACACAGCCTTGCTGATCGCTCTTTTCAGTTCAGAGGCTTTCTGGACCTTTCTTGTAGACCTGGCCCTTGAGATGACCCCACAGTAAAACATCCATAGGGGTCAGGTCGGATGAGCAGGTAGGCCAGTTTCGACTGGCACCGCGGGATATCAGCCGGTCACCGAAGTGGCTTTCGATGCACTTGAGCGTTGTTTTTGCGATGTGAGGAGGCGCACCGTCTTGCTGGAACCACATAAGGTCTATGATGAGGCTGCCATGCTTCGTTTGGACTCGCTCTCAGAACTTCCTCAGCGCCGCCTGGTATGCGCTGTTGATTGACGGTCACGGTGTCGCCGCTCCCTTCCTCGATCCAAAGTGGACCCACGATTCATTTTCCGCTGAGGGCACACCATTTCGGTGACCTTGCTGCTGTGCAGTGACTTCTTTATCATCTCATCTCAAGGGCCAGGTCTACAAGGAAGGTCTCTGTGACCTGAAGAGAGCGATCACCAAGACTGTGTGAGCCATACCAGCGAACATGTGTCGTCGGGCTATCGCGTCAGCCACCAGACCGGCCGCTCTGTGCCTGTCTCGCGAAGGCGGTCTCTTCGAACATTTGCTGTGAGAGACTGAAAACGAGAGAAAGCAGATGAGAGTGATGCCGTTATGAATTTCCACGAAATGTACTCTCGTTTGGTACCATTTACAGTCACATGCATGCAATAATGCATGTTTTATGCGAGTTCAAAATGTTTCCATCCTTTTTGGTCCACCCTGATTGTCGGATGTTGTGAATATGATATGCCTCCGAGCTTCATATCAAGTATTAGGCCGATGGCTAAAAATAATTATGATAAGATTCAATCGTGGTATCGACCGTGTAAACTGAGACCTGCGTTGTCAGATGTCGCTGTTATAAACACAGTGCTCGGATTGCCGTGCGTCGATGGAGCAGCGATGGCTAAAACAGCAACAATCCGGCATGGCAATCCGGCAGGGTTGGCATTTCTGCCGGCAAAAACTAGTTTATGCCATTTGCCGGTTTAAACCGGTTTTAACCGGCAAAAAGTGGCAAAAACTAAGAAGTATCACAATGCTATGCCTAGACATGAATTTGAACATGAAATATTTTAAGGGGAATTCGGTGAAAGCTTTATGCTTTCAAACAGAAGTGACATTGACCATTGAAATGCTTCATACTTAACTCAGAAACATTTTCATGGACTATCCATAAGGACTGGAGCTAGTAAGATGCCTTTTGGGGGTGACAAATGAGCCAGTGCAAGGGTGACTGGGTGAATCCTGCACAATCAGAAGTGCGAACGGGCATCGCCACTGATATGCGCACGACGGCACCGCACGGCACCCTACTTACCGTGGCCGCCTTACCCCACTCTCCCCTTATATGGAAATACATTCCGTTGTGGATGTCTACCGACATGCATACAGTTTAAGCAGGGATAAGTACCTAATGAGGCAACTTCAGAATGTTTAGTGCATCTATATAACTACCAGAAATACATTTGTACATTTCAAATACATTCCTAGCTAGGAAAGTTGTAGGTTTGGCCATCTGAGTTTTAGCCAGTTTTTGCCAGTTCTTGCCACCAGAGTTTCTGCCAGCCGGTTTAAACCGGTTAAAACCACTGGCAAAAACCAGTTTTTGCCACCCCCTGCCAACCCTGCAATCCGGTTTACTAATTATTTGTGTACGATCACCGAACCATGCTTTCCCACGGACAACGTGCCGATACCGGCCAAATGCCGACAAAACCACCGAATCGATCAGACCTTTTTGCGACACCATTAGTGGTAGAATCCTTCATCCACCGATCACCGACTACAATCAAAACAGCGCGCGGCCGACTCACCCACACATACCTGGCTACTCGAGCACTTCGGGACGCGGATAAATTGATTTTCCGCGTCGGTACGAACGCAGAGAAAAGCAAATCCAACTCCCACAGACCAGCCGCACGGCGTGCTGATGTCCCATCGATCGGACCCAGGTCGGAGGTGCCACTTACGATGACCCGATCACCAGTGTCCCAAAATTACATTTTGGCTTGGGTGTCAGAGGGGGATATTCCTCACAGTAAAGCGGGCTGAGAGTGGAAAATTGCAAGCTTCATGAAAAAGGGTGAAAATCAGGGATCATCAATTTGCATGTGAGTGTTACAGGATGTGGGAACTGGGAGTTGTTTTTACTAGAGGATTGAAGAAAATATGGAGGAAGTTAAAAGCCAACCACCAAAGGTACACATTACATGCAGATGCTCGTTACGGGTAAAATTGGGAGTGAAAAATTGCTCTGGAAAATTGGAGGTGAGAGTGGAAAACCATTTTCATTTGGATGTCATTTCCCACCCAAACTGGCAAATTTTGGGACACTGCCGATCACAGATTGGAGGTGCCACTTACGACGGACCGGTTTGAGATAAGAGCTGCTACTTACGATGAACCGAGCCAGATTGAAGGTGTTATTCACAATGCCCTTCTTTCAAGTCTAAGCTGCTACTTACCACGAACGAGCCTCAAATGAGAGGTGCTTTCTTACCATGAGATGGTCTAAGACAAATTTTGCCGCTAGTCTACAGGTGCAATCAACGATAAAAGGTCCCAGATTTAAAGCGCCTTTTACAATAATTCCACCTAAAGGAGGTGTTACTTACAACGACCCTGCCCCTGAAGCGCAAGAGCGTCAGGTCGGTCGCCAGATTCACGTTGGCCAGCATCTCCAGAATTACGTCAACTCCTCCATTGGACGCTGCCAGAATTTCCTGGGTGTAACCGGGCCTAAAACATAAAACAGGAACGGTAGCATTAGAAGGTAATGGTATATTAGATCTAAAGTAAAAACATAGCTTGTGCGAGTGACCACCAAATCGCACACACATTTGTCCAAGCAGCACTCATTCCACGATTTAACTGCAGTTGAGGTTCCTAATCGAACTGAGCTCTGTACAGGCCTATTGTATCGGTTGATTCGTTTAAAGCAGCTACGTTTGCAACTAGATAGATGATTACGGCAAAAGAAAACATTCGGTTGCCAGATTAATTCCCTACTGCTTCAGAGCTTTAGCACGGACGTATCATTTCCACCTACGTCCTGTGGTTGAAGACGTGCTCGGCTCCCTGTTCCTGGACGAGCTTCATTCCCTCCTCGGTACCGGCTGTCCCCATCACCAGCATACCTGCAACAGAAGCCGGCGGGTTATCACAGCTGGCCGATATTTGAGACAGCAAAAGCAAGCACGGAAATCAATCGTGATGCTACTACTTCAACAAGAAAAAAACAGCATACCACATCAGGACCTCACCCAATCGCCATCCAAGTCTCTCGACCAAAACCGGTCGATCCGGCCCAGCCCATGCCCTCCCTACATGTCTCGGAGTCGATCCCATCCCGTTTCCAGTCCGTGTCAACACAAACATTTCCGCTGCCGGAGCGGCCCCCTCGGTCGTCGCGGTCTTCCCTCGGTGGGACCCGGGCGACATTTCCACAGTCAGAGCCGTCCGCCCGACGCCGCCGCCACCGCCGCGCCGCCTCTTATCGCGCGGATAGATGGCGACTTTTATGGCGGCGAAATGCCAATAGAGCCGGCCGGCGCGCGTGTTGACAATGCTCCCGGTTTGGAACGGTGGTGGGCCAGAGCGCAGGTCAACGCTAATGGTAAATCACGAGCGACATTTGCGCCATCGGGGAATGGCCGACGCTTAACCCGCGCCCCGTAGGGGGGGGGGGGCCGAAACGGCCCCCCCTGTCCTTTTCGGTCGATATCTCCTAAACGGCTGGAGATATCGCCACCAAACTTTCAGGACCCCTCCGGGCATCAATTTTACACATTGTGACCAAAAATTTTTCCAGAGGCTATGATAGGTTGGCCACAAATGACGTCAGAGTGACGTCATGTTCTGTCATTTTCGACCGAAAAAAGACCTTCGCGAGAAGACCTGTCAGGACTACAGCTTTGAAGATACAGAAAAATGATCAGACATAAAAGGTGTAGAATTGACAGGGCTACAAAACTGCTATCTCGAATTTTTGAAATTTATGAGTTTTGACCCCCAAAAATCAAAAAAGCATTTTTTTGGATATATTCGCCAAAAAATCCAAAAAGTTTTTTAAATTTCGGAAAAACCGGAATATATGTGATAGTACCTACCGTCTTCTACCTACATACCAAATTTCAGATCGATACCTCGTTTTTTGGCCAAGTTATAGCGAAAAAACTGTTCAAAAATGATGACGTCAAATTTTCAAACTCAATTTTTGGCAATTCTAGAACTCGTAGAGCAAAACGAAGACCACCATTAGACTCCCCGTGACGAGCTGCATCGAATCGATACCCATTTTATGCAAAAATATCAACTTTGAAATTTGACCTAATTTGACCTGACCTTGACCTGACCTTTACAAAAACGTGACCTAGGCTGGCCCCAAAGGCTGCCTAACCCACATAATCGCATTTGTCATGTAAAATGGACCATAAAACATGTATCACACGACACATTCATATTGTGACCCCCGGTGACCTGACCTCGCTGTGACCTGACCTGGTATCAGTGACCTCAGATAGCAAGGTATGTGTTTGACGAACAATGTACCATCGATGGTTTTCAATAAATTGCCAATCTACTCGCTTTCACAGCACATTTCTTGAATTGCCTGTGAACGGTGAAAATCTGAGCTTTGACCTGACCTGTGACGTCATCGGTTTGACCTAGGTCAATGAAATTTGGTCACAAGGTAGTTCCCGGGTGGGGCTATCGAACGCCGTTTGAATTTTGAAAATCGGCCGGTAACTTTCCGAGATCTTAGGGGGGGGGGGGCCGAAACGGCTCCCCCCCCCCCTACGGGTGGTAGGGTCCGCCGGTAGCCCTACGGGGCGCGGGTTAAGTAAATGGGTGCTGAATAATTGATGGTAGCCGTGTTGAAACCTTTGTAAGTTACAAAGGTTTCAACGCGACTACCGACCACACAACAATACGACACTGGTTACAAATTATAGCTAGTATACTCTCCCAAAAGTCACACCACTCTCGCTCTCTTCCCTCTTCCCCTTCTGGTCAGTTACCCCGACAGTACGAGCTCAAGTGTCTCGTGTGGGTGAGTTCAGACTCGCACTGGCGTTAGTGCCATGTCTACATGATGTGAGGCTCGTAAGTGAGTAACTGTGAGTTATGTAGAGTAGATCAGGCACCCCGTCCCCGCAATGAGACCCATACCATGGTGTCTGGCGATCTGCACCGCGGCCAGGCCGACTGCTCCGCTGGCTCCATGGACAAGCACCCGGCTGCCGCGGCCGGCGGCGGCCCTGTCGACAGAATAGATGTCAGAGCGAGTCATATGGGGTGACAGGGGAAACATGGGGCTAGTCACGGGAAACACTGGCAGGGAGAGGGGTGCTGGGGAGTTCGTTACCAGCCTCGACCGTTTGTGAGAGGGAGATGTATTACTTCTGGTAGAATAAAGAGCAGACGCATAACGACACTGACTCCAGAGGTGATCTGATCAATGAGGGTGGGTGAGAAGTTCAGAGTCACAGTCACATCCACTCGATTCCAGGAATCGCCGCAACGGCATTTGTCCGCGCTTTACACTCATCACTATCCCCCATCCTCGCCTCTAGCCTGCTCATCACTCGGCTAGAGTGGATGCCATTTAACTGAAGTCGCAGAGTCTCTGAAATTCGCCTGTGCACTGTTTACAAGCCCCAAAAGTAATTTTAAGTTCCGAGCATAAAAATCGCCGCAGTACTCCAGTTTGTGACGCTAGTCACAAAGGTTTAATAAAACCGTCTACCAGCCTCATATAAATACAGAAGTTCCTTAAAATCCTGTTGTTGACAAGGCACTGCTCGCAAACCGATGCTAAATACCATCCGCAGAGCCATCTAGCGAGACAGGTGACAAACAGTGCAGCTCACCGTACACTCTTATTCGCCCGCAAGGTAACAAATGAGTGATGAGCATTAGGGGTGGGCTAAGTAAGGAGCTTGTTACTACGCCTACAAGCCAGTAAATTAGATGCCACATCAAACCAGCCCCTGTAAACGTTGCCCCTTGTCCGTTACCCTTAGCTATCGTCGTGCCAGGTCCGTTCCCCTCGTTTCACATCGGCTAACCAGGTATCACGCCGCGCCCTGCCACTCCCCCGCAGTGTCACGCCGGTTACCTCTGCATGAGCGCGTGCCAGGCGGTGAAGTAGGGGATGCCGACGCCGGCACCCTGCTGGAACGTGAGCCGGTCGGGCAGCGGTCGCACGCACGAGGCCGGGGCCACCGTGCAGCTGGCGTAGGTGCCCGAGGGGCCGCCGTCCGGGCCGCGGCACAGGAACACGCGCTGGCCCACCTGTTCATGCATGAGGGAAGGGAGTTTGTCTTCGATCAATAAAAATAAAGTCGTTCTGCGTGCCAGCAAGTAGCAGCTGTCATTCTGTTTCACCAGTCTGGCTAACACACTGCAAGGTCAGAAGATGTTTAAATAGGTACAGTTTCAATCGATTGGTAACTTCTGCGCACCATGGAACACGAACAATCATGACAGTCACTGACCTGAAGCCCGTTGACGTCCTCTCCGACCTGGAGCACCTTTCCGGCTCCGTCCGAGCCGGGGATGTAGGGCAGCGGGTGCTCGCGCGCCCCGGCACGGATGTACGTCTCCACGGGGTTCACACCGACGCTGGCGATACCAACCAGCACCTGCCGAGCACGGGAACATGCGACTGAAACGCTGGGGCGCTTCGTTTGTAGAGCGGGGCTAAAGCGGTATACATGTGCCGAGTGTGGCGGAAGATGGTTGGGGCAGAAAAAGACGACATGGCCCATGCTTTTGTAAAAGTGTTCAAAGCGGCTAATTGCAGTACGGCAGTGCGGCTAACTGCTCACCTGGTTAGGCGCTGTGATTTCAGGCGCAACTACTTCGGCCGAGTATTTGAGCACTTCCGGTCCACCGAATTCGAACACCTGGATAGCCCTCATGATGCGCCTCACTGCTGCCTACAAGAGAGGCAAGTGGTTATTTATCAGATTACTTTGCTACTCATTAGGCAGGCACCCAAATACAGAAGCTAAAACGATTTGTGAATATGACATGCATTAGAATGCAATTCAGCGTGACAATCTTCCATTAGTATGCGTTGAACATCAGCGAAGAGTCATTGCCAGTGACTGGAGTAATAGGTATGCGTTGAACTAAGATCACACACGGCATACCAAGCGGGATCAAAGCACTCCAAACGAAGATAAAGTAGGCAATTCAGGTCCCTTTAGTACCAGACACCCAGAGCGCTGACCGGAGGTAGCAGCACCACTACACTTATTCAGCTACCCACCGGACGTCCGTACGCGCGTCGCCAAACGTAGTACCCTGCCACCATACGTGTCTCAGTCACCTCTCAGCCGGCGACACCTCCCGGTCGGCCACTGCCGCCCCTGTGCGCGTGCGGTGAAGGTCGCCACCGATCAGACTACCAGGCAGCGGGCACACGGAGGGGGCTCTCAGTTTCCCCGCCCACTGTCCTTTGGAACCAGAGCCATCCGCTGGGGACGGCCGAGCAGAGAGGCTGTTCTGAAGTCGACCCAGCCCACACGATGTCACAGCTCCACAACAGACAGAAGACTGTAATGTTTTGGACCATGAGACGGCCAAAATGTGGCGATTTACAATAATGTATGTCGCATTGTCGCCCAATATCAGGCACAGGACGGCTGAAATTAGCCTTGCCATGTGACAGAAAATCTCACAGCCGTTTCAAGCCGGCCGTCCCTGAAACCATTCCGCCGCGGAACTATAAAGAGCAGAGCAGGCGTGGTTTGAGAATGGTCAGCAAAATATTACTTGAAAAGCAGTAGGTAAAAATACAATGATCACTAGAAGAAGTAATTATGCGCAATGATCATTAGAAGCAGTAATTAATCATTTGTTAAACATCCTTCTCGCATAATAGTTCTGGAACTGTTCATTTTACCCAACATTTAACTTTTTCTTTTATCATTTATTTCATGCCATTATTTCACCATCAAAGACACGGTGCAAGACAGCGAACATCTCACCTTTAATGGGGTTGGGAACTCGATTTTTTAAGAATGCATGAAAATGATCAAACTATTTTCACAGAATTTATGGTGCATACCATTGCCTCATAAAATCAATAAGCTGAGAGAAATGGGGGAAGAAAGATAGGAAACTTGTTTTGAAAAGTTCTTGAAAAAAGATGCTCTTGATGCTGTTACGTCACATGTCACCTTCTGCGGTCGACAAATAATGGCGCATCTGGCGCACCACAGATTACATGTTATATCAATGGGTGAAAGATGTTGTTTGCTTCACTCTGCCATTCGCGCTGTTTTTAACTTTAAATTATGCTAAAACATTTACGGATGAAATGTTCAGTGTCAAAAATTGATGTGTCTGCCGTGTACTATATTCCCACTTAACATGAGCGCGTGATAAACATTTTATGTACCTCGAATTTTCAAATGATAAAGATGATGAACCGGAGGATGCTGAAAAGCAAAAGCTCATTCCAATATTTGGACTACTTTGCGATTAAAATGTTTACATTCCTGTCATCTTATTGATCATTTATTTGTTCTTTTTTATGAAAATAACTTAAGGCGTTGAGAACCGAGGTAATTTCTATCTACCGTGCCTTAACTTACCAGCAACAGCAATCTATCTACGCCCTACGGTGGCAAGGGAGACTGTAAAAGAAGCGTAAGATGGATTCTAAACAATTCTTTTGTGATATACTGAAGGGCAAAGTGCAGAGAAGAGCGTACAAGTCCTGTTTTGTGCCAGGCTGTTGCAGTAGGACTTATGAAACTCCGAAAACGATTTTCGTTCATGTCCCGAACAACATTACCCTGAGGAGATGATCGTCTGCAATAGCAGGAAGAGCTGATTGCAAGTACTTTGAAATCCACTATCAAGTCGGTGCTATTGTTGTAATGATCACTGTGAGGTGAGATATTTTGTGCAAGGGCTGAGTGTAATGCCCAGGAAATGACCTCCATTCGCCCCCTGACCGGTCAGGGTTATAAAATTTGAGTGGATGGCGGTCCATTTGGGGTTCAGATGTCAATTGTATTTTGTTACTGTCAAACAATACATGTTATGCTGGCAGCGAATGTGTGTAACGTCGTTTTTCGAAACAGAAGTTAGAACTGTAACGGCAGAGTGCTTGCTGGTCTCATCGTAAGTATTGTAAGTGTTGTAAGCAAAAGCATTGTCAATATTGTAAGTATTGTGAGCATTGATGTATGGTAGATATCACCTCACATGATCTCGGCTCAGATAACCCTCTCCGGTGTCCCTGTCAGTAAATGGCACCTGGATCATTACAGATAAGATAATTTGTCATAATTCTTAAAGAATTGGGTGGTTTTGACTCGTTTACTCGAGGTGCAGGTCGCATTTCAATACTTTTCCATAGGCTTGCAATGTAAAGGTCACGACTCTGACCTAACCTCAGGTCACAGATAAAAAATTCTGAGATATACAAACGACACATACTGCAGGTACTGTTTTGAAGACTTGATGAGAGGAAATAACTTCGTGAAAAACTCAAGCTCTGACGTGTTTGCAAACTTTTCTGAGGTGGGGTCAACAAACCCGCTCTGGTTACCTGAGCTGACCTGACCCGGCATTTTTTTTTTTTTGCTGAGATGTGCGCAATGAGCATTTAGGAAAAGTCACCAAATATGAGCTTAATGTCTCGCGGCGTTTGGCAATTGTACAAGAAAATCCTGAAAGGTCTCCCCGTCCGAAATAGGGTTAATGTGTATATGAAGAGTTGCAGATGCCAAACATACCCAGATCTAAGACTGCAGTTCCCAGCGCCGCTGCAACGTTTTTAAAACAAACATACATAGGACATACAAACATGTTTATTTGCATCTGTTTTGGATAATAGCAACTCATGGCACCATCACCCGCGATAACTGTTAGGATTTGAGATATATTTTTATTTAGGCCATTAGTTTGGCTGTAATGTTTATTAATATTAGTTGGGCGGAGTTTGGTAGTTTTTTATTTAACTTGTGGTATGTTGTGCTGATTGCGGGTTGTTCAAACCTTTCAAATGTAAGGACCTTATTGAACTCAACCCTACCCCTACACTACCCTTCATACGACTGGACGCTTTCCAAGCCCACAAGCATCACGACGCCGAGATGGAATGTAGCCGAGAAATCACCCTCGCCATCTGCTCTAGAGCTAATCGTGTGGGGCGGCGTGTGGGGCGCTGCTTAGCCTATGGGGGTGCACTTCTAGTGGATGGGGGACGGGGGTGCACCTGCACCCCTTTCATATGGAAAGTTACTTCCCTGATTACAGCTCCCCGTATTGCACCTAATCAGGGAACGGCCAGCAAACGAAGGAACTATTTCTGGATGACAGGCGAATAACCGCTCACGCAAGGAGCGGAGCTCCGCCCCGTCCAAAGTGGCCAACAAAGCAGAGACAGAGGCAGCATCACATCTTCCATCAAAGAACTGGTTTCTGGCTTGGAAGATGAGCTCCATCTTTGCATCCGAGTCGGTGCTGTCAGGAATCAGCTGGTCTAATGGAGTGAGAGTAGTGAGACGACTAGCTATTGTATCAGAGCTGCCTGGTCTTCGTAGCATTTGCACCGATTCTTCTCGATCGGACTCTGAATTCTGTCCCTCCTGCGTATTACTTGAGGCATTGCTATGTAGCTAAGTCTTTGGCAGAGTTTCATTATCCATGCTTTGCAAACAGTGCCATAACAACACAGTTAATTAATCACCAAGCTTCTTTGCAAGTTCCAATACAGTTGAATCGCACGCGATTTGAGTGCAAAAATCAAGAAAAGTGCCAACTTGTTCCCGTAAAATATTTTGAATATTGACCTAAAAAAATGAGTAATTTCCAGATAAAATAACAGCGAAATCAGTTTTCGCTTGCCAACAAAACTCACAGATATTGAAGCTCCATTATTAAAGGAACATTTTAGTATATGCCATTCTTGATAAAACTTCTTAGCCACGCAATACCAGCGCAAAATAAAGAGACACTGAAAACACGACCAATCACTCCGATTTACCATAGGAAAATACATAGAAAATGTATGTCTCAGCTGCGCCAAATATACAGACAGTAATATACCTACATGTGACGTCATGATTTGCCCGACCAATCAGAAGCAAGTTGTTTTCAGCCACAAATAATTAATTTCTGAACTAACTAGGCATTTTTATAACAAAGTGATTTTAAATTAAATCATTAAAAATTCTGAGCTTTTTTATTTTACCAAAACATACAGAGCATGCAGATAGGTCCCAACCCTATTGTAATAAGTCAAGTAAAAAACAAACTGGGTCACGTGTCAATACCAGGAAAAACTATCCACAGAACACAGGCTGTTGTGTCCAGGCCGGAAGCCAACTTGGACATGGCAAAACTGAAGATGGCAGCAGAAAAATTGAAGTCTGACGTTAGCAGGATGTGACGACTGACAGTGTTGTAAAATCAACTGGTTTTTAATACACGCCACGCCAACTGAAAAGACAGCGACATCTGGCATCAAGCGCTTGGGTTCCTTTGAGAGCAGCTGGATGACGAGGAGTGGTAACAAGCTTTACACACTAATCGGACTTGCACTCAGATCGCAAATTCAGGCACAGATACCGAGACGGACGATTCAAAATACGACAAAACAAGCGTCTCATAATTATTACTCTCTCATACATCGCACAAAATCCGACATCCCCCTCCCTTTTCTCACACACATCCCCAGCATTCAGAGATCGCCCTTGTCTTTCCTCCGCTTGCCCTTGGCGTCCGCCTGCCGCCGCCGCTTGTTCATCTCATTCCGCGGGTCGTAAATGTCGTACCAGTCGTCCGCCTTGGTGCTGGCGTCCTTGGCCAGGGTCGGGTCGTTGGCGGTGAAGTGCAGCTCGTGCGCCAGCCACGAGTCGTCGTTCACCTCCTCGGCGTCGTCGCCACCGGCCGTAGTCTCCTGTGGCGCGTCCACATGCTCCTCCTTGGCGCGATGCAGCTTGTTCTTGAACTTCTCCAGGAGCGCCATCGTCTGCGCCTCGCGGGAGGACGCGCCGCGCTTCGGCAGCTGCTTCTTCTTTTCTTCGAACTCAGCCTTTTGCTGTTTGTACTCCTTGATGGCGTCGTCCTCAGGCTCCTCTTTCTTTGCGGCAACAGCATCCGCTTTCACCGCCGCTTGCTTCCTCTTCAGCATCTGGTTTTTCAATTCTTCGAATTCGGCCTTCGCTTCAGCAACTTGGGCTTTCTTCTTCTCATCATCGCCCTGGAAGAGTCGATAATTTTCTGGTTTCTCCTCCTCTGCCTCACTCTTTTTCAACTTTTTCCGTAAGTTCTCCATGTTGACGCTTTCCTCCGGCTCTGAGGTGCGTTTCGAGTTCCGAGCCGTTTCTGGCACGGCCGGGGCAGAGCTCAGCTTGGGATCGTCCGTGAGGTCATGTGACGACTTGGACTTGCCCGAGAACTTTTTGGTGGCCTCGATCGTTTCATCCTCATCTTCTTCTGCCTCGTCTCCAAATGAGAGCAGCTTGAAGTTCTTCGTAGCCTTCGACTTGCTCTTTGGTTTCGCTTCTTTCTTCTCGGCCTCGGTTGGTTCGGCCTTCCGGCGAGGAATTACGTCAAACGGATCCAACAGTACCTCCGTGCGGATGATCTTGTGTGGATACTTCGGCCGATCATCCTCAATATCTCCCTCCTCGAACTTCAGCATGTTATACAGTGTATTTCCCGCCACCTTGCCGAAAATTGTGTGTTTGTTCTGCAGCTCTGGCGTCGCCGCCAGCGTGAAGAAGAACTGCGAGCCGTTGTCGTCCTTGCCGGCGTTGGCCATCGCCAGCAGGCCGCGCCGCGAGAAGCGCAGTCGCGAGTGGAACTCGTCTTTGAACGGGTGTCCGTATATGGACTCGCCGCCCTCGCCGGTGCCGGTCGGGTCGCCGCCCTGCACGATGAACCCGCGCACCACGCGGTGGAACGGCGTCCCATCGTAGTATCCCTCCATGCACAGCTGGATGAAGTTGCGGCACGCGCGCGGCGCCTCCTTTCCCCATAGTTCGAGGTCCAGGTCACCGACAGTGGTCTCAAGCAGCACCTTGGCGTTTGTGGGCGGCTCTTGAATGTAGATGTTGCTCATGGCTGCCGATTAGGGCCCTCTCTTGCACGGCTCACACCTGGGGCAGGAAGATGGCCGTCACACTGCTGTCGTGTTCAAGAGCTTGCAGATGGCATTTTCGATCAATGGCGAGAAATATTTGATGAATCGGTGATCCTGGGGTAACAAAACCATTCTGTTGCTTGTTGAGGAATTCGAAAGATGCTGCAGACCCATCGACTGAGAAGCCTCTTTTCCCAATTACCAATTGGACAAGGAGGGGCAAGGTAAACTTGAAGACTGGAACAAGGAGAAACTACGTAGCTTCTGGACACTACCCAGCTGAATCCCAAGGACCTCAATATCATTCCTAAAATATGGTTATTCTGACTAAATCAATATTATCAGTTCTCAAAGTGCTGAGGAACTATGAGGGTTTCCTAAACTATGAGGGCTTCCTGTAAGATGGTGCAGACTGCAGATGATGGTAAAGTGGTGTATATTTTGGAAAGGGCAATAAGACAGAGCTGCAGTAATCAATCAATCAACATGTGTAGAACATGTTTCACAGCATGCATATTGCATGGACAGTACTAAGCCATGCTCACAAAATTCAGATACACTTTATACAATTTCAATGCTGGAATAAATTTGGTGACAAAAAACAGCTCTCACAAAGAAAATTATGTGTAAGCATAGGCCTCACACCCCTGATCCAGGCTGGACAGTCCTTGCCATCTAACATGAAAAGCTCCTCAGGAGTCAGGATCATGCTCAGGTGCTGCGAGGTTGAGGTGACCATTGTCCATTGGCAGGGCTGGGTGGCGGGTGGTCTGTCAATAGTGACAGTCTCAGCACTGGCCCTGGCAGCACACCAGAGTGAGAGGGACAACCCAGACCAAACGTCTCCTCTATTTCAGTAACAAAGACAATCCCTCATCCACTCTACTTTTGCAGCTTCTGCAATGGGTCAATCAAGGCTATGACAATTGACAACTGACAAGTCAGGTTAGGTTAAGTTTAAGTTTTGTCATGTTAATTGTTAACCCGCGCCCTGGTGTGGGTCTGAGCCGCCTTCGCCCTGGTGGGGGGGGGGGGGGGCCAAAATGACCCCCCCCCGTCTAACTCGAAAACGAAGAGGGCTAGGAAGACGCGGAAAAAAGCAAACGAAAGCCCATAACAAGTACGTTCGAAAGTATTTCGGTCATTTTTTCGCTAAGGTCAATATTGAGGTCGCTAGAGGTCATCATAGGTCAAATTTCAGTGTTTTCGGTGTTGCCGGACATATTCCGCTGTAGCTCGGAAACTAGAAGAGCTAGAGAGCCGCGGAAAAAAGCAATCGATAGCTCTTTTCAAGCTCTTTCGCCAAGGTTCGTCAGATTTGACCTCAGCTCAACGGTTTGGCCTACAGAGGTCATGCAAGGTCAACTTGGCAAATTTCGTTGAAAATGTTTTTAACTATAGCATGCATTCACGAGAAAATAGAGAAACGATTCATGCACCATCGTGCTTGGCTCGTCGAGACGCGTCGAATGATATATAGTTTGACCTCGAAAGGTCATTTTGAAAATTTGACCTCAGGTCAAGGTCATGACCTTACCGAAATAGGTCATGCTGCATATCATTCGATCCGCATTGACGAGACAAACACGATAAACGTCGAACGGAGTCTCTATCTCTATTCAATAACAAGTAAGTGCAGAAAAACCGCTGGTGACCTCTGGTGACCAGGGAGATGACCTAGCGTGACCTCAGCGAGGTCACAAGCAAATGGTTTCACATGGGCTGTGATTTGCTGACCCAAGACACTTCAATAACGAAATATAGGAACAATCACGCCCGATTTAGCTGAAAAACAACTACTTTTCGATTCTCCCATTGACTTATAATGGGGAGCAGCGATGACCTGACCTGACCTTAGGTCACATTTATAAAAAATCCGAGATAGCCATTTTGTAGAGCTGGGCGACATCTTCAAGTACTGTAAATTTTACATCGATCGGATAAAAGCTGTGCCTTTGAGAGAGCTTTGAACTTTTTTAGAGGTGGTGTCAGTTTTGGTGACCTTGTGACCTGACCTGACCTGACCCGAACCCCCCAAAAAAGGACATGATGTAAAAATGTTGAATAAACAGCTATACAAAGTTTCAGGGCGCTAACTCAAGTGGTTTCTGAGTTATCGCTGAAAAACCACAGGGGGGGGCCAAAATGGCCCCCCCCCACCAGGGCGAAGGTTAATAACATTTTTTTCTAGTTGAAAATAGCCAGACAATTATTTGTCCAGACATATATTACTCATAGGATCATATGATCCTTACTTCCTCACAATTCCTCCACGGCAGGTCGGCAGGGGTTCTGTCCTGGAGGCCTCGGGCCCTGAATCACCCCACGGGTTGCTCAAGACCCCCGTGGCCGTATCAGTTTAGTTCCATGATGTAGCCTAATGAATGACAGTGTGCATCTTTGGGTCAGGCCCAAAATCCTGAAACTGTGGCAGAGTGAGATCCATTGCTCAACAGTCTAAAAGGTCTGAGTCCAAAATGGCATAAGCCCACAAAACTAGCTTCATGACAGTTGACACAGAAAATAGCTTTCAATTGCAAGATGAGATACATCCACCATCCCACATCATCCTAAGTCTGATAATGTTATGGTCCTAAAAATCGACGGCACAATAGGACTCATGGGCGTAACTTCGTATGTAGTTGGTATGGAGAGCTCCACACCAACTTGAAAGTTGGTGTGGATTTTCCACACCAACTTTAAGTGGTGACACTTCTCATGCACTTTTGAGTAAAAAAACAGCAAAATATGATTCAAGGCCAGAAGAAATCAGTATGGGTTTTTCATAGTCCACAAAGGCGGATAATTGGGGGAGGGGAAGGGGTATGGGAATGCTCGAGCACCCCCTGAGCCAAAAAAAAAAAAAATGCACCCCTCACTGGCAGAAGCACCCCAAAATCTGCAAGTCTTGAGTCTACACAAAATATTTCACATTCTAAGTTAAAAATGTCCAAAAAGCATGTCACTTTTAATCAGCAGTAAGCAATAACTGTATGAAGCATTTAATGCAAGCATGCACCCACTAGATATCACAGTTACACAATATGCATGATGAAAATGATTATTAGGTATTAATCAAACCTTTATCATTGTCCAACTGCCCTGGTTTTTATTTGTAAAAGAATTAGTTTTTTTTTTACCCGCTCTGGTGTCATCCCCAGCCTGAAAAACAGCAGTATTCGACGAGATGTGGGGAATAAGTTAGCAATTTTTGAACAAACCTCACATTCAGCAGGTCACAATTACCTTCTCCATGTGCTTTGGCTCTACGATTTTTTTTTTTTAATAAGAATGATGTATTGTTGGTTTGACGGCTGTAGCACATGTGCATAAGTGGCCTGCGCCATAATCGTTGCAATAGCGCAATGATACCTAATTTGTTGTTCCCGCCATATGAAAGTTTTCCTTCATCAGGAAAAGACCATTTTCATGCGTTAGGGTCCAAGGACAATACAAGCGGGGACATTGGGGTTCTGTCGGCAAAGAAGAAATATTCAAGTTCATTTTAAAAGTCTACCGCGCAATATAGCATTCTTTTGCTCCGTTGCAAGTGGCGCTACTCTGGCGGCGAATCTGGGAACTACTAACTGTACTCAGGCCATGTGACCTTGACCGGCTCCTGAGATTGGGGTCACGTGACGCTCGGCCCGCCGGCGGCCGGTCCCACGAGAAAATTCAAGTTTGCAGTGCAATTTTGCATTGACAGACATCATTGACATATGATTCTAGACTAGCATTCGATACAGCGTTTAATTTTACACAGAATGACACTAAATTCAAGAGATTATCCGCCATCACTTCATCGCACTTTTTGTGTAACAGAAAGAATGTCCAGCCGACATTGCATGCTATAGCATAGTCACCGTGGTTATCCCGCGCCCGGCTGGGGGTCCTGGATTTCCACGCCCTGCTGGGGGGGGGGGGGGTGTTTGAACACCCCCCTTCTAACTCGGCTCCTGGGCCACGTAGCGATACGCGGAAGGCGGTGTTCGAAAGAGCGTCAAAAATAATGAGGAAATCACTTAGGTCAATTTTTTGGTCAGGTCAAAGGTCAGGTCACCAGAGGTCATTGAAGGCAAAATTTCGCCGATTTCCAGGTCGAATGTCGACAATTTTCAAGAAGCCAACGCATAACTCGGGAACCAATAGAGCCACAGCGCCGCGGAAAAGCGCATTCGATAGTCCTATTAACGCCCTTTCTGAATAATTTTCTCAGATTTGACCTAACGTCAACGGTTTTGCCTGCAGAGGGCAAAAACTGCAAAAATAGCCGATTTTTTCGGAAACAGTCTTTCTGCAATAACTTTTGACCCAAGCCTTGTACGAGCTTACTTTTACCGGCATCGTGTTCCTCTCGTCAAGACGCATCGAATGAACTATAACTTGACCTTGAAAGGTCAACTTGAAAATTTGACCTCAGGTCAAGGTCATGACCTGACCGGAAAGTTCATGTTGCATATCAGTCGATCCGTATCGTCAAGCTGAACACATCTAAGGCGTTTTCATCGCTCTAGCATGCCTCTATCAAAAGTTATTTGCGAAAAACTGTTAGATACCATTCGTGACCTAATATGACCTCAGGGCATAAACAGGGGTCACGGACACCATTTTCATGTTCAGTGTGTCTAAACCACTTGTAATTCAGTGGTTGGGAGTGTTTATAATGTCTTTCGTCCAAAAGAGGCGCATTTAAATTTTCTCCCATTGACTTATAATGGGGAGGTCGCAAAATTGACCTGACCTTAGGTCATCGATATCAAAATTCTGAGATAAACATTTTGTACATGCTATTGCTCTTAGCAATCGCTGAAAGTTTCAAAGCAATCGGTCACTCGGTGTAGCTATGACAGACATTGAAACTTTTTATGAGGTGAGGTCACTTCAAGTGACCTTGTGACCTGACCTTGAATGACCGTGGTCTGAAATTTTCACAACATGTGTAGAATTGATGTATAATAAGGTGTACCAAAAACGCCGGCGCTCCGCGCCGCCGTTTTTGAGATATTCGCGAAAAACCACAAGGGGGGTGTTCAAACACCCCCCAGCAGGGCGCGGGTTAAGCAATGGGAGCGTACACTGTGGCCTATGATGTGTGCAAACTTATTGCTTTTGCCAAGAAGCAGAGCAATATTTATTTGAATCTGGAATCGTGTCCGGTACTAAATTTAACGGGCCATGCGCTGGCACCTACTTATTAGGTATTCGAAACATCAAAATAACATCTCGTCACAGATTTCAATTTCCTTACTCGTTCATAGCTCAGTGTTCACGGCTCATTCTGCATTGCTGGGCCTGATAACAATAAACTTCGAGTTACCTATGTCAAGTTTCATGTTGACACGCACAATGCAACGAACGATTCTAGATCAAGAAAGGTGTCCGATACCTATAGTTTGTTTTATTTCAAAAGGACGCTGGCTCCAAGTATGTTTTTCGAACAAGCACGTGTTTTAGCTAGCAAAACGGGCAAAAACTGAACCTGAGAAACTCGAACGTCGCCTTATTTTAACATGTGAATTATTCCCGATAAATTCCATGCCTGCGTTTTGGAACTAGACATGAGAACAGTGGTGACGTCATGCTGTGGAACTTGCATTGCAATGCAACGCATAACTATCATGGAAAGAATCGATTACTCGATTCGGGCCTCGGTAAGAGCAAAAAACGAAGTTTTCCCAAAATTCGTTGGCAATGAATGCTTTCGTACGGACATTGGGTGCCAGCTGCCACCAGTGACGTCATCGTAGTATGCTCATTTTTGAAGTCACAATTTCCATGTATTTACCGAGCACAATTTGAAATCGATCATTTTTTCGGCAAGAAATTCTTAGCCAGACGCTGAAGTTGCCAAACCTCACGTGAGAGCTTCGATAATGCACTTTGAGCCAGCGTCCTTTTCAGGGGCGGAGAATTGTCATAATCCCAGGGGGTGCTTTTCTAGCACCTGGCGAATGGAAGCGTCGAATTCTTGCGTAGAAAAGCACATATAGATGCGTTTTCCCAGCAGCATCACTCTCCTCGCGACTTACGCAAAGCAGTTTGTGTCTCAGACGTATTTGAAGCACCCCTGGAGCACTATTATATGGCGACTTTTGAATTTCAGGGGGTGCTCGAGCACCCCCAAAACCCCTAATTCTCCACCCCTGGTCCTTTTGAAATAAAACAAACTTATAGTGTTCAATTCTTCACAGTATGGCGCTATTAATAGGGAAAATCTGCTTTGATCACTTCACGGCGCTAATTGTGGAACAAAGTCATGCTGCATATTTCCCCGATGAGAGCGGGGCGTGGCCGTGCACGCAGAACGACGTGAACCCCATGATAGATTGTTTTTTGCCAACAACCAACGGAAGAATATATTGGTTTTAAAATCACATCCGGGAAAAGATTTTACGGGCTATTCAATGATAATAATTAACCGAAGGTTTGTTGTCAATAGTTAAAACACTATTCTTTAGAATTGTGTTTTTCTATTGAAAAACAAATCTGAGTTCCCTGACAATTTGGCAAAAGCTGCCTGAGATCAGTATTCGAAGAATGAGGATTGAGGATACCTCGTCGCAGATTTCATTTTCCCCACTATCTTTACTTGGAGGTCGATTAGCATCGCTAGCCAGATCTACGTTTATATTAATTTTGTTATCGAAATGCACGATAAAATGTCGATTTTGACAAGCTGTTGATAAAGCGTTCAATTCTGCACAAAATGACACTAAAAATAAGGGATAATCCCACATAGTTTAATCGCACGTTTTGTGGAACAGAAGGGCCGTCATTGCATATTAACGCAATGAATGGGAGCCTTTCAGAGCGGCGTGTACTGCAGTGTGCAGATTTGTTGCTTTTGCCAATAAGAAAGGGAACGATAAATTGAATCTAGAATCATGCAAGATACTAAATTTGTTGAACTATCTAATGTTATTTATTATTCGAAGAACAAGAACGCTGTTTTGTTGCATCCTTCAACTTTCTTGTTCATAGTTCGCGGCTCATTCGGCATTGCTGGGCCTGACAACAATAAACTTTGAGTTTCAGTATCAAGTTTTCCTATTGACGTGCAAAATAAAATGTCGATTCTAGACAGCTGGTCGATAAAGCACTAATTTCTACGCAGTATAATGTTATTAAAAAGGAAAAATATGATGGAACTCCTCCGTACTTCTGTGAAACAATAAGGTATCGCATATTTTCGTGACGGGAGCCTGGCGGGTCCCGCGTGCGAATATATGCCGACTGATGTTTCTTGCCAACAAGCATAACAATAATTGGTATGTAGAATTGTGTCCTGGAATAAATTTTGCTAGCTATTCAATGATGCTAATTATTACAAGAATGAGAATGGTATCTGGTCGCAGGCTTCATTTTCTTTTTGTCTTTATTTGGAGACTCATGGTGCTTTGTTGGCCAGGCTTTGTATTTGCAGGTCTGTCAAGTAATGCTCTATGAGCGTTCGAATTCCGATAGGTATGTAGGGAAAATAAAATCTTCAACGGTATATCATTTTTGTTCTTCGAATAACTAATATCATTTGTTACCCCGTAGAACATAATCTAGGAAGTGATTCCATATGTAGAACCAGGATACTTTTCCCCTGTTTATTAGCAGCAAACAATCGAACAGCATACATCGTTCGTGGCGGGGCCCCATTCCCCTCGCGAAACTATATAACATCCTTTTGTTCAACAAATACTGCGGTGAAGTGATAGCCGATTTATCCTTTTCAACAGTGCCATACTGTGTAGAATTGAATGCTTTATTGCACAGCCATCTAGAAAAGACATTTCATTTTCCGCATCGATATGAAAACTTGGTGCGAACTCGAAGACTATTGTTGTCAGGCCAGCAATGCCGAATGGGTAACCTGAGAAATATTAACGAATAAGCAAATTGAAATCTGCGACGAGATGTTATTTTCATTCTTCGATTGATTAGTAGCACTGAAAAGCCGGTTAAATTTAGTACCAAACATGATTCTAGATTGAATTTACTATTGCCTTGCTTGTTGGCAAAAGCAATAAATATGCACACATCGCACGCCGCCCTGGACGCACCCATTGTATTAAAATGCGACGTCGGCTCGACACTCCTTCTGTTCCACAAAAAGCGCGATGAAGTGATGGCGGATAATCCCTCGAATCTGGTGTCATTCTGTGTAGAATTGAACGCTGTATCTAATGCTTGTCTAGAATCGACATTTTATCGTGCACGTCCATAAGAAATTGATAGAAGAATTGAAGAATGTATAGCCAGCAGTGCCCAATGGGCCTCTAAATAAAGACAAGTAGGACACATGAAATCTGCGCCCGAGATATCATGCTCATTCTTCGAATAATCAGTATTATTGAATAGCCCGTAAAATGTGTTCCCAGATGCGATTCTAGAACCAATGTACCATCCCCTTATTTATTGGCACCAAACAATTAATTGGCATGCATATTTCCCGGCGGCGCCCCGCTCCCATCGCAAAATGTGCAATATCCTTTTGTTGCACAAATAGTGCGGAGAAGTGATAGCCGATTTATCCTTTTCGGTAGTGCCATGCTGTGTAGAATTGAGCATTTTATTGAACAGCCATCTAGAATCTACATTTCATTGTGCGCATCAATATGAAAACTTGGTGCGAACTCGAAGATTGTTGTTGCCAGGCCAGCAATGCCGAATAGGTAACCTGGGAAATATTAACGAATAAGAAAATTGAAATCTGCGACGAGATGTTATTTTCATTCTTCGATTGATTAGAAGCATTGAATAGCCCGTTAAATTTAGTACCAAACATGATTCTAGATTGAATTTACTATTGCCTTGCTTGTTGGCAAAAGCAATAAATATGCACACATCGCGCGCCGCCCTGGACGCACCCTATATTAAAATGCGACGTCGGCTCGACACTCCTTCTGTTCCACAAAAAGTGCGATGAAGTGATGGCGGATAATCCCTCGAATCTGATGTCATTCTGTGTAGAATTGAACGCTGTATCTAATGCTTGTCTAGAATCGACATTTTATCGTGCACGCCAATAAGAAATTGATAGAAGAATTGAAGAATGTATAGCCAGCAGTGCCCAATGGGCCTCGAAATAAAGACAAGTAGGACACATGAAATCTGCGATGAGATAGCATGCTCATTCTTCAAATAATCAGTATTATTGAATAGCCCGTAAAATGTGTTCCCAGATGCGATTCTAGAACCAATGCACTATCCCATTATTTATTGGCACCAAACAATTAATTGGCATGCATATTTCCCGGCGGCGCCCCGCTCCCATCGCAAAATGTGCAATATCCTTTTGTTGCACAAATAGTGCGGAGAAGTGATAGCCGATTTATCCTTTACAACAGTGCCATACTGTGTAGAATTGAATGCTTTATTGCACAGCCATCTAGAAAAGACATTTCAGTTTCCGCATCGATATGAAAACTTGTGCGAACTCGGAGATTATTGTTGCCAGGCCAGCAATGCCGAATAGGTAACCTGGGAAATATTAACGAATAAGCAAATTGAAATCTGCGACGAGATGTTATTTTCATTCTTCGATTTATTAGTAGCATTGAATAGCCCGTTAAATTTAGTACCCAACATATTCTAGATTGAATTTGCTATTGCCTTGCTTGTTGGCAAAAGCAATAAATATGCACACATCGCGCGCCGCCCTGGACGCACCCATTGTATTAAAATGCGACGTCGGCTCGATGCACTCCTTCTGTTCCACAAAAAGTGCGATGAAGTGATGGCGGATAATTCCTCGAATCTGGTGTCATTCTGTGTAGAATTGAACGCTGTATCTAATGCTTGTCTAGAATCGACATTTTATCGTGCACGCCAATAAAAATTGATAAAAGCTTGGTATGGCCAGCAATGCTTGCTCATGGTTCTCCAAATGACAAGTAGGAAAAATAAAATCTGCGACGAGTTATCATTCTCATTCCTCGAATGGCCGGTATCATTAACCCTCGCCCGCACATGCCATTTTCCCATCCTAGAACGCACATGGGGGGGGGGGGGTGGTTGCCACCCCCCCCGCGCCATTTCGTTCCTGTTGGAGATAGAGCTTAGCAGTAAAGACCAAAAAGATTCTTTGGGAAGAGACGAATCCAATGATACCCAGTTTTACCTTCTCAGGTCAGTCATTGACCTTCCAGGTCAGGTCAAACTAAAAAATGTTGCTGTTTTGGGTCACCATTGGATATCAAGTGCGCTGCTTATTAAATACCGATGACGATGCTGTTTTCTGGTGCCAAGCCAGCTAGAACCTCTTTGTCACACTACCCGACCAGAATTTTGCTGCTGAGGTCATTTCAGGTCAAGTTAGGTCAAGGTCAATTATATGTGTTTGTATGTCTGTGTGTGTCTGTGTGTATACTGATGTGTGCACCGATTGTTTTTGGGTCCATATTACATGAAATCATGATCTGAGAAGCTTTTTCCAAAAATGCAGTCAAAAAACTTCACAAAAAGTAAATTCAGCTTGCCTAAAACGCAATTATCTTAGATGGCCTAGGTTGACCTTGACCCTGACCTTGACCCCTGTACATCGTCGAACAACATGTTCCATGATAGGTGGGAGGTAAGACTGGCAAAAAAGGCCGAAATCAGGGTGTCAAAAGCTCACAAGGCCCATGGCAAACGCAAGATATTGAGAATTGGCCATTTGGGTCATGACATGACCTGAAAAACAAGGTCATATCTCCGAAACCAAAAATCACAGAAACTTGAAATTTTCAGTGGACATCAAGAAAGGATAGACGAGCAGCTATACGAAAAATCAACCTTCTAGCTCTAAAAATGTTGAGTGCAGAGCAGAAAGACTACCTGGGGGAGTGGCAACCCCCCCCCCCCCATGTGCGGGCGAGGGTTAAAAAGCCCGTAAAATGTATTCCCGAACCGGAGACGATTATCGAACCAACGTATTATTCCTTTGTTTATTGGCAACAAACAATCGAGTAGCATACATCGTTCGTGGCGGGGTCCCACTCCTCTCGCGAAACGATGAAACATCCTTCTATTTCACAAATAGTGCTGTGAAGTGATAGCAGAATTATCCTTTTCAGCAGTGCCATATTGTGTAGAATTGATTGCTTTATCAAACAGCTATCTAGAATCTGCACATAATTTTGCGCATCAATATGAAAACTTGGTGCGAACCTCGAAGGTATTGGTTGTTGGGCGAGCAATGCCGAATAGGTAAGCCGGGAAATATTAACGAGTAAGGAAATTGAAAGCTGCGACGAGATGTTACTTTAATTCTTCAAATAATTAGCAGCATTGAATATTCCGTTGAATTTAGAACCCAACATGATTCTAGATTGAATTCACCATTGCCTTACTTGTTGGCAAAAACAATAAATATGCACACATCGCACGCCGCCCCGGAAGCACCCATTGCATTAAAATGCAACGTCGGCTCGACACTCCTTCTGTTCCACAAAAAGTGCGGTGAAGTGATGGCGGATAATCCCTCGAATTTGGTGTCATTCTGTGTAGAATTGAACGTTGTATCGAATGCTTGTCTAGAATCGACATTTTATCGTGCATGCCAATACAAATTGATAAAAGCTTATGTATGGCCAGCAGTGCTCCATGGGCCTCCAAATAAAGACAAGTAGGAAAAATAAAATCTGCGACGAGATATCATTCTCATTCCTCAAATACCCGGTATCATTAGAAAGCCCGTAAAAAGTGTTCCCGGACAATATTCTGGAACCAACGTATTATTCCTTTGTTTATTGGCAACAATCAATTAGCATGCATCGTTCGCGGCGGCGTCCCGCTCCCATCGCAAATATATGCAATCTCCTTTTGTTCCACTAATAGTGCGGTGAAGGGATTGCAGATTTATCCTTTTCAATAGTGCCATATTGTGTAGAATTGAGCACTTTATTGAAAAGCCATCTAGAATCGACATTTCATTGTACGTATCAACATGAAAACTTGATGCAAACTCGAAGGTTAATGTCAGACGAGCAATGCCGACCTAACCTGGGAAATATTAACGAGTAAGCAAATTGAAATCCGCGACGAGATGTTATTTTAATTCTTCAAATAATTAGTAGCATTGAATAGCCCGTTAAATTTAGTACCAAATGTCATTCTAGATTCAATTTATTATTGCCTCGCTTGTTGGCAAAAGCAATAAATCTGTACATATCGCACGCCGCCCTGCTACGCTCCCATTGCGTTAGTATGCAACGTCGCCTCGACATTCTTTCTGTTCCACAAAAAGTGCGATGAAGTGATGGCAGATAATCTCTTAAATTTAGTGTCATTCTGTGTAGAATTAAACGCTGTATCGAATGCTAATCTAGAATCATATGTCATTGGTGTCCGTCTATGCAAAGTTCCACTGCAAACTTGAATTTTCGCCTCGGAGCGGTCGCCGACGGGCCGAGTGTCACGTGACCCCAATCTCAGGAGCCGGTCAAGGTCACATGACCAGAGATCGGTCAGTAGTTCTCAGATTTACCGCTAGAGTAGCGCCACTTGTATCGATGTCCGCCCTTGGACCGTAACGGCATTTGGTATTTTTTTTTTTTTTTGTTAAAGCTGGCAGTGGCTTCATCTTGACTTTATTTACTTGCCTTTTTGTGATATATTACATTTAAAAAAGTGAATAATTTTTATTTATAAGATAATGTTGTCTAAACATTGCAGAAACGTGCGTGCTCGTCAATCTAGCAGTGGATTCATATTCGCGAATCTTCTGCTGGTAGACACAAGACCAGCATTCACGGTTTCCGAATGTGCCGCTTTTGGTATGAAATAAAAGTTAGCCTATTTTGTTTAGAAATTTTGTCCGAATGGTTGAATGGGTGGGTTTGGGCCAAGACTGATTTAGCCCAGACCAATTTTAGCCCTTCCCACTCCAAATTCGGTCAAAATTTTGATATAATATGCAAGGAAAACTTTTCACATCCACTCTCTGAGACAATGCATGGTCTTCAGGACGGTGCAAGCATGGTCTCCATCCTGCGGAAACCACTGCTGTTTGATGGTGTCGGCACAGCTGCGCTGCGGCGAGCGGAAGAACCACTGGAGGATCCTCGACCACCTCTCTTGGTTTATCGTCACAGAATTTCCGCTATCGTCCTCAGGACCTCGAAGGACAGGGAGCCAAGATATGCATGCCCTGTACGCACATACGTTCTGGCGTTTTGCCGGTTGCGACGAAACTATGAATGAGTTCAGAGATAGGGCAAGATGATAGGGTCTTCTTAGGGCCGAAAACTGAGCGGTATTTACGCTTTGTTCCAATGACGGACCCTCTCTTCGAGTCGAAATTCGACCACTTCAGTTTTCTGCTTACCTACTGTTCGGTGTAGTCATCATCAAAAAGAGATGATGATGTAGTCATCAAACTATGAATGAGTTCAGAGATAGGGCAAGATGATAGGGTCTTCTTAGGGCCGAAAACTGAGCGGTATTTACGCTTTGTTCCAATGACGGACCCTCTCTTCGAGTCGAAATTCGACCACTTCAGTTTTCTGCTTACCTACTGTTCGGTGTTGTCATCATCAAAAAGAGATGATGATTTAGTCGTCATCATCATCATCATCCTTCCTCGCTGCATGAATGTTGGGAGGCGTCACCCCCTCGGCTCTTAAGTTGGGGGCAATCGCCCTCGCTCCCCCCCTGTTCCCGGGTCTATGAGCTGATTGGATTCCAGGACAAATCTTCGTATGGCATTTCTTCGTCGCGCAATTCTTCGTCCGCATTTCTTCGTCCGCAAATCTTCGTCGGCGCATTTATTCGTGTCGCATTACTTCGTCTCGCATTTCTTCGTAGGTGCAAAAATTCGTAGCGCATTTCTTCGTATCCGCATTTCTTCGTCGGCGCATTTCTTCGTCAAGCATTTTTTCGTCCACGCATTTCTTCGTCTACGCAAATCTTCGTCCGCATTTCTTCGTCCACGCAAATCTTCGTCTGCGCATATCTTCGTCCGCAAATCTTCGTCACCGCAAATCTT
This sequence comes from Amphibalanus amphitrite, assembly GCF_019059575.1. Lineage (NCBI taxonomy): Eukaryota > Metazoa > Arthropoda > Thecostraca > Balanomorpha > Balanidae > Amphibalanus > Amphibalanus amphitrite. Next base: position 1,169,806 of record NW_024881514.1, read on the forward strand.
CGTCCGCAAATCTTCGTCCGCATTTTTTCGTCCACGCATTTCTTCGTCTACGCAAATCTTCGTCCGCATTTCTTCGTCCACGCAAATCTTCGTCCCCGCAAATATTCGTCCGCAAATTTTCGTCCGCAAATCTTCGTCCGCAAATCTTCGTCCGCAAATTTACGTCCGCATTTTTCGTCCACGCATTTCTTCGTCCAATCAAATCTTCGTCCGCAAATCTTTGTCTGCGCTATCTTCGTCTCCGCAAACATTCGTCCACAAATGTGGTTCAATAAAACCATGAAGAAATATCAGACAGTCAAGTGAATGACGAATTTAATGCATGGAATGGATGATCGAAACTTTTGAAGTCAGGTAGATGAGGTCAGTCAGGTGAAGCTATTGTATTTGGGAGCCGACAATCGTAACATTCCTCATTTGTGTCCCGGACATTCTTTTTTTCGCGGTCGTTGAATGACAATGTAATCTCTTGTACCCTCGCCGGCATAGGCGGCGGAACGGGCCACGGGGAGGGCACCGGGGCACGGTTTCCCTCTTTAATTTTGGCCTTTAAACGTAGCCCTATGGGCGTTGCATGGAAAGCATATTGGACCAAAAGTCGGCAGTGCCGTGCCCCACCCCCCTTAATTGAAGATGTTCCGCCGCTACTGCCCGCCGGACCTATTTGTTTTCTACGGTACACGCCGGCCGAGGGGGCGGGTACGACCCCCCCCCCCCCCATCGCCGTTTCGCCACTGGTGGAGCTAGCGCGTCGCGGAAAAAAACGAGCGTGTGCGCCGTTACGAGCCGCAGAGATTAATACCCGATTTTAAGGCCTTTTAGGTCAGGGGTCGGCATACGGCCCGCGGGCCGGATCCGGCCAGGTGGGTGACGGTTGGATCCGGCCCGCGACCATCTGACGTCCGGCCCGCGGTTGGTATCAGCGACTTACATCGTGTTACGGCCCGCGGTTCCTTCATAAATCGAATCCGATATAAAAGTGACTCAAATGTGTTTTGGCACAACAGTTCTTCCTTAGCACACTTCATGAGTTTATAAACACCATTTGTGGGTGTTTTTGTCTAATTCTACTTCTAGACAAAACTTGCAACGGTAAGATTTGGTCAGCAGCTTTTGCGCGCAGCATCAACGACTGCTGGCTGCGTGCACTTGGCGGCTTCACGTGGTCTACTCGCTTAACCTTCCAGGCGGTGTGTGTGTGGGGGGGGGGGGGGGGAGCGGGCCGGAACACGATGTAAGTCGCTGATACCAGCCGCGGGCCGGACGTCAGATGGTCGCGGGCCGGATCCAACCGTCACCCACCTGGCCGGATCCGACCCGCGGGCCGTATGCCGACCCCTGACCTAGAAGGCCTTAAAATCGGGTATTAATCTCTGCGGCTCGTAACGGCGCACACGCTCGTTTTTTCCGCGACGCGCTAGCTCCACCAGTGGCGAAACGGCGATGGGGGGGGGGGGGGTCGTACCCGCCCCCTCGGCCGGCGTGTACCGTAGAAAACAAATAGGTCCGGCGGGCAGTAGCGGCGGAACATCTTCAATTAAGGGGGGGGGGGGGCACGCACGGCACTGCCGACTTTTGGTCCAATTATGCTTTCCATGCAACGTCCATAGGGCTACTGTTAAAAGGCCAAAATTAAAGAGGGGAACGGTGCCCCGGTGCCCTCCCCGTGGCCCGTTCCGCCACCTATGCCGGCGAGGGTACAAGAGATTATATTGTCATTCAACGACCGCGAAAAAAAAAGAATGTCCGGGACACAAATGATATGAAATGTTACAATGGTCGGCTCCCAAATACAATAGCTTCACCTGACTGACCTCACCTACCTGACTTCAAAAGTTTCGATCATCCATTCCATGCATTAAATTCGTCATTCACTTGACTGTCTGATATTTCTTCATGGTTTTATTGAACCACATTTGTGGACGAATGTTTGCGGAGACGTAGATAGCGCAGACAAAGATTTACGGACGAAGATTTGATTGGACGAAGAAATGCGTGGACGAAAAATGCGGACGAAAATTTGCGGACGAAGATTTGCGGACGAAGATTTGCGGACGAAGATTTGCGGGGACGAAGATTTGCGTGGACGAAGAAATGCGGACGAAGATTTGCGTAGACGAAGAAATGCGTGGACGAAAAAATGCGGACGAAGATTTGCGGACGAAGATTTGCGGGGACGAAGATTTGCGGACGAAGATATGCGCAGACGAAGATTTGCGTGGACGAAGAAATGCGGACGAAGATTTGCGTAGACGAAGAAATGCGTGGACGAAAAAATGCTTGACGAAGAAATGCGCCGACGAAGAAATGCGGATACGAAGAAATGCGCTACGAATTTTTGCACCTACGAAGAAATGCGAGACGAAGTAATGCGACACGAATAAATGCGCCGACGAAGATTTGCGGACGAAGAAATGCGGACGAAATATTGCGCGACGAAGAAATGCCATACGAAGATTTGTCCGGTTACGAGCTGATTGGCAAGGCGATAAACGAGCTGATTGGCGTTTCCACCCGAGCTTGAGCATGATAGGGTCTGTTCCAGTGGTTGCTCAAACCTCCTCTAAGCTCTTATAGCCAGTGCAGGCTTTCAACACCATTAGCGTCGCCACGGGGGGGGGGGGGGGGCAAGCGGGGCAGTTTGCCTCCCCCAACTTCCGACCGAGTACCCCCTGAGATGGATGCAGATCCGATGAGATTTTGGAGTTGGCAAAAAATGGGGGTAGTTTTCGAGAATGGCTGTAAACTCCACACCAACTTTGAAAACGTTTCTACACCCATGCAATAGGTACTCACTACTCACCATTCGCCTTCCGTAATAAAACTAGATACCGGCAGCGCTCTTGCGTTGCCTTGGGCCAGAATTGGAGGAACGGACTGAGGGCACACACCGGGCCAAACCACCGAAACACAGACTGAGCGGACTGAGCGAGCCGACTGAGCTTGGACTGAACCTGAAACTAACCGAAACATCCCAAAAATGTTTGGAAGCACGTGAGATTGGTGTGGATATCTACCTACAGTAAGATATTAATTAACTGCGCGTGCGTAGTTCATGTCCCAGGCACCCCAGTGCAGTCATTTTCATTACACCCTGTAGCGTGTGGCTAGTTCTATCAGTGTACCGACTTTTGTGTCGCTAGCTCGACGTTTCCCGGGATCAGAGGATCACTCGTCAAAACCGTTATCCGCCCCCCGCACGCGCAGCTTGCACCCCTCGGATATTATCTCGCCGGAATGTCGTAATCAAATGTATTCTTCTTATGACCTGCAAGTTTTGAACCAGTTAGAGCTGCCGTTTACCCTGCAGGCGTGGCAACGTACGAAGGGGTGCAATCGGCTTGCACGTGCATAGCTCATGCACCACAGAGTTTAGCTCAACCAAATGTGCATTATTCTGGAGGCCTTGCCTGGGACTACCATTGAACCTATTTTGAGGTTGATAGCTTAAAATTTCTTTGAGCCAGAGGACCTCACGTCAAAACGGTTTTCCGACCCCAGCACGTGCAGCCTGCACCCCTCGCAGACGGTGACCCCCCTGGAAACTGGTTCAAGGTGTTACCGATGTGTCCCGCCAGTATGGCTTTGCCCGTGACCTCTGGTTGACCTGTAGCCTTGACAAAAAAATTCGTGTCACCGAAACTTTGAAGCGGAATAGCATGTGCCACGAAGCACCGAGCGAACCGAGACCAGCACCAAAAGTTTACCTCGCCGGAGACGAGTCGAACGGTCCCACTTTCGTCCCGATCGGTCCACCCATTTTGACTCCAGGTCCAAAAAGGCTTGGACAAACTCACATACTCACATACTCACATACTCACTGACAAACAGGCTTGGCCGAACTTTTCTTCAGCGACCCACCAATGGGAATTTCCGGATGCAAAAGCATGCTATCGCATGCTTTTGATCCTCCAATTCTGGATAAAAAGTACAATAATGTATACCGGCTCCACACGAGATGGTGGTCGTCGCTCGTTTCACTTTTTCGTGTTCACAAATTTAGATGCTCACCGCAAACCGTGGACACGAATCTTCTTTGGTAGCGAATCATAGGCTGTAAGACCCAGTACTACCTTATCATTGGCTCAAATACCCGTAATCAGCCTGCACCAACACCATATTCTGTTATTCATGAACATTACAATACTAGACAGCCCATTAGCGTTATTTAAATCAATTTATCTCGTGGATTGATGACGTCTTAAAATGACTGTAAATTGGAGTTCTTTTAGTTTTTGTTGTGTGAACTTTCAGCATTTTTGATTCAAGAATTCGTTCAAAAGTAATGTGAAAAAGAACTCATCATTTTTTTATAAAGTATACTTCCTTGTGTAGTTGTTAGAAGGATTTATAGGAAAGGAATCGCTCATTTCTCTGACGTCATTGAAAGTGTGATAGTTTTTTTCTGATGTTTTTGGCGATTCCTTGACCCATAAGCACTTGTGTAAACACGGCGTGCCGGTTTTGTTACCCCGGCTTGTTGTGTTTTTTAGGTTTACCACCATATATGGCCTTGAGTTTACCTTACCTTACGGTAATTCGGTTGTAGCAGGCCAAAGACAAGCAGAACAAGAAGGTCACAGAGACGTTTTTCCACAAATCATCATTCTACTGCATGTCTGTGTAGTGTGTTGGTGTGGGGAATGGGGATCGAGCGGTTGATTGCCACCATTTGCCACCTATCCAGAGTCCAAAAGTTTTTAAAAATTTTGCCGCTCGTCTGATCACAGGTTTAGGGCGCTGTGAACACATCACGCCCCTTCCACAGGTCTGCTATTGCCTGTGTCGTCAGGGTTGGTAACATGAGTCCAGCACAGTCCCCGACTGGAAAAAATGCCTCCACTACGCTGAAGTTCTCGACGGAGGTGATGCGCCGAAATTTCGGCGCAAGGGTTTATGCGCCAAAATTATTTTACCAAGCCATGCTTCATGCGCCGAAAATTTTCAAGGCTTACTGATGGCTGCAGGCTGTAGCCACGCACTTTTCGTCAAGGGGGGGGCTGGCGTGTGTGTGTGGCTGTCTTCCAGTGACTACTGTCTACAGACGGTTGTTGGCACCACTAATGTCAATTACGGAAAATCGGAATACCGATACCAAACCAAATACCAGCCAGAACCGTGGAGAAATACCGAAACCAAACCAACTTGGGAACATGAGGAAAATACCAACTTTTTACCGATTTCTTAGCCTCTTAAACATTAGCGAGGGTTCATGATACCAACAAAGGGTTCATGATACCAACAAAATACCAAACACATTAGGATTGAAATACCAAATACCGAGTTGGTGTCGGTTTGGTATCGGTATACCAAAAAGTTGGTATCCGATTGACATCTCTAGACTTGGCACGGTCGACGGGATCGGGCAGACAATAGACATCAGCAGGCCATGCGGGACCAAGCACCAGCGTTCGCTATCACAAAATCTCCTGACTCACAAACTCACTGGCATGTTCCATAATGTAACCTTTATTTTGTTGCCCGGCTCTGATCAGCAGTAGTGCCCAACCGGTGACTGACGCCTGACGGGGCCTTCAACAGGCGTGGTGCAAGCACGGCCGATGGGATCGGGCAGATACCAGGCCACGCGGGACCGATTGCCAGCGTCCGCTCGCAAACCACACGCCGGAAATACAGGAATCACAACGGTCAATACGCACACGATAGCATACGTTATCTGAACTAGGGAATCCGACAATCCATAACCTCACTCTCGACCGGTGATCTGTTCCCGCCGTGGGAGAGTCACAATCAGGTTCACTGAACATGACTTAAATACCCTGAGACGAACACGAGACAAGATAAGTGATATTTAAGATGTTTAGCTCCCGAAGACATTTAATCCTCGCCGGCTGAGGGGGGTTGGTGCCACCCCCTAACGGTTTTTTTTCGCGATTTACGCCGAAGTACGCCGAAAATTTTCGGCGCAAACGCCCAACTACGCTCGAGTTCTCGACGAAAGCGTGCATTTTTTCCAGTCGGGCAGCACACTGCACAATTGTGTTATGATCCTTGTCTTTCTTCTTTTTCAGATAAACAGCACAGTAGCTAAATATGGCAGATGGTGGAGCAGGAAACTGGTGTCTGATTGAAAGTGACCCAGGGGTCTTCACTGAACTCATCCGTGAATTTGGTATGGGCTTTCTGACCTGGCTTGTTTAATCCAATACGTGTAATCCTTCAGTACTTATTCTTTCATAGAAGCAAAATAGTCCTTGAGGGCTTGAGGTCAACCTTGATGTTTTGCAACTGGGCACCTAGTGAGCTGTTAAGCTCTAGGTTGTTTTCTATCATCACAATGCACATATTGCTGGACAATCTTTTGAAGTTAGTCTAAAACTATTGTGATAGAGGACATATTAGATATAATTTGTTTTAAAGCCAAATAAGTCTAAAAGTATTGTGACAGAGGACATATAAGGTCCAATTTGTTTTTAAGCCAAACCATCCTGAACCAATTGAATGCTACAAAGAGACTCTTCATGGAGTCACTGCTCATCAGTAACCAATCCAGACAACTCAAAATGAATGTGAAGATAAATTAATGATAAGTGATTAAATGTTTGCTGAATTATTTTAAGTGTGTTGCAAGTGTTGGTTATGACTGTTCTGACAATTTCAGGCGTGAAAGGTGCACAGGTGGAGGAAGTATGGAGCATGGATGATGAAATGTTCTCCAAGTTGAGGTCAGTAACAAGTATCTGATCCAGTCTGATCATCTGATTCCATGGCAATTGGCATTGCAAGGGTGTGGAAGGTATCTATCAGGACATGTACCTCTGTGGTGACTGAATAATGAATTAAGGCAATGTTTCTCCAACTTGATGAAGGATTATGCAGGTGACACATAGGTGCCACACTATGCAGTTAGGTACTATCATCTCATTGCAGCTTACAATTGGTGCTCCAGAGTTGAGTGTTTATACCTACCTAACCAAACTACAATATCACAACACTGAGACAGACAAATGTGATGTGGACAGGCCTGTGCACGGACTCGTCTTTCTCTTCAAGTGGGTGCCTGACTCGACTGTGGAAGGCACGCCGGTCCAGGACAGCAGGCTCGACAACATCTTCTTCGCCAAACAGGTCTGTGAATCCTCGTGCGTGAACGATGTGTCGTTAAATTGCTTCATTGTAATCTCGACATCGACGCGCCCGGAAACCCCATCAGACAAACAAACAACTGAAGCTCTGTCCTGTTTGAAACATGACAGAGCTTAGCTTCCAAGTATGGACTGATTTTAGCCCACCGATCCCTTGACGTCCGTAATCCGTCGGAAGCCGAACGCACCCCACGCACGTGACATCTGTGATCTGACACCGCTCTCTACCGCCCCCCTCACCAGGTGATCAACAACGCGTGCGCCACCCAGGCGATTCTCAGCGTGCTGATGAACACCAACCACCCGGACGTGGAGCTGAGCTCGACGCTAATCGAGCTGCGCGACTTCACCGCCGGCTTCGACCCGGCCACGCGCGGCCTGGCGCTCAGCAACTCGGATGTCATCAGGACCGTGCACAACTCGTTCGCCAGGTGAGCGGAGTGTAAGGGAGTTTTACATTTATTGAGTGGGAGACTGGGGAATCGGACTTCAGAGTGGGGTTCGCGGTGGAGGGCTTGGTGAGGATATGAGGAGGGCCAGAGAGGGGGTCGAGGGAAATGGGCAGTGTTATGAGGGTGTTCGTGATTTATGTGGGATGAGAGGAATTTGCGATAACAACGGTTTGGTGACAGCTCTGGCGGCGCTCGTGATTCGTGAACGATAAAGGGGTCATCTGTTTTGAACAATGCGTGAGCCCATGATTTTCTATCCTATCACGTCGATCTTCTCTGATGCGCGCTTTAAACGCCGGTCTCATACCGCCCCTATTCTGTCAGACAGGCAGTCTGATAACCGCCGATCTAACTCTCCTCCCGCGATTCGTCAGACAGACGCTGTTCGAGCTGGATAACCGGGCGGCCACCAAGGACGACGACGTCTACCACTTCGTCAGCTACATCCCGCTGTCGGGACGGCTGTACGAGCTGGACGGGCTCAAGGAGGCGCCGCTCGACCACGGGCCCATTCCGGAGGGCGCCGACTGGACGCAGGCCGCCCGGCCCATCATCGAGAAACGCATGCAAAAGTGAGAGACGGAGGGCCCAGTCGGGGAAGGATGGGTCGGATTTCAGGGGAACATGTCGATCGAGTGAGAATGAGTGTGATTGATTGTTGAGATGTTTTGTGGTACGGTGTGAAAAAGTATCGATGCAACAGTGTCGTGGCAGCCAATATGTGAGGAATGCCCGAATGCCGTACCTACTATCGGGAACTATTTTCGATTCAGCGATTTTTGGTTCGTGTGATATAGTATATCAGTCAACCATCTCAGGCGTGCATCTCACAGCATGCTTATCTTTGCCACTTTTCCCGTTTTAAGTGTGAGTACGTTCACCGCAGCTGTTGTACCTTTGTCCTCTCATGTGACCGTGTGTTGCTGTCCCCGCAGGTACAGCGAGGGCGAGATCCGGTTCAACCTGATGGCCATCATCTCAGACCGGCGCGCCATGTACCAGAAGCAGCTGGAGCAGCTGCAGACGAAGGCGCAGGTCGGTAGAACATACCGGGAACGGCAGAGCTGTTAAATGCCTACATAGACGCAGATCATCATAAGCTGTGCATTATAGACGACGGGTGGTGGATTCGGGAACAGACTCTCGGCCGGGTTGCAAAACACCGGAATTTTTACGTTTTGAACACAGTCAGGGATGGCCCGTAATACTGCTCTGTCGTTACAGGAGCTTGGGATGGAGACGGACTCGATACGGTCGAAGAAGGCCCGTAATGCTGCTCTGTCGTTACAAGGGGGTGGGATGTCTCTGTCGTTACAAGAGGGTGGGATGTCTGTCGTTACAGGAGGGTGGGATGGAGACGGACTCGATACAGTCGGGAGAAGGCCCGAATATCTGTTTTGTCGTTACAGGAGGGTGGGGTGGCTCTGTCGTTACAGGAAGGCGGGATGGAGACGGACTCGTTACAGTCGGAGGTAATCCGTAATGCCGCTGTGTCGTTACAGGAGGGTTGTATGGGGACGGACTCGATACAGTCGGAGATGGCCTGTAGTGTATATCTGCTCTGTCGTTACAGGAGGGTGGGATGGAGACGGACTCGATACAGTCGGAGATGGCCCGTAATGCTGCTCTGTCGTTACAGGAGGGTGGGATGGAGACGGACTCGATACAGTCGGAGATGGCCCGAGTCCAGATGCTGATCTCAGACGAGGAGAAGAAGATGGAGAGGTATCGCACCGAGAACATCCGCCGAAAACACAACTACATACCGTTCATCATGGAGGTGAGCCGCATACGCGAGCTGAGCGCCCTACGCTCTGCCACGGACGCGCACAGGCTGAACTGCGCTGTAGCAATCCAACCGCGGGCTTTTACTTTTTGTAGAGCTTCTGCTCTTGAAAATAGAAGTCTGTAATAAGATTGCATTTGGCCAGCCACTTGCTCGAAGAGTTTTGTGTAAGAATGTCGTGTCGTGACCTTCGTCTAACCGCGCCCAAAAGTCTGTCTGAGACCGCTAAGCCCTAGTCTCACGTTCTGTGCTCACTGCTCACCCGCAGCTGCTAAAGATCCTGGCCAAGGAGGGCAAGCTGGTGCAGCTGTACGAGCAGGCCAAGGAGCGGTCCGAAAAGCTGCACCAGGCACGGAAGAAGCAGAAGACCAAGTAGTGCCCCCTCTCCGGACGAGTGCAATGACCGCCGAGCAGCTGCCTCAGTTCGCCACTGCCCCCGTGTGCCGCGTGCCGAGTGACGGACCATACTCCGGAGTCCGGAGTGAACGACGCGGAACGATTCGCCAGGCTGTTGAAATCAAATACACGTTACATTGTGTTGAATGCTTCGGCATCTTAGGGAAGCGCGGGGACCGCATGTTTGAGTGGTTTTGATAGAAAACATTTCGTTTTTTTGTGGTTACTAAGACTGCCAACGCCAAATCTATCGTAACTCGGCAATAACTACTCAATGTTAAGGCGCGTTAGAACTTGGAAGGCACGTGTCCAATCATACCTAAGAGGCAGCAGCGCTTATCCAGTGAGCTGTGAAATCGGACTGGAGAAGTTTACGCTTCGCTGATATCATACACTAATATGCCGAACCATTACAGGTTTGCAGACAGCCAACAGTAACCAATCACGTTTGTATATATTAAGCGTCTTCGCCAGTTGCGGACCTCGGCACAAACTTCTCGGACTAACATTGCGTCACAGGGGCTGATAACAAATCACATTGGTGCTCTCGCGGCCAGCATCGTGCCGCCTTCACACGGTACAACACACCGGGTCTCTCCACCCATTAACCGAGCGGCCCTCCGCCGGCTGTCGCACATGGGGCACCCCGGCCACCACGGGAGCGAGGAGCGGAGCGCCCTTCGTCCCGGATCCCGCAGTCGGCGGCGGTGTGGTCCCAACAGGGTACCCTGTGCACTAGGAGCCACTCGCTACAGGCAGGAGAGCTTTGGCACAGCGGCAAACGACGCCAGGCGCAGTCAAAACAGACACCAAGTGATAGCAAACGGAGGCACTGTTGTTCAAAAATAAGGAAGTGTCCAGCGGAGAGCGAATGTAAAGTTAAACGTTCAAGAAGGAAAGGTTCAAATATATAACTACGGGGGGCGGTAGCATCAAATAATTGATAAATAATGCATGCTCATGCCAGGCACTTCAATCAAATTAACACAAGGTCACGTTTTAAATTCCAATATACACAACAATAACCACCTGATCACACATAGCAAAACTCATGCGACCTATGCGAAACGTCACGCATAAAATTCATATGTACAAAGAAAATGTGCAATAGGTATGAATGACCACAAAAACTCTAGTAACCTGCCTTATCAAATATTTTGACTTTGAATGAGAACTAATGACAATCCAATTGAGCTACAAGTTACATATTAAATAATAAAATGGCGTTGGCCACATTACGTCAACTATAAAATTTTAAAATTAGGTGTTTAAATATTACAAGTTAAATAGCATTATAAATAGATAGGAAAGTTGCCTTTTCAGACAATTGTCCAGCGCAATGTATGCAGCGATACCAATACTACCCTGTCTGCCGCATATTATCTGAACACGATTAATCTAAAACTCCACAATGCCCTCCATATGCTCCAATGGTCATATCACACATTAGGCGACGAGTGATAACTGGAAGACGTCTTCCCCGATCCTGCCGCCCGCCGAGCGCGACACCCACAGCGTGGGCAAGGCTGAAAACACAAGCACGCGACACAACTTTCCGGACGCCCCTCAACACGGCGACAAACGGCAGTCTTCAGCAGCAGACCCAAGTCACAGACCCAAGTCACCATAGTCACATCGACGTGGCCGCTGCGTCGAACGCTTTGAGCGTTCTCTAGTAGGCTTGCTCCGTTTGATTGACGGATGTCATTGAGTGCCATCAGCGGCCGAGTCACTTGAATCATTGCACAGGTCCGGAGGAACCCTGGCCACGCCGGTCGCGTTAGGAACGATTGTGTTGCACCGCTGCTAACGTGGCAGCACCGTTCCGAATGCCATTTCACAGCTGAAAGTCCCCGGGGCCGCGTCCGTCCGCCGTGGGCCATCCACCTGCAGGAATGCCTCAGTGGAGACCATTTCACTGGTGCCAACAACAGTCAGCGTTGGCCGCTACTGGGCCTCTCTCCTCTCGGTGTGAGAACAATGAACAGCCACAGAGCAACAACTAACAACGGGCCCTGCCCAGCTTCAAAGGACGGTTTAGACTCCCAGCTCGCCTCAGAGAGACAGCCCGGCGCCTCGTCAACTACTTGGGTTTGTTGGGGCGGATCTTCTCGTAGTGGTAGGCGCGAGGCCTGGGCCGCAGCCGGCCGCCGGGCGCCGCCACCATCGTCTTCTGTTTGACAAAGTTGAACTGCTGCTCGGCGAACCGATAGAACTCGCTCTCCACCTTCCACACCGCCGACGCCTGGATGGTCGCCTTCGTCTCCGGCGACGGCTCCAGCTTCCGCTGCGTCTTGCGCAGGTGCGACTTTCCACCTGCACGGAGCAACAAACGGTAAGTTAATAAGTGACGAAATATCGTAAGGTCAACAAGTGACGTAGATATAGCATAAACGACTCGGATGCTCACATAAACACCGAAATATCGGTAAATCAGCGGGGTTCATTTTCAGCATGACTATCCATTGAGCTGAAGATAGTCGAATCCATGGTAGAGCATCCACCAACGTAGCCAAATGCCACACCGATCGCGCACGATTTGTTCTTACCAAGCAGCACACCAATTACTGGTTCAACCCTCCCCCATGCTTGAAAACCATTTCGAATATTCCAGCGGCTCACAATTCCGTACCTTTCTCGAGTGCGCGGCTGGCGCCGGAGAACATGCTGGGCATCAGCGCCTCCAGCAGGGCGACAAACTCTGGCAGTCGCTCGGTGGTGCCCACCAGTAGGTAGTGGTGCACCAGGTTGTGTTTGGCCGCCTCTAGGGCCTGCCGGCTGCCCGGCTCCCTGCGGGGGTCAATAAGTCAGCGTGGAACAGCTAGGTGAGACGGTCAATGCAGTGTGCACACATACGTTTATCGGGCGACTGGCCGGGGATATTGATATCAGTGGTTAGTTGGTAAATATTGGAGCAGTGGCGCCTTGATGGGGACCATTATGTGACCAGCTATGTATCTAGAGTAGTGTTCACATCATTATCAAGCAGAGCACTCGTATGAGATGATACCACTCAGACGGTCTCACGCTGATCAGAGCGGGATGCTCACCAGCAGAATGCCGCCATACCGCAGAAGAAGGGCACTTGAATCCACATTAGCCGAGGCTGGCAGTCCGAGTGGTTCAGTCGCACACAGTCGTCAAATGTCTGCAAACAGGCGGAATACGCCGCAAAGTCAGCAGACAGCAACATGACGTTTCATTTGAAAGATAAGACAAAACTAAAAGAAAAAACAGACACAAGACGAAAAAATACAATGACTGGCGAATGAGCCGACAGATACGTAGCATGTGAGATGGACTGCCGTTGGGTGAGACAAGCAATACCGGCCCGCCGCTACGGCACCATCTACGGCTCTACGGGAAAAAATCATCCAGTCCTCCAAAACAGTCGCAAGTATATTTAGCCGGTCTCATCGTTCATCTCATTTCGTCACCAGCCGGGTGCCGTCCCTAACAAGAGACGGACACGACACCCACCCGCTGGGCACTTGGGCACGACTATCAGTCCCGGACTACATACATTTAGAGTCGGAGGGCGGCGGTGCATAACTGACATAAACAGACCGACCGGGCGGGGTCGGCAAAGGTCACAGGGCGCGCGGAACAGCCGGCGGCGGGGGATGAAAGGAGGCCGTGCAGTGGGCGTGTAACTGAGCCGACCCGGGCTTATCCAGGCCGGCAATGCTTTCAGGCTGATGAAGCCAGCCACCAGAACCGTCTAGCAACGTGCGTCGTTTTGCCCATGTTTGAAACACGTTATACGCAACAATTTCCTTTTTGGGGGTGAAGAGAGAGAGAGAAAAAAGTAGGAGACGTCGTTGTGAGTATTCAAAAATATCAGCAGGAATGCCAGGTAAATGAAATACATCACACCCAACGCAAATGAGCGTATGAAAAACATAGTCACCGCGTGAAAAACGATATTTCCCGAACAGATGCTAATTATATGGCGTCGCGACCGCGAGAATAAGCTACCAGAGCACAATCCCAGGCTGCGATAGTCATGCATACTAAGTGGGCAGTAAACATAACTGAGCCACGTGTCAGGAGTGACAATGTGTCCACGAGTGCAAACAATCCACGACGAGTCACCAACAGCTCCTGTGACAGAGCTATGTGACGGAGCTGACAGCCGGCCCGCGTCTCCCCGGCTTACCCTTGTCTCCAGCACGCGTCTCCCCAACATACTTCTGTGTCCGGCCCGCGACGTCTCCAAATCTGTATGGACTCACCGATGTCTCAAATCCGCGTCTCCCCAGCCTACTGAACTCACCTCCGCGTCTCCCCGGCTGACTCGGCTCACCCGTGTGTCTCCCCGGCTGACTCAGCTCACCCGTTTGTCTCCCCCGGCTGACTGTACTAACCTCCGTGTCTCCGGCCCGCGTTCGTACTAGGTGCGGTCGGAAGTCGTCTCCGTATCGCAGGAAGTAGTAGTGGGACACCAGCCTGTCCAGCGGTCGCCGGATCAGGTTCACGTATATCGGCCGCCGCTGCACACCAAACCTGGGCCAGGAGAACGGTCAGAAGATCGGATAAATCGGTCACAACAGAATCGCACCACGAGAGCGGCACCGAACAATATCCCGTGCTACTCATAAATGTCGCTATATCATCGCTCACAAACCACAAATAACGCTACGCTAGGGCATATCGGGCCGTGGAATTATCCTAGTTCATTGTTATGCTGGCCTGTAAAGCCGGTGTCACCCGCAGATACTGCCGGCTAGGCCCGGCTCTAGTCAGATGGTAATGACGCAGGTCGGGGCAGTGGAGAGAGAGACTTACGCTGCAAAGTCGATGAAGGCAATGTGGCCATGGTAGAGCGCTGGAAGACGCTGTTTCCACGTTGTAATGTTGGTGACAAACTCCATCTGTGTAACAGAAAATAGCAAAAAGTTACAACAGAGTATTTTCACATGGCAGCGCAAACACACCAAAACAGTCAAAGAAACAATCTCAATTACTACTGCATAATACAAAACAAATGCCACAGTGAACGGAAAGTGCAGTAAATTGAGAAATATCACTGAATGAAGCCGACTCTTGCCTGATCCACTGACGACATGACGTGGGCGTTTTTGGACGTGTTGAGGTGAATGACGTTGAATCCCTGCTTCTCGCAGATATCGTAACAGATGCCCATGAAGGTCGTGGAGCCCGTCTTGGGCACCCGGTTGTAGATGACCACTGTCTCATCCCCGACCGTCTCGGCAGCGTCCGCATCCGGCGTGGCCAAACGACGCTCTGGGAACATAATGACTCGGTGGTACTGTCATACTTCACAAAGCTGAGTGTTTACTCTCTCGTGTAACTGCAGCAGGAGGGAGGTCCGGGTGAATGCGGCCTTCTAACTGTATGCGGATTAATGTTTTGTTTATTCCGTTTCCCGTTACCGTTCTTCGTAGTTCGTACCTATCTTTCGTACATGCTAATATTTTAACAAAGATGAACCAAGCAATATGTATATTTCGATAAAACTCATGCTAAGTTTAGTCAAGATTAAATCTGAGATGTGCTCGATAAAATCCTAGCACAGGCCTCTGCACACCGATAACAGGGGTCTATGATCTAGAATACCTACCTATTTAATCGAGACAGCAAATAATAGCGCGTCGACGTACACATTTGTGTAAAATGTAAATCGTTTTAAAAGTTAAATTTTTAATAGCTCACCAATATATGTCAGGCGGCTTTGAAGCGCTGAGAGTCTGTTTTCATAATTTATCACTGTGAGGTAGAAGACAAAAACAGATGCCACCAGCAGAAGTGCGAAGAAACGTGGTCCCACGGCAGCCATACCTGAGGGCAAACAACAAAATTAGAAAAAATAAATAGAAAGAAAAACCATCTTGTTAAGAATGTGGCAATGCTGATACTTACTGGCAGGACTGCAAAGTCGGAGTCGGAGTCGATAGTTCTGACAGGAGCCGAGGTCGGACTTGGAAACCGAAGTCGGAGTCGGGGTCACCGAAAACTCGTCGACTAGTTATGCACTCCGCAGCCCAGCCGGCAGCCAGGTCTGCGGAGTCGGAGTTGGAGTCGGTCGGAGTCGACAGTTCTGCCCGGAGTCGGAGTCGGAGTTGGTTTTTGAAAGCCTGAGTCTGAGTCGCAGTCACCGAAAAGCCATCGAATCCGCAGCCCTGCTTACTGGTGTGACCATTGACGCGCGATGAGTCCCACGATAATCTTATTCAGGTGTTAATTTACCAAGGTGGAAAGTTAAAAAAAAAATAGTATGCTCCAAACAGCCCATAGACCATAGGTGTCGGTTTGTCAGTAGTCATCACCCATATTTGGATAATTTCAGCCTCTCTGCCTCTGCAAGCATTCAGCACGTGGCTGCCTGACAACTGAGAAATAAAATAAAAACTGAAGGTTAAGTTGTTCACAGATAAGAGACCAATAAGAACTCAGAGAGGTCAGAGGGATGCCTGACTGGAAAACATCCATACACTACGCCGGTCGCCGGACGCCTGAGACCCTCTTGCGCCGAAATTCGGCACAAGCAATTTTGCGCTAAAATTTCTGCATGATCTGCAGCGAAAATTGGGTGACTATTTGTGCCAAAATTAAGCCTTTTATATAAAGCACATGTGCACATCTACAAATCAAGGCTAAATCAGCCAGACACAGTATTCCGGGACCTTGGACATTTCCCCATGTTTGAGCGTCCAAACAAGTTGCATTTCCGCGAAAAACCAATACCTTAATTATCAATAAGCTTAGCGCACTCATGTAGCGTCGTGCCGTGAAACAGGGCCGGAGCAGGAAATTCCGGGGCCACAAAAATCGGCGGAGCGGTGTGTTCGAGGCTGGCAGGAGCCAGCGAGGTTCGGGCAGCAGAGCAGCACGTGTTCCGACACAGCAGTCTCTTCCGGCTCACGGCGCAGAGCGCCGCGGGGCACCGCCTGTCTGGGCAGTGGGCACTGCTGGCACGCCGCGGAGTGGAGATAGCCGATTCGGAGCACGTACTGGAGCGAGTGGCCCCAGTGGCCCGCCCTCATATGATGCACCGAAACGGCATCCTCTCGGTCCTCCCCAGGGATAGAGAGCGGCGACGTGCTCCCGAGGAGTGGCTTGAATAGTGACTCGGACCCGTTGTCACGCCACTGATGCTAGGCCACACAATGAACCGCCATGGTCAACGAGCGGGCGTTTGAAGGCAGGGCGGCCCCCTGTTTCGCAGGTCGTCTGCGCTCTCATTTCCCTTGATACCGCAGTGGGCAGGAACACACTGCAGTACTATTTAACAGCGCTCCGGCTCGGCGATGTTAAACAAGGTCTTCCATACCTATCTCAATGCAGAGGGTTGAGGCCTCACCTGGCAGCCGCTCTTCCGCTGAGTAGACTCAAAGCGGCTCGCCAGTTTGAGCATGTGACGACTGGGGCGGGGACATCTCATCCCGAAGCCTCTCCAGAGCCACCGCAGGGCGAATTTGCTGCTAGATTGACCAGCGTGCAAACTTACACCGCGTTTGATGTCTCTCGGACAACGAAGATTCTATGTCGTCCGCCCAATCACGTTCCATAACCGCAGCTGACCTTGAACGGGATTGGCCGGACGACGTAGCATCTTTGTCGTCCAGAGACATCACATCGCATGCAGTGTTAATTCGGTGACCGTCTTTCGTCAAAATTCTGCTGCCATCCTGCGCCGAAAAATTCAGCCACCGCCATGCACTGAATTTGGCGCATATTATGTTACGCCGGATGTACTCTGAAATTTTTGGCGCAATCCCGCCACTACGCCAGACATATTCGGCATAACATATATTTTTTCCAGTCTGGGGCTCTGGGCTGAGTTGAATGAGTACAACAGCCTCCAGCAAGGACACTCCTGCATGGCCATGACCCTGGGACAGCCTTGTATCATGCTCAAAACATGAGCCACTATTGGGGGCCTGAAAATTATTAACTTTAAAAGGTTCTTTGATAAATAATTCATAGGTTTTCTTGATTCTGTTCTGAATGTTTCATTCAAACAACAAAACTCATTCCTGGACTTGCCCACATGCCATACAGAGACAGGCTGACCTATCTGAGCCTCACCACCCTGGAGGAAAGGAGAAGGAGAGGTGACCTCATTGAACTTTACAAGATCATCAAAGGTTTTGACAAGATCAGTGTTGATGGTAATTTTCTGGCACAAAACAGAACAAGGAGAACCAGGGGACACAGCCTGAAGCTTGCCAAACCACTACACAGAACTTGGAAACGATGCCAATTTTTTCTCAACCAGGGTAGTGAACCTGTGGAATCGACTGCCGGAAAGAGTTGTAAATAGTCAAAGTGTCAACACATTCAAATACAACTATGACCAGTACCTAATATGGAGGCAGGCTTTATGAGCCTGAGCTCACATGTCTCCTCTATTTCCATCTACTGGTAAGCATCTACTGGTATGGTAAGCATTCAAATATCTTTCTAGTTGAGGTTTATTTGCCATTGAGTCTACAGTGCAGGGATATTTCTATCTCGCACTCCTCTGAGATGCAAAGATAAGGTTTCGAGGGTTCATAGCTAAAAATCAAGAGTTCAAGTGATGATGGGTTGGGTCAATAATCAAACCATTTTTAATGGTTGTTTGTGTGTGAAACTTATGAAATATTAAAACAAAGTACTCTAAATCTATTTTTCCATAGATTAGAACATTTAAATATAATGTTTAATAAATCAAGAATAAACCTCAACGTAGAAAGATATAGGATTCCTCATGGCTCACTCATGGAAGATCAGATATCTTTTCCTCGCGTGTCAGTGTTCCAAAAAAAACTCGCTCCTTCATCGCTCGGTTTTTCAGTAACCCGCTTGGAAAAGATATCCTTATCTTCCACTCGGAGCCATGAAGAATCCTCTATATCATGCAATTCCATTTGAATACCAACCATACACTTCCTACGTTTTCCAGCGTTTTGTATCTTCTGTATCTTCTTTTGTATTTGTATCTTCTGAGTATAAGCTTGATAGTAAAATAACCGCAGGGTCGATCAAATTAAAATGAATTACTATCAACTCGCGGCCTATCAGCGTGAGCTCCCCCAAACTCGTCCTTTTGGTTTGGTTTTGTGGAACTGAATCCTTGAACTGAATGGTCAAGGAAATGATAATTTCAAAAGATGTTTTCAATAACATTATCAATACGTCACAGGCTTAGATAAAAATGTCACAGGCCGACACTCCAGTCTTTTCTGTTTGATCGGTTTGCACCTGTTTTTAATCTTATTTTTGTTTTTCTAAATACCAGAACACTTTTTAAGAGCGATTTAAGTATCTAAACGTCATTTAGCATTTATTTTCTTTAAAAAATGCATTTACCTGAAGCTAAACTGATGACGTCATCAAATGTAGGCTCCGAATTGTCATATCTATCAACGTAAATAACGTGCCATTGCGGCGATTGTGTGAGGAGGTTTCACGATTGTTTTGCATTTATTGGTTATCTGTTATGAAAATCTGCGTTTCTTGTGCACGCATTATGCCAATTATCACTCATTTATTATTTTCTTTTTGGTATGATGCTATTTGGGACGTTCCTTGCCAAAAAACAGGCATTGATGAATGCGTCGATATTGTCTCTTTTTACTGCCTCGCAAATTTCAACCGGTGTACCCAAGGCAGTATAGGTGTACCTTTGAAGTATTATGGATGAAGTATTCCTGGATAGGACACTGCTTATTCCCCTACACTAGCGCCACTTTGTACGTGCCAAATTCAGCGCATGGCGGCGGGCTGGCGGCTGAATTTTTCGGTGCAGGGCGGCCGCATAATTTTCTGGCGAAAGACTGTTCAGTAGGCTGAGCTATGGTCAAGCGTGCCCATTTTTGGGAACGCATTTTCGTTCCCATGTTTGGGAACGATAAACCCAAATATGGGAACGCCATGTAGGCATTGTTTAAAACAAGAAGAAGAACCGTGAAATGACGTCCAAAAAAATAAAACGATCGTGAACCGCCTGATATTTGTCTCAATATTGTTGGGAAAGAGTTTGATATTGTAAGGCCCATCGTAGCTTCAAATCGTTCCTCTATTTCTAAAGCAGTCCACCGCCCGGGCCGCGTGCCCAAATTTGGGAACGCTCTCGTACACTGGCGCTGCAAGCGATCCTTATTATAGGAACGGCGTACCCAAAATTGGGAACGATTTCACCTACGCCTTTCACGGGCTCTTATCATTAACAAGCATCACGTCCAACGCCGCAGGTTATTGTTAACGCAACAATCATAAGATGACCTTTCCGGCAAGACCGCCGCATGTTTCGCCGGGTCTACTGCGCTCTTATTCCCGTCGATCCCGCAGCGGGCACGCCCCCCTCTGCAGGATTACGTACCTAATTCACAACGCTCAGCGATGTTCAACAAGGTCTTCCATGCCTATATACACCGTCCGCGCCGAGGATGGAGGCATGTAAAACACCTGTCTGTTTAACACTGATAGTTGACGAGCACAAGTAAGTATCCAAAAATGGGAACGCTGAAGTGTTTCACTCTCAAAACACCTAGTCCCAATAAAAATCTACTTTTTTCCTTTCTTAATGAGTGTAAGTGGCAAAAAGCCTGGTAGGATGGGCACGAGAAATGATCAAAATCAGCATAAAAATTATAAATAAGCCACACAGGGCGACCTGCATAAAAGAAATTCCCCCAAAACGATCGTGCTTAAAAATACCGAAGGCAAAAACCACGCTCATGACGCTCCTTTAAAGCAACGCTAAACAGCTAGCATCCAAATAAAATATGTCTTTCAGGGTTGATAAAATACAGCTGGATAATTTTCAACCGCTTAAACTGAGTTTACAACAGTAGTTCGGTAAATTCACTCACGTTCCACGCGGTCGTCCGCCCCGACACCAAAAGTCAACAATATTACCTCGGAACCGTCCGCGTCCTCGCTTGCATTTGTCAGCATCTGGTGTCGATAGTATGAAAGTTCATCACCAGGCGAAAATTATTATACTTTACCTCAAACTAAAAAATGCTTCATTTTCCTTAAAATTGCATGTTAAATGTCGTATAACCCATATTTCCACCATTCTGTCATTTTTGAAAAATCATTAAAAATATCATTCCACGGTCAATTTCCTTGTTCCACGGTCAGATTAAAGATAACTTTATGGAGATTTAGTAGATACTTAATCAGCGTGCACTTTTTTGAGACGTGATGCACTTTTGAGTTTTAGTGGGCGAACGGCCGAAAAATTGCCTTCCGTTCTCATAAATGGGAACGCCCGTTCCCATATTTGGGAACTCCGTTCCCAAAAATGGGAACGTTCCTATATTTGGGTACTCATGACCATAGTTCCGCCTACTGTGTTGCCTAGCTGGCACGCTGAGCTCTGTTCAGTGTTCGGTCGCTGTTTTTATATCAGCGTGCTGTTGGTTTTCCCCATATAAGGAAGTTATTGCTGGCGCTTCTTGGCCTCTCATTGGTCCAACGAATAGACCATTTGAGTTTGACCAATGAGGAGCCAAGAATTAGCATGCTCGCAGCCTGCTGGTAAATAAACGGGGGCGAACAGGGCTCTGGCCAGTCTAGCTGGCAGCAGGTTTGCCCTGCGGGCAGTGGGCGGCTCTGGAAAGTTTTGGGACGGGACGTCTCCGCCGCAGTCATCACTTGCTTGAAATGGGGATTGGGGAGCCGCCCTTTGTCTACTCGGCGGAGAAGCGGCCGCCCAGGTGAGGCCTCAACGATATGGGCGCAAAATGACCTTAGCAGTCGGCGCGCCCTAAAGCCCTAATCAACAAACAAACCTCAGCATGGATATAGGTACGGAAGATCTTGTTGATCATCGCCGAACATCCAATGGGTTCCTTTGCAATCCCTTTGCAATATTGCAATGGGTCCATGCCCACTGGCCACTGCTGTATCGAGGGGAATGACAACGCGGACGACCTGGTGAAACAAGCGGCCGCCCTGCTCTCGGACGCCCGTGCACTGACCCTCGATTGTGCGGCCTCGCATCAATGGCGCGACAACTGGTCCGAGTCACTATTCAAGCGACTCATCGGGAGCACGCCACCGCTCTCTATCCCCGGAGAGGACCGAGAGAACGGCGTTTCGGAGCACCAGACGGGGTCGGGCCACTGGGCCCTGGGGCCGCTCACTCCAGTACGTGCACCAAATCGCCTGTCTCAGACTCTCAACTCCGTGGCGTGCCAGCAGTGCTCAGACAAGCTGTGCCCCGCGGCGCTCTGCGCCATGTGCCAAGAAGAGGCTGATGTGCCTTAGCACGTGCTGCTCCGCTTCCCGGCCCTCGCTGGCTCCCGCCAGCCTCGAACACACTACTCCTCCGATTCTTGTGGCCTGGGAACTTCCGGCTCCGGCCTAGTTTCACGGCACGACGCTTCAATGCCCTAAGCAGGGCTGCGGAGTCGATGAATTTACGGCGACTCCGACTCCGACTCCGACTCCGGCTTTCAAAAACCAACTCCGACTCCGACTCCGACTCCGCGCAGAAATGTCGACTCCGATCGACTCCAACTCCCGACTCCGACTCCGCACACCTGGCAGGGCTGCGGAGTCGACAGATTTTCGGTGACTCCGACTCCGACTCCGGCTGGGGTTTTCAATATCGACTCCGACTCCGACTCCGGTCACAACTGTCGACTCCGACCGACTCCGACTCCGACTCCGCAGCCCTGGCCCTAAGTGTATTGGGTTTCCGGGGAAATAAAACGTTTTTGGACGCTCAAACATGGGAGAGCATCCAAGGCCGCAGAACGCTCTGTCTGGTTGATATATATATATATATTAGGGTGTGTCGATAGTCGCAGATTCGCGTTAGACAAAGATATAAATTGGCGTGAGCATGCCAAAACACTAGCCCTGCAGTTGGTTTTGCGTAAAAATGCGATTTGACGAGGCTCGGGCAGGTCGAAGTTACAGCGAAAAAGTCGCAGTCGACGGTGCTGCCACCTACATTGCCAATAACGGGCACTATCATATCGTGATAATTGGGGTAGTTTCAAATGAGAAATGACTTCTATTTTTGTTCAAACTGCTTAAGAAGAAATAAAACTTTTCGGAAACACACATTTTTCCCAAATATCGCGTTCCATTTTTTCCTGTTGAGTTGTTAGGAAAGTGGTAAATTTCAAGGTTGACGGCTAAAAACGAAACAGGAGGAACAGAGCAGGAATCACCAAGACGTGTGCCGCGCCGATGCTGTAGCCTGTAGATAAGGGGTGAGCAACAGAACCAGCATACCTAACGATTTTGATTACTGATAGATATTTTTTTCTAAATGGAAGACTATTAGTAACTCAGGCAAGCCTTCTAATATAGGTATCGACAGGGTTGCGGTAAAAGGTACAATCGATGGCACATTACAATTATTCTGAGTTGGGTAACAACACTCTTCAGATACCTACCATCAACAACCTCACTATCTCCTATATGGGAGCTATATCATCTGATTCCAGCGCCCTGAAAACAAACAGGTTATTACCAAAAATCTCTATATTAGCGCCTACCGACATACGCTGAATGACGCTATCAATACCCGACATTTGTAAAAGGTGATTCGCCACACAGCCCGCCGGCGTCTGAGGGGTTGAATAAGTGAGCCAGATTGCCAGCGACTCACCGCTGAACTACCGGGCATAACAAAACGGACGATGCGACATGACTTAGAGATCATCACAGACGCAACGAAAAATGTAACCGAAGGCCATCTGAGCTGTTGTTGTTGTTGTTGTTGTGTGTTCCCTCCAGCCGCGTCACCGCGGTGTAGCCGTGCGGCTCTGGAGGTCCCTCACGGCGGCCGCCAGGGCCGCCACCTCTCCGTCGTCGCGGACGTCTTCCGGGTTCAGGAAAATCGTTCCGTACATCCGGAGACGCCAGCCCATGAGGGCCGGGCACCGGAAGAAGAAGTGCCGGGGCGTGTCGGCCTCCTACCGGCACACGGTGCACCGGCCCGCCGCACAGTCGGTGTCAGGGCACTGGCGGCAATCGTCGGAAAGGTTCCGTCCAATCCGGTGAAGGTATTGGCGGGATCCTGACCAGTGGCCCGCGCGGAGTTGATGGACGTCGACGGCCGACGATCTGTCCCCCGTCGCGGCCGGCGGCGGCAGCCGGTTCTCCATCAGGGTCCGGTACCAGCCCTCCGGCCAGGCGGCGATGGTGCGGTCGCGGGCCAGTCTGGCGGCCGCGCGGTGGGCGGTAGCGACGTCCACCGGGACAGCCGCCTGGGGGAGCGCGGTCGCCTCCTTGGCGATCTGGTCGGCGCGCTCGTTTTCGTCGACGCCGCAATGGGACGGCACCCACTGTAGGTGGATCCGGCGGGACGGACCGGCCAGGGCCGCTAGTTCGGTCCAGATGGCGGCTCCTAGCAGGGTCTTCTGGGACGCCGGGCCCTCTCTCAGCGTCGCGAGGGCCGACTGCGAATCCGAGCAGATGGTGATCGGCGCGCTCGGCTGGTGCGGGTGGTCGCGCAGGTGGTTCAGGGCCGCGCGGAGTGTGACCATCTCCGCCCTGAAGCTCGAGCAAAGTTGACCGGCAGGGACGCGTAGCTCGTCGGTTGCACCGTCCGGCCACTCCACAAAGGCTCCTGCTCCTCCGCTGCGGACTCCCGCATCCGCCGACCCATCCGTCCAAACCCAGATGGCTTGCTGGGGGAGGGACGCTAGGTGTCTCTGCGCCGCCTGGTGCAGTTCGTCAGGTGGGGCGTCCCGCCGCAACGCTCCGATGTCCAGGGAGAGTGTGACGTGTGGGCAGGCGGCCACCTCCCACGGCGGCGCGCGGGCGGGCAGCAGGGGCTCGATCGTGAGCACGATCCCAGCAGCCCGCCTGGTGTCGTGCCCCACCCCGCCCCATCTGAGCTCGTGCGGAACCCTCGTTCAGATACGTAATATCGCTATCTGCCACCTCGCGGTTCCCTTGTCAAGCCGAACTCATAGGCGGCGGAACGGGGAGGGCACCGCGGCACCGTGCCCCCTTTGATTTTGGCATTTTAACATTAGCCCTATGGGCGTTGCATGGAATGAATGGGACCAAAAGTCGGCAGTGCCCCCCTTAATTGAAGGTATTCCGCCGCTACTGGCCGAACTGATGACACGCAATGGCCAGTCAGTCACAGCTCAGCTTCCTGCGGAACACAGGAAGACACATTCAGTGAGAGTCGGTGGTCATTGATTGTGTCAATATTATTGACATGGTGACTAAAGAACGGTTATATTGCGCCAACACTGTTGCCAGTAGCAGCACCACCAATCTTTTGAACTAAAACCACTTGACATCGGTAAAAAGAAACCCTCTAGCTTTTTTTTCAAGCAATCCGTGAAATAGAGGGGATTAGAAAAACTGAAAATCCAAATATTAGCACTAGATAACATAGATCTTAAATTTTGGCCAACATTTTTAAAGCATAGGTACATCAGAGGAGCTGTTGGCGGCTTACCGTCGCGTCTGTGATGATCTCTGAGTCATGTCGCATCGTCCGTTTTGTTACGCCCGGTAGTTCAGCGGTGAGTCGCTGGCAATCTGGCTCACTGATTCAACCCCTCCGACGCCGGCGGGCTGTGTGGCGAATCACCTTTTACAAATGTTGGGTATTGATAGCGTCATTCAGCATATGTCGGTAGGCGCTAATACAGAGATTTTTTATGATAACCTGTTTGTTTTCAGGGCGCTGGAATCAGATGAAATAGCTCCCATATAGGAGATAGTGAGGTTGTTGATGGTAGGTATCTGAAGAGTGTTGTTTCCCAACTCAGAATAATTGTAATGTGCCATCGATTGTACCTTTTACCGCAACCCTGTCGATACCTATATTAGAAGGCTTGCCTGAGTTACTAATAGTCTTTCATTTAGAGAAAAATATCTATCACTAATCAAAATCGTTAGGTATGCTGGTTCTGTTGCTCACCCCTTATCTACAGGCTACAGCATCGGCGCGGCGCACGTCTTGGTGATTCCTGCTCTGTTCCTCCTGTTTCGTTTTTTAGCCGTCAACCTTGAAATTTACCACTTTCCTAACAACTCAACAGGAAAAAATGGAACGCGATATTTGGGAAAAATGTATGTTTCCGAATTGTTTTATTTCTTCTTAAGCAGTTTGAACAAAAATAGAAGTCATTTCTCATTTGAAACTACCCCAATTATAACGATATGATAGTGCCCGTTATTGGCAATGTAGGTGGCAGCACCGTCGACTGCGACTTTTTCGCTGTAACCAAGGCCGTATAAGAGAGGTAGAATCATCCCGCGATTTCCAATGGACCGGTCGCTAAGCATTAGCGTGACGTCACTGGTGGAGACCGGGCGGCGCCCGGCTCCAAGCTGTACGTCTGGTACATTTGGCACCGTATAGTTGTTGTTACTGAATGTAACGACAACTAATGACTCCTAATAGCTTTTTTACTCGCCTAGAGCTGATTTCCTTGCCGGTACATTGCCGACCCGAGCCCCAGGGTTGACAATCATGGGATATGGGTCGGATGGGCGACCTCGCGACGGGAGGAGGAACGATTGCAATTGTTGTGTCCCGCACCGCCGATTGCTTTCTCATCTGCACCCGGGGGGAGGGGAAGCAGGGGACACGTGCCCCCATCGGATCAGGGGGCCTCTCGGGCCAGAGGGGCCTTGCGACGCCAATTGGCGGCTGAGGGTCCACGCTGGCATCTTTCGACTCAGCAGGGCCCCGCAGGGCTCGTAAGAACACCTTATGTGCTCCGAAGAGCCACACTTCTTTCCATAAGAGCCCCACACCGGCTTTTTAGTGTCCCTTGTCGGCCTTTGAGGGCCCCTTGCCGGCTTCTCAGGGCCTATTGGCGACCTCTGAGGGCTGCTTGCCGGCCTCTGAGGGCCCTTACCGGCCTATCAGGGACCTGCAGCTCTAAGGGTTCCACACACGTCTGCGATGACCCCCTAAGGCCTAAACCAATGGTTGAAAGCCCCCACAACGGCGCCTGCGAGGGCCCTCACCGGCGGCTGTGAATGCCCCACACCGATGCCTAGCTGAGGGCCCCACACTTACACCTCTGAGTGCAACCGGCATCCCTGAATGAGGTCCCAAAAGCAGCGCTTCTTAAGGCCATATATCGGCGGCTCTGGGGGCTCAACGCCGGAGCCTCTGACGGCCTCAGACGGGACCTGCGCATCGGACGGCCACTCACCGGTGACCTTTGAGGGCCCCACACCGGCGACTCTGAGGGCCCCACTCACCACTGGCGTCTGAGTGTACGTACCTTGCTGGTCTCTAAGGACTCCACAGGCCTCCCGAAGGCACCGCAGACCTCTTGAGAGCCCCTTGTCGGTCTCTGAGAGCCCCTGTCGGCCTGTAAAGGGTTCGAGCCAGCAGCTCTAAGGGTCCCACACCCGATCCTGTGACAACCCCACACTGCAGTGTCTCTGAGGGCCCACAACGGCAACTGTGAGGGCCTCACCGGCGCCTCTGAGGGCCCACAGCGGCACCTCTGGGGGCCCCGCACCAATGCCTCTGAGAGCATCACACCGGTAGGTACTTATGAGGGCCCACACCAGTGCATCCAAAGGCTTCATAACCGGCGGCCCTGAGGGCCCTACACGGGTGATTTTGAGGGGCCTACCGAAGGCACCACACAATCCCTTAGTCTCGCTGAGCTTCTATCCCAATCCCATACCGGCTTCTATCCCATTCCGGCTCAACTAATTAGCAGCCCAGCTCCCCCCCCCCCCCCCCCTCCATGGGTCAGCAGCGCCGCGCCGGTGCCGGGGGCCAGCGCCATCGGGGCGGCAGTCGGCCACGCGCACTCAATGGTTAGCGCTTAGCATCGGCGGCTAGCGCACGCCCGGTGTGTTATCGGCCGTGAGCCGCTCCAAAACGGCTGCAGTAACTGGTCGATATAGGTAGTAAGTAGATGCAGAGATGCAGGTGGATTGATGACCGGCAAGCTTTTGTGTTTTACGAGGGTGAAGGGTCGGAGTCGGCTGATAAGTGGTGAGCGGATTTTATCAGATGCCGGTTCACTATGACCTTTGTCCGGGTCCTGATATCCTGACGCACTCTTGGAGAGCCGAACCACAGCAAAACTCCATCCACGACTGTATCTATACGGTAGGGGTGGAGATCTGTCAAAATGTCAGGGGCCAGGGGGTCCAGGCCGGGCAGATTGAGGCGCGCTGGATGAAGTTCCATTAACTTACATAGCAGAAATTCGTTTTCAGGGGGGTCCTGACCCCCCCCCCCCCAGCCCCCCCCCCCCCCCCCGAGATCTCCACCTTTGCTATACGGCTTACGCTTTTCTGAAAACGTCTGCGTTTGGCCTTCTACGGGCCCGGCCGGCCGGCCCCGATTGGCGGTCCTCCAGTGACGTCACCGGTAGTGTTAAGCTGATTGGCGAATAATACATGGGAAGAACCGGGACGACATTCCCCTGGCTGTAACTTCGACCTGCCCGAGCCTCGTCAAATCGCATTTTTACGCAAAACCAACTGCAGGGCTAGTGTTTTGGCATGCTCCCGCCAATTTATATCTTTGTCTAACGCGAATCTGTGAGAAAAACCCCTCTGTCGACACACCCTAATATATATATAATATATATATATATATATATATACATATATATATATATATATATATATATATATATATATATATATATATATATATATATATATATATATATAAAAATTATAAGTGGATTAATTTTGGCACAAATAATAAGCACTAAATTTTCGGCGCACGTCATGCAGAAATTTCAGCGCAAAATCGCTTGCGCCGAATTTTGGTGCAAGAGAGTCTCACGGGCGTCCGGCGTAGTGTATAGATGTTTTCCAGTCGGGGCCATGGTGTGGTACGAATCAGATATTGCGTGAAACTACTGTGGGCATGGGCGGCCCATGTTTCCACCCTGATGAACTGCCAAGAGAGAAAACTGCAAGTGCTGAAACCTACATGTTGTGGTCAAAGCCCTTATTCAGTGCTGGCTTGCACTTTCAGTCTGATTACCTTACCTTACCTTACCTCAAAGTGAACGGGATGTGTAAAGGCCACGTAGCGTCACGCGGTAAGCGGCCCTCGAAAAACAGTCAAAAATAAATAATGACGGAAACACTTAAGCCATTGTTTGGGTCAAGTCAAAGGCCAGGTCGCCAGAGGTCATCAAAGGTCGAATTTAGTCCATTTTAATAATGTTGGAAACTGCCAACGGCTAACTCGGAAACCATTAGAGCTACCTAGAGCGCCGCGGAAAAGCCCATTCGATAGCCCTTTTACAGGCCTTTCAGGGCATTGTTCTAAGATTTGACCTCAGGTCAACGGTTTAGCCTCCGGAGGGCAACACCTCCCAAATTAGTAGTTTTTAAAAAAACGTTTTTTCTGCGATAACTTTTGATTCAAGACAGTGACTACATTTATTTTGCCAGTATCGTGTTCATCTCGTTGAGGCGCGTCGAATTAACCATAATTTGACCTTAAAAGGTCATTTTGAAAATTTGACCTTAGGTCACGGTCATGACCTGACCGGAAAAGGTCAGTTGCATATCAGTCGATCCGTATCGTCGAGCTGAATACAACTGAGGTGTTTTCGTCGCTCTAGCATGTCAGCTGTCAAGATTTATTGGCAAGAAAACTGCTGGGGACCTTTCATGACCTGATATGACCTCAGGGACATAAGGAAAGGTCACGGGTGCTATTTTTGGATTCAGCTTGTCACGCTTACCTGTAACTCGATGTTAGAGAGTGTTAGGAATGACGTTCGTCCAAAAGAGACTCTTTTCAATTTCTCCCATTGACTTATAGGTAATGGAGAGGTCGCAAAATTGACCTGACCTTATACCACCGATATCAAATTTCGGATATAGGTATACGTTTTGTACATACTGTTGCTCTTATCAATCGCTGACAGTTTCGAGGTGATCGTTCAGTCGGTGTTGTTATCACGAGGATTGCAACTTTTTCTGAGGTGAGGCCACTTGACGTGACCTGGTGAGTGGTGACCTGACCTTGAGAGCCCTGGGTCGACATTTTCACATGTGCGGAAAAGATGCACCGCAAGGGGGGGGGGGGGCTCAAACACCTCCCCCGGCCCGGCGCGGGTTAAGCTCGTGCAAGGTTCGAGTCAAAAGTTATTGCAGAAAAACTGATTCCGAACAATAGCCTTTTTCACAGTTTTTGCCCTCTGCAGGCAAAACCGATGACAGCAGTTCAAATCTGAGACAATTATTCAGAAAGTGTTAATAGGGCTATCAAATGCCCTTTTGGGGGTGTGCTGTAGAGTGTAGCCTGTTAGCTCTATTGCTTTTTAGTTATGCGCCGGTTTGCTTAAATTGTCGACATTGGACCTGGAAATTGGCGAAATTTGGCCTCTGACGACCTCTGTGACTTGACCTTTGACCTGGCCCATAAAAGTGACTGATGTAATTTGAAATGTCGTCATTATTTTTACGCTGTTTCGACGCCACGTTCCCCGTGTCGCTACGTGGCTCAGGCGCCGAGTTAGAAGAGGTGGTGGGGGGTGGGAGGTGCTCAGCTTCT